>NC_143436.1:88408162-89658162 GCF_987193195.1 Phasianus colchicus | reverse complement strand
GTGTAGTACAGGGATTCCAAATATAACACAGTGGTTGTTCAACAGTACAGAAGCACTTTACAGATAAAAAATGAGTGTTTTCTATTGAAATTACAGGAGGCATTTGGGTGGCCTTCTTCTTAATCGGTGTAATATTTTGGTCTAGCTAAGTCCATTGCAGTGTCCAGCCAAAGCTGGTAATAGTTTTGATCAGTGAAGCAAGAGATAAAATAATGTGAAATTGTTTCATTTTATACTTCCTTTTTTTAAAGGGACTTCTTTCATTAGAATTTAAGAGCAGTTTTCCTTTTTCTGTCTAACCTCCTGTCTGTGACAGGATTTGGACCAGATTTGGGGTGAGTTTGGTGAGTAAGCAAATGTGTCATGTCATCTTCAAGCATCCAGCTAGGAGTTTCTAGAGAAATATGCTGCCTTCTGCTTCTGTGTTGCTTTTCTGAATTTGGTGTCATGAAATAAGGAGAACACAACTGCAGGATGTAGTCTGGCATCTCAGCTGAATTCTGTGAAGAAGTCTCTTGATTGGCTCTCCCTTAGAACTAGTCCTTTTTTTAGGTACTGGTTGTTCAGTCCCTCTTGTTCATCTTCTTTATGCAACTCATATTATTGTAGTTTCCTTGGCTGTCTGTTTCCAAGTGCATACTTTTTTTTAGTTCAACAGAACAGTTGAACACCTGGCGTGTGTGTTAAGCATGACCTAAGAGGTTTATGTAGTTGGGCTTCAAAAGCATTTTTGGAGTATATCATGCTTTGATATGCTAGCTTCTTTTTTATTATTAAAACAGTGCCTTATGGTGCCAATACCTAAGCATAGATGAAGTTTTATTCTTAACTCAGCCTACTGCTGTGTAGAGACGACGTACTGAAAATGCATGCCTCAAAGCTACTGACTGCCAGCCAATGTGTGTCTCTAATCGAACACCAGTTTACCTATAGTGGGATTGATGCTGGGTTTGGGACAAAGGTAGTGGACTCTAAAATGTGGTGAGCACAAAAATTTATCTCAAATTTAATTTACCTAGACTTTTTTGAGAGTTGTGATATTGTTCCAATAGAAAGTATACCATAGTTGAAATTACTATTTAAATGCAAATAAGTCTATACTGTTTTAAAATCAAGTTTAGTATTTTTATACCAATAGGATGTAACATGCTAGTCAGTGCAATGAATAAACCTAGCTTAAACATTCTGGTATTGTTTTATGTGTAGGTTGGAGTTCCATTTATGTGGTACAGTGATTTTTAAACCTCATCCAGAAGTTTATCTGAGTTGTTGCTTTTCAAAAATGATATCATCCATCAATACTGGGGAAAGAGGGGAGCTATGGTTGCAGTGGGGGGGAAAAAAAAAACAAAACAACACAAAGAAAACACATCCCTTCAGTTCAGAATCATTGACTTGAATGTCAATAAAACTAATAGTTATATGCCCAATAAAATAAAATTGACCTGTAATTAAAACCTCTTTACTTTCAAGGTGAAAGTGCTTTAGGCTTCGCTGCTATCCACGGTATGCTGGAAAAGCTCAACAGAGCATTTAAGAAGCTGAATGATCTCCCATGGTATTAGCACTCATGCCTTGCTAGAGAAAGTTTATTTATGAAGGTTTAGAGACATATTTGCTTTGTCTTAATTTATTTATCAGCGCTGATCTGACAAATTTCTCTGCCTTTTTTCCACTTTGCTTTTGTGTATTTAAAAGCAAACTTGCTGCTGATATTATTTTGAAAACACTCGATCTTATGAGCAGACTGAAGCAGGATGTGCCTGGTATGGAAGTCAGCTTCTACAAAATCTTACAGGTATGAGTTCAAAGTGTCTTATAAAGTAAAATGTCTTATAAAGGGTATCTGTGAAGGAAAGTATTATGGAACTCTAGTCATTCTAGCTCTGAATGTTTTTTCATGTCTATGTCTTACACGCCAAAAATTTTAGGGAAAAGCTACAGTTCATAAAGATTGTTTCATGTTAATTCTTCTAAAACAAGACTAATTTGCTATTACATCTCTTATTTCAGTAATGCATGTGAAATATTTCAGTCACCTGTTAAGAATTATCATTCTAAGGCCATATTAGGATTGCAGTTTGAGATAATAAGTGAGGGATAAGAAAAAGTTATCACAGCTATGTAATTGAATAGCTTCTGAGGTTATTTAGCATTAAACATATCCACCTACTCTGTGACTTTGCACAGGCAAGTGTTTGGTTTCTGTTGGTCAAGATGCTTGCTCTGTAGATAGAAAATAATCTGGATAGTCAAGCATTTCATATTGTTTGGGAGATTTTCTTTGACGAATGGGAATTATTTACAATGAGAGTTTCAAAGTTATCGGAAAATCCTCATAAAACTTAAGCTTGTGACCCTTTCTGATGAAAATCAAACAGATGAGAAATTGAAGGAATTACGTAGTCTCTTTATTGGTCATGTTGACTAAAGAAAACAAATTTCTAAACACTCCAAAATGTGAAGTGTATTTTTCTTTTTTAAATCGTTTCATTAACCTTAGCGTTCTGAAATGTAAAAGAGCAGTATTTAGAAGGGTAGATTTGTGTCTATTTTCATAAGCCTTGGTATTGTGATGTCTGAGGTTGTTTTTTTTTGTTGTTTTTGACTGTCATGTATTGTTCTGACCAAAGTAGTTTCTTGTTTAGGATCAACGCTTGATTCCACCCTTGACGTTTGCTTTAACATCAGACTACAGAGAACAAGTCCAAATAGGACTTAGAATATTGTTTGAAGCTGCACCCTTACCAGATTTTCCTGCTATTGTGTAAGTTTATTTTTGTGATAATCTGATAAGATTTGATGTTTTTATAACCTTAATGATGCTCACATTTTTTGACTTATTACTTCTAGTTTATATGAGGCAGAAACTTTAAGAAAAATTGTCATTTCCTCCTAATCTACAGGTAAGAGACAGTAATGGGTTTAGAAGCTGGAGGAGATGGTACTGACTGGTATACAACTAACAGCAGATCCTTGACAGTATAATAATCTAGTATAGTATAACTTCTGTCCCCCAGGATTAACTTTTCTCAAGTTTGAGTGATAATGCAAATGAAACTATTTCTCTAGTTTGTCTTTTCAATGAAAGATAAGTTAATTATGCTGTGAAATAGTTCTCATCTTCAGTCCTTTCAACAGTACTTGAAGCAGATTGTTTTTAATATCTGTCATGTTTCCACAGGCTTGGTGAAAGCATAGCTGCAAATAATGCTTACAGACAACAGGAAAAAGAACATGTATCAAAAAGAATCCAACTGCAGTCACCCTTGATCAGCAACATTACAGTGAGAAGTTCTTCATCTTGTGCTAATGGTGATGAATCCACAACTTCAAGTGTTCAGGAATTAATACAAAAACTTCATTCTGGACTAGAAGTTAGTATAATTTTATGTTATCTTTGCTAAATATTTGACTGTTTTTAATCAGAGTATTAGGCTACAGGGCGTGTATCAGTTGAGTTCACAACACTAAGCTTTTCAGACATGTTACCTGTCCAAGTAAATGCAGATTTACAGTAGCAGTAATTGCAAAACATTTCCACAGGTTAAGGAACCAATCACTGACATGAGGATTTCTGACATAATGGATATCTATGAGCAGAAGCTTTCATCATTAGCTGTGAGTACAACCTAATATGTATGGATACGGTGCTGTTGGTAGATTCAGATTATGTTAATGAATAACATTCTTCCTTTGCACAGTCAAAGGAAACTCGGCTGCAAGACCTTTTGGAAGCAAAGGCTCTGGCTCTGACTCAGGCTGACAGACTGATGGCCCAGTACCGATGTCAAAGGGCTCAGGCAGAATCTGAGGTGAGTGGGATCTCTTTCTGGGATTTTGGTATCGTAGAATCATAGAATGGCTGGGGTTGGAAGGGACCTTGAGGATCATGAAGCTCCAACCCCCCTACAGCAGACAGGGCTGCTAAACTCCATATCTAATACTGGACCAGGCTGCCCAGGGCCCCATCCAAGTTGGCCTTGAACACCTCCAGGGTCAGGGCATCCACAACCTCTCTGGGCAGCCTGTTCCAGCACCTCACCACTCTCTTGGTAAAGAACTTCCCCCTGATATCCAACCTAAATCTTCCCCCCTTGCAACTTAAAACCATTTCCCCAGTGTTTTGCAGTGAAGTAACAACTGTCTGGGTAGCTTTGACAGTATTTGCACGTGTGGAAATTCTATATGTTTAACTAACCTATACTTAAAAATTAGGACAATCTTAATTTTCATTGTAACAATGCAAAGAAAAACAAGATGTTTCTTTGGGACTCTTTTCTTTAATGCCCTTTTCGTATTAGAAGCCAACAAAACTGTCTTACTGTACTTGAACATTTGTTAGCCATTAGTGTTAATTTAATGGTAGTAAATTTAAAAATGAATAAAACCACTTACTAGTATTCTATGTGCCTTTTAATTGTCATTTCTTACGAAGATGAACTCTCAAATATATACTGCAGTGATGCAAGCTTTACTTGAGGTGTGCTTTGAAGCTTCATAATTTCTGTTACTCAAATAAAGATTTGATAATTTGGGTTGCAGTTTACACAAGCCATAGCTAAACTATACCATATTTTACTTTCTTTTTTTCTTCACTTCTAGCACTGGCTATAGAAGGAGCTGAAGGAATTTAGAATGAATGAATTAATTTGTATTTAATATTAGGAGAGAGAAACTATTTTCTTAACGTAGCTGATGGCATTTTATTGTTAGATGTATGACTTCAAATATGCCTATTAAGACATGACTTATAAGACAGAAATGTTTGTAATTGCTTTTTCTTTTGGGGGATATTTTCCACTGAAAGGCCCGAACTCTTGCTGCAATGCTGAAGGATGCAGAACGAAAAAATGAAGAACTTAATGTTTTGCTGAAAGCTCAGCAGGTAGAATCTGAAAGGGCACAGACTGATATTGAACAGCTCTTTCAACACAACAGGAAATTACAAACAGTTGCTGAGGAACATGAAATGCTAAAAAAATCATCAGTTGATCTTCTTCAGAGGTAAGAAGCTCAGGATCTGAAAGGAATTTTGAAATATTCAGCTAGAATGATGAAGGCCCTCAATGGCCTGGTTAAACTGGATGAGAACTGAAATAGTAGATGTTGAAGATCTAATTCAGGAAATGACAAGGATTTTGTGTATTGCTTTCTAAAACAAACCAACAGTGCTTAATTTCTAATGGTTCTACACCATGCTATTGGCTTCTTTCTTTACCTTTTATGCTGTCTTGATGACGTGCTATAAATTGTCTAAAGAAACAGTCAGCAAAATATGTAATGTAGGAGTTTGCATGTTTGATTGCTTCTGTAGTAAGCCTGACTGAAATCAAGTGATGTAGGGAGGAAAGATGTACTGTGTGCTCCTTAAATTATTTATAAGCATTATTTCCTTAGGATTGTAGGTTAAAGAACACATAAGGCATGGGAGACATAAAAAGTACATAAAGGTAGAAATTTTTAATGGAGAAATAACATGTTTAGGAAGAATAAAGGCTCAAAAGAACTTTGGCATCTCAACTTGCATGAGTTGTTTTCATCACTAGGTGTCAGCAAGGCAAAGAAGCTGGTAAAATTGAGAGCAATTTACTTGCTTAACAGCGGGTGCAGGAATTGTACTAGAAATTTTGAAGTTATATCTTTGCCAGTAGTAGTCATTGAAGGAGGAAAAATGTTCATTCAGGAAAATCCATAATGGACAAGATGCATACATCTAGTATAGTCACAGCGGAAGTTCCTCCTTTTCTGCTTGAGTTGCACTTACTTGTATACTCTATGAGCAATTGTATGGAATAAAACATCTTTTAATCTGTTATCTAAAAGCTGTGAATTCCCAAAATAGGAATAAAATAGCTTAGTGATTTTTACACTGGTTTTATAAAGTAAAAACTTGATTTCTCAATCTGCAGACTTTAAGTGCTGTTCCTTAAGCATAACCAGAAAGCTGACATGGGAGGAAAGAGTTTTCCTTTTGGAAAGTAGTAAAGTGATTCGCTTCAAGCGTGAGATCTACCTCAAACTTATATTAATTGCACTTTGCACCGTCTTCAGTGTTTTCAAGTTCTAGAACTAGAAACTTGAGCACCATAGAACTGGTGCTCATAAAGTGTCTCAGAGGATCTCTTAAAAGGTGACTACAAAAAGTTTATTTGTAACATTTTGTACGTGTTGAACATTTAAATACATCTGTGGGGTTTTTTTGTTGTTTTTTTTTTTTTTTTTTTATTCCTGAAGAATTTGATAGTGGAGGAAGGAGGGAAGATCATTAATAATTAGTGAAGCTTTTTTTTTTTTTCCCCCAAGTATGTACTTTTAAAAAATATGTCTTGTTTTTAACTTGAGTGGAATGGCTGAACAAGAACAAGAGAAGTCAAGTATTTTTTTTACAAACTATTAAACTAAAAGCTCATCAAAAGCACTTATCTTCAACCATAAGCCTCTAATTTATTTGTAGGTATGAAACAACTGAAAGACAACATAAAGATCTACAGATTACATGCAATTCCCTAAATAAAGAAATTGAAGCAATGAAGAAACTAAATGAATCACTGAAGCAGCAGAATGACAGGTAAGTTAGATTCAGTCTCTAAGCAAATTAAAGAAAAACAGTAAAATTAAATAGCACTTTAGCATTCAATTTGTCAATTATCTGTGCTTCAAGTAGCATGTGAGAGGTCTATTATCCATCATATTTGAAAGGTCATGGCAGTCTGGTGAAATTCCCACTGACTGGAAAAGGGGAAATATAACCCCTGTTTTCAAGAAGGGAAAAAAATAAGATCCAGGGAACTACAGGCCAGTCAGTCTCACTTCTGTGCCTGGCAGGATCATGGAGCAGATCCTCCTGAAAGCCCTATTGAGGCTCATGGAAAATAAAAACAAGGTGATTGTTGTTAACCAACATGATTTCACCAAGAGTAAGTCATGCCTGACAGACTTGGTGGCCTTTTGAGATGGAGTTACAGTGTCAATGGCTAAAAGAAGAGAACTGATGTCATCTACCTGGACTTGTGCAAAGTGTTTGGCACTGTCTGACATGACATCCTGGTCATCAAATTGGAAAAAAAAATGGATTTGATGGATGGACTGCTGGCTGGATAAGGAATTGGCTGGATGGTCACACCATGTCTCGGTGTTGAAGTGGAGACCAGTGACAAGTGCGTTCCTCGGGGATCACTGTTGGGACCAGTTTTATTTAACATCTCTGTAGGTGACATGGACAGTGTGTTTGAGTGCACCCTTAGCAAGTTTGCAGATGACGCTGAGCTGTATGGTGCAGTTGATGCACCAAAAGGAAGGGATGTCATCGAGAGTGGCCTGGACCGGCTTGAGAGGTGGGCCCATGTCAGCTTCATGAAGTTTAACAAAGCCAACTACAAGGTTCTGCACCTGGGTTGGGGCAGTCTCAAGTACAGATGCAGGTTGGGTGGAGAATGACTTGAGAGCAGCCCTGAGGAGAAAGATTGGAGGTTGTCAGTTGATGAGAGATTCAACATGAGCCAACAATGTGTGCTTGCAGCCCAGAAGGCCAACCATATCCTGGGTTGCATCAAAAGAAGTGTGACCGGTAGGTCGAGGGAGGTGATTCTGCCCTTCTACTCTGCTCTTGTGAGACCCCACCTGGGGTACTGCATCCAGTTCTGGGGCATCCAACACAAGAATAACATGGAGTTGTTGGAGCAGGTCCAGAGGAGAACTGCAAAGATAATCAGAGGGCTGAAGCACCTTCCCTGTGAGGATGGGCTAAGAGAGTTGGAGCTCTTCAGGCTGGAGAAGAGAAGGCTCAGAGTAGACCTCATAGTGCCATTCCAGTACCTGAAGGGGGCCTACAGGAAAGCTGGGGAGGGACTTTTCATAAGGGAAAGTAGCAACAGGACATAGGGAAATAGTTTTAAACTGGGAGAGGGTAGATTTAGACTAGATATTATGAGGAAATTGTTTGCTGTGAGAGCAGTGAGTCACTGGAACAGGTTGCCCAGCAAAGTTGTGGATGCCCCCTCATTGGAAGCATTCTAGGCCTGGCTGGATGGGGACTTTGAGCAACCTGGTCTAGTAGAAGGTGTCTCTGCCTATAGCAGGGACTAAATAATCGTGAAGTTCCCTTCTGACCCAAACCATTAAATGATTCTAAGTGTAGCTAGAAGAAGTAATAGATCCTTTAGAGTGGTTTTCTATGTGTATATTAGATGAGAATCTGTATTAGTTATTTCTGTGATTTTATTTTTTCTCTTGTGTTGGTTCAGAGCAGGAGGGGATCCCCACAGACTGCAGCAACAGTAGGAATTTAAAAAACAAATGAAAAGAAGCCATTTTGGGAATGGATTTTTGTTGGGGTGAAGGGGAGAATGTCTTAGTAGTCAGTGAATTCTTAAATGTTGTTGTGAGCCAAGATTTTCACATATTCCTTTTTATCCTACAAGGTTTCTCTGTGACATCATCAGATATCAGCAGAAGTACTTAAATGTTATGTTTGTCTCCTTCTCTGGAGATGTTTAAGAGCCACTGACCTGTGTGACCTGCTGTAGGCTGGAGGGTTGGATCAATGATCTCTAGAGGTCCCTTCCAACCCCTACTATTCTGTGATTCTGTTTTCTGGAAGAAAAAGAGAAAGGGGGCAAGGGAGGGAGGGGAGAGAACCTAATGAATTAATACACTTTAAAATTATACTAGAAATAGTGATGACTGACATTCCATCCTTGGTGCTTCAACTATAAAGCTAGAACTACTTCTGTCTTGTTGAGAACAAATTGTAACTTTTTTCCTTTCTGATGGCTTAAGATAGAGACTTGGTGTGTCTTTCACCCTCTTAACTAAATAAATAATTTGAGAACTTTTGTTTGATACTTAATTTTGCAGAACACATTTTTAAAATATGCTTACCTTCAGACCCTATATTCACTTCAGAGATAAAGTGCTATTCTTGGTTTCACTTTCAAAGTTCACTTCATCCTTCCAGCTTCTTGCCTTGTTAGCGACTGAAACTGCTCTGACTTCTGCCTTGAGTTCTGATTCAAATGGAAAACTTTCATTCAGATGCATTTGCTTGTGAATAAATGTGGGCACCTACTTTCATTGGAGCAATATGCAGCTGAGTATAATTGAGGAAGTGTTCTGAGAAGGATCTCCCTTTTTTAAGGCAAATGGGATAGCAGTTGCTGTATAAATATTCTTGAATAGTTACATAAAATAGACTGAACTATCCTTCTCCCCTTTTGTTGCCAGAGGCTGCAGATAAGAAAATGGTACATAGTAAGTGGATAAACAGGCCAGCAAGAATGACAATAGGTGTCATCTAAATGGGGCAAATGGGAGGTGGAATATGCAATAGAAGTTATGCTAGCTAGCAATGGAGACAGTAAATTAACTTAAAGGAAGTTGAAGCACTTTGAAGTGCTTGGGCTACAGCTGTAACACTAGTGGATGACAGTGCCTATATATTTTGTGAGATCTAAAGATTATTCTAACTAGTAAAGACTGCAGCAAGCCCGTGTATGAGCTACAGCGAGGTCTTACGAAACTTCATTTTTTTCCTGTATGTTGCACAACTGTCTGGAAATGTTCAGTATGGTATCAGAAAATCCTTATGCACAGATGTGTTTACATAGATGATAACACTTACCTGAAACAAGGTTTTAGTAATGGCATTGTCAATTCAGGAGCATACTAAGAGCTAAAAGCCCGTATCGTCAGTCACTAATGGCAGTGAATTCTGACTCAGGTTGAAAGTTGATTTCATTTCTGCCATGGTATTTTGAATGTTTTGTGGCTGTAATCAAGAGCAACAGTCTAGGCTGTAGGAAAAAAACATTTCCAGTAGTTTCCACGTTGTCTTTGATTAAGGGAGATAAATAATTTTCACGGGAGGGAAAAAAGAAAAAGCCTGGACTCACACCTTGCAGATTCATCGTTTTGTTGATTTGATTTTTAAGCTCCTGACAAGAGTTACAAATGATGTGAAAATCATTCTAGCTTCTTAGAGCAAAGAAATGGTGATGTATTTTACTTTGGGAACTAAAAATTTCTCTCTTCAATATTAGGACTGCTGCACAGTTGGTAGAATCTGAAGAACACAGAAAACAACTACAGCAACAGCTACATGATAGAGATAGCAAAGTAGCAAGTAAGTCATTTAACCAACAAATCTTAGACCTACAAAGCTTAATTTAAAAGATGCTGTAATGTGCTGTAGAAAAGCAGCAATGTTTTTCTTAGTAACTTGTAAATCTAAAAGGTAGCCAGCCATGTATAATTTAACAGTTGATGAGACGGATATGTCTTTGTACTTTTAAGAAAATATATTTTTCCAAGACTATATTGATTTCACTAAATCCATACACAGCATGATTTGTGCTTTCAGGATCTCTTCACAGTATGTCCATTAGACTCATTTTCTGTGGGAATCTCAAATTGAAAGACTTCAATTTAACTCTTCAGCAAGTACCAAAAAGCAACTGCTAAAACTTAGCAGTAGGTGGCACTCAGTAGTGCACTTATTAGCAGCTATGTTCAGTATTAAAATTGTGTATATACTTGTTTCTGAGGCAATACAGTATCTCTTTTTTAACATTTTGGTTTTTGTAAGGCTTGCAACAGAAAATGAAAGTTCTGGAAGAAAAACTGAAAGCTCAACAGAAAGAAAAAAATAATATGGAAGAAACTGTTGATGTTCTTAGAAAGGAGTTGAGCAAAACAGAACAAGCGAGGAAGGAACTGAGTATTAAGGTAAGGAATTATTTCCACCTGCACTCTAGAGACTGGAGTTTTAAGTACCTATATGACTGATAGAGCTGAATAATCATTATTTCAGTGTTGAAGTGACTAAATAAAACTAGAACTGACCCGACAGTGAAGAAGAATGAACTCTTAATTTTGAGTTTTGAATAGCTGAGCTTGAATTTAAGAGCAAAGTCAGAGTCTAAGGGTTGTGCGAAGCGTAGTCTGCGAGTACATTGTATTTGGAAAGAAAAAAAACTGTGGTGCAATATTAAATAAGTAAACAGCACATTCCTCTTCAGTTTCTGGTTGTCTACTGTGAAATCTGAGTTATTTGTTGGTTTTTTGTTACTGTTTTTTTCCTTCCCACTTCTTTCAGTCTGCATTAAGATACTGCATATGGATGTACCAAAACACTTCTGATTTTCTTGATCTTTGAAATTCTAATAAAACATTTAATTTTCATCTCCAAGAAAAAGAATGTCTTCTCTCAAAGCAGAAATAGAGACCAGTTTGGCCATACTCTGAAGTTAATAGGATAATGTGTGGATTTTTTTCCTTTTTTGTTTTTTAAAAAAATCTCCAAAACCTCAGCATAGCTTGCATGTTCTTGCTTTTCATTAAGACTCCTGTAAACTCTCAAGGTAGAGGTTCCTTTTACATAAAAACTAATTAGTAAACACAAAGAAGTATGCAGTCTGTCAAAGTATTTACAGTATTCCCACTTAGGACAATGCTATATAGTATACAGCAAATACTTCCCATCTTCTTGGTAAATATTTATCAGTGTGTGGACTGAAATGAAACATGGATGGATGAACTGTGAACATTTCTGTTACTTAAATAGAAGAATGATAACATGGGGTTTAGTGCATCCTATTGGTATGCAGTGTATGAAGTGCATCAGTTGCTGTAAAACTTCCACGTACACCAAATGTACACCTGAAGAAAGTATTTCTGAAACAAAGTTGTAATTTTAAAATGATGTTTTTTGATTGCTTGCTTAAACTCATCACCAGACTACTTAGCTTTCACTGTGTTTGTATATTTTTTGTTAATGATGGAGTGAATAGTAACATTTTGGCTGTTTCTGCAGGCATCTTCTCTGGAAGTTCAAAAATCCCAATTGGAAGTACGTTTGGAAGAAAAAGAAGCACTTGTAAAATTACAGAAAGAAGAACTGAACAAACATTCCGCTATGATTGCAATGATTCACAGTCTAAGTGGTGCCAAGTTAAATGCAGAAGCAGTGAACCTCAGTTTATAGGTCTCTTGTCATCAAAGTTATATTAGAAAATACATATGAATTAATGTATGTAAAAAAACTTTTTAAAACATGAAGTTAATATACTGTCTGGCTAAAGAAGAGTCACCTAAAAACTGAAGTAGCTCAATATCAATTGAGAATAAAAGATAGAATTATGGAAGTTCTTTTTGGAGACACTGAGCTACTGTACAGCAAATAGATCTTCTGACGATCTTGGTAGAACTATTATTTATTTGTGCTGGTTCCTGGATATAACTGTTGTTGGTGACTAACCTTCCTAAATGGATAGATAGCAAAATGGGAGTCACTCAGCCTTTTTGTTAGTTTGTTCTGCTATTGGCCATCATGAAAGCATTCTTCATAGGGTAAGCACTTTCATCATTTAATCTTGATAATTTTCACTCTTCTGAATACCACCTATTATTTGTGCAGCGTTGCTTCGTGATGCCTAAGGCACAAGAATAGAAATAAAATAGATTATATTAATTAGAATGTGTTATATTGAAAGCTGTGTTTTTCAGCATATTAATGCAAATACTTCCTGAAATAAATATGCGGATGTGTTTCTAATTTTGAGGAGATTAATTTGAGAAGCAGAGCACTGAATTTGAGTGATTTTTTATTTTTATTTTTTAAGTAGAATCATTTAGGGAAAGCATGCTAAAATGAAATATGTGAATGCAAAAATATTTCTTAAATACTAGGTAATACTTTCCTAAGCCTACGTCACTTTTTTTCATTCTTTCAAAAGATTCTGCAGTTTTTAGCAGTCCTATCTGATACATTGTTAGCAATTGTCAACGTTGCCACTTTCTGCTCAAACAGGATTTCATGTATTTTTTATAGTGTAACTATTTAGGAAATTTCTTCTGAAGTGTACTTTCATATGCATGGCTGAACACATTCCTGTCCTTAGTTCAGATATGACATGAATGTCTTTTAGCAGTTGTCAGAATTACTTCATTAATATATGTATTTTGGTAGAACTACCAGAGTTTATTTCATATACGTCCTCTTCTGTAGCATTACTGATTTTATTTGTATCTAATTTGTTATGACTAGGTCTTAAAACACTTGAGTTTCTTCTCTTCTTCCCTTGTGTCGTAGATGTTTTACTGAATCTGCTCAACTCATAACTAAGTATAACTTTGTGCATTCAATTGCAGTTATGCAAGTCATATGAATTGTATCTATTTTAACCTGCTTCTAAAATGTACATATTTTTGTGATGTAACAGTCTACAGCTTTTACTTATGGTTGTTCTGGTCTCTGTGAAGACTAGGTGAATAAAAAACAAATTGCTCTGTGTCTTATGTATTCTGTTAAGTGAGGTAAATTAGTATATAAAACATGTTGTTTGGCTCCCTTTTTGCATAAAACATCATTATTGCTTAGAATGGTCAGAAAATAGGTGTTAAAATTGCTGAGTTGAGGGTTCTGTTAGTTTTGCAAACCCAGTTGGGAACGAAAGCCTCATTAACTATAAATTTCTACTTTAGTGTAATGGATTAAGAACTTTGAGAGTCAAAGTAAGTTTGCAGACATGAATTCATTACTATTTCAGTCTCTTGGTCACAGGGAAAGGGCAGCTGAATATTTTTTTCCTCGCTTTCTGCCAGAAGCTATTCTTAAAAAAATATCAAGTAGAAAATGTCAAGCATGTTACTAATTAAACTAGTAAATGATGCTTTAACTTTGATTTTAGATGGTGGATTGGAGGGCCAAAATGGCATGCTACTCAACAAAGTAAGGTTATACTGTTATGAGGCTCGTGGCCCAAGAAAATATTAGATGATGAATCCTTGAGGTTTACATTATAGAATCTACAATAAAATATTTGTATTGTGGTATACAAATATTGATTGTTGCTTTCTTTTCCCCTTGGAAAAATGTGCTGTGTCAATATGCTTTTCTAAGCCAAGTGTCACTGAACTCTGTTGGGACACACACTACAAATAAATGTGTAGACATGTCTAGCTGCCTTGACAGTATTTCTGTGTTCCTTCCTGACAGTGTTTTCTCAGTCAGTAATGAGTAGCAGCTAACAGAACTAGCAAATAAATTGGTTTCTATTTAAAATTTTCTTCAAAATGTGTAGCGTTTCTCACTGTGGTGCAGTGATACAGCAGAAGAAAGGGATGCCATCCAGAGGGACCTTGATAAACTTGAAAGGTGGGCCCTGGTGAACTTAATGAGGTTTGTCACGGAATTAACTGGATCAGTTTATGCCCGTGACAGGGGGCAGTATGCCCCTGCCCTCCCCACCCCCCACCTGGGCCCACAAAATGGGAAGGAAGGGGGAAAAGGAAAGAAACAGCGGCAACAATCTATGGAGGTAAACTTATTTTACTAACTATGATATCGGAATACAAAATAATACAATATAATACAATCTAATTGAAATTGAGACTAATGAATGAAATAAGATATGAGAGAGAGTTCCCGAGACCGAGTCAAACCTGAAAAAAGCTTGGAACGGCTAGGAAAGCACCCTCCAGCACCCACTGCCAGGCAGTAAGAGACCGCCCCCCCCGGAAGGGTCAGATCCCGTGACTTCCGCAATGTATAGGGATAGGTACGTAGAGTTAGAACATTAACACTTCCAGTACACGATGTTTTGATGTTGAATACTGAAAGTCAAATAAGCAAAAACCAAAACCATGACATTCCACCCCTTATTCTACATCACTACATCACGCTTAATATATATATATATATATACACACATATGCAAACAAACAAAATGATTACAAATGCATCACACGCACACATCTATATACATGGAATTACTGTCTGCACTCCCCCAACACCAAATTTCCTTGTGGTACACATTGAACATCCCCATTTTCCTGCATTACCCACCAAGTGGATCCAGGTCCCTGGGCAAAAACAGTACCGCGGAGAGGTCTGCCCTTTCCAGAAGCTGGAAGAACCCAAACTGCTTTTCCCAACATGCTCTTTACGTGTACAACAGGGACCTTATCTCCCTCTACGGTATGTAGAGAGCTGGATTGGGTAGGACCATCACGATTGATAGATCCTCTGGTATTGACTAACCAGGTGGCTTCTGCCAAATGCTTCTCCCAGTGCTTAAATGTTCCGCCACCCATTGCTTTCAGCATTGTTTTTAACAACCCATTGTATCGTTCGATTTTACCAGAAGCTGGTGCATGATAGGGAATATGGTAAATCCACTCAATGCCATGATCTTTGGCCCAAGTATTTACAAGAGAATTTTTGAAATGAGTCCCATTATCTGACTCAATTCTTTCTGGGGTGCCATGTCGCCAAAGGACTTGTTTCTCAAGACCTAATATGGTGTTTCGGGCGGTAGCATGGGGTACTGCATATGTTTCAAGCCACCCAGTGGTCGCCTCTACCATGGTAAGCACATAACACTTACCACTGCGGGATCGTGGCAAGGTGATATAATCAACCTGCCATGCCTCCCCATATTTATACTTTTGCCATCGCCCTTCCTCCCAGAGTGGTTTCATCTTCTTGGCTTGTTTGATTATAGCACATGTTTCACAGTCATGAATAACCTGTGCAATAGCATCCACAGTTAAGTCCACCCCTCGGTCTCTAGCCCACTTATATGTTGCATCTCTCCCCTGATGGCCCGAGGTCTCATGAGCCCACCGAGCTAGAAATAATTCACCCTTGTTCTGCCAGTCCAGGTCTATCTGAGCCACCTCAATTTTGGCAGCTCGGTCCACCTGGTGGTTATTTTGCTGTTCTTCAGTAGCCCGTCTTTTGGGCACATGAGCATCTACATGGCGCACCTTCACGACCATATTCTTTGTTCGGGCAGCAATATCTTTCCACAGTTCAGCAGCCCAAATAGGTTTACCCCTTCTTTGCCAGTTATTTTGCTCCCACTGCTGTAACCACCCCCACAAAGCATTTGCCACCATCCACGAGTCAGTGTAAAGATAAAGCATTGGCCACCTCTCCCGTTCAGCCACATCCAAGGCCAGTTGGACAGCCTTTATCTCTGCAAATTGGCTTGATTCTCCTTTCCCTTCAGTGGCCTCTTTTGACTATTCTGATCTTCATCAAGCGTTTCTGATACTTCTACAGGTTTGTCACGATTCATCAGTGAAGACACTTGCTCTCGCATTTCATTCAGTTGCTCCGTCATTTGTGAGATGGCGGCGATGGCGGCGCGAGTTGGGGGTAGCTGTTGTTCATAGCTTTGGAGCATAAGAATCAATTCATAAACTAAGGGGCTTCTCTGTTGGTCCTGGTATCTGTCCGATGCTGCCAATAGTGCAGAGGCGTATCTGGCTGGTGCTGTTGATGTGAGTTGCTGCCACATTTCACGCGTTGTTCTCACTCTCTCAGGGCCATGGCCTTGTGGGTCGTTAAAAACACAGTTCGGGTCATACAACATTTCCACCACGGCTATTTCCCTCAAATACTGGATACCCTGTTCAACTGTATCCCATCTTTTCGTCACAGGCTTCAAGCCACTTTTGAAGGGGTACCTCTCCTTCACGGCTGTTAATACTCGTTCCCAGAGGGAGGCAGCCCCATCCAGACATCGACTAATTCCTCTGTCAATAGCTGGATCTCTGGCAATGGCTCCTAATTGGCGAGCTTCGTTACCATCTAGAGACAAGCTACTGGCCCCGTCGTCCCAACAGCGAACTAACCAGGAAACGATAGCTTCATTTGGGCGCCGTATAAATTCCTTTCTTGAGCCTTGGATTTCAGTCATCTTCAGAGGCCGACGAGTAGTAATAGAAACTTCCTCTTCATCACTCTCTTCTGCATGTCTCTTAGTTTTTCCTTTTGCCTTTCTTGATGTTGGTGGTTTCGAGGAGGGCCCCTCACCTGGATCTTCCTCCACCTCCTCCTCCTCCTCTTCTTCTTTTTTCCGTTCTAGACGCGAGGACACTCGTTTCCATTTCTTGCCCTCCACAGGGGCAACTGATATTGTTACTGGTGTCTCCTGTAATTGATCAGATTTGACTTTCCCTTTGGCTTGAACCTCAGCTCGGAAACTCTCTCTCTCCAAAACAGTATTATATATGGCACGGTAAGCACAAGCCAAACCCCAAATAAGTTGTACCTCCTTAGATTTACCTGAGCCGCACTGCCCCTGTTCCAAATACTGGCTAAGTTTCTGGGGATCCCACAGGTGCTCAAGAGTGAAATCCCATGACATTGCGGGTCCCCATGCTTCTAAGATTTTTCCTAAACCTCTCCATATTCCCTGCCAGTCAGCATTCTCTGGTTCTGGAGGAGACTCCTTCTGCTTACTATTCCTGTATTGGAATACATTCAGGGAGAGTAATATTACGACCACAAGCATGAGAGTTAACTCAGCATTGGAAAAGCGTCTGATAAACCAAAAGGAAAACCTGGAAACTGGTTTGAACATCGTGTGGTTTGTAAAATTAGCTATTCCATCTGGGATGTAGTTGCTTGTGAAATTAGTCATTCCATCCGGGATGCAAGTGTCAAAATTCGTATTAAACATTGCATATAGGTACCAAGATAGGTACCATACAGGCGTCTCCGTCAGTGCCCATATGTAGTTATATACGTACACCATTCCACAACAAGTAAAGATGACATTGATGATTCGCCAGTAGGTCGCGAGAAACACCATAGCTTTTAATCCCTTACTCAGCGTTTCCACAAAAAAGAGTGGGTTCATCGCTGGTTTCTGCTCAAAAAGGGTTAATGAATTGAAACTAACAAGAGGGGGGGGGGGAAAGGAAAAAAAGGCACTACCCAGACTAAGCAGTGCTCAAAGTTTACAAATATCCCAGAATACTGGCAGTACGCCTGGTCTTTCAAGGTCAAGTTTCCCAGCACAAAACCTGAACTACTGATAATGCTCCCTAACGAAGCTCTCTAAGAGCAGAGAGCGAGATTCGTTCTAAGAGCCAAAAAGCAAAAACCAAAAACAAAAGGCAGCTATGCCCGCATTCTCCACCAAAATCTGTCACGGAATTAACTGGATCAGTTTATGCCCGTGACAGGGGGCAGTATGCCCCTGCCCTCCCCACCCCCTACCTGGGCCCACAAAATGGGAAGGAAGGGGGAAAAGGAAAGAAACAGCGGCAACAATCTATGGAGGTAAACTTATTTTACTAACTATGATATCGGAATACAAAATAATACAATATAATACAATCTAATTGAAATTGAGACTAATGAATGAAATAAGATATGAGAGAGAGTTCCCGAGACCGAGTCAAACCTGAAAAAAGCTTGGAACGGCTAGGAAAGCACCCTCCAGCACCCACTGCCAGGCAGTAAGAGACCGCCCCCCCCGGAAGGGTCAGATCCCGTGACTTCCGCAATGTATAGGGATAGGTACGTAGAGTTAGAACATTAACACTTCCAGTACACGATGTTTTGATGTTGAATACTGAAAGTCAAATAAGCAAAAACCAAAACCATGACAAGGTTCTACAAAGCAAAATGCAAAGTGTTGCACTTGAGTCGAAGTAATCCCAGATGTATATACAGACTGGGAGAAGAACTTCTTGAGAGTAGCCTGCTGAGAAGGACTTAGTCACAGAATCACAGAAACACCAAGTTTGGAAAAGACCTACAAGATCATCCAGTCCAACCATCCACCTATCACCTATAGTTCTCACTAAATCATATCCCTCAAAACAACATGCAAACGTTCCTTGAACTCCTCCAGGGTCGGTGACTCCACCACCTCCCCTAGGCAGCCCATTCCAGTGCCTGACCACTCTTTCAGAGAAGTAGTGTTTCCTAACTTCGAGCCTAAATCTCTCCTGGCACAGCTTGAAGCCATTCCCTCTAGTTCTATCACTAGTTACACGAGAGAAGGAGCCAACCTCCAGCTCACTACAACCTCCCTTCTGGGGAGGTTCCCCAGATTGGATGGTTCATCCAGATTGGATGGGGCTCTGGGCAGTCTTATCTAGCACTTGATCTAGCAGCTGGCAGCCATGACAGTGGCAGGGGGGTTGGAACTTGATGATCTTTGAGGTCCCTTCCAACTCACACCATTCTATGATCTATGATATATAAATAAAAGAAAAATAAATCAGTCACTTTTTACACCCTGGGCAGTTCTTGTTGCACATAGTGTGCTATTGAACTATATTTTTTTCCCATGGGCTCTCTCAGTTAGTGCAGAGAGCATCTGGCAACTAACAGCTTCTCAATAGAGTCGATTTTTAATTATGTGTGTGTTGTGTCAGGTTGTCAATTGCCTGTTTTACAAGTGCAGAGACACTTAAGCTGTCTTAATTCAAAGAAATATCAAGTCTCATTATTGGGCACTCTAGTACTTTTTATCTGACAGTGGGAGTCTTTTATCCTATAAAATCTGGAGAAGGTTTTCACTCTGCATGTGGCTCTGTATAGCTCTGTATGTGAGTCCTGCTGGTGGAAAAAAATAGTTCTTTTTCTATAGCTTTGGATTGCCATTACTCTTCAGTTCATTTTTGGTGTGCCTTTTTGAGATGATGAGACAATGAACAGTTGATATGGACTGATGCCCTTCAACACATAATCTGTTCTATGTTGTCTTCATCTTACTGTTCCCCCTCTCTTTGGTCTTAACTCTGTGTCCTCTGCTCTTTTTCTGCCTCCCTTGCTGTTGATTTATTCTAGGCTTTCACTTTTTCGTACTTTCTCATCTCTCCACCCCTTTCACCACTGACTCTAAGTGACGATGCTCTACCCCTTGCTTTTACCTGACGAAGTCTAGCTTGCATTTAAATCTGGAATCTTCTCTTGTGTACTATTTGGATCTAATAGTATGTACTCTTTTCCACCTCTGGATAAAAAAGATGGCCTCACTGAACTCAAACTTTGAAGTAAGAATGGTTAGTAATCTTTGTGAACAAGGTCGAACACAAAGCTTTTCCTGAACCAGTCCACATGCCATCATTGTTCTCCTGCCATGCTCATTCCTGTTACCAACAAGACAGAATGTATTTTTATTGGCATGGTCAAAATATCTGTGTTGTTTTACTTGTGTTATCAAATGGGCAGTGTAACATAGGCTAAACAAAAAAACCTTTACTCACAGGCATGTGAATCCTTGTCATAGTATATCCTAAGTTGGAAAGGATCTACTGGAATCTTCGAGTCCAATTCCCGGCTCCACACAGGACCACTCAAAAATCTGAAAGTTTGGCTGGATTTTTTTTTTCCCTTCATCCTCTGACTAATGTCCTGCACAAATAATACAGCTTCTGAGCCTTACGAATTGAATGCCAGGCACTGCTTTAAGAAGTGATCCTAAGTGCAAGCGGTGGTAAGTAAACTTCTTTAAAACGAGCAATACAATTAACCTCTTTGATGGATACTCAGAAAGTAGTACTGTTTGCAAATCATAGGACTTTTTTAGAAACAACATCTTAATCAAAGAAGGTAGCCATCCCTGAACAGAAATAACAGGGTGTTATGATCCTCATTTTTATACCCACCTTCTGCCTAAATGTGCTGTGTCTGAGGTTCTCATCCTTGAAGTCTCTTAAACTTGTCTTCCTAAGGAACAGCCTTATGTCCCTTTTGGCATACTGCTCTTTGACAGCGGACTGGGCTGGTGACCTGGTGTTTGCTTGCTGGAGCATTTTGCTGTCTTGTAAAGGGGAACGAAGAAGGAGAGACAGCGTTTTCCTTCTTTTCCAGTTTTGTTTGGCTTTATGGCATTTGTCCGCAAATGAAAGTAGAGAATTCCGGGATCTCTTGGCAAGAAGTCTCAGAAACAAACTCTTCAGTGTCTGATAAACGTGAAGATGGATTACACACCCCTTGTTGTGAGCTGGGGAACCCAAGTAAATGGCAAGTAGAACTGTAATCTTGTGGGATGTTCCCAGCATATTCCAGGAAATGAAAAGTGGGGTGAAGGGAAAGGGAGAATATTGTCTTAAATAAGTTGATAGGAGTGGAAAAATCCCAGACTTCCTTGGCTAAGCCACTGCAGCATAATAATTGGTTGCAGTTTTCTTTTAATGTGGCTGATTTGTGTTGCGGAGCCTTTGTTCTAACTCCAGCCTGCAGGCTGTCACCCAATACACACTGATTACATTCTGTAGGATCCTGTGCCTTTGAGCCAAGGCACATCTCTGAGAAGGTTATCTCTGCGTGGAAAGCAGACACCTCGCAATGCTGAGATCTCCCGCATAGCAGGAAGGGCTAGCCCTTGGTTCCCTCATATGTAACTGAGCCTTTATGAGAGAGTAAATACTGCGTTAGTGAGTTTTCTTCCAAGTAACTGAGCTTACAGTGTGTTTTAGGGGTTTGTGCTGCATTAAGTTATTAAAAATTCATTTTGTGGGTAAGCAGCTGTTGTTTTGGCTCAGTTTTACTTCACAATAATCTATTTGGATGTATTATTTGCTCATATTGATACTCAAGCGTTGCATTTCGGCCGTGTTTTACGGTGCAGCCAAAAAAAGTTTTACAGCCTTTGAAGGAAGTAAAAGGCTATTGTAATTAAAAAATCCAAAGGCTTACAATAAGCCCCAGCAAAAAAAAAGTCTAGTGCTGCTCAGTTACAATATTTTGTTTAATCTTAATGGGGGCTGGGGCCATCGTCAGGAGCCCTTTCTGCTGCTTGTGTGTCGTATCAAGTGCCTTAATTGTTTCTCTTTTTATCTCTTGAGGATAAAGCTGAGCAAAACGTCTTTGCTTTTTCACGTATCTAGCAATTGAATTTGAATCTGAGTTTTAAAAGAAGCCCTTAATTTTCTTTCTCATATTCAAGGTGAGGCAAATTAAAACAGGTTCTTTGTTGTTGCCTTGCGTGTACTCTGCAAGGGCCAAGCAAATTCCTTTATGCCTTTCACAAGGCATAAGAACAAAAGTAATTTTTACTGGGGAGTTGTGAGTACACTGGGAAGCAGAATCCTGGGCACATGGGGCTTTTGTCACTCCTTGACCTGTTCAATGTCCACGGCTGAAGTGCCATGTATTTTTAGGCTTGGTGCACTTAAGAAGCACAATCTTTGGGCTGACAGATACAAGGTGGCTCTATTTCCCCGGAGGGATTACAGGCTTTGGGGAATGCCAAGATAAACGTTGCTCCTGCCCCTCTCCCTGTGAGCAGGATACGGCTGCAGCGGTACATGCTTGGACACCTACTGCTGTGTCCAAGCACTTGTGCACATGTGAAGAACCTGATCTGTAGCTATCTATCAAATGAACATAAAATATCTAATGCATAACCTCCTATTCATCACTTAACTTCATTATAGTACTTACCATAATACCTACCCACAATTCCCTTATGTTAGCAGCAGAGAGCCAAGAAACAAATAGAGGTAAACTGCTAATTTCAGGTTCTTTATGTGAAATGTCAAAACTCACTTTTTCATACACGCATGAACAAATATGTCTTATACAAGTATCTATAGCTCTAAAAGGTGGTTCTCAGTGGCAATGGCTGCAGCATACAGCACATAGTACATTCATGTGCTTCTACTCAGCATTTCTGTACAAACCAGCAGGCTTCTGCAAGACAACAGCATTTCACAGAGCTGTAGGGGTTGAAGGGGACCTCTAGAAATCACTGAGTCCAAGCCTCTGCTATAGCAGTTCTCTGCAGACAATTGCAGAGGGAAGTATCCAGGCAAGTCTTGGATACCTCCAGAAAAGGAGACTCCACAGCCTCCCTGGGCAGCCTTTGCCAATGTTCTGTTGTCCTTAAATCAAAGGAGTTCTTCCTCATGTTTGTGTGGAACTTCCTGTGCTCCAGTTTGTGACTGTCGCCCCTTTTCCTGTTGCTGCACATCGCTGAAAGGAGTCATGCCTCATCTACTTGGCCCCTGCCCTTAAGATATATTATGAACAGCAATGACATTCAGCCTTCTCTTCCCCAGGCTGAGCAGCGCCAGGTCTCTCAGCCTTTCTTTATACAAGAGATGCTCCAGGTCCTTAATTGTGGCCATCTGCTGAACTCTTTCAAGACGATCCCTATATTTCTTGAATTGGGGAGTCCAGTACAGGACACGGTATTCCAGATGTGGCCTCACCAGGGCAGAGCATAGGGGGAGGATCACCTCCCTCTCCCTTGACCTGCTGGCCATGCGCTTTTAATGCACCCCAAGATACAGGTGGCCTTCTTGGCCACAAGGGCACACTGCTGACTCATAGCCAACCTGGTAATCCACCATGATTCCTAGGTCCTTCTCTGCAGAGCTCCTCTCCTGTATGTCAGCCCCCAGCCTGCACTGATGTGTGCAGGTATTCTTCCCTAGACGGAGGACCCTACTTTCAACCTAGTTTCATACAGTAGTGATTGCCTGTCTGAAGGTTAGTGTGAATGCCTCGCTTGCTGTCACGCAGCTGCTCCGTGGCAAAGTGTCCTGGCTTGCTCACACAGCCAGCAGTTACTTGGATCTTAAAATCACCCTCCTTTTTTCACTTCTGAGTCATGCAGAAGTGTTGCTGATACAGAGTGAAGGGGGCAAGCTGACAGCAGTATCTGCCCTGTCACCTGCCTGCCTTCCTTCCCACTCAGGCCTCCCTCATATGCAGGCCTCCCTCATGCACAGAGTGAGGCAGAGCCCCGGAGGAAAATAGCATCTAATCATGTTGCTGAGCAGGGAGTTTGCGCAGGCAGGTGCAGGAGAGAGGTCGTGCAGCCTCCCATTTTAGTTCTATTTCTGAAGCCGGGAGTACTCGAATAGCATTTTTCCTTCCCCCTTTCTCTCCTGCTCCTAAGGCTTGTTTATTAGAATTCTAACAAGTCAGCCTGCTACCGTTATCTATATTCATGAGTTGGTGTGAAGAAAGGACAGGAGCTAGTCCTAAACTGCAGATATAAATCTACTAGCTTACCGAGTCTGCACACAAGGACAATTACAAAAGACTGCTAAATCATAGAATGGCTTGAGTTGGAAGGGGCCCTAAAGATCACCTATGATAAGATGACTTACATTACAGAAGGTGGAATATCACCTCCCCCAAATTCTCCCATTTCTCAGACCTCAAGGTAAAAAGTGATCCAAGGAGAAATGGAAGGAATGGTGTTAATCTTTGCTAAGTATTTTCCATTCATCGTAGTGTTGAAGTGCGATTAAAATTTTAAAGCAGGTAGAGACGAGTGCCAGACTTTGGCTGTTGTTCAGTGATAATATTTTCCTGGATTTCTCCCAGACTCTGTCACTGGCAAATCTAACGTGGAGACATTGGATGAGAACCCCAGATGGATGAAATATTAAGTAGTGATTATTCATAACATTGATAGCAACTGGTAGGTTTTTGTTAGATGGGCACAATGGTGCCTCACACCTTTGGGCTGAGTGAAGGAGTTCAACAGACTATTATTACGTGCCAGCTGGACTATGGTAACATCTTCTGCACTTGTCCATAGCCCAAGGTAAAGTTTAGCTCAGCAATTAAGGTCAAATCCCTTATACTGCCAGGTAAAATCAGTTGCTTTACACTGTTCATACTGATGGTCAGCTTCCATTCCACTCAGCAAGGTACTGTGGAACAGCAGAAAATTGCAAGAGCTTTGAGATTTCTCTTAAACTACCCATACTCTTCCTTCATGCAAAGGTCTCTGCTATCTCTTTAGCACTTTCTGGAGATGGAGGTAGGACTTGCCCTCTTCTAGGCACAGCTCTGCTACCATCTGAATCATTAATTATATATATAAACACAGCTGTGTGCAATGATCTCCAGCTGAAACAGTGTTTGCTGTATGCACTACTGAGGTAACCTTGCTCAGCTCTGCTCTTTGACTTGCAAGTGAACTTTCCTCTTTGAAATGTTTTTACCTCCATAATGGGTAAGAAAGGATGTATTTATTTTTACCTGTTTTGAAAGGGATAAAAACTTAGTGGGTCTGGGGCTTGAGCTCATATCTTGGGTGCCAACACTTACACATGCTGATGTGTGCAAGTGAGACTGGATTTTTTTATCTTGTGTTAAAGGCTCTGACACACTTCTATCTTTCAAACACTACATGCTAAGTGTCCTCAGATGTGAGATGTTTTAGGCCAACAAAATGCTAATGTAACACTAGTTATAAGCTCATCTCACTGTTAAGCTCCATTAACTCATTCAAATTGTTTTCCAATGTCTTTTAATACCTCAACTGGAACTTCTGTTTGGAGATATTACTGCACATCACTGCTGCATTTTCAGTAACCCTATTAAGCAGAGGAAATATTGGCTGTTCTATATGAACTCAAGTGGATCGATAACAGATGCATGTGACATGTTGGAAAACCACTTACAGGCGAATAAGCAAGGTCACTCCATGTCATTGCTGCAGCGTGTCACAGAACAGCTGAGCCAACTCTCCTGCCCATGTTCTTCCAACCAGGAGAAATGTAAGCTACTCCTCAAAGATCCATGCATACCCGTCCTTCAGAAGAGCAGGAGAACTTGGAGGGAGGATCTGGTTACTATGGCTATGTGTATTGCTCACTCTGCATGGAGAAATCAGGCCAATGAAAGCTGTGCACGTTAACTGTATTTGTATAGGAAGATAGCTCACTACTGGCAGATGTGTGAAGCTGCTGAGCTAAAATCCAACTTTGTTCGTGCCAGTCAATGACTTGAAAATTTTTGAGCATTTTAAAATGATGCATGATGAATGGTGCAAAACTCTGGGTCCTTTGTCCTCCCAAAGACTCTTCTGGTTCCACAAAAAGTGAGCTCAGCTTCCTCGCCTCTGTGCCACTACTGATATTCTCACTGAGGAAGAAATGTCACGTGATGACCACGGACTGGTTGGCCAAATGGGCTCTGGTATACAGAATCATAGAATCACAGAATGGCCTGGGTTGAAAAGGACCGCAAAGATCACCCAGTTTCAACCCCCCTGCTATGTGCAGGGTCGCCAACCACCAGACCAGGCTGCCCAGAGCCACATCCAGCCTGGCCTTGAATGCCTCCAGGGATGGGGCATCCACAACCTTCTCGAGCAACCTGTTCCAGTGCTTCACCACCCTCTGTGTGAAGAACTTCCTCCTAATATCTAACCTACACCTCCCCTGACTTAGTTTAAAACCATTCCTCCCTTGTCCTATTGCTACCCACCCTTATATACAGTCATAGTACAGAATATGACAGAACTAACTTCTGCCTATGTTGGTTTCCAGCAACTGACTCGTAGGGCTATTGCTTTGACTTTCCCTACGATAAGTGTCATTGGAACAGATCAGTGAGGGTAAAAGTAACTGTAGCTGGTGAGGTTTCCACAGCACAACCATAAGCCTTATTTTTGTTGGCTATGATGAAAGATTTTATTTTCCCTTGTTGAAGTTATCCATTGAATCTAGCGTTACTGTGGATATCTACCAAACTCATTTTCCCTTATTATACTGCAGGGTGACTGCCAGTGGCTGTCAGAGCTGGTCATTGTTTTCCCTATTCATACTGTACAAAGATAACTGCTGAGTAGGGGAAGGTACTTACCCCAGGCTGCTCCACTGAAGGCTGTCCCCAGTGCTGAGATTCTTATATGAGTATGAGCAATGGAGCTGGGTGTCCTCAGGAGGCTGTTTGTACCTTGGAGCAGAAGAAGTTTTTGCACTTAAAGTAGAGACTGAATCTTTAATCTTAATGGAAAGTAGAGCATATTTTCTGCAAGCTTAAAGATTTGCCTTTTGAAAATGGGTTAGGTTGTTGGAATCTGCAAGTCTTTTAATTAGCCTGAGTTCAAATTAATAAGAAACTGTCATTTCAAAAATTAAGCATTTGTGGCTTTTACTGAGTTCTGAATGATCTTAGCGGAATAAAACTTGAAACTTTCCATGTAATTACAAATAATTGAAATCTTGTGAGTGCATGTATATAAAGTAATTAGAAATAATAATGCTAAGATATCAGCAGTGGCTGTATTTGATGCTACATATAGGGTATAACTATAACATATAGGGTATAGGCTAAAAATTCTTAGATCAGTAGTCCAATGTGGTATCAGAAATAGCGCAAAACCTTAAGAGACTTCTGCAAATTTATCTGCAGGCAAGCAAGTTGCTGGCTGAAATGCCACTCATGGGGGAGAGAAAGCATATGTACATTTTTACTGCTGGATTAACTGTGCCACTTTGCTTTTGTCCTTAAATCTGAATACCTTAATAGTTGAGTGACTCACTTACTACTGCAGGAAATGTCCCCTGTACCACTGAAACTTGGCTGCTGGTGGAAATGAGACAGAACCACAGAGAGCAGCAGAAGTTCAGTGCCAACAGGGCTCAAAGTAGGATCTTAATTCCATATCTTTGTATGTGTTCTCCTGCTGCAAAGCAAAAAACAAGTCTGCAAGTAGATCTGGCTGCTTTGCAAGGCTCCAGTCATGCAAAGTAGGTGAAAACCTGCTTAGAGGACTGGCAATTGCTGCTTGCTTTACACTCCTTCAGTAGCTCTATTCTTAAAATAGTCCTGTGCTGTTTGGCTCTGTGCTTCTCCAGATTGCCAGAAATCTGGTGCACAGCAGCAGCCTGTGTTGCTTGTTGAGTCTCACCATAGTCCTTCTAGAATTTTCAGATTTGAGATTAGGAAAAAAATATATTCATAAAGATCAGTGAGGCATTGGCACAGGCTGCACAGGGAGGTGGTAGAGTCACCATCCCTGGAGAAGCTCAAGAACTCTGTGGATGTGGCACTGAGGGACTTGGTAAGTGGGCATAGTGGGGATGGTCTGATTGGTTGGACTAGGTGACCTGAGAGATCTTTTCTAACCTTAATGATTCTAGAAATAGGAACTTCCTGGAGGAAAAAAAAAAAAAAAAAAAAAAAAGGTAGAAATGAAAGCCTGTTAAAATGAATGTAAAGCTAGCCATTATTCATTTAATGACTTCAGGAAAGGTGGAATCAGCTTTAATAAAACTAGTAACAGAAACAATTGCCTTAGTCATGGCCTGTCTTTGCTGTATGGCAACACTAAGGTTGTTTGAGCACCCTTGCTGTATCTTATCTGCTTTAATTTTAGTCGAGTTTCTTTTAATCTGATCTCATAGATTCCTGGATCAGTGATGCTTGATTTGAAGAGCTTGGTTTGAAAATAGCCACAGCAACCTTATCTTATCCTTCTTCATGTTCCTAGTTTTAATTCTATCATTAAGAAGTGTTTCTCTTTAAGTTGAATACATAAATACCAGGCTGAGTTTACCTAGGCAGCCTGATCAGAGATGCTGTCAGTGCAGGAGGATGGTGCATCCTCTGTGTAATTTTTAATACTAATGAACAGTTCCCATTATCAGTTCACACAAGATTTTCAAGTTTATTGGGTTTTAGTTGCTTTATTATTATTATTATCATCATTATTCATTATTATTATTTAAGATTCCTAATTGTCATGGCTAGGAAGGTACTATCTCAGCAAGTGCTGGCTTCCTGTTTTGGGATTTCAGACTGGCAAAGCCAGAAATGACAAGTGCTGGATCTTGAGAATGTTAAACAGATGTTGGTGCTTAACATGTTCTGTCATGCTGTAAGACATTGAAGGTAGTGTGTTCTGCCTGTTGTTTCAAAGAGGGTTTTATTTTGGGGGAGGAAGTGGGAGTCTCTGAAGACAGTAATGAATAAAGAAGGAATAAGAATGAAATGATGTCTGCTAATTATCATTCATTGCCTTTATAGGTTTGCCTTTTATTTTCTACATGCAAAACCACAAGTGCTGACATCCTACACTGCTGTCCTTCTGCCATGCTTTTCCATCAGCTCCAAAAAGAGAATGGTGTGGAGAGAGATCACAAACGGATTTCTTGTTTGCCTTAAGGCAGGGAGAATGAGGAGGTGATGCTAAGGAAAATTAAATGGTTTTCGTATGTAAAGGCAAAGGTGAATGATGACTGTTTGGCTCTTTGTGGCTCTCACAGCTGGCTGATAGTCCTCCTGTGTGCTCTGGTGCAAAGGCACACTCTTCTTGTCCTTTAGTTGCTGAGTTGGAAAGCATGACAAAAAAAAAATAGAGACAAAACTCTATTCAGAGAGAGCGCTGAGCAAAAATATCTTGCCTTTGCTAATGGCTTTTTCACCTCTGGTTTTGATAACAGTGGTGGGAGACATTTAATGGAGACAGCTAGATTAAGGCAGCCATTGCTTGCTACCAAGGCTTGGTTATTGTGAAGAGACTTAGCCTTTTTTTTTTCCCCTCCATGTTACGACTTTATCAGTGATTTAGTGTCAGAGGTCTGGAGCTCATCTCAGCAGAGCCCTGTGTGATATGTTCCATGTTGTTACTGCTAACAAACAGGCTGCGAGATGGGGAATGAGAAGAGAGTGGAGGGTTTTGTACTATTTGCCCTTTTGTAACCTTTCTTTTTTACTTGCTATGAAAGTACTCTTTCAAACGTTTTTTATAGCCTGTATTGTTCACTAAAACACATATTGAAGCTGCAGTCTGAAGGACTGCTTCCTTTCTGGTTAATATTTTCTTTCCCCTTTGAACTCTATATGTGCCTTGTGTTCAAATCAGTAAGACCTGTTTGCATTCCCTGGCCATGGGACAAAACTGATGCTCACTGGTGGGCTCAGACTCAGTGTTTCATTAGCTAAGTGGAAGGGATCCATGTCTGCCTTCTGATGCCTTCTCTTCTTAAAATAAATTCAACTTGCATTCCAATTTGAATGTTTGTGCTTTTGTTGTGTTTTTTTTTTTTTCTTTTCTATCACTCCAAGCCCACACCTCCTATGTGGCAATAGAAAACTGGACGTAGTTCAAGTGTATTCATTATAATATTGAGATCACTTCAAGTAACTACAATTTAAGTCTGTGTATTCAGTGTACAGTGAGTCAAACTGTAATGTGCTGTAACTTGAATTATAATGGGTTTGCTATTATATTTGACTGTATTTGCCTATTCTATTTTGAACAACAGTGCCACTCAGTGCTGTTGCTCCTTATCCTTTCAAAATGTAAAGTCTGCCTCTCATATCTTGATTTTCTCCCTGATTCAGAATAAACTAGTCTGGCAAGAGTGGCTTGCCATTAGCTTTTACACTGTTAAAGATGCTTCTCTTTAGACCAAGAGATAACTCATCTGGTCAGAAATGTCTTACCACTGAGACTGCAGCTCCCTGAGCATGCTGTCATGCTCTTGCAGCCTTTTGCTGTTGATTTGCTTAATCCATCTCCTATGGAAGCAATTAGTTTTGTAACTCCACAGTGAGACAGCAGCAGGAACTACACACCTTGTTGCTAATCAGGATGCAGCCCTTACCTTTGCTTCAATTAACTTTTCTTTTCTAGAAAGATCTCAGTAATTTTCATATCACCATGACATCCAGGGAGACCTCAATGTGGCCTTCCAGTACTTGAAGGGAGCATATAAACAGGAGGGGTTTATATGGCTGTTTATGAGTCTGGATAGTGATAGGACAAGGGGGAATGGTTTTAAACTGAGACAGGGGAGGTGTAGGTTAGATATTAGGAGGAAGTTTTTCACACAGAGGTGGTGACGCACTGGAACAGGTTGCCCAAGGAGGCTGTGGATGCCCCATCCCTGGAGGCATTCAAGGCCAGGCTGGATGTGGCTCTGGGCAGCCTGGTCTGCTGGTTGGCAGGGGGATTGAAACTAGACGATCACTGTGGTCCTTTTCAACCCAGGCCATTCTGTGATTTTATGATTTTTCTAAGGATCACTCATTGTAGATGGTGAAGGATGAAGGCATGTCAATAATGGATGGATGTAGGTGTAGATTATGCTTGAAATGCAATGGAAATTTGCAATTCCTTCCCTAATGTTCTTTTGGTGCACATTTAGGTGACTACCGGAGTGGGGTTTTTTCTGGTCTGGAAAATCCCTGTTTACCAACTGCAGCATGACAAGAAGGACCAGAGTTTCCAGCAGAACCAGTGTATCTTCACAAGCAAGAGACAGAACAATCCACCTTATAAAGTTTCCTTTTTTTTTTTTTCATAACATGTTTTCATACCCCAAAATAGCCGATATTTTTGTTAAAATTCTGTGTCAGATTTTGCAGCTCAGCCTTCTGCTGTAAGTTTGGATTCTCTGAAAAATGTCAGGGACGATTTTAAAAATGATATACGTTTCTCTCTGCTACACCAATAAAAACAGTCAGCTGTTGCTGTGCAGGAACTGTTACTGGGATAATGGTAGAGGCACAGCACCTACAGGACAGCACTGGGAGAGGTGAGACCAATGAGACCAACAGCCTTGTGCACACACGGGGCCGTGCAGATGCAGCCCTATGAATTGAGGCTGTTCCCAATTGATCTTTTGGCAAATAAATAGGTTAGAATAGAGTGAGCTGCTGGTGAGATGTTTCTGTGGGATGTGCTGGATCAAAGCCTGAGGTTTCCTGTTGGGTGAGCTTTGATGAAAATTTAACAAGTTACTCAGCTGGGCTGGTGGTCCTGTCAAATGAGTTGTTTGGTGTTTCCATGCCACTGAGCTACAGTATTTAATGCAAGGCTTCAGAGGTCCCCTCTGATGCGGGGCATAAGTTCCATTCCTGCTCAGTGTTTTCACAGCAGTCAGTCTTTACCTCATTCTGCCAGAAGTGGTATTTCTTTTCTTCTTTTGCTTTTCTCTTCTGGAACATTGCGATACCAAAGTGCCTAAAGCTGTGTGTGTGGCAGGTACTTTGGCTCTGTGCAATACGTCTCAAGCACATCATTTGATTTTTTTTTCACCTCCTTCATTTTTTCCTTTTGAAGACATAATGCATATTTATTTTATTTTTTTTTTTAAAGTAATTTTAAATCAATTCTGTTCCAACAGGAATGGCTGAAGAGCAATGCACATCGCTGCAGTTTCAGCTGATGTTTTGTTATGGCACCATAACAGGTAGATTTAGTATCATAACAGGGTAGGCTAGATATTAGACTAGATATTAGGAAGAAATTCTTTACTGTAAGGGTGGTGAGACACTGGAACAGGTTGTCCAGAGAGGCTGTGAATGCCCCCTCATTGGAAGCATTCAAGGTCAGGTTAGATGGGGCTTTGAGGAATCTGTTCTAGAGAGAGGTGTCCCTGCCAACAGCAGGGGGTTGGAACTAGGTGATCTTAAAGGTCCTTTCCAATCCAAACCATTCTATGATTCTATGATCGGTTCTTTATGTCAATTCCTGTCTCTGCAGAAAAAGTCCCTTTTAACATTAAGCTGTAAGTGTGGAACATCATAGTTGGGAGGAGAAAGGGAAGATAAACTTTTTTTCACATAAGTATGCGTATGTGTGTGTTTAAATATACACAGACAGAAGTATACATACATATTTATACATGCACATCAGCCAGTGGTTGCCACTACAGAGAAGGATGGTATGTCCATTTTTGAAGGTGTTGATGCTTCTTGTCTGTCAATTTTAGTCATTGGACCATGGCAGGATGCAGTGTTTCTGGAAATAGATTTTTTTAAACCCAGGTTTGTTTTTCCAATCTTTGGCTGCTTCCTGGCTGAAGTGATCAGTTCAGCAAGGAATAAGCATCTTGTATTTGCTTATTGGATGTAAATACTGAGGAATCACACAGCTGGCTTCCCACAGTGGCTCCTTGCTACTTAGTGTCACGTCAATCACACAGGGTCTATTTTCTCAGTTCTTGTAATGTTAAGTATCTCTGCAAAGCAATTCTTTCCCCGATTGAACTGTTGGTGCATTTTTTTGTATAGTTTGCTTTTGGCATAAGATAAATACGGCAGCGAAATAGCAAACAGTCCTTGACAAGGCGTCAAGCTAAGAGGCAGAGTTACAGAAGCAAAGCACTGAAAAACTGCTTGTGTCTAGAGAGGCAGAAAAGTTTTCCTTCCTTCTCTCCTCACCTCCTTTGAAAAATAAACAGCAGCAAAAATGGGCAACCAGCAAGAGCTGTGCCCAGCTCTACCTCACTTTACCTAGGCCCTACATCCTTGAGGCTGCAGGGCAGGGAAGACAAAGGGAGGCTTTCTTGCAGGAGGTTGGCACTGAGTGCTGGGACATGTTGTATCTGAAGGCCTCCAAGTATCTGAGGGCAGTGCTGCGTATTGACATGGAAATGTAATTTGCAGAGCAGAGAGAGCACATCACAGTCTGGGGCTGGCTGCTCAATGCAGCACCCTGTTTCCTGTTTGGGCTGCCTAATACAGCCCTTGAGAGAAATTGATGACTTTTTTTTTCCTTTTCTGCCTTGATCAAGGCTACAGCACTTCAGACTAGAAGCTTCGGTAGTATGTAATAAAACTGGTGAGTGGGCTACAGGAATTCTAATGACGTGCTGTGCAAATAAATGCTTATTTAATGAATACTGAAAAGATTAACCTGAACTACTTCCATATATTATTGAGGTGTTTAACTCCTTGCCTTCCCCCAGGGTTAAGAATAATGCAGAGCAGTGTAAAAGGGTAGTGGGGAGGGGAACTAAATGAAAGCAATGGGTGCATGTGGAGGCCAGTAAAAGGATGCACAGCAGTTCTGCAGCCATGCCATTATGCAGGCACTGACCTCGCTGCAGGGTGAGGTTGTTGGCAGTTGGAAACTCTTTGGAGAAAGGAGGGGGACTGCCAACTTCTGAAAGGCACATGATAGACTTTCCCTTCCCCAGCACATCTCTACAGCCGAAGAGTTAAGGCCGTTTACATTCTGAGGCTCACTTCCTTTTGTTTTTCACCTCGTTTATTTTTCTTGGGGCTATGAGTCAGCCCAGCGCTGATTTATCAGCACCAAATAATCCTCACTCTGAGCACCACCAGTGTTGCTCCCAGGAGATGTGCTCCGCATTAGAGCCCTGACCTATTCAAACATCCCAATGATAGCGTGATGGCCACGTGTCAGCAGGGATAGGCACCCGTGACAGCTCTCAGATGCTGCTCACCCAGCAGGGAAGCACAGCCAAGCTCCACAGCCCAGCTGCTGGCCTCATGCAGTTTCCTGCATTCGTCCCCTGGTAGTGGCTTCCAGCAGTTCAGAGCACAAGAAGATATCGGGCTCGGGGATCTGCATACTGATAGCCATAGGTCATGAGTTTCAGTGGTTCAAAAGACATGTAAGCATTTTTGTGGCTGGCTTAGAAATAATTTCCCCTGGTCCAGTGGCATGGAAGAAGACGTTTTCCATAAAAACTTGCACTTTCTTTATATGACCGATGGCAAACTTGTGTACCACACAGTCGCTATAGGCAAAGAATTAAACAGAGGAAACTACTTAAAATGACCATCCTGAAAGGAACGGGATCTGCTGCTCCCTCCCCAGGATGCAGACATCTGTGCCCACTGCCTGAGTGTGTACTGCAGTAGAAGGGGCAAAAAGGCATACACAGACCATGAAATCTCCCCTTTCAATAACCCAAATCTGGCTGTCATAAACTTTAAATGTAATGGCTAGTGCCAGTTTTCTGATCTTCTAGAGATGTAGCAGAGCATAACTATTTTTAAGATTAAGCTTATCTCTCTATCCAATTCCTCTCTGGGGTCTCAGCAGCTTGAAGAGTTAAACTGTTTCTTCACTAGAGAAAATGTGTCTGCCCGTACAGAATGGGCTTGGATGTGCTGCTGGATGTGGTGCTCATGTTTTCCTTCCACCAGAAGCATTCTTGTGTGGATGACTTTTGCTTTTTCAAAGAGTACCTAAGTAGCTCATTTTTATTTGTTCCCGTGTACCCTTGAAACAGCAGCAAGGACCAATGACCATAAAAAACCTATAATTATCACTTTAGGTATGGTTTCTCAGATGCATCTCATGGAGGGACAGTCTTCCTGGTTGCTTACAGAGCAGTGCAGAGCACGGCGACTCAGGAGATGCTTTCTACTAGCAGCTATATCTTGCACTACTCTTCGTCTATCTCACTGATCCATCTCTTCAGGAGTAACAGGTTATTGCACTGCACTGCTTTAGACACTTGTCTAAAGGCCAGTTTCATCATAACACAGTAAACTCGTTTATTTTTTTTTTTAATAAAATGGAAAGGGTTTCATAACTGGGCTTTTATGGATCCCAGGTGTCACTTTTTCTGTGTAAGGCCACACTATTGACACTATCTGTGTCTGGAGCTGATAAATGTTATTACATTCTTTTCCAATATGTAGTGTTATTAAAAATAGGTTTGTCACAAGCACTTCTTATCAAAGGCCCTTGTTTCCTTAGAAATAGTGACCAGCATTAACCTTTCTAAAAGTAGCTCCTGCGAGAGACAAGTGTCTTTGGTTGTTGCCACTACAAATGTAATCTAGGGGAAATACGCTGTGAATTCTGCTTCTTATTAACACAAAAACTCCAGAAAGGCAGGAATAACGTGTGCATGGCTAATTCAGACCAGGTCAGCAAGGAAAACAAATTCATCACGTTTGACCCACTGCTGTCTTGTGTCCCTTTTAAGTGACAAATGCATTGAAAATGCAATGGTATCAGCTACAGAAACAGCTGTTTACAGCCCCAGAAAAGCAAAGGAGGCGTGGGAGAGAGATTGCAGTGTTCATGCAGGGCTGACAGAAGCTGAATGTTTGCAGAACAGAAAACATGTAAGTGATAACAGAGTATTTGTAGAAGATGCCTTCTACGCAAAGTAGGTGGTAATGGGATTACTGTGCTTAAAAGTAAAGCTGCTGGTAGTGCGAGAAAGGAGCAGGAGGATAGAGTACCAGTGTGCTATGTGTTAACCTGACAGCAGGTTAACAGAATCCTGGAATCTAGGTGATGCACACAATTTACCTTGTTTTGAATTATGTGGTTGGGAGCATCTCCTTGATCTTTACAGAGTCACTCACTTTTCACTTCAGTTGGGAGCATGAGCTCCGTTTCCTTTGTTGTCAAGTATAAAAACAGCAGCTGAATCCAGCCTCCAAATACATCCTTGCTGCAGAGCACTGAGTACTTATAAAGTAGCAGGGTGGGAAGTGATGCTGATTTAAGGGTAAAAATGAGAAGAGCTTAACCACCAGTCGAGTGCCAGAGTGTGACACACAGCTCATTTTCAGCTCAAGCTTGGGCTGCTTTTACAAATAAATTCAGTACTGAAAGCCTCATCCTGAGCCTTAGCAAAGGGCCCTCTCCTTAGCTTATATCCTTCTGAAGGTGGCATTTCTCTGGCGAAGCAGTAGCTATTCTCTGCCTCTTGGTTGCATTCCCCAAACGCTAAAAATACCAGGTCACTGAAGCACTCAGATCCTCAGTCTCCTGTCTTTAAGTCCATCACATCCACAAATCCCTCAATTTCTTCCGTAATTACTTTGTGCAACCCATCATCTCCCAGTCCTCATGGCTGCAGCTTTAAAAATAGCAGATTCGGTATACAAATATTTTTCTTCTTGCCTGGTGACAAACAAAACCATTTGTTCCTGTGGGTATTTAAGAATTCAATGAAGCTGTAGGTAAGCTCCCTCCCTGCTCCCCCTCTCTTCCTTGGAATTGAGTTTTATGGAACCCTAATACATTATCTTCCCTTGTGGAAAATAAGCATTGCCCACAGTACTTATTTTTCCTTTGAGCTTTTATATTCAGTTTATGCTGGAACCAAAAGAAACCTATATATCTACCCATGCTGGTAAAGGCAAATCGATTTGAATGTGTCAGTTATTTTGCTTTTATGTACTAAGGAGAAATGAGACCTGTGTTACTTATGGCACTTGTTTAACAGGAAAAATGAGTTGATAATAAGAAGACCTAAATTCAGTCTCATAAATAAGTTTTCTGAAGCAAAGCACTCACTAAAATTGATGCTTACTTTATTCATTACCCGTGGTTCACTTTCCAGGCAGAATCGATGTATTCTTAAAAACCTTCTCCATCTCGCCTTTCCTGTAAGAAGCAGAATACCTGTTTATTTCAAACCTAAGCCAACAGATTTAGTTGTTATTCTCTGAGGCCCAGCAAGGGGATTTAAGATGTTTGGTTGGGATTTGAGAATGCACATCCTAGCTTTGTTATTTGAAGGCTGTTTGGCTCACATTACAAAATTCCCTTTAAAATCACTTGCTTCTTGCACAAGAAGTTCTGCTTCTTACTTCCTAGGCGAGTTACATCTGTGCAGACCTTGATTACTCCCTCCCCAAGCCAACACTAATCAAGCCCTGAAGCATGCGGGGAAGCAAGCCTTGCTCCTGTACAAACACAGTGGAAAGGCAGGGAAGTTTTCTCCCATGAAGTCATGGATCAGGAATGGAGCGACAAGGGGCAGCAGGCACAGAGCACTCCCCCTCTGGCATTCCTTCTGTCCCTTGGCCACGCGTGCTCCCTGCTCAAGCATTGTCTCCTCATCCGACAGACAAATATAGGCATAAAGGAAAAGTCCAATGCCTTTATAAAGCCATCGCTGGTGACCTTGAGGTGGTGTATATAAAGTCTGGACCAGGCAGAGCAGTGACACTTTGTGTGTGCTTTGCAGGGTGAGTACCAACCTCTCTCACTTCTGAATGTGTGTGCCCAGCTGTGCTCTAACACTTTGCCATAGTTTTGGGGTGATACATTTTTCACGGGGCTTAAGTTTTATTACTAGTCGTACCTCTAAACCTATAGCACTGTGTTGGTTGTCCTGTGATGCTGCTTGAATAATAGAATGGAAAATAGGTGCTTCTTTTGTGACACCAGTGAACTCATTTAGTCAGCTACTTAGGACAGTGTCAAGTCACTTGTAATTGTGTACCTGAGTGGATTGGTTGACCAGTAGTTGCAAGTCATGTTTGCGTCTTCTCTGTCATCTGCAAGAGATGATGATGACTTACGTAGTTCATAATTTTAAGCAGCCTGTTGTTTCAAGGATTTCTTTAGACCCACGCTTGGAGATTTACTGATTTTCCTTTTGAAGGCAGACAGTGATGGTTTTTGATGTCATGGCAAATGAGCTACCAGCAGTATGGTAGCTCTTCCAGCAGCCACAGTAAAGAAAGAAAAAGTCCCTGCTTTCCAAGCTTGAATGCATCACCAAATTATTGGTATTTCTGGGTGCGCCACTTAACTTTGTGTTACAATTCTGGCCCTCTAAAGAGAGTAGGTGTTACCAAGGATCTTCCAAAATTCACATGCAAGAGCTACCTTTTTGTTTTCAGACAAAACAAACTGAAAGGAAAGTGAATGTCTTTAGCTCTACCTTGTTCTTCCTGACTATAGTAATTTTTACAAATAATCCTTTGACCTTAATCCAAGCACTTCAAGTTTCTCATATCTTTCAATGGATTGGCTTGGTTGAGTGCTTCAGTGGGCTCTGGGCTCTGTCTTAACTCCTGACACATGAGACTGCTGCAGAAAAAGGGATTCTCTCCCATCTGCAGCAGCACTGTGCTACACCCTGGTTTATAAAGTGCTTGCCATAGTGGTAAGCCCTAAATATATATTAAGACAAAATTGTATCAGAAAGCATAGCTGAACAGTTGTCCCAAAGTGGTCTGCAAATGGGGCGGGTCTACACAGGAAAGGTCTGGATTATTATATTTGGACCTGTAAGAATGTCTCCTGAATCCTAGAGGTAATGACTGAAGTTGCACTTCTTATCTTTGCATATTTAATGTGGAAAGTTCTAACACTCTTCTGTTTAGATGTGTGATGTCGTTTCTGTGCCCAACCAGAGCTGAGCTAAACACACTCCTCATGGGAGAGAGACTTTGCCATGCCAGTTTTGAGTTGTTTCCAGAGGGAATTTTGCTCATTTTGGATGATGTTAAAATAGTTGCTGACAGTTGGGTCATGTAGACCCAAACTCAAAGATCCAAAGCTTGCACTGTGGCAGGGGTGGCAGGGGCAGAGGGATGGATGTTAAATGTTAGATAGCTCTGCTGTCTTAGGGCTTTGCACTCCTCAAGAGAAATATGCTGTGGAAAAAAGAACTGCCTTCATTGATGAAGAGCTTTTAGATCTACAGCAATTTCTTAGGAAGTAACTAAATTAAATTTTAAAAGACTGCAGTGTTTGTCTTGACAGGGTTCTTGAAACTTTTTCAGCTATTCTGGATACTGCATAATAAATTGAGTAAGGGAAAAGATACTATCTGAGGGTCACTTATCTTCAGATAGTAGTTAAATAGTATATTGAACTGAAAGAGGGAATACTTAAAATTCTTAAACTAGGGAAGGGAGATGGAAGGGGTTGGACATTTTTTAGCAATGGAACTCCACGGATGTTCTATGGGCAGCACCCTGAGTATTTTATATATGTGTGTGTGTACATTTTTATATGTACCTGTGTGTATATGTCAACTCATTGATGCAGTTGTTGAAGAAAGGACACGGGAATCAAATTAACTCCTTAAAAAAGCTGGATAGAGCTGTTCAGACTAATTTTCCTTAAAGATGATTTGTACTTACAAAATTTTCATTATATGAAGCACCACTGATTTGAGTTGTCTGTGCTCTCTAAATGATAGAATTAAGAACAGGATAACCAGTTAGCACCTTAGTGCTCAGAAACCCAGCAAATCATTTGCACTTATATGAGCGTGCCCTGGCCTTTCTTCCATGATAAGAAATCCCTAAACACCATGGCTGTGTTATCTGAGAAAACAAGCATTGTAGGCATTAAGATGGACTAATAAACTCGGATTAACGTGAAGAATTTCAAAGCCATTGTGCCAGCACTGCAGTTTGCCCTCTGCCCTGCCCTGCTGCACGGGGAAACCTGCAGTGGGCGAGCCCTGGGTTTCTGCCAGGCTGAAGGGCACCATCTGAGAGCAGCACTGCTGGGACACCAGCTGTACCCAGCAATTGCTTTCTCCACCAGGAGCATGGGGCTGTGCCCCTGGAGCCATGTGCTGGCGTTTCAAGTAAGCAGCTGCCCAGGAGTAACTGAAGTGTGGCCAGTGGCCTGGTGTGGGGTTTTCAGAGTCACAGCCTCAAGTGGTGCCTTTCATCTGCTGCTCTAAAGCAGCATTCATGCCATAAAAAGATTGAATTCTCCTGTAGAGATAACTGCAACCAGTGTCAGGGTTTTGAACCATGCGGGATCTGGCTGGCTTTAAACTGAGCTGGACAAGGGTTTAGCTAAGGGTGCAGTAAAGCCACAGATCTGCAGGCGATAGTGCCATTTCAAATTAGACCATTTTTATCAGCCATCTGCTACACTCTCGTCCAAGAAATACAACTTTTTCTCTTCTTTTTGTAGACCAGGTCCTTTTCTTTCTCCTCCTTGAGCTGTACTACCTTGAAACCTTGCCAAGATGATGGACATGACGGAATTCGGGGAGGCTGCTCCCTTTCTCCGAAAGAGTGAGAAGGAGCTGATGATGGCACAAACTGTTGCCTTTGATGGTGAGTTGCAGTACCATTTAGGCTGCCAGTGACCAGCTAACCCAGATAAGGGTTGCACCCATAGTATATCTGGGGAATGCAGAGCAAACCAGGATGCAAAGCCCTGTTGTTATTGCTGCTTTTTGAGGCAGCTGGCAACCAACTTTGTGATTCTTTTTCCTGCAGAGCTACAAGAAGCCCCCGATAGCGCTGAAGAGAAGCAGTCTATCAGCTCGTACTAAGCAATTGCCTAGCTTTAGAATTAAGATGTATTTGTATGGTACTGATAAGAGAGAGGTTGCTTCTTCGTCTTTGTCCATTTGAGAGAAAATCATCATGCACTGATTTTCTGGTAATGCAAGGATTTCTGTGATGTGAATAGATGTCTCCATCTGCTTGATTTATACATTTTATAGGCAAACCAGTACTAGGTTTTAGTTTTCCAAGAGTTATTTTTCATGAAATGTATTTACATGAGTTCTGAGGTGTAGTAGTAAGAACAAATGTGCCAATAACCACAGCAATGCCCTGTTGAGAGCAGTGGCTATAACAAGCCATCTGAAGTCTAGCAGATCCTCCAAACTTCTAAAAAGCAACAGTAGTAACTCAGTGTGAGTTATTAAATTGCTGTTTTTCAAGACAAACTTCAGGAGAATATCAGGAATAAGGTTAAATCTGATAGCTGGCAGGCAAATAATGTGGGCTAAATTCCTCATTCAGATAGCAATGTTCACTGTGAGTTTTTAGCATACAGCTTCATTTGGTCTTGGATCTCAGTTCCTCCATCTGCACATCAGTGCTAGTGATTATGAATTTCCCTTGGAGGCTGAGACACAGCCAGCATTTGTGAAATATTGTGACACCTTGTGCTGGGAGGATCGAGGGAAGCCAAGTGGTGGCTTCAAAGGAGAGACAACATTCGTGAGCCCTGCACCTTCTGTTCTGGCACGCAGCTCCCACAGCTCTACGATTGGCTGTGGTCCCTGATGATTCTTGCTGCTTGTGCGTTAAAACTAACTCTACCAATCCCAGTTCAGCATGGTGTTATTATTCTACACAAGTCTGTGAACCTTTCTTCTCCCTAATTTCACAGGGAAAAAAAAATGTTGGGTTCCTGATGAGAAGAAAGCTTATGTTGAAGCTGAAATTACAGAAACCAGCGGTGGCAAAGTAACCGTTGAGACAACAGATGGACGGGTATGAAAGCATTTTTGTCTGACCCATGACTAAGGAGGGCTGAGCAGCAAGCCCCAGAACAAACCTAGCTCAGTTTAAGCTCTGCTGCCTGGTTCACATCATCTGTGAAATAGCTTGTGAACAGGAAGCCTCAGTAGCTGATGACAAATGAGAAACAGCCAAGAGAAAAATAGGAGTTTGATGGCACATCAACTTCTGCAAAGCACTGCAAGCAGAGATGTGCAACCATCTAAGCCAGGTTTGGATCCTAGAAGGAGGCAGGAGGTAAAACTCCACACTTAGAGCTAAATCTCATGGCTTCACAGCCATATCACTCTCCTTACCCGAAGCATCCCAGTCTTCCCTGCTTCTATGTTTTGTGAAAACAATGTTTATGTTTGTGAAAACAAATGGAATTACTTAGACCATATTGAGTGGGAGGACCTCCTCCTAGAGAGATAATACATTTACCTCTAAGGAGGGGAACTGATTGGGATTCTAAGTGTTTTCTAGACCTGCTATATTCTATCTGTCTTTGCAGACCATGACTATAAAAGAAGATGACGTGCAGTCAATGAACCCTCCCAAATTTGACATGATTGAGGACATGGCTATGCTGACCCATCTGAATGAGGCGTCTGTGCTGTACAACCTGAGGAAGCGCTACAGCAACTGGATGATTTATGTAAGGGTCCCTGCTTTGTGTATTTGGAAACATGCATTTCAAGTGCTATGATGTTTGAACACAGGTTCTTCGCATTCAGCTCATAACTTGCATATGCCATAAAATTGAGGGCTCAATTGCTCAAAAAGGAAAGAAGTTTCTTGCAGTAGATTTGAATAAATATAGACAACAAAAGTGAATGAATAACATAATGTCTAGCTCTGTTCTTCCTTGCATGCCTGGGAAAGGGGTGTCATAGAACATATTTTCAGCAGTCAAGGCCTTTGGGAAACCAATTTTATTTTTCTACTCCAAATATTAATACCTGACATTATTAGGCATAGCAATTTCCTTGTTAAGAAACAATGCCTCAAGCTTAGAGCACATATATAACTTCTTTTAACTAGGAACCTTTCTATCTTTAGTTCTGCAATTTTCTTCCCTTCATTTTCAGTGCTGACATCTGCCTTGTTTTGCTCTGGCTTTATTCCTCACTCTGTATCTTTCCCATGGCATCATTAACATAATTTCTGTCATCACCAGAACAAGCTTCGGTAGCATCAGTTTTTATGGGACCAAACTTTTGCCTTCAGTATGCTGCATCCAACTGTGTTTGAAGTCAGTCAGGGCAATCTACAGATTTTCTAGCCAGTCCTTATTCAGGTTTGTGGTTTTCATCAGAGGACTGAATCCAGTTTAAATTATGATTGTTATACAGTTTCAGGATTCATCTAATAACCCCTGTATGAACATGTATGTCCTAAAACATACCTATGTCTTGCAGATTGCTATAGCTAGAAAATGACATTTGTCATCTTGTTTTAATCCATTTACAGGTTGGAGTTTTTTTCTCTTAAAAAGGACTGACGACTCATACCAGGGGCATTCTGAAGCAGGTCCAAATGCTATTTTGGGAGGAAGGCTCCTGAATTTGTTAACTCAATATTCTACATGCATATTGTGTTTATGCCAATATAGTAGCTGGTTTCTGTGAAGTTTTATGATTGGACCCAGACTAAGTACCTGAAAAGTTACCAGCTAACACCAATTCCCCAGAGTTACAATTGGAATTCTGTTATGTGGGCTGAATCACTATAAAGATAGATTACTTTAGATAGATTACCAATTACTTTTTTTTCCAAACACTAAAAAAGCTCCTCAGTTTTGGAGAGCAGTGCTATATGAGGTTTACACAGAATCATAGAATGGTTTGAGTTGGAAGACACTTTTAAGGTCATCTAGTTTAACTCCCCTGCAATGAATGGGGGTACCTACAGCTCGATCAGGTTGATCAGAGCCCCATGCAGCCTGACCTTGAGAGTCTCCAGGGATGGGGCATCCACTACCTCTCTGGGCAACCTGGTCCAAGTTTTCTCTTTGAACAACCAACTGAATTTTTCCCCAGGGTGCCCATAGCAAGTTGGTAATGACAGATTGTTTCTCTCAGACTTCTTCTTCTAAGAATAGTTCTTTCTCCCAGATTTCTCTTCCTAAGAATAGAATTCAAATAGAAAAACTGTGATTTTTATTTCATAATTACTGTTTTCAAAAGGAAGGAGCTCTTGCTGGGCAGCCAGGCAGAAAATCAGATGTAGATCTCCTTGCTGTTCCTCTGCTCTGCTGAAGGGGCAGCTTGTCTGATCATGACCTTAGAAATACTTTTTTCCCCCTTTGGAAAACTGTTTAGGAGCACCTCTCCTATGAAGAAAGGTTGGGGGAGCTGGGCTTGTTTAGCTTGGAGAAGAGAAGGCTCTGGGGAGATCTCATTGTGGCCTCTCAGTAGTTGACAGGAGCATATAAACAAGAGGCGGAACAGCTTTTACGAGGGTGGATAGTGATAGGACAAGGGGGAATGGTTTTAAACTGAGACAGGGGAGGTGTAGGTTAGATATTAGGAGGAAGTTTTTCACACAGAGGGTGGTGACATGCTGGAACAGGTTGCCCAAGAAGGCTGTGGATGCCCCATCCCTGGAGGCATTCAAGGCCAGGCTGGATGTGGCTCTGGGCAGCCTGGTCTGGTGCTTGGCGACCCTGCACACAGCAGGGGAGTTGAAACTGGATGATCATTGTGATCCTTTACAAACCAAGTCATTCTATGATTCTATGATTCTGTGATTAATATCTGTAATACTGATGCCATTGATTGCCAATAGGAAGTCACTTAGCAAACTATTTCAGCCTTTGATCTGAATTTCTAAAACTTCCAATCAGATTTCCAAGTCAGATTAGAAGCTGGCAGCACCAGTTTCTGCTTGGTTTACTCAGATTTCTTTTCCTCATTCGTTGAGAGACTGTTCTTCCTTGTCTGTTTTTCTTCTTTAGACCTACTCAGGCTTGTTCTGCGTGACTATAAACCCCTACAAGTGGCTGCCTGTCTACAAGTCAGAGGTTGTTGCTGCCTACAAAGGCAAGAGGCGCTCAGAAGCCCCTCCTCACATCTTCTCCATTGCTGATAACGCATACCACGACATGCTGCGTAGTAAGTGGCGCTCCTTGCTTTTAAATTTAGTTTTGCTTTATTTAGCAGACGTGACTGATACCAGATGGCCGTTAGAGAGAGCAGTGCACACCAAATGTGCAGATACTTGACAAGCAACAGGAGCTTGGGAGTCTGCATCCATAATTTTATTAATTACTGCTTTTTGTTTTTTGTTTTTTGTTTTTTTTTTCCTCTCCCCTGCCCATCGTTGTGCGGGTTCTGGCAGCAGCAAGCTCATTCTGATGCTCATCAGATGCAAACACTGAAAGGTTAATGAAGGGCAGCCACGGAGGGTGCTGTGCACACGTCGCACCCAGGAACCTGCTATGAATCAGCATTGTCTGACTGCCTCGTGGCTGAGAGCCTACTGTGGGCAACCAGCTCCAGATTCTCTTGCGAAACCTCATCCCCGCATTCAAATTACTGAAAGAAAAAAAAATTACTGAAAGAAAAAAAAAAATAAATTAAAAAAAATAAAAAAAAAAAAATAAAAAGGGGTGGGGGGGGGGGAGCTTATCAGCAGGGGGCAGCAGTGATGCGCTTCCACCGGGTGCTGGGAGGCTGCCGAGAAAGTCCCGATAGAATTGGAGTCACATGCTGCTCCCACCTGGTTTTCAAAAAATGGCAAATGCAAGAGGATGGGAGGTGCTGGGGCAGACGAGGTCTGTGTGTGGCTGCAGAGAGGTGCTTTGTTTATTGCATGAGTGAAATATTAACAGGCTGCCCAACGTGCAGCTGGTCATGACCTCTGGAGTTAAAACAGAAAAGAGGAATTTAGATACAATGGTTCAGGAAGGTGGTATTATTTCATATTCGCTGAACTAGGTTGTTAACATACTGATTGCAAACTGTTCTTATAAATGTTTGTTTCTGCTCAGGCCTATTATCAGAAAGAAGGCTTTAAGACTTTATTTCAGTAGCATAGCTAACCAAAGAAGAATACATAAATAGTGAGGAAGGGTCCATTAACAAACAGTGGAATTGCTTGGGCTGGTGCAGTACTGCAGGGCAGAGGGGTCAGGTGTGAGCTGAAACCTACGCAGGAGTAGAGAAATAAATGTTTTGCCCACAGGAAATTACTTTCTATTTTATTGTTTTCCAGGCAAAAGAGAATATTTATGACTCAGATGTTTAATGCTGACTTGAAGAAAACAGAAGAGGGAGATTCAGGGCAAGGGTAGAATTGGCACTGCTCAAAGCTGGACTACATGGGGCTTATTTTTTCTTTTCATCACCATTTCCTGTGATTCTGTGCTTTTCTTTCAGGACTGCTTCTGGATTCGTTGGTGCTGATTTGCAAGGGTAATAAGCAAAAAGTACAGCCTACTAAGTTTGTCTCATTTTTTTTCATCCACAGATCGGGAAAATCAGTCTATGCTGATCACGTAAGTGCTTCTCTTTTGACTGATTTGAGACTCTATTGCTGCAAAAAAACTTCAAAGAAAAAAAAAATCCCTCTGAAATACAAGTTGACCCTTGAAAACTCAGCTAAATTGCCTGGAACTTAATCCAAGTCAATAATTAGCACTTTGGCCACCTGATGTCTGCTTTGAGTCTCGTTGGAAAGAAGTAGCTGAGGATTTCATTTGATGGAGGCCAGTCTGTTTCTGATCCCCATTTAGTGTTCATTCCAAGTGGGCATGGTAGCAACTCTGCAGGCAATTAAAGAAGTTCTTCCAGTTCTGTCCTTGCTCTCTGCCCTCTTCAGGCTCAACACAGTTGTTCTAGCTGCAAAACGTAGTTAAGAGCACTGAGTTGACACATCTGTAGGGAGGAAGATGACCAAGACAGAAAAAAAAAAAAGAGGGATGTCTTTTACTGGCAAGCATGAAAGATGGAGAGCTGTGTGTCTCTCTCCACAGTTCACATATGCTTCTGGATGATGCTGGCAAAATGCTGCAGATTTCCTTTGATTTTTAACTCATTAGCTGTACAGAGGTATGCCTCAGATACTGAGTGTGGATGTTTGTAACAAAATTTCATGCCCTTAATGAAATCTCAAAGAAGTGTGCATTTATATGAGGTTTCTGAATGCAGTCTCATGTAGCATTATTTGTCACTGACATGATTTTCACTGAAATGAGCAAACAGACTACAGGAATCAGTTGGTGACTCTAAGAAAAGCCTATGCAATACATGAAGCTGATGGGATGATGGGTGGGTAAGAACAAGAGTTACCACTGGTGGAGCAACAGTAATGTTCTCTTCCTTCTTCCCATAGCGGAGAATCTGGTGCTGGCAAGACTGTCAACACAAAAAGGGTCATCCAGTACTTTGCCACAGTGGCAGCCCTGGGTGAACCTGGTAAAAAAAGTGTAAGTCTGCCAGCAGCTGTTTCATTTCAGGCTTCTACGATTTATGTTGTGTACAACTAACATTGCAAGTCTGCATCCTGACCACTAGACCACGTGCTAAACTTCAGCAGGCATGGCTAGGATAAGTGTTTGTTGGGAAAAGATACTGATGCTTCTAAATGACATTACCAAGACCATATTGTTCTGAAGATAGAAAAGTAATTCTCTTCCAAAATTGCCATGCTGCATGTGGAGCCGCAAAATGACTTCTGGTTCTGAGTTAATGCTTGTTGCTGCTGCTTTTTGTCCAGGAGTTTAATTTTCATATGTATTAAATGTTTCTGAATGTATTGCAGCTGGTAAAAGTTGGGGATACCATGAAGATTAAGAAAAATAATTGATTTTTTTTCACCTGGGAAGGTCTTAAAAAAAGCTTAGCTTTCATCAGAATGTCTGTTTTGTTGAAAAGCCTTTTATGACCACAAAAATAGGAGTGTTTTAACAAAAGAATTTAAATCAGCTTTTCTATATTTCCCTTTGGATAAGCACTATTCTGCTTAAAAGTGCTAAAGTTACAGTGAATAGTTCATTCATGTTGCTTTTTATCTTGTGTTGCTATGAGCTTATTCACTATCTGTTTCACTGCATTTCAAGGCTCGAAGTTCTTTGTGGTGAATTAACTGATTCCTATGAACCATATATAAAAGCCAGAATTTCATCCTGTCTTAGATACTGTACATTCACCTTATGTCACCAAAATCTATTATGTATTCATCTGAAGTCTACAAAGCTCTCTTAGCAAATGATTGAGTGGTCCAGAGTCAGCCTTTTATGTGCAATGATCTAGATGCTCATAATGGTGTCTGAAATGTGGTGTGCTCATGAAACAGATGTATTAATAACAGATATCACAGCTGGAAAATTTTTCCTTGTAATTTGTCAGCTGAAGTAACATCATAAATAATAATAATCCAAGAGTTCTAGTGCAGCATGATTTAATTACCTAAAACTTGTCTGTTTGCATTTACATGTTTTTGTAAGTGCTTTTCACCTGGTCACAGCTTCTTTTCTCAATCTAGTTAGTCAGCCTTGTGCTTTCTTCTCAAACAGCTCTATAGTAAAGGCACTGAGACATTTGGGTTAGGGGTTAAAATAACAAGCTGAGTAGGAACATGGCTATTTTGTGACGTGTGGTGAATGCAAAGTAAGGCTTCAGAAATCTCTAACGGTATGTTGGCACCAACTGGACATCTAACCTTTCTAATCTTTATCTTCTGTGATGCCTTTCTTGTTCATGCCCATGTTGGTTTTTTTTAATCTTTTTTTTTTTCTTTTGACAGCAACCAGCTACCAAAACTGGGGTAAGTAATCAGTTTGCTATTTTATCTTTTCCATACAGAATCGCTATTCACCTATCATTCTGCTCCATGAACCTCAGAATTTCACTCTGCATGGCTCCCCTAGTGAAACGTTCCCTGAAGCCAAGGCAGTTGCAATTTTCTTTTGCAAACTAAAGTTTTTGCAAGCAGAAGATAATGCTTTTCTCATCTCCCAAAATTCCAGGCGTTACAAGTTCTGACTGCTTTCAAAACTACTGCATTTCACTGCAGTACTTGTCACAATCTTCAGCAGCCCATCTCCTCTATGCGTTCACATGGATGTCCCCAGAGACTCCATACATAGCACACAGAAAGACATGGTGATACCATTTGTGTGCAGATGGCATAAATTATAAAAACCTAAAGCAAAGCAGCAGAGAGCAGCTGAACTGCTGAGGCCTTTCAAGGACTCCTAGTTGGCAGCTGTGCTGTTGGATCACTCATGCTGTGCCACCCGTCTGGTGTGGCCTTACCATTGTGGTAAGGAGGCTTTCTGCCTGTGAGGAAAGGCAAGGCTGAGTTACAGAAGCCAGCTGAGTTTTTGGGCTCTATGTTTCTCAAAAGTATTGCAACCTTGATTTTTAGGGAACCTTGGAAGATCAAATCATTCAAGCAAACCCAGCCCTAGAAGCTTTTGGAAACGCCAAAACCCTGAGAAATGACAACTCCTCACGTTTTGTAAGTCCGTAACCTAACGTGTTTTCAACAATGGCCAGTTAATAACATCTCTGTCATAATCCTTTTATAAATCGCTTCTAATTTTGTCTGCTAAAATGGTTGGGTTTTCTTCACGTGGAAGGAATAATGAAGTAGGACCTGACTAGGAAAAGCTACTGAAGGGGGAATAAAGAGAAAAAAGCAAGACCTTCACACTCCGCAGACACTCATAAATAACAATTCTCCCACCTTTGGTCCACACTACCTACCTTTTTGTCACAATAAGCTGCCCCTGCTCATTCTTCAGTGTGGTTATAAGCTCGGGCCTCTCTCCTTGTTTCCACTAGACCTACAGGAGATCAGTCTGCTGGGGTACCCTTCTGTCACATTTGGTTGACGTTGGCTCAGAGGTCCAAAAGGTGTTGCATGAAGGATGATAGCCTGAGTTTGTAGCCCATCTCTTCCCTAAGAAATCTGATTAAAACTGAAATTGGAAGGGTCACGTAGAGAATCGGAGATTGTAAGCATCTGTGGGAAGCTACACAGTTGCTGTAAGTTTTCCAGCTGGAATGCAAATTAATTTCAGGAAAGCTGATGTCTTTGAGCATGATACATTAAGTGAAAGCTAATTTGATTTGTTTTAAATTAATTTTTGGTATGAATATTCAAAATTAACAGGCAAATCAGGGTAAATAGCATAGCATCGTTCTGACTAAGCAGAGCGTAAAAGTCAGGATTGCAGATAAGGGAGAGTCAAAAAAAAAAAAAAAAAGAGAGCTAGAGTGCCTATATGTCCTAGCCAGGCTTATTGGCTTACTGTTCTAAGTCCCACATTCCTGCAAAACTGCAACATGAAACTGGAAAATGTGTGCTTTCCCATATCTCAGCCTGTCCAAAAGGTGCACAATTATCGTTTCCCCACAAGTCAATTATGTATAGACTGTATGTATAGACTCAGGCTTGGAAAACTATTATATCATTGTTTGGTATTTCTCATCGGAAATCTGCCTGTGCAAAGCCAAGGAGTTAGCATAAACTAATTCTTTGATCCAAGTGATTACTTTCATGTAACAACTTCATTTCCCTCTCTGTATTCACTAATTAAAATATTCTTCTGTGTGAATTAGGGTAAATTTATTCGAATCCATTTTGGAACCACAGGCAAGCTGTCATCTGCTGATATTGAGATCTGTAAGCACCATACTCTCTTCTCTTTTAAAAAATACTGATTGCTCATATGAAAATTGAAGAACTTTTCTCACTGAATTTCTCACTGTGCACCTAGATTTACTGGAGAAATCCCGAGTGATTTTTCAGCAACCGGGTGAGAGAGACTATCACATCTTCTACCAGATCTTATCAGGAAAGAAACCAGAGTTACTGGGTAAGCATTTAAGAACCAGCTTTTAGCAGAATAGACTGGCTGAAGAGAGGACAGGCAGTAAACTTGTGTTCAGGAAGACCCTTAAGCTTCCATTCCTCAAATCTGAACCTCCACTGACAGACATGCTCTACAAAAGGTGGTGTTCCAATGGCAGCAACAAAAGAAATTTTTCTGTGGTGTACTGATTGAGGTACCCATCTCCTAATGCTTTGAATAAAACCTTCACTGGTCATTTAAGTAATACTTCTGTGTTCTACAAACACATGTAGCACATCTTGTAAAATGCATTAAAGAGTCATTATATTGCAACATTAAACTTCTGAAAAGCTTACTCTGACAGTATGTGGTCAAGTCCCTGATCCTCTTAGCTTGTATGTGGCCTAATTAATTACAGGAAACATTTCAAGGAAGCGTTGCAATGGGATTCCTCTGTTAATCCCTGTGCTGGGAAAATGTGGTCCTTCTCATCAAGTATCTGAGTACTTCGTAACAGCACACAACTTTCTGGCCAGCAGGAGTGCGTCTGCAGGTTTCTGAAGAGACTGAAACCAATGGTAGCTTTGTTTTGTAGACAAGAAGTGTATGTCTTTGTACACGTGTGCACAAATATCTCAGCATAGATGCATATAAATATAGACAAATGAAAATATAAATAAGTGAATGCATATCATACTGGGTACATTGCAAACGTATGGGCAGACTGTGATTTTAAAGACGCATAGTAGTAGACATATTTACACACATACTTAGATATGCATGCACATGTGTATACAAATTGACATCTAGCTTGGTCAAAGCTTTGTCTGTAGTATGGCTGAAAATTTCTGTGGATTTAAAGAAGCAGGATTCTCCCTGAAGTGCTGGAGCCAGTTAGCTTTCTAGAAAACAACTCTATTTTTTGTTGTGAAGGAAAAGGTAAAAGAAAAGAAATAGAACTATGTTCAGACTTCTGTTTGTTGAGAGACAAGAATCTTTTTCAAAGAGTCTTGAAACTTTTTATTTTGGGAATCTATTATGAAAGAAGAGAAAAATCCTCTTTTTTCCTGGCATGCATCGTACTAAAATCTTTTTCTCCTCTGTGTTTTTATCCCTACTGCCATGCAAAGCAGAAAGTAGAGCAATATAAGAAATAATTGTCTCAGTATACTGCAAAACATGCTTAATAGAGATATATGCAGTATTCCTATGTTACTTTTATTCACTCTTTCTCTAAATCCTGGTCTTTGGATTGGAAAAGTAGAGTGAAAGGGTTTGTTGCTGCCACACAGTTGTAAAAAGCATTGCGTTCAAGTTTGTGTAAAGACAAATGTTTGTCCGATTTCATCCTTTCAGTCTGTTTTTTTGAGGGATGTATCCTGAATAGACAGCATTTTTCATCTTTTCTGTTCTTTTACAGATATGCTATTGGTCTCCACCAACCCATATGACTACCACTTTTGCTCCCAAGGAGTAGTTACAGTGGACAACTTGGATGATGGAGAAGAATTGATGGCAACAGATGTAAGCCTGTACTGATTTGACTCATTGATTGAGTGCATGGTGGAATGAAAAGTGATAGCAGGAGCCTAACTTATTCCACTGAAATTACTGGAATAAAATGGAAGCAGAAATGGTCTCAACTGCATTCATACTATGAAGGATGAGATCTGATAAACTAGGATGCTTTTGTATCTGGCCTTGCCCCACATAATGATGTCCATGGACTCAATGTTCTTATAATTTTGATACATTAAACTAAATAAATGTTAGATGTCCCCTTGCTCCTCAACTACTGCTGAGTCTTCAGAGTATTTCAAGGGCTGTTGTGACGCAGTGCCCCTGGGCAAGTTAATAATATCTGCAATTCAAAGGTAGATTTTAGGACTGCAAAAAAATATTATCATTGAAGAGTCATGTGACAACATATCCAATTGTTTTTTTTCACAGCAAGCCATGGACATTTTGGGATTTGTGCAAGATGAGAAGTCTGGTGCCTACAAGCTCACAGGTGCAATTATGCACTTTGGGAACATGAAATTCAAACAACGACCCAGAGAAGAGCAGGCAGAGGCTGATGGCACTGAAAGTAAGAATAACACCTAACATTACTCCTTACATTCAAAATCCTGGTACGATACACTGTACTGAGGAATAAGCAGCCTGTTTCATTTTACTTTGCACAGTGCAGCCACTGTTCAGCCAAAAGTGCTATTCTTTCATCTCTAGCAGTGGTTTGAACAATGGCAAGTAACATTGCTTAGTAAAAGGTGAATAGATGCAGTGAGACCAATGCAATGAAACTCCATTTTGTAACCATTTGAACAAAATGACTGTACAAAGTTGTTGCCTTAGCTTTCTCTTTTACATCTTCAGGTCTTGCATCTTTGCATCCTTCAGCACCTTGAATAGTATTATTTCAACTGCCTATATCCATTGTGAAGATATGTTATTTTCCCTATACTGCAAGAATTTCTTAAGTGTGTTACTAGCTGACTTCTGCCGTGGGAAAGAGCACAGGCACATCCAAGATGATATATTACAAAATTAGCAAGGTCATAGCTTCTCTTTGAAAGCGGGTGTACTAAACATTTTTTTCTTGGCTAGGTATGTTTTCATGTAGCAGCTCAGATCCAACTAAAACCTTGTTTCTCTTGATTAGGTGCCGACAAAGCTGCCTACCTAATGGGAATCAACTCCTCTGATTTGGTTAAGGGTTTATTACACCCTAGAGTGAAAGTTGGTAATGAATATGTGACCAAAGGTCAAAGTGTTGAACAGGTAAGGAGAAAACATCATAGTATTTGGATACCCATTACAAAAGCCTTGAGGCTTCTGCAACATCTCAAAGATTGAAATAGCTGCAGAAGTATTAGCATATATGTGTTGCTGGAACACTGGATCCTCTAGTGCCCATTCTCATTCTACATCCTTTCACTTGGGGTAACAGATGGTGAAAGAGCAGGAAATGGATAAAGAGACTAACAAGGAAATAGACTCTTTACTAACAAAGGCACTGCTCTTGATGGACTATTTTTCTGATGCATCTGTAATAGCCACTTAAAGAAATGAGGTGCAGTAAAAGCATGTGGGAATTGGTATCTTATTCTGGATTTGAATAGTTACCTAGAAGAGCTGATCCATGGATTATTTATATACTCATTCATTATTCATGTAATTTTAATCTCTGTGTGACCTCAATCAGCTGAATATCCACTTAAGTACCATTTAATTTAGGAAACAAAAGTCCTTGGGTTAGTACTGCTGCAGTCTATAGCAATGCTTTAGAGGATGCTCCAGTATTTTGATTACAACAAAAATTGTCCAAAGATAGGCAAAGGTACAGGCTCAGTTACTAGACATCCACTGGAGAGAGTAGGCGTAGATGTGCATGCTTTCGACTAAAGAAGAGACACTGCAGTTCCTTTTCAAATCTCCTGCCTTAGCATCCCTCCAAATTAGAAGCAAATGCCAATTAGTAAATTAGTAACATAAGCACAGACCACCCCTATGGCCATAGTAGTTCTGGATATCATGGTTGCCATCAGGCCCACAAGCTTTTTTCATGGCAGTTAAAGAGATTAAACCATTTGCAACCTTCTGTCTAGCTCTTTCCCAAAAGGTATTTACTAGCATTTTATGTACACATTTGTATGTATGTGACTGAAACATACATAACGAATAAGGAGAGAAGCTGTACTGCATTAAATATGCTTTGGCAATTATAAGAAAAAATGTGAAATCCTTATGTTCCTCCACAGTGAAAACTGTTGTATGTAGTAGCACTTTGAAATCTGTGTTTTAGGTTTTGTATGCTGTTGGGGCCTTATCCAAGGCAGTGTATGATCGAATGTTCAAGTGGCTGGTGGTCCGTATCAACAAAACATTGGACACTAAGCTGCCAAGACAGTTCTTCATTGGAGTCCTGGACATTGCTGGCTTTGAAATCTTTGATGTGAGTATTACTGTGTGAGGACTTGGGGGAGGACGTAAAAGTACTAGCTCTCAGGTGGACATTTCTTCTAAGTGGACAGAAGGTAAAAAGTGCACATGATTTCGCAAGGTTTTTCCGTGAACAGATGTAGACAACACTCAACATTCAGCACAGCTGGCCATGCTGATAGATCCTGGGGAAGTCAGCCTTTAGCAAAGACAACGTTCCACATTGTTTGTGCTGAATTTTAGGACAGTGTGCTGTACTCACTCTCTTTGAGAAAAAAAGTATCCTCTACAGGGTGTCATATTTCTTCTTTATTGTATCATGATTGAAAATAAATAAGTAAATCGTGATAAAAACACTTCACTGTTTTAGAGGACTGGGATGGCATGTTGCTGAGGAGAAGGCTTGTGCATCCTAATTGAGAGATCTGAACAAATCTGAAAACCCTCAAACCCCAGAGCATGGCATGAGGGAGCCAGAAGCCTGCTACTGAACTTTGTCCTTTCTTCCCTTCAGTGTTCTGCTCAGTAGTTGCTCAACAGGTCGTGTTTAGAATTTAGATGTAACCAGCTTTCCTCTTACTCTTTCACCGAACCCTTGCTGTTGTTAACCATATACAAATGCTTCTCTTTTTAACTGCTGCAGTTCAACAGCTTTGAGCAACTCTGCATCAATTACACTAATGAGAAACTGCAACAGTTTTTCAATCATCACATGTTTGTCCTTGAGCAAGAAGAATACAAAAAAGAAGGCATTGAATGGACATTTATTGATTTTGGCATGGACCTGCAGGCCTGTATTGATCTAATTGAGAAGGTAGGTACAGGGTCCTAGGGTGTACTTGCTGGATTTTTTTTTTCTTCATGATGTACCTCTGGAGTTGTCTTCAAATCTCAGGGAACAGAGCAAGATAAACAGCAGGACAGGTTTCTTACCATTCTGCATGCAATACAAATCAAAGGAAAATCGGCATTTGTGGCTATTTGCCTTTTATTTCAGTAAATTTGCCTCACAGAGCCAACAGCAATCAGAAGTTGTACTGGATTTTTTTTTGTATGTGTGTGTGTTTGTTGCTATACGGTCTTCCTTATTTTTTACTTCCTCTTTCTCTGTTCCACAAATGCTTAATGTCAATGGATATCTATGCCAGTCATCCTAGTTCCTCAATCTGCCCTGTCAAGTCCTAGGAAGTTAGTCTGTCTTCTGAAAGATGAATAATAAAATATTACTTGGTCCAATTGTCTTTAAATGTAAACTGAATCATTTCTGGAAGTCATCACAAAGCCTCCAAGGCAGAAACGCCCTATTGAAAGCCAGAAGTGTGATTAGTATCTTAACGGAAAGATTTCCTCCTCAGAATGAGAAGAAATTTTGCAGGCTTAAAGTTCCAAATTTAAAATCTGCACAGCTCTTGCAGGCAGCCTAAACATTTTCCAACAATGATCTTTTTTAAATCAACAGCCACTGGGAATCCTGTCTATCCTTGAAGAAGAATGTATGTTCCCAAAAGCTACAGATATGACGTTCAAAGCCAAACTTTATGACAATCATCTTGGCAAGTCACCTAACTTGCAGAAGCCCAGGCCTGATAAGAAAAGGAAATATGAAGCTCACTTCGAACTTCTTCATTATGCTGGCTCAGTAAGTTCCTCTGCTTGCAGGTAGATCTTATATTAGAGGGCTTCCAGGTGAGGTTTAGCTCATGCTGTGCAATGAAGGAGGGTGGGAAGGCTGAAGAGAGAAACAAAGGAACAGTGAGGACTAAGAGCAGATGTCCGCTCTCTCTGCCTAATTATTGCCACACAGTATGATACCGTCAGCCTCCAGGACATCTGGTCCTTGGCTACACAGATAAAGGGAACAAACTGAGAGCTAATAGCAACACTGCTGAAAATACCGTTTGTCTTTTTTTACTTTTCCAATAATCAGATTAATGATTAATCAGCAGCAGCATCAAACTTTCCATCTTGATTCCCTGCACAAATGAACTAAGCCACCTCTGTCTAACCAAAGAGTTTAAGAAAAAATTGGCATCATTTTTTACTTATGTTAGGAATGCTGTGTCAGTATAGCCAAGGGAAATGTGGTTGATTTTGCTATGAAGGTTTAGTTAACGGGCCTGCTGCTGATGGGGCAAAGAAATACAATTCAGTACTGTGACATCTGAGCCAAAATTTACTCAGTTTCAGAGCTGCTTTCAGAGCATATGGCAGAAAGAGTTCGAGAGGGATGTAGGATTATTATTTTTTTTAAAATAAAACTGACATTGATATGGAGGCTCAGTACAGCAGAGCTGGAGTCTAGCTGGTGCTGGTTTAAGATGATTTCAAAGTAGAGTTGAACTTTAAACTAATTTTGTATCTATTATGAGTAATGCCCATTATTACTCTTCATCTGTAGATGTTAATGTATTCTGCAAAAAAAAAAAAAAAAAAAAAAGAAAATTTGCATCCTCACATGGTGCTGTTAGTGGAACATATTTTCCCACTAACAGCTATGGAGAAGTCCAGGAGTTAGAATTTTAAGTAAAATATTTCTGTTAAAAAAAATCTTAATTATTCCAGTGTAGTATTCTGTTGTAAAGTGAAATTATTACTTGTGTGTTTTGTAGTTCAGCTGCTATGGGTAGGACTCCTAGAACACTGATGGCATGTGGTATTTTTACAGCCAGCCATGTGGAGTTCGCAAGGACATACAGGGGACCAGAAAGTTTGGAAGGGATGTGAAGGATTCAGATGTCAGTTACTAGGAAGAGATATTTGGCAATTAGAAAGCAAAGAACTGGATGGAAAGTGGTGAAAAACTGAGTGACTGTTCCAGCTCTGAGAGCAGCGCTTCACAAAATGTCATTGGCTTCAAGCCAAGCCATAAAGAACTACTCTGAAGGGGAAAGCATTTGTAACCTCTTGTTTGTATTTTCAATACCTTGCTGTAGGTTCCCTATAACATCATTGGGTGGCTTGAGAAGAACAAAGACCCGCTTAATGAAACTGTAGTAGGTATTTTCCAAAAGTCTTCCAACAAGCTCCTGGCAAGCCTGTTTGAAAGCTACGTTGGTGCTGACAGTGGTAAGCAGAATTGGCTCAAGTGGATCTTCTTTCATTTCTGGAATGTGTGCTTGGAAATATATTTAAGAAACAAAACAATCCTATAAACTGCAATTGAGTCATTGCTAAATGAGGCATTGATTAGTTATTTAGATGTTCACAGCATCTGTAAGAGTCTGCCACGCTATCCTAAGTAGGCCATTAACTCAGTTAGTTTAAATGCTCAATACCTCCGAGCAATTCTGGCAAGGAAATCTGTGTTGTGAACATTCCAGTGGGTGTTTGGGCATGCAGATGTTCAGATGTGGAGGCAAGTGTTGCACAAAACATTCTGTGCATAAATACCTACGCACAAAAACAGTTCTTGTTACCCATACTGTAGTATTCCTTGCTAGCCATCCTGAATTAAATAAGAGCAAAGTTTTAGAGAAAATTTGAAATATTTTGTTGGATTAGTGGTAAGAAAGCGACCAACTACCTTGGCCAAAGCTACAGAACATTTTACAAATGAATTTTCCTTTTAGGTTGTTGTTGTGGATTTTTTTTTGTGGATTTTTTTTTTTTTTTTACAAGATTAGTGTTTGTCTGAGGATGTATTTAAGCCGTATGCGTTATACAGAACTGTTTGGTTGGAGAGAAGACAAGTAGCAAGCATCCAGAACACTGATGTTAAGTAAATAAGACTGGCATGCATTGCAAAGATGTGGCTCTTATGTCCTGAAGTTGCAATCACTTACAGCCTATTTATTAGTAACCTCATCTCTATAGATGTTGTTGTCGTGAATCATAAGACACTTGCAAGCAGACTGTAAACTAGATAATATGGAAAAGAGATGGAGTTGAATACAAATAACAAAAATCATGCCAGTAGCAAATTCCTGTAAGTTATTAATGCCCTATTTGCCTCTGGATATTCCTGTCTGTCAGAATACTACCTTGCTTTTATTTGGTATCAGGAGAAAAGACCAGCCAGCCCAGATTAGCCTCTTCCAATCTTGGCAGTGTTACTTTCAAAAGGGGTTAGAGGATTTTGATAATTGCATCAAACACATTGCACTCTTCACCTCTCCTTTAATGTTGACTGTTGTTGACAAGTGACGGAATGCCAGACCTCCTGGGAATGATCTAATGGTCCAGTATTTAGAGAGCTGCAGCAATTGCTGTACATTTTTGGGTCATACTTGGCTCTTGTGTTGTACAACTTCATAAAGGTCATGTCAAAAATTAGCATTCTTTTGGCGGACCAGAGTGATTTTGACTCTGAAGCTTCAAGCAAAATTCAGGCAATGCCAAGCTACTGTATCTAAAATTACAAAATAAATATTTATTTCCATCTATTTATTTCTGTCTGGGCAAACATGACTTGCAGGAGTTCAGTGTCTCATTAGCAGACAGTGTCTGTACAGTACAATGTACAGTACAAATTCTCACTAAGCATTACTTTTTCACATTCTGTATCATTTCATCCAATATAGGTCTTAGTGAACTACAAGCCACTCTATGTTGTTAACATTATTTTTTTGCCTTATTCATATTTATGATCTTTCTGCATAACAAGTGATGATGTCCAGAACTGGAATGAAAATGGAATCCAGAAAGCTTGCAGAAGTCTTTAATAAAAATCCTGATTGTGGACAGAGAGCTTTTATCTTGTGATACATAACACTTGATGTTCAGAAGCTTTTGTATGCTACTTGAACTCATGTGGCCATCAAGCTGTTAAGTGTGCCTTTCATTCAAAGGAAGTTGTGCTACTAGGATTGTCTGTCTCCCGTGCCCCCATCTGCACCCCTTACTGAGATACTGATTGTGATTTTTTTTACTCTTCTTTTTTTTCTTAGCTGACCAGGGTGGAGAAAAGAAACGTAAGAAAGGTGCTTCTTTTCAAACTGTGTCCTCATTACACAAGGTTTGTTGACCTCACTTCACCTGATGGTTAGAGTTGAGACAGTACTGTTGAAAAAGGGTATTAAGGATTGTAATGGACAAAAGAGACTGAAATCCAATATCAGAATTTGATTCTGGGTTTGAGTTAATGGCTTATGATTATTAAGGGCCTGGAGCATCTCCCATATGAAGAAAGGCTGAATAACCTGGGAAACAAAGACTGAGAGGGGATCTGATAAAAATATCTAAAGGGAAGTGGAAGGCAAATGGATAAGGTCAGGCTCTTCTCAGCGGCGTGTAGTGAAAGGACAGGAGTAATGGCAAAAAACTTGAACATAGGAAGTTCTGTGCTAAAATGAGGAAGAATTTCTTTATGGTAAGGGTGACGGAGCTCTGGCACAGGCTGCCTGGGGAGTTTGTGAGTCTCCTTCTATGGAGATATTCAAGACCTATGTGGACATTTACCTGTGTGACCTACTGTAGGGAACTGCTTTAGCAGGGGAGTTGAACTCCATTATTTCTTGAGGTCCCTTCCAACCCCTGCAATGATTGATTATGCTAACCTAACACCTTGTTATTAAAACTGTGAGAGGCTGCTCTGTTTTCTTCAAGCAATCAGGAGATAAAACATTTTTTATTCTGAGAAAGTATCATGGAATATTGTGCACTGTGTTTATTGTTTATTTCGTGGCTTGTTGCTCTGTGTGTGTCTTTGGTCCTGAAATTGATTACAAGTCATTTGCTGATTCCTGCTTTGTTACTGCTTTTAATGGGATCCCACCATAAGAGTAATGGTGGAAAACAAATTGTGGTGAGTGGGTATCTCCCACTGGTCACATCATTTCATCTCATTAGGAGTTACTTTCCATGAAGTGAAATCAAAGGAAATTGAGACCCATATCTTGCCTGATGAAGAACTGTAAAGATAGCTGACAGATATGTTCACAGGTGGCAATCTAATAGTCCACTAATAGAGGTCACAAGGAGCTGCTAAGTACCCAGTTCACTTTGTCTCCTTTGTCATCCTGACCAGTATAGGAGAAATCTTCAGTTTTGACAGTCTGCATTGATGATGATAAAATATATCACTTCTAATCTTCTCTATATTTCCCGTGCTGGAAAAAAAACTTTCCCCAGAGCGTGGGATCACTTGCCTGCCTGGGAGATATCCGATTAAGATTAATAAAGGAAAAATATTTGTCTAGGAAGACAAGAGCCTAATTTTTATGAGGAACAAATGGGAAATTTGAAGTGACTAGGCAAAACTGCAGTACAGGTCAGTCTTATTAGGTGAAAGAAATGCGGTACTCATACAAGACGGTATGAAATCACTACATAAGCAAGATGGGATGAAAACTGCCACTGGGCACTTAAGTGTGAAGAGAGAGTGCTGATGCTTAAGGTCACCATAATCTTTTATGACAAAACAGAGTTTAACATCAGTGATGTGTTAATTAAGTTGTCATAAACACAGCACAGCTTATTGAGGGTCTTCTTTTATTCATGTATCATTACCTGAAGAATACATCCTGTAGTTTAGTGCAAGAAGAAGAAGTGCAAAACACTAGCTTTGCAGGAATGTTCTGTGGGATGATATTGCATCTTTCTGGCACTACACACGGTTTGTGACACTTTTGGAGCTGTAAGTAAAATACATCATCTTAAGATTTTCCTTAAACAAATGTTGATTCCTACAATAAAGTTAATTTATGCTTTGATTTATTTGAAATTCATTTATTTTTAATGACTTTTTAAGCTTATAATCTTATTGAGGACTACTTAGAGAAATGACTTTAATAAGCTTAACCAAGAAACCAAAGACATAAGTGATGAAAATTCAATAAAACCATTAAAGCTTAATGTATTTTTTTATGTCTGTTCCAGGAAAATTTAAATAAATTAATGACTAACCTAAGATCTACAGCCCCTCACTTCGTACGATGCATTATTCCCAACGAATCAAAAACACCAGGTATGGAAAATGCAGCTGTCTTAAAACCTCAGAATATTTGAACAATGTATTTACTTGCAAGCCCCCTGGAATGAATTTGAATACTGTCTATGTATGTTGTTCATCTAATCCCATGATGTTGCCCTTTCATGAGATGACACCTCATGTTTTTTAGTTCCGTTGGTGAAATGAAGATTAAGCCCTATAGAAGAGTTTAGCTTTGTTTCTCCCCTGCAGGTGAAATGGATGCTTTTCTTGTCTTGCATCAGCTCCGCTGTAATGGTGTCCTGGAAGGCATCCGCATTTGCCGTAAGGGTTTCCCAAACAGGGTGCTTTATGCTGACTTCAAACAAAGGTAATGCAGAGCTGTGTTGTCTCCCATCTGTCCCAACAGACAAAATAAGCAAAGCATATCTTCTCTTTTTTTTTTTTTTATTGGAGATGTTTTATTCCATTCCAGTTCATTTTCCATTCTCTTTGTCTGAATGTAGAAGGCAGAACTCTGCTCTTCTGGCTGTGTAGATGCAAAGTTAGAAATTAGTCCAGGCCATTATGCTAGTTTTATTTGTTGCTCCTCTGTTGTTAACAGGTACCGCATTCTGAACCCAGGAGCAATCCCAGAGGATAAGTTTGTGGATAGCAGAAAAGCTGCCGAAAAACTACTGGCATCTTTAGATATTGACCATAACCAATATCGTTTCGGACATACTAAGGTAACCAGAGAAAGATGATTAATGAATGTGTAAAGAGAAAGGCAAGGGATCTAATCTGCAGAATAGAACACTATGCTACCTCTGGTCTTGTCAATTAATGAGGAGTTAATAATATAGGAACTAGCAGTATAGCAGAAAACCAAACTTAATTTGAAACTGTGCTAGAGAAAAGTTATTTCTCTAGCTTGAGCTCCCAAAAAGCTTGTATTACAGCAACAGTACAAACAGACACAAGAGCAGCTGATATTCCATACTTCCCAGTAAAATACTAGCTCATTCGGACCATGAGGTCAACTGCAGCTTTTTTAACAAAGCTGTGTGACATGATCCCATTAGTAGGGACCTGACAGTGGGCAGCTGTAGTTTAGCCAACCTGCACTGAACCCTGTCACAGCTGAAATGTACCACAGAGCATGTCAATAAAACAGTTTCACTTATTCAAAACATGAGATTTGGTTTTAAAGAAACAGTGGAACAGTGCAGTCCTTAATGAAAGTACCTTATTTCTTATTAATGCAAATATCATCTTATTTCTTAATAAATGTGCCAATAGACTACCATTCTTCTGAACAATTACAACAATGTCTGTATAGCTAACTGCTGGTATACTTTGAAAGAAAAATAATCATCGTCATCAACTGGCATCTGTGTATGTACCAGGTGTTCTTCAAGGCTGGTCTGTTGGGTCACCTAGAAGAAATGAGGGATGAGAGACTTGCAAAGATCCTAACGATGATCCAGGCAAGGGCACGTGGCAGACTGATGAGGATTGAGTTCCAGAAGATAGTGGAGCGCAGGTATGAAGTCACCCCCTTCAATCTTAGCGGATAATAGTCATTAGTATTTAATTATATGTTGAGTAGAGCCATTATTACTGTCACTAAGGCTCTAACTAATCCTAAATTAAAGGTTTAACATGCATGTCTAATAAAACTAATAGCAACTGTTTCTTGGTTACCTGAAAATGGGATTTGGAAATTTTTCATGTCCCTGAAAATTAAGAGCTACAAAAAAATGTTTCCTGCATATGTTGGAACCTAGAACAAGTTTCCAATATAACCAGGGAGCAGAGCTGTTAAAACTGACTGAGAATGAAAAAAAAAAAAAGTATCTCATTTTCTAAATTCATGCTAAGCATTAGGGAATTTTGCTTTCTTCCTTAAACAGGGATGCCCTTCTTGTAATTCAGTGGAATATCCGTGCCTTTATGGCTGTGAAGAATTGGCCCTGGATGAAGCTTTTCTTTAAGATCAAACCTCTTCTGAAGTCTGCAGAAACTGAAAAAGAGATGGCCAATATGAAGGAAGAGTTCTTGAAACTGAAGGAGGCCCTGGAAAAATCTGAAGCAAGGAGAAAGGAACTTGAAGAGAAACAAGTCTCTTTAGTTCAGGAAAAAAATGATTTGCTATTGCAGCTCCAAGCTGTGAGTAGATGTATACTTATGTATTCATTAGATGTACTTTCAAGATCAAAGGCTTACAGACCATGATATTATTTCAGTTCAACTAAAATAAGCTGTTGGTCTTGTCAGAGCCTTGCCAAAAAGTAGAGCAGATAGAAATCGTCATGCTCTAGCACAAAACTAGGTGGACATCAATGTAACTCTTATCAGAGTTCTGTCCAAAGCAATTTCTGTGGCAGTTGTATACAAAAGCATAATTAGAGAGGCATGCATGACTAGTCATTCTCACCACTCTATTGTCCTGGTCTGTTAATTAATTGTTGGTCTTGTTTTCTGAAGTCAGGAGTAGAGAATTTTCCCTAGCCTTGATTGGATCAAGCCCTGTGACCGCTTTACAGGATAGGTGAGGGATGAGGCAGTGACTACTTCATCTCTTTCTTTTGCCATCCCAGGAGCAAGACACTCTGGCAGATGCTGAGGAGCGATGCGACTTGTTGATTAAATCCAAGATTCAGCTGGAGGCCAAAGTCAAAGAGCTGACAGAGCGAGTTGAGGATGAGGAAGAGATGAATTCTGAGCTGACATCCAAGAAGAGAAAATTGGAAGACGAGTGCTCTGAGCTCAAGAAGGATATTGATGATCTTGAAATAACACTTGCAAAAGTAGAGAAAGAGAAGCATGCTACTGAAAATAAGGTACCTGTTGAGCTTTGCTATATATTCAAAAGAGGTCAGGCAGGGATTATCTCTATGACAAGATCTACTGGTCTTCTTGACAGCTTTATACTCTGTAACATAGGCCACAGGGATCAGTATACACATTTGAATTTATGAGGGAAAATCTGTTAGTGTAAGTCTGAGTTTCTCTTTTTCTGAAATGAGTTTTGCTGCAACTCTTCTAAAGAATTATGTCTAGGTTTGGCATTCTTAAGTAAACACTTTTCTGCTGTAACCTTGAGTTCTTCCAGCTCTTTTTCTGGGGACGTCCTATTTTTCCCAGAGAGAATCAAGAGCTATAATCCACCACAGAAAGAGTAGCACTGGGGAAAAAAAATAAAATAAAATTCAATGCTTTTGATATAGAAAAGTCTGCAACAAGAACTGGCACATACTGGCTCTTTTGCTGACAGTTTCACAGAAATTGCCACAAAGGGTGAAGGGAAAGACATCCCTTTCTTTTCAATGTCTTCTTCCATACAAATTCACTAAGAACATTCATTTGAACCAAGTTACGGTAATCCCTTTCTTCAGAATCCTACAAATACACCTCCTTCATCCTCCACATAGGTGAAAAATCTGACAGAAGAAATGGCGGCTCTTGATGAGAACATCAGCAAACTTACTAAGGAGAAGAAGTCCTTGCAGGAAGCTCATCAGCAAGTTCTGGATGATCTTCAAGCAGAGGAAGACAAGGTCAACACACTGAGCAAAGCTAAAGTGAAACTGGAACAGCAAGTGGATGATGTAAACTGGCTTGGCCTTCATTTTTCTGCATGTTTGTTTGTCCAACACTAACAGTTTTCATGAGTCTGAAATGTCATAAAGCTTTGTCCTTTCAGAATCAATCACGTATTTGTTGAATTGTCTGTAAAAAGTAAAATGACAGCAACAACGTGAATCTTATCTGCATGCTCAAGCCTCTGACAGGAATGTAATAAAAAAGGGAAAATCTACTGTGTTTGCATTTGCAATGTAACTTGACATGGAAATAGAACTTTGCTACAAAGAGAACTGCAATGCTTGCTCAGACATAAAGCAGGGACTAGTCCTTATATTTCTTTAGCTCATATGTCTATTGGCTGCACAAGATTATATGCTTACACTTATGTACTTCATCACTTGCTAGGGCTCAGCATGAAGATGGGCTTAGTATGCAACTGACTGTTATAAACAATCTGTGTTGAATATATTTAATGAGTGACTTTGTACCTAAAGCTTGAGGGCTCACTTGAACAAGAGAAGAAAGTGAGGATGGATCTAGAGAGGGCAAAACGCAAACTGGAAGGAGATTTGAAGCTGACCCAAGAGAGTGTCATGGACTTGGAGAATGATAAGTTGCAAATGGAGGAAAAGCTGAAAAAGTAAGAAATTTCTTCTGTTATAACTAAGTAAAGCAACACAGTTACCACTGCCTGATTTATTAAGGTGTGTCATTGTGGCCTGATGGCTTAAAGGAAATTTCATCACAGATGAGAGAGTGATGGAGGGGAAAATCACTGTTACTTGTTTGCAGTATACCTGAAACATTAGAATTGATTAGACTTATCAGCATTAAATATATATATAGTTTGTTTTTATTGCTTAGAGGAGAAAGGAATCTTCTAAGAAGTCATTCCTCCTAATTATAAGAGTATTGTTGAAAGACCTAACTCCATTAAGCATATTTTTCCTTCGAGTATGAAAATAACATTACTCTGTATGGCATAAGGAACAAAAAATGTAATTGCACAAATATTTGAAGTCTTGACTTGGAAACGACTGCTAAGACAGTTATGTATTTTCTTCCATATGGAGGAATTGTTTGGAAAACAAGCATTGTTTTCATTTTTAGATACATTAGGAGTTTTGTTGAACAGCTCTTTAAAAATTGCATGAGCCTAGCTTTGAACTGTGGAGAAAACTGTCACAGTGGGATTTTTCTTTCCTTGGCAGGAAAGAGTTTGAAATAAGCCAACTGAATTCCAAGATAGAAGATGAACAAGCTATTGTAATGCAGCTGCAGAAGAAGATTAAGGAGCTTCAGGTTAGCTTGCTTCTTTCTCATTTTTCTTAGGATGAGCTTCCCAAGGCTGGATATGTTTTTGGGCAGCCTTTTCTAGGGAAGGCGTACCTGTTCATTACAGAGAGGTTGGAACTGGATGGTCCTTTAGGTTCATTCCAATCCAAGCCACCATATGATTATCTGCCTTACTGAAGGGCTTTGCAGAGATTTTCACAGCTAACTGCCACTCAGCTTTGAGACCCAAAGTAGTGCAACTCCAATCCCTTTTCCCTCAAGGAACTGATTCCTCAAGATGTATGACTGCAGAATGCTAGTAGTTTCAGGAAAGGCAGAAAGGCTTCACTGTTTTCATTTAAGCTTGGAACCATGGAGCTGAGGATGGCTGTGGTTGCCAGGGAAAAGTTCAGCAACTACAAGGAATGAATTTGAAATTTAGGGTAGGAGCTCAAATGCACATGAAATTTTCGACAGAAATTAAAAGACCAAAGTCAGCCAGCACAGTCCAAACAAAATATCAACTCTGATTTTTCCATAAATAAAGAACATTTGAATAACTTGACTGTGAAGCATATGTTCATCAAAATAACTGTTCATTAAAAAAAAAATAAAGGCCTTCAAATGAATAGTCATTACTCATTAAATTCTAGACACTGCTTTATTTAAAGTCATCAGTCTTAAAACTCCTAGAGAGAAGTTACTTCTGTCACATAGCTCTTAAACTGGAAGCAAAGAGAACTCTTACAGTTCCCCTCAATGGCAATCAGTTGCTACACCTACTGAGAAATAACTTCTCTCCCATACTTGACCTATATGTAAAGTATGTGACAGAATACAAGGCTGACGTACTTTACCTGAGTGTCTTGAACTAAAGCTTGTGGGGAAAATTGTAGAACTATTTACTATGAGAAAGATGTCTTGCCCTCTGGCTCAATATCTGATTTATTGACACAGATGGGCAAATCCTCTAACTGCTGTGTTTCCTCCTCTGTTGCAGAGTGTTGGGTTGGCAGAGAATTTCACTGTAACATGCTTCAAAGTTTTCTGGTGGGAATCATCTGAAGGTGACCCTAAGGTTCTCCTTTCTCTTTGTTAGGCTCGTATAGAAGAGTTAGAAGAGGAGCTGGAAGCAGAAAGAGCTGCTCGAGCCAAGGTGGAAAAGCAGAGATCAGATTTGGCCCGAGAGCTGGAGGAATTAAGCGAGCGGCTTGAAGAGGCTGGAGGTGCCACTGCTGCCCAGCTGGAGATGAACAAGAAACGTGAAGCCGAATTTCTGAAACTGCGGCGTGACCTCGAGGAGGCCACACTGCACTATGAAGCCACAGCTGCTGCTCTGAGGAAGAAGCACGCAGACAGCGTGGCTGAGATGGGGGAGCAGCTGGACAACCTGCAGCGCGTCAAGCAGAAACTGGAAAAGGAGAAAAGCGAGCTGAAAATGGAAGTGGATGATCTGACATCCAACATGGAGCAAACGGTTAAGGGAAAAGTAAGGGTCTTGAGACTTCCCATACCCCTGAGTGGTCTTGTGTAGCCAAGGTTTGTCTGAAGGCTTCCCAGGACAGCTGGTAGGGCTGGCACGTTTCAGAAAGTTGTGTCTTGCGATCTGGTGAGCTTGTGAGTGCAGTATCACTCCTTCCCCAGCTGGTGGTATAGCCCTTCTCATTTGGAGACAGGATAGCCATTGAAATGGCCTATGTCAGATGTAGTACATCCTCAGTCCCAGACATCTGGTTATTCATACATCTCAGAGCACTAAACCATGCTGCTTAGTGGTCCCCTAGGCTGATGATGACTGCAGTGATACCATACAAGGCTGTACAGCTCAGATGCTGATCTTGGCCCACAGTTTTGACTCACGTTAGCAAGGAATGTAAAACAAAGGCTTGCATGACCATTCTGTTCGTTTTCAGTTCCAATGGCTGAATTATGTACTTTGCTTCCTCAGTCATGGCAGCTTTCAGAGCGCTCTAAAGAGTCTGCTCTGTGAAACTGAAGACAGGATTTCAGTATTCTTAGTACAAGAAGGCTGACATCAGACTCAATTTATGATAAATAGCAATTACAACGGAATGAGTAAAGCAATTTTCACTGGAGATGATTTTCCTATCAAACAATTGTGATGAAGCTTATGTCTGAACGTCATAGGCATATGATTGGTTCTGAAGATCTTGCAGAGACTTTGTCTCTGGTGCTTCACTTCAGAACACAGTTAAGGAAAAGGAAATGAGGAAGGTGTTCTGATGAGGAGACTCCTGCCTGGGACCACAGACACAGGGTTTCTATTCTCCATTTTACTGCTGTCCTCCAAAGTGACATGGCAGCTTTTCTTCTCACAGTTCCAGTGTCCTTGCCTTCAAAACAGTGACAATGTGCACGCACACACATAGCCCTGATGAGTGGGATTATTTCTTCTTGATTACTTTTAAAACTGAGCCAAATCTCAAATACTTTATTTGTGTTCCAGGCACTCAGTGTTCCTGTAAGGCGCATTTCACTGTTGTTCTATTTGGTGGAAAACAAAGAAGTAGTATTTGCCAGGTCAAACTGCTCTTTAAAACAGGATACCAACCAAACATGATACAAGAGCTCTTGCTGTAAAGCTTATGAAGATCAGGCCTTACCCTCTCATTCATTACAAGCTGGTGGTAGAAGAAATATTTGTGTCTTTGTTGTCTGCTGTTTATTTGAAAGGGGCACACACAAAACAGATGTATTTCAAAGGCTACAGCTTCCAAATGGCTACTTGGAGGCTGCAGCTTTGTATGTCTGATTCCCATTTAGGCAAATGCAGAAAAACTTTGTCGCACTTATGAAGATCATCTGAATGAGACAAAAACTAAACTGGATGAAATGACTCGCCTCATGAATGACCTCACTACTCAGAAGGCAAAACTCCAGAGTGAAAATGGTATGTGTAGTAAATGAGTGTTCAGTCCAAGTAAGCTACTGGTAAGCAGAATGTCAAGTGGCTACATCAAAGAGAAGTGCTGTGCAGTGACATTAGTACTGAATGTGACTGGATCTGGTTTGCTGAATAGAGCTGTAGCTTTGCATCTTCCAATTTTCCTGTCTTCAGTATTCTTCTAACATTGGCTGGAGAGACCCTGCTTTGAACTGTCTTTTCAAACTCATCTATAATATCTACCAGCATGCTGTGCTACTGCCTCATGAGCTGAAGTGGATGTGCTGGCTAAGTACCACTTTCGCAAACAACAACACATATTGCAGAGCTACAGGGAAGATGAGGGAGTTGGCATACTTTTGTTGTCTGTGTGAATACACCTTCCTCAGCATGGCCTCAGGCACTGCACTCCAGAGGTTGCTCACATCCAACAAAAAAAGTACATGCTACATTTTTTTGCCACAGAACTCTTATCGCTGCATACCCATCAGATGCCACTGTTCTGCCAGATAAACTTCCTGTGCATTTTTAAAAACATTTCATTTCCTGTCTATTTTCATGTTATTTCTCTGTACTCTTGAAGGGCTCCAGTTTCTGCCCCATAATGATGTCCTTGTGATAAGTAAAGTTTTCCTTATATATCCCTCTGTTTTGCATGCTGACAGTTGTGAGGTTATTATAGTACTTTGGATTCCTCTGAAAAGAAATCTGTAAAGACAAAGTAGTGAAGAAAACAAAACCAGCTACAATTTCATGTGAAAGCAAGCATCAGTCTAGCCTGATTCATGAAACTGTCTGAAGTTCATGAATCCAAGTAATGACAGTACAAATATGAGTAATCAGGAAAAAAAAAAAAAGAAAAAAAAAAGAAAATTATCCTGCTTAAGTGTCTTGATGGCTACAAGTTTGGAAGATGCCTCACAAAAGGCCAGCCATAATCATGTTTGTTCTTTCCCTCAGTAGAATTGTATAAGTTGGACTTTGATTTTTGGCTCTGGCTGCAAGTGTGTCACTTCCTCTTAAATCCTGTGACAGGTGAATTTGTAAGACAGCTTGAAGAGAAGGAGTCACTGATAAGTCAGCTGTCCCGAGGAAAAACATCATTTACACAGCAAATTGAAGAACTCAGGAGACAGCTAGAAGAGGAAACCAAGGTAATGCTTTGACTGTGTCCCATTCATTGAAATGGAATAGGAGAAACTACTCATGTTCGTGTATCATCCTGGATAAAAACTGAAATGAGGTATAGGAGTGAGAACACTGCCTGCTAACAGAACAGTATTAATTCCTGCCGTAACAGCAGCAAGTCAAAGGAGAATAGTTTTGAAAAATAAGTGGTGTTCATAATTGCTAAATAAAACTGACCTAATAGTATATGCAAAATCCCAGATCTTGCATCTTATAAACCGAAATGTTTCTCCAAAGGTATCAGAATATCTTCAGTTTTGGTGGTTTGCTCAGCATGTTACCTGTTGGGATGACTTTTTGCCTGACTTGTTCAGGCCTGACAAGGCCAGCAAAAAAAAAACAAAGACTTGACCCTTCATTTGAATTTCTAGGGCATGTTTGTTTAGGTTATCCTGTAGTAACCTTGCAATGTTGTGACCTTTCTGTCCCTACAGTCCAAAAACGCCCTGGCTCATGCCTTGCAAGCAGCCAGGCATGACTGTGATCTCTTGCGAGAACAGTACGAAGAGGAGCAAGAAGCCAAGGCAGAGCTGCAGCGGGCTCTCTCCAAGGGAAATGCAGAAGTGGCGCAGTGGAGAACAAAGTATGAGACTGATGCCATTCAGAGGACTGAGGAACTGGAAGATGCCAAGTAAGTGGCTTACATGGGCTTCATCTGGCACTCAGCTGAGAGGACTGTAGCCTCTGTCTCTGAGCATCTCCAGTCTGCAGAATCTTCCCTCACTTCCAGTACATTTTGTCCATCTAGGATTTTCACTGTGATCTTTTTCGGGTTCCTCCTTTCTTTCCAGGACCTCTTCTTTTTGCTGAGACTACTAGGCCGTGGCTTTCCCCATCTAAATAGCCTATGACCAAAAACCCAAGGCATGATCAGCCTCCTAATCAGAAGCTACGTCTCTTAAATGGAAGTTTCAGTATATAGCACTTTAATTTTACTAGCTTTTATCAAAATTCACAACCAGCCCATAGTGGTCACAGTTAGAAATCATGGCAGGCTTCTTACTGAGAAGTCAAAAGTTCAGTTTCAAACATTCACGCACATGCACAAAATTATCTGCCACTTGTAGCATTCACAATTTAAGCTATTTTTTGTCTACGAAAGTCCCTTCTCTCTAGAGGCTTGATTTTTATTTATTTTTCCTTTCCTTTCCCCCTCCATTTTCCCCTTGGAAATCAAATTATTGAGATATTGCTTTGGTGTCAGCTTTTCTGGATAGACAGCAGTCATTGCCCTCACTCATTTTGCTGTTTCTTCCCATCTGGCAGGAAAAAGCTTGCTGCCCGCCTGCAAGAAGCTGAAGAAGCAATTGAAGCTGCCAACGCCAAGTGCTCTTCTCTGGAAAAGACAAAGCACAGGCTGCAGAATGAACTGGAAGATATGATGATTGATCTAGAAAAGGCCAACTCAGCAGCTGCCTCCCTGGACAAGAAACAGCGTGGTTTCGACAAAATCATCAATGACTGGAAGCAGAAGTATGAAGAATCACAGGCTGAGCTGGAAGCTTCCCAGAAGGAGGCCCGCAGCCTCAGCACAGAGCTCTTCAAGCTGAAGAATGCCTATGAAGAAACACTGGACCATCTGGAGACTCTGAAACGGGAAAACAAGAATCTCCAAGGTAGGCTTCATTCAGAACTCCATGGCTGGTGCGACACTGCAATGGGATCAGCTGTAGGGAAAGGCATTTCTCTTATCCTTAAAAGAACTTTCAGGTGTGCCTGGAGACTCTGATATTGGAAATAAAAGTTTTAAGCATTGAAAATGGTTTTGCCAGAGGACTGACTAGATCTGTGTGATCTAGTGTTGCCTACAGTTTTATTTGAAACAAGAATTCTTATTGCAAGGGAGAAGGAAGACCCTTAAGTGTCAGTGTAGCCTTTTACTAGCAGTACAATCCTTGCTTGTTACATCCAATGGAGCAATTCACATTGTTGAAAGCAAATTTCTAATCATGGCCACTGCCTTTTCCTCCTCCTGCCAGGGGCAGGGGAAGTGAACTCACTGCTTGCAGGGGTGTCAGCCTCAGAGAAGGAACAAGAAAGGTGGCAAAGATGCAACAGGTGAGGCCTACATAGCCTCCAAAGTAGGACACCATGTTGCTAGCCTGCAGATCACAGATCAAAACTAAACTGCTTCAAAAGTGTTTATGAGAAAGTCTGTGCCCTCAAGTTCATCAGGTAAAAGCAGCTGCTGTACAAGTAGGGTGTACACAAGCTGTCTTGCATACAGATGAGCACTTGAGGTGCCAGAGGCATGGATCCTATATTCTCATTCTGTGTATGTTTGGAATATTCAAATTGACACTAAATCCCTCTGACCTTTTTTTTTTGTTTGTTTAAGAGGAAATTTCTGATCTGACCAATCAGATCAGTGAAGGAAACAAGAACCTCCATGAGATAGAAAAAGTCAAGAAGCAGGTAGAACAAGAAAAATCAGAGGTTCAGCTGGCTCTGGAAGAAGCAGAGGTAAGGAGAGAGAACTCAATGGGTTGAGAAATTATTTCTTTATCATGAATTTCCCTCCTTTTTGATCCTCTCAGCTACACTGCAAATGTGCTAGTAGTAAGTGGAACTGCCCTGCAATCAGCTCCCCTGAGCTTGCTAGCCAGCCATGGGTTTCAAGAGAGACTGGCATCTTTTGGAGATCTCAGCTCTGAGATCACCAAACAGAGGCTGCTTCAAAGGAGGTGTCTTGTAGGGGTTGTTATTGTTCCCTTTTTTTTTTCTTTTTTTTTTTTCTTTCTGGAAGCACAAAAATCCTCTGCTCACTTTCTGAAAAACCAGCATGAGAGCTTTCCAGTCTTTCAGGAAATTTGGGAATTATGGTTTTACAATTTTTTATCAGATATCTCTAGTGTCTAGTTTCCATCAGCAAATTCACCATTTCCTATCATAGAGCATAAGAAAACAAACCTCCAGATGACATTAAATCCTACGAGGTTTTAAATATTGCTTTAGATGATGCACTTCACTTTAAAAAAAATAGTGGTCCCAAGCTTGGAAACAAGACAAAAACAGGCCATCCAGAAAATCTTTTACTCCCATAAGAGTTTGGTAAAGACACTTAACATCACTGTTTCTTTTTATAGTGACAGGTATGCACGTATCCAATGGGGATGGCCTATCACAGTTTACAGAAACAAACCAACAACGCAGAACAGACTGAGTGGAGATTCTGATTATTTCCAGGGTTTTCTGGAAGCTTGGTGCATTGCAGAGCTAGGAAGGGGGTGTCGGTGTTGCTGGCTAGAAGCAACACAGCAAGGGATTGTAGGGGAGGGCTGTGTTTCATTTGAATTGTTCTCTTTTCACAGCATCTGTTGAAGTGAGCATCATGCAGCAACAGGGATCCATTAATGCCTTAAATGCTGTGCAACTTCTTTTGTCTATTACAGGATGCTTTACAGATTGCAGGGATTTCACAGCCAAACAAACAGGTCTCACAATCAGAGCAGAGGAAATGGCATGTCTGTCTCCCCCAGCTCTGAGATGTGAAGGGTGATTACATGTTCTGTCACTGAGTTTCTCTCACAGGAAAGAATACATCAGTTCTGAGGGATCCAAGGGGCACGCTTTACTTTCATGAACTGTGTGAAATGGTTTCCTGAATCTCTGAAATTGGCAGCTAACTGAAGTAAAGCGATGATGTATCTTCATTGTGATAGAAATGTCTTAGTGCAGACTTTCTCCCTCCCTTGTGATTTGGGTTTCTGGTCATGGTCATTGGTGCTTCTGTGTGCTGTTCCCAGTAACACAGAGTGGCTGCTTGGCATGAAGTGGCATGAAAAGTGACCTGTAGCTGCTGCACAATAGCCAGAGATAAGCAAGGATTTTGAACAGCTTTGCTTTTGGGAACCCCATTCTGTTTCCACCATCTCTTGAGGGAAACACAGCAAAGCCAGTGCAATTTTACCCTTCAGAGAGCACTTTCAAACTATGTGGTGTTCATTTCCACTTTCCTTCTCCATGTGATGAGAGCAGCAGTGAGTCAGAGTGGCCCTGAACTTGGTTTGCGCATGACCTGAGAGTCAAAGACCTGGTGTTTAACTATTGGTTGCCACTAGCACAGCTCTTGACTTCCATGAGTGAGAGAGAACATCAGAACAAGGACAGACCTCCCCTGTTGATGTTGTTTCCTTCATGTTTACTGGAAATAAGGGGCAGATTAGTTTTGTAGTTTGTCTCACAGAGCTGATGCCTGCTCTGTGTTTCCTTAAAGTCACTCCATAACGAGATTGCATATGTGGGAGGTTTTCAAAACTCCCTGATTTGGAGAGATCTTGATGAGCTGTATGTGGACCCCTTCAAGCTCCCAACAACAATCTGGCTTCAGCTTCTCCCTTTCCTTTAGAAGCCAATGCATTTCCTGAGGGTGTCTACACTGCAGTGCAGGGGAATGCATGAGCTGGTATCAAAACCATGTAGGCAAGGTCTAAAGTACCTGGTACTTTGGTGAGCTATGGACTGTTTGAGAACTTGTACTATGAGGAGCTTTCTGCTCCATCTTCCAGCTGCCAGGTTGCATCAAAGGTGAATAAAAGCATTGCTTTGCCAAGTAAGCAGCTCACGTCCCTTGCTTAGAGATAGGGGTAGTGGAGGAATGTTGCTACATGAGAAAAGCATGAAGGGATCTCTTTCTGCATCAGCTTGTGATTTGAAAAAAAAGAAAAAGCAACTGCAAGTTCATGGTGCTTTCTATTCCAGGGAGCTTTGGAGCATGAAGAAAGCAAGACCCTTCGTTTTCAGCTTGAGCTTTCTCAGCTTAAAGCTGATTTTGAAAGGAAGTTGGCAGAAAAGGATGAAGAAATGGAAAATATAAGGTACTGTGCAAAGAGCTTTTATTTTTGCTTCTTCTCCTATAAAGATCAGAAATATTCTCAAGACCCAAGACAGCCAAACAAACCGCAGTGAGTTATGCCAGCAAAAGCAGATGCTGGCAGTGCCAGTAACTAAGGCAGCTCTGGTTATTGCCCTCTGCCAGAGGGTAGTTCTACCACAAGATCTTTTCTTAGTTCAGATATTCCTGTCAGTTCAGTCTCTGCCAGTGTACATGTAAACCCACCAGACACATCACAAAGCAGTTGCAGGTAAACCAGCTGGCACAGTCACGGGAAGACCATGAGCCTGTATGTTTACAGCAGGAAACAAGCAGATGTAGTCTACTGCTTCTTCTAGAATGAGCCCCTTCCAAGGGGAACCGCAAATCAGCAGAACTGTTGCAGTGGTGCTCAGATTGATGCTACCTGAAGGCAATATTTAATTCTGCATCTGGTTCATTTATGCAATCCATAATGCAGGAGGACACAAGGAGCTTGCAGTTATGCATGCACAATTTGGATAAGCGGTGAGATTTGGAGAGGTACAGAAAGTGTGGATATAAAAGGAGAGGAGCCTGCATGTAAAAAGGGTTGAGCAGCAAGAAAAAGGAAAAGTAATCAGATGACAGAAGGATGAAATCTTTTCCCTGCTTTCTTCTAGCACAAACCCTAGTGTGAAGAGTTACACTGATTACAGAGACCACAGGACAAGCCATTCCATTCAGTGTTCCTGCTCAGCTACATTGTGCATGTTTTGCTGCTAGGTTGCCCTGCAGGCAGGCAGGGCTATCCTTGGGAATCTGGGGCACAGTTCTCTGTCTTGCCCAAGCAATAAGATCGTCAAGGTTTTCCTTGTTGCCTTAATGAATTCCCAGAAATGATATGCAAACAGCAGAGCCTGGCCAAGGGTGAGTTACTGTGTGAGTCATATTCTGTATATTGAGTTACTTTCTGGCTGCAGGAGAGCAAAACCTTCACCTTGGGACTCAGAACATGGAACTGCTGATTTTAAGCCTCTCTGTTCTGACTGTTAAGAGGAAAATTATGCACCTGCCTCTACTTGTTTTGCCATCTCTTAAATTGACAGAAAGCTTCCTTTAACAGGGGGACCAGCCTGTTAATTACAGTGGGCTTAATCTCTTCTAACTTTACATGTCCATAACACAGATTTCTATTCCCGATCTACTCCCATAATAATTCAGCATACAAAATATATGTTCCAATACCTACTCTAAGATGCACTAAATTGTAGCTTGCAAGTGCCATTTACTATATAGAGAGCCCCCAGAGTGATTAGCTTGAATGTAGCCACCAACCATCAGTTTGATTAATCTCCTTTCTTAATGCCTTCGTGCAAAGCATCCAGTAGATGATTCAGTAAATATGGCAAGTGACAGTTAAGCTTGAAGTGCTTCTTGCAAGGTTCAGGTCTGTACCTGCCTGTGCTCGTAAAATACTTAAGGAAGTTCCCTGCTGAAATATTGCCAAAGAAAACATGGGAGAAGGATGCTATAGATCAGGAGTTGGCTGAGGGTGTGAAACATACTAGACAAGTACACAGCAACAAGGTGCTAGAAACCCATGCTATGTATGTCATTCAGAAATGTAGTGCTGCTTCTAGATGAGACACCTCTTGAAGGTGAAGTATGGTTTCACATAGCTCTACATCCCTTCCCAGAGAGTAAAACAACTCCCTTCACCCTTAACTTCCCATCTACTTTATCCAAAATCAGGAGGAACCAACAACGCACCATAGATTCTCTGCAGTCCACCCTTGATTCTGAAGCCCGGAGCAGAAATGAGGCAATCCGGCTGAAGAAGAAGATGGAAGGAGACCTCAACGAGATGGAAATCCAACTCAGCCATGCTAACAGACATGCTGCAGAAGCAACCAAGTCAGCACGTGGCCTGCAGACACAAATTAAGGTACTTTGAGAGCTGGGTTTCATACCAAAACAGTAATGGTGACAGTGATCAAGAGAGAAGCTACTCTCAAGCACATGCAGTAAAGCCCTTATGATCACATCTGATATGAGACAATATTGAGCAGTAGATTTCTTCCAAGACTTGCAGATAAGGTGGGTGAGATACAGGCATGAAACCCTGCTAGCTTCAGCCTCCCGCAGGGGCAGAGAGCTACAGCATGAGGTACTGAAAATCTGTGATTTTCTTAAGAGCCTGCAAATCTTTTAAAATTGGAGAGCAAATCACTTGGCTGGAGTACAGGGAGTGTGTGTGTATGTTCAGTTTTCTCACCTGCTTCAACACTGGTAAATTTTTTTGTTTTAAAAAGATATAAAAAGCTAAGAGATCTCTTAAGTCATTACCTGCCTCTTGTCCTTCCTGTGCCCAAGCTGCCAGTTCTGCCTCAGGCAGAAGTGCCAGCTCTGACAGATCTCAGCTCAGGTTTTTCCTCCCTTGTACCACCTACCAGAAAAGCTCTTGAGATAACAGTCTAGAGGAAGCTTTTCTCCAATAAAGAAACACTGAATCTTTGGAGGTGGGCTCCAGGTGATCTCTACAATCTATAGGTCCTTATATATACAGGGACTCAGAATGGAGTTAGCGTGGTAAAACCTGGCTGCTTTGTTCTAGGAGCTCCAGGTGCAGCTGGATGACTTGGGACACCTGAATGAAGACTTGAAGGAGCAGCTGGCAGTCTCTGACAGGAGGAACAACCTTCTCCAGTCAGAGCTGGATGAGCTGAGGGCTTTGCTGGACCAGACTGAACGGGCAAGGAAGCTGGCAGAGCATGAGCTGCTGGAAGCTACTGAACGTGTGAACCTGCTGCATACACAGGTTGGCTTTTCCTGGGTTAAACTGAGCTTCACCTGTTACGCATTGACACTGTTCATCCATGGGCATCACAAGACAGACACTCCCTGCATTCCTTCTGGTTAGAAAATGAAGGAGAGGAAATAAGGCACTCTGCAGATGTGCTCTCTCCTTTCTGCCAGGATAACTGGAACTTATGGCGCAGCCAACTGCTTTACGCAGTTCCCAGAAAATATGGATGGGTGATTACAAGAGCAAGTTGTAGTTCTTTCCTTCTCTACGTGCTATAAAACCATAGCTCCCTGCTTTCACTTGGCTGCGACTGGGATGGAGAAGCAGACATGGTGTTTTTGCTGCTGTTACTCAGCAAATCAAACTGCAGAGCCTGGGTGCAGGCCTGCTGTGCAGTGTAGCAAAAAGTGCTCAACTACACCACAGGGCTTCATTAAGAGAGGCCTTTGGACTTGAAGAGTCATGTAGGAACACCTCTTGACTCAGCAGCATTTTTGCTGCAAAATTCAAGCTTCACTTCACCAAATACTGAATACTCAGAAGGGAGAATGAGCTTTTTCTGCTTTGATGATATGAGGCTTTTGTTCTAACTACGTCATTAACTAACAGATTATGGATCATTAGTTTTCCGAATTGAACTGCCTTATCCATTCTTCTATTTCAGTCTCTAGCTTATTATTTTATCTGAATCAAAATCTGAATGTTTACAGCTTTGTGAGTACTCTTAACACCTCCTAGGCCTGAAGCTAGCTAGTTAGCAAAAGTCCTTACCATACTGCTGGGTCTCCTGAAATACTGCAAAAATAATTAAACCTTGGTGTGCTATGGTATTTAAAGAAGTTAGGTCTCCAATAATCACTTTTCCTCCTTTTCCGCTTTGCCTTTGTGGAAAATGTAATTAAAGAACACAAGCCTGATCAATCAGAAGAAGAAGCTGGAGGGTGACATCTCCCAGATGCAGAATGAAGTGGAAGAATCAATCCAGGAGTGCCGCAACGCAGAGGAAAAAGCCAAGAAAGCGATCACAGATGTAAGTAGCCTGGTTCCTTGCTCAATATTGTTTCAGCTCCACAGTGTCCAAAGACAGCACAGCATTTCTTATGTATGTTACAAACCTGATATATCCCAAATGCTCCACAGTAATCTGGAGGCAGCAGATGAAACTACAACTACACAGGCTGCAGGTAAAAAGAGAAGAAAGAATTCTGCTTGATTGACTTTATCTTATTTTTTCAAGAATGTAGATTCCACTGATCCTCAAAGTCTCAAGTCACATCACCTTTCAATTGGGTAAACTGTACACTTCTGTAGGCTAAACCAGTTCAGACTGATCTAGCACTAACTGATTGACTGGTCTATGTTGAATCTGATACAAGAAACAAAATTACTGAGTCCAAAATGAGGTACCCCGTAACTAGGTGTCTATTAGGAAAATATGAGGACAAAGATCCAAGAAGACAGAGTGCATTCTTCCTATCAGGAAGAGGACATCATCTGGACGTCCTTCATTAGAGTATACTTTAATTTCCCACAGACCTGGAGAAATGCAGAGTTGTGCTGACATATCACATCATGGTGTGCATGAATGAAGCTATTCTTGTACCACAGTCTTCGCTTCTCAGGAGGCAGTGCTATTACTGCCTGCCAGAGAGAAGACACTGATTGTCCTTGATTCAACTCCAGCCTGGACTGCAGCAATTGCTAGCTTCCAATGGCTGCTCAGTGATGGATACAAAATCTGTAAATGGCTCTTGGTAGCAGGGAAACATGTCAAATTAGAAAAGAGCTAATAGGCGTGCTTGTTACCAGCCTTGCAGAATGGCCAGGGACAATGACATAAGATGCTGAAACTGAGCTTCCTATAGCAGCACGCTACAGAAACTGCTGTGCTGTTACAGCTGCTCAGGAAGCTCTCATCTATGGCTGTTCAGAAAAATTTGCCTTCCAATTGTTTTAATCTACTACCTACCAAGACGCCCTAACTCCAATACTAGATTTTTTAAATAAGTTCTAGTTGAAATGTCTGTCGTGAACTGTACAGATTACAGGTATTGTAAATGAGGACATGTAAACACATAGCAAGAATTCTAAATCCAAACAAATAATAAGTAAAACAAACAACAACAAAACCCACCTTAAATCACGGCATTAGAATAGAGAGAGGAAAAAAAACATATTCTCTCTGCCCAGGGGATACATGCAGACACAAAATATTCTTTGGAGCTCTGGGTATAGTGAATGATTCAAGTAGTGGATGATTCAAGACAGATCTTCCATTGGGTTTTTACTGAGGCACAATTCTGTGGCATAATAGAGGTGCTGTAAAGTTTTGTTGTTTTTCAGGCAGCAATGATGGCTGAAGAGCTTAAAAAGGAGCAAGATACTAGTGCTCACTTGGAGAGAATGAAGAAGAACATGGAGCAAACCATTAAAGATCTGCAGAAACGACTGGATGAAGCAGAACAAATTGCCCTGAAAGGTGGCAAGAAACAGATCCAGAAACTGGAATCCAGGGTAAGTTTGCAATCAAACTACTGTTCACTCTCCCCTTTCTTAAAGAACTGGGACTGGGTAGATGGCCTAGGGCTGCCTGATAAGTTTATAGAGGCTGATAACATATGCTGTGAATGCTTTTCTCTGTTTCACAGAAAGCAAGTGAACAGTTCTTGGACACACATTTCCCTTTTATCATTAAAATGAATGATAAATTCATTTGATAATTATAGCACAGCAGTTGGCCAACTTCCTCATTAAAAAAATAGTGACAAATTTTAAAAAGGAATGGCACAACATCTAAAACCGGGAAAGGCCTCTGCTTGCTTCATTTGAACATTTTTTTCTCTTGCCAAAATTTCTACCGAGCATCTGGTTCTGAGTGGGATCTTTGACTGCTGGTTCACCTTAAATACACTTAAGAAAAAGTAGAATGATCCATTTTTGAAATTCAGCTCTATTAAGATGCTGAGAAAGTGAGTAATTCTTGAACTGTGAAGTACATTATCCACTGCATTATACATGTAATGTAAGGGCAAGAGCTTTTTCTTTTTTGCAGGTTCGTGAGCTGGAGAATGAACTTGAGAACGAACTCCGCCGCAACTCTGATGCCCAAAAGGGAGCCCGCAAGTTTGAGAGGCGCATAAAGGAGCTGACTTATCAGGTGACCATGGACTGCATAGCCACTAGGTCCCAGTGGAGAATAAAGGAGGGCATTACCCAGAGCTTTCTGATTGCAAGAAGCTTTATGGATGGGAAGAATATCTTTTTAGGGCTACTACCATCTTGCCTGACTTACTGTAACTAATGGTACAAAGAATGCTTATTGCTGGGATTTGGATGGTTTTAGCATGGTTATAAAATGGAGCAGGCTTAGATGATGATTCACACTGCCCAGAAGAAAGCCCAGCTGTCTCTCAGTTGTGCTGATGTTGCTAAAGAGAGGATCTGGATGCATCACCAGGTGTAGGGCTGCCCAGTCCCAGAGCTCTGACACTTATCACAGGTTTACTAACAGCTGTTCATCCTATCCATCTGTTTAGTCTATTATTTAATATCATACATGTTGTTTTATTCTGACTTCTGTATGCGGAGCCTGAAGGTTGCTAAGAAGACACAGGCAGATAGAATTAACTGATCTGCCTGTTTATGGCCTGCAAAAGCTTAAAACTGTCTAATTTTACCAGAAGTGCCTTCAAAACAGATTTTACAATAATCAAATTATGTATATTTTAGGCATGACCATAGGCCTGTTTCACTCAATAACGACGCACTCCATAACAAGTGCTTCTCACCCCCAAGCAAGGAATTTTCTGTGCATGTATAGGTATATATGCTATAAATATATATTCATATCATATATACCTCCTCTGTATTTATGTAAGTACAGAGGCTACTCTCTTTTAGTCCCCAGCCTCCAAGATCTCACACATCTTCAATCAGCCTACAGAATCTATGTGCAGGTTGACCACAATATGACTCGTTCATACTTCAGACAGCATGTTTGCAAAATAATATACTTGCCAACTGTAATGACTGAACTGTGGGAAATGCCTTTGGCCTTTTTACACTGTTAACCCAATTATTGGTGTTTTGGTACAGTCAGAAGAAGATAAGAAGAATCTGGCCCGAATGCAGGATCTGATAGATAAGCTACAACTAAAAGTGAAAAGCTACAAACACCAAGCAGAGGAAGCTGTAAGTGACTGTTTAGGCCTTTTTTCCCTAATTGTGTTATCCAATTACTATTTGTGTTTATATGAAGGCTGGACTTATAAATGGACTTAAATATAAAATACATAGCTTTTGCACTGATTACTTTAGAAGAAATTATTCAATTTTATCTCAGGATTGGAGAGTAATTTGCAAGATGGAAAGGGAGGGGAAGAACAGGAAAGACTTTTTTTCCTGATACTCCCTCAGGAGGTATGTTAAGAGCCTTCCAGTTCACTTAAAATGAAGAGTGCTGCTGGAAATATGAAATCCTTTCTTTGTGGAGGAAGAAAGAAAAACCCTAACCACAATAAATAAATAAATAAAATAAACCACCAACCCTTGGCCCTTCAAGAGTCAAGTGGGTCCCATAGGGCTGTTACTTAGCCACACTGAGCCCTTTTGTTATACTTGAAGTAGAAAGCTTTGTTTCTTAGTGATTGGAGGAAATTAGCTCTGATGTTTTCTCTCTCTAGGAAGCACAAGCCAATCTGTACCTTTCGAAGTACAGAAAACAGCAACACGATCTGGATGATGCCGAAGAAAGGGCAGAAATAGCTGAATCTCAAGTTAACAAGCTGAGGAGCAAGTCAAGAGATATTGGCATGAAAAAGGTACGGTTTTACTCTATGGGGCAAATGTGACTGCTCAGTACACAGTAGCCAGAAGTTTCCAGACTGTTTTGCATATGTGATATTAAAAAGCTCTGTCTCTCCCTTCCTTTAATGATGTAGATATCTATGTATGCAGTGGAGCCGGGGGATTACTGCATTAGCAGAGTGCCAGTTATTCTAACAGTGCTCTTTCAAAAAAAACCTGCATTGATTTCAAGAGCTGGATGAAAATATTAGGTGTTAGTCATGTGGTGTGATTAGTAACGAGAAATACATCTGTGGTATTCTGCACCTGAGCAAAATGGTACTAAAGTAAAGTAAGATTGATGAAACTGAAAGGTGCTACGAAATCAAATCTCTACCTGACTTTACCTGCCTGATAGCAACCAGGGAAAGGAAGGGTGGTTCTGCAACTTTGTAGGAATGATAGAAGAGGAGCAGGGTCGCTGCTTTTATTTGCTTCATTTGCAAAGGTAACATAAACTCCCATACTTAACAACATATAAATGTAATGGAGGTTAAGCTCCTAAGTTAAGTAAGAGAACATAAATCTTTCCATATTATTTAGCTGTTTTTATCCCATTCTGTCCCATCACTTCCTTCATTCTTCTGTATCCACAATTCTGTGCAAAAGGAAATACTCCAATTTCTGCTTTTATAATAGACTGTTAAAGTCATCTTTAGCTGAAATAAACTACTGTAGATAAACTCTTTATAGCAGGGCTACATTAATATTAGATGAACATCTGGTCTTTTACACATTTGCACACTTCCTTTAGGGAGAGAATGCCATAGGAAAGACTTTATTTATTAGCATTATTATTTGTTTTCTAATACTGCTACCCCTGTTCCTGGATACTCTAGGAAGTATGTGATTCAGAGCAAACAACATTATATTGTGACACATCAGAAATCATTTGCTCTCAAAGGATACAAACACTAGCATTAGGAGAAGCTGCCTATATTCCTAGCTGAAGTAAGACAGAAAAGTTTGGCTAGATTCAATATCTACACCATTTAGTGCTACTGTATTTCAGCTATAAGCTATAAGCTTATTTTGCAAATAAGCACAAGCATTAGTGAACAGAAGATTTTGTCATTTACTTGTGAACTTATCCTAAATCCCTTGCAATGCTTTGTTTTTCAACAGCTATATACTTTCTCAATTGCATTTCAGGTTCATGAAGAGGAGTAAGCACAGTCCTGGCTCACAGATACAAGATGATGTTTCATACAATCAGACGTAACTAAAAGCAGATGTATTAAAACTAAAACAAGCACTTACAAAAATAAATATCAGTATAGCATATTCCATTCATTTTTATATAATTTCATTTTGTTGAGCCCCAGGGATCCAATAAAGGATTACATACTTCCAATAGCCCACTTCATTAAATAGGAACAAATCCTAATTGGCAGATCTCTTGTGAAATCAAGCTGAAGGGCAAATCCAGTCATGTTTCCCAGTCTCAAAGGCCAACCCTTAAAGTCACAATAGCTCAGCTTCTAGCTGTCTTGTCTGCTGGTCAGGGGCTGTACCAGTTTTTTTAGGACAGCAGAAGCTAAACTTCAAACAAACCTTTTAGAAGCTTCTCCTACAATTGGTCAAAGGATTTCTGTTCTCTAGCTGCAGGACAGAATTGCCTGCATTAGAAATAATGGGGCCAGCAGGAGCAGGGAGGCAATCATCCCTCTGTACTCAGCACTGGTGAAGCGGCACCTTGAGTACTGAGTTTTGGACCCCTCACTACAAGGAAGACATTGAGAACGTGTCCAGAGAAGGGCAAATAAACTGGTGAGGGGTCTGGAGCACAAGTCTTATGAGGAGTGGCTGAGGGAGCTGGGATTGTTGAGTCTGGAGAAGAGGAGGCTCAGGGGAGACCTCACTGCACTCTTCAACTTCATGAAGGGAGGCTGTGATGAGGAGGGGTTTGGTCTCTTCTCCCAGGCAACAAATAGGACCCGAGGAAATGGCTACAAATTGTGCCAGAGGAGATTTAGGTTAGCCATAAGGAAGAACTTTTTCTCTCAGAGAGTGGTCAGGCACTGGAATGGCTGCCCAGGAGGTGGTGGAGTCACCACTCCTGGCAGTGTTCAAGAGGAGTCTGGATGAGGAACTACGAGATATGGTTTAGAGCTTGTGGTAGCAATGGTACTGGGAGGAGGGTTGGACTAGATGATCTTGTAGGTCCTTTCCAGCCTTGTGATTCTATGATTGGCATCAGAAATGCTGTGGAGGGACTTGTCACGTAAAGACTGCCTTCGCCTCATAAGTAGTGTTCTTTTAGATCTCTTCCACTTTATATTTGGTATTAAAACATTCAGTAAAGTGCAAAACAGTAAGTCCTCTCTTCCCCTTACAGTTAAAAACCTCAAAAAAAAAACAACCCTCAATACTTGATTTTCTGTGAAACCTTCCTGTTGTTCTTTTAATACACCCAAATTTCAGTTTTTCATGCAGACTGCTCACATACAAGTGTCAGTTGACTTGCATATACTTTTTTCTGTCTGTTTACTTGCTTGTTTCTGCTGCTCAGGTAATTAGCCATGTATTTTTCTCCAAGTGTGACTCAGTAGGAAGGAACTCCTATTTCTCCAAGCTTATTTTCAGCAACAATCACAGGAGCCTCTGTTTGCAGTGAAAGGGTTTCTTTTAGTATGTCCAGGCCCTCATATCATTCCATTGTTTCTGCATCTCTGGTTAAAACAAAAACTTTCGTAAGAACTACTTACTTATGTGTCTAATCAATCCCAACAAGACTTTCTTGTGATAGAGGTAAGTATTTTCCATTTTAATACTAAGGTGAGCAAAATAAATATCTACACAACAATGTAGAAGCATTCCTATTTCTTCCCTCTAGTCCTCAATCAATGTCACCACTGCTGTATTAACCCATATATTGTTCTGCTCCCTCTAAGTGAAAGATCTCAGCAAGTCCCAAGACAAATGGATAATGCTTAAGCTCTTTGAACAAAACAGCTTCATCTGCATGTGGTGGTAACCTGTATGGGAACTTCTGAATCACGGCCTGAACCTCTGATTGACCATCTGAGGCAAGCAATGAGTCAGCCCTGGGAACACAGGTGAAGACAATTCTCCTGTGTTACCAGAGGGGTAGAGTCTGGCTGCATCTTTCCTAGACCCCATTTAAGAGCTGACTGCCACTGAGAAAGGATCTCTTTTGGAGATCACTCCTCTTGGAGTCTTCTCAGTAAGCTTTCCAACCGTTCTTCTTTAGCGTGATAACCTGTTTAGCCTAACTTTCCTGTATATTTCTTAATTATAACATCTGTATATTCATTAATTACACACCATCTCTAAAGCATATCAATGTTATTAAAACTGGCTAGCATCCAACAGAACCTCCACTTTTAAAACCTCCAGTTTTAATAACATTGATGAAAAAAAAACAAACAGAAATTCAATCATTTTCTAAGGGCACATAGCAACAGGATGAGGGGAAATGGCTCTGGGCTGGAAGGGGGTGGACTTGAACTGGATGTCAGGAAGATGTCCTCTGCTGTGAGGGTGGTGAGACACTGGAGTGAGTTACTCAGGGAGATTGTGGATGCCTCCTCTCTCAAAGTGTTCAGGACTGGGCTGGATGGGGCTTTGAGAGGCCTTGTCTGGTGGAGGGTGTCCCAGCCTATAGTGGAGGGATTGGAACTGGATGATCTTGGAAGTCTATTCCACCTCATTCTATGATTTTAGATTTGGCTTTCTGGTGTGCTCTTGTTATCTCACAGTTTCTGTTGTATAACCAAGTTTGAGGTTGTGAAAAAATCATAATGCCCAGTGAATTCAAAGATGCATCTCTCCACAGATGGGGCCATACTGTCACACAGGACAAGGTTTACCATACAAAGTAAGGACTATAATAGCTGTTCTGTTTTTTTTTTTTTTTTTTTAACTGACCAGAAAAGGAAGAAGGCAGAATACTATAAAACAGAGCCAGCCTACTACAGATACATAAGAATAAAAGGCATTATTGAATCAGAGAATTATTTGAGGTGGAAGGGATGCTTCAAGGTGATCTAATTCAACCCCTCTGCAATGAACAGGGGAGCAATGAACACTTAAAGGCTAGACCAGGGTGCTCAGAACCCCACCCAGCCTGACCTTCAATGTCTCCAAAGCCAGGGCACTCATCACCCCTCTGAGCCTTCCACTGCCTCACCCACCTTATCATATCTAAAAAACAAAAAACAAAACCAAAAAAACACTTCTTCCTTATATCCAATCAGAATCTTCCCCTCTTTTTAGTTTAAAACCATTTCCCCTTGTTCTATCACCACAGACTCTGCTAAAGTTAACAGAAATATTTGTGAAGGATAATCTATTTTTTCATCTTTTCACAGAGATGGGAGTGCAATCTGGTTAAGGGAAGGGCATTTTAACACAATTACAACCAAAATATTATAGCCTAGAGAGCTTTCAGGACACAAAAGACATGAAGACAGTTTTCCTCTGAAGAGATTTATCATTCTATATTTTCAGTCTTTTTTTGCATGATTTACCCCACAAAAAACAAATTTATGTTTTTGTCAAACGCCCAAGATCTAGATTTCAGTTTAATGTTTTCAAAAATAAATCCACTTGATTGTACATACCTTCTTATACAGACAGTATATCGTACTGATGGTGATGATAATGGCAATGATCACTATCACTATCACTATCGCAACTGTTGAGGTGTTATCTGCATCTTTAAAAATACAAATTTCAAAATGTTAAACAAAAGCTTTTTATATTGCACACTAACGTTCACTGTTTTCCAGTAAGTATACTTAAACTATGATTTTTCTCTTATTTATTATGTAAAACCCATTAATTTAGGGGGAACATATCAATTTCTTTTTAATGTCACTGATAAAGTGGTCAAGTTACTTGACCCATGCAACAAGTGAAGACTATAAAGTGATACTTTAATGACTTGAGCATGAATAGCTAAGACCACATTACTTTTCCTTAACTGTGCTGATAGAAAATCCAATGTTCTCATAAGTTACAATCTGATAACTTCTTAGTATCTTGGAGGTTGAATTTTGATGACCCTTGAAGTCCCTTCCAACCCAAGCCATTCTGTGATTTTAATATCAGCCTGATAAACAATGCTTCCAGGTACAGCGTTCAGTGTCATTAGCAGCACTACTGATTTCCAGTATGACTCTGTATCTTCCAGTTCAAACCACAAGTCTAACCATATAGAATCTTTGCAACTTTCATCTAAAATGTCTTCCAGCTTCCTGATACAACCATGCAATCCAGATGCATACCAAAAACAATAGATTCCCAAATGGGTAGTAACAACGGATTCCACAGGAGACAAAAGCCCATCTAAGCAGAATTGTTCTATGCACTACTGAGCATTTCCTTAGTTCAGCTCCTTTCAACAATAAGAGAACACTCACATTTAGAGGACTCTATCTTTTACATGTGGTTCTATTTTAGGCTTCACTTCTTCTGTTTTGTCTTGTCCGGGGGGGGGGGGGGGGGGGGGGACAAAAAAAGCCCTGAGAAGTTCTACACTTAGCTCTAAACTGTGGGCATTCAGCATATGGTTTAAATGAGAATGTCCATAGCAGAGCACTATCTGTCATACTAAACTAGATCATTCCCTTATCTGCTTACTCTGTGTTTTCAGCTTGTGCTGACACAAAAATACTCATCAACTTGGTAAATGTTTTTCCTGTTCTGTATAATGTATTCCTGGCCCAGAATTAGTAAAACATGAGCAGCACAATAAGTGTGTGTGTGTATATCTCCTGCAAACGTACAGGGAGACTAACATAGTTGTGCATGCACGTTAGGAGCATCAGTCATATGTGTAACATCTTGGAGGTGTCCTATACTCTCCACTTCAGATTTACTATCAGATTTACAGGAAAATCATGCTGGAAGTTGAGCTTCAAGGAGGTATGTTTGCTTAGTTTGAGTCAGGCAATGACGCTGACTATATATGATATGAAGGAGATTAAAAGCATAACTTCCAGTTGTAAATTAAGCTACCTTGGAGGAAGACAAATATGCAGTTACTGTAATTTAGTCAATTCCTCTTTATGCTATGCTGCTTCGTTTTCACACCCAATCTATTTGTGTCAAGTTCTTTTCTTAAAAAAACAAATGAGGTGTCCTAGATAAGCTTTCTCAGTCTTTCAGGTGATTGCATTTAATTGATTGATGCCTATGTGCTACTCTTTGAATGTGCTGGGTTTTATTTCCTCCTTTTTTGAACTAAGATTTAAGGAAGCACCATCCCAAACGGCACTCTACTTTTGAAAAACATCTGTACTTTGTTTGCACTACAATACTGGAAAGCTAAAAGGAGTCAACTTTTAACCTCAAGAGTTCTCAGTGGATAGAAGAGTCAATCAGTAAGTCTACTTGAAGCCAGAGACAACAAAGTAACTGTAACTAAAACTTCACAGCGGGAAGTTTACTAGAGTTAAGAAAAACAAAGGCATGCAGAAATACATATGTATTTCCAAGTCTTAGAAAGGCCTACTGTGTAGAATTAAACCTTTGACAATAACAACCATGTGGTTCTTCTCAATAAGGTTTCTTCTGCAGAAAAAAAATCATAACACATCTCTGGGCTTGCCTTAATCTCCTTCCTACTGTTAAAAGGCTTTATTTGCTATTGACACAGCATTTATGACAAAATTCTGTAAGTTTCTTTGTGCTCTTGACTGCACAGCCCTCTGTGCATAGAATAGAAGGAAAAAAAACACAGATCGTTAAATAAATATATCTTAATGTTTTTCAGCTGGGACAGTAATAATGCATTGGCTCTTCCTCTAGCCAGTATTTACTGTAAAACATTATTTTACAGATTTCTGATTGATGGTTTGGTTCTGAACTCCCATCATTTGTCTCCCCTCCCTCTGGTATGGAAGGAGCAATAACTTACCAACTTGTAACGTTGTCACACTAAGTCTTGTGTAGTGAGGTGTTGAAATATTGCACACATAGTCTCCGCTGTCATCTACATTAAGATTACTAATGCTGAGTGAAAAGTTTTGGAAAATTTGAACTCTAGGCTGGTAAGTATGAAATGCACCATTGAAGGAGGCCAGGACTGAGATAGCTGCGTTTTTGTTTAGTTTCCAGACAACAATGAAATCTTCAGCACGTAAAGCGTTATTGCTGTATTCACAAGAAATGGCAGCACTACTTCCTTCAGCTTTTGAAAGTTGGTCTGAAATAGATAATTACAAAAAGCCCTCTATAATTATTTTAGAAAATGATATGAAGGTTAGTTAGAGGAGAAAAAAATCCACAATGGACAAAAGTTAAAACTTGTTTCAGTACCTTGATACCACAGTCACACACCACAGTATGTTTCTGAAAGGTTTACCTTAGATGCTATCATACAACTATTAAAAAAAAAAACAACACCCAAATAACATATTTCTTCCCTAAGGTTCAGGATCCTGAAGGACTCATAAATAGAAGGGATTTGATCCATTCTAGGTGCAGTCTAAAGGAATATGAAGTTCTAGATATTGGGAGCAACTGAATATACAGGTGTGGAGCTGAAACTATTATGAGAAAAAAACCCCAACCACCTATAGCCATATATACAATACAATGTTATTGTATAAAGAACAGGAAAGAAATATATTCCCAAAATGCTCCAATGAGATGGCAGACATACAATGAAAGTCAAACAAAGGTGTAATTAAATGCAGCTTTTTCACTTGTGGATTGGAAAGACAGATTAACGAAACAGATATTTACAATGCACTTATCTGCTATAGTATCATACTTGAAACCTTCCATAGTCATACACTACTGTATGTAAATTAAAAACATCGCTCTTCCTCTGAAGCAAATGCAGTGGATTAGGAGCTGAGAGTGTTCTGGGTGTGCTTTAGGAAGCAATCAGGGCAATGAAGGCAGTCATGAATATATCTGAAAGGAGCTTTTACAGTGCTCTTGATCCAATTAAAAACATTTCCTAAGAAACACGAGAGGCTGCAAAGTACCAATTACTGTAAATCCAGAGAATGCTTGGATTGCAGGAGTAGGACAAAATGGAGACTTTTTCTTATTCCTCTTTTTCCTTCAGTAATAATCAGCTGCAATTTGCCTGAATGTAAACATGCTTGTGGCTCTTCACACCTATGCACATCCAACACTGCACCTGCGTACTTAAGTATACACTTTAAGAGAAGAGCAAAGAGGAGATCAGACGGTACTGAAAGTACTCTGGCAAAATGTGGAGAATGAACTAACAAGCATAAAGAGCAGCAAACTTTCCCTCACGTAACCCTTGGGTTCACTAAGGCTTGCCAACATTTTGTCTGAGGTCATTCTTTTTTTGACAAAGCATAAAGTTTGATTATGATGCACCCTTTGAAATGTGAAAATGATAAAGAAAACATGTTGAGAGTAAGATTACCTTATGGAAGTGCAAGCTACCCATTCTTGTCCCTACTTGTAATTTTAAACAATGAGTTTCAAAGAGGCTGATGCAACTTCTTTCACTACTCCATACCCCTGCTGGCCCAAAGCGAACATACTGGATTTAATTTGGCTCAGCACCCAGCTTTATAGAATCATAGAACAGTGTGGGTTGGAAGGGACCTTTAAGATAGTTCCAACCTTCCTGCTATACGCAGGGACACCTCTCTAGAACAGGTTGCTCAAAGCCCCATCCAGCCTGGCCTTGAATGCTGCAAGGGAAGGGGCATCCACAGTCTTGCTAGGCAACCTGTTCCAGTGTCTCATCACCCTCACAGTAAAGAGTTTCTTTCTAATATCTAGTATAAGTCTACCCTCTTCTAGTTTAAAACCATTTACCCTTGTCCTACCTGCCATTATAAAAAGTCCCTTCCCAGTTTGTCTGTAGGTCTCCTAGAGTTACTCCAGGCTGCTATAAGGTCTCCTCAGAGAATTCTCTTCTGCAGGCTGAAGAATCCCAGCAATGTGACAACCAATAATTACAATAATGATGTAGGAAGAGGCTTTATCCCTTTATCTTTACCTTGCATACTCCACTCAGAGGTCCAGTTTTCATGAGAGAGATTAATATGACAGTAGTAAGTATCAGATGTGCTTATAACATTCTGGTCACTTCTAATAGAAGAGAGAACTCCATTCCTGGTTTCCTCCCGACCTGTTTCTGGGATATATGTAGTGCCTCGTACCCAAGTTACATTTGGCATCAAATAAGTATGAAAGGCATAGCATTTCAGCATCCTTTCTGTGTCTGTCTTTTGGTATTCCAGTGCATAAATAGAGAGAACTGTAAATCAGAAAAAAGAAAAAAAAAAAAAGTAGACCTGTTAGTTTCAAAATCATTTTTAACTTGAAGTAGTTGGTCCTTTTAAATAACATTGAGAAGAAAGATTAGAATAAAGAACAAAATTTAGTATACATGATTTCAAAGGAAAGCATAGCCTTACTTACTGCCATTACTGTTCTAAGAAGATACGATAAGTTTTAAGACAAGTGTACTAATTACTCTTTTGAAATCACTGTGCAGTAGATTCTGATTCTGCCACACTGTAATTTTTTTTTTTTTTTAACTTGTTACACTTTACCAGAGGAAAAGAGAACACCAGAAGGCCCCAAATGTGCTCCATTAGAGTTAGAGGATTTCAATTCCAATGGGGAAATAACACCAGTGAAATCTGTAAGAGACAGCCAATTTCTACTGGCACAGTCCAAGCACTTTTGTTATTTTACCAACCTCGCACCTGCAGCATGACATCCACTTCTGTTTTGGCTTTCTCTGTTCCCACATAGCAATGATAAAGGCCCTTATCAGTCAAGGCCACATTACTAAGTTTCAAGGAGGCATCTCCTTGACCAATGTTCCGATGAAAAAGGTGTGTTCTGTTTCTGTAATCTGGATGTTGGCCTTCTAACTGGTCCTTCTGCTCATAGTAGCTGTGCACATTTTTGTTCTCTTTCTTCCAGTAAATTACTTCATCGCTCCCAGGTGAAAAATGACAAGGAAGGATGACATCCTTAGAAAAGAGCCCTGTTACGATTTCCTGTTCTCTAGAACCTAAGAACAAATGAGTAAGTTACGTTAAATCTAGCCTACAAGTACCATAAGTATTTTCTGCACCTCTTTATCCCTGACAGAAAACTTCTCTGGTTCCAGTAGCTAGAACACTCCTATTATGTTTTTCAAAAGCATGGTCTTTCAAAGATTTTCTGTAGCGCAGATCCATGGAACAGCAACTGAGGAACAGCCATACTTTGCTTCATTTCATTCAATGTAATTGATATTATAATGTAGGGATGTGGTCTTTGATCTTGCCATCAGTTTAAAGTGGGCAATCTGACTGAACACCTATGTATTCACATTAGCAGACCCCCACCCTAGCACTGCAGTTTCCAGTACATCTCTAAAAACACCACCTTTGACATCAAATTCCACTAAGGGAGTTCCCAGCCTCAAGCTGCAGCTTATTACTCAAATTTCAAACAGGTAGGTTACAGTGACTTGGGTTACTGGTGATGCTCACAGTGCCAAGCAATTCTACTGACAAAAGAATGCAATTGTGTGACTGTCAGGAAGGACAGAACTTTTTGAAAAGGATTTGTAACCCCAAAATGGTGTCAGGGAATGCTGTCCCAGCTCCTGGAGGTAATTAAGGTGCATTACTCTAAATTAACTTACACAAAGAATACCTGGCTGCTATTGATGTTTAATTATGATGCCCTCTCCACAGATATGGCAACCCCAGCAAAGCAATCTGCATGACCTTTCCCCAGCCACCTCAGCACAAAGTTTAATATAAATGGAACCATTTTCAGTACTAACTGACAACCACTGCATGCTGAATGGTCACCAGCTGTCACGTGGCAGAAATGCAAGAAGGTAATAGTCTGCGTGCTCAAAGGCCAAGGCCACAATCATCCATTCATTTTCAGCTTAGGAATGCTTTGCTCCACTTTAACCATTAACAGTGTTTGAATTAATTCCTCACGTGAAAAATTAGTAACAGATGTCATCCTTATTTTTCATAAACAAACTACAACCTACCCCAAAACGTAGCACAAATGGAAAGTAAATGGAGAATAAGAGATGGTATTTTCTGTCCCTTCATGTCGTCTTTGGTTCATAGTAGATTCATTTCAAACTGACAACAAGAAAGGAGGGGAAAAAAAACAAAGCTGTTTCAGTGCAGGTAAAACTCTTCAGCTGTATTGTTTTCTTTGTACGGTTTATCAACTAATCAAATTTGGCTGCAATAGGTTTTGACATGTTTCTTGGCATTAACGTTACTAAGTATACTATACATTTTATAAACGTCTAGGCCTTCTTATTACCATGCAATCTATTTTCAGTCTGTTTTTAAAGTGTTAATATTTGGTGCTGACTTTCAAAATTAATGAATAGGACAGAGAAAAAACAGCCAAGTGCGTTTTCCAAAAGGATACCCTGTCAAGTCAGTTTTTCATTTCCTGAAATAGACTCCTGATTACTGCGGAATTTGTTTTTGTGAAGTGGGGAGTTTGCCTGAATGCCCAAATACTGCAGGTATAAAGAATCTTCAGCTGATACCCTTCTGATCAAGTGAACTTCTACAAATGTGCATAAGAAAGTCTGGGGTAGGAACACAGAAGAAGATGAGGCTCTCCCATCAGCTTTTCAGGTTTGTCAGTGAAATGAATGAGGAAACTCACCTGCAGAATGACACAAGAACTTTCCTGTAACTGACAGACCCCGCTCTTCCTTCATCCAGGTGTATTACTTCAAAATATAGCAAAACATGGAAAAGAAGTTACCTCATGACTCATATAGCTCACAAAGAGACTAAAGGGCTTCCCCTTCTTCTTTGTCCCTTCTGAAAGGAGACCTACACGTACTCTTCCTAACTTAGAAAGGGCACAGGTTTCACTGGGCTTGCTAGTCAGTTCTTCTATCCCAGACCAATACTGACAAATAGTTTTGACTGGTGTGTGCAATTGTATTTGCAATGCATGTGAATCTTACATCCCAAGGATTTTTTTGCATGTTGCTTCTTCCACAAAGCTAGAGTGATTTTATGTATTATCACTTTTTGTAGAGGGGGCCAGAGGGGCACCAAATTCTAAAACCTGAAGTAGAGATTATGCAAGAGTAAAACAATCTCAATATATTAATTTTTTGCACCATTAGCTACAGTGAGTAGCAGCAGTTTCCAATGCAAGGAGTTAGACACTGGAAAACTGTATGCATCATATTTTCCTGGATTACACTTTTATTTGTCCAACACTTCCAACGTAGTAACACAATACACTGTCTTTGTTTGAATTTCAGCAACTGCAATCAGTGCTAAATTTCTCTTACGTGGCAGAGAGAGCTCATGAATTTGGCAAAGATTCTGGAAGCAGGTCTGACCTGGCTCTGTGGCCTGCGTCAGAGTCTGAAGACAGGAGAAAGCAGACTGTCACATCCTCTCTAGCTGTTTTCCATGATGTTGTATCGAAATACAGCTGGAACTAACTAGCTGAAGGTCACTCTACTCAGTACAGTTCTTACAATGCATTAAGAAAAAACTTCTGTTGGTCTGTATGATCGTGGTAATTTTAGTTCTAAGGAATTCAGGATTTTAACTGACCAGTTCTGAATCTAGAATCTCGTTATCTGAACACTTGCCAAGTTCTTCCTTTGCACCAAAATATTAAGGCTATTTCATTTCCCATGCTTCTACAGAAAAAAAAAAAAAATTTCCTGCGGAACAATCACTGCCTCAGCTTGATGCCAGAACCTTGGCTAGGACTTCTGAGAGCCAAGTGAAGTATTAAAATGCTTCTTATTAAAATGCAGACATACACGAGTCACTGAGCAGCTGAGATAGTGGCAGGGGCAACACTACACTTGCTTTGGCCACTATATGAAACAAACGGCAAAAGGCACATGCTTTATTATCTCGTTGGAATTTTCCATTTTATTTTTTTTCTATTTATCCACACTCTGGCCAAAGTGTTTACCTAGCATACTTACCCCTTACCCACTTGTGTCGCAGTCACACATATTGCAACATTCTCTTGCCTCGTAAAGCAAAATTTATTAGTTCTTAGTAAAAGGATTGTTTCTTTGCTTTTTAAGGTAACTTCATAATGGCACATTCCAAGCATGTACAAGCTCAAGAAGGCTAGAAAAGCCTGAGCATGTGGCTTTTTACTGAAGAGGAATCACACGCACAAGAAAAAATCTGTATCAGCAGTAAGCACAGAACAGCTTGGAGCTAGAGGGAACATAAAGATAACCTACCATGCATGTCCAACCTTTTGGCTTGCAGGAACCAGTTCCTGTAGGGGAAAATAAGATTACTATAACAATATAATAAACAGTATTAACGCTCTACTGTCCTCCAATGGATCATGCCTTAAATGCCAGCTCTGTGTCAACTCCACACTAACCAAATTCAGGCTGCAAACACAACTTCAGTTGGTGAGAAATATTCCTGAAGGAAAAAGGCACCTTCGTACCATGCATAACATTTCAAAGAATCACAGAATGGCCAGAGGGTTGGAAGGGACCTCAAGGATCACGAATCTCTAACCGCCCTGCCACATGCAGGGCCACCAACCTCCCCATTTAATACTAATACTAATTTCCTTAGGAAGCAGACCTGAAACGCTCCATTTTACCTCACATAACCAATCGCCCCTACACCCCAATTCATACCCTTTAGCGCCACAGAGTTTTGGGGCTTTTGGGGGGAGGGTTTTTCTTTTTTCACCTGTTCTAAGTTCACGAACAGCCAGAGCTCCCAGAGCACACGTTCGGGTCGGTGTTTCTTGGAGGCAGGGTGTGTACATACCTGCAACTTAAAGGAGTTGCACAGCTTTCTTCGGGGCGGTGCACTCTCCCAATCGCTCCCATGGCCACACCTACACGTACTCTGCCCCGCTTTCCAGCTCGGGTCAGTTGCTGCTACCGCCCCTCGGCTCCCTGTAACCCCTTGTTCAGATGAAAAACGTCTGACAGGTGACCACAAATCCCGCTGTTTTCTCATTGCACGCCCACACGGCAGCAGCAACAACCCAGCCTCCCGCCGGCCCTGGGCGCTGATTCGACGGTGACCTCATGGCGCTGCGCGGAGGAAGAGGCAGTCGGTGATTGGCAGAGCCGGTTGCTTCGGCTACGGGCGGTGGCGTGGGGCTCCAAAATGGCGGAGCGGGATAACGATGGGACGGCTGTGGAGCGAGGCCCGGGTGCGGCTTACGCCGCTTTCGTGCTGATGGAGGAGCTGCTGGACAAGCTGAAGCTGCTGAGTTACGAGGAAGAGGCGCTGCGGCAGCACAACGTGAGGCCGCTTTCCAGGTGCCCCTCGAGCGCGCCCAGCGGGACGGGGCGGCTGTGGGGACATTCATAGGGAGCAACTGAGGCCTGACTTAATGGGCTGAATTCCCTTCGGGGCACGTTAGGTGTGGCAGCAGGCTACCTTATTCAACTCGGTTTGATCCCAAATAGGCGCAGTGTAGCTCGCACAGTAGGTGGGAGTGAGTGGAAGAATTACTTCAGAAGCTGCTGGTCTGAGCTGTGCCAAGTGTAGGTACACCAACCTCTTGCCCATCTGGTAGCTGGGGAATGTGGGGAAAGTCAGTTTAAGAGACTGTTTACCTAGCTTGTGCTGGCTTATAATGCTATAATTGCTTCAGGAGCTCAAAATACCATTGTTTACCTTTTTTTTTTTTCTTCCTTCCCTTCTTAAACAGGCACTATTTTGCACTGCCCACTAATCCTGGTGAGCAGTTCTTCGTGTTCTGCACTCTTGCTGCTTGGCTGATCGTTAAAGCAGGACATCACTTTGAACAGCCTCAAGAATATGATGACCCCAATGCAATAATATCTAAGATACTCTCGGAACTGCGATCATTTGTAAGTGCTGAACATGCTGTTTTTTTCAAGTGCATTTCAGGCATGGACGTGACCTTCATAAATATCAGTAATAACATATTTCCTGTCCTATCTGATTATCTTCCCAAGGACTGGGCAGACTTTTTCTATCTGCATGTTTGTACAATGTTAATTAAGCAAACCTATTAGAGATTTATACTGTCTGTACCTACTTGTTAGTCTTTTGACACTACAAAAATGGTCTTACGTTATTATGTTTAGTTCTAATTAGTTTTGTTCCACAGTCTGTAAAATGGGTTTAATCAAGATTACTTCCTATAGTGCTACAAATGCTGTTCATTTATAGTGGTGCAATTGTAAAAGCTTCCACGACAAACTTTGTAAATATGTACTCACTGTTCTGCTCCTGCCAAAGTCAAAAGTGGAATTAAGTGCAAAGGAAATATTTTTAATTGTGTTTATGTTTTGGGATTCTCTGGAGAGATATCTGCAACAAATAAGGCAGTGTTTTTTTTTTTTTTTAAAAAAAAAAAAAAAAAAAGCATAGGTTTAATCTCAGTACCTGGGATCCTCTGTAGCTGACCTTACCTTGCCAGGATGTCACTTCTGTTCTTAACCATCTTACAGCTTCTGATTCTTCTGTTCACTTCTTTTTACCATGTTCTTTAGGATTTCTGCACTGCATCTTTTCCTTGAGTAGTTTTGTTTTCCATTCCTGTTTCCTGACTGGAGCTCCATTGGAAAATAGTGCGAATTAACATTGGCAAAATCTTTCGGCACCATGAACACTTGGGTTTTAGTTAAAAAAAAAAATGTAGTTAATGCCTTGAAATGAAATTGATTGATGAGTAGCCATTAGTAAACAGCATATCTTTTTGTTTTAGGGAAGGCCTGTGGATTTTCCTCCCGCAAAATTGAAGTCAGGTTATGGAGAGCAAGCCTGTTATGTTCTTGATTGTTTAGCTGAAGAAGCCTTGAAATACAGTGGCTTTAGCTGGAAAAGGTATAGTACACTTGGAAGAATCCTCGCATACGCATATTTTTCAACAAATACAAATAGTAGTTAGAAAGGGAGGTACACAAAATATGATGGTTTCATGAGGTGCAAAATTCAGATAGGCTTGAAGCAATGGAATAAGGTGATTCCTAATGGCATTTCATGCAGCTTAGTCTTTTACCAGCAAGAGTGAGTTTGGGCTATCAGTAGATTAAGTTAATTGATAAAGATTTGACTGATAGCCTCTTCTTGGTCCCTTTCTTGTAAGTAACTGCTTGTTAATCTAACAGTTGATTTGAAATGTTTTTGTATCTGTCTGTTTAGGTCCCATCAATCAGTAGCTTCCTTGGCTGGAAGTACACACAGTGTGTGATCCTGTTACAAATAGAGTACTATAACTTGTGTACTGAATCCAAAGGAAAACTTCACAGAAATCAGATGGCAAAAAATTTCAAGTATATGACAATTTGTTGAAAAGTGCTCTTGATTTCATCCCCTCCCTCTGGTTTTTAAATTGTATGGCAAGGTAATTTCTACCTTCAAAGTATGTTATTGATACTACTATTTAGTACTCAAATTCCAAAATAAGCTAAAAATGAGTTTGTGGGGACTTGCACTTGAAGTCTTAGAAATTAGACCAAAGGAGAAAATGAATGAAAACTTAATCCCCAGATGTCTTAGCGGTGTGAATACACTTTATTGCTTGGCCTGACTACTCATCTTCACTATTAAGACAGTCTAAGGTAACAAAGACTTTCAAGGCTGAGCATAAGTTAATTTGTGTGTGTGAGACAACCACTGTCTGTTCATATTCCACATTATTCATACTTCTCCTGAAATCTTTTATTTGCTTGGGAGCAGCTCACTGAAGCATTTATTTTTGTCAGTACTTCTTTTGAACTTATTTCAGGCCACTGTACCCAACAGATGAGCTAGAAGAAGAAGAAATAACAGAAGAAGATACAGAATTAACACTTAATAAACTGGAAGAGGATATTGCAGTAGGTTTGACTATCTGTTTTATGTTGTATTAGTATTCATCAGCAATGAAGTACTTTTCACTTGCTGTCCATTTTCTTTGGTTTGAAGAATCTGCCAGCAGTTCCGTTACCCTTCTTTCCTGTGTCCCTTGTTTTTCCTGCATTGTCAGCTTCTCTGTGGGATAATTTCAGATAGAGTGGTTAACTCTTCAAGACAGAGCATTTGTTATTGTGTGCATTTACAATTAATATGAAGCTGACTCAAACCATACGTTAACATTACATGGATTCAGAATTGTTTGTTTTCTACTGAAACAAGCTGTTGTTGTTAAATGAAACCTGAATTAGCCCTTATTTACAGTAGTGGCTGAAATTTCACCAGCTCTTTATTAAATGCTCACTATTGTTACTCACATTTCACTGCAAATGGGAAACAGTAACTTTGGCCTTAATCTTAAGATTAGTAAAGAAAATAGATGGAAAAGAACTTTTGAGTATTTATGTAAGACACCATTGAAGATCTAAGTAAAGGTTACAGCATTTTTTCTTTAGAGGAAGCTCATGGCTGTTCATCACTATGTATTACTTGAATGGAATATTAATCATCATCTGTTCTGACTGCAGAATAAGTCTCTTTATGCCTGTCTTTCAAAAAAAAAATGGCAATGCTTCAGGATCAACTCTTTTAACTATAATAATTACAATGATGTTGAATGTCTGTGAAACAGTCATTGAAATACTCCTGTAAATTCCAATACGCTTCTTGGACTTACTGGTGCATGACAGAAATTGTTTCTTGCTGATTGACTTTCCCAGAGAATTATTTTTGTGAGAATTGGAGTCTCCCCGTCTGTAAGCTGTTTTCCTAATGTGATCACGAGTTCTTCATTTTCAGTCTTCTCAAAGCAAGTCTTTTTACTGCTGACTTAAAACTTTTCTGGAGAAGGAAGTTAGCTGAAGATGATCAAAGTGAAAATTACAAAAAGAAATTGATTTTGCATCTGATTACTCCGAAATCTGAAAATTTTTTACAAAGTAAATGTAAACCAAAACTGAAGTATTGAAAAGTGTAAGTCTGGAAGTGCTTGTTTGCTTGGTCAGTAAGTTCACAGAATCATAGAATTGCAGGGGTTGGAAGGAACCTCTAGAGATCATTGAATCCAACCACCTGCTAATGCAGTTTCCTTGCAGCATATCACATGTGTGGGCGTCCATAAAAGTCTTGAATATCTCTGGAGAGGAAGACTCCATAGCCTTTTGGGCAGCCTCTGCCAGTGCTGTGTCACTGTTGGCAGTAAAGAACTTCCTTGTCTTAGTATGAAACTTCCTGTGCTCCAGTTTCTGCCTGTTGCCCATTGTTTTACTGCTCATCACGACTGAAAAGAGAGTCCACTGCCATCAACTTGACTCTCGCACTTTCTATATTTATTTATAAATAAATCTCATTCTTCTGCAGGTTGAACAGTCCCAGATCCCTCAGCCTTTTCTCATAAGGAAGATCATCAGGCCCTTAATCATCTAGTCTGTCCCGGTCTTGTTGAATGGCAGCACAGCCTTCTAGTGTGTCAGTCACTTTTCCCAGCTTTGTATCATCAGCAAACTTGCTGAGGGTGGATTCTATCTTTTCATCCAGGTCACTGATGAAGATGTTGAACAAGACCAGACCCGGCACTTTCCCTTAGGGATCACCACTAGTTACAGACCTCTACCTAAACTCTATGCCACTGAACACAACCATGTGAGCTCTATTAGTCAGCCAGTTCTCAATCTACCCCACTGTCCACACAGTTATCTTGTACTTTCTAAGCTTTGTTACAAGGCTGTTGTGGAATACAATGTCAAACGCCCTGCTGAGGTCAACATATACAGTATCCACAGCTCACCTCCTGTACATCCAGCTGGTCATGACATCATGGAAGGGTAACAGGTTGGTCGAGCATGATTTCCCCTTGGTGAATCTGCGTTGACTGCTCCTGATAGCCTTCTCTTCCAATAGCTTGGGGGTAGCATCCAAAACAAGTTGTTCCATCGCCTTTACAGAGGCAGAGGTGAGGCTGACTGGCCTGTAGTTGCCAAGATCCTCCTTCTTGCCCTTTTTGAAGACTGGAGTGATGATGATTGTCCTCCAGTCTTCAGGGACCTCTCCTGTTCTCCAAGACCTTTCAAAGATTTTTGTGGGGAAAACAATTTTGTGCAGTCTTTAGAACTAGAAGTACTGGATAGAAATGCCACAAGTTTCCCATGTTTGTGTCCACGTTTTTCAAGTGCTTGTGAAAAATCAAAGGTCATATAAGTTAGAATGCCAGTGTTGTTACAATAGGGCTCTGATTGTAGTCTCAATTTATATATGACAGTAGTCTACAGTAAGAGTTGAAGAGTTTGCTTCTCTTGTCATAGTTTTCTTAATTATTGTACTTTTTTCCCCATGTTTTTATTAGCCAAGAAAAATTCCATCCTTTTATTCTTAATTTCTGTACTGTATGGAAGTATTGGGATGTAAGTTTTAATGGTCTGGTTGCATTTTGAAGTCTAGCCAGGAAAATTCTTGATGAATTCTGAGAACAATTGGACTCATTCTGCATTACATATTTGACAAGCCTCAGAAATGTCAGCTGTTGGCTAAGAGCTATAAATGCGAAAACAGTCAACTGTCTACTCTTTTTTCTGTGTCTTATTCACTGTTTACGTGGAGAAGTGGAGAGGAAACTGTTAACTAAAGGTCAGTTTGTGCCCTTCAAAGAACTTCTGGATTTGGTCTTGGGTTCTTAGGCCATTATTTTTACATCTAGTGTGCTCTGTTAGCTTCTCTACATTTCTTTGTTAGTAAAACCACTGAGTTGGGTTTATGCCAAGCAGATAACAACTTCTTGGAGCCTCTAATAGTTCTACAGGAATTAATCATCTGTAAACATTTTCCCAATCTTGTTGCAGGCTATATGTTGATATATCCTGAATATATTAGTTTTATCCAGAATTTAATTTAGTAGTATTTCCAGTAATTAAATACTATTGATGAGTTTGATTGTTCTTCTAAATTAGATTATTCTGAATAAAATTGATGAGGATGGCAGAGAAAGACTGGTTCTGTAAATCTTGAGGAATTTGGTGAACAAACTGTAGCCAACCCAAGGAAGTCTTCTCTGTTTAGTGCCTTAGTTCCAATCATTAGTCTTTTTGTTGTTGTTAACGATGGTGTTGTGGTCAAACATAGTCAAAACCTGTGTGAAGTACAAGAATAAGCTCACAGGTTTTTACTATGTGGATCTTGAAAGGTAGAACACTAAAGTAAACGTTATAGCAGCATTCATGATTTGTTTAGAAGGAAGGTGAATGATGAAATTTGTCTTTGGTGGAACAGATGAGGGCAAACTGAAAAGAACTACAGAACTGCATAAGCATGAAGTACATGGATGATAAAATGGCAGATGAAGTAAATGCAAGCTCTGTTATCAGAAATTTTCCATGTCTTGTTTTGTTCAGTAATTTGGAATATAGTGCATATTTGCTCCTGTGAAGAAAAGTTTTGAAGTTTGTGTGAAAGAAATATTCACTAATGTCTCTTTGCGACATTGCTTAAGGAAGAAGAATCAGATAATGAAGAAAACTTTATTGACCTGAACGTTCTAAAGGCACAAACATACAGATCGGTAAGTTGCTACCTGCCATTCCTCTCTTTAGAGATTTTTACTTCTTCAGCAGAAGTTTATTTGTGTTGAAGTCCAAAAATACATATGCAGTCTGTGCTTGAGGAAAAACATGCCAGCTGAGACACATCAGCTTATTTTAAAAGAAAACTGTATTTCTGGTTTCTAAACGGATATTGCAGCAAGATTGATATATTATAGTTCATCTTGGTATACATTTCATTTTTTGGAATTCTAAATGTGATGAGAAAATATATTTAATTCCTAATATTTTAAGAATTCAAAGAAAGACATCTAAAGCTCCTAGTGGATATATGTGTACTTCTGAATATGAATGCTGTGAGCCGTTGTAACTTGACTTCTAACAGTTGTTGCTGAGTATAAAAATTATGTTTTGTATATAAAATTTCTGGGTTTCATGCAGGATGTGAAAGACTCCACAAAACGAGAAGAAATCTTGCTATCCACAACAGATGCGGCAGAGTGGAATCTGGAAGTGGAACGTGTGCTTCCACAGCTGAAAGTTACAGTCAGGACTGACAATAAGGTTTGTGAGAGTGAATTTTCACATGTATGCATGGTGATTCAAGTGCAGTTTGAATCAGCAGTGTTATTTTTTCATTTCCATTTTTTTCTTCTTTTGTTGTGCCAAGAACTAAACCATGTAAATTAAATCATGGGCTTTCCAATGCTATCTTCTCTGAACCTTTCTCACTTACTTTGAAGCTAGAAGCAATAATTTTCAATAGTATGTTTTATTTTATGTAAGAACAGCAACTGCTTCTATCTTTATTTCTGTGGAAACTTCCTAAGTCGTTAAACCTTTCTGAAAAATTATACCTTCAGTTTAGCAGCTATTAAAGCATTTTCCTAGAAGAAAAGAAGCTTCTTTGCAACTGTTTGATTTTTTTTCAACCACTTAAAAGGTTGATTTCAGAGAATTCATCTTGCTGAACTTTAGATTATGTAAAGAAGGTCTGTACCTCTGATCTAGTCATTACATTTCCTTGTGTTTAATGAAAAGAAGTGCATTTTCAGTTTAATTTTATTTACCTATCCAGATAGCTACCTCAAGATGAAATTTATCTTTTCTTAGAAATGTGTTTTTCTTACCATAATGTATTCCAAGGAGTCTAGAATGAGCAGCTCAGAAACACACGTCTGTTTTTAACACGTCAGCGTCCAATACTAGAATGTATTCTTCACATTGCCACAAGCATTCTTTCTGAGAGTTTGCATAGCCCACACAGATGAGTGCAGTATTGAAACTGTGTGTTTGTAGCGGCCCAGCTAGTTGAGGTGGTGGTGGAGCAATCTACAGTGATGCAGAATTCAGTGAAGGATAATTATTATAATTATCTATAAAAAATAGACTAAACCCTCAACTCATAAAATGTCCTGCCTGTCTGTACTGCATTCTTCTAAGTGAAGAATCTCCTGGTTTGAGCCACTGTGCTCTGGTCCTCAGCAAGCTTGTTACAGATAACGTGGTTGATTCTCACAGGAAGAAATTAAAGCTTAATGAAGACATACATAGAAAATGAAAGCCACTGAGATTTGCTACCTTCCAAATTAACACACTGTTCCTTGTTTTTAAGGAAGGTGTCAAAATGGATATGAAAAGAGGGTTCTTCTTTTTCTAGCTTGTGTACTTTAATGCTTTCAGAAATAACTTGAAAGGAGTTGGTGAAGCATTTGGAGCACAAGTCTCATAGGAAATGGCTGAGGGAACTGGGATTGTTTTGTCTGGAGAAGAGGCTCAGGGGAGATCTCATTGCTTTCCACAATTCTCTGAAAGGAGGTTATAGAAAGGTGGGGTTCAGCCACTTCTCCCAGTTAACTAGTGATGGGATGAGAGGTGATGGCCTTTAGTTGCAGCAGGTGAAGTTCAGGTTGGATATTATGAAAAAATTCTTCTCAAAAAGAGTGGTGGTACATTGGAACAGGCTGGCCAGAGAAGCAGTGGAGTCAGCTTCCCTGGAGTTGTTTAAGAAAGGGGTAAACGTGGCTCTTAGGGACATGATTTGGTGGGCACAGTGGTGATGGGTTGATATTTGGACTAGATGACATTCTGTAAGAAAAGCCTCATATTGGTTATGTAAACTGTGCATGTATATTTAATACCAGGAGAGGTTAATGGTTTAATTGGCAATACAGAAATGAGAACTTATTTTTATGTTGTAAGTCTGCAAAATTTGGCAAATTACTAACAGTTGTTACCATACCAGCAAAAAGATCTTGAGTTGCTGCGAACTTAAAACTCAACGCATAATGTAAGCACATTTCTCTACTAGCTTTTGTTTTAATCCTGAAGAGAATAGTGGGCAGCAGCACAGTTTTAGACAGCAAGTGAAATCTCATAGGCTGAACAGCTGTTGGAGATGCTCAGCTGTGCTCATATGAGATAGAGACAGAGGCACTAGTGCTGTGGTAGTTATATGCATTTGAAGCCAGGAACTGCTTTTGATTGAAGGATGGCACGTGTTTAAGCATGCAGCTGTGTCAAGCCAGGATTCGTTTTGTTCCTGTCAAAAATGGTCACATCCTTCAGGAGCACAGAACCTGGAAATTCGTCTTGCTCAGGTGTTCTCCCTTGGACAAGCATACTGACCTGCACTGGCTTATATGTGGCCAGCTTCTCTATTCCCCAGGGAGCCTCTTCCAAGACCCACTGCCCTCTGGTGCAGAACCTGTCCCTCACCTCCAGCTGCCCCTCCCCCTGACACAGCTCCATGCCATTCCCTCCAGCCCTGTCACTGTTAGAGAGAGCAGAGCTCAGCACTGCTCCTTCATTCCCCTTGTGAGGGACTGCAGGCTGCCACAAGGCTTCCTCTTCTGCTCTACTCTGAACTGACCAAGAAATCTTAGCCTCTCATTTGCCTTGCCCTTCATACCCTTCCCTTCTCTAATAGTTTTGTCCTTCTTACATTGCAGTGCTCAAAACTGTACGCAGTGCTTGAGATGAGGCCTAGGAGTGCTGCGCCTGATGCACCCCAGGACACAGTTGACTCTTTGAGTTGCCATAGCACACAGCTGACTCAGATTCCACTTGCTGTAAGCCAGAACTTCCAGACCCCATTCTGCAGAACTGTTCTCCAGCCTCTCACTCCCCAGTCTGTACATATATATACCCAGGGGTGCCCTGTCCCAGGTCCAGAATCCGGCACTTGCTCTTGTTAAACTTCATGTGGTTGGTGATTGCCCAGCCCTCTGTCAGTATCTCTCTGCTAGGCCTCTGTGCCCTTGAGAAGTTCCTTCCCAGACTCCTTCTTTTGCACATTGCTTTACCACTTTGCAGAGTTGCACCAACCCTTGCTGCTAATGCCTGGGATTAACAGGTTTGCATTCTTATCAGTTGGAAGGTGTAGTTGTATCCTCTTTGTAGTGTTGTCTGAAGTTTCTTGATAGCGGACTGGTTAATGTGATTGATCATGTTTGCTTCTTTTCAGTATCCCTTACTGTTTTTCTGACAAGTGTGTGTTTCTGTGTTGTTTATTCCCTCCCCTTTTTCTTTTTCATCCCCTTTAGACAAGGTCCTCAATCAAATGATATTACTGAAATAAATTTTCATATGCTTTGCATATCCATTAGTGTAATTGGCAAGATATTTGTTACCTCTTTGTTACTAAAGAGGCTTGTGCCTCTTTGTTTTGCTTCCCCCTTTTCTTTATTGTCCTATTTGACAACGTCCTTGATCAGGTAATCTTACTGAAGCAAACACTGTCATCTTCCATACCTATATCCTTACCCTTACAGTACCTACTTTACAAGGGAGTATCCTAGAATTTGATTTCAAGTGGTAAAGTTTTGTTAACATCAGTTTTCTCATCATGTAGACCAGAACAGTGCCAAGTGTTTAAAAACCTTGAGAGTCTATTTTTTTTTTTAAATACATTTTCAGAAACACAATACTGAAATAGAGATAATTCTGCAGTGCTTCTGCTCTGCTTTGTTTTGAACTCACAGTTTGCAGCTGTGCTCTGGGTATGAAAGGCATAGAAAGTCCGCATTGATAAGCATAAATTGTGATAAATGTTGGGAAGTGGAATTGATTTCTAAGTAACAGGTGCCTATCTGTCAAGTTAAAATAGCAGCTTTTTCTCGTTCTCCATACCTGAATCCATGTGTGTTTCCTATGACATAGCAGGTGCAAATAGTTATCCCCATTCCAGTTTTGTCCCAGTATTGAAAACAAGTTCAGTTATTTCTGCCTATTTCTTTTCTTTCTGTTTTTTATGGTAACAGTTGGGTTTAAGTAGGAAGAAAAGATCTGATAGTCTGGAAGTGGTGGTTGTTAGGTAGTTGGAGCATGCTTGTTCTCTAAGAACAAGCTGAGCTAGTTCATCTGTAGTCAATATTTTCAACATTTGTGCCTGTAGTGGTTTCTAGGAGAAACAGTGAGGATCAATCAGACTAAAAAATATAGCTACTGTGGTATTAATGAAGAGGTCAATGTTTGTTTATAGGTCTGAGTGTCACATTGGGACATCTAGGAGATCAATGAACTATGTCATGCTGTGCCAATGCATCTAGATATCGTGATGTCAGTGGAAGAATCACGTATGGTAGTAGTAGTACGTATGAGAACTCACTCTGTCTTGCATACAGTATTTGTTTAGTAACCAGATAAACATAAAAGCTGTATTTACTTATGTTTTACTTCATGGCATCTTGTTTTTAGGATTGGAGGATCCATGTAGATCAAATGCATCAACATAAGGATGGAATTGAATCTTCTTTGAAAGAAACTAGGGTATGTATTTTATGTGCAGAATATTTCACTGGTCTGGTAGCACCTCTATTTTGTTTTTCATTTTGTATGCCTGTGTTTTATTTCTTCATTTTAATTATAATAATGTAAAACTAAAAAGGGAGATGTGATAATGATGATTACAGATAATGGCACTAGCCAAAGATCTTGTGAGCAACAGTCGTATATGTTAACAAGGATGTAAATGTTCATTAATGTATCATATCACTTTGCCCCTTGTTTTCAATATGTTATAAATACAGAGTGCAAAATGATATAATACAAACTGAAAATAACTAATATAAAAACTAAAATAGCTAATAATAATTAAAAAAAAAAAGTTCTCAAATACTTTTGCTAGAATAATTTACCAGCATTGACATTTGTAATTATCTGGGGAAGGATACTGAGAGAGTGGCGAGGTGCTGGAACAGGCTGCTGAGAGGTTGTGGATGCCCTGTCCCTGGAGATGTGTAAGGCCAGGTGAGATGGAGCACTGCGTAGTCTGATCTAATACTTGATGTAGTGGTTGGCAACCCTGCCTGTGGCAGAGGGCTAGAGCTTTATGATCCTTGGGGTTCCTTCCAACCCAAGCCATTCTGTGATGAAGGAATCGGTAGAACTTGAAATAGGTGTTGTGGCACTGGGAAAAAAGATATTGGGATCATTTATTCATTAGCCAGACACAACATTTCTGTACTGTTTTTCGCTATTACTTGTAGCATTCCATATCCTTTTTTAATTACAGCACCATTTTAATACTCTTTGGGTAATGTCTGTATACTGTCAACCTACAGAATATGATTTTTTAGGGCTACCTTGACAAATTCCATAATGAAATCAGCCGAACATTGGAAAAGATCAATAGCAGGGAAAAGTACATCAACAATCAGTTGGAGCATTTGATTCAAGAATACCGTTCAGCACAAGCCTTGCTGAGTGAGGTAATGCACTGATCTGTCGTTTCTTTGCCTAGTATTAACATGAGGGTAAAGACAAAGAGTTGGAGGAGTTATCTGTGAATTCTTCTTTTGGATATAAAGCATGGGAAATGCTGATTGGCTGTCAAATTATATAGTTTTTAAGCTAAATTAGCAATTTTTATTCAATATTCTACAAGGGAAAGTAAATGTTTTCTTGCCTGAATATTATGTAAATCGGCTGCCACAATCTTGAGCAGCTAGTAAATTGCTGTTTCTGCTTTCCCTATGGAGTTCACACATCTGTGATGAGTGAAAAAGCTACAGCTTCAGTTCAGCATTCATCTCTTACATTGATTACTCATGCTAACTTGCACAAAGCTCTCTGATTACTTGTTTACTTCATTTAGTTTTTATGCCAATAGGCTAATGCTTGAGAATCTTTTTGATTCTTTAGTTAGGGGGCCTGTGTAAGCTACCAGTTGGTTAGCTCTCCTATTTGAGGGCTCGACAATAAAATCAGACTAGCAGGATTTGACCTCTGTGCTTTCTGTTTATCTTGCTGTTAAACGTCAAGACAGTAACTTACTGAATAGAAAGAAGCATTCTGGGTTTCAGGAATCATTTCAGTCTGCATTCTGGCAAATTTTCTTGATGCATGTTTTCTCATGCAAGTCTACCAGGAAACCTACTTCTTACTCTTATGCATTAGGGCTGTCACAACTTCTAAAACTGCTTTCCTGTTTTGAATGATGGTCATTGCATAGGCTGGTGTCTTCAAGTCTTTCCTTATATTCGTAGTGCTGTAAATGTCATTGAGATTTCATGGGAGAATTTCTGGAATTGGGACATGTAAAAGCAAATTTTGGTATTCTCTCTGAAAAATTCACATTATTAATTATTAATGATTAATTGTTATTAATGATTCTGCTGTAATTTTAGAAACCTGCTTTATTAAGTATCTGGAATGCATGCATCTCTTCAGCAAAAAATGTGTTTCTTCACAGGCTAAGGAGAAATACCAGGAGGGAAGTGGAGGAGTAACTGAAAGGATTAGAGTCCTTTCTGAGGTAAAACACATGTTCACAATATTTCTTTAGCTTCCTTGAATAAATCATTGAAGAATTGACATCTAGCATTCTCAGATTTATGAACTGAGCTCTTCCTGATACGTTGTGTTAAAACTTATGTTCTTTTGGTGGGAGCAGATTCACCTGGCCCCTAAATTTTAAACTGAGGTTGCTATTGCTTTTTAATTTCTGAATTTGAACAAACAATTATGAGCTCTAAATTTCACCAGTTTGTGAAGGAGTGAAAATATTCTGTATTTCATAACCTGTCTCCTAGAATTATTGAGGATTAATCTACTCGTGTCCATAAAGTCTTCAGAAGAAGAAAAGCTTAACTTTTATTTTTAGCAAAAGTAACCAATAGCAATTTGAAATGTTAATCTTGAAAGCGTTTAAATGCAGTATTTGACTAAAGAGTAACTTTTTGATACCAATCAAATTATATTAATACCTAAAAATTTTTGTTTATTCAATGGTTTGACAAATCAAAGAAGAAACTCCTAATTGATTTATCATGTGGACTGTTTCATAGTTTTCACTCAGATTTACTGCTAGATTTCCAAATACTTTCACTTTTCATGCAGTTCAGATTTTTTTAAATGATTCTTTTATTTGACTCTTTAGTCAAATGTTGCATTTATTGCACTTTATTAGATGTTAAAGTACCTGAAATGCTAACATAAAATAGATCATACCATAAGAATATGATGGAAAATGTACAATAGATTTGAGATTTTTTTTTTTAAGTAATAATAGTCACAGAAGTTTAACAAGGGCTTTTTAGCAAGGAATTCTTAGTATGGCATTTGTACTTTTAGTCCTTCTTCCTCTTTGATTCTCAAGGAAGTTGATTTCAGATTTACTTGCATGATCTTTCTGTGCCTTAAAATAAAAGTTGATTATTAAAGAAATATGTTACGAGTTGGTAACCTTTGAACTATGTTGATGCAGCAGTGCATATCTGAGCTAAACTAGGCTCATTGGATATCACTACTGATCTGCTTTCTAATAGGCTATAATCCAGAAAGGATTAAATTTTAATTTCATGGAATCAAATCTCAGCCTTCTTGGCAGTACACGTACCGCTGCAGGTATGCAATAAAAATGCAGCCATGTTTTTTTGTTGTTGTTGCTGTTTAATGGAAGGACATACTGAAGCCTTAATAAAAGGCCATTTTTATAATACAGACAAAAAAAATAGGTTATTATCTAGATTCTGCCTTGGAATATAGTTGCTTTGTCATCAACAAAGGCAAACTGGTCAATAGTCAGTGCTGAAATGTATTTTTATTCTTCACGCATTGATTCACACATGCCAGTGCCAGTAGGCTTGCCTGCTGCACCATCATTTGCTGCAGTGCTATTTCTCATTTTTTTTTTCACCTGCCAAAGTCCTTTTAGACTTTCAGAAGGGCATTTTTTATGGTCATTTGGTAAATCTTGGTCTGTGAGGTCAGTGGTTCTTTTCTTCCATCCACTGTGCAGCAACATTTGCACTTTGTTTTTATTGGTTACGGATCCTCAGTAACGTTTCTGTTTGGCTAATGATCTGCCATACAATTTGTAACATCTATTTTTCAAAAGGCTAATGAAAATTTTCCTAATGTTTGGGGAAAAAAAAGCCAGAAAAGTTCCTCTTTTTACAACAAGACAGACACTTTTTTTCAACTGACATGTTTATACAGGAGGGAGTTTTAGATTTCCTTTTAACTTTTTATTCATCTGGTTTAATGAATAAAAAAATCTCTAATTAAAGATTACAGAAGTTTTAGAGAAAGTGAAGCAGGAAACAGAAGAGAAAGGAAGCAGTATGACTGATGGCAGTAAGTATGTTTTTGCCTCAAACTATCCACCCAATTTCTCAGTGACAGATGCATCATTGGTCCTCTGTGAAAAAATAACCAGAAATGAGTGACAAGTCTAAAATATCCATATTAAGATTTTAAAAGATGTCTAAGAAAATTAGACATCTTACCCTCTTCAAAAATGTTATGCAAGTCAGTAGAAGGTTCAAATTATTTTACTGTCAAATCATTACTGAGAGTAAGCGTTGGAATTCCCTCACTAATGCTAATGGAAATGGATGAGAAAATTAATTTTGGTGCTGAAGTTTGAGTTTTTTAATATATAAAACTATGTACTGAGAATTTAGTGTAATTTTTCCTGATAAATGCATTCTTTTGCAAATGTTACGAGTACTAATGCAGAAGTGAATAGATGCATACTATAGCAAGGCTAAATGTGCAAGCTGTATCTATATTTTATTGTAAACACTATGGCTAATTGACTTAAGGAATTGTAAGTGTTATTGTGTAAAGAAATTTTGTTAACTCTTCTTGAGTGAAAGAGCTACTCAATTAACTCTCAGCACCTTAACTGTACTATGACATGGCCAAGGATCAGGATAAACTCTAGAGCCCAGAATTATAAGGAGCTGTATGATGTGTCAGCAGCATCTATAAGGTGAATATTAGTGGGAAGTGATGGGTTACAAATAAAGTATGGAGCACAAAACATTTTAGTAGATTTTCACAGGTAAAATGGCGGCCTGCTGAGGGTGTCTTCAGTTCCCTACAAAACCCCAAGTCAGATGTGGGGGTGAGACTTTTAGCTGAGCAAAATATATCACTGGTAAACTGAGCTTAATGATTATGCACGTCTTTATGCAGATCTTAGTTGTCAAGAAGACAGCAAAATTGTTATTGCCATTTCTATCTTTAAAGCATAATCTATCAGTTCAGTCATGACTTTAAAGTAGAACGTGCTTTTGTTCAATCACTTTTTCAATTTTAAGGAGTGAACTGTAGAATGTAATGCTTCTGTGTTAAATCACCTGACACCAAGTTGCATTATTTATCTTTTCTTGGACAGCTCCTCTGGTGAGAATTAAACAGGCCTTAACAAAACTGAAGCAAGAAACCATTCAGATGGACATTCAAATTGGTGTAATGGAACACACATTGCTCCAGTCAAAACTTAAAGAGAAATCCAATATGACTAGAGATATGAATGCAGCAATGATACCAGAAGCTACAATAGGTGCCTACTGAAATTGTTTGGAGCTGACTTGGTTTGCCCAAAATAAAGTTTTCTACTGTTTGCTTTTTTGGTAGTTTGGTGGTTTTCTTTTTGTTTGGAGAGAGTGATGGTTTTTGGTTTTGTTTTTTTTTTGCTTTTTGTTTTGCTTTGTCGCTAACAAGATGCTTGTCATTCATTTTTAAAAAGAATAACATGCACTCTTTGGACTCAGAATGGAGCCATGTTTAGTTTTGGGCTATAAGGATTTGCTGCAGATCCCTTCAAAATATATTAATGAGTTATTATTACTGCACGTGTCTCTCTGTTTTGTTGGAGAATGAAAAGCTATAAAACATAATTGACAGCCTGTAATCTTGATATTCTACAGTTCTGAAAGAAAAATGCTTGCAAAGGACTTAAAAAGAATTACTGCCATTTACTTGCATTTAGTAGAAAGTATTTAATTTTTGACATTGAAGTGAAGATCAGCGTCAAGTACTGTCTACTGTATCTGACATTCATATGAAGCATGGATTGTGTTCCCAGCCCTGCATGACTTTGGTCTAGTAGCTTTTTTCTTTAGCTCTTTGGTGGGTGGATATATAGTATTTCATTCAAGAGCTGCTCTGGTGTTATTCCTCTGAAATTCTGACTATTTATAATTATTCACAATTATAACAAAGCATGACGTGTTCTGCACAGGTGAGTAGTTGGATGTATGTTTCTAGGTTGTTTTGAAACAAATGAACCAAGACTATTTTTTCCTATATTTTCAGGAAGGATTACAATTTATTCTGTGACCTTGATGTTCAGATGACGTAGCAACTTCACTCTTCTCTTTCTGTAAACTTGCTGATAAAACAGTGATTAATAGAACTGCAAAGGAATATTTAGTCAGTAAAGGTGGGAAGGAGGACAACAGCAACAGGCTAACACTGCAGTAATTTCAGCATGTTCCTAGATCAGTCTGCACAACTTTGTCAATAGGCAATTATAGAAAACAGCCTTTTTTTTTTTTTTTTTTTTTTTTTTTTTTTTTTTTTTGTGGGGTGGGTGTAGGGAAGTCCTCTAGGCAGACTGTTATGAGTGGTTTTTGTAGTTATTTTTATGTTTATATTTCTTTTAAACAAAACAAAACAAGTGATGACACACTGGAACAGGTTGCCCAAGGAGGTTGTGGATGCCCCATCCCTGGAGGCATTCAAGGCCAGGCTGGATGTGGCTCTGGGCAGCCTGGTCTGGTGGTTGGTGACCCTGCATGTAGCAGAGGGGTTGAAACTAGATGATCATTGTGGTTCTTTTCAATCCAGGCCATTCTATGATTCTATGATATGTACATCCTTTTGATTACCATTGTTCATAAGCCATGGACAAAATTGGTACAATTCCAGTAATGTTAAATTACTCTCCTAACTTCTTTAAGTGATTCCATTCATTTTACAATCCAGTTTTCTCACTTAGAGGAAACTCATCAGGTGAGCAGTATTTAACAAAACAGATAAGCTGTTTTGTATGTGAAAGTTGAGATACTAGATACAGTCAAAAAGATAACCCAGTTTCATAACTTCATTGTGCTTCAGCACTTCATTTGTCAAAAAGAATAAGACTTAAAACCATCAGGTTTTAATAAGTGAAAAGCTATGTGTAAATGCTGAATATTATAATTTACCTGTACAAGCAACTGTTGAAAATCCCTATGAATCACACTGGAAATCAGTTTCCAACTTCTTTTGCTGCCTACCTATATCCTCCCACACTCAGTTTAAATTAGAAAAGTATTATTCATGTTCACATTGTTAGGTGGTGTTACTGCGTATCTACTTCAGCAGTGGGTTTACTTCAACTTAAGATAAAGCAGCTCTCTTCTGTATCGCCTGCAAAGTACACTGATGTTTTTGGATTGAAAATGTTGTGCTTTTTATGTAAATACTTTCCCCAAAAAAACCTCCTGCTTCATGCTAACACAACAAAATTAATAAAAGAACACTTCCCTTACCCTTATGTGAATTGAACCTCTTTCAGTATTAGAAGTGTATCTATTGAGGGATGAGTCAGACAAGCATGGCCAGAAAAACTAATGTGGTATAAAAATCTGCAGAAGAAAAGCTATCCTTTATGCCTAAGTAGTTCTAAAATAATGTGCTAATCGTGTGCAGTTAGTCTACATTATTTTAAATGGTGCTCCTTGAAATAGCATTAATCTAAGCAGGACAGCTACGTTGTCTCAGAGGTCGTATATTTCCCGTAATTATCATCTGACAGAATGCTATTTGCTCATTTGAATTCTAAAAAGCAAGGAAGGAAGTAGCCACACCACCTTCCTTAAAAGCAGAAAGCAAATTGTCACAGGCAGTTGTTCTAAAAAAGCATTTATCTGTGTGATTATTCATCTGCTGGATCAGTTCAAGAAGCAGAAATCTTACTAAATCACTTGAGTCATGCTATTTCACACATCGCTCATATCTAATGCCGTGTCAGAACTGAAGGCCAACAAAATGAATGTGTCCTTAAGGCAGCAGGATACACATGAAGCTGCACTGTGCTATAATAGTACTTCGTCTGAAGAATTCTGGGGGCAGAAGCACTACTCATAGGAATTAACTCGTATATAGAGCTCTCCTTTTCCAAGGCCTTCTACTGTTTTCAATCCTCTGAAATGCAACCAGCATGGAAGCACCATGTCACTGTTACGTGACATCTAGAAGCCACGCAGATTGTAAGTAGCGCAGATGGAGGAGGAACAAGGAGTTTGATTTGATGCATCTGGTGAGAGGAACTGTGGTTTTTGTCCTTGCCACGAGGACTACAGTAGTTCAGTCTTACATATGGCCATAGCGAGAGCTGAGACTTGGCTCTTAGAAATGTGTGACTGAGGAGAGCTCAGCTGGATCCAGCTTACTCTCCTGCACTTACTCCCCAAAGCTCCAGAAGGAGCATTAGCAGTGTTTTACTTCTTAGGCTCTGTGGTAAGAAATCCTGCTGAACTCACCTTAGTGTGAGTTATATCCTGTGCTCTCTTATCTCTAGGCTAGAATGCAAGGCATGCAACTCCACTTCTAGGAACTGGAGTAGCCTTGGTGATACTTACCACATTAAATGTGTTGTTTACAGTCCATTGAGTTTGTTTGAAAGTTGTGCCATATTTACTGAAATAAGAAGTTAATGCATGTATTATTCCAGTTCCCTTACCTTCTGATGTGATTTGCTGAGAAGTATGTGCTGTGCTGGTAAAAGAATGCAAAGGAAAGGCTGGAATTTTTATCTAACCCCATTCTCACACAAAGAACAAACCTCCTGTGGAGTTAGTGACTTAATATTGCAAGAGTTTAATAGTGGTTATTCAACCCTATGCCAAGAATTCAGTAGTGAGACATGAGGTAGTTCTTGGAACTTGTATCAATGAGAGCTGTGCAGGAAAGGTGTTGTTCACGTGAATTTGAGAAACTACTTCCTTTTACAAACAGCTCCCTGACCTGATTAAAGTATCACCACTTCCTTCTGCTGCTGACATTAAAACTCTTCGCTCCACATGAAATAGAGGGGCCTCAGGGAAAAATCCTTGAACAGGGTAGTAAATGTCCGCCTACTATTAAACATTGCCACGCATTTTCAGAGTGTAGCTCTGCTGCACGCTGACATACAATGAAGAACTGTCACTAATTGTGAGTTACAGTAAGAGCAATTAAGTAGTCTCTGCACGACCTATAAACAGGACGAAGCATAAATAAGGAGCCTGTATGCGAACATTTCCAGTTTCAGAGCTCTTTGAATTTTGCATCCAAATTTTGCAGCCTGGGCTTCTCTCCAAACTTGACAAATGTTAATTAAAAGAAAAGAAATTAGTGCGGTGCTGTTTCTTTTCATGCTGACTCTCCTCCCGCTCCCTGAATGTCAGTGCTGCAGTGTGCCTCCACAATGCAGCTGCACGTGCGTGTGCGCATGCGGCGTGCATCCTCCCACCTGTCATTTTGTGAAACTAGCAGTAGACTTTGACAGCATGAAAACAAGACTGTGGATACCCTGCCCATACCTGCTGACGCATTAAAGTTTTTCCAAATGAATGGGTGTTTTCTGGCACTGGCTTGAATTAAAATGTGAAATAAAAAAAAAAGCCTGCCCTATGACATCAGTGCCTGTGAGCTTGAGTAAATGGGCAACGAGAGCCAGCTTCAGATGGGGGATTTCCACAAGAGGCTGTGAGGTTGCAAAAGATATTTTTGTCTCCCGCTTCCTCCTCTCAGTGCATTTCTCTCCACTCTTATGCAAACACCATTACTATGGTTACTTTGTTAATACTAGTTAATGCCAGATCTTGGTGTTGCTGGAAATGTCTGACTTTCACACACCTAGTAACAGCCTGCCTTTCTGGAGACAATTCTTGGGGAACACAGAACCTGAGCAGGTTTGAAGCTTCTCATTGAGAGCAGTTGAAAACAACGTGAGTAATGCTAGCCTTTCACCCCCTGGCTATAGTTTTACTCCATTCTTTTCCACTCCTGTTCTGAAGCAAATAAGAGTGAGTGGTTGTACTTCCATACTCCTTTCAAGATGTGAGACGTGCTTGTTATTCATGCATCTTGTCTGTCTGCTGCAAAAATTGACAAAGATGGTCAGAAGTGCAGAATAAGTTTTAACAATATTTCTCTTATGACTTAGTAACTGTAGTCATTCATTTAAAATGTTTTTCTGCTTTCATGGCTTTCAAAAGATGACAATAGTTCAAACTGCACTTTAGCATTATTCAGTAGTAACAGGAAGAATTAAGCTGTAGATTGTAGGCCTCCTGTGGACCAAAACTTTCCTATTTCTGCTCTAGATTTCAGCCTGAAGTTTGTCACCCTGTCTTGGGGGGGGGTTTCTGGTAAGGCTTGTGAGTGTTTTCTCTATCCTTCCATCAGTCCATGAGCCTTTTACCTCCTTTCAAAGAATCCATTTGCAAAGAATAAAAACCATTAGTCAGAGGAAAGGATAGGCTGATTGTGACATTTTGCAGGAAGTTAGTACCAAAAAAACAATGCAGAAGGTCTTGAGAGGTTTTACAGCATCTGTTGGTCATCATTTCCTTTGTTATAGGAAGTGCACAAGTATGATCACAAGGGTAATTTCTGTTCAGTTTGGCAAATGCTATCAAGCAACAGGAAACACAGTGCAAATTGTGCATTTTTGTCATTCACTAATTCTGTACTAGTTTGCCTATTAGCTATTTCATTTCAGCATTCCGTGGAATGTTCATTATATGTGCTCAAGTAAAAAATGCTTGCAGTTTATCATTATCTTAAGCTATACCACGTTGGCAGTAAAGAATGAAAACTATTGTTTTGAAATGACTTTGTACTTAGGGCAGGAAGATGGACATAGGTTTAGTAGGTCTGGAGAGTTTTATTGCTAGAAATACTCCAATACTCTACATTTCTGCTTTACTGAGAATGTACTTAACACTAAGTATTGGCTTATGAAATTTTGATTGAACAACAGCATTGCAGGTAACTGTGCTAGAAAGGATACACAATTGAAAGTCAATTAGATTTTCTCTCAGTTGATATACAGATAACAAGTTCAAACTAATAGAATGAACAAACTTTACTTGAGAAACTCTTCTGTATTATTGTAGTTTACATATAGAAAATGTACTTTGACTTAGTGCATTCCCTTTATTTTTTCTAGTTGATCCTTGATCTCTCATGCCTCTTAGCACATAGCTTTCTCCTCTACATGATGATTCCCTTCAAATACTTAAATATTTAGCACTTTATAGTTAGAAAATCTTCTGCCAGCCTTTAGAGTCTTCCCTCGTAATAGGTATGAACCAAACACATGGTGGACATAAAACAGTTTCCCATTAACCTCAGTGTAAGATAGCAAGGCAGGACCAGGTTCTACCCTGTACTGAGCGACCAAGAATTTTCTACTTAAGTTACACTTTTCCAGTTCCACTGAAGTTGTGTAGTTTTAGTGTTTGTTCTACATTTAAATAGTGCCATGGAAGGGAGTGGCTTTTGCATAGTTGTGCAGACAAATCTTTGCTGAGAAATATTTCCAATGTAACTGAAACTTTTGCAACCTTAGCGGTTTGTCCCAAGTTTTGACAGCCACGCCTTATGTGGTTGCGAAGGGAAGTTTGACATGACCTAAATGTAACTGTGGCCGTTAATCTGTCTGAGCTTCTGCTAACCTGGAGGGAAACTGACTGATATGTCTCTTTAAGGGTGTCAGGTATAAGCAGCCACTGCTCAGAGACCTGCTGACATCATTTCAGTGTGGGTGTTGAGATCGGAAGCAGGACCCACCTTTCCTGTCATATTTACCTTCGCTTCTCCATAAAGACAGCTACACACAGAAGTAAGGTGAGCACCACGGTGCTTGGTGCCTTTTGACTAAAAGCAGCTCAGCAGTTTTCAGTGCCTCGTGAATTGCTCTAATAAGCAGGTGATGAAGCCAGGTAGTAACTTCTGTGCCCAGAATGAATCAAACAAAAAGGAGAGAATAAAAAAAACACAGGCTACTGAAATTCAAATCATCTAGTAGACTTATCTCTTGACTTGTTCCTGGGGCCAGGCTACTCTTCTGAGTTGGGATTACTTCTCCTATGTCACCTGTTTTATTTTCAGGTCTTTACTGCCTCTCTCTTCGTACGCTGTGACCTTATTACTAAAAGCACTCAAAACTCTGGATGGATCTGTTTGTTTCTTTGTCTAGAGGAGACATTGCTGTGTTGTGGCTGTCAGAAACCCTCAAACATGAACCACCTGCAGAGAAGCTTAATTCTTACCTACATCTTGAAGTGCTGTAAGAATATGTAGTGCTTCAGAGCAGCTTAACTTGACCTGTAACAAGAATAAGTTTTGGCTGGGAGGAGGAATATTTTGTTTGTGAAAAACAATGTTCTGTCCAGACATGCGAAAAGAAATGGGAGATAAGGCCTCGTAATGAAACCTTTAGAATGATTTGATAACCCCAGGCTTTTATCCTATGGCCCTACAATTGAAGGGGTCTCTCTGAACATCTGAACTTGCTTTCTGTGATTGTTGCAGTGACCCCAGTACAAAACTTGAAGAACGCAGCAATGAAGAGAACCTGTAGCATACAGAAAGATCACTTGGGGCACACCAACAGAATGTGTCTGAAAAGAAACATGGCATTTTGTGTGTCTTAGTTATTTGAAATTCTGAATACCAGTGTAACAGAGTGACTTATGAGGGACCTTCTGACAAGCAGAAGATAGAACTTTGCTATCACAGTAAAAGCACAATGGTGATAAAGGTCTATGCAGTTATTTTACTATTCTCTATTTTATATTTCATTCCATGATACCTCCTTTTCACTGTCTTAAGCGTGCTTGCTCCATTACATAGATTTTGATCTTTAAGCCACACATTGGTAAAGTATCCTGTCTTGTACTTCTGTGATCGATTATGCTTTACTCTGTGCAATAACTGTTTACAACGCACCAGTCTTCTACTGGTTGAAAACACATTTATTACAGACAATGGTGCCAGCGCTTATCAGTTCTTATTGGCTATTTGAGAACAAAAGCCAGACAAGAAGGCTTCTGTTTTCAGTCGCTGCTCAGGATAGTACTGGAAGTCACTTCTTGGTGCTTTTCACCCTGTGCTGGAATACAGCTGTCAGTGCTCAGGGTCCCTTTTCATTCAGGACCATCTCCTCAGAAGTAATGTAGCAGTGGACTCAGTTTAGGGCTAATTCTAGGACTGACCTCCCCTTAATAAGCTGTGATGATGTTCCAGGCCCTACAAATATGGTTAAAACAACCAAGAGTGTTAAAATGTGTCATATTTTTCAAGTGACAACTGCTATTTTGAGTGACTATTTGGAAATATACTTACCAGGACACCCAGGATCCAAATGTTGAAACTTCTCTCTGATCTCCATTCCCACCATGTGATCAGGCAGGGCCGTTGTACAACCCAAACTACTGAACTGCACCTTCCTCTTCCCCAGTTCCTGAAATCATCTTACTTAGATGTACACATCACTGTGTCATGAAATAACCATGAGTGTCTATGAAAAGATGCTTCAGGAAAAGGTCGTTGCTCTGAGTGGCAAGCCCTAAAAAACATACTGCACATCCAGAGCCACTGCTTCAGAGGAAGCATAAAACAGAGCAGAGACCACATGGGCACGTGAAACTGTGCCAAATATGTGAAGAAAGACAGCATTAAGGACATACTGGTCATGTTCACTCTCATGGAGAATGGAATTGGAGAACAGGAGCTGGTCAGCAGCAGGAACAGTTGGACACACAGACATAGAGAAAGCAGCCTCACAAAAGAAGCAGTTAAGGTGTAGCATGGGAAAAGTCATCAGATGTGAACAAGTATTTCTGTGATGTAAACTTATGGAAGTCAGCAAACATTGCAGAGGAAGTTAGCAAGGAAGCAAACACATTGGAGTGTGTATATTTGCTATGAGAGTAAAAAGCAAGAGACAAACACAATTCACTGGGGAAAAAAAAGGAACAACTTGCGTAAAGGAAGAAGGATAAAGAGGCAACAAGGGTGGGGAGAGTGGATTGCTATGAAATTAGTTTGTTACAGCTTTAACATAAACCATTGTACATCCCCCCCAGCATATGCATGAAATCTCATCCCCGCCCTCCCTTCTACCTTCCCTTTTCCTGCCCCCCCCTCCCTCCACACACACTAGACAAAGCCTAGTTTACGAGAACTACCTTTGGTATCTAGAAGCCACAAGAAGAAATCAAAGGAAATAATGAGAAGAGAAAAAAGTGGAGGGAGTGAACACAAGTCAAGGAAATCAAAAAAGTGGAAGGGGGAGGATGGCAAAGTTCGCTAAATTTGTTGAAATAATGCTGTTGTTGAAATAAACGTCATTTGTTGGTAGCAGAGTCCACTTTTGGACTCTGAATAGCTATAAGCTGTTCTAGCTGTTAAGCAGGGAGATGCATAACAGTATCTGCTGCAGCCACAAAGAGACAGTTAAGAGCAGTGTAAACTGTTGGAAAAGCTCAAGCAAGACCCTAACTGTAACAGCTACAAAGGGATCAAATTGCCATTGTCTGCCTACTAATTGAAGGGAAAAGGGAAATAATCATTCTGTAACCCTTTCCAGGGAACTACTTTTTTCCCTCTTGCCTTTTTTTCTTACATTCCTCTTTGGACATGAGCTGTCTTTATCTGCTGTTAATTAGTAGGTAAAGAGGATTTCGTTCTTCAGTGTTGCATGTCAAGCATTTTTACAGGCAATAGTGACTGAAAATAAAACAAAAGCTGTCTCACAGGTTTTTTGGTGTGGCAGTGAGAATTGTAGTGGAGTTTCTGTTGGATACTTTCTTTTTTCAGGTTGGAAGTTCAGGTTTCATTTCAAAGGGAAAAACTCGCAATTATCACTTCAGGTAGGACAAGTTTAAAAGCAGTCATCTTTAAATCAGATTTAGCTGGAAAAGCATCCACTGGAGGCCTGCTCCTTGAGGAGAGGCATAACCTATATTTAAAGTGGCCACGTATAATCCAGAAAAGAGCTTTGTCTTCACTTTCTTATTATCTTCACTCCAAACCAAAGATCAGTGACAAGGAGCTGCTTGGAAATACTCCTGTGTAACCAGATGCAATTTGAAAAACGCCCACATGATGAGACTAAAGTGCTTTATTTGTAGCTATCTGTCACAGGCTTGAAGCCAGTGTTCAGCTGGAGTCCTGCCTGCATCCCTGGCATCGGGCCCCAGGCCTGGGTCAGTCTGCCTGCAGAGCTTCTGGCTCCCAGACAGATCCCCCAGACTGCAGGTGGCAATGTCTCATGGGTTCTGCCTACAATCCTGGGACTTCAGTTTTGCTGCTGGCTTAAGCTGATGAACACATTCACACATGGTTGGCCCAGCCATCCCTTGGGAAGAAAGAGAAAGCAAAAGCTAGGATGTTTATTCTGGCAGTCTGCAGTTAAAGCAGCTTCAGCTGGTGGCCCAGTTGCATCCTATAAGGCCAATGTCTATGATTGCCCATTATCCTCTCGTGACTCCTACCAGTACTAATGAGTTACAACAAGCAGGCAAATCAACAGTATGTAACAACTGAAAATAAAATAGCCTGCTAATTGTTCTAATGTTTGGTGATACTTACGTTTGAATTTGATTTTGAGATGTCCAGTCACAGAAGCCTCACAAAAGCTTTTAATTTCAAGAAGGGATAGATTTCCTCTGCTCACATACATGGATACAATATCTCGTATTTGGATATGATTTTTAAAAAGGCCTTCATGGCTAAATAAAACATTGGACAAGAAATTGGCAGAATGCCAGCTCTCCTTATATCAGTATTTATAATCATGCTCTTATATCGTTACCCTGTTTTTACTCGTTTTGGTCTTTTCCTTTTTATCTCTGAGCATTTTTGTCATTCATTGATTTTATAATAGCATTACCCCGAAGCACAGGCTAGACTGAGGCTGATGCACATAAAACCACATAAGATGACAGAGCAATCACATTCACCAATGGTGCTGTGCAGTGTAATACCTTGTCTTCACTGAAAGCTGCACCTCCTCTCTCTTTCTCTCCATTGTGGGCTCTAAAATACACAGAAATCATGAGCTTAGGGAGTCTGAGATGAAAGGGACTGGAGGTTGAGTAAGCAAGGAAATAGGAATTACCATGTACATTTAGTTTCTCCCCACACATCTGCATCTGGGCACTGTCATTAGAGGATACCAGGCTGAGTTGCTCTTAGAGCACATGCAGTCTGGCTAGTTTCATGCAGCATTGTAATTTGGCTCCGGGAAATGGTAAGAATTAAAACCTGAATCTCATGGATGTTTGCCATCTACTGAAGCCTTAAGATTGGCAAACATCAGACCATCACTAATCATACTGAGCATTCATAGGGGAAACATTCCTCAATCAGTTCCATTCCCCTGTTCAAGTGACTTTACTTGCTATTCATAATGCTGTATAGAAATGGCATGCATGACATTATATGCACGTAAAAATTCTTCCCCCAAAATGAACACTTGCTAATCTTGTGTGGACATTGTGCTAAAAGTGGTGTATCCGTCAAAAGAAAACCAAAACCCATTTCATGGAAGTTCATCAAGAAAACATATACAATATGCAGCCATTTCACAGCTGCCAAAAGAGATCAGTCTAGTTTCTTTTTATAGCTAGAAGGGGAAATCTAACCAGGAAAAGCTTTTGGGAGCCAAGACCATCAAAAATAATTAAAAGAAAAATAGAAACAAAGCAGAACTTTATCCAGAGACTGAAGAATTTGTCAGAGCAGTGCATGTGATGGAAATAGTATGTGAATGTGCTGGATTATTATTTGTAATCCTGGGAATTAGAACTATATAAAACATCTCATGCTCTTCTGTTCTTGGTATTTCTCTGTACTTATCTCTTCCATCCTATCCCCAGCTCTGTCCCTTTCTCAGCTCTCCTCCATGCAACAACTGATTGCCTTCTGGCAGTATTTCTCTCTGTGTCTATGCAATACCATTAGATCCAGGCATATCTCTGTCAATTTGAGTTTGTCATCTGCTTGTATGTTCTGAGTAATAAGTAAGTATCATTGGACAGCCATTCTCCTCACTCAATTTTCATTTTCTTAAAAGCATCTCAGGAGCATCATGAATTGTTTAAATGTTTTAAATTAGTATGGAGTGAAGCTCTCCCACTCACCCCCAATCCACATGCCGTTAGAAACCCATTCAGCCAAAAGAGAGGCCAGATGTTGAAGTCCTTTGGAAGAAGCACAAGTTCCTTCCAGGGTGGCACGTCAGCTGTCATGCAAAAGATGGCTCCAGGAGCCTCCTTGACTTGGAGATACACCTTGGAATCAATATTTTTCTGCTCTCTAGGACAGTGCAATTAGTACTTTACTGCAGGAATAAGTCACTTCGTCTGGCTTTGGATCCCAGTGCAAGTAGCCCTTACAGACATGATTAAGATATGCTTACATTTTAATGTTATCTGTGATACAGTCACTCTTCAGGCCCACATGGCTTCCAACCTCTTAATTAACCTCTTGAAACCCCTGTAGCTTCCTCTGAACAGAGTGATATGTCCCTCATTGGGTGTTCTTGAGATGAAAGAAGTGATATTATTGTAATTACTGCAGTACTCTTCTGCTGCAAATGGATTCCTTGTGGTTGGTTACCTACTGCAAATTTAATCTGTGAGCGTAACAGTCTTTTCTCCATATTTTCACAGCCTAGCTCTTCAAAGTAAAGTCCTTTGTTCCCAGCTAGGAGGATAAATGGGTTTTAGCTTTATTTTCTCAGAGGGAAGCTTATGTGATTGTGCTGTCTGTCATCTGTGTACTCCGATAAGTTTTTAGCTGCCACAGCCAATTATAATTATTTCCAAAGAAAAACATCACTACAGGCAGACATCTCTACGATAATTACATTTCTATGGATTTTGTGAAAGACAGCAGCAGATCAGGGTAGGGATGGGGAGGAGGGAGAGGATGGAGCAGAAGACTCAGCTGGCAGCATGTCCTATGATGGGGGCCTGCACTACAGGCAGGAGCCTGCAGGTATTGCAGAGCCAGGCATCGTGAGTGCCTCTCCCTACAGCCTACCAGGTGTGCTGCCTCTTACATGTTCTGTTGTAGAGCTTTCAGGGGACATGGCTGTGGCTACAGTTGCTGTGGTGCAGAGGAAGAGTGAGAGCGGGCATAGGCCTTCTTCCTGCTGACTGTGGTGGAGGGAAAGGATGTGGGTGTTTTGAAGCAGGCACTAGCACTATTTTTGCCCCAGGCCTACTTGCAGGTTGCAAAACCTGCATAGCAGACAGGCTGGGTTGGCAGGTGCCTCCAGGGAGGGCTGATCTTGTCATGTAGAAGACAGCGTACTTTCCATGCTCAGAAACCTGCCAATACACTAATGACAGTTGCTGAAGCTGGGTCTGTACATGTGTTTAGGTGGCTGAACCATGACAGTTAAAGACACATAGACCCTAATTCTCTCTGGAATCAGAAGGGATTATGACTTACACTGCAACGGAAGTCAGGTGTAAGCAGATATAATTTTCTAACTGACCTTCTCTCCGAGCAAATCTAGACTGAAAGGAGGGGTATCTGGAACTGTCCTTGAAGACATAGTAGAAAACTGTAGTTTGGGCTCAATTGAACCACTTCCTGAAATCCAGCGTTACAGAACTTTCTTGGATGGATCACAATGCCTATGCTGAAAGAGGATCATATTTACCACCTAAATACCAGAACATATGGTTTCCATAAGCTCACTGATAATCCAGACCTCACCCCCGGGAGTCTCATTTAAGTGCAGGGCAGCTGCAGATAACATTGCAGACAGTTGCTCAGTTGCCATCAGCCCACCACAGGTGAAGCAGCTGCTCTACCAAGTGAACCGCACATAGTTTGTAAATGCTGTAAGAATTATGGTTAAGAGCCAGGGAAGGGGGAAGTGTGAAAGAAGCACTATTTCCCTAAAAACAGTTTTGAAATTGATGAAAAATAACTGCAAAAGCATTACTTACATACGTTTTTACAGCATTACTTTATTTTTAACTAGGTCTCCAGCAACAATTTCTCAAAGTTAATTCAGGCTTTAGTCTTTTGGATTATTATTTTTTTTTTAATGAGCTCACGCTTAGAAGTCCATCAATATTTATAAATTCCATTTTTAACAAGCAGAATTTCTCATAAGAAAACATTGATGCTTTTTAATTTTTTTAGTAACTGTAGTAAGTTCAGTGTTGAGCGTGTTCTAAAAATGTCATTTTCTGTAGAGCTGTGTTGAATAGCTTTGGTAGCCCGCCTTTGCCCCCAGGATGGGTCTGAGAGTTAGATCTTAGGCCTGGAGAAAAGGACACAGAGCCTATTCTCAGCTTTGCCACTGGCTTATTGTGTGACCTCAGTCAGTTCATTGAACCTCAGCATACTTCGGTTTCCAAATCAAAACAGGAAGTAGCAATGTGCTCCTTTGTGTTGCTAAGAGAAGAACAGTGTTACCTACAGTGTTACTATTGTATTGTGACTTCTGGACAGGGACGGTTTCCCTGAGTGTGGCGATACAGAGCAATCTCTTAACAGAGATGGAGGTCAGCTCACTGCATTTCTTGCTGAGGGAGACAGCACTCACAGCCAGTTTGACAAATCTATCTACAGATACTTTTTGCTTTAGGCACGCAGGCATCCATGTCACTTTTGAAAATTTTCCTGCCAGCTACAGCAGTCACTGTTTCCTGTACATTGGCTTGTGCATGAGCTGCATGCCTGTAGCAGCTTCAATTGCACAGATAACAAATGATCAATGGCACTTCAAAGAGCTGTAAACCAGTGCAAAATGGCAGATCGGTGCCTCATAGTGATACTAAAATATCTGCCTGGGTTAAAGAAGAATACCATGCCTTGGAAGAGAGGCACTCATGCAGTTTTTAAAAGACATAAACTGCTTTTGTATGAGCACTGAGGCCCACTGTGCAAGTCAGAGACAGGGCTGCCTTTTTCACAGGTTTGAGAAGTGTTCCTGTGCAAGCTTTTAGAGCACTGTGTGAGGATGGGACGAACAGCACGGCAGGGTAAACAGAGAGGGAGATGGTCACACAGATCTTAGAAGTGGTTAAAAGCATGCAGGTGTTCTGTCATAGCAAGGTCTGTATATCTAGCTTGGAAAGGGCAGCAGAACTGCCTAACACTTCTATCAGTAGGAATCCAAAGCATCAGAACCGCCTTGTGCTGCATAATCCACTGAAATTCTCATCAAGGAGAGGCTCTGTAGAAGACAGAACATAAGAGAGAGCATTGCAGATGCATATCTAGCGAGATGTCACAGCTTCCTCCAGAGAATCAGAGAAATTACGTGCACAAGGAGCTACTGTTGGGAGATTTGTGAAACCCAGCTCAGTAGTGTAGGAGACAGCACTTTATACAAAGACATACTCTCTCACGCAAGGCTTCTGGCACCACAAAATTTCCTATGAGCGCTGTTTTGCTTCGAGGCCAGAGTGGGTGGTTGTGCTGCGTGCTGCCTTAGCAACAGGCGCATGCTGCATGCAGCTGTAGTCTTCTCCCTGCAGCAGGAGGAGAGCATCCCCCCAGTTCTCTCACAGACAACATGCTGTGCAGCTCTGTACAGCACTGCTGCTGTTCCCAGTGCACAACTGTGACTCTCAGCATCCTGGCACTTAGTCTGGGACAGATGCACGGGCTACATCTGAAGCAGGCATGCCTTCCCTACTAGCTCTGTTCGAGCCTGCTTCTCCTGGCCTCCAGAGAACATCAGCTGAGACAGTTTGGCAGGAGCAGGACCGGTTGCTTCATGCTGCTGCTAGAGTCAGATGGCTCCCATTGCTGAAGGCTATTTACTAAACTGGAATACTGGAGGATGTCTGAGTGCTTTATGATTATCCGGATGAAACAAACACAGCAGGCAAGGCAGAGACGTCTGTCCACTAATCACATGGAGAGGGCTGGGGGAAGACATGAGGAGAATGCAGGAAGTCTCTAAAAAGGGATAACGAAAGCATCTTCCAAACCAACACTCATGTCACAGCTAAAAAATACCAGAAGATGAGACATTAATGGGAATTCAGTTTCCCACAGCGTTTTGATCCTGCCCTGGCTTTCACTAACTCATCCTCCGTTGAACTTTGGGACTTCTTAGAACATTCACACACACACACACATATATATATATATCTACATGCTTACGCACGTGTTCCCCAAATATATCCAACAGCCGGTTTATTTTTTGTTTTCACACTTCACCAACACACAGGGCTGAAAACAGAGTTATATTATTAATAGCTCCAAACCTCTCAAGACAACTCTCCCATTACAAAAGGGCTGCTTGCAGAGAAGCAACCCTCTTGTGAGGTTTGCAGCGAGCAGTACGCGCCCAACGCAGGAAGGACTGAAGGAGAGCCTGCGTCCTTTCGGCTTTTGACCGAGCGCCGTTGCCAAACGGGCTGCTAGGAGAACGGCTCGTAAATCTCTTCGTCTTTTAACTCGGACGGCCCCTCACCGCTCGTCCCTCACAGCGCCCTATTGACAACGGGCGGGGCGCTGGCAGCCCGCCGCGGGTCAGCACGGCCGGCACCACCGCCACGTCGGCCCGCCCGCGGTGCGAAGGGGGATTGCGAACCGCCACCGCGGAGCTGGAGGAACGGGGCGGTGAAACTAGGAAATGACGCTCGTGTGAAAAACACATCTACAGAGCTCTGAGCTTCAGCCGCTCCCGCGGGGCGACTCCCGGTTTCCTAGGAAAGGCGGGAGGAGAAAAACTGCGCCAGGGTCACAGATAGCGAGACCTGACCACTCCCCTAAGCAGAACCGCCGTTAGTGAGCGTCAGGGGCCAGTGGGCGGCTTGCTACGCCCCTCATGACAGACGCCGCCCCGCCCCGCCCCGCTCTCTGCGCGGCTGCGCCTTTCCAGCCCGTTCGCTTTCCCGCTGCGGCGGTGGCGGCGGCTCTAGAGGTTGGTTGGTGATCGGCCGGGCTGCTCGCTGGCGCTCCGCCATGTGGCTGCTGACCGCAGGAACGTTCTTCGCCGTCCTGGGCGCAGGTGGGTGGGGACGGAGACCCAGACCCCCGCTCGGCCGCTGGCGCGGGGCTGTGCTGTGAGAAAAGGGGAGACGGCGCGGCCGCTACCCGGGGGAAACGGCGGGGAGGAGGGGCCGGGAGCTTCGGCGGGGAGCTGCTGGGAGCCGAACTGGGGCGGAACCGGGTATCGGCTGCTGCCCGCCGCCCCGTGTGGAAATCGCCGTCGGTTTCTTACGGCTCCTTGAAAAGGATTGGAGTGTATCGGCTGTGGTGAACGCTGAGATGGTTGAGTTGGCTTCCTTTAGTTGAAAATCGTTTTTCTCGCTGAAATGGGGCCAGCGCGGGGTGTTGATTCGTCCTGCGAACGTGTGAGCTCTAAAGGGGAGCAAAACAGGAAAAAAATAAAAAAATAAAAAAAAAAAATTAATACGGGGTTAAGTTATTGTAGGCTTAAAGTGGAGGGAGGGGACACGAAGTCTGTTCCTGGAAGGACAGTGGAAGCTCGAGAGCTTCTAACTGTGTGCAGTCATCCTTTCTGAGGTTGGTAGAAATTCTTGCCTCAGTCCATCGTGTTCAATTTGAGTACAGTTTTGCGGTTGTTTTCTTTCTTTCTGGTTTTTTTTTTTTTTTTTTTTTGAGTTACATGGCTAAAAATGCAGCACGACGTGTAGATGGAGGAATATTAATTCACTGTAAAGTGCTGTTATGCACACTGTGTGTTTAATCATGGCATTGCTCAGCTTGGAAAAGACCTTAAAGATCATCAAGTCTAACCGCAACCTGACCATACTACCCTAATCTGTTAATTACAAGCTCTGGTAAGTCAGTAGTAGCCTCTGACTGGTTTGAGAACATGAAGACTATGTCAGACATGACACAGAAGACTCTGTGTCAGACATGTGAGTATCGGGACTCGATGATCCTTATGGGTCCCTTCCAACCCAGGGTATTCTGTGATTCGAAGTCACTGGACTGACTCACTGCAGGGTGCACATGAGTGTGCTTACAGTTAAGGGTGGTGTTGCACTACGGTAAGTGGCCGTCTTTTCTCACCTTTGGGCTTTATCAGGCAAATATAGTCAGATGTTCCAAATGATTCATGCTGCTGGGAATTCCGGGAGCGACTGCTGTTGAACTGAGCTGTGGTTTTGTATATATGATTGAAAACATGGGGAAGGAAGAATTGAAAGCCTTCGTGCTTGGCCATCAGGCTAATTCAGTTAACCTTCCTTCGGATCCCCTGTGTAATGCTGGCATTATACTTCTTGTATAGAACTGATGAGTGGATCTTCAGATCGAATATCAGCACTGAATTTGAGTCCTTCTTGAAACAGTGGTTAGTAATGCCCTTTTAGAACTATGGGGGGAGAAAAAGGTTAGAAATGGCAGCGATAAAATGATAACACTGATTTTTTTTTTTTTTTTTTCCACTGGATGATATTGCTAGATGCATTAGTTTCAACGGTTTATGTAACAGGAAACCTATTGTTACAAATTCTACTTCCAGCTTTGTTTGCTATATGCTCAAATACTAAGAATCGTGTCTTGCATTTTACTTTATGTATGCTCCTCCAATGGGCAGGAAAGGGGAAATGAAAGAAATGTGCTCAATCTGCAGGCTTTTGGCTCCACCTGGAGAGAGAAACAAATTACAACTTTTTTTTTTTCAATTAAGCTGCCTTGCCTTCGTTCTCTGAGAAGTATAGAGGTAGAAATGTTTCCAGCCCTTAATGAGCTGTAAGGGATGCTGTGTGGGGTGGATGGAGCTGCACTTCCATTTCTAGATAGCTGTGTTCTCAGCAGCAAGAATTGGAACATCGTTGGAATTGCTTGTGGTCAGTGTTACGTGCATGCAGTGCAGAAACCAGGCCTCAGTGCAGTGTTTCTCTGCATGGCATTTTTGGGGAAGTATTTGAGGTGGCAGCCCGAAGTCTTACTACTATTTTTAATTCATGATCAACTGTGATATTTGCACGTTACATGGATGTTTTCTTTTGTTATTCCCTTAAAGCAGAGTTTTTCTTCTTTTTTCAATGAGAGAGTTTTTATTTTCCCAAGTATCACGTTGTCACGCTTTTTCTTCTGTTTCTTTCATCTCTTGCATATTAAGAACTAATGCTGAATGTGTCTGTTTTCATTTTTCTTTCCAGGTTCCACCCAGCTGGTGTTTAATGCAGTAGATTTAGTTGAAAAATATGCCTGTAATGATACAGTGGTTTTACCTTGCATCGTGATTAACCTAAATGAGAACAATGACAGCAGCATGCATGTTTCGTGGAAGAGACAAGGACAAGTAATTTTTTCTTTTAATGGACCAGAACAGCACATTTACAGGCACGACTCGGTTCCATCAGCTAACTTCCTTTCTAAGGTGGATTTATCTAAGGGCATTGCCTCGCTACGACTTAAAAATGCAGAAGCAACGGATGGAAATTACAGTTGTGAAGTAACAGAATTAAACAGAGAAGGAGAAACAAAGATGGAACTTAGAACTCACATGGGTGAGTTATCTGTCATTTTTTACATGATCTATTGGGAGTGAAAGACAAGATTTTATGGGAAAGGGAAATTAATGAATGTAAAAGTATTGCTTCTTGAAACCGAAAATATCCAAAGTGTAACATCCGGGCTTTCTAGCTTGAATGTTATTTTGTGTTAAGTTAGAGGGGAGTGTCTCTGGGGGGAAGATCTGAACACATTTTTTCATTGTGTAGTAATGGCTGAAGATTAACTGTCAGATATGATGAAATCTGTTTTCCCACATATTTTAGTTTATATAGTTGGTGACATTTCTAGCACCCTTCGGTTATTATGTTACATATTAAAACATATTCTTAATATCTTTGTCATACTGGGATGGATACGTCCATCAGCGTGGCAGCAGAGATCATATGTTTAATGCATTACATCTTGCAATCTTTAGCTGTGTTGGAAAAAAAACATGAGTAGAACTAATAGAAATTTTTCATAAGAACTCTAAAACTTGATCTAAAGGCACACTGTTTTTTGGTGAAGTTGGAAAAGGTACTAGTAGCTGCTAAGTCATTAGGATTATCTTGCATTAAATGTTTGCTTTAATCTAACAATGTTAGATTAAAAATAATGGTGACCAAACAATGACTTTCTTGTTTGTGAGCCATTTTACCTTCTTTTGCCTGATGCTGCCCATGTGCTCTAGTGCCTTAGCTGTTGAATAACAGTATCTACTATACGCATTCAGTCTGTCAAGTGTTCTGGTAGAGGTGGTTTGCACTGGAGGTGTGTATTGTTTATCTGCTCTGTGCAGCGCACTTTTTTCTTGCTGCTAGAAGGTTTTTCAGAACTGAACGCATTGCATGTGCATAGCAAGTACATACATAGCATGTTCATGTGGAGTCTTACCTGTCCACTGTGGAATTGTCTTAGGATATATTTTCTTGCTCTTAGCTGAGTGACAAATGCTGAAACTATCTCTGAATATCAAGCAGATGCTACTTGTGTCCTGCTGCAGACATCTGTGTCGTTTACAGCTGGGCCTAATTATAGAGTTAATTGTATGCACTGCAAAACAGATGTAATCCTGAAATAAACTGAGAGGGCTACAGCCACCTTTTGTTTTTTAAATTGTAAGAGAGGTCAGTGATTATTTTAATAAAATATTGCATATGATACAGCATGTGATTTCATTATTGTTTGGGGTTTTTTTAGCTTTTTTTTTTTTAGCCTTTATGCTTAGAACTTTGAAAGAGGTATAAAGTCTACAAAGCAGGAAACTGATGTAACTTTTCTAATTTCATTTTCTAGTTGACAGTTGCGACGAGGAAAAACCTCCAACACCAGTGGATAAGTGTGGTTAGTGAAGAATTTCTAGTTGCAAGCTTATGGTAGCTTTTAGAGAATATACTAGAAAATATTTTAAATTTACTCTTTGTATTTGAGGGCTTAACTGAAGCTAAAACAGCTCCTTGCTCCATTGTTTAAGATCTTATGCGTAATCTTCTGGAATTTGTTCTAGAGAGACTCCTGAGGAGGAGGTACAGTACAGGAAGGGAGCTTTGAAGTGGGCTAGTGAGCAACAGCCATCTTGAATTAGTCTACTCTCTGTCGTTTCTGAGCAGTGAGCTCACACTGTTATTACTAATGCTTTGCAATTGTTTTTACAGAGGCGATGTTATTAGAGCCAACTATTCTCCACTTCACTTTGCAGAAAGCATGCTCATAGGAAGTGGGTGGCAAAGTGAGCAAGATTTTTATGCCACGCTTTTTCCTGAGCAAGTATCTTCATAGGCTATTAGCCATATAAGAACGTGGTTTCTAATGTATGAGTTCCCACTCCCTGCCGAGTCTGGAAGTCTTATTAATTTGGAGCTGGCTTCCTTACGTTGGCTTTCAAAAAAAAATGTTTTTACACAGATGTTTGAGTACTGTGAAGCTCCAGATGAAGTGAAATGTATTAGCAAGAAAATGTGTGTAGCTGTTTTATTTGCATGTTGCTTGTGCCAACAATATTGTGAACATCTCCATACGCAGACTGCTTTTAGACTCCAAGACTTGACCACGCTTAGTGCTCCCATGTTGCAGCCTGAAATCCTAACACATACCAGCAAGCTTTGTGGCTACCTCTCTGTTCTGTGTGTTTAAAGTAGGTGGTAATGCCACCTGCAAGTGGTGCTACTTCTCAGCCTGCAGATCTGTTTGCTTTCAATTCATGCGTAATTGCTTTGCATCAAGCACTGTCACCAAGACTTGCCTGCAGGGTTTGGTTTATCCAAAGGATGGCAACACTGCGGTCAAGTTGCTATTCAGTATTGGTTATTTATTTTTTTTAATGCACATAAAGCAAAAAGCTGGAATGTAATGAGTTAGGTAAGGTTTTGTTTTTTTTTTATCATAAGAAAGTTGACAGATATTCTTCCATTTCTCTGCCTGTAGTATCTTTTAATTTCCTTGCATTTATGTTGTAACTGTGATATATCTTATGTGTCTCCTAAGGAAGCAAAAACAGTAATAATTGTCATGGCATCCATGCCTTGACTATGGTACTACAGAGCTCCATTCTTGGGATCCTGTACCAATGCCAGTTTCTTTAACTTGTTTAACCAGACATTGAACTCCTGGGTTTTACAAGCCCATGCTGGCTACAGAGCCTGTTTCTTAAGGTGGTCTGTAGTCCCAGTGAATTAGTAGCACTAGATATTTTCAAAGAGACATTCCTGTAGTGTCTTAGCACAAAACAATATAGCTTAAGACCAATACTAAGAGGTGTTTATTGGCACCAGAAGGCTGCAGACTTGCTTTCCTGGTATTTTATCAGTTTGAGGACTAATCTCTGTGTCAGTGCCACAGTTGCACTGAATTTCTGCTGAAGCCCTTTGCTTCAGTTACGTTATTACTAACAGGAGGTCATTACTGCAAGGCAAATTCTAATTTGTTGGGAAATATGTTGCCTGTAACTAGAGTTATATATTCCCTGTAGCAATAGTATAGTGCACTGGCATGTGTCCAGATAACACATGCCACGTCTGGGTATTATGGTAACTTGCTCTGGATTGCAACAGCTGCTGTTGTAAGAATCATTTCCTTATGCTGGGTGTGAGCGTTAACACAGGGTGAGAAATGTGAATGGCAGAATGTGAGCCAGAAGGCTGACTTACTTAGACAAAAATTTGGGAGAAGTCAAATGCAAAGGTAAGACTTTCTAATAAGGATAAAGTATTCCTGAAATGCATACCTTTCACATGCTGATTTTTACCATCCTTTTCTAAATAATCTGCAAAAATTGATATACCTTTGCATGTAGTACTGTTCATTTTGGGAGGGAGGGGGGAAGGAGGGGTAGGGCTGGAAGCAGGGATTTGGTGTGGAAAAGTATTGTCTTGCCATGAAATAATTCTTTCCTTCCTTTTAGGTATTACTGTTGCTTTAGAAATGTGAATCTTGTCTTTAACAGAACAGTTGAGCCAAAAAAATATATATAATCAAGTCTTTAATTTCTACTTAAACTTGCTCTCTATGGAATTTATGAATTTCAGTCTGTCCTCAAGGTATTACTTGCCTTTGGAAGTTGTGAGGTATTGCTACTTTAATTCCCATGTTTCTGGAGCTGCAGGTAGAGTTTTGAAATGAATGTGGAGAGTAAGTGCAAGGAGTATGCACCTAAATGAAGATTAGGCATTTCTTTGCATTCCACATTTCTTTGAATGTGGAGGCAGAGGAGCAGTGGGAAGTATAATGTAAGAGAAGACAGCCTTGGCTTTCGCCGTGTAAGTTTAAATGACGTTATCTGCAGAGACACCAGAATCAACTGCGTTTTCCAGTTCAATGGAGATGTTTTCAGAATTGCATGTTGGATGGTGGCCTGCACGATCTTGCAGCACGAGTGACTGAACAACCCGAAGGCGTCCAAAATGCACGGGGCGAGCAAAGCTAAAAGGATGATGATTGGAAGACTTGAAGGAAAATGTGTGATTTCTAAAATTAACGAAGCAATGCTTCCCTCTAACGTAGGCTGGTTCCTCATCACATGTCTGGATGTTTTTCAGGAATTGTAGCAGTTGGGAATAGAGTAGAGCAGCTGGGGAGGCCTCATATTGGACATCATTCTTGCCTAACTTCCACAGTTAGCCAAATATACAATTTTTCTGTGTTATTTGGCAGTTCCACAAGCTAGCTAGCTTGTGCTGCCACACTATATTATAAACACATCCTCCATTGCACTGGAGTTTAGGACCTTCACTTTGCAAATGGTACAGTAAGTAGAAATAGTGAAAAAAATAGGTTGTCACACAAGACTAGAGTGAAAATTACATAGGTAAAAGTCACGGCTTTCATAGCATTAAGACTTATAACAGGCTAACTATTAAATACCATCTTAAACAGTCTAGAGGATATTCTAAAAGGAGCAATACATGTAAAGCTAGTAATTTTTGTATGTGTTTTCCTCCTACCATTTTTCTTTGTTTATTCTCCAGAACGACAGTTCGACCTAATCCAAAGTATTGTCATCGCAGTGTTGCTGGTCTTCATTATTGTTCTTTGCTGGGCTCAGTTAGGTGTTATTGGTGAGTATTGACTCTTTAATTCTTTGCAGCTATTGATTTGTCCTCAGATTGCTTATGTAAAGGCATCTGTGCAGGTTGAAAGGTGGTGCCTAAATCTAGAAGAATGTCTGGTAGAATTGATCCAGATAATACACAGTGGGGTACTATGTAAGCTTTGTCAAATAATTAAGTGTTTGGTTTGTTCTGGAATCTTCTCCTGATCACTTGAACTGTTATTTACATTTATTTGTTGAAGGTAAAGTATTACAGCCTAAAAGGTCTGGTTTTTACAGAGCTAGTCTACCTGTATGGTAATGTTTTTGCTGCCAATGTTGTTTCAAACTAGAACCTTTTTTGCATGTATGGAAGCTGATAATCTATTGTTCTTGACTAAAACAAGGAAGCATTATTTCACTGTTTGTTCACCTTGACATTACTGGATGATTGGAAGCAGAAATATCTTCATTTTATGGTTGTAAAATCAATGCTAGGGGAACTTCATTCTCTCTTCACATAAAATTATACATTAATTTCTTGGCACTGGCAGAGTTATAATTTTAACACTAACATCAATAATTTTCTTAGAAGTTTTCAGAGGCAGTGCATCTATCTGTGTCAGAAATCCTTGGGCATTCTTCACACAACAGTGTCCAACATGTATGCGGTGTAGGGAGTGCTTTATGTCTTACTCTGTTTTAGATAGTTCCCTGAGGTATAATTTGTTACATCAGTCTTTGAGCTTTTTCAGCCTTTTTCAGTTTGCAGGCTTCTGCTTAGAGTCAGGTTCATAGGAAATAATGGAAAATCGCATTCAGAGTGATTTATAGTTATAACATTCAGTTATCTAGATATACTTTGCTTTGGTAACTTCTCACGAACCTCTGACAGTGATAAGTGAACCTTCAAAGGTCCACCTGTGGTCAAAGGTTGAAAACTAATATGTAGAGATCTTTGACTTTATTTCCAGAATGTTAGATTCCTGATATTTTTTCATTGTTGTTCATAGTGATTTAAGACTCTGGTCTGCTGTGATATGTTCTGAAACTGTCATTTGTACCAGAACTAGCACATTTTTTAGCATTTTGAGAGCAAAGTGATAATTGTCCTAGGATAACCATGGATATGTATCCATGGAGAAGCAATCATTTTACAGGAGTAAGTTGAGCCTGCTTGGTTTTATTGCAAGCTCTGACTTCTCTGGGGAAAAGCAAACCCACTACCTCCAACTAATTAACTGTGGGTGTACTTACTGTTTGTTTTTTTCCCTTATAGTTTGCAGTATTTTAATTAACCTGTGAATCCACTGATGCTGTGCTGTACCTTTAACTGTCATTTGGAACAAATGTATTTATTAAACTGGGTGTTTCCTTCTGTGTGTCACCATGAATTATATGTTTTGGGGGGATGGTAGAGAGTGTTCTTTTTTTCTGTTTGGGGTTTTTCTGTTAGTTTGGTTTTCCTCCAGGATTAACTTTGAGGAATTGAGAGTATCCATTATTTAGTTTTGCATTTGAGTCTAACTTTCCTTGTCAAGAGTTTCTGTAATATGAAAGAATAGCAATTTATAGCACAGGTATGCAGGATTTTTTTTTTTTTCTACTGCTGCTACTGCTTCAAATTAAGTTGTTGGTTTAAATGGTGGTCTTATTTAGGAGTGTGGCTGGGGCCCTGTTCTGTTAGGCAATGTGAATGTTGATGAATGAGTTTTAGTTACAAGAAAGAACATTTGGTAACTCGTATGTAGTTAAAACTCTGTCGTGTGTACTCTTTAAATTATTTTAACCTGGTAGTTTGATGTTGTTTTAACATGGTGAGGAGGATGTTAACTTTATACATGCTCCTTGTTATTTCTTCTGAAGTTATTTACTGTATTGGTTCCCTGCTAGTGATTACTGACTTCATTATACACCAAGACTGTTGGTAAATGAATTTTCAAGCTTGCAGCAAGCACTTCATATTTTGTTACTTCTAGCAGTGCTAAGGGCAGGAGAAAAACAGATGTGGCTGGTTAGCTTTCTATATTTATATTTATATTTTTGTACTGTTCCTTCTTTTTTAAAGACTTCCCAAGTGCTGCTGGTTTGAAAGCCTTCAGTGGAATCAACCATTGCTGAGGTGGCAGCTATATGTAGATTATTCTTACATACTCATCCCCAAAACATTCTGGTGAGACAGGAATATCATCCTGTTGCGCATCCAAGGTTGCACAGTGTCACTGGGAAGAGAATTTCTGAATCCATGTTTGATGCTCACCAGAGTAATGAATTTGCTATAGTATTAATTAAATGTCAATAATTCATCTTCTTGAATTAACCTGCACCATGGCCCAGAGTTATTTTGATAGCATTGCACCTGGAGGTGGAATTAAGAGTTCTAACCAAAACAGTGGTCCCAGGTTTCACTTATCTTAGTAAGGCATATTGACCATATCAAACAATGAAAACAAATGAACTTTTAATGATAATTACAGTTTTAAGTCTTAGGAGTTCTTTATGAAAACAGTCTTATTACAAAGTGCATATTTTTGTGTGCTAATCTGTATGTCTGATCAGCATCCTCAAGCTCTTTCTTTTGGTTTTGTTTTTAAGCATTCAAATGTGAAACTGTACGTAAGAAGAAAAAGCACATTACTATAGCTTGTAGCATCTTCACAGTCATTGCTGTTGTAGCTGTCGTGCTTTTTATCCAAGGTAAGCATACAAAACTGCCTTCCTAGGTTAAGGGAATAAGAACACAGATCAGTCTCTTCCGTACTGTTGTATGAAGTTAGTTGCCACCTCTTAACTGCCATCTACTAATTTTACAATGAAGAAAACTCTAGAATACAACAGAAACAGAACTGGGAATATCAGGCCTTCATAGGTGTTCATGGGGAGGGGGTGCAGACTCCAAATTGTTTTCTATTTTCTGTGCTGCTGACTTGGATAAATATTAGGGGAACTGGGATTCTTGAGGACCCTGAACATTTGATGTTCTCCATTTTTACTTTGTGCTTTATTTGAACAAAGGATTTCTGTTTTTTCTGATTTCTGTACAACTGTTTGCAGATGGCAGTATTAGCATGAATCAAATTGGTCTTGCTTTTACCGTAATACCTGCTGGGATGCTGATGGTGCTTCAATATTCTATATTTAAAATGGGTGAGTATTTGTTTATTCACCAACTCCAGAATGTTCTGGTAGAAAAGCTGAGTATCCCTCCATAATTCACATAATCTGCATACTATTTCACTTTTTTATAAGTAGATAGTAGGTGCTATGATAGCATGCTGGCTTCTTGACCTTCATGGTATCTCAAAACAAAATGTTTAACTTACACACAATGCAGGATCCCTGGGTGACTTGCACAGGTTTTTCCCTGCACCAACCGGCTGAGTTTGGGATCTAGGAGAACCTGGGTTTTCATTGTGTGAATGACCTACCTTCAGTAACTCTGTAGCTGAAATTTAAAAATGACAAGTTTCTTCTTTTCCCCTCTCTCTTTTCCAGTTCTGGACGATCTAACGCACAAAGGGTATGCTCTGATAAGCTTTCAAGTTGTGGGTTACATTGTTGCTGTGGTTGGCTTTGCACTGTCTGTCTCAGGTAAGCAATTTATCTTCTAAAAGTGTCTTTTTAGTTTTATTTGTACCTGATGTTTATTTCTAACACAAAAATACTATGAAAATAGCTTCAGTATGTTGAATGTTAGCAAGTAATTCATGTGAATGGGGCTACTTTGTTAATGCCCCTTTATGTGGTGAAAGAAGAATGGCCTAAAGGCACTATTGTGTTATCAGTTTTGGTTGTATATCTGACATGACTGCATTTTATGAGCAACTACCTTAAGAATAATTTTTTAAAAATTGTTTTAGTTTTTGCAGTAGTTAGTTGCATCCTGAATCACCTGAAACAACCACTGAACTTTATCACCAAGACAGACCTAAAGCACTTAAAAACAAAACAGACGAATCCCAAGTGGAGCTATAACTGTTTCCTGATGTTTAACAAATAAATCCAGAAATTCGTTGTTAATCTCTGCTTGTTTGCAAATTGTAACTGAATTGCTGGGAGGTAGCATTAAACCACTTAAGGTAAATACAGAAACAGTAAACTTGGAAGCATTCTTGAACTATTTAAGCCTAGTAGTGGCTGACATCTTGTTTTGGCTCTGAGAAAATCAACCACTGATGTAAAGGAGCACCAACTGTACCCTTTCCTTTGTTCTACCCCTTCTTTGTCCTCCCTACCCAAAAGGCCACCAGAAAACCCAGCAACTGAAGAGAGAGTGAGTTTAGAATTAGCTATCCTTAGCTGTATGTTTAGTTGGAGCATACATACTCAGGTTCATTCAAGGCACTGGTACATCTGATTTATCGCTTCATGAAGACACTTTTAATCATTTATCTGATTGGAGATGTAAAGGAAAAGTTTCTCTTTGCAATGGGTCCTAAAGGTTTCTCCATTCTGAGTGAAATTATGGACCTTTCAATGGAGATTTCATTTGAGTCTTTTGTTTATTATTTGTGGAAATATTTGTGAGGAGCACCTAAGTGTTGTCTAGTAGTATGTAAAAGTGAAATAGAGCTATAGGAGATTCCTCATAGGTGAAGTGTTCTAAAGTGATTCAAAATGGGGGATGGTTTTATTGTGCTCAAAGAGAAATTCACACCCTTTCCAGGAGGACGTTTTCACAGGTCTTACAGGGTAGATGTTAGCTCTGTTGCTGTAAGTTCAGCTCAGTGTCCTTTAAGTGTCACTAGAAAGAGCCCATCCCAGGATTATTTCATAGGTAGTTACTGTGTCCCCCTTTAAGGCCTCAGATGCAAAAGCAGTTAGGGGAGGGGTTTAAAAAAAATTAGTCACTTCTGTTTTTATGGAGCTTATTTGAGTATTCATTTACTTCTATAAAGTTTGTTATTTGTCAGTTGATACGATGTTTTTCTTTTTTTTAACAGCCTGTCCTTCAGTCCTCCTGTCTGTTGTAATTGCCGGATTAGTTGTTATGGCTGTTGCGGATCTTCTTGCTCTGGTTTATGTCTATAGTTGTAAGTAGCATCCAATATTCTGCACTAATTTTATTTATTTTAGATTTCACAATTACATAGTTTTTTTAAAAAAAAAAACTGCTGAAAAGTTGACTAAGTTGGCTTTTGTTTCACAGAGACAGTGGAGTATCTTGAGTAAAAAATAAAACTTCAGACATATTAGGAAAGCCGAGTCTGTTATAATAAGTGTGTTTCAGCTGTAAGATATCTCAGTTTAAGCTGCATTTACACAGCTGCCTAGTGCTAAAAGAGCAAAAGAATTTCAAGAACTCTGTGGAGAGGGTTACAGGTGGTGTAGATAACAGCTTATTGTAGATATGTGCAGGATATGAATTTGAAGCAGCAGTATCTACCTAATGATTTCCACAGGTTAGATGTAGGTTAAAATAAGAGCAGTTTGAACGAGGACTTTTGTTTCAGTGAATTCTGGTTTTCTTGTGCTTATTGCCAGGAGCAAAAATAGCACACTTTGTTTCAGAAATTGGTCTGGTCACCAGATCTCAAAAAGAGGAAAGACCTGAAGGTATAAAATCCAGTCAGGCCTGCTAAGTAAGATAAAACATATCAATGCTGTGTGATGGAATGTGGTGCAGACATCTCTAAGCTGGTGCACCACAGCGTAACGCTATGTGGGCTTTATAATTTGTGTGTGAGAGAGCAGAGAAGCTTTGTTTGCTTCAAGCTGTGAATGAAGGCTCTTCAAACAGCTTGTCAGTTTGGATTCAGAACTATACAATTGAAGATGCATTGCTTCCAGAGTTGAGCTGGTTTGTACCGTCACCTAGTCTGCAGTGAATTATGTGATCATCTCAGTTCAGTATGTACACACCATGTTTGTCATGGTCAGAAATAATAGGCCCTGAGAACAGGAGGGATTCTATTAAAGAAGAATATAAGACAGAAGATGGAATATCTGGTAACTGAGATGAAGACAAAGCATGAGGCAAAGCCTTTCAACAATGAAAGTTGTTTTTGATGTTGAGCCATTTACAAAGTTTGTATAAAATAAGCACTAAGAAAAATATGTACTGTAACTCATTTTTACAGCTGAATGCCTTCAGTGAAATAGTAGATTGCACATAAATATTTAGTTCCTAAACAGAGGAGCGCTTAGAGGCGCTTGGAATTCAGAGGTAGTATTAAATAGATACGGATAGAGGAAGCTGCAGTTTTGTGTTGCTGCTCTTCCAAGTTAAACCAGTAGATACTTCTATTTGGTTGATCATTTGTTCTTTCTTTTAAAAAATTTTTGTTGTTATAGGTTCCAGAATGAAAGATCATCAAACTCCAAGGGTAAGCTTAAAATTAATAAATTTGGGGTGACTAGATGGCTCAGGGGATTTTAGTGAGATACTGAGCCTTTCTTCACTAGTTCGAATTCAGACCAGGTTGGTAGCAAGCAAAAGTTCTGGCTGTGTAACAGATGTCTAATGTTGAGTGAGTTGGTGGTCTTCATTGTCCCTATTGAGTGCGTCTTACAGTACTGTAATTGCAACCCTTATCGAGTGTTGTGCTCAGAGTTTGAAGGGCTGTCACAAAAAGGTGGTGAATGTGAATGGAAGTTTGGTGTCTACAATGCACTCTTAGGCATGAATTTATAAAGACCATTGGTTAATGCTTGTTTTTTTTTCCATGAAGGTGAGTGCATAACACTTTCATTTGTTTGGTTTTTATATAGGTGGCTGATGAGAAAGGTTTAGGGTTTTGGGTTATTTTTCTCCATGGCCTTTTATTACAGAACCCTTGATGTTTACTGAATTCCCATCTATACAAATGCTATAGCCTTTATCTTTTCTGATCTTCCTTTAATGCCTCTTAATTTGATGAGAAAATCTGAAATCAGAGCATCTGTCTTTAGGTCACACAGAACAAATGGAAAAGTACTTTTTTCTACAACAACAAAAAGTTTTTTTCACACATCTTCACACATTTTCTAGAATAATAATTCCTGAAACAGTAACTTTCACAGAATGATGCAGTATTTCCTAGGGGTCCAAGAATGTAAACTCCCTATTTCTGAAGTTTTGCAGAAGCAAGTAAAAAGGAACAAATGTAAAGTATCGATAAAACTCTGTTGTAGTGAGGAGTGTGGCACACTTAATTTTTGTAGATGCCAGCCATTATTTGAGATGCATTCTCAGGTCTCTATTTCAGTTTAGCCTTAGACTGGACTGTTGAATAAAGACATGTCTTATTAGTGAGGTAGGAGAGCTGATAATGGAGGGAAATTGATTTATTCTTTGATTTTTTTTTTTTTTTTTGTCCATTTCCACTTAAATAATAGTATTTCAGAGGATTTGTCACCTTACTTAGGGAAGTACGTGGAACTTGTAGTTTTTTATATATGTATATTTTCTTAAAGAAGAGAGAAAAAGAGGAGGTTCACAAAGCTCATGGCACTTCTCATTCTTAACAGTATATTACAGATTCACTTCAGTCAAAATGCAATCCAATCCTGCCTGCTTTTAAAATGCTTGTGTTTACTTGTAAAATGAAGGCAAACAGAGCAAGAGGTGGCGTTTTTTTCCTTAGTTTTTCTCTGTAAATGAGCTTTGATATACAAATCAACATGTGAGATAACAACATCCTTTGTGGCTGTTTCTCTTTGAGCTGTTTTCTTCGTGGGATGGTTTTATACTGCAGCAAGGATTTGGCAACTAAAGAAACAGCCATAATGTATTATAATGTCGTGAACATCATTTTATTCTGAATTGGAGACAGGAATAAAATCTAAAGGCTCTGCCCACTAAAAACACACTTGTAGTTTAAGTTAGTGGTTAGGTTAGTGTCAGAGGAATTTGGGTGACAATTTGTACCCATCAACTTAGAGAAGTCACAGTGAAAATTGTGTTGATGCGTTGCTTGTTTCCACTAAGGGTTGTTCAGCATTTTTGCTTTGAGGTAATGAACAGATGAGAAATAATTTTGAAAAAACACTTTTATTCTGTGTAATCTAAAGACTAACGAATACTTACTGTCGGTGGAGGGCTTCATTTTGATTGTGGGGCATGCTTACAAAATGATGCTTGATTCTTTCTTGAGGCTGAGGGGGAAAAGGTGCGTATTTTGATATCTACCAATTTTAACCAATTGCTAATTTGCTTGCATTATTTCTGATGATTATCTACTAAACCTAATGCACAACTGTGGCATGTTTCCTTCTGAGGAAGTGACACTCAGTTGCTTGACTACTTTTTTTTTTTTAGTCATGCTGTTTTATTCCTAACCATTGATCAAATTGCAGAAATAATCTGGTAGGTTATAGGGGTTACAAATAGTGTTTCCAATACCTTTTGCTGCCACCTAGAGGTATTGCATCTGAGGAAAAAATTACAATGGGGAAAAATAATCTGGAGAATGTAGTTACTGATATTTAATTTTAGGGGAAAATTGTAGTCATTAATTTTATTAACATTCAGCTTTCTTAATTTTTGTAGAATCACTACTTACTGTATATGTCAATTAGAGTAATTTAACTGTGGCGAGCCAAAAGTAAACATGAAGACATTTTATACATATATATATTTTTAAATGTTTTGCAGAAAGCTGTAGAAGAACCACTAAATGGTAGGTGATATTCAAGGCTTACCTTCTAATTAAAGGATTAATTATAGAAGTAGTTAAATAAAATAATTGTAGTTCCCAATGCAACAGCACTGAGGTGGCAGATAGAGCCATGTAAACTGACATACATGAGTCAGTAAGTTTGATCTCTCGCTGAAATAATGTCTGCAGCTCCAAACCCTCTGTTCTGCACTGCTGTTCCTTCTAGCCAGTGCCATCACTTGGGGGCTGTTTTGGAACAATTGTAATACCTCAGTATATTGTGCCCATCCCTCTTTTTTTTTCTTTCCATTTTAAAGGTGGTGTTAATACTACTTTATAAGCATTTATTTTAGTGGAAAACTTGTGATTCTAGCAAAATCTAGCCCTGTCATTCAAAACAATATTGGAACTATAGTTTTGATATTTCCCTGAATTGGGAAACTCTGATAGCACTTAAGATTCAGGAAACTTACAGTGAGAAACAGATGACTAAAAACATCATTTTGCTATTCTGTTCACTAACTGGCATGCTCAGTAGTAGCAAATTCTAAAATTAATTTTAAAATTAATCTGAACATTAATTGTGAAGTATTTCTTTGTCTGTTCTATTACTAATCCATTTGCTTGGCTTTTAAAGATACAAAAGGAGTGATGTTAGAATGATGGTGAGTCAAATTACATCTTCAGCTATTTCTTGTAATGTTTACTTGGGGATTTTGATGTTTAGAATTAGTCTAGTGCTTGGAGGGGAGGTTTCAGTGCAGGTGCTGCTCTTAGTTAAATCACATTTAGTTGACAAGAGAGAGAGATACTTTCTGAATTTTTCTAAATTTGTGTTTTCTGATGGGGGGAAAAGGTATATTTTTAAACAGTGAAGGCAATGGGTTGGTGAGAGAACTGTTGACTAGTATGGTTTTGATTAAATGTGAGAAGTCAAGTACTTTGCTTCTTTTCTGTTGATACAGTCTAATAAGATGCATGTACTCTTCTGTGGGTGTGGGTGATTTTATTTGTGTGGAAGTTGTTTAATATTCTAAATATTATTAAACATCAGATTGGTCTCATTTAGGAGTTTAAATTTTAGGTTAGATGCTTAGATTTGAAATTAAAGCAGATGTTTACTCATGCTTTTCTGTCCTTCTCTTTAATGGGAGTAGGATAAAAGAGCACTCATTGATGCTATAGATAGTTCTGCTTATTGCTGGAAACTGAGCAAGCCTATCATAAAGCGTCACCAAACCTTAAACTGAAAGCTTCTGCATCAAAATACAACAATTTGCTAGTCAAGATAAAGAGCAGGGCCACATTAAGCCTCCTCATTTCTTTGAAATATTTTTGCGTCACATCTAGAAGGCATGAATTAACCGTATGATAGTAAAGGAGCAAGGTACTGCAGCTGATTTCTTAAAAACAGGCTGCTTTATAAATATCACATACTGCTAGATGTTACTTGTGAGTACTTATGCCAAGTGTGTGATTCATCTCAGTGCACTATAGGATTGCTTTCTAAATGAGTACAAATAGAAATATTTTTACAGTCTGAAGGCCAGTTACATTGGTTTGGTATCTGCTAAATACATTGTTGAAAATGTGTACCAGTCAGTATGAACTGGAGTAGACAGGCAGAGTGGAAAGTAGGTCATGCTTCAGAAGTGACAATTCCATGGTTTGATATCAGGAAGCAAACAGATATTTACCAGTCCATTGCATTCTCAAGATGTGAGATGAGGATAAGATCAATATAGTTACCGCTCACTGCACAAGGCCAAGACAGCGTTTTGCTTGGAGATCCAAATTTAGAATGACTGTTTCTTCTCAAATCTCCTTTAAGCCCATAAAAGCCTGCCTTTGCATTTAGCATTGAGATTGGTCTCACAAAAGCTCTGATACTGCAAATCGTCAATTTCATCCTGAATTTTTTTTTAAGATGGGGTTAAATTCTTGACTGCCTTGTCTGCTTTGGAAGTTGGATGTCTTCTTTTTTTTTTTTTTTTTTTTTTAAAAAAAAAAAAGGGTATTACAGATGTAAGTTAAGGGTTCTAACTTCCATGCTAGAGGCAGGCACATTTTGAGCTGTACCTTCTTCAGATTTTTACTGCCCCTTGAAAAGTTGCTCATATGCTGCAGGGAATAAAGCAGTTGTTGAAACAACACTAGTTCATAACATGACATGTGGAAGTGAACCAGTGTTAGGAGTAAAAACAGAGTTGGAAGCCACTGCAGCTTATTCCTATGCGTAAGGTGGAACTCCAAGGCACAGCATCCACTTTGCTGTTGTGAAGAGACTGAAATAGCAGTTGCCTATTAGTTACCACTCTGCCTTAGCATTCAAACAAGAGAAAACTTTGACAGAGGGGAAAACAAAAAAAGGCTTTTTTTCTTTTAAGTTGTAACTTGGACAGTTCAAAGTGCTGCTGCTTAAAATATTTCTACGAATAATCATATATATGTATCTTCTTTAATTTTCAGTATTAAAGACAGAGACCGAATCTACTGCAGAAATGAGTGATGTGTGAGAAGTACACCATTGTTTATACGCCGTGGCCTTGAAGATGCACTACTCAAAGAGAAGAAATTCAGGAAACTTGTTGTTTTGCATGTGTGGCAAAAGTGCTTTTGATATAAATGATGTAATTTTCTATAGTCGCAGCAGTAGCAAGGGATGTGCGTGTTTGCCCAAGTGTGACCTTTATTTCTTTTGTTATGGTATATATGGTGTGGTTGAGGGTGAGAATATAAAAAGCACTGTTTGCCCACTACAGCATCTCCCTGCAGTATACTTAGTGGTATTACTTTCAAAAATTGTCATCAGTCACTGCTTTGATAATGGGCCTGCTCAGCCCAAAGATTGCAGTACCATTTAGAATATTGTTTTCTTTATTTGTGTGCATGGGCAAGGTATGGTAGTAATGTATGTGATACAAGCAGGAAGCAGGGATTGTACAAATACTTTTTCCAACGTTCAGCAGAATTTTTATATGAAAATAAAATGCTTAAACACAAAGTTGTATAAATGCAAATTTTACTGCCAGCTCTCCTTAAGAGATTAACCAAGATATCTTAATTCCACAGAATGGTAACATTCCTGTCAATAGACAGCACTCACGTATGCTGTCGTGGCCAATACTTTAGTCTGGTGAGAGAGCTCTCAGTGCCTCTTATGTTTTTTTTGAGCAGCAGCTCAGCTTTCAGAGCCTAATTCAGCACAGGAATTACAGAGCATTTAGTAATTTTTACACTGAATGTGGTTCGTGTGTTTATTCATGTTGTGGAGTTTGTGGTACTGGAACCACACACAGTTTCATGCTCTCTTAATGAGTGTATTTGTAAAACACATTGATGCTTCAGACGAAATTGAATTGGCCTTTTAGTGTTTTTAACAACTTTTAAATCTCTTTTCTTGAATGGAGATAGGAGTTATTTCATTTCTGACCCAAATTTGTGTTTGTGTTATGTCACAAATGCATAGAATAGAATTTGCGTAGGAGGAGTTGATGAGAAGCGAGGAGGTTTAGTTGCTGTTATATTTAAGTGGCACAGATAAAAATTCACATAGGATTGATTCTATAGAACCTGCACATTCCATGAGATTTTAGTGTTTTACAGCTGTTTTGAGAGTTGTACCAATGTAGCTGGCTTCTCTTGGACTTCATTTATAGTTTGCAGAAAACTTCTCCCCAGCTCCCATTTGTACTAGGCTGATTTCAAAGGCACATGTGGTTCTCTCCTAATGATTTACAACAACTTTGTTTAGAAAGCTGTTGCTGAACAGCAGTGTAATAATAAAATCCATTTCTTAAAGGGTATTGACTATTATAACAAGTTTCAGGATTGGATGTTACAAAGCAAGGGTTTGTAGCCATGCTGTGGCTGTGTGTTGCAGACATCCACATGCAGGCTCCAAGTCTCAGTGCAGTTTGCATCAAAAATTCAACTAAATGAAATGGAAGTATCCGATCTTAGAATATTCACTCTAGCAGTCCTCTTGCAAAGGCTGTGGTACTGAACCACCAAAGCAGCCCTTGGTCCAGTCCTCCCTAAAATAAGTTAAATTGGCTGCAGTGTAGAGCGTTATTTGTGATAAAGTGTTTAAGAAGCAGATACAATTTACTTGTTTGTCAGTGGGAATATTCCTATCAGATTTCAGCTCCTAGTATATGAATCTTCTCAATACAGGTCTTTCCATAGTCATAGTGATCCACCTAGAGATGGGAGACGTTTGTCTGTGTTAACAATTCGATATCGGAATTTAATCTGATTGAGATTTGCTCCTCGTTTGTTAATGATTCTTTTTGGTTTGTTGTAAGTAGAACAGTTGAGGAATTAAACAAAACAAACACACTGGAATTCTCTTGAGCTATCCTGCCTTACAAAAAAAAAAAAGAACAAACACGTATAATAGCTTTATGTTAACTACTGTAAAGGAAAATGCAGTAGAATCCGTTGTGTGTCTCTGTGGTGATGAGGCCAGGCTGTTACTAGGGTACTACTGAAACATTTAGAACTCAGTGGCTGTGTACAGCCTGCAGAATCAATTGCTCTAGAAATGAGAGAAACCCAGTGTGCTGTTGCTAAGGGCTCTCCTCTGGGTTTCTTAGAGGTGCAAATTTAACAGTGAGAGTTTCAAAAGTCATTGATCTGCCCAGCCCTTTCCCACCAGTAATTAAAACCAAAGTTCACAACTGTATGACACCATTCGTGTTTGTATGTATGCGTGTATATATAAATGCATAGGCATTTTAAATATCTATAGTCTTTATCGAGAATATGTTTTTATTTATGAAACATGAAATGATTTTGTAAATATTGTGCTAATATACTGAAATAAAGTCATTTTAAGTTGTTTTTGTCAGAGATTTTTCTTGTTGCTGTCTCCCCAGGGAGGTGGTTGAGTCACCATCCCTGGATGTGTTTAAAAACTGTTTGGATGTACTGCTCAGGGACATGATTTAGCAGAGGATTGTTAGAGTTAGGGTTGTGGTTGGACTCAATGATCTTTAAGGTCTTTTCCAACCTGAGCAATTCTGTGGTTTAACTTACATAACTGCTTCTGTAAATTTGGACATAGCTCTTCTTCTCTGTACCTTTATACCATGTCTCTCCCCAGTGACTTCAGATATACAGGAATGTGCTTGATGTTATACAAGTTGCTACAGCTATTTTTGTCTTAGAAATCTTATTTCTCTTCTAAAAGCTCATCCTTTTGGGGAAGGAAGTTTGTAGCTTGCCCTCTAATAACTTGCATCTGGCCTGACCATCTTCCAACATCAGATGTCACCAGAATATGATTTGGGAGAAAATATGGGCTGGTGAATAACAGAAGCTCCTAGTATAATTTAAAAAATACAGCAGAACAGTCCCTGCTTGTAGTCTTCATAATGTTGAACTAACTTTTCTGTGATAAAAGACTTGTGCTACTGCTCCATACTTCCCACATTTTCTGATGTCTGGCAATCATCAGAGTGGAGAAATGGGAGCTCAAAGTGTTCTGTAGAAGTGTTTACACTCTTCTATCTACTTCAGTAGAACTGAGCTGCTGTGAGAATTGCTAGCCATTCCCTGCTGCTCAGAGGGAATTTAAGCCACAGCGGTTACTTTAAGACCTCTTTTGAAATCTTTTCTGATTCCCCACCAGCACTTTCCTTTGAAAGTGAGCCACAAAGCATAGTTTTGACCTGTTAAAAGTTTTAGAACTTTTCTACGTGTGAAATTCTTACACACACTTCATGAACTTAAAGGGTAAACTGTAAGCTGATAGCGATCCTCAGAAATCTCAGAAAAATTTTTGCTTCAATCTGCAAGGGAGGGGAAAATAATACTGTTCTAAATGTAAGTAAAAAGTTGGAGAGTAGCTCCATGCAATCATTACAAATGCATATACTCAAGATTCTTCCAGTCAAGTAAACCAGGAAACAAGTCTAAACCTGAACTGAATTGTCCAGACACCTTGGAAAGAGCTTGTGTACTATCAGAGCTTGATAATTGAATGTTTATTACTGTAGTTATCTGCGTCATAGAAAAAGAAGCGAGAGGGTGTCTCTTGTGGGGGGTGGAGTTGGAATCTTGTCATGGATGCAGCTGTTACTCTCTTTGAGTTGATAATATCATGACTTCTGCATTCTCACAGATTCTTGCATTGTTTTTGTGATGAGTGCAGAGCAGAGGGGCAGGATCTCCTCCCTCGGCCTGCTGCCCGTACTGTTTTTGATGCAGCCTGGGATATGGTTGGCTTTCTGAGCTGTGAGGGCGTGCTGCTGGCTCGTGTCCAGCTTGCCATCCACCATTACCCCCAGGTCCTTTTCTGCAGGGCTGTGCTCCATCTTTACATCCTCCAGGTTGTATTGGTAGTGGGTTGCTGTGACCCAAATGCAAGACTTTGCACTTGGCCTCATTGAACCCCATGAGATTCACTAGGTCTGCTGCTTGAGCCTGTCTAGGTCCCTCTGGATGGCATCCCATCCCTTGAGCATGTTGACTGTTCCATGCAGCTTGGTGTCTTCTGCAAATTGGTGACAGTGCATTTGATTCCACTGTCAGTGTCGCTGATAAAGATAGTAAAGAGTGTCGGCCCCAGTACTGACCCGTGAGGGGCACCATCCTTCACTGAAAACGCTGACAAAGTAATTAATATAAGAGTAAGGTGTGAATGGCCTTTGGTTTGAACTGGAAACTGTTTAAAGACCTACTAAAGCTTACCTGGCATTCTCACTTCATATATTTGCAGGTAATGAAAGGTTTTGGAACTGATTGCTCTCACTAGTTCTTTATATCCTTTGAGACTGTGCAATATAATAGGTAGATGCAGGTTACAGTGATAACCAGGTGTGAGAAATGAGGGAGACATTAGCCAGGACAACACCATCAACAAACCAGCAGAAATTCACTCTGCTGTTGCCCAGAAGGTTCATCCAAGCATTGTATTGTCAACAAATGGTGAAGAGTCTGGAGACTACAACAGCTTTAGTAGAAACTGTAAGGTCTATCAGTTACATTTAATTTCATTGGACTTTGAGCATAGCCAGTCAGGATAACTTCACTTGAAACAAAAGGTGACTTAGGATTCTCTGACATGCTGCAGCCCAAGCTTTGAGGAGAAGAAACTTCATCATAACAAATGTGAAGTGAAAGTAAATGTTCTACATGGCATGCAGCCCTTTGCACCGAGAACGTGCCTGAGAAACATAGAATAGCCTGGGTTGAAAAGGACCACAATGATCATCTAGTTTCAACCCCCCTGCTGTGTGCGGGATCAACAACAACTAGACCAGGCTGCCCAGAGCCACATCCAGCCTGGCCTTGAATGCCTCCAGGGAATGCCTGTTCCAGTGTGTCACCAGCCTCTGAGTGAAAAACTTCCTTCTAATATCTAACCTAAACCTCCCCTGTCTCAATTTAAAACCATTCCCCCTTGTCCTATCACTACTCACCCTTTTAAACATTTGTTCCCCCTCCTGTTGATATGCTCCCTTCAAGTACTGGAAGGCCACAATGAGATCTCCCCGGAGCCTTCTCCAATCTGAACAAGCCCAGTTCCCTCAACCTTTCTTCGTAGGAGAGGTGCTCCAGCCCTCTGATCATCTTAGTTGCCCTCCTCTGGACCCATTCCAAGAACTCTGTGTCCTTCTTATGCTGGGTGCCCCAGTCCTGCATGCAAATCAGGCTGTGCAGAATTGGATATAGAACTCAGAAGGCCATGATTCTTCTAGTTATCATAACAATGTTAAGTAATTTGTATAAAACAGAAGATGAGAGCAGGAAGTGGGCAGAAAAGCTCTGAAGTCCAGGAAGAAAATTGCTGTATCCCTACGCTGCACCTGGTCAGCCTTTTCCTCTGATACTGCCTCCAGCTGGTGGGAAAGGGATCCCCACTGTTGCCTTGAGGAGGAGAGTGAGGATCACCATGGACTGGTGTGCAGCAAAGCAGCTGTTCTGAGTGGGATGCAAGGTGTGCATCTAACATCCTACCACAGTTACAGTTGTCAAAGAATGTTTATGTCTTACTGCAACTGCAGCCCTCTTGCATTGCCCTTTATGCTGCCCTTTTTCCCTCATCTCAAGTAGTAATGGACAAGAAAGAAATAAAAACTAATTATTTTTCTCAAAGTCATTCTAGATTATGAGGCTCCTTTTGGCATTTGTGGTAAAGATACGTGAGAGCACCAAGACAAAAACAGATTTAAATATCATCTGGAGCTCGGTATGAAGCTGGTTACAAAAAAAAGATGCCAAAACAAAACAAGCTGCCCAATCAAAAAGCCCTGCTCTGAGATAACAGTAGTGGGGAACACCCTCTGACAATGTGCACTTGTACCAGTGTGTGAAAGAAAAAAGCAATGGCGACTGGCTCACCCAGTTGCTTGCAGTCATCAGCTGAGCTAGGGCTGCCTTCAGCCCTTATACGGGCTGGGAATGAGACCATTTGCTTTGTCAGAAATCTCTGAAATCACGGTACAAATCCACTCCGCTGAAAAATGCCCCTACCCAGCAAGTAAGGCCGCATGTGAAATGCAAGACTTGCACATTGCTTCAATCCCCAGAACCATTAAGCCTACAGGAAGTAAAGGAGAGTGTCCGACATGCAGGACAGAGCATCGCACAAGAAGGCTGTGCATACTGACTTGAAGACGTGGGAACCCTTTGCTGAAATATTTCCTTATGTCAAGAGGTCCGGTTCTTATCAAGAGCCAGTATGCACTGTGCTTCAATGGGAGCTCACAGATGAAAAAAAGAAAGGGGGATATTTGGATATTTTCTGGATTTCTACGTAGCTTTACTGGACCGGTCGCTCTGTGGCTAAGTTTTGTTTTTTAAGAAAGCAAATGTATGTGGACGTGGTTGCAGGTGTGGATTTAACTTTTTGTTCCTGAACACGTTTACTTTCTGTTCCACCTCACACACGCCTGGAAAGGAACCCTTTTAAGGAGTACCTTTGCCAGTGGAAAGAGTAGGGGACAATCACTTTATTCGGACTGTATTTTAAAAGCTGTACATACATGGTGGGTTGACCTTCGCTGTTTACTCAGTGCACACCATGCTGCTCTCTCTCTCCCCGTCCTCAGCAGGGAGAAAATATGATGAAACAGCTTGTGGGTTGAGATATGGACAGGGAGATCTCTCATCAGTTACCATCACAGCTTTTGGAAGATGAATTCAATTTATTGCCTGTTAGTGACAGGGTTGAACAGTGAAAACTAAAAGCAAAGCTAAAACGCTTTTCTCCTACAACCTCTACTCTCGAGGCTCAACTTCTCACTTGAAACTTCAACCTCCTCCCCTCAAGATGAGCAGGACGGACTGGGAAGGGGGCTGTGCTCAGTCCTTAATGCTTCATCTCTGCTGCTCCTCCATGGTCTCTGTCTTCCCCCATGAAGGGTGCTGCTGAAGCCAGAACTGATCCTGCATGAGCTTCCCACAGGCTGCAGCTCTCCCAGCACTGCCCCGACACGGTTTTGACCCGCTGGGTATACCTGTCAGGCACTGCTCCACACAGGTCCCCAGTGGGTGGCCTCCAGCCCCACTGCAGTCTGCTCTCCACGGGCTGCAGCTCCAGCCCAGGGCTGCTCCATGTGCTTTGTCCTCCTCCAGGCCTCATCCATTGCTGCACCGTGGGCTCCTTCATGGCTGTACGTGGAGATCTGCCCTGCGCAGTGCCCGTGGGCTGCAGGGGGACAGCCTGCTCCACCATGTGGAGCAGAAATGGCTGTAGAGACGTTTAATGCCTTCCTCACCACTGTCTTCAACACTGATAATGAGCTCTGGGAAGCCCAGAGACATGAGTTGGAGGACTGTGACTGTGGTAAGAATAAGCCCCCAGACAACCCCAAACTTGTGTAGGATGTGCTGCTGCAGCTGGATGCATACAAATCTACGAGGCCCACACGGGCTCATCCCGTGGAACTCCAAGGAGCTCCACAGGACTCCATTTTAGGGCCAGTTGTCTTCAGTGTTTTCATACCACGTCTTGCAGCACCTCATCCAGATGCCTCTTGAACACCACCAGGGACAGTGACTCCACCACCTCCCTGGGCAGGCCGTTCCAGTGCCTGACCACACTCTGAGAGAAAAAGTTCTTCCTTATATCTCATCTAAATCTCCCCAGGCGCAACTTGTGGCCATTTCCTGCGGTCCTATTTGTTGCCTGGGAGAAGAGGCCAATCCCTTCTTCATCCCAGCCACCCTTCAGGAAGTTGTAGAGAGCAATGAGGTCTCCCCTGAGCCTCCTCTTCTCCAGACTCAACAATCCCAGCTCCCTCAGCCACTCCTCATAAGACTTGTGCTCCAGACCCCTCGCCAGTTTCCTTGTCCTTCTCCGGACACGCTCCAGGGTTTCGATGTCTTTCTAGTAGGAGGGGCCCAAAACCTAACACAGTATTCGAGGTGCAGCCTCACCAGAGCTGAATAAAGGGGGTGATTACCTCTTGCTCCTGCTGGCCATGCTATTTCTAATGCATTGGCCCTCTTGGGCACATGGGCACGCTGTCGGCTCACGTTCAGCCAAGCGTCGACCAACACCCCCAGGTCCCTTTCCTCTTCACAGTCATCCAGCCCCTCTGCCCTAAGCCTATAGCGCTGCACGGGGTTATGTCATGGTTTTGTTGACAGGTTACTGCAGCCAAAGTGCAGGACCCGGCACTTGGCCTTGGTGAGCCTCATCCCATTCACCTCAGCACAGCGATCCAGTCTAGCCAGACCCCTCTCAGAGGTCTCCCTACCCTCAGGCAGATCGACACTACCTCCCAACATAAAGATATTAAACAAGATGGGCCCTAGTACTGACCTCTGGAGGACACCACTTGTAACGGGCCACCAGTGGCCTTAACTCCACTAACTACTACCTTCTGGGCACGGGCCTATAGCCAGTTCTTTATGCAGAGAAAAGTACACCCGTCCAGGCCACGGGCAGCCAGTTTCCCCAGGAGAATACCGTGAGAGACTGTGTCAAAGGCTTTGCTGAAGTCTAGGGAGGCTGCCCCAACAGCCTTTCCCTCATCTACCAATCATCTTGTCACCCAGATGGTCATAGAAGGAGATGAGGTTGGTCAAGCACGACCTGCCTTTCTTGAACCCGTGCTGGCTGGGCCTGATCCCCTGGACGCCATGCACGTGCCGTGTGATCTCACCAAGAGGATTTGCTCCATAACTTTCCCTGGTACCGAGGTCAGGGAAGAGACTGGAGAGAGGAGAGCAGAGGAGTGCAGCGACGTGGCCATGTTTGTGACAGCGTGCGGTGATGTGGCCGTGTTTGTGACATCAGCAGACGAGTCACAATGCAGGGTGGGGTGGGGGGGGCCAGAAGCTGCAGTAGAGGCAGCGCTGGGGCACTTTGCCGTAGGCCTTCAGTGAGTGCGGTACGCACCTGCTAGCGGCTAGCGGCTATGGCTTGGGTGGTCTACATCGCCCTGGCGGTCATTGGAATCATCCTTTTGGGAAATCTCCTCATGCACGGCAATGTGCAGTTCTTTGGCATTGTTTGGATCCTTGCAGCGATCCTTGTTGGCCTCCTGAAGATCTTCATCTTCCTCCTTAAAGTGGCTCTGATGGTCTTCGTCCCACTGGCATTGCTGGGAATCATCCATCCGGGAAGTCTCCTCAGGTATGGCAATATGCACGAGCACGTTTGGCTGCATATGGAGCACCTGAGTCGGGACATGGCTCAGCTACTGCACAACATGGTGCAAGTGAGCCAGTGGCAGAGCTGGATGGCCAAGGGAGCCCAGCTCTTTGCTGCCCTGCAGCACTGGCCCATCTGGGCCTTTCCTGGAGCCTTCGTCCTGTTCTTCGGCTTCCTCTGGTGCATCAGGAAAACAAAATATTTGCCAGGAACCAGCAGCATTGTTTGGATCTGTGCTGCGATCCTTGTCGCCATCCTGAAGACCTTCATCTTCCTCCTGAAAGTGGCTCTGATGGTCTTCATCCTCCTGGCATTGATGGGAATCGTCCTTTTGGGAATTCACCACATGTATGGCGATATGCACGAGCACGTCTGGCTGCATATGGAGCATCAGAGTCGGGACATGGCTCAGTTACTGCACAACATGGTGCAGGGGAGCCAGTGGCAGAGCTGGGCGGCCAAGGGAGCCCAGCTCTTTGCTGCCCTGCAGCACTGGCCGATCTGGGCCTTTCCTGGACTCTTTGTCCTGTTCTTCAGCTTCCTCTGGTGCATCAGGAAAACGAAATATTTGCCAGGAACCAGCAGCATTGTTTGGATCTGTGCTGCAATCCTTGTCGGCCTCGTGAAGATCTTCATCTTCGTCCTGAAAGTGGCTCTGATGGTCTTTGTCGCCCTGGCATTGCTGGGAATCGTCCTTTTGGGAATTCACCACATGTATGGCGATATGCACGAGCACATTTGGCTGCATATGGAGCATCTGAGTTGGGACATGGCTCAGCTACTGCACAACATGGTGCAAGTGAGCCAGTGGCAGAGCTGGGCGGCCAAGGGAGCCCAGCTCTTTGCTGCCCTGCAGCACTGGCCGATCTGGGCCTTTCCTGGAGCCTTCGTCCTGTTCTTCGGCTTCCTCTGGTGCATCAGGAAAACAAAATATTTGCCAGGAACCAGCAGCATCGTTTGGATCTGTGCTGCGATCCGTGCCGCCTTCCTGAAGACCTTCATCTTCCTCCTGAAAGTGGCTCTGATGGTCTTCGTCCTCCTGGCATTGCTGGGAATCATCCTTTTGGGAATTCACCTCAGGCGTGGCGATATGCACGAGCACGTCTGGCTGCATATGAAGCATCTGAGTCAGGACATGGCTCAGCTACTGCACAACATGGTGCAGGGGAGCCAGTGGCAGAGCTGGGCAGCCAAGGGAGCCCAGCTCTTTGCTGCCCTGCAGCACTGGCCGATCTGGGCCTTTCCTGGACTCTTTGTCCTGCTCTTCAGCATCCTTTGGTGCATCAGGAAAATGAAATATTTGCCAGGAAGCAGCAGCATTACTTGGATCTGTGCTGCGATCCGTGCCGCCTTCCTGAAGACCTTCATCTTCCTCCTGAAAGTGGCTCTGATGGTCTTCGTCGCCCTGGCATTGCTGGGAATCATCCTTCTGGGAATTCGCCTCAGGCATGGCGATATGCACGAGCACGTCTGGCTGCATATGGAGCATCAGAGTCGGGACATGGCTCAGCTACTGCACAACATGGTGCAAGTGAGCCAGTGGCAGAGCTGGGCAGCCAAGGGAGCCCAGCTCTTTGCTGCCCTGCAGCACTGGCCGATCTGGGCCTTTCCTGGACTCTTTGTCCTGTTCTTCAGCTTCCTCTGGTGCATCAGGAAAACGAAATATTTGCCAGGAACCACCAGTATTGTTTGGATCTGTGCTGCGATCCTTGTCGCCATCCTGAAGACCTTCATCTTCCTCCTGAAAGTGGCTCGGAAGGTCTTCATCCCCCTGGCACTGCTGGGAATCATCCTTTTGGGAATTCACCACATGTATGGAGATATGCACGAGCACGTTTGGCTGCATATGAAGCATCAGAGTCGGGACATGGCTCAGCTACTGCACAACATGGTGCAGGGGAGCCAGTGGCAGAGCTGGGCGGCCAAGGGAGCCCAGCTCTTTGCTGCCCTGCAGCGCTGGCCGATCTGGGCCTTTCCTGGAGTCTTTGTCCTGTTCTTCGGCTTCCTCTGGTGCATCAGGAAAACGAAATATTTGCCAGGAACCACCAGCATTGTTTGGATCTGTGCTGCGATCTGTGCCGCCTTCCTTAAGCCCTTCTTCTTCCTCACAAAAGTGGCTCGTATGCCGGCCTGTGGCAGCAGCGGCCAGAAAAGGTCCAGAAATGAGGTGGAGGACGACGATGAGGAAGAGGACAGTGACTCAGACGAGGCATGGGACCTGGGCAGAGTTTGGGCCGACCACACCGAGTGGCCAGCACTGCACGTGGCCAAGAAGTGCCAGCTGGTGGAGGAGCTGGTGGATGACCTTCTGCGCGCCTGCCGAGGACAAACCTGCCACAGCTTCACGCCCAGGCTGCAGCCAGCCATCGGGATCTGCGTCTCTGAAGAATGGATTGCCCACCATGAGAACGTCGTCTACCACCTGCTCGTGCCCGTGAGGCCTCCCCCCGGCCACACCTTCCATGTAGAGCTGGACGACGTGGAGACAGTGACGAGCAATTCCTGTGTGCGCGTGCAGCTGGAGTGCACCTGCACGAGGGAGCGGCTGCTGGGGGACATGCTCTGCTTTGTGCACCACAGTCAGGAGGAGCTGAGAGAAAAACAGGAGCCCAGCTTGCTCGACACCTTCTGCACGGGCCCCTATCTGCACGTGGAGAAAAGCACGCTCTGGCTCCAGGACCAGGTGAAAGCAGCCTGGAGGTGTCTGCCTCAGTCGCGTGACTGCCGCCTGGAGCTGCTGCTTTCCAGCCACTCGTGCAAGATGCAGCTGATCACCCCCTCCAACTACACCTTCAACATCGAGATGACTCTTGGGGTGCAGCTTGACGAACCGGACACATTCCTGAGCATTGAGTAGGATCAGGATATGTTTCTATGTTTTCTCAATTTCGGTCTTTCAAAGTATGTCATTCTCTTACTTAAATAAATTGGCTATATTTTTAACACCAGCGCTCCTTGTGTAAGAGTTTTCTTTTTTGTGTCTATAGGACAAATCAACACCTAAGAGTAGTTTTGCTTTGAACATGGCTTTTTATCAATCTGTTATTTATCGCTAAGGCTCTTTTCTGCAGCTGCCTTTTGATTTCTGGTTGGTAGGAATGTGTTCAATAGCATCAAGACATGCTCAGTGCCACTGGGATGAGGATTCAGGAGGAGCTGGATGTCTCAGGAACTTTGCTGAGCATCGAGTAGGCTGAAGCCAGCTGCGCCAGCAGCATGGTGCGGCCAGAAAACTGCGCTGAGGCGGACATACAGATTGCCAGGCATACGGCCAGGCACGCCCAGCACCCCAGCTTCTACCTCAACTGTCTGCGGACCTGCAGTTGTCTGCCCGTGGGCACAGCTTTTCACCCCAAGCCCTGAAGATGGTTGTGATTCACCACCTGACAACCGTAGCCCTCTGAAGCCTGGAGCAAGAGAAATTGCCCCTGTGGCTGGATGACCTCCTGTGGCACTTCTGCTGCTGCCTGCAGAAGAAATACCTCAATCGCTTCCTCTTGGGATACGAGAGGGGGATTTTTTTCTATGATTTGCAGCTGTAAAATGGGGAGGAAGTCAACAGGCAATCCTTCAGCGCATCTAGGAATGTCAAGAAATCTTCCTAGACCATTTCTTATTAGCGTCATAGAGCTACCTCTTTCATTCTTGTATTAATTTTTGACTGTGCAGCCCTACAGAATTTCTTTTACAGAATTTTCGGTATGTTATATATATTAATGCTTTAGCCAACTTTATGTAGAAAACATAAGGAATCTTACTGTGAGGTGATTGAGATCATTAAGCAAGACTTTCCCCTCGTGAACCCATGCTGGCTGTGACCAGTGACTGTGCTGTCTTTCAGGAGATTTTCAGAAACTCACAGAACAATCTTTTCCGTAATCTTGCCAGGCGCTGAAGAGAGACCGAGAGGCCTGTAATTACCAGGGTCTTCTTCTTGCCCTCCCTTCTTGAAAACCGGGACAGCGTTTGTTAGCTTACAGTCGACTGGAATCTCTCCAGATTCCCAAGACCATTGAAAAGTAGTTGAGAGAGGTCTCATGATGACGGCAGCCAGTCCTTGGAGTTCTGTGGGATGAATCCCCTTGGCCCCATGCGCTTGTATGTACCCAGCTGTAGCGGCAAATCCCACACAAGTTTGGGCTTGCCTTGGAGTCTACTGTTACCATAGTCACAGTCTTCCAACTCAGAGCTCTGAGGGTCCCAGAGTCAGTCACTAGCTGAACAGCAACTGCCACTCTCCACCCGCACCCCAGTGAACACCCCTCAGTTTTGTAGTTTTTTTTCACGTGATGTCGTATGGTGTGGGATATCCCTTTGGCCAGTTTAGGTCAGCTCTCCTTGTTCTATCCCAGCTCCCTGTGCCCCCCAGCCTTCCTCGCAGGCAGGACGGTACTAAGAACCGAGTTACTGGAGTCATGTCCTCGGTTCTCTACAGCGCTGCTCAGCAACACCTGAAAGATCCGTGTGTTATCAACGCGGTTCTTCTCCTAAAGCCAAAACATAGCATCATACCAGGCACCGTGAAGAAAAAACTGTCCCAGCTGAAACTAGGACAGTATCCACTCTTTATTCCAATCACCATTACATCACTCTCATGTCCCACAGTTTACATGCAACCCAACTATTAGCCATCACCTATCTTGCTTTTTGATGTATACACACAAAAGGGGCCATCCCTGCGTAGTGTCTGTGCAGTTCAGTCAGTCCAGACTTTGGGCTCTTATCTGTCTTTCAGGGCAGGAGGGATGATGCACAGTGTTGGATTATCACATTCTGTTTCCATCAGAATCCGTTCTCCTTCAATCTGGATGGTTCTAACTGTCATACTCTTGATAAAGTATATAACAACCATAGACATGACGGCATGCAGCATTATGTAGCAGTTAACATCCGGCAACTTCAAATATTGACTGTTCTCACCCAGCATCAAACCACCTGGAGGTCCACCACCAGACATCCCCATCTTTCCGCATTACCCACCGCGTGCACCCAGGTCCTCGAGCACAAGCAGTCCCACGGAGGAGCTTGCCATTGCCCAAGGCAGGAATAACCCAGAGCGTCTGGCCCAGCATGTTCCTTATGTGCACCCCCAGAACTCTCTGGACAGTACATGAGGGGTGTGATCGGGCAGGGCCAGCTCTACTGGCAGATCCCAGCGTGCTGACTAACCAGGTGGCGTTTGCTGAATGCGTGTCCCAGTGTTTGAATGTCCCAGCACCCATTGCTCTCAGTGTAGTCCATTGTACTGTTGGACTTCCCCAGAGGTTGGTGCATGATAGCGCATGTGATATACCCACTCGGTGCCACGCTCCTTGGCTTAAAGTATCTATGAGGTTATTTTGGAAATGAGTCCTGTTGTCTGACTCAACTTTTTCTGGGGTGCCATGTCAACTCATAACACTTGCTTTTCAAGGCCCAGGATAGGAGTTTGGGCGGTTGCATGGAGTATGGGATGCGTTTCCAGCCATCCGCTGGTTGCTTCCACCGTGGTAAGCGCACGGCGTTTGCTATGGCGAGTTTGTGGGAGTGTGATGTCATCCTCCTGCCAGGGCCCCCTGTGTTTCAATGTCCTCCATTCCAAAGAGGCTCTGTCTGCTTGGTGTGCTTACCTGCAGTGCATGCTTCACACACACAGAACAACATGACCTGGTCTTTTTACTCTCTATGGCTAATTATCTGGAGCTTGACTGAAACACAAAACCATTACAGTGATGTTAGAACAGGTGATTCAACTCCCTTCTGAGAGACAAAGTACAAATTCAATCCAATCTGAGATTTCACCATTAAATGAATGAGTGAATGAGTGAATGACTGAAAGCACATGACAACTGAAAAGGTTTATTAGTCAAACATCTTATTTCCAGAGCTATCAGTCTATGAACGACCAAGTGATGGACCTGTAACCGGGTGTTGCTGTCCCTGCTGTCTGCAGAGGGTCCTGCGCTGAGGTGCTGGCCCATCAGCTGCACCTGCCATGTGGGAGCTGCAGCTGCACGTCGGGCAGTGCGGGGCTGCCTGGGGCTGCCAGTTGTGCGCTGTCAGCATGGCTGCTGCCATCACGGCCATTGCAAAGGATGGGCTACGGTATGACCGGGCAGCCCGAGGAGCCTGCAGCTCTGGTGCGTCTGGGTGTCAGGGAAGCTCTTGCTGTGGTGGGCCAGGTGTAAATCTGGATGCCACAGAGGGCAGAGTGTTGTAAGGTGGAGCAGCAGAAGTGACATCCAGGGTCTGGCTGCTGCTTGGTAGCAGTGGAGACGGGGCCAGAGGATGGCACCGTTCTTTCCCTGCTGCTGCAGCAGGATCTGGCAGGCTTGGAGTAGCGCTGCCACTGCCGGGCTCGGGTGATGGCTTTCTTGCAGCTCTTGAGCAGCAGGGACCCCTGGGTGCCACTGTCTGTGTGCCAGCTTCTGGATCCACTGACAGCAGGCTCCTTCCTGGCCCAGCAGCCGCTCCTTGCATGGACTGGGCGCCTGGGCTGCTCCTCGGGTGGCTCTCATTCGGGTCTTACTGCAAGGAAGGAACAGCCACATCTCTTCTCTTCTGAGCAAGAGCATCTCTTTTCTTGCAAGGCAGTTCTGGGTGATCTCTCTTGAAAAGTGTGTTAAAAAAGAAGAGTAACTGAAAAAGGCAAAGGAGAAAAGCTAGTTGCTATCAGTTCAGGAGTGCAAGACAGCAAGATAGAGGAGCTAAGACTTTCAACTGCTGAAGACAAACAAAAGCATTAAAAAGCTCCATTGGTCAGTTTAATCCCACAGTTTAGGCTGACTACAACAAGATGTGTTGCAAATATACTGAAATAAATAGACTCATCGTATCCTCGTTTACTTATCTTTCCATTCCACGCATTCAAACTCAACCCGAATATATTTTATTCACATTTTTTCAACTCAGCAATACTACCTCTAAAGGGCTGCCAACAGTGGGGGCCACTGTAAACGACCACGATTACAAGGACAGTGGCACTTTAGAGCCCAGACTAGTGAGCCCAAGGAAGGAAACAGACTTGCACCTCCTCGATGCACATGATGTTTGGCGTGTGATCCGCAAAGAAGCAGAGCGGGCGGGGAATTTGGACATGGTTCAAAGATTGCATTCGGCTCTCGCCTGCCCTGTAACTTACAAAGCTAACAAGTGCCCGAGATCGGAGGGTATAAGCATTCAAATAATAAAGAGCTCAGGAAAGCGATTCTTGCATTTGGGCTGGGTTCCCCCTGTACCAGTAATCAGTTGAGTTCTGTTATGAAAAGTTCCACTCTTTGCCCTTGTGATTGCAAGACCTTGACACAATTGATTTTAACAAGTACTCAGTGCATGATGTGGATGGGCTCTGGGAGAAGGCAATAGAGAATCCGGGTATGCCAAGTGGGGACGCTTTACAAGTCATTGGTATGGACAAACAGGTGGAAAATGAGGAGGCGCGGGAAAAATTGCTGCAAAAGATGGCTACAGAAAATGCTGAAGAGTATTGTTAGAAAGTTCTCTCCCCCCTGAATAAACCTACCCTCTTACAGATGATAGATGCTCGTAATAAGGTGGGCACTACGCAACATCAGTGCAACATGATGGCTGCAGCGTTTGCAGCGATGAAATTAGATTTTCAGAATTGCTTTGCATGTGGTCAGCCAGGTCATTTCCACCAAAATTGCCCAAACAGAAGGGCCTTGCAGCCGCCTGGGCCGGGGGTACGCACCCGATACCGCAAGGGTCGGCATTATGCAGATCAGTGCCACTGTGGATTAGGCAAGGAAGGGCTCCCTCTTCACGGAAACGGGGACACGCGATGACACAAGCAGCCCCAGCACCACAATCGACTCCAATGCCACAGGCACCACAGATTTATACGCAAGAACTCGTGATGCCGCCGGAGTGAATCTGGCCACCTCTGAGCCGGTGACCTTACAGTCTATCCAGGTGAGGGCAGTAGCGACGGGAGTCATGGGACCCTTAGGATATGGTTGTAGTGCTTTGTTGATAGGGCGATCTTCTGTTGCGATGCAAGGTCTCTTTGTATTACCAGGGGTCATAGATGCAGATTTCTTAGGGAAGATTAAAATGATGGTGTGGAATCCAACGCCTCCTTGTCAGGTGCCATCAGGCGCCCGTATTGCACAACGGGTACATTTTTATGCGCAACGGGTGCCAGCGATGGACAAAGAGAGAGGGGCTGAGGAGTTTGGCTATACAGGATCCCCACACATACTGTGGGCTCCAAAGGTATCACACATTCAGCCAACCCTGATGTTGTGGTTTTGTGATTTTTTTTTGTTGTCGGTATTCCACATCAGAACATCATGTGGGCCAGTGGGAGTTAACGAGTTAATGTTCTGGCTGCGTTTACTGTTGTGGACTCTCTGAGCATCCTGGTGGGACGGGAGGGGGCGGCATCTCCGGAGGAGCTGGCGAGAAGAGGAAGTGGGGTGGAGCTGCGGACCCGGGAGCGGCTGTATCTCCCGGTCTGGCCCGGCTCAGCCGTCTCAGCTCGCCGCAGAGAGCGCACGTGCTTTTCCCTCGTACTATCGTGGTTTGACTCTCATTTTTTGATACTCTTGTCTCTCTCGTTTTGTTTGGTTTAGTTAGATTCAGTAAATTACCCTTCCTGCTCAGATCGTTGCCGTTGTGTTTCCTTTCGTTAACACTATCGGCTTGCTCCCTGCCCCCGGTCCCTCTCCGGAGCGCACGTGGCCCGGGGCCGGCCGGGTCGCGGCAAACCGTTCGTACCTTTTTTTTTTTCCTTCTCTCCTTCGCGGGGCCTGTGCCCCCCTGTCACGGACTTATATCTAAGGATAACCCGTGAGACCTGACTTGCACGCTAGAGTCAGGGACTCCATCCAGAAATTTATGGTGTCTAGCATCATGGACACGGGGGCAGATGTAACAGTAATTGCCCAAAGGACTTTGCCATCACACTGGCCCACCTCACAGGTTCATACCACATCAGTGGGTATAGGAGGCCAGACTGTCCGTGTGCAGAGTGCACACGTGATTCAAGTAGTGGGCCCCAAAGGCATAAGAGCCTGTGTTCGTGTCTCTTTGGGGACGGGACTGCCTCTCTCAGTGGGGACTGAATTTGGGGACAGTTTTATCATAGGGGCCTTTGCGGTGCAGCGTACATTAGTAGTCATATGGAAGTCATCAGATCCTGCGTGGGTGGGTCAGTGGCCCCTCAGTAGTGAAAAGCTGCATCACTTGCATGAACTCATTCAGGAACAGTTCCACATAATTCCTACTGCCAGCCCATGGAGCTCTGCAGTGTTTGTGATTAGGAAGAAGAATGGGAAATGGCGTCTGTTGCAAGATTTACGGCAAGCTAATGCTGTCGTGGAAGAAATGGGACCACTGCAGTCTGGCCTACCATCCCCTACAATGATACCAAAAGACTGGTGTTTGACTGCTATTGATTTAAGGGACTGCTTCTTCACCATTCCGCTGGATCCTCAAGATGCACCTAAGTCTGCATTCTCAGTTCCCTCCAGTAATGCGTCTGAACCGGCTAAACGATATCATTGGACGTTGTTACCCCAGGGAATGAAAAATAGTCCCACTACAGGTCAGTGGTTTGTAGCAAGGGCTCTATTCCCTGCGAAGGAAAGGTTGCCCCACACGACTATTTATCACTATGTGAATGACATTCTTGTGGCAACCCAGTCAGGGGAACAGATGCAACATGCAATGACCATAGTTCTTGAATGCATCAGAAGTCAGGGCTTAGAAGTGGCTCCTGAGAAAGCACAGGAGAGCTCACCCTGGACATATTTGGGTTGGCGAAATACGAATCAGAACATAGCCTCACAATGTCTAAAAATAAGCACAGAGGTTCGCATCCTGAATGATATGCAGAAATTATTAGGAGCCATAAATTGGGTCAGAACCATGCTGGCCATAACCTGGGAAACGTTGCATCCATTATTTCAGCTATTCAAAGGGGAGGGACACGGCATTAAATTCAAGGTGAACTTTGACGCCGGAAGCGCAAATCGCCATTAAGGAGGTTGCGACAGCCACGTCAGAACGACAGGTTCAGCGATATGATCCAGCTCTCCCCTTTCAATTGTTAATTATGAATCTGGACTTTCAATGGGACGCAAAATTAAAAGCAGAAACTATCACTACGAGGGTTGAAATGATCGCCACCCTCATCATCAGGGGACGGCAAAGACTATTGTCGCTGAGCGGGTTGGAGCCTTCAGTGCTTATTTTGCCAGTATCTGTAAATATGTTACAGCAGTTGTTTCAAAGTTTGCTGTTTTTCCAGCTGGCCAGGGAAGGCTTCCCTGGAGCAATATCAGTGCATCCGCCAGGGCACAGATTATTAACTGTACAGTGGATGTCCGACATTCACACTGTAGAGGGATCTCCACAGACCGTGGACTTAGCTGCGGTGGTGCGGGTATTTCACAAATGGCCTGACCCTGTTAATATTGTTCTGATTTGTGGGGCAAAAGCTACATGTTGAAAACTTGTGGGTTTAGTTTGATGGGTGGTATCAAGGTTTGAGACCGTGGGTCGGAAAGGTGATGTGGATTATTGTGTTTTTTGGTTTTTGCATGTTTTTTGGCGTATATTCTTTCTATTAATAAGGCAATCAAGCAAGTTCTTGTTGTTCAAACTAAGAAAGAAGGGGGAGAGGTGGGACAAAGAAAGACATTATAAACAAAAGACCTTGCAAATGTGTAAACAAGCTTGGTAGCTACTTGTGCCAGATGTAAACACGCACGAGGTGCCTGCTTGGTACATGTGACCAAGGGGTTGTGCGCGGGTGCAAAAGGTTATAAGCACCTACAATAAAGGTCTTTGTTCTGCACCAGCAACGGAGTCTGTGACTTTCCTGCCACAGAACACGAGAGCACCAAGGCCTAAACAGCTTTAAATATCATCCGGAGCTTGGTATGAAGCTGGTTACAACATCAGCGGGGAAGAGCAACCTCATGGCAGTGCCAGCCACTGTGATGGCTCTGAAGAGAAGGTGGATCCTGTCCCCTGGGCCTGGATGAACTAACAGCAAATCCTCAAGGAACTGCTTCATTGGAGACCGTGGGAGCTCCTGACAGCCTCGGCGAGTGACTTAGCGGTATGTGCAAGAACGCCAGGAGGAAAAAGATGCCGAAACAAAACAAGCTGCCCAATCAAAAAGCCCTGCTCTGAGATACCAACAGTATCTCAGAGGATACTGGGGATCTCAGAGGATACAGGGGAAACACCCTCTGAAAATGTGCACTTGTATCAGTGTGTGAAAGAAAAAAGCAATGGCGACTGGCTCACCCAGTTGCTTGCAGTCACCAGCTGAGTTAGGCTGGCTTCAGCCCTTATACGGGCTGGGAATGAGACCATTTGCTTTGTCAGAAATCTCTGAAATCACGGTACAAATCCACTCCGCTGAAAAATGCCCCTACCCAGCAAGTAAGGCCGCATGTGAAATGCAAGACTTGCACATTGCTTCAATCCCCAGAACCATTAAGCCTACAGGAAGTAAAGGAGAGTGTCCGACATGCAGGACAGAGCATCGCACAAGAAGGCTGTGCATACTGACTTGAAGACGTGGGAACCCTTTGCTGAAATATTTCCTTATGTCAAGAGGTCCGGTTCTTATCAAGAGCCAGTATGCACTGTGCTTCAATGGGAGCTCACAGATGAAAAAAAGAAAGGGGGATATTTGGATATTTTCTGGATTTCTACGTAGCTTTACTGGACCGGTCGCTCTGTGGCTAAGTTTTGTTTTTTAAGAAAGCAAATGTATGTGGACGTGGTTGCAGGTGTGGATTTAACTTTTTGTTCCTGAACACGTTTACTTTCTGTTCCACCTCACACACGCCTGGAAAGGAACCCTTTTAAGGAGTACCTTTGCCAGTGGAAAGAGTAGGGGACAATCACTTTATTCGGACTGTATTTTAAAAGCTGTACATACATGGTGGGTTGACCTTCGCTGTTTACTCAGTGCACACCATGCTGCTCTCTCTCTCCCCGTCCTCAGCAGGGAGAAAATATGATGAAACAGCTTGTGGGTTGAGATATGGACAGGGAGATCTCTCATCAGTTACCATCACAGCTTTTGGAAGATGAATTCAATTTATTGCCTGTTAGTGACAGGGTTGAACAGTGAAAACTAAAAGCAAAGCTAAAACGCTTTTCTCCTACAACCTCTACTCTCGAGGCTCAACTTCTCACTTGAAACTTCAACCTCCTCCCCTCAAGATGAGCAGGACGGACTGGGAAGGGGGCTGTGCTCAGTCCTTAATGCTTCATCTCTGCTGCTCCTCCGTGGTCTCTATCTTCCCCCATGAAGGATGCTGCTGAAGCTAGAACTGATCCTGCATGAGCTTCCCACAGGCTGCAGCTCTCCCAGCACTGCCCCGACACGGTTTTGACCCGCTGGGTATACCTGTCAGGCACTGCTCCACACAGGTCCCCAGTGGGTGGCCTCCAGCCCCACTGCAGTCTGCTCTCCACGGGCTGCAGCTCCAGCCCAGGGCTGCTCCATGTGCTTTGTCCTCCTCCAGGCCTCATCCATTGCTGCACCGTGGGCTCCTTCATGGCTGTACGTGGAGATCTGCCCTGCGCAGTGCCCGTGGGCTGCAGGGGGACAGCCTGCTCCACCATGTGGAGCAGAAATGGCTGTAGAGACGTTTAATGCCTTCCTCACCACTGTCTTCAACACTGATGATGAGCTCTGGGAAGCCCAGAGACATGAGTTGGAGGACTGTGACTGTGGTAAGAATAAGCCCCCAGACAACCCCAAACTTGTGTAGGATGTGCTGCTGCAGCTGGATGCATACAAATCTACGAGGCCCACACGGGCTCATCCCGTGGAACTCCAAGGAGCTCCACAGGACTCCATTTTAGGGCCAGTTGTCTTCAGTGTTTTCATACCACGTCTTGCAGCACCTCATCCAGACGCCTCTTGAACACCACCAGGGACAGTGACTCCACCACCTCCCTGGGCAGGCCGTTCCAGTGCCTGACCACTCTCTGAGAGAAAAAGTTCTTCCTTATATCTCATCTAAATCTCCCCAGGCGCAACTTGTGGCCATTTCCTGCGGTCCTATTTGTTGCCTGGGAGAAGAGGCCAATCCCTTCTTCATCCCAGCCACCCTTCAGGAAGTTGTAGAGAGCAATGAGGTCTCCCCTGAGCCTCCTCTTCTCCAGACTCAACAATCCCAGCTCCCTCAGCCACTCCTCATAAGACTTGTGCTCCAGACCCCTCGCCAGTTTCCTTGTCCTTCTCCGGACACGCTCCGGGGTTTCGATGTCTTTCTAGTAGGAGGGGCCCAAAACCTAATACAGTATTCGAGGTGCAGCCTCACCAGAGCTGAATAAAGGGGGTGATTACCTCTTGCTCCTGCTGGCCATGCTATTTCTAATGCATTGGCCCTCTTGGGCACATGGGCACGCTGTCGGCTCACGTTCAGCCAAGCGTCGACCAACACCCCCAGGTCCCTTTCCTCTTCACAGTCATCCAGCCCCTCTGCCCTAAGCCTATAGCGCTGCACGGGGTTATGTCATGGTTTTGTTGACAGGTTACTGCAGCCAAAGTGCAGGACCCGGCACTTGGCCTTGGTGAGCCTCATCCCATTCACCTCAGCACAGCGATCCAGTCTAGCCAGACCCCTCTCAGAGGTCTCCCTACCCTCAGGCAGATCGACACTACCTCCCAACATAAAGATATTAAACAAGATGGGCCCTAGTACTGACCTCTGGAGGACACCACTTGTAACGGGCCACCAGTGGCCTTAACTCCACTAACTACTACCTTCTGGGCACGGGCCTATAGCCAGTTCTTTATGCAGAGAAAAGTACACCCGTCCAGGCCACGGGCAGCCAGTTTCCCCAGGAGAATACCGTGAGAGACTGTGTCAAAGGCTTTGCTGAAGTCTAGGGAGGCTGCCCCAACAGCCTTTCCCTCATCTACCAATCATCTTGTCACCCAGATGGTCATAGAAGGAGATGAGGTTGGTCAAGCACGACCTGCCTTTCTTGAACCCGTGCTGGCTGGGCCTGATCCCCTGGACGCCATGCACGTGCCGTGTGATCTCACCAAGAGGATTTGCTCCATAACTTTCCCTGGTACCGAGGTCAGGGAAGAGACTGGAGAGAGGAGAGCAGAGGAGTGCAGCGACGTGGCCATGTTTGTGACAGCGTGCGGTGATGTGGCCGTGTTTGTGACATCAGCAGACGAGTCACAATGCAGGGTGGGGTGGGGGGGGCCAGAAGCTGCAGTAGAGGCAGCGCTGGGGCACTTTGCCGTAGGCCTTCAGTGAGTGCGGTACGCACCTGCTAGCGGCTAGCGGCTATGGCTTGGGTGGTCTACATCGCCCTGGCGGTCATTGGAATCATCCTTTTGGGAAATCTCCTCATGCACGGCAATGTGCAGTTCTTTGGCATTGTTTGGATCCTTGCAGCGATCCTTGTTGGCCTCCTGAAGATCTTCATCTTCCTCCTTAAAGTGGCTCTGATGGTCTTCGTCCCACTGGCATTGCTGGGAATCATCCATCCGGGAAGTCTCCTCAGGTATGGCAATATGCACGAGCACGTTTGGCTGCATATGGAGCACCTGAGTCGGGACATGGCTCAGCTACTGCACAACATGGTGCAAGTGAGCCAGTGGCAGAGCTGGATGGCCAAGGGAGCCCAGCTCTTTGCTGCCCTGCAGCACTGGCCCATCTGGGCCTTTCCTGGAGCCTTCGTCCTGTTCTTCGGCTTCCTCTGGTGCATCAGGAAAACAAAATATTTGCCAGGAACCAGCAGCATTGTTTGGATCTGTGCTGCGATCCTTGTCGCCATCCTGAAGACCTTCATCTTCCTCCTGAAAGTGGCTCTGATGGTCTTCATCCTCCTGGCATTGATGGGAATCGTCCTTTTGGGAATTCACCACATGTATGGCGATATGCACGAGCACGTCTGGCTGCATATGGAGCATCAGAGTCGGGACATGGCTCAGTTACTGCACAACATGGTGCAGGGGAGCCAGTGGCAGAGCTGGGCGGCCAAGGGAGCCCAGCTCTTTGCTGCCCTGCAGCACTGGCCGATCTGGGCCTTTCCTGGACTCTTTGTCCTGTTCTTCAGCTTCCTCTGGTGCATCAGGAAAACGAAATATTTGCCAGGAACCAGCAGCATTGTTTGGATCTGTGCTGCAATCCTTGTCGGCCTCGTGAAGATCTTCATCTTCGTCCTGAAAGTGGCTCTGATGGTCTTTGTCGCCCTGGCATTGCTGGGAATCGTCCTTTTGGGAATTCACCACATGTATGGCGATATGCACGAGCACATTTGGCTGCATATGGAGCATCTGAGTTGGGACATGGCTCAGCTACTGCACAACATGGTGCAAGTGAGCCAGTGGCAGAGCTGGGCGGCCAAGGGAGCCCAGCTCTTTGCTGCCCTGCAGCACTGGCCGATCTGGGCCTTTCCTGGAGCCTTCGTCCTGTTCTTCGGCTTCCTCTGGTGCATCAGGAAAACAAAATATTTGCCAGGAACCAGCAGCATCGTTTGGATCTGTGCTGCGATCCGTGCCGCCTTCCTGAAGACCTTCATCTTCCTCCTGAAAGTGGCTCTGATGGTCTTCGTCCTCCTGGCATTGCTGGGAATCATCCTTTTGGGAATTCACCTCAGGCGTGGCGATATGCACGAGCACGTCTGGCTGCATATGAAGCATCTGAGTCAGGACATGGCTCAGCTACTGCACAACATGGTGCAGGGGAGCCAGTGGCAGAGCTGGGCAGCCAAGGGAGCCCAGCTCTTTGCTGCCCTGCAGCACTGGCCGATCTGGGCCTTTCCTGGACTCTTTGTCCTGCTCTTCAGCATCCTTTGGTGCATCAGGAAAATGAAATATTTGCCAGGAAGCAGCAGCATTACTTGGATCTGTGCTGCGATCCGTGCCGCCTTCCTGAAGACCTTCATCTTCCTCCTGAAAGTGGCTCTGATGGTCTTCGTCGCCCTGGCATTGCTGGGAATCATCCTTCTGGGAATTCGCCTCAGGCATGGCGATATGCACGAGCACGTCTGGCTGCATATGGAGCATCAGAGTCGGGACATGGCTCAGCTACTGCACAACATGGTGCAAGTGAGCCAGTGGCAGAGCTGGGCAGCCAAGGGAGCCCAGCTCTTTGCTGCCCTGCAGCACTGGCCGATCTGGGCCTTTCCTGGACTCTTTGTCCTGTTCTTCAGCTTCCTCTGGTGCATCAGGAAAACGAAATATTTGCCAGGAACCACCAGTATTGTTTGGATCTGTGCTGCGATCCTTGTCGCCATCCTGAAGACCTTCATCTTCCTCCTGAAAGTGGCTTGGAAGGTCTTCATCCCCCTGGCACTGATGGGAATCATCCTTTTGGGAATTCACCACATGTATGGCGATATGCACGAGCACGTTTGGCTGCATATGAAGCATCAGAGTCGGGACATGGCTCAGCTACTGCACAACATGGTGCAGGGGAGCCAGTGGCAGAGCTGGGCGGCCAAGGGAGCCCAGCTCTTTGCTGCCCTGCAGCGCTGGCCGATCTGGGCCTTTCCTGGAGTCTTTGTCCTGTTCTTCGGCTTCCTCTGGTGCATCAGGAAAACGAAATATTTGCCAGGAACCACCAGCATTGTTTGGATCTGTGCTGCGATCTGTGCCGCCTTCCTTAAGCCCTTCTTCTTCCTCACAAAAGTGGCTCGTATGCCGGCCTGTGGCAGCAGCGGCCAGAAAAGGTCCAGAAATGAGGAGGAGGACGACGATGAGGAAGAGGACAGTGACTCAGACGAGGCATGGGACCTGGGCAGAGTTTGGGCCGACCACACCGAGTGGCCAGCACTGCACGTGGCCAAGAAGTGCCAGCTGGTGGAGGAGCTGGTGGATGACCTTCTGCGCGCCTGCCGAGGACAAACCTGCCACAGCTTCACGCCCAGGCTGCAGCCAGCCATCGGGATCTGCGTCTCTGAAGAATGGATTGCCCACCATGAGAACGTCGTCTACCACCTGCTCGTGCCCGTGAGGCCTCCCCCCGGCCACACCTTCCATGTAGAGCTGGACGACGTGGAGACAGTGACGAGCAATTCCTGTGTGCGCGTGCAGCTGGAGTGCACCTGCACGAGGGAGCGGCTGCTGGGGGACATGCTCTGCTTTGTGCACCACAGTCAGGAGGAGCTGAGAGAAAAACAGGAGCCCAGCTTGCTCGACACCTTCTGCACGGGCCCCTATCTGCACGTGGAGAAAAGCACGCTCTGGCTCCAGGACCAGGTGAAAGCAGCCTGGAGGTGTCTGCCTCAGTCGCGTGACTGCCGCCTGGAGCTGCTGCTTTCCAGCCACTCGTGCAAGATGCAGCTGATCACCCCCTCCAACTACACCTTCAACATCGAGATGACTCTTGGGGTGCAGCTTGACGAACCGGACACATTCCTGAGCATTGAGTAGGATCAGGATATGTTTCTATGTTTTCTCAATTTCGGTCTTTCAAAGTATGTCATTCTCTTACTTAAATAAATTGGCTATATTTTTAACACCAGCGCTCCTTGTGTAAGAGTTTTCTTTTTTGTGTCTATAGGACAAATCAACACCTAAGAGTAGTTTTGCTTTGAACATGGCTTTTTATCAATCTGTTATTTATCGCTAAGGCTCTTTTCTGCAGCTGCCTTTTGATTTCTGGTTGGTAGGAATGTGTTCAATAGCATCAAGACATGCTCAGTGCCACTGGGATGAGGATTCAGGAGGAGCTGGATGTCTCAGGAACTTTGCTGAGCATCGAGTAGGCTGAAGCCAGCTGCGCCAGCAGCATGGTGCGGCCAGAAAACTGCGCTGAGGCGGACATACAGATTGCCAGGCATACGGCCAGGCACGCCCAGCACCCCAGCTTCTACCTCAACTGTCTGCGGACCTGCAGTTGTCTGCCCGTGGGCACAGCTTTTCACCCCAAGCCCTGAAGATGGTTGTGATTCACCACCTGACAACCGTAGCCCTCTGAAGCCTGGAGCAAGAGAAATTGCCCCTGTGGCTGGATGACCTCCTGTGGCACTTCTGCTGCTGCCTGCAGAAGAAATACCTCAATCGCTTCCTCTTGGGATACGAGAGGGGGATTTTTTTCTATGATTTGCAGCTGTAAAATGGGGAGGAAGTCAACAGGCAATCCTTCAGCGCATCTAGGAATGTCAAGAAATCTTCCTAGACCATTTCTTATTAGCGTCATAGAGCTACCTCTTTCATTCTTGTATTAATTTTTGACTGTGCAGCCCTACAGAATTTCTTTTACAGAATTTTCGGTATGTTATATATATTAATGCTTTAGCCAACTTTATGTAGAAAACATAAGGAATCTTACTGTGAGGTGATTGAGATCATTAAGCAAGACTTTCCCCTCGTGAACCCATGCTGGCTGTGACCAGTGACTGTGCTGTCTTTCAGGAGATTTTCAGAAACTCACAGAACAATCTTTTCCGTAATCTTGCCAGGCGCTGAAGAGAGACCGAGAGGCCTGTAATTACCAGGGTCTTCTTCTTGCCCTCCCTTCTTGAAAACCGGGACAGCGTTTGTTAGCTTACAGTCGACTGGAATCTCTCCAGATTCCCAAGACCATTGAAAAGTAGTTGAGAGAGGTCTCATGATGACGGCAGCCAGTCCTTGGAGTTCTGTGGGATGAATCCCCTTGGCCCCATGCGCTTGTATGTACCCAGCTGTAGCGGCAAATCCCACACAAGTTTGGGCTTGCCTTGGAGTCTACTGTTACCATAGTCACAGTCTTCCAACTCAGAGCTCTGAGGGTCCCAGAGTCAGTCACTAGCTGAACAGCAACTGCCACTCTCCACCCGCACCCCAGTGAACACCCCTCAGTTTTGTAGTTTTTTTTCACGTGATGTCGTATGGTGTGGGATATCCCTTTGGCCAGTTTAGGTCAGCTCTCCTTGTTCTATCCCAGCTCCCTGTGCCCCCCAGCCTTCCTCGCAGGCAGGACGGTACTAAGAACCGAGTTACTGGAGTCATGTCCTCGGTTCTCTACAGCGCTGCTCAGCAACACCTGAAAGATCCGTGTGTTATCAACGCGGTTCTTCTCCTAAAGCCAAAACATAGCATCATACCAGGCACCGTGAAGAAAAAACTGTCCCAGCTGAAACTAGGACAGTATCCACTCTTTATTCCAATCACCATTACATCACTCTCATGTCCCACAGTTTACATGCAACCCAACTATTAGCCATCACCTATCTTGCTTTTTGATGTATACACACAAAAGGGGCCATCCCTGCGTAGTGTCTGTGCAGTTCAGTCAGTCCAGACTTTGGGCTCTTATCTGTCTTTCAGGGCAGGAGGGATGATGCACAGTGTTGGATTATCACATTCTGTTTCCATCAGAATCCGTTCTCCTTCAATCTGGATGGTTCTAACTGTCATACTCTTGATAAAGTATATAACAACCATAGACATGACGGCATGCAGCATTATGTAGCAGTTAACATCCGGCAACTTCAAATATTGACTGTTCTCACCCAGCATCAAACCACCTGGAGGTCCACCACCAGACATCCCCATCTTTCCGCATTACCCACCGCGTGCACCCAGGTCCTCGAGCACAAGCAGTCCCACGGAGGAGCTTGCCATTGCCCAAGGCAGGAATAACCCAGAGCGTCTGGCCCAGCATGTTCCTTATGTGCACCCCCAGAACTCTCTGGACAGTACATGAGGGGTGTGATCGGGCAGGGCCAGCTCTACTGGCAGATCCCAGCGTGCTGACTAACCAGGTGGCGTTTGCTGAATGCGTGTCCCAGTGTTTGAATGTCCCAGCACCCATTGCTCTCAGTGTAGTCCATTGTACTGTTGGACTTCCCCAGAGGTTGGTGCATGATAGCGCATGTGATATACCCACTCGGTGCCACGCTCCTTGGCTTAAAGTATCTATGAGGTTATTTTGGAAATGAGTCCTGTTGTCTGACTCAACTTTTTCTGGGGTGCCATGTCAACTCATAACACTTGCTTTTCAAGGCCCAGGATAGGAGTTTGGGCGGTTGCATGGAGTATGGGATGCGTTTCCAGCCATCCGCTGGTTGCTTCCACCGTGGTAAGCGCACGGCGTTTGCTATGGCGAGTTTGTGGGAGTGTGATGTCATCCTCCTGCCAGGGCCCCCTGTGTTTCAATGTCCTCCATTCCAAAGAGGCTCTGTCTGCTTGGTGTGCTTACCTGCAGTGCATGCTTCACACACACAGAACAACATGACCTGGTCTTTTTACTCTCTATGGCTAATTATCTGGAGCTTGACTGAAACACAAAACCATTACAGTGATGTTAGAACAGGTGATTCAACTCCCTTCTGAGAGACAAAGTACAAATTCAATCCAATCTGAGATTTCACCATTAAATGAATGAGTGAATGAGTGAATGACTGAAAGCACATGACAACTGAAAAGGTTTATTAGTCAAACATCTTATTTCCAGAGCTATCAGTCTATGAACGACCAAGTGATGGACCTGTAACCGGGTGTTGCTGTCCCTGCTGTCTGCAGAGGGTCCTGCGCTGAGGTGCTGGCCCATCAGCTGCACCTGCCATGTGGGAGCTGCAGCTGCACGTCGGGCAGTGCGGGGCTGCCTGGGGCTGCCAGTTGTGCGCTGTCAGCATGGCTGCTGCCATCACGGCCATTGCAAAGGATGGGCTACGGTATGACCGGGCAGCCCGAGGAGCCTGCAGCTCTGGTGCGTCTGGGTGTCAGGGAAGCTCTTGCTGTGGTGGGCCAGGTGTAAATCTGGATGCCACAGAGGGCAGAGTGTTGTAAGGTGGAGCAGCAGAAGTGACATCCAGGGTCTGGCTGCTGCTTGGTAGCAGTGGAGACGGGGCCAGAGGATGGCACCGTTCTTTCCCTGCTGCTGCAGCAGGATCTGGCAGGCTTGGAGTAGCGCTGCCACTGCCGGGCTCGGGTGATGGCTTTCTTGCAGCTCTTGAGCAGCAGGGACCCCTGGGTGCCACTGTCTGTGTGCCAGCTTCTGGATCCACTGACAGCAGGCTCCTTCCTGGCCCAGCAGCCGCTCCTTGCATGGACTGGGCGCCTGGGCTGCTCCTCGGGTGGCTCTCATTCGGGTCTTACTGCAAGGAAGGAACAGCCACATCTCTTCTCTTCTGAGCAAGAGCATCTCTTTTCTTGCAAGGCAGTTCTGGGTGATCTCTCTTGAAAAGTGTGTTAAAAAAGAAGAGTAACTGAAAAAGGCAAAGGAGAAAAGCTAGTTGCTATCAGTTCAGGAGTGCAAGACAGCAAGATAGAGGAGCTAAGACTTTCAACTGCTGAAGACAAACAAAAGCATTAAAAAGCTCCATTGGTCAGTTTAATCCCACAGTTTAGGCTGACTACAACAAGATGTGTTGCAAATATACTGAAATAAATAGACTCATCGTATCCTCGTTTACTTATCTTTCCATTCCACGCATTCAAACTCAACCCGAATATATTTTATTCACATTTTTTCAACTCAGCAATACTACCTCTAAAGGGCTGCCAACAGTGGGGGCCACTGTAAACGACCACGATTACAAGGACAGTGGCACTTTAGAGCCCAGACTAGTGAGCCCAAGGAAGGAAACAGACTTGCACCTCCTCGATGCACATGATGTTTGGCGTGTGATCCGCAAAGAAGCAGAGCGGGCGGGGAATTTGGACATGGTTCAAAGATTGCATTCGGCTCTCGCCTGCCCTGTAACTTACAAAGCTAACAAGTGCCCGAGATCGGAGGGTATAAGCATTCAAATAATAAAGAGCTCAGGAAAGCGATTCTTGCATTTGGGCTGGGTTCCCCCTGTACCAGTAATCAGTTGAGTTCTGTTATGAAAAGTTCCACTCTTTGCCCTTGTGATTGCAAGACCTTGACACAATTGATTTTAACAAGTACTCAGTGCATGATGTGGATGGGCTCTGGGAGAAGGCAATAGAGAATCCGGGTATGCCAAGTGGGGACGCTTTACAAGTCATTGGTATGGACAAACAGGTGGAAAATGAGGAGGCGCGGGAAAAATTGCTGCAAAAGATGGCTACAGAAAATGCTGAAGAGTATTGTTAGAAAGTTCTCTCCCCCCTGAATAAACCTACCCTCTTACAGATGATAGATGCTCGTAATAAGGTGGGCACTACGCAACATCAGTGCAACATGATGGCTGCAGCGTTTGCAGCGATGAAATTAGATTTTCAGAATTGCTTTGCATGTGGTCAGCCAGGTCATTTCCACCAAAATTGCCCAAACAGAAGGGCCTTGCAGCCGCCTGGGCCGGGGGTACGCACCCGATACCGCAAGGGTCGGCATTATGCAGATCAGTGCCACTGTGGATTAGGCAAGGAAGGGCTCCCTCTTCACGGAAACGGGGACACGCGATGACACAAGCAGCCCCAGCACCACAATCGACTCCAATGCCACAGGCACCACAGATTTATACGCAAGAACTCGTGATGCCGCCGGAGTGAATCTGGCCACCTCTGAGCCGGTGACCTTACAGTCTATCCAGGTGAGGGCAGTAGCGACGGGAGTCATGGGACCCTTAGGATATGGTTGTAGTGCTTTGTTGATAGGGCGATCTTCTGTTGCGATGCAAGGTCTCTTTGTATTACCAGGGGTCATAGATGCAGATTTCTTAGGGAAGATTAAAATGATGGTGTGGAATCCAACGCCTCCTTGTCAGGTGCCATCAGGCGCCCGTATTGCACAACGGGTACATTTTTATGCGCAACGGGTGCCAGCGATGGACAAAGAGAGAGGGGCTGAGGAGTTTGGCTATACAGGATCCCCACACATACTGTGGGCTCCAAAGGTATCACACATTCAGCCAACCCTGATGTTGTGGTTTTGTGATTTTTTTTTGTTGTCGGTATTCCACATCAGAACATCATGTGGGCCAGTGGGAGTTAACGAGTTAATGTTCTGGCTGCGTTTACTGTTGTGGACTCTCTGAGCATCCTGGTGGGACGGGAGGGGGCGGCATCTCCGGAGGAGCTGGCGAGAAGAGGAAGTGGGGTGGAGCTGCGGACCCGGGAGCGGCTGTATCTCCCGGTCTGGCCCGGCTCAGCCGTCTCAGCTCGCCGCAGAGAGCGCACGTGCTTTTCCCTCGTACTATCGTGGTTTGACTCTCATTTTTTGATACTCTTGTCTCTCTCGTTTTGTTTGGTTTAGTTAGATTCAGTAAATTACCCTTCCTGCTCAGATCGTTGCCGTTGTGTTTCCTTTCGTTAACACTATCGGCTTGCTCCCTGCCCCCGGTCCCTCTCCGGAGCGCACGTGGCCCGGGGCCGGCCGGGTCGCGGCAAACCGTTCGTACCTTTTTTTTTTTCCTTCTCTCCTTCGCGGGGCCTGTGCCCCCCTGTCACGGACTTATATCTAAGGATAACCCGTGAGACCTGACTTGCACGCTAGAGTCAGGGACTCCATCCAGAAATTTATGGTGTCTAGCATCATGGACACGGGGGCAGATGTAACAGTAATTGCCCAAAGGACTTTGCCATCACACTGGCCCACCTCACAGGTTCATACCACATCAGTGGGTATAGGAGGCCAGACTGTCCGTGTGCAGAGTGCACACGTGATTCAAGTAGTGGGCCCCAAAGGCATAAGAGCCTGTGTTCGTGTCTCTTTGGGGACGGGACTGCCTCTCTCAGTGGGGACTGAATTTGGGGACAGTTTTATCATAGGGGCCTTTGCGGTGCAGCGTACATTAGTAGTCATATGGAAGTCATCAGATCCTGCGTGGGTGGGTCAGTGGCCCCTCAGTAGTGAAAAGCTGCATCACTTGCATGAACTCATTCAGGAACAGTTCCACATAATTCCTACTGCCAGCCCATGGAGCTCTGCAGTGTTTGTGATTAGGAAGAAGAATGGGAAATGGCGTCTGTTGCAAGATTTACGGCAAGCTAATGCTGTCGTGGAAGAAATGGGACCACTGCAGTCTGGCCTACCATCCCCTACAATGATACCAAAAGACTGGTGTTTGACTGCTATTGATTTAAGGGACTGCTTCTTCACCATTCCGCTGGATCCTCAAGATGCACCTAAGTCTGCATTCTCAGTTCCCTCCAGTAATGCGTCTGAACCGGCTAAACGATATCATTGGACGTTGTTACCCCAGGGAATGAAAAATAGTCCCACTACAGGTCAGTGGTTTGTAGCAAGGGCTCTATTCCCTGCGAAGGAAAGGTTGCCCCACACGACTATTTATCACTATGTGAATGACATTCTTGTGGCAACCCAGTCAGGGGAACAGATGCAACATGCAATGACCATAGTTCTTGAATGCATCAGAAGTCAGGGCTTAGAAGTGGCTCCTGAGAAAGCACAGGAGAGCTCACCCTGGACATATTTGGGTTGGCGAAATACGAATCAGAACATAGCCTCACAATGTCTAAAAATAAGCACAGAGGTTCGCATCCTGAATGATATGCAGAAATTATTAGGAGCCATAAATTGGGTCAGAACCATGCTGGCCATAACCTGGGAAACGTTGCATCCATTATTTCAGCTATTCAAAGGGGAGGGACACGGCATTAAATTCAAGGTGAACTTTGACGCCGGAAGCGCAAATCGCCATTAAGGAGGTTGCGACAGCCACGTCAGAACGACAGGTTCAGCGATATGATCCAGCTCTCCCCTTTCAATTGTTAATTATGAATCTGGACTTTCAATGGGACGCAAAATTAAAAGCAGAAACTATCACTACGAGGGTTGAAATGATCGCCACCCTCATCATCAGGGGACGGCAAAGACTATTGTCGCTGAGCGGGTTGGAGCCTTCAGTGCTTATTTTGCCAGTATCTGTAAATATGTTACAGCAGTTGTTTCAAAGTTTGCTGTTTTTCCAGCTGGCCAGGGAAGGCTTCCCTGGAGCAATATCAGTGCATCCGCCAGGGCACAGATTATTAACTGTACAGTGGATGTCCGACATTCACACTGTAGAGGGATCTCCACAGACCGTGGACTTAGCTGCGGTGGTGCGGGTATTTCACAAATGGCCTGACCCTGTTAATATTGTTCTGATTTGTGGGGCAAAAGCTACATGTTGAAAACTTGTGGGTTTAGTTTGATGGGTGGTATCAAGGTTTGAGACCGTGGGTCGGAAAGGTGATGTGGATTATTGTGTTTTTTGGTTTTTGCATGTTTTTTGGCGTATATTCTTTCTATTAATAAGGCAATCAAGCAAGTTCTTGTTGTTCAAACTAAGAAAGAAGGGGGAGAGGTGGGACAAAGAAAGACATTATAAACAAAAGACCTTGCAAATGTGTAAACAAGCTTGGTAGCTACTTGTGCCAGATGTAAACACGCACGAGGTGCCTGCTTGGTACATGTGACCAAGGGGTTGTGCGCGGGTGCAAAAGGTTATAAGCACCTACAATAAAGGTCTTTGTTCTGCACCAGCAACGGAGTCTGTGACTTTCCTGCCACAGAACACGAGAGCACCAAGGCCTAAACAGCTTTAAATATCATCCGGAGCTTGGTATGAAGCTGGTTACAACATCAGCGGGGAAGAGCAACCTCATGGCAGTGCCAGCCACTGTGATGGCTCTGAAGAGAAGGTGGATCCTGTCCCCTGGGCCTGGATGAACTAACAGCAAATCCTCAAGGAACTGCTTCATTGGAGACCGTGGGAGCTCCTGACAGCCTCGGCGAGTGACTTAGCGGTATGTGCAAGAACGCCAGGAGGAAAAAGATGCCGAAACAAAACAAGCTGCCCAATCAAAAAGCCCTGCTCTGAGATACCAACAGTATCTCAGAGGATACTGGGGATCTCAGAGGATACAGGGGAAACACCCTCTGAAAATGTGCACTTGTATCAGTGTGTGAAAGAAAAAAGCAATGGCGACTGGCTCACCCAGTTGCTTGCAGTCACCAGCTGAGTTAGGCTGGCTTCAGCCCTTATACGGGCTGGGAATGAGACCATTTGCTTTGTCAGAAATCTCTGAAATCACGGTACAAATCCACTCCGCTGAAAAATGCCCCTACCCAGCAAGTAAGGCCGCATGTGAAATGCAAGACTTGCACATTGCTTCAATCCCCAGAACCATTAAGCCTACAGGAAGTAAAGGAGAGTGTCCGACATGCAGGACAGAGCATCGCACAAGAAGGCTGTGCATACTGACTTGAAGACGTGGGAACCCTTTGCTGAAATATTTCCTTATGTCAAGAGGTCCGGTTCTTATCAAGAGCCAGTATGCACTGTGCTTCAATGGGAGCTCACAGATGAAAAAAAGAAAGGGGGATATTTGGATATTTTCTGGATTTCTACGTAGCTTTACTGGACCGGTCGCTCTGTGGCTAAGTTTTGTTTTTTAAGAAAGCAAATGTATGTGGACGTGGTTGCAGGTGTGGATTTAACTTTTTGTTCCTGAACACGTTTACTTTCTGTTCCACCTCACACACGCCTGGAAAGGAACCCTTTTAAGGAGTACCTTTGCCAGTGGAAAGAGTAGGGGACAATCACTTTATTCGGACTGTATTTTAAAAGCTGTACATACATGGTGGGTTGACCTTCGCTGTTTACTCAGTGCACACCATGCTGCTCTCTCTCTCCCCGTCCTCAGCAGGGAGAAAATATGATGAAACAGCTTGTGGGTTGAGATATGGACAGGGAGATCTCTCATCAGTTACCATCACAGCTTTTGGAAGATGAATTCAATTTATTGCCTGTTAGTGACAGGGTTGAACAGTGAAAACTAAAAGCAAAGCTAAAACGCTTTTCTCCTACAACCTCTACTCTCGAGGCTCAACTTCTCACTTGAAACTTCAACCTCCTCCCCTCAAGATGAGCAGGACGGACTGGGAAGGGGGCTGTGCTCAGTCCTTAATGCTTCATCTCTGCTGCTCCTCCGTGGTCTCTATCTTCCCCCATGAAGGATGCTGCTGAAGCTAGAACTGATCCTGCATGAGCTTCCCACAGGCTGCAGCTCTCCCAGCACTGCCCCGACACGGTTTTGACCCGCTGGGTATACCTGTCAGGCACTGCTCCACACAGGTCCCCAGTGGGTGGCCTCCAGCCCCACTGCAGTCTGCTCTCCACGGGCTGCAGCTCCAGCCCAGGGCTGCTCCATGTGCTTTGTCCTCCTCCAGGCCTCATCCATTGCTGCACCGTGGGCTCCTTCATGGCTGTACGTGGAGATCTGCCCTGCGCAGTGCCCGTGGGCTGCAGGGGGACAGCCTGCTCCACCATGTGGAGCAGAAATGGCTGTAGAGACGTTTAATGCCTTCCTCACCACTGTCTTCAACACTGATGATGAGCTCTGGGAAGCCCAGAGACATGAGTTGGAGGACTGTGACTGTGGTAAGAATAAGCCCCCAGACAACCCCAAACTTGTGTAGGATGTGCTGCTGCAGCTGGATGCATACAAATCTATGAGGCCCACACGGGCTCATCCCGTGGAACTCCAAGGAGCTCCACAGGACTCCATTTTAGGGCCAGTTGTCTTCAGTGTTTTCATACCACGTCTTGCAGCACCTCATCCAGACGCCTCTTGAACACCACCAGGGACAGTGACTCCACCACCTCCCTGGGCAGGCCGTTCCAGTGCCTGACCACTCTCTGAGAGAAAAAGTTCTTCCTTATATCTCATCTAAATCTCCCCAGGCGCAACTTGTGGCCATTTCCTGCGGTCCTATTTGTTGCCTGGGAGAAGAGGCCAATCCCTTCTTCATCCCAGCCACCCTTCAGGAAGTTGTAGAGAGCAATGAGGTCTCCCCTGAGCCTCCTCTTCTCCAGACTCAACAATCCCAGCTCCCTCAGCCACTCCTCATAAGACTTGTGCTCCAGACCCCTCGCCAGTTTCCTTGTCCTTCTCCGGACACGCTCCGGGGTTTCGATGTCTTTCTAGTAGGAGGGGCCCAAAACCTAATACAGTATTCGAGGTGCAGCCTCACCAGAGCTGAATAAAAGGGGTGATTACCTCTTGCTCCTGCTGGCCATGCTATTTCTAATGCATTGGCCCTCTTGGGCACATGGGCACGCTGTCGGCTCACGTTCAGCCAAGCGTCGACCAACACCCCCAGGTCCCTTTCCTCTTCACAGTCATCCAGCCCCTCTGCCCTAAGCCTATAGCGCTGCACGGGGTTATGTCATGGTTTTGTTGACAGGTTACTGCAGCCAAAGTGCAGGACCCGGCACTTGGCCTTGGTGAGCCTCATCCCATTCACCTCAGCACAGCGATCCAGTCTAGCCAGACCCCTCTCAGAGGTCTCCCTACCCTCAGGCAGATCGACACTACCTCCCAACATAAAGATATTAAACAAGATGGGCCCTAGTACTGACCTCTGGGGGACACCACTCGTAACGGGCCACCAGTGGCCTTAACTCCACTAACTACTACCTTCTGGGCACGGGCCTATAGCCAGTTCTTTATGCAGAGAAAAGTACACCCGTCCAGGCCACGGGCAGCCAGTTTCCCCAGGAGAATACCGTGAGAGACTGTGTCAAAGGCTTTGCTGAAGTCTAGGGAGGCTGCCCCAACAGCCTTTCCCTCATCTACCAATCATCTTGTCACCCAGATGGTCATAGAAGGAGATGAGGTTGGTCAAGCACGACCTGCCTTTCTTGAACCCGTGCTGGCTGGGCCTGATCCCCTGGACGCCATGCACGTGCCGTGTGATCTCACCAAGAGGATTTGCTCCATAACTTTCCCTGGTACCGAGGTCAGGGAAGAGACTGGAGAGAGGAGAGCAGAGGAGTGCAGCGACGTGGCCATGTTTGTGACAGCGTGCGGTGATGTGGCCGTGTTTGTGACATCAGCAGACGAGTCACAATGCAGGGTGGGGTGGGGGGGGCCAGAAGCTGCAGTAGAGGCAGCGCTGGGGCACTTTGCCGTAGGCCTTCAGTGAGTGCGGTACGCACCTGCTAGCGGCTAGCGGCTATGGCTTGGGTGGTCTACATCGCCCTGGCGGTCATTGGAATCATCCTTTTGGGAAATCTCCTCATGCACGGCAATGTGCAGTTCTTTGGCATTGTTTGGATCCTTGCAGCGATCCTTGTTGGCCTCCTGAAGATCTTCATCTTCCTCCTTAAAGTGGCTCTGATGGTCTTCGTCCCACTGGCATTGCTGGGAATCATCCATCCGGGAAGTCTCCTCAGGTATGGCAATATGCACGAGCACGTTTGGCTGCATATGGAGCACCTGAGTCGGGACATGGCTCAGCTACTGCACAACATGGTGCAAGTGAGCCAGTGGCAGAGCTGGATGGCCAAGGGAGCCCAGCTCTTTGCTGCCCTGCAGCACTGGCCCATCTGGGCCTTTCCTGGAGCCTTCGTCCTGTTCTTCGGCTTCCTCTGGTGCATCAGGAAAACAAAATATTTGCCAGGAACCAGCAGCATTGTTTGGATCTGTGCTGCGATCCTTGTCGCCATCCTGAAGACCTTCATCTTCCTCCTGAAAGTGGCTCTGATGGTCTTCATCCTCCTGGCATTGATGGGAATCGTCCTTTTGGGAATTCACCACATGTATGGCGATATGCACGAGCACGTCTGGCTGCATATGGAGCATCAGAGTCGGGACATGGCTCAGTTACTGCACAACATGGTGCAGGGGAGCCAGTGGCAGAGCTGGGCGGCCAAGGGAGCCCAGCTCTTTGCTGCCCTGCAGCACTGGCCGATCTGGGCCTTTCCTGGAGTCTTTGTCCTGTTCTTCAGCTTCCTCTGGTGCATCAGGAAAACGAAATATTTGCCAGGAACCAGCAGCATTGTTTGGATCTGTGCTGCAATCCTTGTCGGCCTCCTGAAGATCTTCATCTTCGTCCTGAAAGTGGCTCTGATGGTCTTTGTCGCCCTGGCATTGCTGGGAATCGTCCTTTTGGGAATTCACCACATGTATGGCGATATGCACGAGCACATTTGGCTGCATATGGAGCATCTGAGTTGGGACATGGCTCAGCTACTGCACAACATGGTGCAAGTGAGCCAGTGGCAGAGCTGGGCGGCCAAGGGAGCCCAGCTCTTTGCTGCCCTGCAGCACTGGCCGATCTGGGCCTTTCCTGGAGCCTTCGTCCTGTTCTTCGGCTTCCTCTGGTGCATCAGGAAAACAAAATATTTGCCAGGAACCAGCAGCATTGTTTGGATCTGTGCTGCGATCCGTGCCGCCTTCCTGAAGACCTTCATCTTCCTCCTGAAAGTGGCTCTGATGGTCTTCGTCCTCCTGGCATTGCTGGGAATCATCCTTTTGGGAATTCACCTCAGGCGTGGCGATATGCACGAGCACGTCTGGCTGCATATGAAGCATCTGAGTCAGGACATGGCTCAGCTACTGCACAACATGGTGCAGGGGAGCCAGTGGCAGAGCTGGGCAGCCAAGGGAGCCCAGCTCTTTGCTGCCCTGCAGCACTGGCCGATCTGGGCCTTTCCTGGACTCTTTGTCCTGCTCTTCAGCATCCTTTGGTGCATCAGGAAAATGAAATATTTGCCAGGAAGCAGCAGCATTACTTGGATCTGTGCTGCGATCCGTGCCGCCTTCCTGAAGACCTTCATCTTCCTCCTGAAAGTGGCTCTGATGGTCTTCGTCGCCCTGGCATTGCTGGGAATCATCCTTCTGGGAATTCGCCTCAGGCATGGCGATATGCACGAGCACGTCTGGCTGCATATGGAGCATCAGAGTCGGGACATGGCTCAGCTACTGCACAACATGGTGCAAGTGAGCCAGTGGCAGAGCTGGGCAGCCAAGGGAGCCCAGCTCTTTGCTGCCCTGCAGCACTGGCCGATCTGGGCCTTTCCTGGACTCTTTGTCCTGTTCTTCAGCTTCCTCTGGTGCATCAGGAAAACGAAATATTTGCCAGGAACCACCAGTATTGTTTGGATCTGTGCTGCGATCCTTGTCGCCATCCTGAAGACCTTCATCTTCCTCCTGAAAGTGGCTCGGAAGGTCTTCATCCCCCTGGCACTGATGGGAATCATCCTTTTGGGAATTCACCACATGTATGGAGATATGCACGAGCACGTTTGGCTGCATATGAAGCATCAGAGTCGGGACATGGCTCAGCTACTGCACAACATGGTGCAGGGGAGCCAGTGGCAGAGCTGGGCGGCCAAGGGAGCCCAGCTCTTTGCTGCCCTGCAGCGCTGGCCGATCTGGGCCTTTCCTGGAGTCTTTGTCCTGTTCTTCGGCTTCCTCTGGTGCATCAGGAAAACGAAATATTTGCCAGGAACCACCAGCATTGTTTGGATCTGTGCTGCGATCTGTGCCGCCTTCCTTAAGCCCTTCTTCTTCCTCACAAAAGTGGCTCGTATGCCGGCCTGTGGCAGCAGCGGCCAGAAAAGGTCCAGAAATGAGGTGGAGGACGACGATGAGGAAGAGGACAGTGACTCAGACGAGGCATGGGACCTGGGCAGAGTTTGGGCCGACCACACCGAGTGGCCAGCACTGCACGTGGCCAAGAAGTGCCAGCTGGTGGAGGAGCTGGTGGATGACCTTCTGCGCGCCTGCCGAGGACAAACCTGCCACAGCTTCACGCCCAGGCTGCAGCCAGCCATCGGGATCTGCGTCTCTGAAGAATGGATTGCCCACCATGAGAACGTCGTCTACCACCTGCTCGTGCCCGTGAGGCCTCCCCCCGGCCACACCTTCCATGTAGAGCTGGACGACGTGGAGACAGTGACGAGCAATTCCTGTGTGCGCGTGCAGCTGGAGTGCACCTGCACGAGGGAGCGGCTGCTGGGGGACATGCTCTGCTTTGTGCACCACAGTCAGGAGGAGCTGAGAGAAAAACAGGAGCCCAGCTTGCTCGACACCTTCTGCACGGGCCCCTATCTGCACGTGGAGAAAAGCACGCTCTGGCTCCAGGACCAGGTGAAAGCAGCCTGGAGGTGTCTGCCTCAGTCGCGTGACTGCCGCCTGGAGCTGCTGCTTTCCAGCCACTCGTGCAAGATGCAGCTGATCACCCCCTCCAACTACACCTTCAACATCGAGATGACTCTTGGGGTGCAGCTTGACGAACCGGACACATTCCTGAGCATTGAGTAGGATCAGGATATGTTTCTATGTTTTCTCAATTTCGGTCTTTCAAAGTATGTCATTCTCTTACTTAAATAAATTGGCTATATTTTTAACACCAGCGCTCCTTGTGTAAGAGTTTTCTTTTTTGTGTCTATAGGACAAATCAACACCTAAGAGTAGTTTTGCTTTGAACATGGCTTTTTATCAATCTGTTATTTATCGCTAAGGCTCTTTTCTGCAGCTGCCTTTTGATTTCTGGTTGGTAGGAATGTGTTCAATAGCATCAAGACATGCTCAGTGCCACTGGGATGAGGATTCAGGAGGAGCTGGATGTCTCAGGAACTTTGCTGAGCATCGAGTAGGCTGAAGCCAGCTGCGCCAGCAGCATGGTGCGGCCAGAAAACTGCGCTGAGGCGGACATACAGATTGCCAGGAATACGGCCAGGCACGCCCAGCACCCCAGCTTCTACCTCAACTGTCTGCGGACCTGCAGTTGTCTGCCCGTGGGCACAGCTTTTCACCCCAAGCCCTGAAGATGGTTGTGATTCACCACCTGACAACCGTAGCCCTCTGAAGCCTGGAGCAAGAGAAATTGCCCCTGTGGCTGGATGACCTCCTGTGGCACTTCTGCTGCTGCCTGCAGAAGAAATACCTCAATCGCTTCCTCTTGGGATACGAGAGGGGGATTTTTTTCTATGATTTGCAGCTGTAAAATGGGGAGGAAGTCAACAGGCAATCCTTCAGCGCATCTAGGAATGTCAAGAAATCTTCCTAGACCATTTCTTATTAGCGTCATAGAGCTACCTCTTTCATTCTTGTATTAATTTTTGACTGTGCAGCCCTACAGAATTTCTTTTACAGAATTTTCGGTATGTTATATATATTAATGCTTTAGCCAACTTTATGTAGAAAACATAAGGAATCTTACTGTGAGGTGATTGAGATCATTAAGCAAGACTTTCCCCTCGTGAACCCATGCTGGCTGTGACCAGTGACTGTGCTGTCTTTCAGGAGATTTTCAGAAACTCACAGAACAATCTTTTCCGTAATCTTGCCAGGCGCTGAAGAGAGACCGAGAGGCCTGTAATTACCAGGGTCTTCTTCTTGCCCTCCCTTCTTGAAAACCGGGACAGCGTTTGTTAGCTTACAGTCGACTGGAATCTCTCCAGATTCCCAAGACCATTGAAAAGTAGTTGAGAGAGGTCTCATGATGACGGCAGCCAGTCCTTGGAGTTCTGTGGGATGAATCCCCTTGGCCCCATGCGCTTGTATGTACCCAGCTGTAGCGGCAAATCCCACACAAGTTTGGGCTTGCCTTGGAGTCTACTGTTACCATAGTCACAGTCTTCCAACTCAGAGCTCTGAGGGTCCCAGAGTCAGTCACTAGCTGAACAGCAACTGCCACTCTCCACCCGCACCCCAGTGAACACCCCTCAGTTTTGTAGTTTTTTTTCACGTGATGTCGTATGGTGTGGGATATCCCTTTGGCCAGTTTAGGTCAGCTCTCCTTGTTCTATCCCAGCTCCCTGTGCCCCCCAGCCTTCCTCGCAGGCAGGACGGTACTAAGAACCGAGTTACTGGAGTCATGTCCTCGGTTCTCTACAGCGCTGCTCAGCAACACCTGAAAGATCCGTGTGTTATCAACGCGGTTCTTCTCCTAAAGCCAAAACATAGCATCATACCAGGCACCGTGAAGAAAAAACTGTCCCAGCTGAAACTAGGACAGTATCCACTCTTTATTCCAATCACCATTACATCACTCTCATGTCCCACAGTTTACATGCAACCCAACTATTAGCCATCACCTATCTTGCTTTTTGATGTATACACACAAAAGGGGCCATCCCTGCGTAGTGTCTGTGCAGTTCAGTCAGTCCAGACTTTGGGCTCTTATCTGTCTTTCAGGGCAGGAGGGATGATGCACAGTGTTGGATTATCACATTCTGTTTCCATCAGAATCCGTTCTCCTTCAATCTGGATGGTTCTAACTGTCATACTCTTGATAAAGTATATAACAACCATAGACATGACGGCATGCAGCATTATGTAGCAGTTAACATCCGGCAACTTCAAATATTGACTGTTCTCACCCAGCATCAAACCACCTGGAGGTCCACCACCAGACATCCCCATCTTTCCGCATTACCCACCGCGTGCACCCAGGTCCTCGAGCACAAGCAGTCCCACGGAGGAGCTTGCCATTGCCCAAGGCAGGAATAACCCAGAGCGTCTGGCCCAGCATGTTCCTTATGTGCACCCCCAGAACTCTCTGGACAGTACATGAGGGGTGTGATCGGGCAGGGCCAGCTCTACTGGCAGATCCCAGCGTGCTGACTAACCAGGTGGCGTTTGCTGAATGCGTGTCCCAGTGTTTGAATGTCCCAGCACCCATTGCTCTCAGTGTAGTCCATTGTACTGTTGGACTTCCCCAGAGGTTGGTGCATGATAGCGCATGTGATATACCCACTCGGTGCCACGCTCCTTGGCTTAAAGTATCTATGAGGTTATTTTGGAAATGAGTCCTGTTGTCTGACTCAACTTTTTCTGGGGTGCCATGTCAACTCATAACACTTGCTTTTCAAGGCCCAGGATAGGAGTTTGGGCGGTTGCATGGAGTATGGGATGCGTTTCCAGCCATCCGCTGGTTGCTTCCACCGTGGTAAGCGCACGGCGTTTGCTATGGCGAGTTTGTGGGAGTGTGATGTCATCCTCCTGCCAGGGCCCCCTGTGTTTCAATGTCCTCCATTCCAAAGAGGCTCTGTCTGCTTGGTGTGCTTACCTGCAGTGCATGCTTCACACACACAGAACAACATGACCTGGTCTTTTTACTCTCTATGGCTAATTATCTGGAGCTTGACTGAAACACAAAACCATTACAGTGATGTTAGAACAGGTGATTCAACTCCCTTCTGAGAGACAAAGTACAAATTCAATCCAATCTGAGATTTCACCATTAAATGAATGAGTGAATGAGTGAATGACTGAAAGCACATGACAACTGAAAAGGTTTATTAGTCAAACATCTTATTTCCAGAGCTATCAGTCTATGAACGACCAAGTGATGGACCTGTAACCGGGTGTTGCTGTCCCTGCTGTCTGCAGAGGGTCCTGCGCTGAGGTGCTGGCCCATCAGCTGCACCTGCCATGTGGGAGCTGCAGCTGCACGTCGGGCAGTGCGGGGCTGCCTGGGGCTGCCAGTTGTGCGCTGTCAGCATGGCTGCTGCCATCACGGCCATTGCAAAGGATGGGCTACGGTATGACCGGGCAGCCCGAGGAGCCTGCAGCTCTGGTGCGTCTGGGTGTCAGGGAAGCTCTTGCTGTGGTGGGCCAGGTGTAAATCTGGATGCCACAGAGGGCAGAGTGTTGTAAGGTGGAGCAGCAGAAGTGACATCCAGGGTCTGGCTGCTGCTTGGTAGCAGTGGAGACGGGGCCAGAGGATGGCACCGTTCTTTCCCTGCTGCTGCAGCAGGATCTGGCAGGCTTGGAGTAGCGCTGCCACTGCCGGGCTCGGGTGATGGCTTTCTTGCAGCTCTTGAGCAGCAGGGACCCCTGGGTGCCACTGTCTGTGTGCCAGCTTCTGGATCCACTGACAGCAGGCTCCTTCCTGGCCCAGCAGCCGCTCCTTGCATGGACTGGGCGCCTGGGCTGCTCCTCGGGTGGCTCTCATTCGGGTCTTACTGCAAGGAAGGAACAGCCACATCTCTTCTCTTCTGAGCAAGAGCATCTCTTTTCTTGCAAGGCAGTTCTGGGTGATCTCTCTTGAAAAGTGTGTTAAAAAAGAAGAGTAACTGAAAAAGGCAAAGGAGAAAAGCTAGTTGCTATCAGTTCAGGAGTGCAAGACAGCAAGATAGAGGAGCTAAGACTTTCAACTGCTGAAGACAAACAAAAGCATTAAAAAGCTCCATTGGTCAGTTTAATCCCACAGTTTAGGCTGACTACAACAAGATGTGTTGCAAATATACTGAAATAAATAGACTCATCGTATCCTCGTTTACTTATCTTTCCATTCCACGCATTCAAACTCAACCCGAATATATTTTATTCACATTTTTTCAACTCAGCAATACTACCTCTAAAGGGCTGCCAACAGTGGGGGCCACTGTAAACGACCACGATTACAAGGACAGTGGCACTTTAGAGCCCAGACTAGTGAGCCCAAGGAAGGAAACAGACTTGCACCTCCTCGATGCACATGATGTTTGGCGTGTGATCCGCAAAGAAGCAGAGCGGGCGGGGAATTTGGACATGGTTCAAAGATTGCATTCGGCTCTCGCCTGCCCTGTAACTTACAAAGCTAACAAGTGCCCGAGATCGGAGGGTATAAGCATTCAAATAATAAAGAGCTCAGGAAAGCGATTCTTGCATTTGGGCTGGGTTCCCCCTGTACCAGTAATCAGTTGAGTTCTGTTATGAAAAGTTCCACTCTTTGCCCTTGTGATTGCAAGACCTTGACACAATTGATTTTAACAAGTACTCAGTGCATGATGTGGATGGGCTCTGGGAGAAGGCAATAGAGAATCCGGGTATGCCAAGTGGGGACGCTTTACAAGTCATTGGTATGGACAAACAGGTGGAAAATGAGGAGGCGCGGGAAAAATTGCTGCAAAAGATGGCTACAGAAAATGCTGAAGAGTATTGTTAGAAAGTTCTCTCCCCCCTGAATAAACCTACCCTCTTACAGATGATAGATGCTCGTAATAAGGTGGGCACTACGCAACATCAGTGCAACATGATGGCTGCAGCGTTTGCAGCGATGAAATTAGATTTTCAGAATTGCTTTGCATGTGGTCAGCCAGGTCATTTCCACCAAAATTGCCCAAACAGAAGGGCCTTGCAGCCGCCTGGGCCGGGGGTACGCACCCGATACCGCAAGGGTCGGCATTATGCAGATCAGTGCCACTGTGGATTAGGCAAGGAAGGGCTCCCTCTTCACGGAAACGGGGACACGCGATGACACAAGCAGCCCCAGCACCACAATCGACTCCAATGCCACAGGCACCACAGATTTATACGCAAGAACTCGTGATGCCGCCGGAGTGAATCTGGCCACCTCTGAGCCGGTGACCTTACAGTCTATCCAGGTGAGGGCAGTAGCGACGGGAGTCATGGGACCCTTAGGATATGGTTGTAGTGCTTTGTTGATAGGGCGATCTTCTGTTGCGATGCAAGGTCTCTTTGTATTACCAGGGGTCATAGATGCAGATTTCTTAGGGAAGATTAAAATGATGGTGTGGAATCCAACGCCTCCTTGTCAGGTGCCATCAGGCGCCCGTATTGCACAACGGGTACATTTTTATGCGCAACGGGTGCCAGCGATGGACAAAGAGAGAGGGGCTGAGGAGTTTGGCTATACAGGATCCCCACACATACTGTGGGCTCCAAAGGTATCACACATTCAGCCAACCCTGATGTTGTGGTTTTGTGATTTTTTTTTGTTGTCGGTATTCCACATCAGAACATCATGTGGGCCAGTGGGAGTTAACGAGTTAATGTTCTGGCTGCGTTTACTGTTGTGGACTCTCTGAGCATCCTGGTGGGACGGGAGGGGGCGGCATCTCCGGAGGAGCTGGCGAGAAGAGGAAGTGGGGTGGAGCTGCGGACCCGGGAGCGGCTGTATCTCCCGGTCTGGCCCGGCTCAGCCGTCTCAGCTCGCCGCAGAGAGCGCACGTGCTTTTCCCTCGTACTATCGTGGTTTGACTCTCATTTTTTGATACTCTTGTCTCTCTCGTTTTGTTTGGTTTAGTTAGATTCAGTAAATTACCCTTCCTGCTCAGATCGTTGCCGTTGTGTTTCCTTTCGTTAACACTATCGGCTTGCTCCCTGCCCCCGGTCCCTCTCCGGAGCGCACGTGGCCCGGGGCCGGCCGGGTCGCGGCAAACCGTTCGTACCTTTTTTTTTTTCCTTCTCTCCTTCGCGGGGCCTGTGCCCCCCTGTCACGGACTTATATCTAAGGATAACCCGTGAGACCTGACTTGCACGCTAGAGTCAGGGACTCCATCCAGAAATTTATGGTGTCTAGCATCATGGACACGGGGGCAGATGTAACAGTAATTGCCCAAAGGACTTTGCCATCACACTGGCCCACCTCACAGGTTCATACCACATCAGTGGGTATAGGAGGCCAGACTGTCCGTGTGCAGAGTGCACACGTGATTCAAGTAGTGGGCCCCAAAGGCATAAGAGCCTGTGTTCGTGTCTCTTTGGGGACGGGACTGCCTCTCTCAGTGGGGACTGAATTTGGGGACAGTTTTATCATAGGGGCCTTTGCGGTGCAGCGTACATTAGTAGTCATATGGAAGTCATCAGATCCTGCGTGGGTGGGTCAGTGGCCCCTCAGTAGTGAAAAGCTGCATCACTTGCATGAACTCATTCAGGAACAGTTCCACGTAATTCCTACTGCCAGCCCATGGAGCTCTGCAGTGTTTGTGATTAGGAAGAAGAATGGGAAATGGCGTCTGTTGCAAGATTTACGGCAAGCTAATGCTGTCGTGGAAGAAATGGGACCACTGCAGTCTGGCCTACCATCCCCTACAATGATACCAAAAGACTGGTGTTTGACTGCTATTGATTTAAGGGACTGCTTCTTCACCATTCCGCTGGATCCTCAAGATGCACCTAAGTCTGCATTCTCAGTTCCCTCCAGTAATGCGTCTGAACCGGCTAAACGATATCATTGGACGTTGTTACCCCAGGGAATGAAAAATAGTCCCACTACAGGTCAGTGGTTTGTAGCAAGGGCTCTATTCCCTGCGAAGGAAAGGTTGCCCCACACGACTATTTATCACTATGTGAATGACATTCTTGTGGCAACCCAGTCAGGGGAACAGATGCAACATGCAATGACCATAGTTCTTGAATGCATCAGAAGTCAGGGCTTAGAAGTGGCTCCTGAGAAAGCACAGGAGAGCTCACCCTGGACATATTTGGGTTGGCGAAATACGAATCAGAACATAGCCTCACAATGTCTAAAAATAAGCACAGAGGTTCGCATCCTGAATGATATGCAGAAATTATTAGGAGCCATAAATTGGGTCAGAACCATGCTGGCCATAACCTGGGAAACGTTGCATCCATTATTTCAGCTATTCAAAGGGGAGGGACACGGCATTAAATTCAAGGTGAACTTTGACGCCGGAAGCGCAAATCGCCATTAAGGAGGTTGCGACAGCCACGTCAGAACGACAGGTTCAGCGATATGATCCAGCTCTCCCCTTTCAATTGTTAATTATGAATCTGGACTTTCAATGGGACGCAAAATTAAAAGCAGAAACTATCACTACGAGGGTTGAAATGATCGCCACCCTCATCATCAGGGGACGGCAAAGACTATTGTCGCTGAGCGGGTTGGAGCCTTCAGTGCTTATTTTGCCAGTATCTGTAAATATGTTACAGCAGTTGTTTCAAAGTTTGCTGTTTTTCCAGCTGGCCAGGGAAGGCTTCCCTGGAGCAATATCAGTGCATCCGCCAGGGCACAGATTATTAACTGTACAGTGGATGTCCGACATTCACACTGTAGAGGGATCTCCACAGACCGTGGACTTAGCTGCGGTGGTGCGGGTATTTCACAAATGGCCTGACCCTGTTAATATTGTTCTGATTTGTGGGGCAAAAGCTACATGTTGAAAACTTGTGGGTTTAGTTTGATGGGTGGTATCAAGGTTTGAGACCGTGGGTCGGAAAGGTGATGTGGATTATTGTGTTTTTTGGTTTTTGCATGTTTTTTGGCGTATATTCTTTCTATTAATAAGGCAATCAAGCAAGTTCTTGTTGTTCAAACTAAGAAAGAAGGGGGAGAGGTGGGACAAAGAAAGACATTATAAACAAAAGACCTTGCAAATGTGTAAACAAGCTTGGTAGCTACTTGTGCCAGATGTAAACACGCACGAGGTGCCTGCTTGGTACATGTGACCAAGGGGTTGTGCGCGGGTGCAAAAGGTTATAAGCACCTACAATAAAGGTCTTTGTTCTGCACCAGCAACGGAGTCTGTGACTTTCCTGCCACAGAACACGAGAGCACCAAGGCCTAAACAGCTTTAAATATCATCCGGAGCTTGGTATGAAGCTGGTTACAACATCAGCGGGGAAGAGCAACCTCATGGCAGTGCCAGCCACTGTGATGGCTCTGAAGAGAAGGTGGATCCTGTCCCCTGGGCCTGGATGAACTAACAGCAAATCCTCAAGGAACTGCTTCATTGGAGACCGTGGGAGCTCCTGACAGCCTCGGCGAGTGACTTAGCGGTATGTGCAAGAACGCCAGGAGGAAAAAGATGCCGAAACAAAACAAGCTGCCCAATCAAAAAGCCCTGCTCTGAGATACCAACAGTATCTCAGAGGATACTGGGGATCTCAGAGGATACAGGGGAAACACCCTCTGAAAATGTGCACTTGTATCAGTGTGTGAAAGAAAAAAGCAATGGCGACTGGCTCACCCAGTTGCTTGCAGTCACCAGCTGAGTTAGGCTGGCTTCAGCCCTTATACGGGCTGGGAATGAGACCATTTGCTTTGTCAGAAATCTCTGAAATCACGGTACAAATCCACTCCGCTGAAAAATGCCCCTACCCAGCAAGTAAGGCCGCATGTGAAATGCAAGACTTGCACATTGCTTCAATCCCCAGAACCATTAAGCCTACAGGAAGTAAAGGAGAGTGTCCGACATGCAGGACAGAGCATCGCACAAGAAGGCTGTGCATACTGACTTGAAGACGTGGGAACCCTTTGCTGAAATATTTCCTTATGTCAAGAGGTCCGGTTCTTATCAAGAGCCAGTATGCACTGTGCTTCAATGGGAGCTCACAGATGAAAAAAAGAAAGGGGGATATTTGGATATTTTCTGGATTTCTACGTAGCTTTACTGGACCGGTCGCTCTGTGGCTAAGTTTTGTTTTTTAAGAAAGCAAATGTATGTGGACGTGGTTGCAGGTGTGGATTTAACTTTTTGTTCCTGAACACGTTTACTTTCTGTTCCACCTCACACACGCCTGGAAAGGAACCCTTTTAAGGAGTACCTTTGCCAGTGGAAAGAGTAGGGGACAATCACTTTATTCGGACTGTATTTTAAAAGCTGTACATACATGGTGGGTTGACCTTCGCTGTTTACTCAGTGCACACCATGCTGCTCTCTCTCTCCCCGTCCTCAGCAGGGAGAAAATATGATGAAACAGCTTGTGGGTTGAGATATGGACAGGGAGATCTCTCATCAGTTACCATCACAGCTTTTGGAAGATGAATTCAATTTATTGCCTGTTAGTGACAGGGTTGAACAGTGAAAACTAAAAGCAAAGCTAAAACGCTTTTCTCCTACAACCTCTACTCTCGAGGCTCAACTTCTCACTTGAAACTTCAACCTCCTCCCCTCAAGATGAGCAGGACGGACTGGGAAGGGGGCTGTGCTCAGTCCTTAATGCTTCATCTCTGCTGCTCCTCCGTGGTCTCTGTCTTCCCCCATGAAGGATGCTGCTGAAGCTAGAACTGATCCTGCATGAGCTTCCCACAGGCTGCAGCTCTCCCAGCACTGCCCCGACACGGTTTTGACCCGCTGGGTATACCTGTCAGGCACTGCTCCACACAGGTCCCCAGTGGGTGGCCTCCAGCCCCACTGCAGTCTGCTCTCCACGGGCTGCAGCTCCAGCCCAGGGCTGCTCCATGTGCTTTGTCCTCCTCCAGGCCTCATCCATTGCTGCACCGTGGGCTCCTTCATGGCTGTACGTGGAGATCTGCCCTGCGCAGTGCCCGTGGGCTGCAGGGGGACAGCCTGCTCCACCATGTGGAGCAGAAATGGCTGTAGAGACGTTTAATGCCTTCCTCACCACTGTCTTCAACACTGATGATGAGCTCTGGGAAGCCCAGAGACATGAGTTGGAGGACTGTGACTGTGGTAAGAATAAGCCCCCAGACAACCCCAAACTTGTGTAGGATGTGCTGCTGCAGCTGGATGCATACAAATCTACGAGGCCCACACGGGCTCATCCCGTGGAACTCCAAGGAGCTCCACAGGACTCCATTTTAGGGCCAGTTGTCTTCAGTGTTTTCATACCACGTCTTGCAGCACCTCATCCAGACGCCTCTTGAACACCACCAGGGACAGTGACTCCACCACCTCCCTGGGCAGGCCGTTCCAGTGCCTGACCACACTCTGAGAGAAAAAGTTCTTCCTTATATCTCATCTAAATCTCCCCAGGCGCAACTTGTGGCCATTTCCTGCGGTCCTATTTGTTGCCTGGGAGAAGAGGCCAATCCCTTCTTCATCCCAGCCACCCTTCAGGAAGTTGTAGAGAGCAATGAGGTCTCCCCTGAGCCTCCTCTTCTCCAGACTCAACAATCCCAGCTCCCTCAGCCACTCCTCATAAGACTTGTGCTCCAGACCCCTCGCCAGTTTCCTTGTCCTTCTCCGGACACGCTCCAGGGTTTCGATGTCTTTCTAGTAGGAGGGGCCCAAAACCTAACACAGTATTCGAGGTGCAGCCTCACCAGAGCTGAATAAAGGGGGTGATTACCTCTTGCTCCTGCTGGCCATGCTATTTCTAATGCATTGGCCCTCTTGGGCACATGGGCACGCTGTCGGCTCACGTTCAGCCAAGCGTCGACCAACACCCCCAGGTCCCTTTCCTCTTCACAGTCATCCAGCCCCTCTGCCCTAAGCCTATAGCGCTGCACGGGGTTATGTCATGGTTTTGTTGACAGGTTACTGCAGCCAAAGTGCAGGACCCGGCACTTGGCCTTGGTGAGCCTCATCCCATTCACCTCAGCACAGCGATCCAGTCTAGCCAGACCCCTCTCAGAGGTCTCCCTACCCTCAGGCAGATCGACACTACCTCCCAACATAAAGATATTAAACAAGATGGGCCCTAGTACTGACCTCTGGAGGACACCACTTGTAACGGGCCACCAGTGGCCTTAACTCCACTAACTACTACCTTCTGGGCACGGGCCTATAGCCAGTTCTTTATGCAGAGAAAAGTACACCCGTCCAGGCCACGGGCAGCCAGTTTCCCCAGGAGAATACCGTGAGAGACTGTGTCAAAGGCTTTGCTGAAGTCTAGGGAGGCTGCCCCAACAGCCTTTCCCTCATCTACCAATCATCTTGTCACCCAGATGGTCATAGAAGGAGATGAGGTTGGTCAAGCACGACCTGCCTTTCTTGAACCCGTGCTGGCTGGGCCTGATCCCCTGGACGCCATGCACGTGCCGTGTGATCTCACCAAGAGGATTTGCTCCATAACTTTCCCTGGTACCGAGGTCAGGGAAGAGACTGGAGAGAGGAGAGCAGAGGAGTGCAGCGACGTGGCCATGTTTGTGACAGCGTGCGGTGATGTGGCCGTGTTTGTGACATCAGCAGACGAGTCACAATGCAGGGTGGGGTGGGGGGGGCCAGAAGCTGCAGTAGAGGCAGCGCTGGGGCACTTTGCCGTAGGCCTTCAGTGAGTGCGGTACGCACCTGCTAGCGGCTAGCGGCTATGGCTTGGGTGGTCTACATCGCCCTGGCGGTCATTGGAATCATCCTTTTGGGAAATCTCCTCATGCACGGCAATGTGCAGTTCTTTGGCATTGTTTGGATCCTTGCAGCGATCCTTGTTGGCCTCCTGAAGATCTTCATCTTCCTCCTTAAAGTGGCTCTGATGGTCTTCGTCCCACTGGCATTGCTGGGAATCATCCATCCGGGAAGTCTCCTCAGGTATGGCAATATGCACGAGCACGTTTGGCTGCATATGGAGCACCTGAGTCGGGACATGGCTCAGCTACTGCACAACATGGTGCAAGTGAGCCAGTGGCAGAGCTGGATGGCCAAGGGAGCCCAGCTCTTTGCTGCCCTGCAGCACTGGCCCATCTGGGCCTTTCCTGGAGCCTTCGTCCTGTTCTTCGGCTTCCTCTGGTGCATCAGGAAAACAAAATATTTGCCAGGAACCAGCAGCATTGTTTGGATCTGTGCTGCGATCCTTGTCGCCATCCTGAAGACCTTCATCTTCCTCCTGAAAGTGGCTCTGATGGTCTTCATCCTCCTGGCATTGATGGGAATCGTCCTTTTGGGAATTCACCACATGTATGGCGATATGCACGAGCACGTCTGGCTGCATATGGAGCATCAGAGTCGGGACATGGCTCAGTTACTGCACAACATGGTGCAGGGGAGCCAGTGGCAGAGCTGGGCGGCCAAGGGAGCCCAGCTCTTTGCTGCCCTGCAGCACTGGCCGATCTGGGCCTTTCCTGGAGTCTTTGTCCTGTTCTTCAGCTTCCTCTGGTGCATCAGGAAAACGAAATATTTGCCAGGAACCAGCAGCATTGTTTGGATCTGTGCTGCAATCCTTGTCGGCCTCCTGAAGATCTTCATCTTCGTCCTGAAAGTGGCTCTGATGGTCTTTGTCGCCCTGGCATTGCTGGGAATCGTCCTTTTGGGAATTCACCACATGTATGGCGATATGCACGAGCACATTTGGCTGCATATGGAGCATCTGAGTTGGGACATGGCTCAGCTACTGCACAACATGGTGCAAGTGAGCCAGTGGCAGAGCTGGGCGGCCAAGGGAGCCCAGCTCTTTGCTGCCCTGCAGCACTGGCCGATCTGGGCCTTTCCTGGAGCCTTCGTCCTGTTCTTCGGCTTCCTCTGGTGCATCAGGAAAACAAAATATTTGCCAGGAACCAGCAGCATTGTTTGGATCTGTGCTGCGATCCGTGCCGCCTTCCTGAAGACCTTCATCTTCCTCCTGAAAGTGGCTCTGATGGTCTTCGTCCTCCTGGCATTGCTGGGAATCATCCTTTTGGGAATTCACCTCAGGCGTGGCGATATGCACGAGCACGTCTGGCTGCATATGAAGCATCTGAGTCAGGACATGGCTCAGCTACTGCACAACATGGTGCAGGGGAGCCAGTGGCAGAGCTGGGCAGCCAAGGGAGCCCAGCTCTTTGCTGCCCTGCAGCACTGGCCGATCTGGGCCTTTCCTGGACTCTTTGTCCTGCTCTTCAGCATCCTTTGGTGCATCAGGAAAATGAAATATTTGCCAGGAAGCAGCAGCATTACTTGGATCTGTGCTGCGATCCGTGCCGCCTTCCTGAAGACCTTCATCTTCCTCCTGAAAGTGGCTCTGATGGTCTTCGTCGCCCTGGCATTGCTGGGAATCATCCTTCTGGGAATTCGCCTCAGGCATGGCGATATGCACGAGCACGTCTGGCTGCATATGGAGCATCAGAGTCGGGACATGGCTCAGCTACTGCACAACATGGTGCAAGTGAGCCAGTGGCAGAGCTGGGCAGCCAAGGGAGCCCAGCTCTTTGCTGCCCTGCAGCACTGGCCGATCTGGGCCTTTCCTGGACTCTTTGTCCTGTTCTTCAGCTTCCTCTGGTGCATCAGGAAAACGAAATATTTGCCAGGAACCACCAGTATTGTTTGGATCTGTGCTGCGATCCTTGTCGCCATCCTGAAGACCTTCATCTTCCTCCTGAAAGTGGCTCGGAAGGTCTTCATCCCCCTGGCACTGATGGGAATCATCCTTTTGGGAATTCACCACATGTATGGAGATATGCACGAGCACGTTTGGCTGCATATGAAGCATCAGAGTCGGGACATGGCTCAGCTACTGCACAACATGGTGCAGGGGAGCCAGTGGCAGAGCTGGGCGGCCAAGGGAGCCCAGCTCTTTGCTGCCCTGCAGCGCTGGCCGATCTGGGCCTTTCCTGGAGTCTTTGTCCTGTTCTTCGGCTTCCTCTGGTGCATCAGGAAAACGAAATATTTGCCAGGAACCACCAGCATTGTTTGGATCTGTGCTGCGATCTGTGCCGCCTTCCTTAAGCCCTTCTTCTTCCTCACAAAAGTGGCTCGTATGCCGGCCTGTGGCAGCAGCGGCCAGAAAAGGTCCAGAAATGAGGTGGAGGACGACGATGAGGAAGAGGACAGTGACTCAGACGAGGCATGGGACCTGGGCAGAGTTTGGGCCGACCACACCGAGTGGCCAGCACTGCACGTGGCCAAGAAGTGCCAGCTGGTGGAGGAGCTGGTGGATGACCTTCTGCGCGCCTGCCGAGGACAAACCTGCCACAGCTTCACGCCCAGGCTGCAGCCAGCCATCGGGATCTGCGTCTCTGAAGAATGGATTGCCCACCATGAGAACGTCGTCTACCACCTGCTCGTGCCCGTGAGGCCTCCCCCCGGCCACACCTTCCATGTAGAGCTGGACGACGTGGAGACAGTGACGAGCAATTCCTGTGTGCGCGTGCAGCTGGAGTGCACCTGCACGAGGGAGCGGCTGCTGGGGGACATGCTCTGCTTTGTGCACCACAGTCAGGAGGAGCTGAGAGAAAAACAGGAGCCCAGCTTGCTCGACACCTTCTGCACGGGCCCCTATCTGCACGTGGAGAAAAGCACGCTCTGGCTCCAGGACCAGGTGAAAGCAGCCTGGAGGTGTCTGCCTCAGTCGCGTGACTGCCGCCTGGAGCTGCTGCTTTCCAGCCACTCGTGCAAGATGCAGCTGATCACCCCCTCCAACTACACCTTCAACATCGAGATGACTCTTGGGGTGCAGCTTGACGAACCGGACACATTCCTGAGCATTGAGTAGGATCAGGATATGTTTCTATGTTTTCTCAATTTCGGTCTTTCAAAGTATGTCATTCTCTTACTTAAATAAATTGGCTATATTTTTAACACCAGCGCTCCTCTTGTAATGGTTTTTTTTTTTTCCTGCAGAAAGGATTAGGGATTCTGGCTGTCGGCATGTTGAATGTGATCCAGCAGCATGTCCTGGCAGCCCAACTGGTCAACGGTACCCTGGGGTTCATCAGGCCCAGCACTGCCACCAGGTGGCGGGAGGGGTTGTCCTCTGTGCTGTGCGCCTCACCTCCTGCACTGTGTGCAGCTGAGGGTGCCACAATGTAAGAAGTAAATAGAACTGTTAAAGAGTGTCCAGAGGAGGGCTGCAAAGATGGGGAACGGTCTGGGGAGCAACACTTATTAGGAGAGGCTGAGGTCCCTGGGTTTGCTCAGTTCAGAGCAGAGGAGCTGAGGGGAGGCCTCATGGCAGCCTGCAGCTCCTCACAGGGAGTGGAGGGGCAGCGCTGAGCTCTGCTCTCTCCTACAGCAACAGGCCCCGATAGAATATGACACGGAGGAGGAGGCAACAGGACACACATCAGAATTCAAGACATGTAGGGTGATGTTTAGAAAGTCTTGGCTGCTTGAAAGCCCAGTGAGTGGAAGAAAGTTTATTTAAAGGCGGAGAGTAGAAGCAGAATGCAAGAGCTGGGTATTAAGGGTGCAGAATAAGGCCACTGTCTCCTGGTTGAAGCAAATCGATGTGGCAGTACTTCTCCTGGTGTGCCACTGGATATAAACCACCTGTAGCCTGGAAAGCTCAAAAAATGCTTTAGGATTGAGATATTTTTGTGGCAAAAGTCCCTTTTTATCTCGCTAAGGAGAAATTACATAAGCAGGAAAGATGGGGCACTTTCTGCTGAAGGTTTTGTATTCATGAGCTCTGCTGCCACTTTGGATTCCTCACCATGCCGCACAGTACCAGGCTTCCAATTAAAAGCTCAGGTCCTTTAGACAAGCAATTAAGTGCTAGCCCGGGCGTGTCCTCAGACCTATCTACACAAATAAAAAGAAGCTGATGAGCTGCAGTGAGGAGAAGGAGGAGGATTTCTGCCCCAAATGGCTTGCAGTGCCTAGTTTTCATTTTTTAGTGCGTAATTTTTAAGTCAGAAGCTATCACTGCCACTAGGTGAGCCACAGCCAGAGCTCACATTCGGCTTTGAAAACAACAGCAAACTGTTTGCCTTGCCCAAGACAAATCCAACACAACACAGCTGTAATGCCTGCCCACGGTATGGGCTGACATCCTCACGGCTTCTGCTTCCATAGGGCACCAAAGCGGCTGCAAACATGTTTTGCGAGTGAGAGAAATATCAGTTATCATAACTAATAATGCCATAATATTTTTTATTTTTTATTTTTTAAAAGGAAATATGAAAAGCACATACTTATATCATGTGCTTCATAACTGAGGGCCAACTCCACCACTCCTTCCTGCTGGATGGAGTTACTGCGTGCTGCTCTAGTCTGGCTCACAGTTGCTGCCTACATTTCCAGCAATGCTTTCCAGGTAGGATGTGCAAGCTCCCGAGACATAGGACCAGTGTGCAGGAGTTTATGTGCTAACAGAGTAACTGTGCAGAAGTGAAAAGCCGCTGTTGTTCTTGTTTTCCATATCACCATGCAAGTGCAGCAAGACAAATTTAGGCATCTCCAGCATGTGAGCCTCTTGTTCATCTTCTCTGTTGGCATCAAAACAAATCGAATATATACTTCCGTTGCCAAGAAAAATCACTTTTCCCCAGCAGTAGGTGAGACACTGGTAGAGCACCAGAATAGGGGTTCATGCTGCTCAAGGGTTCACATTCACATGCATCTTCTCAAGGAAAGTGCAGCTTGAAAGTGAGCAGAAAAGCACTTCTGCCTTTTTGAGCAGGGATGCCCAGTAGAGATGCAGCAGCACTTCTAATCTCAGCCTCATGTCTCTCTGTGGAGGCCCATAGGGCTCACTGCCACTGGGTGGGCTCATCTCTGTCCCCACTCTTAGCCCATCTCAACCCAAAGTGGCCATCAAAGGGGTGGCAGCAGTGGGACAGGTGGAACAGCTCTGCTCCCAGCTGTTGGGGAGGCTGTTCTAGCTCCAAGTCCTCTGCTAACAATAATTTCCTGGAGGGATAATCAAGAAGCACACTGCTTGGCTTCAAAACATACAATATACTTTATTGCCTGCTAGATAATCAAATTGAGGAGTAAACACCATAGCTGGAAAAAGCAGAAAAGGACCAGGAAAAGGAAAAGAATATCCAGTCACCAAACAAGTTTATCAGGCAATAAACCATACACAATATAAATAATCTGTTTCCCAAACAACTAAATTTTTATTTTGCTAATGGCCTTTATATGGTTAATTATCAGTAGTAAAATCTCTGGATTTCATTTTCTACACAGCATTAGTAGTAAGAAATATATAAGGGACTCTGCAGAAAGCAATACAAAGGAGTTATATACACAGGCACCTTCTGTGGAGCAAGAACAGAACTTCATCTAGGGAGGAGGGGCTATCTACAAAACAGAAGACCATGGTAATACAATAGTAGCTCAGACTTAGTTCAGCTGCTGCCTTTCCACAAGGCAGGTCAGCCAACTTATGTATACATATATATTTTAATATAGATATATAGAGAGATTTATTATTTTAAAAATAATGTGAACTACCTGTAGTTCCTAGGCTAATTTTAAAGAGGCAGTGTACCTTTCTGAAGCTTCATTTTCAGGAAGTATATTAAAAATGGTATATAAAAGACTAGCAGACCCAAGCTCATGTATCAGCAACCGGTATCTTTCCTCAGAATTTTTTTCTAATGCCACAGTTGCCATCCCCAGTGATGGCAATGCCTTCAGTCATCTAGATTGCTATTTACGTTGCTACCGCTAAGTTTGCTTGATTATAGTGTTGTTAGTTATCATCGATTATTAATAGCAATAGTGCTGCAATACGCTGTCAGAGCCTGACTGCATTATGAAGACCTAGTCTTTATGCGCATGCAGAGTTTTGTCGCTTAATCTGAAAGACCATTTCTCATACAAGATGTTTCCCCTGCCAACCCCCTGATGTTCCTCCAAATGCACCAAAAGGGCCACTTCCATCCACCTAAGGAAGACCACCAGCACACCCTACACCCAAAGTATTTCTAGAGGCCTCTTCCCAACCCAGCGATGACATCTGGATTCCTCACTGCCTCACACATCATCCTAATGGCAAGGAGATGGCTTTGCATGGAGTACACCAATAACAGTGTGGCAATACACAAACTGTTTTCCATAGTACGTATGACATTTTGCTGAGGGAGCATAACCTTGCCTGCTTTTAAAGACAGATGTCCAGACGGAGCAAGATGTATTTGCAGTATTACAAAATGAAGGTTGTTTGTATTTAAAAACATACCTGACATTAAAATCAGCATTGTGCCAGGCAACCACATCCTTGCTGAACTTAGTATTAGCCTTGGCATTGGATTACAAAAGAACAGAGCTATAAAATCCCTGACTGCTATTGCACCATGCCTTTCAGAAGCAATCTCAGCTATGACAGCAGCAGCAGGTGCCCTCTGCATCCCACTGAGCACCAATGCTGGGCATGTAGGGATGTGCTGTGAGAAGACAGGAGTACCCACAAGCAAGGCACTGACCTGTACCATGCAGGAGTTAAGCTCTTCTGCCCGTGCAGGTAAACCCACTATGAAGGGGATCTGCTGAAAACTCAATTATCCCAGTTCCTGCATCATCACAGAGAGCATCCCATGTCTTATTTAAGTGTCTGGACCTTCCTTTCTGCTTGGCATAAGGCAGATGGATGTGTCAGCATCAGGGCAGGGAGATCTGGTACCTCAACAAGCAACTGCAGAGTCGGTGCTTGCTGTCAGTGCTGTAACTTCTGTTCAGCTCTATGGGACTCACACTCAGCAGCAGGGAAAACACAAGCAGCACCCTGCTGTGCTGGAAAGGGAAAAAACAGGCAGATTTTGAAAGAGAAGTTCTTACATTGGGTTTAAAACCAACTGAAGCTTCACCTTCACTAGCTGTTGCTGGTTCTCTGACTGCTGAGGAGAAAGGTGAATAGCAGTGCCCAAGTTGATCTCCTGCAATCAGCAGCCTTAGCTGTTACTTTTGACCATCCTGCACCCCAGTTTGGCTTACCCTGGTGGAGCTGCAGAGCAGTGTTAGGAATCCCATAGAAGGATGAGGGATTACAGGGCCATTGAAGCCAGACAGAAAGACTTCTCCATGCATCGCTGAGGATTATGTTGATAGTGAAAGCCAAAGACTGCTGACATGGTGCACAATTTGCAACTATAACAAAGCTTGACAGGCACCCAACATATTTAATAGTTCATATGTAAAACTGGGAGCCAAAGATTCTTGTCACACCACAATCCCTGCCAGGGCTGGGAAAATCAGCCAATTCCTTTTACACACATCATTTCCTCCTATATAAAGCCATTTATCTGACTCACAAGCTGTGAATCACATCTTATGAACTGCTCTGGTGTACCTTCTCTTCTTTAAGCCAACAATTCTTTGTCACTTAATGTGCTGATGCTGTCAGCTGCTACAGAGAGGTGTCTGTGGAAATATTGCCCTTCAAATGTCAGCCCATGGCCGGTGGGCACCCACACTGGATCTTTTCAAAGGCTTTTACTGCAGTCAAATAGTCTTGGGTCCTGCACCCACACATACTCCTCACAACATGCATGCCTGTATCAGGGCCAGACATAACCTGGAGCAAGTGAACAAGGAGCTCAGTTTTTCTGGTCCTCAAGTCTGCACCCTACCATTGTTTCACTTATTGTAGCACTTGGATGCAGCACCCAGCCTCTGATTTTCTTCCTTCTTGACTTGGATGTCAGTGCCTGGGTCTGCTCCACTGTACACAGCGTGACCAAGGGGCAGCACATGATGGTCACGTCATGCCTCCAGCAGGACCTGTATCTTGCTGCCCTTTCTCCTTGAGCTAGTAGGGCCAGTGATAGCATTGGCTGCACAGAGCAGACAAGATGCTGCAGAAGGCTGTGGTGCTCTGGTGGCTTTCCTGCTCTTCATCTGTGTAGATGAAGAGTGGGGAAGCTATACCTGGGCAGATCAGAAAGCAGGCTGAATGCGGGCATGGCCATCATCCAGCACTTGGGGCACTGGTGTGGAAGAGGCATCCCATTGAGAGGCTGGGTAGGACTCAAGGCTGGACACAAGGCTGGTTGCTGGGACCCCACTGAAGGCCGAGCAAAATGCCCACTGCTCAGCCTGGTGGTGGCCATGAGTGAATGGCCCAAAGATGCGGGCACGTTCTGGCATTTACCAATGTCACAGCACAGCTGAACGAGAGCACTGTTGTGTGAGATGGGTGTTTTCCTTGTTTGGGTTCCACCTCACAGTAGTATGGCTTTAAGGACTGATTTGTAGCATCCGCTCAAGGGTACTGAGGAAAAAGCTGACAGGTTTGCTTTTGTTTTGTCTTTACTGTCAGAACTCCGTAAAACAAATTGAAGGCAACTGCTAGATAGAAAACACAGCGCTGGGAGAAAGGTTGCTTTGAACCTCTCTGGTATGGCTATTAACAGACAACCTGACAAACTATTCAGGAGAAGAGGTTTTTGAAGGCATGTGGCAGTCCTGTGGCTAGTGATCATGCTGGGCTGGCACTCTGTGACAAATCTCACCTCATCTTATCCAATCATTATATTTAATGTCACAAAAAACAACATACTTGTCTAGCATCTTCTGAAGATGCAGTCTTTTTTTACATCTCTATCTCCTAAAATTATGTACATGGGCACTGTGGAAGTAAGGGTGGATTCCACAACCATCTTTCAGGCAGGCGCAGCTTAACCTGTCCTGGGATAGAGAAGCACTCCAGGTCCCTGTGACTTCATGCTAGGTAAATACCACCAATATCTTGTCTTGTCCCAGCAAAGGATGCATTGAACATCTTGGCAGGATGCTCGGATGCTTTGGCTTCCTGTTTAGCCCACAGCCCACACAAGCATGTGCTCTGTCAAGAGTCAATTTACATCTTCCTGACAAGCCATTACGAGCCTCTCTACTTTTCACATGAAACATTTGGGAACAGCACACAGAGAAGAGCTCAGTGCAATGGCCACTGTGCAATTTCAAAAACTGCCATGGACAGCCTTTGCCCCACATTTTGGGATCTTGAAAAATGTTGGCCGAACTGCCATCAAGTTGATAATGAGCAAGAGAAAGAAAACACAACACTGATAGGCTAGTCAGGTTCTTGCCTAAAGACTGCAGGGGATGGCCATTCTAAGAGCAGCTACTTTTAAACTTGCTACAAGCAGCACTAAAGATTAATTAACCTAGAGAAAATATGACTCTGCTTCAAAAGGAAAAAAAAAAAAAAACTAGGGCCCCAGGATATTGTAAACAGGTACTCACAAACATTGAGGTGAGACATCATTAGGAAATACCAGCATTACCGTGTAGATGATTTGTGGTATTTTTTTTCACATATTACAATTGCCCAGAGAGATGACCTCACATAAATGAGTCATTCTCAGCTGGTGATGGAAAGGAAGTAATACAATGACATCAAGAGCAACCAACTTCCAAAGATGAAGGAAACAAATAGCAGCAGCGGCGGCACCAGGCTGCTGCTCACCTACGACCAGCCGTGGGAATCCATCTGTTTACCACTTCTGAAGTGAACAGCTATTTTAACAGCTTGCTAACCTGCCTTCACCATAGAAACACAAGTGGCACAAGCAGAATCTGATGTACAGAAATGCTGGCTTTTCCTATGGGCTTGTCTGCATGCCAGTTTTGTTTTTTTAAGGTTCACGTGGGTGAGGAAAGACCATCTAGAGACACACTGACAGCAATGCAAGTCAGTGGCATCCTTCCTGATGTAATGCTCTCTGCTTAAATCAATGCCCAGTAGCAATAATAAAAGAGTAAAAAATGTCTTTGTATCAGCTGCACAACACGTGCCCAAGGGCTCCACATGCCACCACCGCCACCACCAGCACTTTTTCAAGGACATGGCTGAGGCTACACCCCCAAGTGTCTGGCACCGCTGCAGCCAGCTCGCACCCGAAGGAGGATCCCTTGTGCATTCATCAACATTTGGTACTCACCGGGCTGGTGGTGTTCAGCCACATCACTACTACACTCCCAGCTGCAGTTTTGAAAACATTTTCAACCTGAGACCCTAACAACCACAGAGAATCTGCTCACCTGACACAAGCAAAGCCACCAAGTTAGACTTTAAACAGAAGATGAAAGACATAGAAATCAAAAAACATGTTACTGCCTGGCAAGATCTGCAGACTAAAAGACCCGAGTTTGCATGGAAGGGCTTAGCTGTTACTGAGATATGATTTGCTGGTGCAGTTTCCTGCAATGGTGTTTATGGGGTCCGTTTATGTTCTTCGTCTGGAAGCCGAATTCAACACATTCTGATGGAGTTTGCCAGTGTAATTGCCATGATGCTCTCATTCTCCTGATGCCTTATTGGAGCTGAGGATTTCCTCAATAATTACAGAGAAATAAAATTTAAATGTTTGGGAACTTTTTTTTCCTCCTAGAAAGAAATTCAGAGATGTGCCAAGATTTATTTTGCAAGTTAAAGCTTAGTATGGATTAACACCAACAGTGTAGGTCTAATAGGCAGCACTGAAGTTCTGTTTTGTTTTTAAAGACAGTCAGCATGCTACTTCCACATTAGTTGCTGTTACAAGCCATAAAAATAAGGCAGGCCAAATCCTCTTCAACTGTGAAGCTTTTCTCAATAACAAACTGCTGGGAGAAGGAATTAGTTGACTGTATTTCAAAGAACTGCTGGGTTCCTGGCACTGGTGCTCTCTGGCTCTTCTACAGAAAGCCAGGCTGGAGGGAAAGCTCCGCTGCTTTGCTGGCATCGCTGGCAGATCCCATTGCCCTGTGATTCTCTCTCTGCAGAAGCTGCAGCTGATGTCCAGCCATGGCTAGGAAACGTTGCTGTTAAAAGCATTATGAAATAAATAATGCTCTTTGCATATTTTTTTAAGATCTGTGAAGTAGCTCAGGATGGTCCGGTACCGCTCCCATCCCACTGAAAATGAGTGGGAAGTTTGGAATTGATGTCAGTCAAGTTGTAAGCCGTGCGAGGAAAGGGAGGAAAGTCGAGATGACTGAGAAGGAAGGTGAGAAATTCGTAAGTGAAGCTCAACATGTCCAGCTTCCAGCGAGATAAACAAACCCACACATTACATGAGATTTTCTTCCAGCAAATATAAAATAGATTTCAGTTGGACAGTGGATTTGACAAAGCCAAGAGGTTTCCACTTGGATTCAAGGCAACACGTGCCGTCTGAACAAGGACATCCAGCACTATGCATTAGCATGAAGGTTGTTGACTTAATTGGTTTTTGGTGGTCTTTTTTTTTAGTTTTATTTTTTATTTTTAAGTAAAAAATAATAAAACATGACTGATCCTGCAAAGCACTTGGGAATATTTTCTGAATTCTCTGAATTGTTATTTAAGAATGTATTTCTGTCTCATTATATGCTTTTAAATCCCTGATGGCCACCCTTAGCTGCCGACCACAGAATTGCCAGCATGCACTAATTTTTTTTGTCTGGGCTTTTTAAAATTAGCCACAGATTATCAGTCTGTGACTCTGCAACTGCTGCTCTTCTATGACCAGAGCACATGGTACCAGTGACAACATGTAAGACTTGGGGAATCAAACTGGCTTTAAATACAGCTGTCCTCATGCTTAAACAATAGGCTCTTTTTCCCTCATGCTAGTCAGCACAATTAGATGGTAAACCTGTACTGATAAATGCCAACAGACAGCCTGGCTCAGAGATCTGTAATCACACCTCTTGTACAAATACATCTGAGCTACAGTGTTTCCATAAGGCATCCTCTAGCAGCCCTTCACTCCTAAGAAATTGCTTCACTGCTGTGGATTCCTGCATGAGAATTACCCAAACTCAATACTATTATTTTCTTATTATTTTCTTGAAGCACAGCACGAACAATTTGCTTAAGTACAGATTAAGCCAGTGGCCAACACTTCATATTGTTACGAAGTACACATACAGAAGCAGTTGTTATTAACAACACTTTTGCCATGTGTCAAATACACCTGTCATCTGATGGAATGCTTCCAAACGGCATCACACCTCACGCAGCTCACACACTACTGACTGAAAAATTACTGCTGCAGTGACTGAAACAAAACATGGTATCCATTCCCAACCAAGGACTTGAACTTCAATTTCTCATCTTTTTCTTTTTTAAATTTTTGCTAATGGTTGGCAAACCCTGCTTTTGAAATTTGAACTTCTTGAAGACAATGAAATGCTTCATCTGCTGTGATGGTGATTTTTCTGCCTCCTCACTTGCAATAGAAAACAGTGCTCCACAACCAAGATGAAAACTAACTTTGTTGTGATGACCTGCTGGTATCTGCAGGCAATTTACATGGCTGCTGTAACCAAGGACACATCAAGCCCGTGATCCACAAACTCATAGGTGCTTGTAAGCACCTGGATGCTCATGAAGGCCTGATTTCATCTGGTTTCAGCTAGGTTTGTTTCATTTTTACTTAGGAGGTCCCATCTAGAACAGAAATCCCCTGGTAGTGTTTAGTATCTGAGATACTAGGCTTTGAAACTTCTGGCAACATGCTACTAAGCTTTAAGACCTCTCGCAGCAGAATCATTTTAAGAACCAGTCATGAAGACATCAAGAAACTGTTCTTCATACTTGGAAAGCCTGCAGGGAAAACACCAGTCCTAACTCCAGGTGCTGACTAGGTACTAAGAGCACTCACAAAGGGCTTGGAAAGAACATGTCTGAGTACCAGAAGGATCTGATCTGAGCCCAGTGGCTGCAATCACCAGAAAGCTTGACCATGTAGGACTTCCTGCCAACCAACACCTTGCCAAAGGAAGATCACCAAGTGCCCCCACATCACGTTATCAAATGCCTGAGCAGACAGCTCTGACCTCAGAAAGGAGTGAGTGCATCTGGAAGACACGTTAGTGTAAGCCATGCAGATATTTGGGTTTCCCTTCGCAGGAGAAGACTTAGCCACAAATACAGTGAATGCAAAAAAGCTTTAATTTGAGCAAGGGAACAGGTGCCTGTGAAATATCTTCCCAGATGACCTAGCAAACTAGCCAAACACAAACTATAATGACTGCACCTAACACTCTCAGTACTAGGTGTTTCCATTCAGCAAGTACACTTTGGTGTTAAGCCTGAAATTCTACAGTAACTGGTTTGGTTTTGGGGTCTATTTCAATGAGTTCCTCTTGTTTCACAGACAAATAGACTGAAGTACATATATATAAATACTGAAGTAGTATTTGTACAGAATAAACTTTTGGTATGGATTTATGCAAGCTGGATTTTCAACCAGTTTCAGCTGACGTACAGACAGCTACATCCTGTGTTAGATTACTTCTGCTGAAGACCTAATCTGCCTTCTCCTGCCAGTAGGTAACAAACGAAGCCTAGCTGAAACCTTCAACACATTTTAAGTACAACTGTATTAGAGCTCAGTTTCTTACTGTTTCTGTGCCAAGAACAGTCCACAAAAAGAAGTTCACACTGAATAGCTGGTAGGCGTTATATCTTACAGGTTTTATTTTTGAAAACAAAACAGAACTTTGCAGCAGATATAGAAATGTTGTCTCGTATTTTGTTACTAAAGAACTGGCAGTTCCTTGTGCTATATCACAGTTATGGCATGCTCAAGTAACCTTTGCACCTCACTTAATGCTTTTACACTTAAAAAAAAAAAAAAAAGTCTGCTTCAGAGCAGGATTAACTGCACATTAAAAAAAAATTGTGATGAGCAATGAAAAGAGCCCAACAAATGGAATCAAGGAAGAATATTGTAATGCCAGGCAGAAGCATGTCACCTTAGGACGAGGATGTCATTCCATCCTGTGTCTTGAAAGTATTAGTGGGAATTTTGTCTTACCTGACAGTTAAGAGAGTGTCAGTGTAATGCCAAGCAGCTGCAAGTAGCAGTGTGAGAGCTGGGTAACAAACCAGGTCTAGATGCATTGAGTGGGCTGCACTACGCAGGTGTTTCATTGGAAGAATGAAATGAGAGCAGACACAAAAACACAGGGGTCTGAGTAATGAAGATGACTATATTTTAAGGTAATTCAGTAAGAAAAAAAATGGAATTGTAACTTCAGTGTCCCTGACTGAGCATACTGTACTGAGAAAAAAGATATTTTCTAAGATTCCTTCCAGCTTTTTACTTGCTGCATCAGAGCTTTTCTCTCCCTTTCTCAAATACGACCATTACATGGCCTTTAGCTCTGAAGCTCTTTCGTTCCTGGTATTTCTTTGCAGACAGCTGATGCGTAACCAGCAAAGGCAGTGCAAGATTGCGTACATTTCTTCTTCCCTGAGTAAGTGGCACTCAGCTGAAAAAAAAAAAAGAAAAAACCCCGCACAAAAACCCAAACCACGCCCCCTCCACCACCAAAAGTAAAAGCTTCCCTTCTGCTGCTTTTGACCCAGAAACAGATCTCTGCTTGCAAGCAAACAACTGCTTTCTACTGGTTTCACATATTCTGTACCTGGGTCTTGCGTGATACGAAAAATACATTGCAACCAAGGAATCTTCAGGTATCCAAGGCAAGAAAAAAAAGACAAGACCTCCCAAAGTCTAATTTTTAATCCTAAATAAAAAAGGTAAAACACAGGGACAGAACAGAGTACTGGTTTAAATAAGCTTTGAAAGTAGTGGGGATCTTTACGTTTAAATACGGATGATGCCTGCTATTTACTTTTAAAAAAGAAGCCATTCTGAGGAAGTTCTTCTGGTGTTCGGAAACTGAAAACGTAGCAGGGGTTTCTTTATGTGAGATGACTTCACTTATTTCTGTGGGTTAGAAATGAGCTTTCCAGTTGTGTGAAGACAAAATCCAGAAACACACTGTGGAAACCTGGAAAGCTTAGAAGAAAGGGCAAATGGCTCTCCCTCGGTTTAACTACACTGAGTCCTGCCTCTCCCTCGTCCACAATCTCCAGCTTCATGCCAATATACATTCAGTGAATTCTGTGGCACTTGCATGTGTCTGCAGATCTTTCCAACAATGTCAAAAGTGTTGATCAAGGCTCAGAAGTTTGTAAAAATAAAATGAAAGCTCCCATTATAGACATCTTTAAGCAAGAACAAATGGGCGTAGGTTCTTTGCAAATACGCAGTGTTTTTGTAGTCACTGTGCAGAAGTTGGATGGATGATCTGATGGGAAACTACAGCTCACAGTTTTGGGGATCCATGTCTGTTTTTTTGGCATCTTCCATTTTCAGGTGGAAAACGAACTTGCTTCTTTTTAAGTGGGAAAAAAAAACCCAAGAAAAAAAACAACTCATACTCTAGCTAAAAACAAGTTCTGCAAACGCTACCAAGTCAGCCATACGTAGAAGTGAACAACCACTTAATAGTAAAGCAGGGGAAGTATCAAAGCAGCTCTGTTTTAATAGCATTTATTTGCAATCATTAGTTTTAAATGGGAAACTGTTTACAGGCACACACTAGATAATCAAAATAGAACGAACATAAAGAAATCTATTTGACGGTCCTTTTCAAATATTTCAAATATTTTATTAAATATTTTATTCAGGTTTTGATCACAGTTTAATGTACTTTAGCATGTTATACACATGACTTAACATGTGCACTTAATATCAAATTAGATAGAGGTTTTTGAAGAAAGTACGACATTTTATAAATGTGCTTATTGACTTCTAACTACACACATCTAAGAAGGCAGTAGCTCTGTTATACCACTTATGGAGATGAACTATTATAAGGCATGTTTACACCAAGCTTTGGAGAGAATAAAGCCAAATACTGGGTCAAAATTTAGTGGAATTACGTATGAGAATAAAAGTTGAAGGACTGGGCCCTACAAAGAGATCACAGCAAATCAGATGTGTTAAAACTGTCAACACAGACTGGTTATTAAAAGCAAGCACTGCTGAGAAAGAAGATTCTCACAGTGTCTGTATTTTTTCAGACATTTTTGAAAATTACACCTTATGGCGTAACGTGAAGGAAAGAGAATGAAATTTTCCAAGAAAGTTTGAAAAACCATTGTCTGAGAAACCTCAAGTTGTTTTGGGACCTAACATGGAACGCTTTTATACAGGCAACGTCTTCCAAGCCACTGCATACCAATGTGTGTGTGTGTGTGTGTGTGTGTGTAGAAGGTATACACACACCTCTCTCCCTCTTGCCTTTGTCACCTTCAGACCACTGAATAAAGTGTAGCAGTGCGTGGAAAAAACAAGGTTAAAAGAGTAGGTTAGAGCACTGTATTCAGAAGCCTGGTTAGTTAGGCTGTACTGTGCGACAGCAGACATGTTTTTTTTTTTTTTCCAGTAGGGTACAATGTGGGTCTGCTGGCATAAGTTAACGATCAAGATCCAGAAATTACAATATAATTCTTTGGAAGAACTCAACAAACATTAAGGTATTTGCATTTGTTTTTAAAACTCAGTGTCAAGGCCCTAGGTCAAAATAACATGCCTCCTCCAGAAGCATCACATAAAGCCAAAGCTCAATTCTAGGGGCACAGTAGCCCGTAATCAGGGCTCCTGCACGGTCACACTGCAAACTACAATGCTGCCCCTCAAATAAGGATGGTTTTAGGCAGAAGCTCAGGTGTGTTGCTGAGTGGAGGTCTCAAGTCAGTTCTTCCTAGATGTCTGCCTCAGAAGAATCAGTGGGGGAACATAAAACATGCATCCACTTCATAAGCTCCTTCAAAGTTGTCAATTCAGTAGAAAATACTGAGTATATAAAAGACTATAATAGCAGTTAGGTGAGAGAATAAACCTCTCTGTGCCTTTTTATTGGGAAATTCAGGAGAGGAGGCAAAAAAAAAACAACCTCTTTCACAGCCTAAATGCACTCATTCTCATCTCTCAGTGTCCTGAAAATGACTCAATGTTCTGGCAGCTTTAGATGATAGTTTCATAATATGTACAAGGTAAGAAGAATGCCACAGATAGTACAAAACATGGCAAAGATACCTACGAGCTCTACAATCTAGAAAACAAGCATGGCAAACAAACAGTGTCTAATGAATAATGTATGGTATACAACACAAAAGTTGCACAGTTATGTTTCCTTGTGAAATTAGGATTGCAAATGTAAACTCCAGAATAAATTTCAAGAGCAGCATTTGGCTTACTGCATGACCATTGGGAGTATCTGAAGTCCACCACCTGATGAGCGCAGCAATTCCTGCTCTTACACAACCCATTCTACTGGGCCTATATCCCGCAACTCATGTGACTATGGCAGAGTTTCAACAAATATGCTCCAGCAACACAGTTTGGCTACCACTATATATTCAGCCTGATGTTGTCAGATAAATGTTGCTGTTGGAAAGTAAAGCATACAGAGATATACAAATGGTATCAACGGCTGAAAAGATTAAATGATCAAGCCTGAAAGCAAATGGAAGTTAACAAAAGTAGTCTTTTAGGAGAGGTAGCCATATTAGACTCAGCATTCAAAAAAAGGGAGTGCACTCAAAGGACAAAAATACATTACAAGATCTTGTACACCCATTATGTTTTTGTCTTTCCTACAGTTTTTTTTTTTCAGAATGTATACATACGCGCGCGCACACATATATATCTTTTTTCCTAACTCCTCTTTGTTGCCACAACTTCACCATACTGAGAACAAAGGCCAGCTTTCCTTTTAACCTCTCTTAGCTGTCCTGTGACTACAACTGTAGCCTTCAATCTGTTCCAGTACCCGTACAGTAGCTAACAGGCAGCAGAATTAAATTGCTCCAATTTAATATCCTGTTCCAAATGATAGCATCCAAACTATAAGGCATTCCCTCATTCTGATGCAAGTTACGACTCTCTTGGGTTTCTGCTTGGTACAGACTGCAGAGTGCTCTTCAGCCTTACGCTACAAAAGTAGATTACACCCAAACAGTAAAGCACGAGGATGGAATTTGAACACTGGTTCACATGCTTCCATCTATCCCTTGTTCCTGCGCCCTTTTCCAACAACAACGCTCACCACGTTAATTTCAAAAGTCACGCACCAATGCTATAAAAGAGAAATCCAAATTAACAAGAAATCTTTTGCTAATGACTTTGGGATACTGTATTAGTATAAAAGAGCATTCAGTCATCTTAAATAAATATATTCTATTTCTGAAATCACAGCACATTCAAGGGGTAGTTACTGCCGTAAGCAGAGCATTAGGTGATCTCCATGGATGTTTTTCATCGATTTGGTCTAATATCTGGAAAATAACCTACTGTGGGGATAAGAATCTGCATCTCAAATGTTCTGCAGAACGTTCTTCCCATATTTGCATACAGTACTAGAATAATTAAGAAGACATTACAGTATTTTCCTCCCAGCTGCTTGCATCTGTAGCTTTGGCTACAACAATATATTCCGTATACCTCAAAACTATATATGAAATACCCAAGATCACTAAATAAATAAAAGCCAAGGAAACCTGGGACAGTACTGCATTTTACACTTGAGATGAGATTCCCCCACTCCCATGGATAAGTGATAGAGAACAACTAAGGTAATTGCTTTTTTTTTTTTTTTTTTTTTTTTTTTTTAAAGAAAGATTTATACACAGGTTCAGATCCAGAAAATAATGTGAAATGCATAAATATTGATAGCTTTAGGCTAAGTTAAAATGGGTTCAGTAAAGTATGATACAACATATTCAGAATAAACAAAGCAGAAAAGCATCATATTTTGGTTTGCTTGAGATATACATAAGGTGCAACAATTTCTTTTCTAGAGGCATTTGTGGACAATGTGTTAACAGGTAACAGTGTTTGCTGGTATACTGAAGTACACACAATAGCAATATGATTTTTCCAAAACAAAAGCAGCTGAAATTAATAAAAATTAAAACAAAACAAACAAGGAAAAAAAAAAAAAAAAACCCAACCCCAATACAGTAAGATATTGGTCTGAAATTTTTGTTGTGCTAACAGACTTTGTTACCTGAAAATACTGATACCCCTTCTAGTAGATTCAGGGAAAACTCTAGCTACTGAAATCAAGACGTCACTCAGAGAACCAACAAAGGCAAATGCCTAGTGAACTATAAAGCTTTGCAGGATTTCTGCTACTCTCAGTGCCTAATCGCTTAAAAATTAAGCATATCTACAAAAAGGTTTATAAGTATCTGAAAACAGTCATATCCAGTAAACTGACCCAACCCTACCCCCTCTCTAAGGGAAAGTCAAGGAAAAGCAGATCAAGTAAGATATTAATTCATATAGAAAAAAGTAATTTTCTGTTTCTTTTAAAAAAGGTACCATTAATATACAGAAATATCTTCAGGAACAATATTGAAATTTAAATTGAGGAAGGATGGGGTGCTTTGACAAAAATATATCTACTCTAAAGGTTTCTAGAGAAATAAGTTAGTACCATTGTCAAGGTGAACGGCCTGCACTGTAACATATTTGGATTTCAGCTAATTATAAAGTGGTCCAAAACTCCAACAGCCACCTTGCTGTGACCCAACAGTTTAAAGTCTTTAGCTTTTCCTGTCTTGTTAAAATAACTTATAAAACTTTAATAAAATCTTATTAAAAAATACTGCCATAGGCTACAATGGCATTTGAGGGGCTCTTAGTCATATATTCACCTGAATTTTTAAAAAAGCCTTTTCACTGACTCATTGGCTCTGAAATTTTGTTGTTCTTTTGTAGTTGTTCCCTTCTTCCAACACATGCATCTTTGATGGTGCTGTTTTAGTGAGACTTTCCAAGCTGTCTACCCTAGTCAAACCTTTAACTCTTCGTTACAACTCTTGTGGTATCTTGTTATACTGTTTCCCAACAATGAACCAAAGATTTTCACTTAGCTACAACAATGAAAGGCTAAACCTAGCAAGCATTAATAGAGTTACTGTCCATATGGCTATTACATCAAATTAGTTACAAAATAACCCCAAAACATATTATCAATTCAGTCAAGTATAAATAAGAATGCCTGATAGAATGATGTAAACTCGCATCATTTAAAGACTTAATTCAAAGAACTTCAAACTCAATCTAATACTATCAAAAGTTCAGCCAGTATGACGAAGACTAATATAAAATTATTGCTGGAGTCCAATTTGGTAAATTGTTGTGCTACAATGCAAAAATTAGGGAAACATCTTGTGCTATTGAAGAAGTACCCTGTTGAATTTGTAGCTTTAGTTTAATTACTAGTGATCATTTTGCATCTGTTGGTAGGAATCAATGCTTGGTTATACAATAGTGTAAGTCGAAATAGTGAAGACAGCAGGCCAAGTGATACAATTGGCCTGGCTTTTGGGATGCATTTATGAGAGCAAACCACAAAAATTCAGCATAAGCAAAGATAGAAGCTGGCAGGTGGATCTGTGGTAGTCTGAATTCAGTCAAACATTACTCTTTAGTTGTAGTTTATCTGCATAAAACTTTCCCCTTGACCAACACAAACTGTAATTGGCCCTTTATACAAACTCTGAAGCCGTCTGTGCATAGTAACTACAACAATGCCAGTGTCTTTAAAATGTAAAAGGTATGCTTACCAGAGTACATGTATATTGAAAAGTCATGCTTTTAGGTCTTTCAGAATGGTGAAATAATACTAAGGTCACTTTTGAAAAACATATTCGCAGTACTTTTTGTTTACAGGAAAGTTTCACCAAGTCACTCAGATATCTATGCAAAAATAAAGGAACCTTCCAAGGCATTAAAGACAAGTCAATTCTCTGCAGTATTTTTCTTTTCCATACATCACTCCTTTTTCTAATGCACATCATCCTGGTTATTCAAAGCTAAATTAAAAAGAAACAAAACCCAAACATAGCCTGTCAGAATTTTTGCCAGTAAACTCTACCACTCTGGTGGCAAATATAAAAGTGCAGAACATCTGGACCACGTGGCTGCCCAAACACCGCTAACAATGGTACATCTGTCCAGGCTGCCTTGAGTTCTCTGGAACAGGTTTTATATTCATTCTACAATATAAACGTAGGCATAACCTATTAATATAAACCATCTTAGAACTTAAATCTTCATGTACAAAAATGACTAAGAATATCTAATAATAACTAGTGCAGTGCGTCAGTGTTTTTGTTGTTGTTGATTTTTTCATTTTCATTTAACTAGGCATTATATGAAACTAGTTGCCATACTCTCTGGTTGGTAAAAGAGATGCTGTGTGAACTAACAGTAAAGGCAGCCTTCTTCATATCAACCACCTATTTACTGTTTAAAAGCCTTCAATAGAAAGCAAGCTCTGGGATCATTCCATTCCTGTTCATTAATAGACAAATAATATCACCCTCCTACATACTGGGTTCCAATTTGAAGACCTGGCCCATGTTGCTAATGTCTGGCTTCCAGTGAATTCTGGGCCACTCAGAGCAATAAGCACTTGCTTGCAGTCTATAGTTTCCATCACATGGACTGACTAGCTTCCCTTGGTAAAGACAAGGCTAGGATATTAGGTAAAGCACAATGTTTTACAATAAAGTGGAGCTTCACTGGTCAGCGCAGGAAATAAGCACTGGAGCCTGAGACATTTCATTTGGCTGTCCATCATGTGGGAGAGGTGTGGCCCTCTGATTTCTGCAAAGAAAAGAAACCCACTGTTATTCAGAGCATGGAAATGCTTTTATCAGACAGGAAAGACAGAAATTAGCAAGTGATATAGTTCAACGTCTAGTGAACTCCACGCTGCCACAGATGTCCACATATTGCTGGCTACTAACTCTGTTTATAGGTATTCCTGCAACAATAAGAAAATATCCTGAAGACAACCTGCAATACAATGCAAAGTCAGACAAGTCTTGATGGTATTTGATTACACAAAACAAAACAGATGGCCAAAGAGTAAGTTAAGAGCACACAAGTGCTGTTACACATTTTATAAGTGAGTGGTATCAGCCCTCAGTAGTGGAGAGCACAGCTCACATACAGCAAAAGATGGCAAATGCACAGAGGCGTATGTCATGTTAACAAGAGTCAATAGCTGGCTTTTAAGCAAAACAAAAATATACCTATCAGCAGTTACATGCTGGGATGACTCCAAGTTTCATGACCTAACACTTCATCAGCCCAGCACAACATCTCTTTCATTACTTCAGCAGTGTTAATTTACAAATGATCCCCTGGCACAGGATATCATAAAAATACACCGCACCAGAATTACGTGCTGAAAATCAATGTCAGTCATTGAAGCAGATGGACCTGGGAGAACTCCTTTGCAGCTTGCCTTTTAAAATGCATGCAAAAGAACGTCACTGCCTGTTATCTAATTTCTCAAGTCAGATTCTATTATTGTTACATTATGTGTCACTTTGAGCAGTGAAAATCTGGAGCCTAATTCTTACTTACACAAAGGCTGCTTTGATTGCACTTTGGCAGATCTACAGTCTCTACAGAAACGTCGGTACTGACATGCTTTGCACACCTGTAGTGCAGTGAAATGGCCTTGGTACAAAATGCAGCTCAGGATCATAAGCGCTTTAACTATGGCACACACAAGGTAACCAAAGCTAAACAAACATTCAAATGACAACCATGCTGTCACTTCCAGACAAGCTCTAATTACATTTAGAAAGGACTCTGGCTTCTGAGGCCCAAGACTGTGTAAAATTACATAATAATTGAACGTAGACTCTGAAAAGAACACATCAAGCAAACCTCTAATGCTATTCTTCTCATTTCTAGTTATTCAGAGATAAAGAAGTTGCACAGATAATAAACAGTCAACAGAGTAGAAGTTAGAGAAGCATGCAGCCCATGAGATTCAGGTTTCTGTTTTGACTTCCATTTGACAAGTCTGTAAGAGACCTATGGCACAGTTGCTACTTGGAAAGAGTTTCCTTTTTCATTTTCCCTAGTGACAGAAGCCGGAATTTGCAACAGTTGCTAGACGTTTGGTGTTTTCAGGCCTCACGGAAGGTGCCACACTGCTCTAACTGCATGATGAGATGACAAAATATGGTTGTAGGTAAGGAAGACCCAAACAGAAGGGTAAGTAAAACACTGGTTCAAAACACTATTTTTAAGGAGGAAAAATGAAGGAGAAAAAACTTTTAGGAAAACAAAGAGGACATCATCATAACTAAGTGAATCTTAGTTATGTAACTAAGTCACTCCTGTGCTGCTCTTCTCACAGCATTACTGGAAATCAATGAAACCACAAGGATGCAAATGAGAGCAGAACTCAGGACAGCGCTTCTCCAGGTTTCATTTCATGGCTTCCAGCCATGGAAAATGACAAAAACAAGTTCATACTTTTGCAGTCTTGATAGCAGACTGCTGTTTTGCAAAACTGGGAGAAAAGTCTGGGCAAAAGTAGTATGAAAACATTTCTCACTTGAAATGCTATTGTGTAAGCAAGGTAACAGCTTCGGCAGAGAAGAGGTACCAGGCTGAGTTCATCAGACTTTCTTTCTTGGTGCCCTTCAAGCTTCTGAAAAAAGTCAGTGTTTCACATTAAGTCTGAATACATAGAACTGGATTGCCCAACAGGGGCCACAAGATCAACAGTAGGTTGTGAGGTTGTGAATGGCTTCATCAACCGCTGCCTTGTGGTTTCTTAGGTAGCCAGTAATCTGTTACATGCCATTTGCTCAGGCTGTGATGGTTTCAGACTGTCCTAGATTTCCTTACTGACTTTCCACTATAGCAAAGGATATAGGCCATCATATCTCCAATAGTGGGACAATACTAAATAATTAAGAGCTAAAGACGACTTGCTGTCATTCATTTCCTCCCATCACAGGTCTAGAATGCAAGATCTGACCATGCTGGCTGAACTGACCCGACAGGCCTAAGAGATCTGTGCATTCTCCATATTATCTGCGTGGATGGCCTAACTCTTACACTGAGAGGACCAGACCAAAGTAATGTGACTTTCCATCACTCAGAGCTGTTCTGCCCTGAGGACATTCTGCAGATGCTTTTCCTCCTACACAGCAAAGGACAAGAGTAAAAATAACAAGCAAGCTTCATTCAGTCATGTTCAGTAAAAAATCTGTGCTAGTTACATGAAATTCTCTGTGCAGTCTTAGGCCACAGAGACATAGAAAACAGCGTACAATAGCTGTTTAAATCTATCATCTGACAAATGGTGGCTGAAAATTAGAAACTCCCCATTATTAGGATCTCAAAGAGCATATTAAATGATTTATACACAAAATTTGGGAGTCAAGTTTACAAAGGAGAATAATTTTACTGACTACTGAAATAGACTACAGCGTCATGTAGGTGTCGACTTAACACTAGGAAGCTAGTGGTGGAAAACAGACATTCAGAGAAAGCAGTGGAGGAGGAAGCACAGGCCAAATTAAACACTATGCAATTCACGTGCTTTCTGAACATTCTGGCATCAAAGAGAAAAGAAAATCATACCTGTGTACATTTTCCATTGCTGCTACCTCTGCCAGAGCAGCTAAGCTAAAAAATGCAGACACTGCTGGCATATCTGATGTAATACTATGATTTTCTTGTGTCTCTGCATTTCCGGAGCATTCACTGTTGCAATCAGTTTCTGCACTCGACGCTTTTTGAAGACTGCTCTGTGGAAGATCTTTTTGCTTTTCCTCTGTAACAAAAGAGAGTTAAGCTTGCAAGTCTAGCTCTTACATTCATAGCAGTACATTGAGGTACTGACCAGTCCAGTGTTAACAAAAACTTCACCATTAGGACTTCGATTGTGCTAGTAAAATTAATTCATGCTGCAACTTCTTCTGAACCAAGCTAATGACTGAAGCATACAGAGGTTTATGAAGCAGTTTACTGACTTTGGATTCAGCTAAGTTTGATCCTCCAGGTCAGTGAACAGAGCTTGTGTCTCTGTGTACGTTTAAGATACAAGAAGCCCGAAAGATTATCTTAACCACTGAGGCTTTTGCACTGATTGTCATACCACAGAATAGTTTTTATGTCATATTACTAAGTGCACTATGATTACTTTGCTGGACTGGAAAGAAAGTATGAAATGGTATGAAAGTATGAAATGAAAGTCTTTCATTTCTTTCTGTAATCAGCTCTTAGAAAAATACCAGGGAGAGATGACAGATGTGGGCAGTCAAACAAATGGAGTTGGCCATTAAGGATGTAACCATTTCACAGTTGATCGATATTTGCATTTTATAGAATGATCTTTCCGAGCAGGTCTAAGAACATGCTGGCTGAACAATACTTTCCTAATTAGTTGCTTGTGCTTTAATATAATCTCCAACTATTCAATTTGAACAAAATTTAAACTTAAACTACCATTTCCTTACCCAGTGTCCCTCCTGCTGGTGACACGCGGCCATCTGCTGTTCGAACAAGATGAGTGATCTTAGTTTTCCTTGCTTTCCTTTTCTGGCTTCCAACTAAAGGCTCATGCATCATCGCTGGCTCTGGAGTGTTTAGGGCAGATATACAAATTTTATTCCTCCAGGCAAGCTCAATGGGATTTCTGTCTTCTGAGAGTATGGCTGAAAAAAAACAAAAATAAATTAATCTACATTTAAGATACAACTCCTGGCTATTCTCATTTAACATTCTGTAAATATCTACATAATGTACTAAACTTTTCCTCACAAGTACTCAGAGCACAAATCAAGGCAAAATATCATCTTGATCTGGCAGGGGCTTGCACTGGAATAGTAGCATAAGATTTCCTAGGAGGTTCAAGTTTTTAACATTTGCAAAGGAAACTGTGAGACAGAAAGTAGCATTTCAGTTTGAGCATGTTATCAGAGTGTACAACACTCCACAACAGAAGATGCCAATAAGTAGCTAACAGACAAAGACATTTAAAGAACAATAACAGCTAGGGTCCTCACGTAAACTTATCTTAGCTCATAGCCAGACTCACAAGTGGCAATCAGGAATTCCTGAATAACCCTCACACTTCTCTTTCAAGTCACTCTATTTCACCTCCTTTAAGCAGAAGGAAATGCTGCTTTCTAAAAATAATAAAGCTTAGAGAAACCTAAACGCAGCAAATACAAAAGCCTAGATCACTCAAATACAAGAATGCTTAAAGAAAAAATAAATAAATAAGTACAGGACAGAATACTATAATTACTACAATGGGATCACTACTTACATAAAGTGAGAGTACAAACTGAACTGTTTGAAATTCTTTCAACAGTACCAGTATTCACATTTCAAAGCAGCTTTCCATCAAGAGGTGGAACATGATGACAGATTTTCACCTGACTAGACACTAGCTTCACTCTTGTTCACGCAGAAATTGGTCAGACAGTAATCACTGGCAGTATTTAAGTTTCCAAAGTCTGAGATCAGCATACAGTCATAAACTGCCTGCCACTTCCAGTGATTTAATAAACCACACTGCTGATACCACAGGGTTTCACAAGTTCATAAATTCAGTCTGGGAAAATTATTCTTCTTTGATAAAAGCATTACCTCGTTCGTGCTTACAGAAAGATAGGGTTAGCAACAAAGGGAATGCCCAGGTCATTTCGTAGAGGCTTCCCTCGACTATTTTGAAACTGAGAGCACTCATGGCATCTTCACCAACTCCACAGGTTGTTATTCTCCCAGATGCACTGCCTCCTGAATGATTACATAATTTTTCCTAACATCTCTATCTCATCTTTTCCGTGCATTTTCAACTCATTATTTTCTTTACTACGCATCAGGTTACAGCTCATCTCTTTTTAACACTCCTTTATTTCACAGTTGTTAGCACGTCCACATTTTCTTCCTCTTCCCCACCGTTCCCTTCAATCTTTGTTCCTGTTTTCAAGAAACATTTTAAACCCATTTATTCACTCTGTGGGTGACAGGACGTGCAAAACTTCAGTCGGAATGCCAGCAACTGCACTTTCAGAAGAGTTAAGCATTGAAGAAGACCAACCTCCTACACTGAGACTGGGAGTATCATGCAGGAGCAACCAAACCTCCCAGATCGCACACAACAGTCCACACGTCATTTTAATAATATTTAATGTTTATGTACTGGTTAGATATGGCTAATATAAACTCTTTTTTTGGGTAGCTTCTTTGAATGCTAACTATGAGACTGGGAACGGGCTGAAGAGAATAGCTACAACACAGTTTTGTCCTGCAATATGCTGCCTTTGCTTTCTTGGAAAAGAGCCCTGTTTTACTGTGTTATAGCAAAAGAATATGAACAGATCTAGTGTATACGTGTAAAAGCATCTGGAAATGTTACAAAACTTAATGAATGTTCTTGAATCCACCTTTGTGCTTTCCCTCATAAACCATTTTTGGAATTATGCATGTTCTTTACTTTGAAAAATGCACAGCACTTCAGTGAGCTTTCCTCAGTGTTTACCCATAAATACTGATACTCTGCAGAGCAGAGTTTTGCTGTAAAACTTTTTCTTTTATTAAAGAGTACATGAGTGATTGCAATAACATCTGCCCAAAAGCAGTACAATTAAGAAGAAGCACTAGCGACTATAAATGTGACTTCCAAGTAATTCAATTTACCTAATAGTGAGATGTTCAGATAAGCTTACTGCACTGACTGGGACCAAAATCTTAATTGGAATGTATAATTAAACAGGCAGCTTTATCTCTAGATTTCTAATTTGGGAATTCAAAAGCGTTGATTATGTATTAATGTAATGGCTTGGTTGTAGCCCAACTGTATTTGCTAATTCTGATTCAGGGATTTGCTCTAATTAGATACTACTTTGACAATGCTGTTTAATTCTAAGATTGGGTTTATAATGGCTTTAATTTTAGCAATGCACTTTTTTTTTTTTTTTTACATTTAATAAAACCATTAAAGAAACAATTTCAAATAACGAACATCTGAAAGAAAGGAACTTGGGTATGTTTTTAGTTAAATATGTATTATTTTATGAGCTATGCCAGGTCACTGGGAATTATCTTGATTGGTAAATACAATAGATAGTTCTTATTAAAATTCATGTTTTATTTTACACATTGCATCCATCAAAAAACTTCCAGAAAATATAAAGTCTTGAAAGGTATAAAATAAAAATAATAAAAAAATTAAAAAGGCAATAGTTAGCATTATTAAAGACATAAAATGATAAAAAAAAATGCAACAGATTAGGATAAAGCAGTACATCTATCTTAAGTGTTTCACTAAAAAACAGCAGAAGGTGACTGACAAATTCAGGATTAAGTGTATCTCTCCCTGTTTTAAGGTAACTCAGTCTTTAAAAGGAGACTTAGAGTCCTCTATAATTATTCACTTAGCTTAGGAGAGCTAACACTTCACTGTAAAATTGCCATGCATTTTGAATGAGAAAGGAATAAAAATGAAGAGTGAATGAGTGGGGTTTTGTGTTTCTTCCCTCACCCTTTGGGGTGAAAAGAGTGGGTGCTGAAGGGAAGAGTTGCTTTCCTCAAGAGGACTTTTCTACTTTTCTTGGTGGAAGTTGGGTTAAGAGATTATCTCATTGCCTTCTTCTCAGATTATTTATTCAAACAGAGATAAAACTGAACTCAGAGGAAATTATACAAGACTAAAGGCTCTCAAGACCATTTGCACTGAACTTGAGACAAACAACTGGATGGCAAAGCAAGGTACAAACAAGGGTTCTCATCCTGCACTGCTTTCAAGAAAATCAGTACCCCACTGCTTCCACTGACAAAGGTGTGTCTGTTTGGATGCTTTAAATCGAGCCTTTGATTTGCAGTGCTGAAATGACAGGGCTAAACAAGTTTAATTCCCTGGTTCTTTTTAGTCATTTCTTGAATCCATTTTGTATCCCTTTTGCTTCCACGCTCTCCTACCTGTGTGAGCAGTGTAGAACTCATCTAATTTTCAGAATGCTTTCTAGAAATGAAATGAGGTTCTGTTCTACTGTTCAATCCTACATTTCTGTGGTTAGCTTACTATATGACAGTAGAGCATGCAGAACTTGGGGACTATTTTTTGCAAGAGGAGTTGAGCACATGATATGAAAGTCTAGACCTTCTGGTATACTTACACTGTGGTCACAAAAATGACTTAGAAAAAAAAGCACCTGGAGCTGTATGCCAGATGGTTTCCTGAGCTAGATTTGTTTAAAGCTAGCATGGACCGTTTACCCTACTCTGCAGGCCTACAGAATACATGAAGTCTTCTTATTGCTTCCATCTACGGTTGGTTCTTTTTTGCATTGTAGAGTGCAAGCTGCAGCACACCAGAACACAAGTCTAACGCAGCAGATGAGAAACTGGCATAGGTCTAACTCAAGTCTTACACATACGGAAAAAAAACCCACAAAAATCAATGGAGAGAGAAAGTGAGGATTTAAAAGATGCGACTCACTGCCCTCATTTTGCTGATTTTTATCAACTATCAGTACTTCTGTAAAGTTGCAGCCAGAGATTGGAACTTCCTTGTTAATGCTAATTTTGCAATTAGAGCAAAGCCAGCTAAGGTAGTATCAAGAACACTGACAAACATCTTTACCTCATCCCTTTTCTAATGCCATACCGAACAAGGATAAGACAAGACAGAGCTCCCTTTGAGAAATGCTAGTGCCAAAACCACACTCAAATCACAGAGGCAGGTCTACAATAAGAACGCTCTATTCAAGAGCCCACTCAACAGCTACTGATCTCACTCAAAACTGAAGAACTATTTATCACCTGCCTTTGTGAGTATAAAATGACAAAGCAGCTCAGCACACCACAGAAACTGTCAGTAACACACCAGGTAGATCAAAAATGATTTCTTCAACATCTGGTAACAGGAGTTGTAGCAGTTCTCAAGCTGTTAAAGATGAAGGCAGCGTGACCCCTGCTAACAGCAACACTTACAGGTGTCTCCAGCTATCAGAATATCCAAGTCTCTCCTTCCTCCAGCAAAATTAACTTCATAAAAACCATAACATATACATACTTGTGACTCATCAGAAGTACAAAATAACCAAAATAACTAAGCCCTTGTTTATTTTTTTAACTCAAACAAAACACACAGATATCCAGCTTGAGTGCTTCTGAACATGGAATAGTTCTTGGATTCGAAGAGTTTAGGGCCACACTGCCAAGGAATTCATGAAACTATGATGTATGATGTACATCAAGGCCATACCCAGACTGCATTTTGCTGATAACTGTTCCTCACTGTGTAGTTACGGTAGCCAAGATACCAAATTTTCATTACTTTAACTCAGAAAATACAATTCCCCTTGAACATGTGTGTGTATACACACACACACACACACACACACACACACACACACACACACACACACACACACACCAGTGTCTTTCCTTTGATGATTTCCATGTGGGCTGTGTAAGGCTGGTAGGTTCAAGCTTCTCATGCCTTTTTTCAGTCTTGGGATGAACTCAGCAAACTGGCCCTGCTCCAGCAAATGCATAGACACGTCCTTAATGTTTAGACACTATGATACTATTCACATTCTCAACTTCCTGGGGCATGCCGCTGTTGTACTGGAATAAGGCCAGGGTATTCAACACTTGTCAAGCTTTAATCTTTGATCATAGTGCATACTTCATACTTCATTTTATACCAAAACAGGCTGGTTTCTTTTAATCAAATAGGTTTTTGTGTGTTGTTGATAACAACACTTCATGTTTTATCTACAGATATTTTTTACTTTATCTTGTATTAAATGCTTCTATTTCTTTTCCTATAGGATAATGTTAATATTGCTTTTTAATGTTAGATTTTAGTTTTACTTAAATTAATTTATCTCTATGGTCTATTAATAATTAAGACACAACAATTTGACTGGCACCCAGTGATAATGTGTGGTGATATCTTTCTCACTCTGGTGTGGAAGCATGATAGTTACTTTTTATGAGCAACTCCCACAACATGTTTATTATGCAAATCCCATGAAAAAAGAATAAGTAATTTAAAAATATTTGTATTGCTGGATGCAGAAGAGCTGGCAGAGACTATATGGGAAAACAGTGCAAGTGCACCACAGAGGATACAAAACATAGCATCAGGAAAGGAGAACAAATGACACAGCTAAGCCTTAGGGAAAGGGATCAAGCATAAAGATCCTGGGGAAGCTGTCATTTTATTATCTTAAAATGGGATACACATGGAGAGGGAAAAAAAAAATAAATGGAAGAAATTAATAGAGCCTTATAAATGAGTGACCAGGGAGGCCCTGCTACACTACTGGGATGATATGGGAGAGAACTCTACTCCAAGATCTGAGTATCATGGAGTAGGGGGGAAAAAAAAAGATAAAAAGAACAGGCCTTGGAAAACAGGCTTAGTTATAATTGTGTACACCCAGTACACATAAAAATGATCCTAGAAGTTATGAAGTGTAGGTAAGTAGGATCAGAATGCTGTAGCAAGAAAAAGAATTTGGAGATCTATCAGCAGGATAGAGGACTGAGCAAGACCCTAGCAGAATTTAAACTGTAGATGTTATCTTCAACCTAAGGGAGAACAGGAAGCTGGTTAAGACTTCTGCAGAGGGAGGGTTGGTTCAGGGTTGCAGGACTACTTTTGAGAACTGGTGCAGAAACCAGCTTTCAAGCCCCAACCAGCTGTAGTCTGCAGAGTTCTAGACAGATGGAAATAAGAGAGAAAGGAGCAAACAACTTGAATAAATGGTCTGGTCAAGTGCAAACAATCTGGTCTCTGATATAGAAAGGGATGGAGATAAGGAAAACTAAAGGACTAGAGAGCTATGAGCAGTGGAAGACAAAAGTAGTTCAGGGCCAAATACAGAACGGCCCATGCTTTGCCAGCTCTGTTGCATAGAGTCTAGAACAGGGAAATTGTAATTGGAGATACCAATAAGCAGCAAAACAGTATCATATTGGAATATTGTAATATGATCAACTGGAGCCAGGAGCTAGTGGAATCAAAACAGACAGGGCCATAAGGGATCAAAGCAATCTAATACCTCTGTCTAGAAGCATTACCCAAGACTGAATTCAGAGAGCATACAGCTCTAAACCTTAACTAAGTAATTCACTACCAGTACCTTTGTCCGGAACATTAAGCTTCTTCTTTTTGTGCTTATATTTGCTGACAATTTTGGGGAAAAAGTTCTTTCTCTTAGACTGGACTGAACCTACAGACAACATTAATAATACATACTTTTAATTAGCAGTTTTTAAAAAAACTATAACAGTTACAGTATCTATTATAAAACCTCTAATTCCACTAATGCAGGACACCATTTAACAGGGAAGCACAATAGAGAAAGTCTCCATTTTGTCTCCTGGAGACTTTTTGTGGGCTTCAGTCGGCTGTAGTTCAACTCAGCAGCTTTTAATGCTTAAGGGTCCCATAGCATTTTGAAGAATGACCACTTGAAACTTTGCCATACCATAAAAACAAAAGTTTTGTTTGTTTGAAGACATGCTCCCTTTTGGATGTATAATGGGGCGGAGATAACTTTCTTCACAGCAGCCCATATGTACTGTTTTAAATTGGTGACCAAAACTGTGTTGCTAACACCCCACTGTTTCAGTTGTTATTGAACAGTGCTTGCATCTAGGCCTTGTGTTTTCAGACTCCCCACTAAGGAGGCTGGAGGTGAACAAGAAGGAGGTTGATAGAGGACACAGGCATGGCAGTTGACCCTAACAAACCAAAAAGATGTTTCATACCATGTTTCACCACATTAAACAGTACAACTGGGGACAGGTTTCCAAAATAACTGTTACTCAGGAACTAGCTAGGCATGGGTTTGTTGGTGGTGAGTGATTGTTTTTGCACTTCTGATTCTATACCCCATCCCGCTCTTGGGGAAGTGAGTGAGTGACTGCACAGTAACTTACTTACCAGACAGAGCCATTCCACCATAAGATGCAAGAGTTAGGTTTGCTTTTTTGGATACCAGAAATAATTTTATAGCAAATGCAGAAGCAAAAGCTCCCAGGGGAGAAAAGTGAGAGTGTGTTCAGCTGTTATTGTTCCCACTTTGATAGTACTCTTTACTAGAAATAGTCCAAAGACACTTTAAGTGACAGTAACCAACAAAGCATACCACTAGCACAGGTGAAAAGGAAACCATCCTTTGACACACAAATGGGGTAAACTGCAGTACAGCAGCAAAGGTATAACAGATCAAAGACAATAGATAGATCATCTCTACACACTGCAAAGCCATTTTTATGCAGTTACTTCTCGGAAACAAACTGCACATATTGCCAAAGGTAAGCAAGTCCTCAGGCTAGCTCAAACAGAGTTGTCTAAACAGAAGGGAGATGAGCTGCAGATGAAAAGATAGCTGATATCCTACAAGAGGGCATCCAACTGCTGTGTGGCAGGATCTGTATCCTACTTGTCACAAACCTGACCTCCACTTCTTCTCCTTACAAGAAACCAGACATACATTACCTACTGATACAAAACTGCAACTAAGTAATGATGTGCAAGATAAAACCATGTTATGCATCTGAGTTTTTGATCACTACCAATCCCTGTATATCAGGAATGAAGAAGGAAAATGTGTAGCACTTGCAAGAAGGATCAAGATTTAGTAGAATTCACAGAAATTGGGTTCCATTTCAAAAATACTGAAAAAATAGAGAGAGAAAGGTAAATTCCAGACAGGTAAGAAATACTAGGATTTTTTATACTTTGGCTTTGTGGATAACAAGAGACTTTAAAAACAAAACAAAACAAAACAAAAAAAAACACAAACTTAATCAAAAACAATAAAGCTACTACAGAAATCAAAATTTGGAAAAAGATAAATCATATCATGAAATATCCAGACATCAAAGAACAAACCAAAGCAAGAAGTATTCCAGGCACCATCTTAGACAGCATTAGCTTGAATTTTAATAGCTTTATTAGAACACACAGAGAGAATGCTAGAGGGCTTGGTAGAATAGGCTGTATTCACTCAAACTTATTTGACTGTTTCTGTGAATTTTGTAATAGGTTCCTGAGTATCACAGAGTTGGATGAGCAATATACTGCCAGAACAACAAAAATGCAAAATAAGGCACACAAAAAATCTCAGAGAGGTTAAGGTAAAGTGTAAGTGGAAAAAAATGATCTTTTCTGAAGACTGATGTCTAACACTTCATTCAAACAAACAAAGACAAATCCTTCTGACAGTTCATTCCACTAGACACGCAAGAGAGGACTCTCAGGACATTTTTGTTACTATGGTTGTGTTTCTTTGTTTTGTTTTTTATTTTTGCAGGTGTTTGGTACTGGCAATACTTTACATAATACCACATTAGTCTCCACTTCTATAGCTCAGCCTGCACCCTTACAAACTGTTTAAATCAATTCCATAGACTGCCAGCAACTGAGGAGCATAAATGAGATTAAAAACTCTCCAGAAAATGACAGTCATTTCATGAAGAAGGAAAACTGTCTCTAATTTCTCCTCTATTATTCAAGAAACATTTCTGATAAGCTTACACCTGCAACATGAAGGGCATTTTGCAACACATGACACTTGCATATGGTATTCTGTTCCCACGTGGAAAACTCAAAACATTGACCTCATTGGGATGAAAAGAGAAGACATCTTCTTATAAAGAAATTTCCAATATCCTACCCTTTTAGCCTTTTTCTTGTGAGACAATGTCTACAATTACTTCCACATTTACATGTACAAATTGTCTAGCAATTGCTAAATAGACTGTTCAGCTCTTTGAAAACTGTCACATCCAATTCTTTCCTTAGATTAAGAAACGAATCAATGAACTGCCAAATACAGACCTCAGCTGGAGAGACAGAGATCAACCTCCTGCTGAGGTCCTTGCCTTATCCTATGAGGCCGCTGGGTTGGTGCAACTCCCACATTCTCCACAGCTCCCAGAAGAACTGAGCTCTGAAATTTTACAGCATGTCATCTCCAGACATCCTAATGCTCAAAACTGAGTCCCCAAAATCCCAAGCTAAGGCTGAAAGGAATGCCACAGAGAAGTTACTTTAATTTGATGCTTTATTTCTAGTCCTAGAGTCCATAAAAAAAACCAAAAATGCAGAAAACTCCTTTCATAAATAACAGTATAATATGCTTTCCTCTACTAGCCTTCGCAAAACAAGAGCTTTAGTGAAGTGCTTAGTGTGTAAGTGAGCATTTCTTCATAGCACACGACAGAAATAATGACTATGCCTGCTGCTCATTTTTGCAAATAAGTATATTAGTGACTCACTGTAGACTGATGGCTTCTGTGCGGTGGGATGTTTTGGCACATATGCCATTGGAAAGAAGAAAAATAAAATCAGTCACAGATCCAGCGAATGTTGGAGCAGTCCATCTGTACAGATTCAGGATGGCTGTATTTTTCAGCCATTTTGTTACATTACTATAGTAGGTACACAACCCTGGTACCAAAGAATTGGGGTGGGATTTACAGAAAGGTTGTGGCTTGTTCAGTTCTACTCCCACTGATTCCTGCTAATGTGATGAGAGCAGAATTTGGACAAATTAGAAACTTCTGGGGAAAAAAAAAAAAAACAACCTCTTTCATTTAAGAAAATTCAGCTCTCACTTTACACATGGATTTAAAACAGTTACGTCACAGGGTTCTGTAAGTGTTTTTATATTGAAAGAACTACCTAAAGTGAGGACTGGGCACAAGATAATGGAAAAGTTCAGTGGACACTGATCTAATGATTTTCTGCTTTAGAGTAAAAAAAAATGTCCTGACAACCCTGTCTGTTTGGGTCAGGCAACAAACCAGGCTTATCTCCTTATTTAGCTTTCTGTAACTATAGTTTAATCACACTTGACAGAAAATCAAATGTGGCACCCTTGTCAGGCAGGTTAGAATATGTTTTTTTGTTTTGTTTTAAGGCATGGAAACCTAGTTATGAAACAAACATCCCACCTCCAAACAAACAAACAAAAAATCCTCTATTTTTATTTTCCAAACATCCTGTGGAAGTTTCAGCGTGCATCACTCCCATCTACTTTCCAGATTTAGTAAGCACTAATCCAAAGTCTGCAGAAAATATACTTATCTGAAGACTGAAAATGCATGGGAAGTTTATCATTCTGTAGACGGTCATTCAGGAAAAGCTGGGCTCAATTTTAAAGAGCGCTTGCTAAACCTACCCCTAATGATCATTATGTATTGTTGGAAAAGTACCACATAGGAGGCCTCAGCCATTAGTTGGCACCATTTGTAATGGATGCTTCTTCTAAAGACCTTACACCAGAAACAACTCCAAGAAAGCATAAGCAGCAAAGACAACTCCACACAAGAGGACAAGACACAGCACAGCAAAGTTAAGGTCTTCTATGTCCCAACACAGAGTCACATCCATAGAGTTGTACTGCCTCTTAACAGTTCATGCTCATCACACTGCAAGAAAAAAATGCCACTTCTGCTTTTGCTGAATTCTAACGGTATAAACATGGTATTTCAAAAAACTCAGAACCATTCCAAAACAGTCTCCATCATTTTGCACACGTCTGCTTCCCATGCTTCCCTTTAGCAGAAGCCCAGTTTGTAGACCTGTATGCGTAATACCACTGGAGACCAGAATTCTCTAGGTGTCTTTGGACTCACAGTTTATAAGCAAGCCAACAGCATGTCTAGGCTGAACAGTCTGTCAGAAGACAACAAATTAATTTGGGAATTCAGCTTAATGGGTGTTTGACACAGCTGGAACTGTTTCCCTATAGATCTAGTAAGCTTAGTTGCGTGCAGTTTTGTTCAGGTTGTTTCAAATACACAGCTTGCATGTGAATTTTAAGAATTCTAAGAAATCTGGAAGAAAACAAATTAAAAATCAACCCACTACCATGAAATGCCTATAATTTTAGCAATTTTTATTTTTCTTTTCCTAAAGAGAAAAAGAAAAAAGGTATGTTGGGAAGTTTTTCAATTAGTTTTTGAGAGCTGAGCCTCACTCTCCACGGAGCTGGAATGACTGATGCAAGCTGCCAGCTCTCTCAGCTAGCTGTTGTGAATTCAGCATTCACTGGAATTGGGAACAGATAGTGATATCTCAGCCTGGTTTTATTTCAGGACTGTGGTTATATGTTCACTGCATAAACACTGGTGTCACCATCAGATATTCCTGCCCCTGGCGCTGCTTGTTGCAACCCCACAGCTCAGTTGGTGGAAAAGTTCATATGACTGCTGGCCATCTGCTTCAGCACAAAGTCAGCTGGTTTAGCTTTACGAGCCATTATTGCCAGCTACAGGCAAATGCTCCAAAGCCTCTTCCTCAGGGTTGTGCCAAAACTACTTGTATCAGAGTTGTGACCTGATTGCATTTATGCTTCCGACCTTCCCTTGAGACATGGCTGAAATATTCCCATTGTAACAGTGATGAAAACAAGGATAAAAACCTGCTTGTTCTTAGGAATCTAGCAAAAAAGCAAAATTCCAGTTCTAGGTTATCTGGCTGGAATGACAATGTATCATGCAATCCATTCATGCAACTCTGGACCTGCTGTTTTTTTTTTTTTTTTTTAAGGACATACAGACACCTGAACAGGTAAATACTATAACAAGAAATCCAAGCAGCTGCTATTACAGCTTCAATTGCCAGATCACCTTGTTCTCAAAAGATATTGCTTAACAGACCATTGTATTAACATACTGTAAAAAAAAAAAAAAAAAATCACTCATGCATATTAAAGAGGTTCTGTCAAATACATCCAATAAAAAAAAAAAAACCAAGAGTCAGGACTCAGTTGGTACTAGCACAAGCCTAAATCTGCAAAACTCTAACTGTTCCATATTTAATTATATATATATGAAAGTCAATATTAAAATTGACATGTGCTAGAAAAGAACAGCTGCTCAATCTTGCATATTCTAATGTAATTATTTTTGAAGCATTCAAAAAGCAAAGATCTAATCCAGGGTTGCCTGGCTAAAATACACATACTGGATTTGAAAATCAGCCAGTCTATGATACAATCATAGTAGCAGAACATGATTTTACGATGCCAGGGTTGAAAAAGCATCTTCCCTAATATATATTCGCTTCTCTACTACCTCTGTTACACAGGTTGTCTGTAAATAAAACAGCCAGATGTGTCATGAGTTTTTCTTTCTTTATAATCCTCAGCAATGGACCTGAGCAAAGGCAAACCATTTTTATCAGAACAAACTGACAGTGGAGAGTTAAGATCCTGAGGGGAAAAATCACATTTCATTCAGACACTTCTGGTAATCTATGTTTTACTTTATAGAGCCTAAAAGCACCCTTAAATGCAAAACTGCCTAGAACTGTTTTCTGAAAAACTTCAAAATAACTTTTTGATGTTCTGCCATTTTCTCCCTATTTTCCCCTGAGAAAACCTGACAAATCCACTTTTCTAACAAATATTCCCATTTTTGTTAAATTTGTTTGCTATGAGGAAATTATTTTGTGTACAAGCTCCAACAAGCTCTACTCAGCATGGAAATGAGAAGTTAAGACTACAGCTTAAAATTTAATCCAGGTGAGAACCAAGTGGCTTCAGTGCTAGAAAAATGTTTTGACTACACACTTTCCACATTTATAACAGTAAGGTAAGAAGACAAATTTCTGAGCTTGTCAAAGTGTTGTTACTAAGAACGTAGTGCACACTAACTTACCTTTGTTGGATTTTGGTTGTTCAGATGAGCCACTTCCCACCTTTCTCTTTTTCCTTGGAACAGATGAATTTTTCCTGTCAAAGGTAATAGGACTGTATTGAGGGAGGCTGTTGAATTTCTTTTCAAATTCTTCTTCCAACTTTGCTAAGCTAAAGGGGAAACAAAACCAATCAAATTAAATGTAACTGCAATTCTGGAGAAGAAATATATTATGAATACGAAGTGCATACACACGTACACATGTACATATATTGAGAAGGAAAAGATGCACACATACTGTAAACAAACTATAACATATTAATCCAACTTTGAGATAAGTACATACAATCCAGCTTCTGTATTTGTAATCAAGTATAAATTAAGTTTTAATATATGCAAATAGTGTAAAAATAAAAATCAGTGTCATGCTGGTGACACTTAGCAGCATAGATTTGTAAATTAGATTTGTCTGTTCTATAAGGGAAATGAAAAAAGCAAAACCAATAGATAAGCAATCTGGACAGTTTCACAGGAAGAAGTCACATCACACTGGAATGGAAATAACAATTCAAACTAGAGCAAAAATGTCACACTAACTTAAAAAGAAAGTGGCAAGTCATCCAATCTTTTGGGGAAATAAAAAAATAATTATGGAATGTTGTGCTTCAGGATTACAATTAGCCTTGTATTTCTTTTGGGGGATTATATTTCCTCTCTTCTTATTTTATTTGTTGGGAGATGAGAAAATACAATTAGCAACCTACATTCCTCATAGGTCAGCCAGACCTGAATGACTGAAATATGCTTTATTTACAACACAAGAAATCCACAGATGTAATACTGTTTGCAATAGCCAGATGAAAACAAAACACTTGAACTGGTTGGTATGGCATGGCTGTAGTGACAGTGCTATGATGTGTAAGCCCTACTTGTCAACAAATACCTGCAACCAGGCAGGATCACCAGAAGCAAGAATGTTTTAATAAAAGGCAATTCGTACCGATAGGCAGATTATAAATAGAACTGCCCATGACAAGGGAATAGTATTCATTTTCTACTAAATCTTAAGTGCTATTTGCTGTGGAAAACTAAAACTCAATAGATCTTGGCATGACTGTGATTCTGTGACTGTTGGAAGAGATGGCCATCAGACTCTATACACTTGGAAGTGCCACAAGAAACATTAATTCTTTCTATTTTTCTTGAAACACGATGTAAATCCAATTGCATTCTGAAAGTTTTGGTACACAAAATGATCCTTTGTTTGACCTCTACTCAGCTGTACATGGACAAAGCACACCTGGCATGCATCACCAGGGCAAATGTAGGCAGCTACCAATGGAGAAGAAGTTAAGAGGACACAGGAAAGTAAGGGGAGAAAGGAGCAATTCCAATGGCAGCAAATGGTGAGGACCCAGCAGACAGATGCCTTAATGCTTAAAGGTGATGATGAAGGGAGCAAAAAGGTTTAAGAAGAGTGGGTAAAAGTAAAAACAGCTCTTTGAGTAGACAGAAGATCAGGCAGAGTAAGGAACAAGGACAACCAATACCTTCTTCAGGACTTTGGCTCCACAAATTCTGCCTTTACAGAGCTCACTGAACAATATTCATTAATGGCATGGTTAAATCAGGAAGCAACACCTGTAAATATGTATTTTTTCCACCTAGCCAGATAACTATGGTAGAACAGTATCTGTCAAATAAATTGGTACACAGTTTTCATAACAACCTTGAATAAGTTATTTGAAACTACATTTTTTTTGGCTAGGAGATGCATTTCGTTTTCATACCATAAGGTGACTTAAAAGTTTCCCAATTTTTTATTTAAAATCTGGATAATTACAAAGTTTATATGCACTGCACTACAAATACAAGGTGTACCACTAGTTTTGCTCCAAACAAGAGAATGCTTGGAGACTTTCATCAATTTAATATCTTTGCTGCAGAGTAAGCTGCAGCTATATTTCTTATAGAACAGGCTATAAAAAGAGCATAAAAAAGGCTGGCACAAAAGAAATACATTATAGTTTTAAGCATGAAGCATGGAAAATCTACTCCTTTTTAAATTCATTTTCACCCTTTGAATTTAGATAATTGGAAGTCTTCAAGAATATGCAAGTTAGTATAAATGGCCAAACAGATTTAACAGCTATGCCTGCAGTTAAATAAGCCTGTTAGTACTCTTACAAAAATTATTATTCAAATAGTAGAAGATTAATTCTATGCAGCTGTACTAAATTTCAATGCATTTGAAATCATTAATTATTCTTCTGGTACACTTAATTCCTTTACTGTATATACACCTTGCCTCCATGGAGGCAAAATGGTGTATTTATCATAATTATTTGCAAGTATTAGAATGGTACTTAGTTTTCTTCTGTCAGCAATTTCAAGTGAGCAAAGAAATCTCTTTTTTTCTAGTCTAATTCTGTTTTCACTGCTTGAACGCCTACACTAATCTTCAAATATTGTTTGTAAAGTGCTTTGAAAATATCATTAACCCTCTTCATCTCTTGAGCAGGTAAATATTGTATTTTGTTGTTTTTTTTCTTAAGCAAGTAAGAAAATAATGTCATTCAAATTCGTTTACATTTGTGCAAACCAGGGAAGATCTCAGAGAAACTACTTTGGGATATCTAACCAGCAGGAATCTAGAGTATAACTCAACCAAATGGGGTTGGCAAATTTCAAAAATGCTTATCTAATTCTGATTACGTAGTTTAAAATGTTTGAGTGTTAGATATTCACTAACTGCTATGGGGAAGACTCGCTCATAAGGTACCAGGCTGAACTTGTTAAAATTTTGAACAGTGTTAAACTGCAACTTACCCAAAAACAAATTCTTCCTTTGGCTTAGGCCTTTTCAGTTTTTTGTTCCCGCTTGTCCCACTTTGGGAAAAAGCCCAGTTTTCTTCATTCCAGCATCCTTCATGATCTGAGGAGTTGCCTTTTCCTGAGCTTCTTTTTCCTGGGATTAAGGCAGAAAATTGTTTCTCATCTTAGAAAAATGTGCTAAGGTGGGCTCACAAGGAACTTGCATATCCATTCATCAATGCAATTTATGATGTCTGACCTTTCTGAAGGAGTTGCAAAACAATCCTTTTTTCCCCGCCAGAACAAGATAATCAACTTGTTGGCAACTTCCCTCCTCCTCCCTCCGCCCCCCTTTACATATATACTACCTTCAAAATCAGGATCCTCTGAGGTACGAAGGAAGACAAAGAAATGAGTAGATTTACAGTAACAAACTTACCTAAATTACAAGCATCTTTTTTCATTTCCACTTCAAATAATTACCCATTTAAATCTACTATTTGGAAAAATACATTTCAGTATATCTCATAAAAATTTCTGGAACCTTTCAGTCTCAAATGTATCCTTCCACAGGGCAAAGTTTTCCTGTTCACCACCTACAGCAAAACTAACAACCAAAGGGAAAGCACAACATTTCTGCCTTTTGTAGGATGGGTAACTGTGCTCAGAGCCACAGCTTCAAGAGATGTTTACATGGAAAGCAATTGTTCAGGGTTAAATGCAACATAGGTCCTACGGACTACTATCAGCAGGCTGATGAATCAACTGCACAAGCCTTCAGTCAAAAAGCTAAATCTCAGATCATGAAAGACAAAACCAAAGAGGCACAGATAAATAGGAATGCAGACTGCAGGACTCAAGATTTCCTGCCCTAAACCATGAAGCCCCCAGGCCCAGTATTTTAGGCGATCAGACACAGAAACCCCATCACACACTTCTTAATCACCAGTTTAAACATAAACCTTTGCTCTTCCTGCCACACCATGGCAGACTTTTGTGGTTCATGCTGTAAATGAAGCAGTTAAAACCACCCACCTCTGTCCACGTTAGCGCGCAGAGACGTAAGCATGCCCTCTGACACCAGAGTTTTATAAAGAGCACCTTTGCAAGATCTCTCTGATTTCCTGGAGCCACAGGTTTCTATTTTTTTAACACAGTCACTGTCCTCAGTTTTGACCTGTTCTGGTAAGCTCTGGGGCACCACCTCCTCTGTTGGGGTCAGTGGTTCCACTTTAATGCTATCAGAAGCCTCACAGGGTACTTCCTTGTTGGCTGTAATACTAAGGAAATCAGGAGGCTTCGATTCTTTGGTGGTCTCCATGGGTTTCTCCTTAGATGCCTTCTTCTCTTTAGATTTCACTTTTTTCTTTGGTGATTTTGTATCCAACATGCTTCCCTTCACATTTGAGGATGGGCGGGCTTTTTTGCGTGGAGTTTCTTCAAGTCTCTCAGCACCCCAATCTCCTTTTGCAACAGCTTCAATTGTATACATTACACTCTCAATGTCTGACTCGGAGGACTGCCTCTTTTTACAAGGCTTTTTAGGGGTGGATTTTTCATTTGTGTGCCGGTCCAACTTATTTTTCTTCTTCTTCTTCTTCAACTTTTCTGGCTTGCTTAGCCCAAGGATACTCATTTCAGCTAATGAAAGCTCTGGAGAACGGTACATGTAATCCTTTGTGTTATCATTTCTCTCAAAAGGATTGCTATCCTTTAGAAGACTAGTAAAATCACTGCATTTTACAGTTTCTAATTCCTCAGCTTTTGTCTCATCCCAGTTTTGCAGTGTCTCTGATTGTTCAATTTTTCTTCTACAGGAGTCTTTTATTGTTGTCTTCTCCAGTTCTTCCACTTCCATTTCTGGAATTTCCCTTGTCACATCTTCTGATACTTCCACTTTTATTTTCCCAGGTTCTTTCACTTTTACCCCTTCCGAAGCAAGGCACATCTAAAGTGAGTTAAAAATAGTTACTATGAAATAAACATCAACTGTTAACGTTACTTACCTGTATTAACAGGAGTGCTACACAGGAAATCTCTAGGATCCTAATTTATGAAAGCAAACTATGCTGAAGAACAATACTGAAAAAATGCTTAAGTTCTAATGAAGCAGATGAAATAAGACTAGTGGATTCTGTTGCTTTAAATGACAATAACAAAAAAATACCCTACAAAAAAATAAAATTCTAAATTGCGTTTCCATGATCCTTCAAGTGCTTTTTATGTATCCTGGAAAGATATTGCTAGACTGATTTTTCAGAATATCTCAAGTGCAATGGAACAATACAGTATCTCACTATCCCCACAGTCAAGCTACGTGGAATCTCAAATCCATACCCCTCACAGTTTCCAAATATCTCCACAAACAATTCTCTCCTCCACTTTCCAAATGGACTCCAAAAGTGAATAAAAAAATTGACTAAATCTCAGCAATCATTTTCCTTTATTTCAAAGTGCAAAATAATTTGGAAGATACTATAAAAGCCTTCCAATTCTCTATTCTAATGTCACAGCCCTATCCTGCAAAGAACTGCAAAGCAGTAGTAGTTGCCATGGTTATCCCCTCCTGAAAATAATGTTAATGGAAACCAAAACAGCTCATTCCGTCTGAAGAATAGTGATATTCAAAATAAGAGCTATAACAAAGTCTCTCAAACTGCTATGTTCCTTCAGCAATTACTTGGAAGATGCACTCAGTTTTGGATCATTTTTAAGTCATGCTGACACTGATACAGAGGATAGTACTTCACAGCGTCAAGCAGTGGTCCATGGGAAGGCAGGCTTTCTTCTTATACTCTCTTATGGCTTCCTAAACTGAATTCCAAGTTATATTTTGTTTCTAAAACAACTGTCAATTGAACAGCCACCTGGAATGAAATGAGATGGTAGAGACTTGCTTTGAACCAGACATCAGCATTGCCTCTATCCTGTAGCTCAGCCCACAGGCCATGTGGTCAGAATGGACATACTCTGCAATCACTGGCTTTTCCTCGGATTGATTTTAGATATCTCAAATTTTTGCAAAGTAAAAAGATCACTTACAGCAACATATAACAGCAATATTAGGACTCTGAAATAAGTTTCCAAAATTCCTTCTGTATCACACTGGGTAGAAATCCTTGATGTGGCATGTGTCAAACTAGGCTGACCATTAGAAACACTGAAGCTTTGGCAACTCAGAGCCTGTTCATAAACAGGTTGGATTATACTGAGAATCCCAGAACTTTGCTGAGCTAGGCTCTGGCACCAGTGTACCTCTGTGGCTTCAGTGCACTAGTCTGTGCAGTGAAGTCTGTCACCACAGTGAATCCAGTCTGTGATTTCCAGAAAACCAAAGATCAATCTTACAAATGCAACTCATTGAACATTAATGATACTTAGTCAATTAAACACGCCCTCTCACCAATGGATTTTTTTCTTTTCTACCTTTGCTTCTCCTGCAGCAACCAATAGTACAGAAGGCTGTATATGTAGCTAAAAAAGTGTTTTTTGTTTTGTAAGATATAAATAAACTCACAATTCAGTCTTTAAGATTAGAAACATCTACCAAAAAAAAAAAAAAGAAAAAAAAGAAAAAAAAGCTTAGAAACAAAAGAAATACAGTATTCTTATAAGAAGGCATTAAAGGCATTGGTTTTAACTGGTCTTAGATGGAGAAGTTGTTAAGAGAATTATAACAGACCTTCTAGAGAAGTTATTGACCTGCTCATTCTTCCAGTAGTATGTATGAAAGGCAAAAAATAACAAAAGTGACTAATGCCTTTTAACAGGTATTTGTAATGACAATATAATTTGAACAACAGACCAACCCAGCCCTTCCTTTGAACTCTATTCTGATCCCCTACCAACCAAACCAATCTAGTCAAAACCCGGATCCCTATAACAAGAGATTGAAGATTGGATTTACTATCAACTGCAACATAGACACTTAGAAGTCTCCAAACTGATTGCTAATCTGGAGTAATTTTAGCATTTTACACCAAAGCTGTAAAAACTTCTATAAGCTACAGTGTAATCATAACTGTGGCAATGTACTGCCTTCCAGACTTGGGCGATCAACATCATTAACTTCTCTGTCCCACTGCACCTGTAGTAATTAGTTGTCAGTACTTTAATACTACCTCTGCCAGTTGAAATAATGCTGATGTTCCACACTGCTTTGTTAAATCAGGACCTGAATGGGATGTACTTGAAGAAATCTAAAAAAAAAAAAAAAAAAAAAAAAAAAGAGAAGAATAAAGAAAAACATTATTTCACTAGAATAATTCTTCTATGTTTATCACATATCATTTGAAAGGATTATTTCCTTCCTCTTGAGAAAATGCATTCATAAGATTACATAAGCATATTAAGAAGCATAGACGTGTGCGTGCTGTTACAAATAAAACCTCACTACTACTGCACCAGTAGAAAAGATCATGGACATTAAAAGCTAGTTCCAGATTCGGGGATCTTCTTGACAGAATTCTTTCTGAAGGATGAACTGAAGCACATACTTTCTCAGGAGTAAATAGACTCCAGAAGCTCTGTTAGGGCACTGCATCAACCTATACCAGCACATGATCCAGTTGATGCTTCTGAAAGCTTTGTTAGACATTGGTTTGCTAATTCCTTTCACTGTCACAGTTTAAGAAGCTTACTTCTGTCAGGACATGGCACTGCCTGGTAGTGTCCTTCAGGATTCATATAACAGATTTGCTAAGAAACAAAGTAATGTAAGAGATCTCCAGCCTTTGGTAACCTTTTATGATTACTCTTCAGCATATGGGAAACTGGCAAGCAGATATTCAGTTATTCTCAAAGAAACTTTTTTCTTCTATTAGATTGTGTTCTACTTCAGCATTTTAGTGTTTTGCATCAGTTTTGAGCTAGACACAAAGAAATAATTTTCTAAATTTATTAAAACATCAGTCTCAAAACGTTGGTATGAAGAAGAAAATGTTTACTGTTAAGGATATATCTTAAAATCTTTGATCAGGCTTTGATCAGGCTTGCAGGTTTCTTACAATTGCTTCCTTGGAAAGAACTTGAATTCTAGGAACTGAGGAACTAAAGCATTTGCTTTCATCACCTTCAGTTTGCCATTTCAGTACCTCTGAGTACATCAGCTCAGTTTTTATTGTTTCCAACCAACACAGGCTCTAAAACCAGCTTTGCAGAAATCACGCTCATCACTGCCATACAGGAAATAACAAAAAGCATTAAGAATGCTATCTCTTTGCCTCCCAAATTCTGATGATTCCAGCACAAGTCTCTGATTGCTGCTTACAGCCAGGCATTGTTAGTGCTGCAAGCACCCTGCAGAACAGGAGAGGCCTCACTGTCTCCTGGAAGTAATGTGCACCCAGCCACTGCCATCCCCCTGCACTGAAGGCTGAAGACAAAGTGTGCATTCAGACACTGCACAAGGCCTAGAAGAGCTGATTAGTAGCAGCCTGTCAGGCTTCAGCCTGCAGCATGGCTGCCCCAACTGTTTTTAGAGCTTTGAAATTCTTAGAAATCTTTAGAAAAGTATTACATCTGCTTTTACATTTTATCACCATCTGTGAAATACAGAAAATGAAGGCACAGAGTGGGGAAAAAATAAGATAAAATTGGTGAATCCACATAAGAGAGATGTAGGAGAAGCAGAGCAGTGTGGCATGCTGAAGCTGACAGGCTCCCACGCTCAGGATCTCTGCCATGCAAGCAGCATACAGACAGAAGTCCAGCCCCCTCCAGTGCACAGCATCTGTGGTTTGGAGTTACAGCGGCACAGCACAAACATCTGCCAAATGAACCTGTAAACTTAAGATGCCCTGGAGATGATGTGAGCATAGTTTATGTGGGATACTCCAAACCAGGTCCTAAATTGCAATCTGAAAAGTTAAGCTGAATCGCACTTTATTTGTCCAATTACAATCCAGCATCATAGATATCTCCAAAAACCAACCAACAAACAAAAAAGTGAATAAAATCAACAGTTCTAATCTACTATAAGAACTAGAGATAAGGAAGATGTGCTTAGCATGCCTTTGTCATTTCAAATCAGAGCCTTTAACACTAATTCTGAATATTTACTTAGCATTGTAGGAATTCATCTGCACAATAGTCGAGACAGAGACCGTGGAAACCTGGCCAACACGCTGAAGCCACACTGCTACGCTCAAGCTTCACTTCTTCCACAAAATGCAGCACTAACCCTGCACTCCTGTAGACAGGCTTCTGCACTTCCCTGAACTTGGGTCTTCATAGTCACATGGCAACTCTGAATGGTGACTTCCAAAAGTCAGGCTGGACTCAACAGCTCTACTACAGAACAGTACTTCTGTCTCATAACAAAGCACACCTCTGAAACTTTTAGAATCTCCAGTTTGGTGTTACAAGCCTTTTTCCTGTCCCAGGGCTGCAGCAGTCACTGATGGTAGCTAAGGGTAATGACCCTTGCATTGGCACTGCTGATAATGTTGCAGCACACATGAACAAACAGTATTCCTGCCAGAGATTTCCTCTAGGGTAAGGTAAATTTTCTTCTATTCATGTAAGTCCTCAAAGTTAATCTTCCTAGTAGCATTACCATCCTTGCAAGGCATGAAATACTCATCTATGCAGACTCAAAGCATGGTGGTTTTTTTTTTCAGTGCTTCCAATCTTTTTTTTCCTCTGAGAGGGATTAGCCTCAGCAGCAAGAACGTATGCATGGATATTGCTAGAAAAGATCCAAAGAACCACTTTTCTCATTGAAGCAGGAAATTATTTTGAAAACAACAACAAAAAGTAGATGAGTAAGGTGGTAGGAACCTCCCCTATTCACTTGGAAAGCAGCATATAATTTTCATTTGCAGCATATAATTTTAACACTTCTAGGCCAAGCCTCAAAAGTTTAATTAATCCATATCAAAGAGGAGACCTCCACAAGGTTACACTGAAAATTCTTAGAAATTTTCTAGGATCTTGGGAGACCTTGCTTTGTATTCTTGATTTCTACTGACAACTGTCAATTTCATAATTCAATATACTACTTCAACGTCCAAGCCTTCATACAAATTCCTGGAAGATCTCAAAGTTTACTTTTCTTCCCTTACTCTTCGGTTCCCAGTTCAGCAATACACCTTCCAGTCTCTAAAATAAAACTTCACATTTTGAATCCTCATTAAAAATAATACAATTGTCTTGTCTTTGCTATTGTCCTAGGGTTAGTTTTTATTACAGTTATAAGGTTAATATTCCTGAAAGGAGATACAATTTCCGTATGGTATCCAATAATTGATGCACATTTACAAGTGCATAAAGAACTAGGTTCCCCAGGCTCACTACAACTGCCTAACTCTCTTACTATTTGATAATTTACTGACTTTTGCCTCTGGAAATACTGAATTTAATGCTAGAGCAAGCCTTATACAACTCATATTCTGAGGGGAGAAAAACCACACATCTTCTCATTGTGCTGTTAATGGGTATAAATTTTACCTCTGCCAACTGGAAGAGTGCCGACTTCCCACAGTGCTTTACTGGCTCAGGACTTGACAGCTGGGAAGTATTTGATGAAATCTAGGTTTTAAATGAACAGAGGAGAAAATATTTCAGTGTTAATCAGGAAAGAAAGGAAGGAAGCGAGAAAAATAGTGAAGTAAGAATTAGTTAAATCTGTCACTTTTAGATCTTTCTGGCAAAAGGCTCTACTTCAAACTAGCAATCCCATTCAAAAAACACTTAACAAGCATTTAGAAGTTAGCAGAACACAAGCACCAACAATGTTCTGATCACACGGTGTGTTTTATGCCATTCCAAGCGAACAAAACATACTTAAAAAACATGAACTGTGGTGCTCAGTAAAACTCTACTGTAAAGCCCAGGCATTATTTAGTCAGATACAGAGGAAGATTATTTGTTTGCACAGGCACTGGATACTTGTTTCACCTCCTTTCTTGAGGAAAGAATGTCTTTACATTTGGAGATCAGCTTTCAATACAGATGTTGCAGTGCTAGCATCAGTGCTTGCTAAATAACTCTCACCGCATTTCAGAATTGCTTTTGCTGCCAAACTGTTCTAACCTGCTTCCAAGCACAGTATTATGAGTTCACCAACACAACAATTATCCATTATTTCTTGTATTTTATTTCGTCCGGCATGGCATTACATAGTAGTACTTGGGCTGGAAGTCCTGGAAAATCCTTAGATAAGGACGAGTGTTTCTTTGACATCTGCCTCATTATAAAAATATACATATATGACTGTGACCTTTTGGATGGAAAAATTATCAAAGTAGCCTCTTTGTTTTTGAGTTTGTTGTTGTTATTAACTGGATTATTTGAATAGCTTTCCCATGGTCAAGGAGATTAATTATATGAACAAGAAATAAGTTTTTTTTTTTTACTGCCAGCTACCAAAGATATGTTGAATAATGTTTGACCATGCATTATTATTTTAGTATTAAACTGAAATAATTCAAAATCCTACTTCTCCCGTGGTGCTGCTCAGTGAATACACTCAAGATCCCAAGACTCCTTGTACTCTGCACCTCATGGGAAGAGAGCCTTACATTTTCCTCTTTCTACTGTAACACATGCTCAGTTCTTAATGGTTTCTTCAGCACAGTATGAATGGTAGAAAAGGAACACTCACACATTAAAGTGCAACCTGAGAATATACAGGCATATCTTGCCTTCTGATACGCAATGTGAGGAAAGAGGAAAAAAATCAGTTTTGACGATAGGTTGGGCACTCTTAACAAAATGTGAGAACCTTGTAGTACCAATTAGAAGAGAGGGAGGCAAAATTCTTCTTCAGAAAAAAAAAAAAAAAAAAAAACCAACAAAAACCTTTGTCAGCAAGACAACAAGCAGAAAGAAAAGAAAGAAAGACCAACTTAGAACCTGTTCTGCCAAAGATCCTGGCCAAGTGACAGAAGATTGCAGCTGATCAATCAGCTCTCCAAGAGATTACATAGCTCATTCTGTGCCTAAACACTATCTTCCTTTTTTAATCAGAGTAATCAGTACCTGCAGTACCACAATCACAAATAGCTCCTTCTTATGCTGAGGCTTAACTTAGGGGCCATTAGGATCCAGTTACTTACTATACCTTGAACAATGCAGGTGATATTTTAGCGACTGTATTACATTGTAGTTTGCACAGGATGCACGTGTCAGTTTTTCACTCATCTCTCTACCTCCCAGCCATTTCATTTCAATAAAGATATTTAATGATTGCAATTCATAGACAAACATCAAGTATATTTATTTTAAATAATGACTTTACCATGGAAAATTACAGCTTAACCTAAAAGCAGGTGGAAGAGAACAAACTGAACTAGATCTCACTGTCTCAGTTTCACAGCATTTTGATCAAAATTTTGGATTTAAGACTTTTTCAAGGCTTTAACGGAAAGGGTTGCCATCAAGTCTACTAAAAATGTGTATGTGAGAACACAGCAAGGAAAAAGCCATCCTCAAGCGTACATTTTTTCTTTAACAATGATAAACTGTTGGACTAGCAAGAAGAATTCTACTCTGCTGAATGCTGGATATGATTGTATGTATTTCAGTTAAATAACCTAGAGGAAAGCTTCTGAAGAGCAGCTGTAAGTGAAGAGTTTGGGTTTTTTAGCTTCATTTCGTTTAAGATGGTTAAACCACGAGTTTTACTGCTGTTACTCTCTGGAAGCTTTATCTATGTTTAATAAATGATAAAACTTTATGTAAGTAAGCCTAAGAGGTACTAGTGTCTCTTTTCTGCAGAGCAGTCATCACCATCTGTTTGCATATGCCAAACACACATCCATGTAAGACCAAAAGAGCAAGGGGCCCCATCTGCTCTGCTTCCCTCACACGGCAAGGAGAACAACAGCAAGCAGCCCATGTGAGCAGGCAGCTTGCAAACAACCGTCATGCAAAGTAGCACAACCCACTGCTGAGAAATAACTGGCCTATATACTGGCTTTCCACAAAAGTAGCAGTGAGAAGAAAAAAAAAGAAGGACCAAGTATTTGCAAGATCAGAGGAGAGAGAAAAAGCCAAGAACGTAACTTGGCTACACACCAAAATTAAAAACAAACAAACAAACAACTTATGAGGACATAGTGTTATCTTGGAAGACCACTGCAATTGCTGCCTGCACACCCACAGGATCCAGCAAAGTATCACTCCCATGATTCTGATCAGCTGTTGCAGCAAGTCAACATAGGGCAGACCTCATTAATCATATCCTTATCAGCTTTAATTGAAGACTACAACACACGTGGGACAGAAAGCCAGGCTAACTGAGGCTCTAAAGAAAGAATCCTATACTACATCAGCATATAATGAGCCATTATATGCTGCTGAGTGACAGCAGACCTGGACACCTCTACTCAAGGAGTACACTTAAGATGACAGATCTACTCAATGGGACCACCATCTTCACAAAGAAACATTCTCACTCACCCTTCTGCAAAGGCAAAGGCAAAGAAAGGAAACATGAAGAATGCCCAGTCAGAACCAAAAATGAGTTGGGATGGCTGCCAGAAGTCTCCAGGCATATCAGACCACAGCACAATTCACATTTCTTCACAGGTCTACTTGGCCACTGGCTGTATAACTACTTTCTCTCTCTCTCTCCCTCTTTTTCTTTTGTAGCACTGTACACTGCTGACAGCAATCTACTGCAAATTGCTTACCATAATTTAGTTTACTAAATGCAGTAATGTATTCATATTGACAAGACCCAGTAAGAAGTGGCTCAAAAAGGAATGGGATTTTTGCCAGAGTTGACAAAGACACCCTGTGCAAATGTAAGCCTTTATAACTGAAGGACCACAAGCAGCTTTAATAGCAAGAATAATTACCAAAAAAAAAAAAAAAAAAAAAAAAAAAAAGCAGCTTAAAGAGGTTCTTTAGCATGCATGCATAGCATTTTCCCCTGGAACAAAGCAAATGAAAATCAAGTGGCAATCTTAAAATCATTTATCTATTACTTTAGATAAAACACAAAGTTAGTCACTGCCATTGAGGTTTTATAACAACAGTGTAACGTATGCGGAATAACCTTGAAAAAAAGTTTATTTTGGGATGATGGGTAGTTCTAGACACTGAAATAATAGCCAAGAAAATACAGCTTCCCCCAGACTGCAGTAACATTTCAGGATTTTTAACAGGAAAAAAGATTAGCCCGGACTTTAAAATTGTCCTCTCCAAGATCTAACTAATTTTTTAGGCACCTCTTTTTCCCCAATATTTGATGATTCATACATGCACTCTAGTGTGACTAGCAAGCTGCCTTAGCATAGTGGTATGAGATTCAATACACTTCCACATTCTTAAGACAGTTTTCAGGTTTGATGTTCTGTTGTTTAATCATTTAGGAGAGAACTGATTTTAGATTCTGTGAAGCTTTGAAGGTGCTGTGAGTCAGGTTTCATGAAATGTTTGAAAATGCTGCACTCATGGGACTTTGAGCAACCTGGTCTAGAAGGAGGTGATCCTGCTTATAGTAGGGGGTTGGAACTAGATGATCTTAAAGGTCTCTAGAGTCATTCTGTGATTCTATACTGGAGGGATATCACATTCTGCTCAACTTCACATATAACTAAACTTGCTGAATACATACTGAAATGTATGATGGCCAAGATTTTTGAAACTAACTTAGCAAATTTACTTGTGCAAGTCTTGTCAAAAAAATTCACAAGAATGTTCTATAGTTTAGATCTTTTACTTTCTTGGCTTCAGCACATGGCTTCACCTGCTAAATTCCACTTACTTTCCTTGGGAGAACTTTCCAATTTAATCTGCAACTTAAAAAAAAAAAAAAAAAGCAGCACATACAGAAGCTTTTTTACAATTACAGACACTACTGTATATTTTATAGGGTTGTTTCTATTCAGTTATTTCATGGCACCTGAATCACAATTTTTTTTTTTTTTTTGTAATTAGAATTTTTAAGGAATAAATCAAGGCCTAATAAATCGTTCTAGCCAAGCTAAAAATACAATGTATATAATTAGATTAACATCTAATAGAAAGAAGACTGTTGTCTGTAGTCAAGCCTCTGTAACCCCACAACATCATATCAACAGGGCAGGGCATCTTTTCATCCCATAATGATCTTCCAGAATAGTACTCGTTCCAATAGTAGTTTCTTTACACACACTCTGAGTATGCCTTTCGCTTAAGAGATTCTGTGAGCAGTATCAGACTCCCCCAAATGGAGAAAAAGAGAATGTGTGAGAAATCAGTTTATAGAGGAACATTAAACACATCGGTGAAGAAACTTCTAAAAGCCACCTATAAGAGTTCTAAATTTTCAACACATGAAGGAAGGAGGATAACTTACATACTGAAAGGTAGTTTATAGACTTAGGGGTCACCACCTAACAACGCTGCTACATACTTGCAGCTGTTGTAAGCTGACTTTGACCTACAAGTTTATTTTTTAGAGGATTCCTATGTCTAGGGCAGCTACCGTTTTCCACTACTGCAACCTCTTCCATAAGCAGTGCATGGTGTCACTTCAGAAGGTCTTATTTTTTCAATATCTCTAAGCTGCTTAACCTTCAGTGACAACTCTTATTGGCTCCTTGCCTCGTCAGAGCCTCCCCTGCCATGTTTTAGCTATCATACCTCAGCAAACTGAAATAATGCAGACTCCTCCGTTTGTTTTACAGCTCCTGGAACTCCTGGCTGTGATGTGCTTGAAGAGATCTGTGAGGAAAATAATTTTTAAACTATTTAGCTCTTCAGTTTCATTATCAAACTTCAACATACAAATTTCAACACGCAAACAGTATCTGCTTTCCCAGGAGACATGTAAATGGTGATCCTGAATTGTTTTTAAAAATGGAAATCTTTCCTAGAGTCAACTAAACAGACTAGAACCTTTCTGAGGGGCTTATTTTTGCTCACTGATATGTTAAAAGAGAGTTAATAACAGGAACTTGACACTGTATTATATTTCACTATTCAGTTAAAGACCCAACCACAGAATGCTGGTGCTGATAGAGCACAAATTGCTACTTTGTGTGGAAGATAAGTGAGGGCAGAGGCACAACACATATGCATACTTTTAGAAGAGATAACAGATCTATTCCGATGATTAAGGAAGCTGCATTTTTTAAAAAAATATTTATTTTTACCTTTTTTTAACTTGTGTCACTTCTTTTTGTTGCAAACAGCAATTTTAATTAATCGTACATCTAAGTACAAGTAATATTTATTTTGCTGCTGATACACATACCTATTACATACCAAATATGTGCAGCCTCACTAAAAACAGCTTAACATCCATGAAAAATCAACTAGCTAATATGCATTTCTGAATATCAGTTACTGAATATCAGTGAACTACTTCTGAACTGCAAGCTTCAGCAGTGCAGGTGAGCTTATTTCCTCGTATTCACCGAAATTCTTTGATGGGTAAGGCAAAGTCAGAGTTCACAAGCCCTTAGCAAGAGCATATCTTGCAACACACAGCACAGTTCCTCTGTACAGTCACATGATTCTGGCACTTTTTTGTTTAAGCACTGTAAAATGAACTCAATAAGTGAACTCGTATTTGTCTTATTGGTTGGAAGACTTTACAGCAACACTGAAGAAACAGACCGTTATCAAAACGAACCACACAAAATACCATGTTGCTCAACTGACAGGACAAGTAAACAGAAGTATTTCACTGGAAGACAGATTTTGAATTATTATCATAATTAACACTGGAATTTATCAATTTTAAGGAGCTTCTAAAAATTGTTTTTAACTGATGGCAAATCAGGCATTCCCCTCTTGCTAACAAGAAAAGCCAGTAAGTTGTTTATGAGCCTCGTCGCAGATTTTATATTGCACATTAGCCTTTAATCTGAAATAAAGGTTCAGTGCATTAATCTACCTCTACTTCATTTTGAAAGTCTCAGCTTTTAAATTAGAGTTCAAGGTCTTGTGAGCTAGCTAATGTTAAAACTAAAATCACTTCACGTATGCAAGAATTGGCATCTCTGCTCTATAAGTGACGACATCTAGGGAGAAATATGAAAGTATATGCAGAAATGAATAATATAGACAAGGCAGTGAGATTTGTGGCAGGTGTGAAACCAGATAACAAAATGAAGCCCCTCCTGTGACAATTTTTTTTCCCCCAAATACTGTCTAGTACCCTGTCTAATCAATATTTCTTTAGCTAAATATTTATGTCACTGGATTATGACCATTTCAGAAGCTGAAAAGATGTAAGCAAGCAAGTGATGCTTACAGAGGGCCAGGATTCTTTGCAACCCTGTGTTATTTATGTCAGTTAAATCCATTAAAATTTAAATGAAGTAGGGTATATTTAAAAACAAAAAACTCACCTCAGTAGCACTGTGTAGCAGTTCCTAGAAATACATTAATAGCAATGTTGTAGAAGTGCATAGAGCTGTTTTGTGGTTATAGAAGAAAATTTTGGAAATTCCAGAACTACAATTACTTTTGATAGAGCTGGTGATTAAAGCAGCCATAAAGAACCATAGAATGGTTTCTATGGGACCTTAAGGAACCTCAAAGATCATCAGGTTCCAACCTCCCTGCCACAGGCAGAGTTGCTAATCGCTAGATCAAGTACCAGATCAGGCTGCCCAAGGTCCAATCTGACCTGGCTAGATGACATAATATAACATCCAAACATAGGTATCAACTTGAATTGACACAAGTGCAGGAATGAGATCTCCAAATCACTGCTTAAACCACAGCTCCATTATCACACTAGGGTTTCAGTTGTGTTCCTGAACACATCTGCACTTCAAATCAGACGCATCTACCTGACACATGGTCCAATAACTGTAACCCCCAAAAGAGGGAAGAAATGCTACCATGAAATTCAGTCAGTATTTTTCATTTCTCTTTCAACTGAACACCAGATATCTCTTGAAAGAAAACACTGGGAAAAAAACAATCCCTTTTTAAAGAAACTCACCTCTGCAAACTGAAACAATGACGACTTCTGACACACTTCCGTAGAATCAGTCGCATCAGATTGGCAAGTATTTGAGGAAACCTGAAACAAGGAGTGTGGAGATTAAGACCTCATTGGTGTTTCTCTCAAGCTAAGAACAACTGGCAAAATGAAATGGCAGGCAGTAGTAACATGAAGAGCTGCTTAAGAAAAGACGGACAACGTCATGTTTCACATTCCTGGACCAGCTAAATCAAATTAAAAGGTGAAAACATTTCAGTACCTATATTAAAGTGTTTGACAATCACATAAGAAATAACACAAAAATACCAGGGACTGGGTTTTTGGTTTTGTTCTTTTACTTCCTGTTGCTCCAAATTCTGCAAGAGTTATATGCAACAAAACACTGATTGTTTTGGGCTGTATACACAGCTATCTTGTATTCAGGATGCAATCCATGCCACTATCTCTTCAATTTACACTCCCACTAATTACTTAGGAGCTAAAAAAAGTTTTTCAAACCACTGAGTGTTGCTAAGTGACAGAAATAATTGCTAATCACTTCACAGCATGAAATAAGTAGTTAAGGACACCACAAGCCTAGAACTGCTTAAATAACTTACATAAATGGATATTTGTTTAGAGGTGCTTTTGAGGAGTAGTGCAAGAAAGTATTGTAATTTCCAATATCAAAATTCAGAAAAGAGACTGCTCCAAAAAAAAAAACAAAAAAAAAAAACAAAAAAAACCCACAACACAACAGCCGTATTAGAATTCACACAGACCTTATCCATAGTACTGAAAATTATTATTCTAGCATCCTTCAGTAAAATAATTGTCTTGAATATCAAGTGATGCATTTGAGTATAAAAGACTTACAATATACAATTCCCAGAAGTTAATATACTGCTAATATAAAATAGAGTATGTAGCACAAGTTACAGGAAACAGCAGAAAGGAGGGAGGCTTCGTGGGATTTTTGGAAAATCAAGTAACAGGATGGAATTTGTTTCCCCCAGTGATTTTTAATCTTTCATGAAATTCCAATTTATTTGAAATATTTCAAGAAGAACGTGGTTTTTATCTTTATTATCAGAGCAGGTATGTCAGTAGTATGTATTGGTGAATACCCAATTCAGCTAGCAAGTGAATCTGTTGCTGCAGGAACCAAGCTCCACAGGGTAACCAGGCCTACAGCTTGTACTGCTGCTCATGCTGCTGTCTGCTCCAGATGCCTGAGCATGACAGCAGCAGCAGAACATTTTGCTTCAGGAATCTGTCAGCAGTACTACTCCCAGAACACTGGATCCAAACGCAGGAGAATGATGCCACATGACAATTTGCTGAGGTACGCAGCTGAACTTGTTTTTTTCCCCTGCCGCAAAACCACATAGCAACAATGCACCCATTCTATTTACTGAATGTGGCCCCAAGCCTGCTGGAATTCAATAAGTATTTAGACAACGCTCTCAGACACAAGGTTTGAATGTTGGGTGGTCCTGTGTGGAGCCAGGGGTTGGACTCAGCGATCCCTGTTAGCCCCTTTCTACTCAGGACATTCTGAGATTCTACCCCAGGAGCACAGTCTGAGGCCACATGCTGGGGACAGGCACAATTCCTTCATGTCACAAGATGGGAACAGTGTGCTGCGGAATGAGCGAGGCCTCATTTCCTACTTTTTTGTGCTTAAAGGATAGATTTTTTGGTGCCTTGTCAGTCAGCAGTACTAAGATGATTTTGTGGTTAGAACAATCATGTTTTTACTATTAATTTCTGATATCTTAAGACAGTGCTGCTGTCTTCATTTAACAGCAGCATTAAGTTGAGGATGTCATTTTTACCCAGCTGTTGCCCCCACACTCTTGGGGGAAATTGATCATCTCCAGGACTTCTGGAGATGCACATACCTACTGCCAGATCAAATTTAACTCAAGTATTACAATAATTACTGGAGGGAACAGCTGTACAAGTAGTGCCATTGTACAGATTTTCTTTCCTGCAGTAATAAAACGTCCTCAGTCTTTCATCTTTTCTTCTTCTCTTTCCTCCTACTGCTCATCCTCCACTGCACTGAAGACATCTGTTTCTAATTTACAGGCTGGGCAATGGCACTCTGTGAAGACCTGGTGCAGAGCAGCACCACACACTGCACAACTGTCTTTCAGTAGCAAGGAGGAAGCCATAAAGATGCTGCCACCATAAGCCCACAGTCCCCAGTGGTTACCAAAGCCTGCTCTAAAATGAGTGAAAACAGATCGTCTTCCTCACTGACTGATGCAAGGCTTTAATGTGGTCCTGATATGCAGCAGCAAGGGGAAACTGCTATGAGTCAGGTCTCGGACAGTGCTAAACATTCAGCATTTTCTGGGAAGTAACCATAGAGGCCACTAGGTGCTGCTGTAAGGCAAGCAACGGACGTCATGGGCAGGGAAGGGAGGCGAGCGTTAAGGCAAGGAGCACTCCTCGCAGAGTTTCAGGTTTTCTGCAAATAAAACAGCTGCAATAAAGTAACAGGATGAGGCTTTCTCTCCTGTAATGAGAGTAATAAGAACAAGCCTGTTAAGCATTTTTATTCCAGTGTTAAGCAAAATGTGCTTGTATATGCATCACAGTTTTGCTTAACTGGTAAAAGGCCCAAATGCCAGGCGAAAATTACTTGTGCCCGTCCTGTATTTGCTGTTGCTAAGGTTTTTAACTTTCCTTACCTATCATTTAATAATAGCTCTAAGCCTCTGTTGGAAATCCATCACATTACAATGAATTCTGTCATTAGATGAAAAACCTTCTTGTCTCTTGAAAAAAAATGATGGACATAGGAACATAACCAGCATATAAAGATGATAACTAAATCATCAAAGCACTTTTGTAAGCATCACTACTGTGCCTCTTTCACCTTTTTTTGTTAGTGTATGCTCATTTTGTTACCTGGTATCTGGAGTGCTGACAACTCTAACTTTAAACAACTGATTTGAAAAGCCCCTTTACATCCATTTAACACATGCTTCAGAAAAAAATATATATATCAGTGGGTGTTGAATCAATTTACTTGGAATTAGAAGAGTTATTACCTAAGTATTCTTTTCCTCATCTTTTCTGAAGTCCTGAACAAACTTACACTTTTTTTTTAAAACGGACACGCACATTTTAATAGAAATGAAGACAACATGATTTCATTTAGAATGTTCTTTTAAAAAATGACTTTTTTTTTCCTTTTTCAATGCAAGTGTCGGAGTTTTAGATATTGCATATGCTTATTGTCTTATATAAAAACAGCATCTATATTTTCCACACAGTTAAGCAACAGCTGAACCTTTTTACTGGGGGATACTTCAACAGTTACCTTAGGACAAAGAATTCTCTCTCCCTCATGTCAACAAAATCCAGCTGAAGTCTCCCCATTCAAGAGGGAAGAATCTTACCACTTCTACAATGAATTCTTGAGCTTTTCTTTTTTAGCTAGTCATGCCGCCTCCCAGCTTATTCTGCCAACCTCCTAAATACTGTTTAAGTGTGAAACTATTCAAGCATAAACATGGAAATACAGTTGTAGGCTGTCAAGGTGTGCAGAGGTGAACATCTCATGAATCCTCTTTTCTCTATCCCACAGATGACAAGCCAGAAGTGCTGTTCAGTTAACCAAGTCTAAGCATTTTGGGGAATTTTACTGCATTTGGGATAACACAAGCCTACAAAGTATTTGCTCCATATCTAGCCATCACAGACAGACTGAATCAAAAGGAAATAAACGAAAATAACTACCTATTTTACACAATATATCAGGTACTTTATGAACAGTTTTCAAAACCGTCCCATAAAGAAAGTCATGAATAACAATCAGTGTAAAGAAAGACCAGAGCTCTCTGCCCTCCTGGAGATATGCAGGAAACACTTATTTACTGCAGTCTTCTATAAAAATAAAATGTTTGCAATGGCAAATAAACTGCTAACTTCCCTTTAGACACAAAGAGTCAATAGGAATAGACTGCAATACTTTGATTACTTGTTAGCACTTGCATGGTTTCAGAATGCATATATAATGACTATATGGAAATGACTAAATATTTATTCTGCTATTTGTGCCAAGCTGTGTTCTTGTATTATGCAAGAACATAAGCACATGAGTTCCTTGACCAAAAGAGCTTGCAAATCATTTGTCTGTTTACAGTCACTTTCTCTCTCATCTTTTCCATCTGTGATAAGATTCTCTCATTGGGCAGTCTTGCCTGGTTGGATCATGTATTCATCAGTCCATGGAGTGAGTACCAAACTGGTATCAAACCTAGGACTGATTGGAGAACAAGACCTACATCAGTGGACTCACATTTCAGTTCCACCTGAGGTTACCCATGAAGTATCTTAAGTTCTGCCTCCCACTTGATGAATATTTCCCTTTAGAGCTGTTTTTAAACTGAGGACTTCTGGTAAGGTAAAGAAGAGAGATTCTTACCTCTTGTGCAGTCAGGGCATGTTCCCCAGCTAAAAGCAGCATACTCAGGCCTCCCATTTGTGTAGGATCTGTTAAAGAATAAAACCAAGTCTTACACGTTTATTCATTTGCTTGTTTAAAGAACCATTTGCAGCGCTAAACCCCCAGAAGACTACTTGTCACAGACACTCTAAGCAAGCTGCCATAAAAGGCAGTTCAAGAGAATCACAAATAACCATTTCTGTACCCTCTGGGAAAGGCTTTCAAAGCTGTTTGAAGGATTTAATTGGATTTGTGTGCTTAACACCCCATTGCGTGGATTTACAAATTTTACCGCCAAAGGTTTTATGCACTACAGAGATGAATATCTTTAAAACAGCAAGTGTAATGATCTCATACACAAATACACACAAAGAAACTCTAATATCACACTTGTTTATAACTCAATGGATGCCCCTACCAAGGGAATGGCTCCCTACCTTAGATAGTGAAGAAGCAAAGGGATAGAACTGAATGACATGATAAAGCTCTGAAGCAAAATTCCAATTTTCTTTTTACTTTAATTTAGAACTGCGTTTAGTGGTGAAAAGTGTCAGCCTGACGACTTCGAAGCATGAAGCACTCTCAATCCTCTGTGCCAGTACAGCACTGGCACTGGCCAGGCAGGCTGCCTGCCTACTTGTTGCCCAACCAATACAACATTTAACTGAGGAAAATAGAATGAAGATAAATGTTATTTCTCCAAGTATTTGGTTCTGACAGTTTCTAGCCTCCAGCCTCCCTGTACCTCACAAGTTCTGAAAAAAAACAGGAACAAAAAGTGAAAACACTGGTACAACACTACTCATGGAGTAGCTTTTCCACTCCAAACAGTGTTTGCTCTTCATCATTATGAAGACTAATTGTCTGATTTTGGGAAAGTGCCTTGGAAGCAATTCAGGGTCACAATTTAACAAAGAGCCATACAGAGGGAAGGACAAAGTCCACGGTCCAAATGGCTCATACAGCAGCTACAGTGTGAGAGAAAGAAAAATCATTATCCTTGCTGTATTTCTGCAAACATCGGTACCAAATGATACTCAGGTCTCCCTGAAGCATGTAATCACGTCTTCCAATTTCCTTTAACTAGCCTATACAAAAACCTCACTCTACAACAATAAATTGTATATGCCCAGGACCATTCTCTGGAACGAAGGCCAACTGGCACAGCTCCCCTCTTCTGTGTGTTTGAAAATTGTTAGCCTCTAACAGAATGTTTGCATCCAAAACATCCATGGGGAAGATGATTCCTGTGGCCCATTCCAACTTGTTAACCATGCCTATGTGTTTTTTGGAAAGTCAACTGACATGGGCCAAAACTGTGTCACAAACCTCCTACTGGTTTATCACTGCAGATGGTCAAGTTCCAGTTCAGAAGTACACTTGCTGGTACTGTTAATTCAATATTATAGGCGTTGCCAAAGCTTTTCCCTAAGACAGCATCTCACATTGACAATCACAGGATAAGATTCGTTAATGATGCTCTCTTAAAACAGCAGTAAACCAGTGCAGAGAAAAGCCACATGAATAAACCAAGTTCATCTACAATCTCAAGAATAGAAGAGTGGTCATTATCTTAAGAATACAGTCTGAATAGTATCTAGCTTTAACAATTGGAAATAATTTTTTCTTTTTCTGTAATGAACAAGTAGAAGTAATGTGTGTTTGTTTTTTAGCATCTTACTTTACAATAATCTTTAAAAAGCACAAATGATATTAAGACTCTGCAAAGAGATAAGGCACTATAAGATGGATAGAACTAGTACTAAGTAGCTGAACAAATGGAGACAAAAAATAGGAAGAGTCGGCAAATACTCAACCACAATTGATCCTTCAATATAGAACCATTTACCATGAATTTACTTGATCAAGTAAAGTTCTGTGCTTCAAACAAGAGGGAATCAGAACAATTCAAAACTGAACACACATCTTGAAAGACAATGACTCGACAGACAGGTAGTTTGGAAAGAAAGCCTGAAAGAAATCTCCAGATTTCCATACGATCTTACTGATCTCCATATTTCACATTTAGGGGCTGGCTGGTTGCTTTCTACTTTGTTTATTCCCATTGAAAAGACAGTGTAGAAGTCAAATCTTAAGCATTTAGAGCTATCTTCCAGTTTTCAGCTTAAATCCATTCAGAGGAAAGCAAAGATACACTTCTTTTTTTCTGTTGCTCACACCTTCAAGCTGAGATCACTGTTTTCTTTAAATGATGTTTTCCCCTGTTGTATTTACAGGAGTGACCCCTGTTCATCCTCTACTAGCTTTACTAGCCTAAAGAAATCAAGATCGTTTGATGACATCAAACGTTCATCTTCCACAGTCCCTGTGATTCCTGCAGCTCTCCCCTTCAGTTACTCCAGATGGAGTCAGACCTTCTTGTGCATGTATGATCGGCAGAGCAACCATGTCAGATGAGCTCTAACCTGTGGTCTGTTCAACAGCATTAGTTTTTCTCTACTGTTCCTGAAAATGCTTTGCCTGACACACTGCAGTACAGCATTGCCTTATGCCCACATCACACTGACCATCCATAGCCACTCACTTGAGTTTCTTCCTAGTTGCCTTAGGTCTTCCTCCTCAGTTTTTACCAACTGAAGAACTAGTGTACAGCTCTAAAATTCTTCCCCTACTTCTTAAATATCTTCTTTGCTGAGTATGTGGTCTCAGATTTCTACTATTCGAATAAGTAGTCTAACAACAGGACAAGGATAGATCTTTTTTTCCCCCACTTCCTTCAAGTAAGCAAATACTTAAAGTGTTTATTTAAAACTAAAAATTATGAGGAAAAAAAAAATGACAGCTTAGCATAAAGTGAACATTTAATTTTGTGCTCAAGCAACTTGAATATTTATGCTGCAGCTGGAGCAAAGGGCTAGTGTTTAACTGTCTGATCTTGATAAAGACAAAAATCCTTCCACTAAGGTTTTAAATTACAAAATAACTTCACATAAAGGAAGACAAAAATGTATACACACAAACAGTGCCATGTGCTTATAGTGCCTTCTCAGCACAATGTTTCTCTTATGGCACTAAGAAACTACTAGCATGAAAGAGGAAGAATTCTAAGTGCTACTTTAAAGTACTTTACAGTTAAATCAACAGTTACGAGAAAATAGCATACACATCTGACTTGCAGAATAGGAAGTGATTTGTGGCTTCCTCAACAGCTTTCAGCAGTGATTAAGCTTACACCATCTCACTGTATGGAAATTATATGTTTTCTTTGTATTAGTCTGGTTAGAAACTTAGAAGGCTGGCTTGTTCAACATCACAATTTTTCAATCTGAGAAAAAGAAAGAACTGAGAAAGAGCTAAGTGCAAAGATCATCAAGTAAGAGTTTCAATTAACTTTCACCTGAGTTCAGAATTAAGCTTCTTTCTAAAGAATAAAATTTGCATCTCTATCATGACATGGGCTATTCTAGGGAGTGTCTTCTTCTGAGACAGAAATGTAAAAGCATTGGAAATTCTCCACTTTCCGCCAGGAAAGATGTTGCCCACTTTAGCTCTGTAGTTGTGAGACTAGGTGCTGTAATGGACACCTTCACTTGAGAACAACAGCTGTCTTTGCCTTACACCCTCAAACAGAACACAAGAGAGGCATGCCATGACAAAAGCATGCTCCAATGCAACTCACAGGCTGGACAAGCAAGGACACCACTAGTGATGCTACAGATCAGAAGTCCAGTGATGCTGTTACATCGCAGGTAAGAGGAGAGACGGCCAGCAGGGGGACATATTTCATTTAATTTTGGAAAACATAACAAGCAAAAATAAATCAAAAAAGGATTTACAGTTACAAACAAGTAAAGCAGGTTTCCTGGAATGACTGTGGATTATCATATAATCCTTGTCCTAATGAAAGTATCTGCCTTGAAGACACAAAACAGTCAAGTCAGCAGCATTTCAGAAACAAAGGTATTTCTATGGTCATTCAGCTACATTTTAGTTAATCAGCCAGTACACAGCCTGGATTTTAAAAGAGGATGTCCTAGACTCAGCAGTCAGATTTGAACTAAGCTATCAAATGAACTTGAGGAAAGAACACAAAACATAGTTACTATGACACTCATAATCCATCTGGCGTGACAGACCTGTTGTGATTTAGATGCTGCTACATCTCTGTCAGAAACAGTCATTAATTCATGGACTACTGCTATTCTCATGAAATAGCCAGACTTCATTGGCATGGGGACTGGAGCAAGACCCCTGTGAATCACTATACTCGCTTACTCAGTTTGAAGTGAAGGAATTAAAAAAAAAAAAAAAAAAAAAATCACATTAAAACAAAATAGGGCCTTCTTCAGAACTGAATGTCTCCATAGATTAAATGGATTACTTTCTAATTAATTCTTAAGTTCTCTGTCAGATGTTGATTAAAGATCTCTCCTATCAGGTGAGGGACTGCAGCTGGACAGACCAAGAGCTACTGCTTGTTCTTCCAGTTAAGACGTTAAGACAATGAACCTGTAATGAGAATAAATCATGCTCCTCTGCTAGCCAAAGCAGAATGGGATGAGGAGGCTTGCAGGTTTCAGAACTGATCTCTCACATGTAACTATGTGCCATGAAAAAGTATTCTGAATTACATTTCACAGATTTGTTGTAGCCAGGAGGAATTTCATTACAGGAAATTTCATACCACTAAACTGGCAAAAAAAGTATAAAAGCCTTTTTATCGCTTTTTTTCCCTACTTGTTCCACAAAATCATTTTCCCTTTTCTAGCACATGATGTCACTAAGCAGAAAAATCCTGTCACACAATCATCATAAACTAGGTAGGATACAGAAAAGTCTGTAGTGGATCGACATTTATAAAATGAGAAACTTTAAAGAGGAAAGGTGTGTGTGTGAGGGAATAATTTTTCACTCAGTTCTTAAGCTGCCAATAGTTAAGAACATTAATATATCTATATTTAAAGGTCACGACTGCAACAGTTTCTGCTAGTTGTGGATATAAGTAAAAGATTATCTGTTCTTCACCAGTACAAGCTCTCCAACTGTACTGACTTTTGGTTATACTTTTTTATTTTTTAAGTAAAATGAAATCATACTTTTCTTGTTTTAAATACAGACAACTTAGTTCCTCAGGAACAAGCCATCCACAAGAAGTAGAAAATCTCTAGTTTTAACAGCAGACAATCCTGAACTAAAGAATTAATCACATCTGGACTCCAAATGACTACACCTTAAAAGATGTCATATATATCTGGACTTGACTCTAAAAACAAACAAACAAACATAAGCTATAGAAAACGGTACAAAGTTGTTGTGCAGAAGTTTAAATACAGTCTTAGCAACCTAATTTGGGGACATGAAACATATTTGTAGCTCTTGCAGTTCAATCTCAATGTCAAGTCCTCAAACAAAATAAGGATGTTCACCTATGAGAAACCTCCCAAGACAGAAGTCTCACCTGCCATCCCAAAGTTAAGCTGAGGCATTTCTTCACTTTTTGTCACTTTCCTCGGGCTTGGTATATCTTTTGCAGAGTCTGAAGGGAAGGCCCACAGCTTCTTCCTGCTTGTAACAGTGGATGTCTGGGTTTTCACAGGTTTGTTTGTTGTGGGGCACCACTTGTACCCTGGATTTGCCTTCATAAATGCATCCTTGTACTAGAAAAGTAAAGAAAAGAAAAAATTACTGATCGTGACATTATCTACAGGGCAGCAGAGTGCGCTGCCTGTAAGAGGATTCAATAAATAATCCTCAAATGCCTTCATTTTTTAACCATGTGCTTAAGAGTCCAACCACCAACATAGTCTAACAAGAAGATAAGCAAAGCCATATTTTTAAAAAAAGTCACTTTTCCCTTTCCTTTCCTGAGGGTTTATTATGCACATCAGGCCTAAGTTCTGATCCTGCAAACAGCTCCCTGGGGTTTGTATGCTCACTGTCTGAGAGGGAGAGAGAGAGAGAGAGAGATCATCTTTGAGAGAGAAGATAGCTTTCTGAATTTTTTTTCAGGTACAAACTGTTTATTTTGTAGTTTGATTGAAATGAAAACATTCACTTGGCAATAAATGCAGTGTAATGTCCCTTCACACTTGTTCTCTAATGGGTTGATATTTTAAAATATTCAAAGTAAATTCTGTTCCAAGCCAAGCACGTTCATTTGAAAATAAACTGCTACCAGTATTTTCTCTTTTTCAGTAGCTTCTGATAAGTCACCCCAGCCCTCTCTCCAAAACAATCCTGTGTGACTGCAATAAAATGAAGTAGGACCATTTAAAATTTCCTTTGGCCTTGACCACGTATCTTAGTAGTTTGCTGTCTTCTGGGTATGAGGCAGCAAAACAACCTAAGCAAGACTACACACAGGGAAGTAAGACCTGAATCCTACAGGGTTTGGCTGGGGGAGGTAATATTGAGTAGGATGGGGATCTATTCTATTCTCAAACACTTCCGTGTTTGAGAGAGAACACATTTCCCAACTATCTTGCTGCCCAGGAAAGAAAATTTTTTTAAAAAATTAAATATTAACAGCAGTAAGGTGAGCACACTTCAGTATTTCAAATTTGCTGACCTGCAAGGTAGAAAACAGACGAATCAGAGGAACATGCCAAACATTCCAGCTGCAAATGTTTGCCTAACAAGTGATAGTGACTTGGAGCACTTGCTGCTGTGGGAGGCATGCTGCCAAGCATGAACCAGGGCTCACTGCAGGGAGAAGGGGCTGAATTCTTCCAAGCCATTATTAGGTAGGTCTGGTCTTGATGGCTACGAGCAACCAAGTGAGTTCCTTGGCTATATGCCAGGGCAGCTGCAAAGAGCTGCTTCTGTGATGACACATGCTCCCACCTACCCAGTAGTCTGCGATCCCAATTCTACCACAGAAAAGCACCTATGTTTCACACACATACATGCACAGGAACTCACACTGAGGGGAAAAAACTCCCTCTGGTATTAAAACAGAAAGAGACTCAAAACCCTGTCCTCTAGCAGAGTCACTGCCATACTTTCCCAGCTCAACACACAGCGCTGTGCCTTGTGGCAGCCTCCCTGCCACACGTGCATCTGTCTTACTTTCACTTCCATCTTACACTGTCAGCTGGCACTCTCTAACTCCAGACTGTAGCAAGGATAAAAATGATCCAATTTACAAGCAGCACGGCACTGTGTGAACCCACTGTGTCAAGTCCTGTATTTATAGAAATGGCTATAAATAATAAAAATCTGCAGGGGCTGCTGACCCACATATACCCTGTATTTTCTGAACAGGGAAGATATACTAAATCTGCAGATGAAGGTCCGAGGCACCTCTCACCTCACCCCTTTTCCCTTTTCCTCACTTTGGTTTGGGAGTTCATTTCACCAGTGAATGCAGACCACAAAAATAGCCTCACCAGGGAAGGGAAGGGGAGGGGATAAGGAAAGAGGTGGAAAGGAAATGCACAAAGAAAGCTTTGCCTTCCATTGTTAAAGCTCCAGCCCACTCATGAATCATGTTTCCAGCCTGCTGAGTTAAAAGCACAGAACCTCTAGCGATGAAGTACGTAAGCTCTTTGTATCAGCATTGCTGCTCTAAATAATTGAATTATTCTACTGATTAATTCGACAGGCTGCCCATCAAATGAGGACCATAATTCACACCATTTTTAAGACGAAGCAGCAATAAGCTTTTAATCAGTTTCCAACAAGGGCAATACAAGTGGCATAGTGTATTAATGGATTTTTGCCTCTGCAAAGCCAAAAAGTTAATGTTAACAGCATTCTTCAAACCCCATTCAGCAGTCACTTCAGGGAGGACAACTCAGTGGCTACTTTCAGAATTTCAACACTTGTGATAAAAGGAAAATAAATAAATGTAAAAGTTAAACAAGAACCAAGAAGCAGTTTTATAAAAGGCTTACAGGGGCCTGGTCCAAACCTCTGGCAGACTTTCAGTATTGATTGTCGTGACTATTAGACCAAGACCTAAAAAGAAGTGATAGATTCTGCTTGGCAGGTCATGAGAAGATAACTTAAATGAGCTACACAGGAACAAGAAACAGCCTAAGGCAGTAGGAGAGCTTACTCTTTTCCTCCATTCAACCAACTGTGCAGTAAACCAATTTAACACAGTGGCCTAAGGAAGTCTCTAAAGTCACTTTAAGAAAAAAAAAAATAGAAAAAGAAAAAGAAATTTCCTTATTCTGGAAAGTAAAGACATCACATTTGTTCCCAGGCAAAGAGGCACACCAGTGCCTTCAGGACTGCCCTGTAGGGTCATGTCCTGAAATCTCAGGTAGAATAATAATAATTTTTTTAAAAAGGATATGTTTGTGAGCTTGGTATGATGCACCATTCTTCTTTGTGAAAGCTTGGAGAAGGATGCATTATGTGGTGGGACAGATGCCACTTCAGAGCCGAGGTCAGAAAGGCTGTTGCACTTAAATGTAACTTCCCTGAGTTGCTATCATCACCAAATAAAAAGTTTGCTTCTTCAGAAGCTCACAGGGCGGATTCAAGCAACGCCTCTGGGCAGCAGTTACCATATTCTAAATGTTAAATATATGTTTAAATTGCACCAACTTTCTATGAAAAGATAAATAAGTAAAAATCATGCTAGAGATCGACGAACATCTAGAGATAAACAAACAAACAAAAAATCCCCCAAAATACTACACTGTTCTTCATTCCTGAAGGCTGTTGGGTTAGCTAGTGAGCTCATTGGTGAGCTTATCAGGCTGCAGCAGGGAAAACCAGGCATTTGTCTTCTCCTGTGCCAAGGCAGCTATACTTTGATTTGCATACTGCTGAGATAGTATCAGTTGCTGGTACTACACGAGTGATAAACAAAGTTGCTTACTAGTTGCTAGACCTGATTTAACTGGCTTTACAAACTCTGGCTTCAAGTAATAAAACCATTTTCAAGTTTATAATCCATCAGAAATTGTAACCATTGCAATTCATATATATATATACACACACGTATATACATATATAAGCTCACAGAGGTTTAAAATACAGTGAATGAGCTTATTTTACTTAAATGTGTCTTGTCAGTATATGTATGTCCTTAAAAAGAAAATTACAACAGTACTTTGAAGTCATTCCAAAGGCACTCAACTTGTTGACTTTTAAATATGCTCTCGTTAGGAAAAAACAAAATATCAATACATGGCTCTTTCTAGAATTGATAGCATCTTTCAAACAGTCTCAGCAGTAAACTTAACTATAAGAATGAGCGTCAAACAAGCGATCCACACACAGGTTTGTTTGCAAAGATACTTTCAGTGGCACAATATAGCTTCTAATTATTGTTGTAACACAACTATTTAAGGAATAGACATTATACATTGTCTCTGTTCTACACATTCTTGGTACTAGTGGTAATGATCTGAACTACTAAAGATTTATTGTTTCTCTTTGACGTTGAACATGCAATTTGTTCAGAGCCAGAGGAAATAAATAAATTACTATAGAAACAATGATTTTTTCAACAGTATGATTAATAGCTTCAGATGTGTCACTTCATACAGAAGTTCTGCAATTATTTTCCTTCTTAATGAATGAGTTTCCTTCAGCAAGACAAAAGGCTAAATAAATAGTCACATCAGGTTTGTCTCTCCCAAAAAAACCCTACTTTCTTCATTTTCATTTTTCCTCTCTCTGTATCTGTACCAAGTCTCCTAATTGCCCTTTTTCCACACATTTCAAGAAGCATCACTAATCTGTAAGTGGGAATGCAGAACACATCAGGAATGGTTGGGCAAAGCTGAGACTCAAGTTTTTAAACACCATGTCATACCCTGTTTTATGCTTTAAAAAGGACTCTTCTGCAGAACACTTGGCTGTTCCTGCGGGCCTTTCCATGTTCACACAAACTACTGAATGTCCAGATCTTACATAAATGTGTTAACAGTAGTAGTCAAGTTCAGGTGACATGGAAGACACAGGCTATGCTTTCCCCAACTGTTTCACAGCTATTTGTACTTCCTGAGGTATCCTAACAATACTCAGCAAATGAGAGAAGTTCTTCCTACTCACTGGCCCTCTGTTGTTTCTTCTAAGACTGAATTCAGTGGTTACACAAAATCTACGTCACACATATCAATTACTACTGCAATCTCTTTCAGAGCAATATTATTAGCAAAAGTAACTTGCACACTCTACTATCAATATATAGGGAGAATACTTGAACTAGGAAGTACTCAGCAGTTAAACTAATTTTAAAAGAAAAAGTGACTGAATTTGTTCACTACACTTTTGGCTTGGTCAAGCTATTATATTGACAGCAAGTGCGCAGCATGATGTAAGTATCATTACAGTCAATTGACAAGAACTCTATAATTTAGTGTTTTCAAAAGCCACAATCTATCATGTTAATGTCAGCACTACTGGGATTATCAGGTTTTATCTACCACAAAAGGCACATGCTTTGTTAAATGATTACTAGAGCCATACTAGTTTGCATACACAGACTTATTTACTTCCTTTCTGGTCTGCAAGACCAGGAGAATCAAAGCAAGAACAACTTGGTTCTGGGTACCGTAATCCCTCTGGGTAAGCTAAGGAGTTCAAAAAAGAGAAAGACCCCACCAAAAGTTTTTAATATACTAAGAAACATAAGACAGATAACCACGTAATAAGCTCCCTTTCCATCATTCATTCATGTAGAACCTACCTCCTTGGCCATGTCAGTGTATTTCTGCTTCTCTTTTGGATCTAGAACAGCCCACCAATCTGCCAAGATCTTGGTTGCGCCACGGTTATCGAGGCGAGGGTGTTCTTTCCGCACCAGAGAGCGATGGCGTTTACAGAACAAGAGAAATGCATTCATTGGTCGGCGAGCTCGTTGCTCTGAGGACTCGTCATCTTCAGTTTCATCAGCATCCTGCTCTAAACCATCAGCACCAAGGAGCGGCACCTAATAGAACCAAAGGAAAGGGATGTAAACATGGTTATTCATGCTTTTCAGAGACTGAGTTTATGCTCTGTCTGAACGAGGAAGACGCATATAGACTTGTATGCATGTCTCTAAAGGCTACTCATTCCAGCTAGAAGATCAAGAATTCCATATCAGACTTTGCCCAAAGGCCCAAAGTTCATTCAAGACTTAAGCACTGATTTGCAAATGGAGCAGATTTCTAAGTTGAGGACTATTCTCAAACAACCACCTTAAAGGGGATAAAAGGAGGATAATCCTCCCTACACCCGTTTCCTACATACTAGATACCATCTTTGTCTTTTGTTGCTAAGTGAACTGAGCTGCCTTGTTCTTCAGTGATAACACGTGTTCACAATGACAAAGTGCACAGGAACAAGAGCACACAGGTACCAGTTTCTTCCCCAGATCCTGATGTTCATTTTCCAGCTTGTGGGCTGTACTGCACTACAACCACTGCATTGCAGCCCAGTCATTGCCAGAGGGCAATTCTCAACAGAATCCACTACCAAAATGCACTCACTCAGCTCAGAGACCAGCACACTATTCACGCAACAGCCACACCACATAAAGCTAGTTATAACTTAATTTAGTTATTACTGGACAGAAAGTCACAACCTACCTAACCACAACATTGCTATTTTATACTATATAGTGGAAGGTGACCCATGAGGTCAATAGAGAGCACTGCCCCTTCTAGTTGCTCCTTATCCTTTCAAGGACCGCTCGTCCTTTCCAGTATGCCTCCTCAGCACTGATCTCTCCCTCTTGTCTTAGCAGGGCATCAAGGAGATGCCAATATGAACGTTATCCACACGATGGAAATACCGTGTCTCCAAAACCAACAGCTCCCATACCCGCTTCTCATTATAGAGGTTGACTCTAAGTGTATATCTGTGAGGTGACACAGTGGGGGTCCTTATGAAAGAAGGTTACATCTAATATCATTAAACAACACCGAAGTATCAAGTGTCAGAACAGGGAGATTGTTCCACTTGTGCTCACAATATTCCAGAAGAGACATTGAATTTCTTACACAAAGATAGCATAAATTTTTGTCAGACTTTCCTTCTTTTTCCTTCAATCTTTCAGATTTTAAGAAAAATAAGAGTATTACAGCTTGGTATGTCCTCAAAGTCACTGGAGGCAGGTATTGAGCACTGGCTAACACTATGTCTAAAATAAACAATTAAAAATACATCATAAGAACAACCTTAAGCAACAAAGACCAAGATGTGCAACATGCGATTAAAGTAACTTGATTAAAACTACTAAACTAACTCTACAAAACAGGGGTTTGTCAAAGATTTTCAAATCATGATTGACAATCCACATTTTCTTGTTATTTGCTACTTCTCAGGATAGCATTATGTGCATGGTATCACCTTATTTATCTTTTCAATTGACTGGGTTAGCTTGGAAAGAGAACAGCAAGAAATAAAATAAAAACACTGCTGAGGTGAATCTGACCCATCGTTCACCTTCTACAGTCCAAGTATCCAATGAAGTCTACCTTATCAATATCTTCCTCCTCCTCTTCTTCCTCCTCCTCTTCAGAAAAGTCAAGGAGTTTCTTGGCAAGCAGGGGATGCCACTGAAGACACTTTCTTTTTGGTCGTTTCCCAGTTCCTTCTCCTTCTGTCGAATGATCCTTATTCCTACTACTGCCTTTCATTACTGTGACCTGCCATGCAAAAACAGTCATATGTTCACAACAAACCCTTAAGCACAAATGACCATCATACTTATAGAAACCAACAAATGCCAGAGGCACCAATGCAAGACTCTGGCATTCTGGAGAAGATTCTGGCAGGGCAGTAGGTAGAGGTTTATTTCAACCATCACTACCAACAAGGATGCATCTTTTCTTAATTTTTCCTACCTGATCAACTAGTGACAAACAGTTTACGAAAATGAAACCAGCACACTAGCTAACTCAGCTCTCAGATATACCCTTGCCTAAATGGTAGCACAGAAGTGCTCAAAGTGCTCACACTTCACTGAGTGAAACTCACTACTCTCCTGCTGTTCCCACTGTATTTTTTTCATATTTTGCTATAGAAAAGTCAGAAAATCCCTCTTTTTAACCAGAAAATGTATAACTACCTACTCATCTGTTAATCATACACATATATAGCAATATTGGCGCAGAACCCCATGACACTATGAGCTAGGATTTCCAGAGTGCTACTAATAAAAAGTATCACAAGGAAACCCGACTCCCTTCCTGACAGAAACGAATTTTCACAGACAAATTTGAAGCAAACAACCAGAAGTAGTTACTCTGACACTCATAAAAGTACTTATCTACAAGAGCCTATGCACAGAAAACCATCCACACAACCAAGGGCCTGCAGAAGGCAAACAAATTTCTCACGCTTGTCTTGCACATGTGTCCTTCAAAGTACCTCTTAAAGTACCTCTCGGTAGGAGCACATCCTCACCACAGGCTAACTACCAATGTCAGAGATGGCTCAGAAGATCTGCTACATCCAGGTAAGATCTGCATTGTGCTTACATAGCTCTTACACCTCACTTACATAGATCAAACACCTTGCTGGGACCACTTCACACGGCAGTGTCCAGCAGCAAGAGCCGTCACAGCTGCTGCCACACTCATACGCATTTCTCAACTACTAATTCTCCTTTTGGCTGATGTTTTCCCAGGGTGATTCTTGGTGGTTAATGCACTGGCATTTTGGTGGCATGCTCTTGTTTGCTCCAGAAATGCATATAAGCAGCTGCTTCCCTTGCTGACCTGAACAGCGCAGAAAGCAGAAGGAACTTCAGACACCACTCACTGAAGAAAAAACTGAACCCTGAATCAGACAGATTCAAGCGTTTTTAACTTAGGAATATGTAAAAACAGCATTTTCTTGTACGTACACTAGATTTTACAAGACCCGCCATCCCTCCTTATTTATCAGTGGTATTTGCTGCCCTGTGAATGCTTCCAGGGAGGGGGACTTAGCAGTTTTTTGTTCGGCTCCACACTTTGCTGTTTCTATCATCCTGCTTTTGAACAGAGCGCATTTAACCTTTGATTGCATGGCTATCACTGTTAATTTTCCACAAGTAACAATTGTCTTCTCAGCAAGTATTATATAGCAAACAATCAAGCAACATTTCACCAAAATCTTTATCTGGGACTTGCAAAGAGGGTCCAACACGCACTCTGAAAATGAAATACACAGAAACAACTTCAGCTTCAAAAGAATAATAAAAAAAAGAAAAAAATCGAGCAGCAGTTCAGTATAATGAAATGCAAGTTTGAAGTTTTTCCTATCCAAAAGTACATTTTGCCATGTACACTGCTGCACCGTGATTCCCACCTGTGTCTCTTCCTAAAACACTGAACCACCATCTGCTTTTGCCACTCAGGGTATTTTCTGATGCAGATCAACAGTGTAGTAGTATTACTGTTGAAGATCTTGAGTTTTCAAGTCCCAGATTTATTTTTTTTTGCACGGAATATTTTGACAATGTAATTACATAAGCAAGATGTTCAATGTTCAAGTGAATGCATACATGATTAAATGACAACACAAGTTTTATTGCAATTAATTACTTTCTGAATCGCAAAACACCAAAGCAATTCATTCAGCAGATCCCTTAGATTCTACTTATTTTTCCTTTTTTACCCCTTGAAATATGATCAACGGCATGTTAGTTTCTTCTTTTGTCTGGGTAGTAGGAAATCACAAAAACATCACTTCCTTCTCTCCCTCACAAGGAACCCTGAATGCTGGCAAGTATCCAGCTTTTCACCTGGACTTGGATCCTATAAGAACTGAAGCATGTTAATGCAATTAAATGGTTCCATTGAAAGTCATGAGCAGTCTCTGCAGGGTCTGTGGCAGAAATAGGATAGAATACACAGCACTTCAACTATGAAGTTTGTAATAGCTGGAACTTCTGAATCACATCTCAAAAAAATGTAATTTCTACTATAATATCAGTAAAAATATCATATAAGTTAGACTTAGTAACTTTTCAAAGTTTGCAAGAGTAAACACCATTAAAGCCAGCTAACAAAATTTTACAAGAAATGTTTTGGGTTCAGAATGATTAAGTGAGACATGAGGGAAAAGGAACAGTACAAGAAGACAAGATGGAAACATGAGCAGCTTTGCTTAAAATAAGTCAAATATACTTCATAACATGATCATACAGATCAAATGTTCCAGAGGTAGGGCACCAATGAAAAGATCTTTTAATTTATTTATTTATTTATTTATTTATTTATTTTTTTTTTTTTTTTTTTTTGTGCTTGCTGATTTATTTCCTTTCTGGTCCTGGACACATTGATCAGAGAGTCACAGATTTCTTGGATGTCTTATAAATACACACACACAAAAGGGTTTCGAATGAAAAAAAAAAAAAAAATGAAAATAGATCCCTCAAGAAAAGAGGTGGATGAGAGAGAAGTGAGAAGAATGATTGCTTATCTTTTTCTGTTATTTACCATGCCATCTGTACGTAAGTCTTCTGCTTCTCACCATCAAAATTCTCATTTCATAAAATCAAAAATGACAAGAGGACAACTGTGATATTAAGGCCTCATAGTTTTGGGGGCTATGGAGTCACTGAAATGAACTGTTTAAACAAAGAAGTAGGAGACTAGGCAATTAAGTCACTTTCTCAAGTTTAGTGGGCTGAAGAGACATTAGAATTCTCATACAAAAGGAGATTGCTGCATTGTAAAAAAAAATCACACCTATGTGAATACAAAAGGATTTTTTTTAAATAAGTTTCTTTTAGTTCTAGAATAATTGAGTCAAAATACTTCTCTAATGAAGGACAAAAGCTAGTTGGCACTAATTATTGACCAGTCTGTGAATATATTGTTTATTGTTTCACAGCAGAAAGCCATTAATGAGCTTTATTACTTTCAGAGATGCGATGGCTTAATAGGGGACATGCTGAGACTCAGTGGAGTTCTGTTTGCTGGCAGACATTTGGGATAGGCTGTCACCACATGCAACACAGCAACAAGTCAGCAACAAGTCTTTCTTAATTTTTAATGACACACTTTCATTTTGCTAAGATTTTAAACTATTCTTTATTTTCTTAAACTAAGCTCTGAGTTGCCTCCTTTTTTTTTTTCCCTCCAAAACAAAAATTTAAATCCTTAAACCCAAGCCCAAGAATAACATCAGCTATTCCTATGCTATCAAGATGATTAAATTAAAAAATAATAATAACAGGAATACATGTGTCACTAGTGTTCACTTGCCTTTTTACGTGGACATCATTTAGTTCTGCTTTTGGTTAATATTGTCATTTTTAATTCTTCAAAATTGTCAGTCGGAATGGAAATAAGGGCATCTCAAGTGCTGACTGTACCCAGATCTGCTTCTCAAACAGAAGCCACAAGCAGACAGCAAAAACGCAGGATGGAAAAACAAAACCTCATAATGCTTTTACTTAATACACAGGAAAGTTTACCTGCACTGTGCCAGGAGTATTGGATGTGCTTGTTACCACTTAAAGTAACTGGTTTTTAAAAGGCATTAACATGAACATTAATCTTTCCATGAAGTTTAAGTGTAACATAAGAAAAAAAAGACTTCAAAAGATGGCAAGAGATACATAATCTACTGAAAAGCCATTATATCACAACTGATTTTAAATAACTATATTCACGTTTGGTGGTTTTTTCCCCCCTCTTCTTTCTACTTCTCTTCTCCCCCCCCTCCTCTTCATGTACAGAAGACAATTAGAAAAAAAATACAATAAGGTAGTATTTTGCTCTGTAAGAAGCTCGTCAGGAACATCCTCATTAAAAAAAGGGGGGTAAACCCGCTTTTACAAATATTGCCTCCAAAAGGCAAACATTTAGGAACCAGGTGCTACTGCTACTGTGTATGTATGAGTAAACTGACTAGAAAATTAAAAAACAAAACTGTAGCACAGACATAAACATTTGAGCTTTCCTTATGAAGAACAAACAGCTGACTGCACCCTATTATGGCAAACGGCTATTTCAGACAACACTCTGCTTAAAACTTAGTAATTGAATGTTTTTCCCCAGTCCGAACACCAGGTTACAGCCATTCATTAGGAAAGCACTACCAGCAGTTACCTTACAACTGTCACTGCTGGGAGATACCAATTGCAGAACCTACAAAGTCAACATGTGAACCTAGAAAAGCAACCTTTAGGAAGTAACAAATGGCTTAGGAAATGGTCAAAAACACTTATTTTCTGCTTCGTTTTACCCTAAATATAACCTTTGAAAACAGACAAGAGTTCAAACACCAATTAGACATTTAAAAAGCAAATAGTAAAATGATCACGTGGTGGAGAACAACTTTTCAAATAACCTCACTGAGGCAGTGGACACGGGTCCTGCTGCATTTTGGATATGGCTCTTAACGAAAGCCTCGGGGATCGCATAGCAACCACCCACCCCCGTGTTTGCTCTGGTTAGGCTGCACAGTTCCTTTCCAGCAGAAATACCACCACTTCTACACACGACCAAACACCCCACAGCCACCCACAGAAGTCACAATGAATACCTGCTAAAGGGAAGAGGGCATAACGCTGGCCCTTGGGGCAGTGCCCTCCCAGGAGGGGCAGCCGCAGGCTCAGACAGCTGGTGGGGGGCTTGAGGCACTCTCAGCACTCTGGTAGAGGGACAAAGCTGAGTGCAGGGTGAGATGAAGCCGAGGATGGAGGAGACCACTACCAGCGAAGGCAAGGATGCAGTTGAGGTGCAGCTGTTTACTTTCAAATTTGCCACCGCTCCACAGAATTCCGAGCCCCCCCAACTGCACAGGTGGGGGAGGGGGGAGATGGAAAGCTCACCCTTATGCTTCATGTTTTTAAACATACAATTCCCCACTGCTGACAGGTACACATGATGAAAAAGGAAAAAGGCTGAGCCACTCGAATGATTTCCATGCCACTGTCCTTAGGACACGGCTCACTGAGGTGGCAGAGAGGAGCGCTGCTCCCCCTCCCCGTGCTGCAAAGTGCTCCCGTGCTGAACAGGGGAAGCCATGTTGCACCAGTGGGTTTGGAAGTGTAAATCACTAACATCCTAACTCAAACAGCATCAGTGCCTCCAAACAGAAACCCCCAGAAGTGCAACATTTAAACTTAAATAACCAGCCTAACCGCACCCTCCTTTTTGTGTCAGTGTCTCTTTCCAGACTGTGTGGCTTCATCCCACAGCCACTTGTTGTCTGAAGACTTTGCGTCTCAACCAACACAGGTCATTTATCATTACTGGATTCATTTCAGCCTTCAGCAGCTGCAGAGGCAGAAGTAACAAAACATCCATAGCTGCAGTCCACAGCTAGGCCTACTCCAGGGACACACTAAGGCGGCCTACACACCTATCTTAGGGCAGCTACCCTAACACCTTCATGCCTGGGCTACTAATTTAAAGTAAGTGAGAAGCAATCCCTCAGAGCAGAGGGATTTAGCACCTATTTTCTCCAAAGCAGTATTTCCGCTCCCTTTTTTTTTTTCCCCCCCCTTTCACAACAGGACAGAGAGCCAACAAATCCTGGCAGGTGAGCAAAATAAAAGCCTAAGACATGGCAGAGTCCAACGTGCTTTGTGATGCTTCCTCCCACAGAGGAGGGAATAACAACAACATGAGCTACAAAAGCCCTCTGCTGACGCAGCACCATTTATCAGGAACATGCTTTTGCTCCAGGGACATGGAGAGACTGCAAAATGCAACCACCTCTCAGGAAAGAGCGGAGTGCCTGTCTGTAGAGCAGCATAGACCATAGCAACAGCGTAATCCAAAAAATACTTCTTGGAAAGCAGGGGAGAAAATTCAGAAGACAGAAGCATTGTTCTGAATGAAAGCACGCAGCCAGAATTGAGCTACCATTCAAATACACACTCCCAAAAATCCTTCTGGTGCTCCTGCATGATCGAGACTACTTCCAACTGTTCAAAGAGGAGAGAGACAGCTGTTACCCCTGTCTTTGCCATTATTTTAGTATTATGCTAAAATGAAAACCTTTGTGATTTGTTAACTGAATCATTAGGCTTTTGCAAATCACTAAACAATTAATCTCAGTGTAAAGAGCTTTGCAGCCGGTGAGATCACAGATAAAATGACCACAGGAAATACTTAATGAATTTTGGTACGTGTGCTCTCATCATCAAATTCACGTGAGCGTATCTGCAGTTCAGGAGGAGCTTCCTTGCTAAGGGGCTAAGAAAGCAAAGTCAAATTGAAATTTGTATTAACAAGAGGGATGGCTTAGCATTTTGCTCAGAGCCTTTGAAGACTGGCAAATGGGATTATAAAGAGCCTTTTTTTTTTTTTTTTTTTTTTTTCTTTTTTACTTGCCATTCTGAAAGCTTTATTTTCATCTTTGGGTAGTAGGCACACAAGTTTCTTTAAGGTCCAGTCATGGCAGTAGTACAACCAAATCCTTTTGCACAACATAAAACAGCACAAATGAGATGTTACTGCTGCAGACATCGCAGAGTGAAAAGAGCTGAAAGGGAAAATTGTTTGACTCTCCTTTTCACTTCTTGTTGATTGTGTCCTAACATTTTACACAAAAAGCAGACAACGTGGCTTGTGTCTGTCTCCACTGTAATCCATTCTAAGGTTTACCATGTGCGTAACGCTTTCATAACTAAATTCAATCATAATTGCTACCAGTGTCAGGGGAACCAAATACAGCTGTGTAAGCAAATGGAAGAATTAGTCCCTTAATACATATTTAATAGGCCATAAAACATCCTTGCACAACTGAGCATTACAGTTTATCTACTTCTGCTTTCTTCAACTCAAGGACAAGAGATGAAGATGTCTGTCAAACAACCCCTCAGAACAACTACCACCTGCCCATCGCTCCTGTGGAAGAAGAATCAAGACAAATGACTGCAGAAAGTATTTACTCAGATTTGCTCATTTCCAGAATTATTAGCTAATACATCATAATAATGCAACTTATGCATCTCAGAAACAAAGAGACTACGTGGAGTTTTCAAATAAAACAGGAGTCTGTAATGACCGCTGACACAAGTTTGACTTGATAAATAAATTCCTAGCTACCATTTTATTTTCTGCAGAACCACATTGTCACAATCTCTTCTCTTGCCAAGACATAAAATGAGTAAAGGGAAAAACTATGTGCTCTTGGAGAGGGATCCCTTCCTGAACCTTTACCCCCCACTGAATTCCAGGTTAATATCCTAGCTATTGATCTAAAATAATATTTAAAAAAATGTTAAACCAACAGCACATACAACGTATTTTGAGTAAATATTTCAATTTAGACAGAGTTTGAGAAGGTAAACACAATGTCAGGACAGAACCAAGTTGTTAAGTTGGACACAAATAAAAATCAGTGGAAAACAAATCTGCACATATTTTTCAGTTTTACAAGTACTCCTTCCTAGGCTGCATTTCTGCATCAGGAATGAGCTTTTAAAGCAGAATAGATTCCTTAGTACAGTGGTTTAATTTAAGTCTGTTTTTGGAAACACCAGCTTTTCTCAGAGCTGTGCAGATTGATGTAAAATCTACCAAAATTTGTAATGATTTTGAAAGCAGATAGCATATCTCTATACCCAATTTTCAAGTGCCACCTAGTGGTTACTTTCAATTTTATCTCCATTTGATATTAAGAAATATTTACTTAGTATTTTTAAAAAGTGTGTTATTTATATCACATGCTGCTGTCATATTAGACTTAGGAAAAAAAAGCAAGGCACAAATGAGAGTTCACTATTTTGAGCTTTTTCCAGGCAACTTAATGACTTGTCATTATTAGAAAGAAAATTCTGATGTGCTAATGTCAGTGAACAGTCAAAGTCTCAAGCAAGCACTTAAGAAAATCCTGGAGAATAAAGCTACCACACTATCATATTACAAGCAGTCCTCACAACAGAGACAACCAAAAATCACAGTGCTATATCAAGAGATTTCTGTTGTATGCTGAACTCAACTTATGATCTTACATAGGCCTAAAGCTTAAGTACTTGGCTAAGTCTGGTGACTTAGCATGCTAGCTCTACAATGGAGCAGTCCGAGTATCCTCTTATTCTGTGGGTATAGTTAATTAGTTAATTTCATTGATTGAATGTGGCTAAAAGGGCATGCAAAATATTATTTGTATATTTCATACGTGCATCAAAGCTACAGTATCTGGCACACAGACAACCTGTATAACAAAGCAGTGCACATCAGCTCCTAAATTCAATGTGTATGAACAGATGCATTTGCTTGTACCTATCTGGAAATCCCAGACATAAACACGAAGTCACTGTCAGGCAGCCAACCAGCTAACAAAGGTATCTGTCTGGGTTGCTTTGCAGTTGGCTTCTGAAATCTTAAAAGTATAATATTCATCTTCTTCTTCAGTAGACTTACAGCTACATGGATGTATGCTTATGTCCATCTCTATAAAGTGTTGGATCACAGAGTCCGAGACAAAGCCAAAGTTAAAAACACACTGTCATCAAACATTATATTCCATTATTCTTCTACTGAAAAGACTTGTTACAGCTACATTGCTGTGGTAGAACTAAATTCACTGGGGAAAAAAAAATGAACCAAAAAAAGATAAGCTCTTATTCACTCTTGAATCCCAATTTCAAATCAGTTTTTAAAAGGTGGGAACATAGATAACTTTACCAACTAGAAAACAGTGTTGAAGAAAGGGCAGCAACAGATTATGGTCAAAGCTGAAGGGAGCTCACAACTCTGATCCCAGTCCTTACTTCCCTTGAAGAGGAAGCCTCCATATTTCACAATCTTTTTGTTTGCTTGTTATATGGATAATTACATTAAACATCTCATCAGTAAGGCATGCTTTAGATCCACCTCTGAGCCCCACGGATCTGCCGAGGTCAGATCACAGGGCATTGGTGTGCATAATCCTCAGAAGGAATTATATTTTAGTACAGGTCTAGCCTGCAAAAGCTGCTCAGCACTTTAAAATCCCCTTTTAGCATCTAATGAACAAAAGAGAAATAATTTTAAGTCCTATAGTTCCGTACCTCACTATCGAAATTGCTGCACTTCAACCTTCAATTAACTAATTAAATAAGAATGTGCATTTAATTTGAAAGGTATGGAAGTTTTGGCTTACGGAGTGACTAGCCCACTTGAGGGTAAAACTATTCTGTGTATTCTTTTTTCACTGGGTGCCCACTCAGCCCACACAACAAAATGATCCAAGCCAAGTTAGCAGAGAACCTCCCCCCAGATTGCTGTGCAACAACAAGCACAAGTCTACTACTTTTTGTGTGTGAAACAGAGGCATGTGAAAAATCAGCTACAATTCTGCATGCAGTCATTAAGTTGCGTTATTTCATGGAAAAAGTCTAAAATAAGAGCCAGGTAGTTTAAGAAAAAATAAAAATAAAAAAGGTTGTTTTAGTGTCTCACATAACAATAACAAAACAAACAAACATAAAAACCCTATACTTCAGAGAGTAGGAAATACAAAATTCTGAAGAACAGCTAGCAACATCCACAGAGATGAGGAATGCATTCATGCCCCTGTGTTTAATTGGTGGTATTCTCAGTGCATTCTCACAGCCACTTTCACTGAAACTCAGTGGACGCTGGGCACAAACAACTTAATGGAAGAAAGCAAGCTAGCAAGAAAATTTGTTCTTTATCAAAAAGGTAGCTTTATGCCCTAAGCTATAGATGTGAGGTCCAGCATTTTCCCTGAAAATCTCTCTTTAAATATTCTTCAGACCATCAGAAATAAGCAGGGAACAATACTTCCATTTTTAAGGCAAATGCATGCTGAATGTTCCAAAAATTGATCACTACCTTGAGTTGTGCTGAACATAAAAGTCTCTATTTAGGAGAAAGAGAATTGGTTTATTTTTAATGCACTGTAAGACAACCACGTGATTCAGCCAACTCCACTTCTAAAGATTTAAAGCTAGGGATTTGAAACAAGTCGCACATGAAGGACTTAAGGCAAATGTCTTTTCACCTTTCCCCTTAGAAAATAGTATATATTTAATCTAAAAGCACCAATAAAATATTATTTCAAGAAAAGGAAACAATGAAAGCTACATACATAGCATCTGGACGTGTTTAGCCCTGCCCAAGGCAGGCTTAACTTCAGAACTGTTCAAGAGCTTCCATCACCTCCCTGGCACCTCATCATCCTCATGATGAAAAATATTTTTTCTTATGCCCAACAAGAACTTCCCCCTCTGCTGCATTCTGTGACTACTGCTTCTGGCTGTCCTTTCCCTGTATATCTTTAAGATATACTCAGTCCATCTTCTTCATGATTGCCTTTTAGGTAGCTGGAGTCAATTAGAGCCTTTCTGAGCCTTCTATTCTCTGCAGAAGTGCCAAACACTGTGCTACTGTAGGAGTAAATGAATAACAAATAAGCAGGCTGCCCTGCTATTTCGTCGCCCCCATCACTTCATCACAGAACGTTATCATGTTCATCAGGTACAGTTTGCCCATGGTAAATCCATGCTATTTCTAGTCATTTTCTTGTCCTTCATGTGCCTGAAAATGGCTCTGATGAAGACAAGTGCCATAATCTTCTCCAGACTGAGGTGAGGGCAGCTTGCTGTACCCCAGATGTTTCTGTGCACCTTAGATCACAACTAGACGCCTCAGGGTCTGATTTTTACCTCACGCGTAATCCACGGGAAAAATGACACTGCTTTATTTGATCTGTAATAACCTGAGATTACAACCACCTTATCACATTTGCCACTAATTCTAAATGCAGAAGATCTGGAAATATCAGCAGCTGGATAACACATAGCATAGTTTCTTTGGCTCAATCCTTCCTCCCCTAATTTTTCAGAAAGCTACCCAGTCCTAAAGACACAAGTTTGCAAGCCTGCAAGCCTCTCCGCACAAAAAAAATTAAAAAAATAAAAAATAAAAAATTAAAATTAGGTTTAAAACAAAGCATGACATTGCCATTGCATTTGGAAATCTGAGACCAATTCAGTCCAAGCTTTTCTTCCTATTTTGACAAAAGAAGCTTATTTTTCAGTCAGAGGAGGAGTATGTAGTCATTGTGAGTCTAATGAAACCCCTAAAAGCCTCTGAGATCAAGCAAGGCAGCAAAAGCCAATGATTGAGCTTGCAGGTCAACCTGCTGGAGAGGAGCTCTGTGGAGAGGGACCTGGGTGTCCTGGTGGACGACAGGTTGGCCATGAGCCAGCAGTGTGCCCTTGTGGCCAAAAAGGCCAATGGCATTCTGGGGTGCATTAAAAAGAGCGTGGCCAGCAGGTCGAGGGAGGTGATCCTCCCCCTCTACTCTGCCCTGGTAAGGCCTCATCTGGAGTACTGTGTCCAGTTCTGGGCTCCTCAGTACAAAAAAGACAGGGATCTCTTGGAAAGAACCCAGCAGAGGGCCGCACAGATGGTGAAGGGCCTGGAGCATCTCCCCTGTGAAGAAAAGCTAAGTGAACTGGGTCTGTTTAGCCTTGAGAAAAGAAGACTGAGAGGGGACCTGATCCAGGTCTATAAATATCTAAGGTGTGGGGGGCAGAGTGGCGAGGCCAGACTGTTTTCAGCAGCGTGTGGAGACAGGACAAGGGGAAATAGCCAGAAACTGGAGCATAGGACGATCTGCACAAATGTGCGCAAGAACTTCTTTATGGTGAGGGTGACGGAGCACTGGAACAGGCTGCCCAGGGAGGTTGTGGAGTCTCCTTCTCTGGAGATATTCAAGACCCGCCTGGATGCCCACTTGTGCGACCTGGTGTAGGAAACCTGCTTTGGCAGGGGGGTTGGACTCGATGATCTCTGGAGGTGCCTTCCAACCCCTACGATTCTGTGATTCTGTGATTAAACAAAAAAAAACAGGGCACCTGGTACATGATGAACAAATTCTAAAATCCAGATGACTAACATCCTCAGAGATCTGCTGCGGATACACCAGTTTTCAAGTCTGTGCTCTATGCTCAAGTACCTTAGCAAGAACAAGTCTTCCCTGATAATCCAGATCCTTGATGAGGTGGTAAGCATTTGGAGATGATCCAGAATGATTTGTTAATCAAACACTTACTGGAACCAGTAAAGATGCCCAAGGATCTTCATTCAACAACCTTGAGGAGGACATTTCAATTTAAATTTCCACAGTAGCTTGGCTTAATGTGCTCTGTTTTGTCACGGTTTGGAGTCTGAGAGAAAAGAGGTGGAAGGTCTTTTAGATAGTCTAGAATTGCTGAGATGCATTAATTCAGCAGCAATTTCTGTGATGCATGCAAGTTTCTGAAACCTTAACTGGAGGCACAACAGATCTCTTTAGGAGAGACTAAAATCAGTCAGCCTGTAAAAATCAAACACCTAAAATCAACTGGGACAGTTCTTTCTATTAACAGTCCAACTTTGTGCTGAAACTTCATCACGAAGCAGGAAAGTGGATTTCTCTTTTTAAGTGCAGGGATACCTTGCTACAGAACACAAAACCCTCTCAAACCTGGCTGTGAATCTTAGAGTATCAAATGATGGGCTTTTAATGAAGCCCTCTCAGAAGGGGTAGATTTCATAGACATGTAAACGCCAAACATGCTCTATTTATTAAGAAGTAACTCAGAAGCCTTCCCTGTTGAAACTCTGAGTGATCCTTACCTGTTGACATTTGTTCATAACGCAATACAATTACCAAAGCTAAATAATTTTTACCATTTTATAACAAGAAATCTAGAAACTTTTCAAAGATATCTTAATACAGTAACCAACATGCCATCATTCATTTAGCCTTTCATCACTCAATAATATCCTTATGAGTATTTAATATTTTCTCAAGTGAGGGGAAAGTGATGAGTTTCTCAGAAACTATTATTGGCTATCAATAATTGCAGGCTACAGGACAAGAAAATACTAATTCCACAGCTTATGGTTGGTTCCTTGTGTCCCAGCAGAAAACACACTGGTTTAAACTGGGACACTGTGGTGAGGGAAAGAAGCAGACATAAGCATAGATGTGCAAACCTATTTGCTCAACTCTGCTTTCTTCATGTTAGTACATTAATGGAGAAGGGGGAATTCCTTTAATTCAGCAGACTCCAGTAATATATATTTTTTCCTCCATCAACTGTAAGAATCCTGAATTTCTACTCTTTGGACAACACCACAGTACCAATTTACCACCACAGTACCAACACCACCACCAATGTTACCCTGTAAGCACCTTAACAATTTGCTCCCAATAGAAAAAAATTCTACTGATCACAAGAAGAGGAAAATGAACCTCTATGCCCCAGCATCTTTTCTACTTTTCTATTTTCACTGCATCAGATTTAATGACTCATCTTGGTCTTAAAGACTAAAACCTGATCTGTGAAAGCTAGCCTTCGGTAACTCTGACATTGGCACTAAATACATCAGCTTGCCTTATGCCAAGGTTAAATTATGACAAGTCAAACATTTAGCTAAAGCTTAAGAAGAACAAATGAGTTTTCATCATTGTAAATATTCTCAGTACAAAAGCAAAGTTAGCTCAGAGGAAAAAACATGCTAGTTCCAATACCAATTACCATTAATTCACACTTCCACTGCACAGGCTTACCACTAAAGAAAAATAACAAAAAAAAAAAAAAAGAAAGAAAGAAAGAAAGAAAAAAAAAAAAGAAAAAAAGCCAACCACAAACCAGACATCAACAGAACAAACAGAATCCCTAAACATGAAGGCAAACATACTGAAATACTTCCTAGAAGACAGATGCCTCAAGATAAGCAACAGTAGCAAAGGCAAACCTCTAGTAACAGCACAACTAGATAGAAAACTGATCTGAAGGAAAAAATAAAATGAATAAAACCCTGTGGGGAAACAATTTAACAGAGGCACTGGTAACTAATGCTGAGGTCTGGAAAAAAGAACAGATAAAACACACAGGTTCCCTTTCTTATCAGGTCCTATGGCTTTAGGACTTTACTGTTCACTATGAACAGCACGTGGAAAACACTACACTTATCACTTGAATTTTTGTTGTAGTAGGGAATTTCTTTTTAATAAAGCCTTATTATATGCCTTATGAGTATGGGATAAAACTCTAACCTGAAACTGCTGCACTCGAAACCAGCACTGTCACAAGTAGAGGATCTCAGCCTGCATTGTTTTACTGCATCTCGTTTGGATAAGGATTTCCAGAAAACCAGCAAAAAAAGCACCAGAGGCCAATAAAAACTGAAAGGAGAAATCATCTTAGTAAGACAGATTATTTAAACTTTCAATTTGCATTTTGCTTACACTACTGCCTATTTAAAACTCACATTCCTTAACCAACAGTTAAAGAAGTGGCTTCATGCAAAAAAAAAAAAAAAGAAAGAAAACAAGCACAAGCAACCTAGCTCCAGCTGGATGGTGAAAAAAAAAAAAAACAACAACACAACAAAACAATAAACCTCCAGCCAACACAAAAAAGCCACTTCACAAGCAACACACACCTCAAAAACAAGATTGGATAGTTAAGATTACAGGTAGGCATTATGGTTTTTATCTTCATATCTTTATGACCACAGAGAAACAAAAGCAGGAACACTGTTGCTCCCAGTTCTTTTGATCAGGGCTGGGGATCTGTGATGATTGTTCAACAGGTAAAACTGAATTTTCGTGAATGCTTAAAAAGTTTTTAATGAGCTTTTTAAAATAGGTCCTTATGCTTATAAAGAGATTCTTAGATGAAAATAGAGATATATACTTAGACATGATATATCTGTTGAAGGTTTAAATCTAGCTATTCTGCTACAAGCCAATAAAAAACTCCATTTGCACCTGCAATAAGTCAAAATATAGCTTACTGAAAAGAAACTATTAGTACAGAACTATTGATGTCAAGAGGAAAATCACCGATGAAGCTTCTTTCTGCTTCAAGACTGAATCTTTTCAAATGGAGGAGAATTTCCTGCTTTTTCTATCATGTGACACAGTAATGACATCAACTTTTCCCCTCTTAATGACAATTTGCTGAACAATTACTTATTAATTAAATATTGATAACATCAAAATAACTGTAAACAATACAGCAAAGCTGCATTCGTGGAATATTTACCATTTGCTGTAATTTTGGCTTCATCAAATATGGTTAATCTTCCCTTGTGCAAGTAACAGCACACCAATCTGCTAGTCTATCTGCTAGTGCTTAGGTAGACTCCAGGCAAAACTCCACTGGATGTCTCCTGAAGTCCTAAGACAATGTGTCTTTGAATTTACTCTAAGTTCAGTTTCAAAAGACATATTTAGTGAGCTGTGCAACGTCTGCAAAACAACTGTCGATTATTTGTTGCCTTTAGCATTTATTAATAAGAAACGGTATCATTACACAAAATTACAGACATGCTGTATCTGCAATAACCACCACACTGATGCAAACATACAAAAAAAAAAAAAAGCCAACACAACAACAGGCAACAGTATCTCTCTGGAGAAGAGATAAGGAATCAAAGCAAACTAAAAAACAAAAAGCATTCCACTTCCATCAGCCATTTTGCTGAAGAACCTCTGTAAAAAAAAAGATACATATATATAAGGTTACACTAAGCTTAGACACAAAAATAATTTTGTTCAGCATATATACAAGTTGGGAATACAGATAGACCATTAGTTAACTACTAGTCATCCTTGTATTCAAAAGATTTCTATCGATCACTCTCAGACTATTTCAGATTGTGCCCTCACTGCTGCAAGGAAAAGTAAGACTTACCAAACCAATAGCAGCCTACAATTCCTATGTTAGGTTACAGAAATCAAGTTTTCTTCATGAAGAAAGATGATCCAAAAAGGGGGAAACAAACTGACAGCTTGTAGGATGCATGGATACTTCCCCTGAACTGCATTATGACATAGGTGACATAGGTTTGAAACACCTCTTCACCACGGAGTCCGCAGGAAAACCAAATTACACACTAATGGGAAAACCCAGGATAAATATTTAGATTTTTAATTTCATGCTTCACAAAATCTACAATATGGCTGAGCATTTTGTATGCAATGTGAGCTCTTTGAACAGGTATATTGTGAAGAAAAACCAACTTCTGCTGATAGAGCTGAAACATAGTTTTTCCTTCTTTGTGCAATAAAGACATATGACAACTCAGAGATTGTTTTAAAATGGTCTCATTGGAGAAAGTAAACAAGATGTAATTTGCCAAAAATTAGAATTTTACTGTTGTATTATGCATAGTGAAATTATTTCTAAATTGAAATAGCTGAGATCGAGTTTGACATGTACAACTTCCAGGTTTTGTAATTCTGTGAAATTTATTTTAGGTAAACACATTTACAAGAGCATGAAAAGAACATTGTTTTTTGACTGTTTGTTTTTGTGGTTTTTTTCCTTTTTTTTTTTCCCCTTTAGAAAGACTCTTCTCAATTATGAATCACTTTAGATAATTCATGACATTAATATCTGGCAAAATGCATCTCGGCAGATCACTTATGCTCAGTGACAAGAAAGCTCCACAACAATGTAAAAGCCAGTTACATCACCCAGCAAGTGTTCAGTATTTGACATTTTGCTTTCTCAAGATTACCTGAGTCACATAACTTCTGATAAGCAAGTACAGACATTCATATCAGCAGATAGGCTTCTAGCATTTCTTCCTTGTTTGGACTATGGAATTTACATTACAAGTACAAGAATAAGCCTTTATTTACACAGGAACTCACATTAGCAAATTAAAACCAACTCACGTGCTTTTAGTTTTTATTTCAGTCTAATAACCATTATTTTCACTTAGCTGAGGCAGGTTCCTCAACATCAGTAAGTCCATGGGATGTCAGGGGAATAAAACTGAATGATGGAATGATGGGACTTACAGCCAAGACATACGTGCCAACAGGCGTGTCACAAAAAAACCTGATAGATTTCTGATAAAAGACACCACAAAGCTGAAGCATCACAAAAAACAAAGCATTCAGAGAGTTCACTTTATTTAGGTTTAACAGATCTGTGAGCTTAGAAACGGTACTAAGTTGCCACAAGTTGAATACCTGAGCTGTGTAGTTGATCACAGAAAAAGCCAGGTAAGCACTTTTCTTGGCTTATAAAAGCCAAATGAAAGGAGCTTTACATGGAAAAAAATCAATAAGATTTGTGAAGTTTATCTATTTTACCTTACCACAGCAACAACAGTACTCCAAGAAGCATCAGACAGTAAATCTGAATACTTAATTAACATTTTTCTTTGCTGAAACACAGCCTAGAGAAGTGATACCTTGCAAGGTCTAGCCCATCAAACCTCAACACCCACCAGGCATCCACATCCCAAAGGCCTCCCTGACTACACACAGCATTTGGGTCAATTCAGTAACATCACCCAACTCACTTGTTCAAGACTGAACACAGTGTTGATACACAGAGTCAGGTGCTGGCCAGATTCTGGTTATCTAGCTCATCTTAACCCAATAAAGCTGCTGTACAGATCCAAAAGAAAACAAGGACAGTCCTGATCTCGGTGCACACACCCAACTCCTCAATTTCTGCATGAATAAGGTGGCACAGTTCTGGTTTAACCTAAGGCCATGTTTAAGATATAATTAGTGCTCAAGTTAGAGGAAAATGGGGAAACACACACCTTTCTGAACAGTGAGCCAGTATCAGATTTCACAACTAACATCCACAGTCTTCAATCTCCTTACTTTGAAGCCAAGACCATGACAAACTGTCAACCCGCACACCCTGAGCTCCTCAAATAATTACCATTAGTTTGTGACGAGTAAAGTTTACCCACCTTCTGCTTTCAGGACTGCTGAAGGAAAGCCACTGCTGCTAGAAACAATGCCAGCTAGAAAGAAGAAATTAATACCCCTTCTGTCTAGAAGAGGCTGTTTCTGGTGAAGATGAGACAGTCTCAGCAGCACAGGTACCCTGGAAGATCTTGCAGGTCAGCGTTGTCTGTCCCAACCTGGAGACATGGATGTAACAGCTCCCCAGGGACCCTGAAGGCCAATGCCTTAACAAGCAACAGAAACACCATGGAGACGCAACTGATGATGAAAACAGAATGGCTGCACTCAACAGTCATCAGGCCACCATTTACCTGTCTGATTTGCATGAGTGCTCCTGCTAACATTTCAAATACCTTCTCCTTCTGAAGGCATCAAGTTTGAGAAACAGCATCAAGCAAACAGAAACTATGTACACCAGTAGATATATCCTTACAGCTCAGAACAGCTTTACGGTAGTGGCTCAACTTCATTTTCTACCTCAGTAGGACCCACTCATGAAATGGACATCATCCCCTACCACAAAGCTTTTTCAGAATGACTTACATACAACACTAAAACTTTCTACATTTCATGCTATTGCCTCATGCCCAATCTTTACTAAGGACTCACCCAATATAGCCCTTAGTCTAATACAGCCCTTAAAGAGTAACAACTGCTTGTGTCTCTCTGATGTAGAAAGCCAAACCAAGCAATAACCAACCTCCACATTAGAAAAGGCTCACATGAAGCTATAGGTCTGATAGTTACCCCAGCTAATAATGTTGTCTGCTTTGATCCTGCCTATCAGTTAGAATCACATAAATTAGAAAATGCAATTCTACCCCAACCTGCCTGGGGCTTATTCACTTTTAAATGTACCGAAAAAAATGAAACTGAGGGCAATACAAGCCAGGGCTTGGAAAGTGCTCTTCTCTGTCACCTCCCAAGGGGTCCCAGCTCCTAACAGATTTTAATTCTCAGAGGCTGAAAAGAAAAAGAACCTGCCCACACACTCATCAGAAATAGGACAGGTTGTTACTATTTGTTCAATGCTACATGAAGAGAGGGAGAAATAAACCCAGCCTCTTTGCAGTATTGAGTTTCAAAGAAGCTACCTTCTCCACAGCCTTCCATTTTGAATGAACAGAGTGAACAATCAATTGGCTGGTCAGATAACATCACAATCCACTTCAAAAGGAAAATCATACCTTTTATAGGTTAATTCAGATTTTATTCAAAATAACTGAATTACATAACAGGATTTCAAATTAAAATGAAACTTAGCATAAAACACAGTGATTCCTAATGTTATCCATATGAGCAGATGTTCCTTCACATGAATACCTATATAGCTCATGCAAGTTTGCTCCCATGGCTTTGAAAGGATAATTGAAAATACAGTGGTACTTCTTTGTATGTGCTCCTGGGCTCTTTCAGGCACTCTCAACTAAAGGAAACAACCTCTTTGCTCTTTTTCAAGCCTGTGTACAGGAGCTGCTCCCAGCATCATCGGATCGTCCTGTAGAGGAAAAAGGCAGCTGACAATATACATGCCTGCCTGTAGATGGAGCAGAATAGAGCTGCATAAGCACCACATATATTGCTATTGCTGTACAGCAACTTCTAAGACAGAACAGCAACAGCTGCCAGATTACCCGTGTGGGAATACATGTACCAGGAAACAAGTCCCTGCACAGAGGCAGTGAAGGTATTGAGATCAGGGAGATGTCTGTGCAAAGGAACTGAACCACAGCCCATCCAGCAAGGAGATGCTGCAGGAAGCCTTGGCAGCGACCAAGCATGCAGATAGGTGTGACACCCGGAGCCTATCAGCAACTGTCCCTAATCAGATCAGGTTAGCAATGACCAACCCTTGCACTAACAGCTCCCCGCATCCCATGGACCTGGGGAGACCCTTGTGAGAAGTGTAGGAGACAGGGAATACATCCGAGCAGGGGAAGTGGAAGATGGAATAGCAGTACATTCATTCCCCTGACAGCAGCAGAAGATGCAAGGATAATACTGAAATTCTTTATGCTGCCTTTAACTGTTCCATTTGGGAATCTTTGTTCAGAATTTCCTTCCTGAGCCTCCGGGCTACAGAAGGCAAATATAAGCAAAGCTTGCACCAGTTTCCAGTGAACAAACACAAGCACTCTGCTGTTTAAGGGCCATTACAGGTAACTTTTTGCAGACTGACACCTTCAGCTCTAATATAATTCCAACACATCGCATCTTATTTTTAATGTCCTATTCCCAGTCTAAAACAACACTAACACCTTTGTACTATATGTAGCACCTGATACCTATTTTCTATTCTATACACCATACCTTACAGCTCAGTAAAAAGCTTCTGGGACCTATGAGCAGGTAACTCTGCCAACCAGAATCAGGCAGATTTTCATTTCATTTAGCCAATTGTCTTATTCTCCAAGCATTCCCCAGAAGGCACCCATCATGAGCAGCTGTAGATTGTCAGTGCAATATATAATCTAACACACTGAGCACTGAACAAAATTTACCTAGAGTCCAAAATGTTTAACGCAAATGAAGATTAATCACCTGATAATACCAGAAAATCCGAGTAATCGTATTACTTGCTTCCCAGGGCACCATTTCTTAAGAGTGCATTAAATGAGTGAGTAAAGTAACTGTTCTTACATTTTCAGTTATGACTAACCCAAGTTTCATCATTCTTTAGAAACACTCAAAAAACTAGAAAAAGAAATTGAGTTAAACATTAAAGTAAAATCTTTAGTAAGGAGGAGGGATGTCTCTGATCAGTGTCTCGCAGCTACAAAGAAAGCACTTGAAGCAAGGCAAGTGAGTGTAATCATCCAAAAAGCAGGAGTTAAGAGGTCCAGGAAACCACAAAGAGAGAAAAAAAGAGAGAGAGAGGGAGATAAAGAGATCTAGAAAAGACAAGTTGAAATACAAGTGTCCATTAGAACTAGTGAAGGTGTCTTTGTGCTGAGTTTTGCAACAGACAACCTCTTCAGCAAACATGTGAAGGGGGCAGCAGCTCTTAGCATCCATGCACAGTGCAGCTGTCTAGAAGGCACAGTATCACCACTGAACATCATCATTCACATCTGAGGTGATTTACCTGTTACTGTTTCAGGCAATTCGTAACACATTTAGAAGTAGGAAGAGGTGGGGAAAAAACCTTCCAATTGGGTATATTCTTCTTAATTGTTCCCCATCTCACATTTTAGCCGTTTTGCTATGAACAAATCACACAAGTTTAAGTGTCTATTTGCCAAAGCTGCAATTCGACTAAAAAACAAAGGTGGAAAAGAGAGGTTGTTGAAAGTGCCTTGCAAAAGAAGGAAGAGATCCTGCTGCATTTAAATCTTAGGTGGGAACAACACACGTCCTTCACTTGGGCTCTGCAGAATGTTGCCACTCACACTAGGGTTTTGCCAAATGGAGAGGTATGTTCCTGCATAATTGAGGTCACTGCTCTTGTCTCAGAAGGATGTTTACCACCCTTAGTAACGGAGCAGCTGAAAATTAAAAGGTACAATAAAAAACATGTTCAGAGAACAAGAAGAAAAAAAGATGAACAAAGGTCCTTTTGATGTTGCTGTCATTTATAAAAGTGCTTAATGTCTGCCTATACTACTAAAAAGGCAAGCAGAGAATACTACTTTACAGAAAGTACGTCTTAGGACCAGACAAGATGCTGGATAAAATGGGACCAAGTCAACAACGTTACGAATATAACGTTAATAGAAGTCATTATGAGCTGTTTAATTTAGGGACTAATTGTGAAGCCTAAGGAACTTGCATGTGCAAGCTTTTATAAAAACTGAATCAATCCGGTTTTACTTACAGTCGGGAAATATTTAAATAAACTAATTTGAGAGCTGAATCTTTAAAATAGTCATTAGATACTATGAAATCCATGAAAGGAGGAGATGTTAATAGCAACATCCCTCTCAAGGATGTTCTTCATACATTCTTCTAATTGGAAAGGAATTTTATCACAGACAGCTGATAACCCCTCCCCACTAGCATTCTTACGCTAGGTATCAGCATCCTCCATGTCTCTATCAACTAATCACACTGCTGCTTTTCTAACACCATTGCAACACGAGCTTTCTTGTATGTAACAGGCACATCCCAGATGTTCTCCTGCCATTTGAAAAATCTGAGATAACAAGCCATAAATCAGTCATTTTTAATATCCACAAGACAGCACTGAGTGAATCAATTCCATTACTATATATACATTTTTTAAACATACCTGCTATTGAGAAATTAATAAAGGGAAGAGTAGCTAAGACAAGCAAGATTCATTATGTTCTGCTGGTGTCTGCCATCTCTTTCCTCACTGCAAAATGCTTCCCACATGCATGGGAAGAACTATATCCAAACTTCATACCAGGAAAAGAACTACAGAGATGCAATGCAAAAATGGTCATTGTGGACCTAAATATCAGGTGACTAATTTTTGCCCACAACATTCTTGTTGAAAATTTAGTTTACCCAGTTACCTGTAAGCACAGAACATATGCATAGGCATAGTTTCTATGGGGTAATGTATTTACAAAAAGGGAAACAGAAGGGAATCAGCTTGCCTACCAACCCTGTCACTGTTATTTCAACTAAAATCAGTCAGCAAATTTCAGAGCGCTGAAGCAATTTTGAACACATGACAACAATGAAATCCTTAATGAAACATCTTTAACTAAAGTAAAAAGTTATTTTCCTATTTGCATTATTAAAAAAGCACATGCATCAAAATGTGTATTTTCACTGGGCATTTATTTCTGTAGCTTACAGCTAATTATTTTAGTTTGCAGTTATTAATTTATACACAAAGGTACAAGTCTGCCCTCTAGCGCCTAAAATATGCAAACTATGTGATATTAAAGTAAAGCTTTTTTTTTTCTTTGAGTTAAAAGATTTGTATCTGGATGTTTCCTGCTTCCATAATAAGGTGGGACAGACAAAAAAAGTATGAAAGGCTTTACTCGCATCATTGAAACAAATCGTCACGGGGGGTCCAATAAATTTGATCTCATCTGATAAAACAAATCTGCCTTGGATTTTTTGGGCACTGTGAAAGCCATACAGCGTGTTAGAAGAAGGTAAACAAAATACCTGAAGAAGGAAGGTCTTGAGCTATACTGACCACTGATGGAAGACATGCAAACTACTTGGGATAGGACACAGTCTACAGGTGAGCTAAAAAGTAAAAGCCAAATCAAAACACAAGTGGGGAAACTGTTCTTTTCTGTGATCTGAAAGAAAAAATGCAAATTCAAACACCAAAAAAGGAAATCAGAGGAAGTGCACCTATATGTTTCATTTCAGGTTGAATAAGAGGAGAAAAGGAAATACTCTCGACTGATTAGAACTGTAAACATCTATCATCTCCATGTTATATTTTAAGGCTAAGAACATTAAACCTCTATTGGATGCTTGAAAAGCTGCAGAAATGCCCTGAGAGCAAAAGCAGGAACATCCCTGCCCTCCCTGATTGAACAGACAGCTTCATAGATAGTTGTGTAGTACTTGGGGAAGTGGTGTCTCATACCTCCACATCATGACATCTGTGCAACACTGAGGCACCTAGCCATGGCAAGTTAAGATTGCATGACTGCCCATTTAGCACGTTGCAAATTCTGAATCTGGTTGTTTCTGCTTTCCTTCACTTTATAAGTCAAATGATGGGAGTTGAAATCCACAAAGCTGAAAAAAACATCCACCTCTAACTTTGTTAAAGAAGTACACAGCAGTAAATGACCACTATTCCTGGATATTTTTCCTCTGCTGCTTTATTTTTAATTAGTTGGGATAGGCCCTCCCTTGAATGAGAGGGTTCAGTTGCATGCTCTGGCACTCAGAGTTTAGGATGAAGCTTGAACAGCACTTTAAAAACCATGTTCTTCATCGCATCCTGACCCACATGTAACAAAATTACCAAGGCAGCTGGAACTGCCCTCCTCATCTACTGGGGAAGGAGGATCGGTGCACATTGAAGGATGACAAGAAACTCTTGGGTTCCTGCATAAGCATTGGGTACAAAGCAAGCTTCCCGGCCTGAGTCTGGCAGAAGCACAAAGATATTCACAGAAAACCTTCCTAGTGTTGACTAGGAAGGGCTCAGATTTCACTTCTATAATTTCAGCAGCAGAGGGTGTGTTTGTGTGGGGGGGGAGGGTGAGGAGGGGCAGGGATGGAGTTTTCAAACCTCCTCTTATTTATTATTCATTATATAAATATGTACGTTAAATTATTATGTTATTTATGTTATATATATCTATTCACACAGAACCTGAACAAAAAAAAGTGACTCTACAAAAGATGAAAATTAAAGTTGCTAAATTTGTTACACTTCTACAAAACGTTTTTTTTTTTCTACCTAAATTGTTAGGTCTTCTTACATGCACCAGCAACCTGTGTGTTATAAAAACCAGTACACTGATGTCTCATTAATTCTGCCTATGTTACTAAGTAGAGATATTTCAATATCACCACAGTCAAATACTTGTACAACTTTATTATTCTGAACAATACTCATTTCAAATTCTCATCTGGATTTCTTTAAGTACATGTATTTGAATGGGGCTGTCCCACATTAAAACTCCGTGCTGCTGGATTGCTATTCAGCACACAAAATGGATCAAGTAGAAACGCATGAAATTGCATTAGGAGTAAATGTGCTTTCTCTAAATACACACTCCTAAAAGTAGCTAAAGAAAACTATCATTTTCTGACTCGACAGATAAAGAGAGCACTGACAGGAGGTTAACAACAGGAGTTTTATCAGCTCCATGACCATAGCAGAACTGACAGAAATGTAAGCGAACAGACAGTATCTCCAGCTCTGTGTCACCAAACCTACCCACCAGATTCTGTCTACAAGTCCAGTTTCCATGCATGTGACCCATTTCCCTTTTTCCCACCCCAGCAGAAAAGGACAGCAGAGACAGAATCAGGCCCAAGACTCACTTTTAACCCCAGGAATCACCCAATTAACTTTGACATCCCAAGCTGAGTTTACCAGAGGACAAACAAAGAAAATTCCTGTCATTCCTTGAGCTTCTGCACTCAGCCTATTTGTCAGAGAAATCTTACAAGTAACCTACAGCCCAACAAGCCTTTTTAGTATGATAAAGTTGAATTTAATGCAATTCCTCAGCTGTTCATTTCATCTCTTTCTGGCATTCTTCCCAAGTAAGTCTACAAGCCAGAAACTCTCAAGACTAATTTCTAGTTTTGCAGAGATGCTTTGCTAGAATGACAGGTGTGCAAAACTGCTGCAAAATTCCTATGCCTGTAATAACCACTGAGACATTTAATAAGTCAAAATAAACACAAATGCAAACAACTAGTGCTTGGGAGGACAATTCATCTTTAGAGGCTCATCTCTGCCATGTTCAGCTCAACAGGATCCTTATCCCTATTCAGTTCTCCTTTAACACCGAAAATAAATTGGAAAAGCATGAATATGTCCTCATAACAGAAAGAAAGAAAATTAATGATAAAAATCTTCACCATTGTTTTGCTCTGAAGTCAACTGACAGAATTCAGCATTAAAAAAATAGGTCTCTTATGAAAGACTGAAGAGCAGTACAATGAGCACAAATACGTGAATATTATTTTTTCCTTAATTTCACAGAATACTACTAAATACTGAATGACAACACATGGCAAAAAAAGAAAGTATCCAAAAAAAAAAAAGAGTAGAATCACACTCATTCAACAAAATGTAATGCAGCAAAATACTCTTTGATACTGAAATATATATTTCCATTATTGAAGCTGTCAGTTTCAAAAATTAGCTAGACTGCTTCTAATTTTATCCCTTATGATCAATCAAATTATAGAAGATAGTTTAAATAATAGGCCCAGATAGTAAATACATACACACACGCCTGCAATTTAGCTTTAAGAAAATATTTTGCTCTGACATGCTGTTCCAGTATCAATCAAGAGCTTTCTAGTCTCCTATTTCCATGTGTATAAAAATAAATATACTCTTCGAAACCTTGCCTTAAAAGTTACCCTCCAGTTTTATTGGACAGCCATCTCACACTAGCCATAAAGTAGGAAAAACAAAACAAAACAAAACCATGAAAAACTTGAATGCTAGGCACTCTGAGAATCTAAAAAAGCAAAGAAACACGTACCAAACAGAAATCGGAGGAATAATATTCTTCTAAGGTAATTTAGACAGGACTTGTTTTCCCTGTGTTATACATTTATCCATATTGTTGTGTATGTTTAAAAGACATCATCCATACCCTACATCAAGCTCTCTTCTAAAATCAGTAGCTGCGCACAGATAGCAGCAAGGGAAACCTATGCATAGAAAAGTTATAATCAAGGTAAATGGCAGGAAAAGAAAAATTATTCTTTTCCAAACTTGTAACAGCATAGCAACTCTGACAGAGCCCATGGTCTTACTAAGAATAACACCTAAATTTGATTTCTGATCCAAACTAATTTCAAGGAAAGTAGAGAATCTCAGAAATACTGCCTTTTTTGCAATGTCTCTCCAGTCCAATTTAGTCTCAAAATGGGAGGCACTGCATTTTAATTAAGGAAATAAAGATATTCCAAGTATGACCACAATCCGCAAAGATCTATGTTAAAAGACAACAGATTTATAACAAAGCCTTTTTCCCCAAGGTTAAAAAAAATCCTAGTTGTTTTTCCTGTATTTCATAGCACCAAGTTTCATGCAAAGACTACATAAAGTTGCTATAAATGTATTGATTCCCTGTGCTCTGTGATTTCTGATTGTTTTCATCCAAGCGCACCTTCAGCTACATTTTCAACCATTTCCTTTCTCTTTAGGTCAATGCAGACAATATAACAACAGCTCAGTTTTCAAGGCAGCCCCCATGTAAATTTGAGTACAACAAAAAGCAGGTGTGCTGGGATTGAATCATAATCTCACTGTAAATCAAGAGAAGCTATGCTTGCGAGAAGCCAGGTACTCCAAATGCCTACTATCACAGAAAACATCAATATGAGTACTTTCATCCCTGCTCCTAAAAGGCATTTACAGATACTGCAGAGCTGTTTCTTAAACGACACTATCAACCAAATCGAAGGCTGACAGAACTGAAGCAACCTAAGCAGGATCAAGACAATGTTTTTATTCTCCAGTACACACCACACACAGATCAACTGAACTGCTGTCACTCATCAGTCCTGCATCTCTTCCTTACCATGTCTTCCAACACTGTGAGCATCCCCAGAAAACTACTGAGTACAAACACAATTGACTCGGGAGACTAATCCAGTGGTTGGATGACACTAGCTATTATATTGTGCAAGAAATACTACTTTTTGAACTATGAAGCAGTGTCTTGACTGCAGCATTGCTTGTTCTGTAAAGATTCCAACACTATGACACAAAGTTAAGCTATTCTGGATGGATTCCATGGCCTAAACCAAGCCTTGATATCCATCTGCTACTCAGGATGGGTTCTGTGGCCCAAACAGGGTCTTGACTGTCACCTGAGCAGCTCCCTAGACCCAGCAGACATACCACACACCTATCCTCTCAGATCAGTAGTTGAGGCCAAACAAACCATCCAACTGGCCAGTCCATAGCCTGGGAACAGGAAAATGAACTCTACACTCCATTGCTAAGTTTCTAGCTCACTTCCCAGTTCTGTGCTCACCAGCTCGTAAGCATTTACATTTGCATTCAGTTTCAAGAATACCAGTAACCTCTGAGGTCAACAAACGGGATGCTTGGTGGAAAAGTTGTGCCTAAATGTAAATGTTCTCAAGATGAAGCTTTAAGAACCTTTGAGTCCTTGCTGCTCTGCTCCTGTTGATTTTGTGAAACACTGGCAAGATGAACAAATGTACCGAAACACTAGCCATAAGAGCTGAGATTCATTTGCAGAATCTGACTTCAGTAGAAGGTACAATATATGTAACAAAAAGGATAAATACAAGGGGATGAAGAACAGATTCATTTAGTCCCGCAACGAAAATACTGGGAAGCCAGTTCCTCCTTCTGCCACAGCCTCTCATTTGAAGGAAGAAAGGCAGGAAAAACCAGCTATAAAAATTCTGATTTCACAGAAGCTTCCAAGAAGGGGAGTCATAGGGAAGCACAACACACTTGATACATTTGCACTGTGGCACGTACTCGACACAGAGCCAAAACAGACTGTGCTAGGGACAAGCTCCTGAAGACTTCCAAAATGCATCACAAGAAACTGCCTTTGTTTTATGCACTGCTCCTCAGCCAAGAAGAAGCAATAATTTATTGTACATCTGGACATCCCCTTAAAGTGGGAATTGACTAACCTTTCTTCAGAGATGCTTATATCAAACTTTCACTTAAGTAGATAGACCTGTGTGCTTATGCCAGGCTTTGCTATAAGATTATTTTATTCTGAAGAACGGTATTTCTGTCCTAGGATGGCGCAGTAGTATTTGAATCCTTTTCCCAGCAGCACATTTTGAAGGTACAGTGTGTTCCCAGGACACCACATGTCAATGCACTTGTATCGTCTCATAATTAGCTGTAATTACTATATGATGGTTTCCAGACTTAAGCGTAGTTAACCATTAACCTGTGTTTGCAGACTGTATTTGCTGAACAGCATGGCATACTCCTTCATTCCCCAAAGCTATGTCATCGTTCAGCTATAGACCGTATCAGAGTGGTGAACTGAAACAGTTTTTGCAGAGGTGGAGGAGGAGGGTGGGGGAGAAGGCCACAGATATCTAGCTATTACTTAAACATTTTTACCAAAAATGTCAGTTTTAAGACAGTCAAGGAAGAAAACAAATAAGGAGACTGCCAGTTTTTGTGCTTTCTAAACAAAACTCTCAAGCCTGCAATTGCAGTTCTTACGCATACACAAGAGAAAGGGGAATCAAGACAGTTGTTCAAGCTTTCAGTTGCATTTCCTCACTATGCCTCATCTGCCACGTCTGTGAGGAAAAACAAAACAAAAGGCACTCTGAGTCTCCAGCATAGTATAACTACAAGTGTAGTTGTTTCTCCAATAACAGTGACTACATTGTTAACTCTTTTACTGGCAGATCTATAAGGCCTTAAGAATAAGATTCAGCAGTTATGAAAAAATACAACAACATAAAGAATACTGTATTCAGTACTTATTAACCATTCTAGCAGTAAGTCTAGTCAACAGAATGCCAAGGACAACTGCAGAATTCTAGTACACCAAAAAGTTATTTATCTTGAATTCACTTTTCTTTTGTTTAATGAATAATACTTATTAGGTTTGTGCACCCACATCTGTGGGACTTGCCCTACGTTATGTCTGAAACTGAGACATTACAGATTTCTGGCAACTTCAAACAAAGCATTTGATAACACAAATTTACTGTGAGATGAATCCAGATATCCTGTCAACCACATATGTGACATCCATTATATTCAAAAAAGCATCAAGTACTGTATTTGAAGTTTGCTTTGCTTCTCATTTGAGAGGGAAAGAAACAAAAAGGATTTCAGAATTCAGAACACACATCACCCAATTGCTATCAGGACTCCACTTCCACACAGGACTTGCAGCAGACCATCTCAGGCTGCAAGAGCCCTGCTGCATACTGTCCGTCTCCCTGGAAAGTACATCCACAACTTTCACATGCTGCCACAACAACTGAGCTCAAGAAAGACTGCTGGCTGCTGACTTGGTAGTGTGAGGACTTCCTTAGAGGTCTCCAAAACTACTGTATGCAGAGCTGCTGATGAAGTCCCAGCTGGGGAAACAAGCTTTGTCAGAAACTTCATTCTGCTCCTCACTGCACAAGCATGAGTCATCTTGTCCAGCAAGATGCACTGGCACAGCCCATAAACAGATTGTTTAGTAGCAAATGACCTGGAAATGCTATGTTGGGATGGAGCCAGACTGAGATTATGAATGACTTCAAAGGATTTCTCAATAAACCGGTGAAATTAGCACCACTGCCATCTGAAAACGAGGTATCAGTACTAACAGCAGCTATTTAAATATTCCAGCACTTTTTCAGAAAGTTTCCCAGCAAGTTTTTGGGTTTTTTTAGTAGGAAATTTTTCACACAGAGGGTGGTGACACACTGGAACAGTTGCCCAAGGAGATTGTGGATGCCCCATCCCTGGAGGCATTCAAGGCCAGGCTGGATGTGGCTCTGGGCAGCCTGGTCTAGTGGTTGGCGACCCTGCACACAGCAGGGGGGTTGAAACTAGATGATCTTTAAGGTCATTTTCAATCCAGGCCATTCTATGATTCTATGGTTCCCGTTCTGAAGGCCAGGAAGGGTGAAGAAGATGGAAGGAGTGCAGTTGGGGTGGACTTCTGATGCAGCCTCGGTGGTCTAAGCAGATCCTACACAATGCACTATGACAGGCTTTTACACCAAATCCATTCCTCAGCAGTACAAAAAAAAAAGCATTCATCTTAAAGCAGCTTTGGGAGAATGAGGAAATCTAATCCTAGAGGGAACCCTCATGCCCGTGTACAATAGAAATCCCACCCACACCAAAACAATTTTCTGGATGCACATCAAAGAGCATACGCATTTCAGAACAAATGCTAAAATTACTCAACTCAGACCTGTGTCAACACTGACACCGGGGAATGAAACCTGGCTTCCAAATCTGACACTGGGAAAGGCTCCAATTGTCAGAAACTTCATAAAAGCACTAATGCAACAATACCTGCAGTTAAGATAGTTGCCATGCAGATACAGAGATTTACAAAATACAAGATGAAGGCATGAATATATCAGTGTTTGTTGGTGCTTCAATTAAAAGTTTTGAAAGCTTTTGCTTCAAGATGCACTCAGCTGACAGTTATCTAATACAGTACATAAATGAAAAAGGCAAACTTCTGCTAGGCCATATGCAAAGAATGCCTCCAAGTGGATTTCAAGCTTATAATTAAATCTCATTTCATAATAAATGAGAGGAACACTATTGGAAGTGTGTAGGAAATAGTCAACATTTTATTCAATCCCAAACCCAGTAACTTGTACAAGTCAAATTACTGTACAACAGAGTCTTAAAATTCTCCCCTTTATTCAAAATGAGAAGTTTGGGAAGTTAAGGGAGGTTATTCTCCTTGGTTTTGTTTCTAGTAAATGCAACGCAGTTGACTGAGCTGAGACAGATAATGATATTCTCAGCGCTTGCTTCCCCTGGTCTTTGCATAACGAGGCCTTACATCACATTACTTGCAGTACCTGCTTCTAAAGTATGCCGGTTGAAGTTCTACCAAACTCAGGGTTTAACAAATGAAATACCACAAAACGCCTGGCTATTCTGTCAGCATGACAAAAGAGGAAGGAGGGAGGAGAGGTAAGCGCACAGCAGGCTGCCAGCTCAAGGACTGCAAGAGGAAGGCAGTTTTCCCCCCCTGCTCTCAGTGCTGCAGACTGACTCAGCTCCGCTGCTAGCAGTGGACATTCAGCACAACGCACTGCTGTCATCGCTGCTCTGGGCCGTGGCAGCCCCGCTCACTCCTGAAAGGCCAGATGCCATGGAAGCCGAAAACCTGTGCACATCCTTGCACGTCATCCGGGGCCAGGGGGAATTCAAAGGAAGAGATACGGAAGATATGAATGGCACACACATACACGCGTGAATGTCTCTCCCTTTACACAGCTCTAAACAAGATTAAGCTGCTCGTGTCGTTTTACTGCCACATTAGCTCAAACACATTAAATTACCAATTCATCTTATTCGCCTCACTTTCTTCCATACTACACGCTGCCTTCTGTTCCTATCCATAAAGATCACCAACAGCAGCAGGAAAAGTAGTGTTAATCCAACAATAAAACACTCGGGAGTGAGAAGTTAACAGAAACTAAAGAATGACCTGTTTTTTTTTACCTTTTCTTCTTCAATTTTACTAGTCTGATATTAACACGCTGCAGTGTAATTACTTAACCATTTTATTTCTTTTGCTGCATATAAGAGATTAAGGAACTGAATTCGCAGAATCACAGAGACTGGAAGAGACTTCCGGAAATCATCAAGTTCCAGCTCTCCTGCTGAAGAAGATTCACACATATCACATAACTAAAGAGATGAAGGAATCAATATTTTGGTGGTCAATTTCCTCCCTAGCCATGCCAATGAATCTTGGCCCTTCAATTAAGCCAAGCAAGAAATCTCCTAAGAACTATAGCTTACTAGGAGAGGAAAATATGAAAATCTCAAAGCATATTAAACAGAACATTCAGTGTAACAACTGTGTAACAAATAAAATCAAAGAGCAGCAGCAAAAATGATGGTAGTGATTTGAACGAACACCAAAACCCGATTTCCTTATTTCTCCTCAATCTTATCATACTTGATTTACAGATAATTCCTTTAGCTTAAATTATGGGTCAGTATGCCTTTTGACGAGTATGAAAATGCTATTCTGTGATAGCACGGCTCTTAAACTTACAAATCCCAAAGTATGGGTTATGGGGGAGAAAAGAAGGCAAGTAAGAAGGGAGGAATGTCTATGCACATATGCCTAGGTATATGTATTTTTAAGTGTGAGAAACAGAGAGGATGTTAGACTGTATATAAAGAACTGCATGTATGCATGTACATATCTTACATGCATATCTAGAAAGCTACCAAAAAGCAGCTGTTACGTAGCATTTATGCCCAAAGAACAAGCCCTCAACATAATGCTGTGTAAACAACTCTTAAAAGGGACGCTGGTTTGTACAAAGAAAAATCTGTTCCTGGTTTGCAAAGACAATTCAGACTTGCATCTCTGGAGCTAATTTAGAAAGGGCTTGGGGCTTATCACCAAGTCTTAAATATCTAAGAGTAAAAAGGGAAAGCTTCAGTTGAAGAAAACTTACAAATATGATAGAAAGGGCTGATATACATAACCTGTTCTGAAGGGTAGTAAAACCAATTACACATTAAGAACGTATAAAACCAGGACTAGTGCTATTCTTACAGTGAACACTGCAGTTCTCACAACTTTAAAGAAAACATTAAGTCTTCACAGATCGAGATATGGTTCCGTCTCACCTCAACAGGATTCTTGTCTGGCAAAAACAATTTGGGAAAAATAAATAACCAGTTATACACATTATTGTTTTATTCAGCATGTACTTTGCAACAGGATCTGGTGATATTTAATGGCAAGTAATTCATTGTTACACCTCAGAAACAAAAATGGCTATGAGAGAAGCACATGGAGCAACAGCAGTACCACCTCATCACCTAATTAGTTTGAAAAATCATAGAATCATAGAATGGTTTGGGTTGGAAGGGACCCTTAAGATCATCTAGTTCCAACCAGCTGCTATAGGCAAGGACACCTCCCACTAGATCAGGCTGCTCAAAGTCAAAGCCCAAGCCAGCCTGGCCTTGAATGCTTCCAGGGAAGGGGAATTCATAACCTCTCTGGGCAACCTGTTCCAGTGTCTCACCACCCTCACAGTGAAGAATTTCTTCCTAATATCTAGTCTAAAATATACCCTCTTCCAGTATAAAGCCATTTCCGCTTGTCCTGTCTAGGCTAGGCTGGGAAGGGAGCAGGGGGAAAGCAACTATGTGTTTACTACAGACATTGGCAAAACATGTTTATGGAACTGAAGCCCGAGGGATGCTGTCTTTAGATGACAGGAAGATTATTTAATCCCAGGCACTGCAGGATGAGTGGCCTCTCTGAGCACACAGTGAAATCTGAAGGGAGCTTATGGAAATTTTGCCTGGGCCTGAATTTCTATACAGTTTGACCCTCCTTTCTTCTTTTTTTTTTTTTCTTCCCCTCCTTTCCAGCTCAGCTAGTTTCATCCCTCCACCTAGAAGATGCAAAGATGGTTATGCCGTAAGAAGATGATGGTTTGCAATGAGTACTTTGCCAAAGTACTGAACAACAAACCTCACAAATCTGCGATTTCGGACGGTACCCAATTCAACTCCAACTTAAAAAAACAAAACAACAACAACAACAACAAAAAAAAAAACACAAAAAAACAACACACAAACAAGAAAAACCCAGCATCACGTTAACACTTCCTGCAACTGAGAGATGCAGAGCCCCTCTATCCCAGCGCCTCACTCGGCCCAGGCGGAGCGAGCCCCTCCTGCAGCCCCAGCAGCGGGCCGAAGGAGGCATCTAGTGGCCGGGAGCAATTCCTGCAGCCTCCCCAAGCCCTGAGCTCGGGCCTTCATTTCTGAGCCCCTAAAGCCACTGCAATCCGCTGGTGGGGCTTCACCACGAGACACAAGTATCATATAGCAGCCACACGTCCCCAGCACTGATTTTCCCTGTGTTCTGTGTGAATGTTCCTACTGCTCCATCGCTGTCAGTTACCTGTCCAGCCTCAAGACCAAACTTAGGTTCTTTGCTTCATAAATACTCTTGGGAACTTGTATCATTTCCAATCAGTACGTAGTTCACTGTCCTTCACCAGACAAACAAATAGTGCAGGTTAAAGGGATTTGCTAACTAGTGCAGCTAAGTAGTGGTCTTGACCAAAGAGTAAAGCAGGAGAACAGCATGCTAACTCACCTTCCCCTAACTCTGATCCCTACTCTGCCTCAAATCCATTGCACTGGTTTGAGCAAAGCAGTGAAGTGATTAAAGAAGGCATCCGTTCATAGAAGAGCTACCTGCAAGTAGTGCACAAAGCTGACTAAAACCACAGATGCACAAACCAAGTATTTGAAGCATGACTGAAAATAAAACATAGATAAATAGTATTAAAAACCCATAAAAACCTGATTATTAACCTTCATGAAGGTTTGTAATGCCTTCTCAGTTCTCACCTCTCCAGTCAGGTAAGTGCCAGAAATTTAAGGCACAACAGATTTATTAGAAGAACTCCCTATTCCTCCCTCAGATAAACAGCAGTGTTAACCACAACATGCACATAAAAAAAAAAAAAAAAAAAAGTGGAAAAAAACCCAGCATATCCATATTGCTTTTCAGATTTTCAGATAAATATTCTAGCTTGAAACAAACCAGGACTCTTATTCATCTTTGTTGTTCCGCACTTATCTTTGCTATCTGCCCTGCGACAGAATCATGGGCACATGATCAAACTCTTAAATTTCTTCTTGTTTCTGGAAATCACTTTGCTGCGACAATAACATTGCAGGCTCTGGAAGAAAGCACTGCCACTGTTTCTTCAGAGAGAACAGAGGAAGACTGAAGTTTGCTATTTACAGTCTTTTAATGTAAATGCTTGCCCTCTTGCTCAGAGATTAATCTACTGCAGTGAACATTCTGTGTTAAATACCCTCCACACCATTTTCTAACACTGCCACACAACCTTTGCATTTGCTGCATTACAGCTTACTCTCTGCAGCCACAGCCGTGCCAAAGGAATCAGGAACTAGAGCTTCTTCTTATCTCTCCTGGACAAGCAGAGGACCTCCTGAAGTTCACGCTGAGTCTCGCTGTGATATGCAGCCTCCATCTGCCCCAGCCACCCCAGTCAGAAAGGTGTCACCTATCTTTCTTCATCAATCCTATCGATCACTTGGTAGTTCAAGTGAAAAGACCTATAAAAGTTCAAAATTATCAGTATGGTACTGTCAAAGAGCTCTATGTCAAACTGCAGCTGACAAGAGATGACAGTGGTAACACAATTATACCAACAGGTAAACAAGAAAAATAGGCCTTGTGGTTCTAGTCAGGGTTGAAAGAAGGTTCCTTCAGAGCAAGCAGCAGTGTGGCAATGTTTAAAGCCAATGTTTAGCTTAGCCTCCTTCTGATCCCCACAGACAGCATCTCTGTCTCACCTGTTCACTGGTCTAACAAATCCAGTGTTGGTCAGATCACTACGTGCAGGGGTCTTGGAGAAGAAAGGTACATTTTTGGCTGAAAGGTGGGAAATCACCAAGAGCTTCTTCTTGCCACTCATTGCTCTGGGGCTGAGTCATGGCGATGCCTGGAAGCTAGAAAACAGTTCTGCAGCAGAACTGCAATTTCACTGCAGGTCTACTGAAGGGTACCGTCTCAGGCCAAGTCATGCTTCCCTGCTTCACACCGGTAAAACCATGCATAAGATCAGTGAGGAGCACTGAAAGTATTTCAAGCCCACTTTGTCCTACTTCTGCAAAATAAATGCACACATCATTTTATATGTATCCATGTTTTTGTGTATGCATATAGGCTTTTTTTTTTTTTAATGAAAAAAAGCAAACAAACACCAACGTAGCAGGTTGGCTTGCGAAATAGCCACATGGAATTGTAGCATTAGAATAAAAAGTCAAATTGCAGAAGTAATACAAAAGCCACTCTCCAATACCTACCTTCCTTCACACATAGAAACTGAAGTGCAAAGATCTTTCAGACAATTCTACCTCTTAATTCAAAGATTAAAACATGGCTGTATTTGGATAGAACTGCAAACACTTGGATTGGCAAGACTTCTCTTTAATGAAAGGTTTCTTACATTGATTGTTCCAAAGCAAGGTTGCAATCCTTCTTGACAGTCTTACCACAGACTACCTTGCAGCTCTGGTTAGCAGAGTAACTGCTACCTTAGTCAGGGATGTTGCACATAGCAAACATACTACATTCCTCTTATAGAGATGACATAAATTTCCAATACTCTTTCCAAGTATGATTCAAGAAGGCTGGCAATCTTAAGACAAACACATTACTGACTGAAGCCTAAGCATCTCAAGATTATCTCTCTTTGTGCATTAGTTACTCAGCAGAAATCACTTGAATGATATCAGTTATCAGATGTCATTCTCAATGGGCGCTGACCTGGTGCCATTCCTCAGCTTGTTGGCCTACAGCACAAGCTGAAATACCTCTCAAAGGTGATCACTGCAGAGGATTTATCTAATTTTACATGAATTTATCAATCCATGCTGCAGGAAGTTTAATCAGAAGCAACACTGCAAATTACTAGTAATATTTTAAATGTACTCACTGTCTCTGAAAACTCAGCTCTTTCTCCTCTGCCTAACCACCGTTTCACCAATGCATCAATTTGCATGTCTCATCTCAGCAGGCATTCACCTGGCAGGAGATGTCATTCCTACAGCAAATTTTTCCAGGTAGAAACTGAGAATTATCAGAGCTTAGTGGAAACTGTTAAAGACTCAAAAGGACATTCAGTAGAAGCCCATCATCTCTCTAAAAGTCTCTACCACAGCCTTACCCACTTGAAATATAAACCAAGGACAACAAAAGAGTAGTGAAAACCTCAGACGTAGTGCTAAAAAAAAATAATTAAAAAATTAAAAAAATGATTTTCAAATGGCTGCCTTCTTACAACCCTAAAGTAGCAGAAAATAGCATAAACCCAAGGAACTGCATATTGACCCTGAATAACCAGAACCTACTTCTTGAGTGAGTTCCACCAACACAGGAAGTAGTACTGGTGACTGAGATAGCTGTCAATTCACACAGGCCGTGATGGAACTTGTCTGCATTTGCACCTGAGCAACTCCCAGGCATTTACATGCCTTAGTTCTATTGCCCAGTTACCCCACATATCAACAAGCTGCAAGGGGCATCAATAGTTACAAGAAGAAAGTAGTTTAGCAGAGCATGGAACATTTAGCTACATTACCATCACTTTAAAAACATGCATTCTCGTTGCCAGCTGGGAACAGGAAAACTCAATTAAATTATTTTCACTTCTCTTACGAACAGTTTCACTTTTGAATTGCTAGTTTGGGAAACAAATGTTTCGCTTGAACATCGGCATAAAGATACCACTTCAATTTGAAAACATTTTAACCTCCCCATGTGATAAAAAACCACTTCATATTGGAATAACTATGTAACAGATGAAAGGGGAGGGATCCATTTTGAGTATCTCTGCTCTGCAGTCGATCGAGCTCACTCTAGTTAGAAACGCACACGATGGTTCTGGCAGAATTGTTTGGGGTGACTATTGGAAGGAAGTCATTTTCTTCATAATCACGTTTCACATCCTAAAACCCTCTCTCAGATTGTACCAGGGTTTCCCCTCAGCTTAGCTGGCCATCAGGAAGATGGACTGCATCCCACAGCAGCACAGCGCACCAGGCTGGAGGCCGATCCTGCACATAGAACAGGCTGCTGCCAGCACCCTTTGCCTGTGCTGATACCAGCACTACAGTGTTAGCAGTGCCCCTTGTTACTGCCCTATGGGGCATCATCCCCCATCTCCCCACGAGCAAAAACAGGCATTCACAGGACCCCAATAAAAGTGCACGTGCATCACATCCTGAAGTGCCAGGTACTCTAGATTTTGGTGCAAGTGAAAGAATAGAGATGATAGTTTCAACTCTCAATTCTACTAGGAGCAACTTCCAACCAAAACAAACATCAATCCTTTAATCCCCCGTCCAAATCCACGAGTGCAGATTCCCCTACTTGCACGGAGTCTCGCTGAGGGTAAGAAGGCTCTGAACAAACCCACAAGCCCACACTAGTGAATCTCAAAATAGGATCTTGAGATGTAATGTTCGACTATCCCAGCCAACACGCAGTCCTGGGGAATTCCCATAGAAATATCTGTTGCAGCTTTTTGCCCTTAACACCTATAACAAAAGCTTGAAAGTCACTAACAAAAACTTCCCAAACTCCACAAATCACATGCAGGCAAAAACAACCACCCCGCTATTTAAAAATAAACAAACACAACATTAAAGAACCAGCCATACATAGATACTCTTCTTACAGGCCAACGGAGGAAAAAACACCTTCTCTTTTGGATATACCCTGCCTCAGAGTAACCCACTGCACGAGCATCTCACAGCAACCCTGGGCACTGCAGACTTAACAGCACCTGAATCTCACAGAAACTGGTATTTTGCATCCAGACTAAGCAACCTTGTTAAATTCACCAATCAACACAGTCACCAAAATCCCGCATGATTTATTTATTGATTTACTTTGAGTATAGCATAGCGTACTGTATTAAGCTGGGTGACATGGAGGAATGCTATGCAATGCAGCACCTACATCAGGAAAGGGAGAAAGATAAAACAGCATCACAACTGAGGCATGCTATCATCAGTATCAGTGACTAGCTGATGCTATCTAGACTGGAAACTATCCTGGCTGCAAAAAAAAAAATCACATTTAAAAGATGCACACATATCCCCAGTTAAACAAACAAACAAACAAAGTATATATTGACAGTAGTAGCCAATTTCCAGGGATACCTCCTCTCTTGCATTTTATCTGCCTGCACTTAAGTCTCCTGCGTGACAAACACTGAAGTCAGCTTAAGCCTACTCTGTAGGCGGAAGCAGCCATGACCCTGTCTTGCTTCCACTGTGGTTTGTTCAATCTTTGGTGGACAGAAGTTAAGCTGCCAAACACCACCAATTTTAACTACAGTCAGTTCTCCATCCCAGTGCATTAAACACAAGTGCAGGAAAACTAGCATGACAACATGGGGTAGGGTGCAAGCAGCTGAGCTAGAGTTGTTTCTTTCCCTAACAGTGCAGCCATTCAGATGTGATATTTCACCATTACCTCTGTCAAATTAGTTTAATTCACTTCTTCACCAGGGAGCTGTAGTTCAGACTATTCATTGCATCTTCTATCTGCACTGAAGATGGAGTCAGCATTACACACAGAATGAACTGAAAGTGAAAAAACCCTGAAGATACAACCCTTGCTCTTCTCTTCACATCTACAAATAGAGAGAACTTCTCATTATCCCTTCAATCTCTCTGACAAGAAAGGGTCAAACTTACAGATAGAACACCCCCATGACCCTTCAGTGCATCCCAAAATAAAGTAACTACTGACCACAAGCTAACAGAACACCAGCTTGCCAAAACGCAACAGAGGTAGCAAACAATGTGATCCCACTTGTGGGCAAGACTGCCAAATCATTAATAGGCACGGGATTTAGAACCACTGGTAGGAGCCCACAGCTCTGTTGAAACAGGCTGAATTTTTACAGCAGCTTCCCATGCATTAGAATGACAATTCTAACAGTAAGGACAAACAGCACTGCAGTCCAACAGCAGCTGGGCTTGATGCTTGACATTATGCCTGGCAAAATGCGAGTAAAAGCAAGGTAAATTTGGCAAGTAAAAGTTGAGGAAATGGCCCATCTGAAAACTTCAGCAGTTTAACCATATTGATACTCTGAACTACAAAAGCATATAATCTTTCTAACATGCTGACCACAACCAGAGAATAAGGCATCATTAACCATGGTGCCATCCCTCCAAGCCACGACATCACACAGGGTTAGTTTCTTGAGCACGCTCTATAGCAAGAAGGTTTAGAAGCTATGGATTTTCAGAACGCACCATGGAGTATAGCATCCCTGGTGCCTGAAAGCAAACAAAAGATACAGGGCCACACATGATTGGAAACTTTTATCATTACTTCCTAAAATGTTCTTCCCAAGCACCCCCAGTGGCAGCCACTGACTGGACAATAAACGTAGACTGTTTTTCCTTTGGCTTTACATGTCTAACTATAGGTAAGCTGTTACCTTCAAGGCACAAACCTGGTTTAATAATATTCCGGCAAAAAATATTCCTCCTTGTCCTGATAAAAGACAACATTTGTTTCAGTACAAACATAACTGATGAAGTAAACTCTGCATCACAGAAAACAGCTATTCCAGAGGTACGCACTGATGTCAGGCCTCAGAGCCTGGGCCGCATCATGTCCTCCACAGGACTCTTCACTTCTTCCTTTTGTCACCTGAGGAGCAGTGAGATCTGTGAAGGCATCGCCCAACACCTGGCTGACCTACCCCAGTTGCACTTGGTAGCACCCAGCTTCTTACAAAGCATCCACTGCAAAACCGCCCACAGCACCGCTATCAGAAAGAACAACGTGGTCCCGTAAATCTGACCGTTCGAGTGCCGTCATGAAAAGATGGCAAATGAAGGGTGTTATGATGCAAAATGAAGAGCAAAATGACACCTGCTGTGGATTTTAGAGCTCCATTAGAAGGCACACAGGGAATCAGCTTGCCTGTTTAAAAAACTGAAAGTTGGTTAATAAGCCTGTGGTAGTTATATTCTTCACAACTTAAAGAAAAAAAATAAATAAAGTATTGGGGAAAAAAATACGGTCTGAAAACACTTTTCTCATGAATCACCCTTTTACTTTTGCTGAGTTATTTTCCAAGCAATGTAATTTTTCTCAGACAACCTGGCCTCCATTCTAAGTGATGCTCAGCAGCTTTTTGTTTTTCCTACCTGCAATTTTTATTTCCACAAGTTACATGATTAGTTTTATCCCTTTTTGTATACCACATTATTCTAGATCTATAGACATAACTAAATCACTACAAAGTCCCTTTCTGGCACTATTCAACCTATCTGAAGGTTGTGAAAGATCCCGAGCATTTGTCTACCGTAAGTCATCGAGAGTGAACTTTACCTTCATCATCCACCCTTTGTAGCTATATTTGTGCCGTACTTATCAACGCTTTTCAGTGAAAGAAAAACAAATTTACACACTATAAACTTTTATTGACCACAGTCCTTTGCTGCAGGGAAGCCCATCACTTCCTGAGCGTACTCCGTTACGCTGTCAGCGGGAGTAGCAGCAGCATCTCAACCGGGAGCGCAGCGACATTGCTGCTGGTTTCCTGTTACCGAGCCCGGGTGGGTTTCGGCTCCGAGAGCCCCGGACACACAAACACGGCAGAACTGGCACTCACCTCCCGCGTCCGCCAGGTCACGGGTCTCGCAGGGCAGCGCGGCAGCCCGCCTACCATTGCTGCCTGCCCACGTCCCCTGCGCAACGCCACGCTATCGCCGCGCTATCTCCTGCCCGGCCGGGCAGCCACCCGTACGAACCAGCTTCGGATTCGGGCAAATCTCGCACTCTTTCAGGGAGGAGAAGCGGCGTCGGGAGGCAGGCGAGCAGCAGGAAGCTGACCTCAGCAGCGCCGGCGGGGCGGAGCGCGGCCCGGGCTCGCTCGCTCCGTGCTCCCTTCTGGCAGCGCGGGCAGACGGCGCGGCCTCGCAGCGTGCCAGCCCAAGGCACGTCACACGGCCGTCCGCCGGCCTCGGGGAGCGCCTCGCCACGGCGCTGCGGAAACGCGAGTGGAAACGGAGGAGCCGAACGGCTCAATAGGTGCCAGCCGGGGAAACAGGCTGGCAGAGGGAAGCCCAGACAATCATTTAAAGCCCTGCCTTAAGGCCTCTGTGCTGCTGCTGAGGGGAGAAGGGAAAAGGGAAGCAGGACGGCCGGGCAGTTCGCTCTTTACCGTGTCTTTCCTCTACTTCCTCATCTGCTCAGAGCAGGAACCTGCCAGGCACCTTTAATGCGCATCTGGGAGATCCCATTCCAGAGGGGAAAGAAACCTGGCAACTTCTAACAAAGCATTTCACGACTGCTTGTTTTGTGTTGCTTTTGCTTCTAATTCACTGCATTCTGCTTCCTTTCTGTCCGTTTCGAACTATTTCCTATAGTCTGAACCGCAAATCCTGTTCTCTTCAGCAAGCAAGCGTAGCTAGCCTGTAACTTGCAAACACAAAGGAGCAGACGTAACTGATCATCACCTAGCACCTGGCATCTGACTTTCAGCCATCAGTCTGCCACCTAATGCCTTGCTTTTACTGGCTCAACCTGCAAAGGACAGAGCACAGGCCAGACCCCAGCTACTTTAATCTCAATGCCATTTCTGCACTAACGTACATGTAGTTGGGCAGCTACCCACCTTACTCTGCGTGCACCGAGATACTGGCTTCAATCCCAGGAGAGCTTAGCTATTCTAATATAAACTATTAGCACTAAAGTGACGTACATCTGCTTCCTCACTAAGGAAACAGATGTAGCTTGAAGCCAGAATTATATCAGAATCAGAAACATAATTTACACACTCATCTCAGCAGATTTAATGAGTACCAGAACTCAGAACCCACAAGTACTGCAAGGGTGCTGTCCTGGAGGTGGCACGTAGGCAAATCAGCAGGCAAGAACGCAACTTCAGAGAGAAGCAAAAAGATACTCCTGAACCAACACTAGTGCAGCACACTCATCACAGCTATGGGAGTCCACCAGAGAGCTCTCCTGGCCATATCCTATCCCAGGCTTACTGTAACTATTTCACAGAAATCATTTCCTACCTCTGCTTTGCAGAACAGATTCCACAGCAGAGAGAAATGTTTATTCTTCACTATTCAAACTGTGATTTGTTTTTGAAAGCACACCGGTCAGTTCCGACAAATATCGGCCTCTGTTGGTAGCGCAATGGCCTCCTTCCTCCTGCCTTCACTTCAAGTATACATCTACACCAGTCAAGAGTATTTCAATAGATACCAAAGGCAAATCTCTGGCACTCAACATGACAGGCAATCTGTTCCAGAAACCTAAAAAACACCAGAAAAACTTAAAAAAAAAAAAAAAAAAGTTTTTTTTAGTAAATAAAAATCATCACCAATATATGAGCTCACAGATCATGTTGAAATAAAAGATATGCTTTATCTTGACTTAATAAAACTCTCTTTTAGTAAACAAACTAAAAATTCTCATATCATAGAATCATAGAATGGCCTGGGTTGAAAAGGACCACAGTGATCATCTAGTTTCAACCCCCCTGCTATGTGCAGGGTCACCAACCACCAGACCAGGCTGCCCAGAGCCACATCCAGCCTGGCCTTCAATGCCTCCAGGGATGGGGCATCCACAACCTCCTTGGGCAACCTGTTCCAGTGTGTCACCACACTCTGAGTGAAAAACTTCCTCCTAATATCTAACCTAAACCTCCCCTGTCTCAGTTTAAAACCATTCCCCCTTATCCTATCACTACCCACCCTGCCTTTCCCCCTCTTGTTTATATGCTCCTTTCAAATACTGGAAGGCCATAGTGAGGTCTCCCCATGGCCTCTTATTGTGTAAACAACTGTTGTCTGTAAACAACTTACTATTGCTTGTTTTGCAAACCATTTTTAAGTGTTCTGGAAGACCCTCCTCTATCAATACAGCTCAGGCTTTTAATACTGAAAGAGTCTTATCCCTAAGACAACAGGTCATACAACAAAAAAGCTGGAGAAACACCAGCTGAAGTATTATGTTGTTTTCAATACAGAAAGCTCCATTTTGTTTTTAAACTGTCTTTTTACGTAAGAAATTTCCTTGAGAACCTAGGGCAACATCTGCTTGTACTTCCAAATAATGATTTCTCTGCATCTTTGCCCATCCCAGATTGCCTTGACTGAGGTCATCAAAATAACAAATACATTTTAAATCAAAGTTCACCGCTTGTAGGATTTCAGGACCAAGACTGTAAAAGTCATTTCAAAGTTAAACAGTTTGTGTTTAACACTACCAAACACTTTGACTTCTGTCATTGTCTTTGCTAGCTAGTATTACTGTCCTATCCAGAGGTCTCTGCCTTCAGACATAGCATTAGGTCAGCAATTTTTATGCTGCAGTCATTATTTTCTATGGGGTCTGTAAAAGTAATTAAGAAGACAAGTCCAGAGCTGGATGCCTCATAAAAGAATTTAAGCCTGTCATATATTTACTGGCTCTTTTTTTTTTTTTTTTCCTCCAGTGTTTTTGAAGTAGCAAAAATTTGAAAACTTACTACCTTAAATTGTGTCAATTTTCTTTTTGCAGGGAGAGCACAAGATTTTGAAAGCTTGTAAATGGTCATCGAAAGGGATTATATAGACATCCTGCATCTGCTAGTCAGAATAAAAACCCACATGAGAAAGAAGGCATTGATATAGGAAGTAGAAAGTTGTATGTGTTCTTGTGCATTCAACTCATATGCTCTTAGAAACTCATACAACCTCAAAAAGTAGTTGTTCCGTATGATTCCACTATTAACTTAAGGTTTTATATTGCTTGAAAGACAGTTGTTAAAATTCACTTGCATTTGACAATTTCTCAGCTCTCATTTCAATTTCCCACTCCTAAATTAAAGACAGGTAAGGATTAGGCATCAAGTTATCTCTCTATTTGTTAACAAATAAATAAAATAAAAAAGCAATAAAATAGAGGTAGTTTGGTCACAAGTTTACTTGCTCCATCAATACTTCTCCTGGGCTGAAAAGATGGCTTCCCATGGCCTGTTATTCTGCTACTTTATAAGCATTAAAATTACTTTGACATGAAGATGGGGAAGACCTGATAAAAAAAGATGCGAAAAGGAAAGTATAAAACTGATGGATCTTGTATGGTTGAAAGTTTTCTCCTGCTAACCGGGAAGGAAATATAACAGCAAAGGGGAACAAACAAAGATTAAGAGTGTATGTATAAAATGCTTAAAAACATTATCTGGAAGTGACCATCAGTTAAGAAGCACAAGAGTCTTATAATTCTTTGCTTAATCACGTTTGCAATATGAGTTAACCTTGCCTCCTATAAAATTCACGAGAGTTGTGTTCATGTATACACACAGAGTTTGCAGTAATATCAATAAATTATGATCTCCACTGAAGCTCCACATTTTATCCCAGTATCATGAAGAAATACAATATTAATCACTAATTCTAAACAAACTCACTACTCAATTTGAAATGGATACAATTTCCCAGTCCAACACTTACTTACATCATTCTGCAATACTGCATGGTTCATGTAGCACTCAACAGACAATGAATTCAGCTGCATTCATAAAACATCCCAAAAAACACCATCAATAACTCGTTTATTCAGAAACAGCAGAAATACCAGCTTAATGACTCCTGAAATCTAGCATTGCTTGGAAGTTTTATCAAATATTTTCACATATGCATGTGTACACACAAAAGCTTTCTAAGCTATGTAGTATACTAACAGCATGTATGCAACAGCATAGCTGCATCACCAGGAAGCTCTTCTCCATTACAAGCTACACACACTCACAAGTGTCAGAACAACTTCTGGTACAAATATCACATATTCATAATGCATTAAATACCAAAGCCCAAAATCTTACCACCAGCAGCATGCTCTCTCTTCTCCACCCTCCCCCCCACATCATTATTTCAAGAGGAGAAATCCCTGTTCCTCTCTGCTGTGCAGAAGGCATCAGGATACTCTGCACAATATAGGAAAACAAAATCCTAACACATCTGTCCCCTCTTCAGCTTTATTACTACAATGATCTGGGGAACTTTACAGATGCAGAAGTTTACTCCTCATGATGTAAAAGCACGTATTACCTGCAAGCACAAAACCCCCACAACTCCAATATGAAAGTTCCTTATAATTAAGAGGGTTTTGTCTTGTTTTGCTCTCTAAATAGTTAAGTAAATAAAAAGCTGCTCTTTGTGAGATTAAAATGCAAAATAGACTTTTGGAGAGAAAATGGCATTAGTAGCATCTTTGAGATCTCCAATCAGAAACTATTTATTAGAAAGATATACTTACTTGTTTTTTAAAAACAATAAAATCTGCTTTCTGTCCAAGATGTGCTGTTGCAATTCTCTCTAAGCATATTCTTAAAAGAGATACAGAGTCTCAAAGAACAGTTGTAAGGAAAGCTATTTAAATCCACTCACTTGAATTAAGTTTGAGGCTTCCTATCTTTCCTCCTAAATGGAAAGCTAATTGTGATAAAGCATCAAGCCCAATTTGAAACAGCCACTACACACAACTACTTGTGTGAATGACTTCCTTTAGAGTATGTTTAGTTGTTTTCATGGAATACTTTAATGATCAGGATAAATACTGTAATCTTTAAAGGAAAAACTTCCTTCAGCCTCACATTTCATTCACTAACTGTGTCATTGAATTCAAATTTTCATACATTTTAAAACAAATCTCTCAAATCTAAGTTATTTTATTGAAATGCTGTAATACCATTGTTGCAGCCTGCGTCCTGCATGCCAGACACATGCACTGTGATTCTTTTCAGCCTACAGTATTGGCTTGCCTGAATTTGGCACATATTTGAGTGTTAATTATTAAGGCAGTGATCAAGTGCAACACAAGACTTCCAGAGCCAGAGCTATGAGAAATCAGATTTTCTGGTCCCACCACTACCGCATTTGCCAAAATCCTAAAACCTAGCTTCATGTTGGGCTGTAACCTATGATCCATTGCTGTCAAATCTGACAGAAACCTTACAGATACCTGTAGGCACAGGAAGAGATTAGGGAGCATAGAGGCAAAGTCAAGTACCTACAGGTGGGCCATCAACTTGCCTCAGCACATCGGGGCAACATTTTCTTCCATGAATTCACTGCCTGGGATGGCAAGCTGGGCAACTCAGCTAGTGGGGAGACCATTCTCGCTCAGTTTCACCAAGAGCAATACCGTCCAAGCCTGGAGGCATCCTCCCAGTACTTTAACAAACAACTGCCTCTCTCCACACAGCCTTGCCTCTTGCCTGGGGCATCCTTGGCCCTGGCCCCCTCACAGCTCTAAGGGCAGCACAAGCATCCTCTTTGTGACAAAACTCCTGTGGTGATAGCCAGCCTGCCCATGGCCACAGCCATCACCACCATGGCCAAGGGCCAGCCACCACAGTGGACTGACAAGATGATCGTCATCACGATGAGGTGAGAGCAGCCTTCAGCTGCTCTTTTGTTTTCACCAACCGCAACTTCCTCACGATCATCATGAACAAACTGAACTCCAGGTGTTCCTGCAAAGCCATTAATTAGCCCTGGCTAATACCGAGCTCCCTTTAAAAGCAACACAGTAATAAATGCTGCTTACAGCTTCATGCACTAGAGCAGGCGTTTGCTTTAGTATTTCTCCTGATAATGTCCACTCATATCCAGAGACCTGACACCAAATCCTGACTTGTGAATCGGAGGCTACCACCTGTTCTTCTTTAATCATGAGTTTCTCTGCATTTCATCAGCATACTGAGTCATTTTTCTCATTCAATCAAAAAATAATAATAATAAAAGCATTATTCTCTGGTCTGTGGTTATCTCACCAGTGTTCATGCGTGAATATAAAGTTTAAAAAAATATTCTATTATGCAACCGTTATCATTACTATATAAAAACATAGAACAGATTACTAACATTCAAAACTGATGTTTTATTTCAAACATGGAAAAAAGCTCTGCAAAACCTTTTTTTTTTTTTTTTAAACAAAAGCATCTTCAGTATTTGAGCTATCAAAACTCATTACACTATGAAAAGTGCTAACTGATGCACACCTAAATACAGCAAACATCTTCATCATCAAAGGAAATCACTGTTTTCCTGCACTCAAACCTAAAACACACCTATGGGACATTACAGAAGAGATAGGTCTCTTCTCGTCTCTCCACCATGAACACAAGGAACACAGATCCCAACCTGGATATCAGCTGCTGCTTATGTAACTTAAGAACAGTAGCTATATCTATATATTGGCCTTTTTCTTATTCACACTTTCCTTTGTTTCGATTGGCAGAAAGAAAAACCACTAATTTAAGCCAGGCCACCCGATACCAAAAATGTAATGTCTTACAGATCCAGTTTACATCCTTGATCTACGCAGGAAAGCAACACACACTTAAGTTGTTAGGGTAAAATAATGGCTTTCCAGTGACATAAATTCTCCTATTCCTGCATCTGTCCCACACTCCTGAAGTTGAATGTAGTTTAATAATAATGGCCATTCACACAAAAACTCCACTTCTTTTCTGTAAGAGAGTGGAAAGATAATGCTATGCAGTCTTGGAGGATGATGCTGGTGCAGGAATGCAAAGCCTGGCCCAAGCACACGAGCACAAAACAGTTACCACATTGACAGCTTCTTGTCATGTGGATGTACCTGACTTCCTTCAATGAGCTGAAAGATCAACATGAATTGTAAAAGCAAACGGCAACACCTCCAAGACACTACACTGATTGGCAAGGCCTAGATGGCTGAGATACATACAGGCAACTAGGCTGCACCATTGACTTAGTTGTACTCCTAAAACATTTCACATACTTTAAGAACTTCAGTTTCTAGTTAGTATATCTGTAAGGAAAGGTGGGAAAGCAGTGTAAAGATTCTACCCTAAGAACCAAATAGTAATATAGTGGTCCCTCCATGCCTCCTTCACTCATATAAAACCCATAAAACAGGCCCTCTGATAGAGGTCATCTCCAACAAGTTTGCACTTTCAACAACCACAACAAATCCTAATATCAAAACAAATACCAAGTTAATTGAATAATAATTTCCCAAGGGAAAGTACTGTTTTCAACACCTAGTGCTATAAAAGAAATCCATAAACAGGATTTGCAACTTGCCAGTGTAGGAAAAGCTATTAATGCTACCTAACCAGACTTAGTTTCTTTAAAGGGATGTCCATGACATGTTCTCCTTGCATATGGCCCCAACTGCAGCAGCCCTGAGCTCTTAGGCACCTGAACCTAATTTAAACCAACCAGCCCAGTATGAGGAGAACCAGCTGCAGCAGCCCAGCACTCCACATGCACTAATTCACCCTTACTCAATACAAGTTAAATTACTGAGTACACAGCTCCATGCTATCGATGCCAAACCACTTCTGATTCTTGTTCTACCTTATTTAAAAGCACACTAGGGCAACTACAAAACAAAACAGTCTGCAATGTAGACGTATCCTTAGAGTCTGATATTATGCCAGGTTGGACTTAAAAATCCTACAGTTGAAGAAGGTGCTTTTAAGGTAGCAAAGATTTCTTTGACTTTCTGAAAAGAGCCTGAGTACTGCACAGTCAGCTCCCTACAAGTCAAAATTCCTCAAATCCAACTATAAGACACACTTGGGAGGGATACAGACAATTCTTATCCTTGTTAGTAAATAGGCAGTATATTTGCCAGTTTTTCCCTGGCTGGACTCCTTAGTTGTGTTGGGCATTTAACAGAGGCCAGCAATGTGCTGCATTCCCAAGGAGTTCATGGAGAAGAGAAAGCAGTCAACACCTCAGTAGGGGATCTAGTGAATGGGATGGCTTCAATTGTCCCTGAATTAACTAAGATCAACAGAACAGTTGAGACATTAAAGACAGAGTTTGGCAGATATGGAGAGAAGACTCCAGGTTTCCTGGAAACATATATTTATTCTGGAAAAGCACACATCCTGTGAAGTCTTCTCCACCCCTCATCCCTATCTCCCCTAGTAATATTATGATTAACTACCAGTTAATCGCTACACAGCAATAGGATCAGTTGCCAAACTGTGAGGCTGTCCAGTTTATTGTAACAATTTTGAGTACACCACCAAGCAAAAATCTCCAGTGACATTTTATTTTTAACTGTTACTTATTTTTTTTTAAATCACAGCTGAGAAACACCATGCAGCTCCTACTATTCCATAGGAAGCTACCGTTCTGGCCACTAAGATGTTGCTATACACTCTGAAGTCTTTCTCTGTACTGGCTGTGATCAAATTACAGTTGCTCTTTCCAACCCTGGTGCTGCCACAACCACCAACTTTTTGTCAGTAAAGAAAAGTAACCAAACTTGACCTTGCCATACACTCTGAATACGCAGTGGAAAAATACGCTCTGCCAAGCCCATCAAGGTTCATAGGGTTGTGGTATACAGGAACAAAACTTTAAAATCTTATTGTACAGCAATACCTTGGCAGCACATAATCTTTTATTTAAAAACTGATTTCTTCCATCCTACGTACACATAAGTGCATGTGGTTCCCCCCCCCCAGTATTGCAGAAGTGAGCTGTTGCTTCCCACTGAGTCGTTATAGGAATGAGGCATCTCACTGACATGTCAGTTGTTTCTGAACTTTTTGGTCAAATACAACAAAGTTTGCTTCAGCAGGCTGTAACTGCTTAATAATTCACAGCTGACAGTCAGCCCAGTGCTACTGGCATGTAACTGTGTGAACTGTACACTCTCTAACTGTATATAACAGGTTTCAGTCAGGAGTTCATCAAGTAGCTGAATATTTGCCTTTTTTTTTTCCCAAACTTTTCTAATCATTATTTCAGGATGTTTATGTAAGAACTAAAAATCCTTTCAAACTTAAGGCAGGTGAGGAGCGCAATCATTGGAATCTGACAATTTTCACTTTAAAATAATAAATATCTGAATATCTGAATGCATCCAATAAAATTACTCAGGTTTGTATTTTGGTGAGATAATGAAATATGCTGCCACTTCACAACAGTTGCTGTGAACATCCATCTTTACATTCCCGTATCCCTGTCATTCAAGCAAGGTGCAGATATTTTACTGGACCATTTTACTACATCTTGGTGCAAAAAAAAATTAAGTTGCTCCAGGAGTAGTTTTAAAGGTTCTTAATTTAAGTTGCATCTGACATTGTTAGAAAAAAAATAACCAAAGTAATTTCACACACGAGTGTGTAAAAATATTCACTCAGTTCATCTCAGGTGCCTATTCCAGATACATCCATCACAAATGCTTACATTATTTTTTTCCTACAGTATAGAAACAAGAAAATCACTGGGAAGGGAAAAACTGAGATTTCATATAAGAGTTGAACTACTTCCAATCTTAGTATCTGCCTAATGGTTAAGAAAACTACCTAATCCCATTTTTGCCTTAGCCCTACTGAATTGTACATACAGATAAATGAGGTTGCTCAAATAACCAAAGATACTTGGCTGATACACAAAAAATGCCTTCATTTAAAAAAAAAAAAAAACAACAGTAGAGACTGATATAAAAGAAAATCTAACACAAATCAAGAGATTCGTAAGTCTCCAAACCAGTCCTCTGCGGTCCACTGAGTCAGGAGCAATAGCTTTTCTTCTTAACTGCATTGTTCACTGTTATTTCTGCCAACTAAAATCAAGGAAGTCCAGAGGAATCCATTTCTAAGGCATGCCAAAGAGATCACGCAACAGTAAGAGACCTAAAACTCAAAGTGCAAGGATAACGATGAGCAAGTATGAGCATACAACCGCAGGGCCTTCAAATCATATCTTTGATGAGAACACTTGATTAACTCCTTTATTTCATGGTGCTTCTCACATCCTCATCACAGAAATGTTTCAAGAGCAAGCAGACCACCAGCTGGTAAACGGAAACTAAAGAAAAAGTGAAACAGGAATGCCAGCGGATTGGGATAGCAGGAAGGGAGGAAACAAATCCCCTGCATTTCAGCCTTATGCACTACATACTGGCCAGCAACCCCACTAATTAGCATGAGCCATGTTCATGACTTCCAATAATCCCCACCTTGAATATTTTTAATGCTGGTTTGATACTTTGGTTTCCAAAGAAAAACACCTCTATTGTCTCATTAAAGCAGCAGAAATTCACTTGTACAGTTCCAGATGCTGTGTCTGTCCTCACGATCAACATTCCCACGATGTCAAGATGAGTTTGCAACTAAGAGATGCTTTCTGCCAACTTGTTAAACTGTGAACCTTGTATGGCTGTGAGTTGCTGAAGGGCTTCAAGCCCACTTTCCATTCACAGGAATGATGTGATATTACAAGCAAGGAAGTAGCACTGAATGAACATGAAGGCGCTTTGTGTTGACACAGTAAGAATGCATAACTTTTATTTTTTTGGAAGGAACGTTCTTGAGGCTAGAATCTCATCCATTTGCCTAAACTACTCAGAAGCACAAGGTAGGTTTTTGAAGTCTGGTTAATTTGCTCATGATCCAAATGCAGACAACTGCTGAAATCAATCCATTACCTTTACGCTCCTTCAGATCACAGCTCACATGTAGCACAGTTAGCTCCTGCCACCTTGTGGGGCTCCATGGATTTCCCTGAAAGCTTGTTTCAGCAGTGAGTTGGTAAAAAAAAAAAACCACCAACAACAAAACAACAAATAAACATTCAGGAATTAGTTTCCTTGTGTTTCATCATGGTGAGCGTTAAAATGAAAGAGATTGTGCTATTCTGAATATTTTCTGGTTCATTATTCCTAGCATTGTTTACATAGCTGAAGGGCTGGATTTAGTAATCATATGGAGGATGTTTTAAATATTTAAATATCTTTCAAGAATCCTAAGTTTTAGATAGGTTCTTTGCAGATGCACTTCAGTTTAAATGAACGCTATGATCAAGTAATTGTCACTAGCAGTAAATTTCATGCGTATGAAAGAGATTCCAAGTAGAAATAATATGAATTTTAGGCTGAAAATCCTTGCAGTCAAGTGCATTATTGCATACATAATAATCCTAGTCTTGTAAGGAATTCTGTATTTATTCAACTTTCAAGACATGTGTTTTTGCTGTAAAGTTCTTCCAAAAGATCCAGTTCTGTGTGATCACCTTATAGCTGCAACTTGAGCTTCTGATTAGTGTTCCTCCCTTCCTCATTCCCCTTCACCTCTATCACATGCAGAGGACTTAATGAACTACCAAAATTCTGCAAATCCTGATCAAGAACCCAATTTAACCTGCTGCTTTTTTTTTTTTTTTTTCCTCAGAGCTCAATAATTTGTCACAGATGTACAGGACATTTGAAGAGCATTTCCCTGTCCCACATCCCCACTCAGATATCTTCACTGAATCTAGTGGAGATTTACCATGTCATGTATTTGCAATGGTTTTATGATTTTTGGTTATCAGTATTCCACATCACAACATCATGTAGTGCACTGGGAGTTAAAGAGTTAATACTCCAGTTCTGTGGATCATGAATAGTTCTGGGTACCTAGTTCTCAGAAGAACTACATACCACACAGCCCAGAGGACTTCGCATTGTTCTGTTTCCTTTTTCCATCCAAAGGGAAAGATAAAACTGCTTGCAGATAACAAGATGCCCTCTCTTTTGCCTTCCTGTTTGTCCTGACTAGACATCTCACCTTCAGCATTAGAGTAAGGCCTTTGGTTTTTTGATGCTCTCTCTCATTTTATTTGATTTATTAGCTTCAATTCTACTTATATTGTCTTATAGTGTTATCCTGCATTCCGATTCTTATTTAGTAATTTCATTTGTTTCTCCTCAGATTGTTGTTGTTGTTTTGTTTTTAGGCCCATCTCCCTACCCTTTTCACTTTTTTCTCCCTTTCCTGGGTTGTTGGTCTGTGGGTCTCCCCACCCCATTAGTCACAAAACTGGGCTGGAGTGGCCCATAAACTGTTGATGCAGCTGTAGTAAACTGAACTTCTTGGGATTTCCTTTGGTAAGGGGAAAAAACTTTCAGATTCAGAAGAGGAACAGTACTTTCTAACATTATAAGCAAACTGTCTTTAGTAAAGGCCTCAGTAGCTCATAAATAAACTGAAGACCAATGATTACAGATCCACAGCCAAAAGAAGTACAGCAGAAACACCCCCTTCCATCCATAAGACAAATGTATTCTGTTAAAGATTGAAGCAATGAGAAAATGTCAAGCAGTGCACCAAGTCTGCACCAAAAAAATTTATGACCTCACAAGCTTGTGTTTGCCTCCTATAGCTTTGATATTCCTCCCCTATCTCCCCTTGCTTTTAAAGTAGTAGCCAGACAATTAATTTACAAGTCCAAGTTCAGAAGTGTCTGTGACAATCTCCGATAACACCCGGGCTGAGATTCCTTCTCAGATTGAGTTCTGCCCATGCACTGACTGCATCTGGACGACATCAAGGCATTCCTCACAGTTGTCCTTATGCATTCTTCTTCCATAGAAAACTCAGGAGAAAGGGAAATCCATGGGGTATCAGGACTGCAGAAGACAAGCTGTGCACCATAGAAGTGAGGTACCAGTGTCACCTACCCTCACTCTGTATATTTGTTGTATCAACATCTCCTTGTTAGGAGCCATTTGGTTCAACCCCTTCCCTGCTCTGGAGTACCAAGACACCAAACCAGCAGACTCTAATTTGCAGAGGTGTATCAAAGGCACCTTCTGACCTCGGCTACAGAGTAAAAGAACTGTTATTATCTAACACCAGAACAGATTCAGATCCAACGCCCACTGCAAGTCTCTCAACACCATCTCAAAGCACTAGAGAAGAACATCGGGACTGCAAAAAACACCAATTCAGTGCAAGTGAGTGTTGACAATAATCCTTTCATCTCCATTTTATCTCTCTAGCAGTCCTATATTTTGAAATATTAGAAATTCAATAGGAAGATCCCTACTTGCCTACAACCTCAAAGCATAAACAGGGAGTTGAGCTACTCTACAAGACAGTTGGAAACAGTGGCATGACAGTTCTCATAGCCTGATCAAAAGTCTTCTTGGTGAGCCTGAGTTGGCTTCCTAAGCAGAAGCAGACTGAAAAGTACCCAATTATTTCTACTTTTCACTGTTGTCCACAGGTTCTGAACACTCTGAGCAGTGATAACTGACCAGTGTTACCAACCAGTATTAACTCTGCTTAAGTCTGTGGGATCCCTAAGGAGCCAGAAGCACCTGGTACAGGTCAAGGAAGCATCACGGCATATCTTCATTCTGGTTCCTCTCTGAAACAGTACTCCACAACAGTCAGGGTAAGATTTGTGTTTCTTTCTCTTGAAATGCCTGCTTGAAATGTTTTTTCTGCAAAAAACTTTTTGCAGACTTGTGTTCAGAAAATTTTCCAAGCAGTTTTAAGTTACATTATTCAAGTAATAACTAGAAAAAGACCTCACCTCACCACTTACCAGTACTATTTTTAATCTATAGTCTTACTTACCTCCTTTTGTCAACTGTTTAACCTTATGATTTAAGGAGAAAAGAAGAAAGTTCTGAATGTAATCATCTCTATTTGTTAGAGAAACATCTTTGTAAATCTGTCAAGCTATAGAATTTACAAGCTTCTGTAAGTAACAAGCCTTATCAGATTTCCAAGACAAACCTCGCTGCTTTATAAACTGGAATCCACAATCAGATCCATCTTTACCAATTGTTTCACTGGTGCCAAGCCACAACAACTTACCCAGAACAGTGCACATGCCCAAGGATGTGTGCCAAAATGTTTCAGTGCAGGATCAGGTCCCTACACCATTAGCTGTATGTAAGGCTTCAAACCTGCAACTGCAGTAGCTCAGAGACTGCTATTACAGATGCACTGTTGGACTGGGACCTAAAATAACTGAGCACATAAAGATCTTGGTCTTCTCCACAACTGAAGAATTCTTACAGTTGCACTTACACAAACGACAACCAAAAAAAAAAAACAACCATTCTCTCTCTCAACCCCCCCCCCCCCAAAAAAAAAAAAATTATTCTGAATTTGTGAAATAAAAATCAATTCTTTGAAAAGCAATTGGGACCAGCACTCTTCAGACTGAACTCCTAAGATCTCCAGGCTGTTTCATCAAATCAATTTAAAGGTTTTTTTTCCTATTTTTTTTTCCTTGAAGATACATATTTATAATTGCAATTCCTTCTCATCTCCCTCAGATGAAAACACTACATAATCCTTTGGGATAAACTCAACAAAAGAAAAAAAAAAAATCAGTCCAAAAAAAACCCCTCAAGTTCAGGAACTTTTTTTTTTTAGAACATTCAACATCTAAAAAACCTGTGCTGATCATAATAGTAAAATAAGGATGGGGAATATAACATCCTTACGATCCACTTATTTTTACCAATTATTGTCTTTCTACCATTTTATTTTACAGTATAGCACAGAGACAGCTGGATTTGACATTAGGAAGTGAACAAGGTATTAAGAATTTTCTATGAAATTGTGTTCCAGTGTGCTCGAGACTGAGTACTGATAAAGTAGAACCCGCTTAAAACCCTAGGTTGACACAGAAGTCCAAATTTTTGAACAGCAGCAGCATATAAAAAGGAAAGCACAAAATCCAATGAATCTCAGTCAAATATGCTTTAAAAGACAGTCAGAAGGTAACCTTGTTACTGAACTATCACTAAAAATTACAAGTTCAAATGTGAAACCGGAACCACCAAATCCTCTACAAAGCCCCAACCGCTGCAATGTTTTCTTCTTTCTACACAAGTTATGTCAATCTCTAGAGCAGCTGAACTATTTAAGTACAGATCAGGCCTGGCTTAATAAAGTCTTTTGAGCAGCAGAACATTTTAGTGCGTGCCTAGTATCAGCATAAACACATTTCTACCACCTCCGCACATCTCAGACCACAGGCAGAGCACACTCATACATCCCTGCAGAAGTCACTTTCAGAGAAGTAGGAAGAACGGAGGGTGGTATTCATACAGCACCGAGTTAAGAAGAGATCCTACCAGGCTGTGTTTTTATCACACAGAGCAAGCCTTTGCATAGAGAAGAACAGTTCTGAATATTGAAGTTGGATGCTAGCAGATTTGGTAACATATGAATACATGAATACTCAGCAAGTAAGCCTGAAATCTGACATGACAAAGCTATCACTTTTTTTTTCCCCTCTATCAGTATGGAAAAGTAATACTGTGTACATACAAAGCAGAACTTTTAGTAACAAAAAGATAGCAGGTGTAATAAACTTTTACAGCCATATAGAAAATTTCAGGAAGTTTGGAAGTTCTGCCATGCTCTGGCCTTACCTGAACATCCCTTGGACAACTGCAATCTGTGAAAAAGAGTTCTGAATGGTTTATAAGAAGTAGTTAGCTGATACCTGGAGAAGTATGCAATTATGACAGCAAAGTGTTATTATGCCCTAATAATATGTTACTGTTAACAAAGTATTTACAACAATATCATCACCATCTACCCCCCAACTCTGCCCTGTTGAGGTCAGGCCTCACCTGGAATACTGCATCCAGTTCTGGACCTCCCCAGTACAAAAAAGACAGGGATCTCCTGGAAAGAGTCCAGCAGAGGGCCACAAAGATGATAAAGGGCTGGAGCAGCTCTACTATGAGGGAAGGCTAGGTGACCTGGGTGTGTTCAGCCTTGAGAAAAGACGACTCAGAGGGGATCTGATCATTGTCTAAATAAATATTTAAGGTGTGGGAGGCAAAAGGGATGAGGCCAGACTCTTCTGCGATATATGGTGACAGGACAAGGGGAAACGGCCACAAACTGAAGCATAGGAAGTTCTGCACAAATATGCATAAGAACGTCTTCACAGTGAGGGTGACAGAGCACTGGCAAAGGCTGCCCAGGGAGGTTGTGGAGTCTCCTTCTCTGGAGACATTCAAGACCCCCCTGGATGTTTACTTGTGCAGCCTTCTGTAGGTAGCCTGCTTTGCAGGGAGGTTGGACTTGATCCCTATAGGTCCCTTCCAACCCCTATAATTCCATGATTCTGTGGTTCTATAGTACGCTCAAAGACTTCTCTGTTTAGGAAAAGTCTTTTAGAAGACTTTTTTTCTGTTTTAGAAAAGTCTGATTAGAAAGTGAATTATTTTGACTCTTTGGTAGGATGATATGCTGAAAGTTAACCTCCAATCCACCTCTCTAGAGGAAGCAGCAGCTTTTTCAGATGTTGAAGAGCATCACAGACATCAACCCAAACCAAGGGGACTTACATTGAGATTAAGTACTGTATTAATAGTGCTGTAATTCTAACTGGTATTTTACTTTATGATAGATTCAACACTTGGAAAAAAGCAAAATAACATAAAAATTCAAACAATTTAACAAAAAACTTTTTGTCCCACAAAAGAGTATTAAGTTTTTCCTTCCAGAGATTGCACCACAAAGAATGGAGACATCACCATCCCAGATTTGTAAACAAAGAAGCAGAAAGAGGAAGCAATCGACCCAAGATCATGAAGCAAATTAATAGTAGGGCTGCATTACTGGCCTGTTTCTTTTTTTTTTTTTCTTTTTCCTGTTTCATTGGGTGCAATTTTCACTCTTTGAATCCTAGAAGGAAGTGCTAGCCTTTCATTTGCTTCCTAAAGTATAAATGTAGGACTAGAATGTATTTTCAACCATCTCTCTGAATATACTTCAGCTTAAACAGTAAATTGTACTAGATACAGTATTGCACATGCCTCAGGTCATACTTAATAAAGTTCATTCAGTACTTGATGCACATCTTACTAGAAACTTATTCCAAGCTTTTTCTCCTTCACTCCTAACACCATTTGAGTGTAATCCACATGTTACTCAAAGAATGTCTGCTTTGGAAAATATTCTTGCTTCAGCTACACCAGAATACAACCAGAATAAATGAGGTACCAGGATCTTAGTGGAAACAACTCAAGGATTTTTATGTGTGTGCCTCACACGAAAGGCATTATACCAGCATACCTTTATAGGCCAAAAGACAGTTACAGAAGTGTAAATATATCCTAATAGAAAAGAATTTATGGCTTGTTTTGGTCCCTGAAGGTGAAGAAATTGTCATGGCACACAGTACCTTAATTATGAGCTTATGTATCCACACTCATACTTTCATCCCTGTTTCTGCAACAGTAAAACCCACACCAATAACCAGTATCACAATACAGGTCAAGTACAGAAGAGCCTTAAAGAATAAGTCCCTCAATCAGATCTATGAAGACATTTGCTACAAACCCGAATTTCCTTCCACTGAAGCCAACATCAAACTTCTAACTCAATTTGGAGAGACAGTGATCTGAGCCATCGCAGCACTGTTCCTGGGAAAATGAGGAATTAATTTGCAGTGATGGGACCAAACCTTCTACTTCTCCAAAAACACCTCAGAGAGGGGTGAGGGTGTCTCAATCTTCCCATCAAGCATTGGGAATGTATCTGCAGCAATAGTTTAAACACAGTTCCCCTAGCTGGCTTTGCCAGAATTTCCATAACAAACAGAGCACAACTCTGCTCCAGCAGCCTCAGTGGGCTCACATAAACACATCAGCTCAGAGCTTGGACTGAAAGGAATCTTATAACCACGTTTTTTACGTGACCAGTAGCCCACCTCAGTGTGAGACAACAGGAAAGCACCGCTAAGCACATACTGAGGAAGGGGCTTCTCCTAGACATCTCATGCAGAACATCCTCCAAGATATCACAACTCCTGAAAAAAAAAAATCTTGGCTCAAATACTTATTTTCTGAAAAAGAAAGCCTCAACATTTCACATATTTAAGGGGGGAGGAAAACGAGTCAGAACAAGAATAGTTCAATCCTAAGAAAACGCAGTAACTATAAAATCAGCCACATCACTAAAGCATTCTGTTTAAACACTTATGCCAAACAAGAGCTAATTGTTTTAAGGCACTTTCATAAAACATGAATGCTTTGGCAATAAACAGCTTCCATAAGAAAAGCTGCCTAAAATGTGTGACTTATTTCCTTACTGCTCTTGTAGCAAATGCATGTGAAAATGAAAATGACGACCCTTTCAGGATGAGCGATTCATCTTACTTTAGCATGTTCTCTTAAGAAAAAGTATAGATAATATTCAGTAACTTTCCTACTTTTTTTTTTTTTTTAAGGAATGCTTGTTCTTGCCTGTTTTAAACATCTGCAAACAGCATTTCAACAGTCACTTCCAGTCTCTTCTAATTTCTATTTCGTTTTTCATCATATATGTTAGTACTCAGATATACAAGAACCCCAACAGCTGTAGATACTTTGAATACTCTATGCATTGATAGAAAAGAATTTGGACAAACAGAACAGAAAGACAAGATCACAAAATCTGTTTGCACCAAGGAAAGAAGACCATAAAAACACTTCTTGAAGTATGTAATAATTCTTTTTGGGGGGAGCAAAATTACAATATGTGAATAGTTAGTATAACCATACCACTAGGCCTCAGGCACACTCTACATTTCTGAGTACAACCCTCCAACCACCTGAGGTCTAATTCTGCATTCCTTAGTAGTCACAAACACTGGTACACTCTTATCCAGCTGCAGAAAAGCACCATGGAGCTGCAGAGTCAATACATGTTATCAAGTTTTTTTTTGACTCTGTCAAGATGCTATTAATATTTTGAGTGGGGAGGGAGGGAAGAGGTTAGAATTCTTTATCCATGTTACTCCATAGAGTTTCTATGGCATTTACCATTTTATCTTGTTTTTTTATTATTATTATTATCATCATTTTCTTCATCTACTACATAAATTAAGATGAAGAAAAAGCATTCAACAAAAAGCTTGATTTCAGTTTTTGGGTTCTGGACAGCAGTTGTGCTAGACTCTTTTCTGGAAATGATCAAACCCTCCCTTGGCCATTAAAACCACAGCCACATGTCGCACAATCTGGAGGAAAGACTGTCACAGCAGTTTTAAAAGAATCTCTTTGCTGTTTTTACTTTTTTTAATCAAGTAAACAGACAGGTCTGTTCATCTGTACCTGCCAGGAGAAGCAGAGGCATCCATCTCCCACACAGATGTTAACACAGCTACAGCGTCATCTAGTGAGCTGTTCCGTGCTCCTTCGTAGTGGCAGACTTCTGCTATTACAAACAGGAATTTTGCGGAATGGGTACTGAAGTTGTCTTAGAAAACATGTTCAGGTTAAAGTAAATAGATTTACAATTAAAACAAATCTTTTCTGAAAAAAGCAATTAGACTCAATTTTCAATCAGATGTTACCAACGCTTAACATATATTAGTAAAACATGCCTGAAGGTAATTTAGCTTTATTTTATGAGAAACCAATGCTAAAATTTTACTGCAATGTTTTATCACTCTGTCTATATAATATTTTTTTTTTTGGGGGGGGGGGGGGGTGTTCAAAATCATAAACAGAATTCAAATACTGAACGTGTCAGACTTCACTGAAGGACTTAGAGGAAGGTGACGCACTGGAACAGGTTGCCCAAGTAGGTTGTGGATGCCCCATCCCTGGAGGCATTCAAGGCCAGGCTGGATGTAGCTCTGAGCAGCCTGGTCTGGTGCTTGGCAGCCCTGTACATAGCAGGGGGGTTGAAACTAGATGATCACTGTGGTCCTTTTCAACCCAGGCCATTCTATGATTCTATGATTTGACCAGAAAGAAGAGCTATGTTTAGAACCAAGTTACCTGAAAGCAGCAAATTCCACTGCAGTTGCAGATAAAAAATATAAGTGGTATAAAGTTGGAAAAGCAAAAAAGCTCATTTTTCTTCTGTTCTGAGAAAGGAAATAGGAATTAGTTTTCCCAGTTCTAAAAGCTTGGTTTGGTTACATCAGAATCTGCACCTTATTCGGGATCGTACTTTCTTTAAAGCACTGAGTGCAAGTGCTGCCTTCATTAACCCATATGGGAGTGTGTTTGTGCACACGTATTACTTTAATAAATAGGACTCTTAAAGACCACAGTTTAAATAGTATGATTTGTCACATTCTAAACAAAAGCTTTCCATCACTCACAAGCTAAATAAATGCATATAAGCAATGTAATCACTTACAAACAGTGCAGGCATACAGTGCATCCTCTGAATTATCAAAAAAAGTGACAAACTTAGTGTAAAGGCTATATTTGGTAATATATTGTATATATATATTGTTATCTACCAACAGAGATTGCCTCTGAGAAAACAAATACAAAAATATCAAAGCAAAATGAGATCAGAATCACTAATTTAAACCAAGCACTTACTGACTATGGTCACAATTTCAGTCAGTTGAACAGCCGGAACTGGAATGCCAGGGCACCACATGTGCAAAGGTAATGTGCACACCTAGGGCTCACAAAAGCCATGAGAATGTGGTGTAAGAGTCTCCCTGTTTGAGCCCTGCTTGCCTCCACACTCTGCGTCAGCCTGGCTTGACAGCTGCAAGGTCTGACAGCGCTCCAAAACACATCCAAAGGCTTCTCCGTAGGATCCCCAACTCAGAGCAGCCAATGTCCTCACTGGGAGGCCTGAGCTGCCACCCACTGTGTGGGGACACCTGTGACAGCCACCTCACCTCCCCCTGGTCCGTTTGCTCCATCTCCCTTAACAAAGAGCAATCAAACTCTGCACACTGCCCTGTGGGACCACCCAGGATGGCAAGCAGAAAGCACAACACCCGCAGCATCACATCACCAGGAGCCTGCTCCTCCACACAAATAAATAACTGCTTCCCCTGGACCTGCCTCCCAAAGGGGCAGGATCGTCCTTTGCTGCTTGCAAACCAGGCAGGCCTCGGCAAAGAGGCCTGAAGCCTTGCTCAGAGATCCACCTGGATGAGCAGTCAGCTCACAGCAGCAGTGAACTGTGCAGAGATGGCAGAGCTGCAGCTCCTCTGACAGTGTCCTTGTGAGGAAATCAAGCCTCACAGGGCTCTCACAGCATCAGGTTTGGCCACTTTGAGCCACAGAACATACTCCACACAAGCATCCGATGCTCTGCAGTAACACTGAGGTGAGCACATACAAGACATGTGAAGAAAACACTGAGTTAATACCACAGGGAACCGTTGGAGACAGTTTTCTTTTGACACACATGCAGGCAGTATTCTTACAGATTAATGGGAAGGGGGAACACACAACCAACAATTCCACTTAGCTGTCCATGCTTTACTGCCCTTATTTAAGGTTTTCTGTACCGATAAATAAAACTGAAAACTTCCTCCCCTTGCTCTAGTTCTGACACTCGTGCTCTTTATTTAGTCCAGCAGCCTTCAACAAGAGGCACAGCAACTTCTGTTTACTCTTTCAGCACTGGAACGTGTTTTTAATCAATAAAGTAGAGGAAACAAACTGCAAATAGGTTCTTGCATTAAAGTATTTGCTACCAGCTTTGTCATTCCTCATTTTGCAGACACCAAATTTCCCCCCATAAACACCCTGTTTCTCCAAAAGCAGCTGGAAATTAATTATGCTATTTTTATTTTCTTATTAATTCCTATGCCATAGCTCTGTAATCAGTGCTGAATCGTGCTGCAATTTTGTGTACTTGTTTCAAAATATATTATGAGCACTTGATGACTGATGTTTAACACAATGTATGAAAGAGTATCTCAAATAAATTAGAAGGAAGAAACACAAATAGAGACATTTTACTTGAACTAAGCAAGAATTCTGAGACATCCAAATGAGGTAAATGCTGAAACTCCCAGGTCCACGGCACAACATTCACCAGTGAGAACCAAGGCAGGCAGGAAGTCTGCACTCCACAACACAAGAACTGAGTATTAAAAAAAACTTTTTGCAAAGAGAAAGGACAACTGAAGCCAGACTTCAGTGAACTGGAGCTGATAACAATACCTCTTTCAAAATCTATACTCTTCAACTGCTGATTTAACCTGCATCAAAACACTTCCCTTGCTGAACCACGTAAACTTGGGAAGCAAACATATGTGAAAAGTAACATTACACACATGACAAATGCCACACATCACCCACCTGCTGCTCTCCTAGCCCCTTCTCATTTTCAGGAGCTCCGCATTTCAATCTGTGTTTCTTGCCCTTCCTCTATTGCTCACATTCAGGCCATGCACTTGTGCGCTCATCACTGAGTGCAATGGGGGCGTGACCGTGGCAGGACTGACTGTATATCAATAATTAAGAATAACACAAATTGGCAGCCTTCCTGAGGAATTGCAGGCTACCAGCAGCTTTGGTCAGATCCTAGAAGGGGTCACATCATAGAATTGCTCAGGTTGGAAAAGACCTTCAAGATCATCAAGTCAAACCATAACCTCATCATACTACCTTAACTCTAACAACCCCCTGCTAAATCATGTCCCTGCCCAGTAATCCAACTGCAAAGGTGTAGCTGTAGGACAGAGCTCTTTGATAGTTAGGACAAGATACATCCCCATACCTTACCCCACAAAAAAATAGTAATGATAATAATGAAAATATGTGAATCAGCATGATGTGGCTCACTATAGAACTGCTACTGCTTAAAAATGACTCGTGGAAAGTAAATCAAACATGGCCAACCATAACGGTGCTCATTTCATCAACCTAGCAAAAAAGCACAACTTCCTCTTAACATTCATAGACCAATTTTAACACAGAATATCACAGTGTTTCAGCTCTGCTGGCTTTTGTGAAGTTATTTCATGCTGAAGAGTGTGAAAATAAGGAAAATTTTGATTTCTTATGTTACTCTATTCATTCCCTCCCAAGTTTTTTTTTTTTTTTGTTTTGTTTTGTTTTGTTTTCTTTAAATCAAGCTTCATCATCAAACTTCTCATGGTGTTGTTTTCTTACATAAGCTCACATGTAGAAACAAGAACTTAGGATAATTTGTTTCACAAAGGAAGAAAGACTACTTACTAGGCTACTGTAGAAGACATAATCCCAACTATTATCACACAACATGCTTTATCCACTCCTGGAAGCTCGTTGGTTAAATCTTGACTGGGGAGGTTATGGGGAGAAAAGGAAAGAAGAGAAAGAAAAAAGAGACTATTTTGGACAATGCAGATGCTTGAAGGTCCTTACGTAACTGACAGAAAAACCATACTTGGGAAATACCTGATCAAAGCCACCAACCAAACACATTAAAGTTCACTCAGAAGTTTCCTTCCTGCTAAAGACACTGCCCGGCACATTCAGCAGCACAGAGCAGCCACTACGATGTGGTCAACCCACCACAGGCCAGTGTTCAAGCTTTCCTCACTTGAACCCTGCCATGGGCCAATTCATCTGTCATCAGCAATGCTGAGGGGCTGCCTTTCACCCTGCGCACCTGGTCCTGGGAAAGTCACTCCTTCCTGAGAAGGCAGAAACCTTCCTGGTGCTGCACCTACAAGAGGAAAGTAACCATGCAGCAGGGCACTGGGTCAGCATGGTCCCTGTTAGGGATTCTGTTGAGAGACATTCAATTTAATACAGACTACTGTCCTCAGGAAAAAAAAGAAAAAAAAAATCAGGCACCAGGATGAGCAACTCCCCACTTCCCCTTAGCAAGGAAAGATGCAGACAGGATTTGTTGAGGTTTCTGTCACAACAGTTTCCACTTGAACTAAGTTCAGAGAACTTACATCTCATGCTGTGGAAGCCCACTGAATTTCTTTCACCTTTGCTGGAAGAGATGCTCAGTGACAACAAGGGTCAGTGAAATGCTGTTTCTTACTTTTGAAGATTTTCACATTTTATGAAGTCTTTTATACTGAACACCCACGTGGAGGATTTCTGATAAGAATTCTGTGCTTCCCAAGCAATGGATTTTCTTAGTGTAATTGCATAAAATCCAGTTAGCCTTTCTTCTCCTTGCTAAAACTGAAATTTCGTTGTAGCAGCTTTTTGTATACAGAGATGTCTGAAGCTGGTTTATTTTCACATGCTGAATTGTGCATGCTCACAAGGACTTGCTATTACTCTGTGCATTTGTGTACTATGAAGGAAAAGGCAGGAACATGGGAAAACATCAAACCCATGCTCTTCCTCTTTGTTGATTCATCTTTTGTTATCAACTTCATAGACACTAGAAATTATAAAAATGCTACCATCGCTGCAAATGCTACAATTGTGTCTTCACTAGCTGAAGTTTCCTTTTCTCCTCAAGTAGATCTCCTATTTTAAAACCAAAGCCACCTCATCTCCACAGTAGCTAAACACTGATTTTCAGCAAATCTTAAAGTCTTACATGAAATACCTTTAATGGGCTTAGAAACAAAAGTTCAAATTGGTAAGTCAGGCTTCTTAACAAAATAGGGCCAGAACACTAAAGCAGGCTCTTCTGTCAATTTCACATTCCACAAAAAAGTTAGTTGCAACTTAGCACTATTTTGTGAACATTAAATAAAAACAATGTTGTCATAAAAAACTATTCAGACCAACGCATATTTCTTTTTTGAAAACCAATATCTGATTTCATAAAGTTAACACACAAGTTTGTATTAAATAGCATAATACACACTGTAGCCCAAATAGCACGTTCAGTGGCAAAAACTCTTCAGTAAGCCCTCCTCTCAATCTAAACTCTCCTGTCAATAGCAACAGAGTTGAAAGCCAGCAGCTTCACACTACTCTAAAATACTTTTTTTTAAAGTTGTGCTACAGAGGAAGTTGGATATTTGCATGAGATGCTCAGCTGACAGAATTCAGTGAGACCACTCACACATCAAGATGGGCATTTATCAGGAAAGCTTTGTAGGGAGCATACACTGAGGAAAGGGCACAACTAAGGAGATGTGGGTTTGATTCCATTTCTTGCTCACACTGCTAAATGGCTGCAGACAAGCCTGTGCTGCTTCACTGTTCTGTATCTCAGGTGCCTAGAACAGGGATAAGAAGTGACTGTTCCTTGTTTTGAGGTCTGTGATTACAGCATGACCTATGTGCTTTTCCAGACAGGGCACAAGTACGTGAACAAGGCAATGCCAATTATTAATAATACAGTTCAGAGAACAGCGTGAGATTTGTCGTTTTTATTTTTCCCTAGAACACTGCAATCTAACAGCAGGCTGTCAATCCACACTTCAGGTAACCCCTACACCGATTCAGGTCTTACCCCATCTGAAACCTATCAAGAAGAGTAACAGCTGGGGGTCTTCTATGGAACTCACATGCACCAGGCTCAGCGCACCACCCTCAGAAAGAAGCACTGCACCATCACTAAAATTTAAATAACAATAGTTATAAATAAATAAATAGCAGTAGAGGTAAAAAAAAAAAAAAAAACAGGGAGTCTGCTTCTGACAATGAATTCCCCTAATAATACGGGGAAGAAAGGAAAAGGAATATAGATAATACTGAAGAAGAAAAAGCTGACTTCATCCTGTTTCTCTCCCCACCTCCAGAAGCAGTTTGAAATACATATGACCATTATGTCAAGCCAGTTTTGCAGACTCCTAAGTAATAAAGAAAGCATACATTATTATGGTTACAGTGAAGTAAAACAGTATCCATACTGTGCTAAAACAAACTTAATTCACTCAGGTAAACTGTTCCCATATACGGGCACAGCGCAATTTAATGAAGGGAAGTTTCATTAGCCTCCATCTGCAGGTAGAGAAGGATATATGGCTGCATTTCCATGAGTATGCTCTGACCCTGTGAACCTTCAGCCCACCACAGCCCCCACCGGGCCATCACCCACACGCAGGGCAGAGGATGCAACCCAGGCACACAATTTGGAAAGCAGCTGCTGGTTTTAACAATGACAGCGTGAGTTATGGTGAGGAATTAGAACCAGAGTTTCAGTTCAGCTCCAGCTTTAATTTCTAGTATCTTCCTCCATCACAGGGCCACCTTCTCACAAACGTGGAGCCCTGTATGTGCCATACACAGGCCAAAGAGAGGTGGCATTACAGCTCACAGCTGCCCAGGTGTCACTGCAGGTGTGTTTACAGCCTTCACACCACAGCAGAACCTGCATGCATGTGGCATACACCTCGCTGGTATGTTTCCGCACTACCGCACATAGTGAAGAGCAACTCCCCCCAACCACTTGCTCCAAGTTCCCTAACTTCCTAACAGCTTGCTGCAAGCCCTGTCCAGAACATCACTGACCCTCAGCCCACAGAGTACAAGCAGCAGCAGCAACCTGGAAGAACTATCAGCCCTGAACTCAAGCAAGGATATCAGTGAATTTAGCAAGGCTTGTCACATGCTTAAAGATGTTTGTGTGCTTAGAGGACTGCAAGCTGGAGAACCACTAACTTCTGAACAGAGTGCATTACAAGCGTTCTGGAAGAAAAAAAAGTGCAAGGTATAAAACGAACGCATGATTACCTCTGATATTTAATGTGGAAAATGTGACATTTAAGATCTTTAATTATTCACACAACATCTATGACAGAGAACGTTTTCCTCCTTGAATGGGAAAACAAGCATGGACAAATTCCTCTCACCATAACTCCTCTCCTAAAGAGAGCTCCCACTGAAACCTAGGGGAGCTTTGCAGGCACTGGGTACAGAGCAAGCAGTCTCCAGCAACTCCAAAACACCTAGGGCAACTTCCTGACATACTGTAAGTTTAGCTCAAAACACAAGCTTCCTAAATTGTGGGTCTGCTTTGAAACACTTTATCAGCTCGCTGTGCTGAGAGGCAGGGGAGAGCACAACAAACTTTTGAGACAGGGGCCAATGCCTGAGAATTTCTCGTGGCCCCTTCCTAAGCAGATCTCCACCTCCCAAGCCCGTGACACACCAGCACTCTACCTGGCACTGCTTCCCAAGGCCATCCTGTACACCAGGCCTGGATTACTGAACACCAGCCATGGATGGATACTTCAGTGAGACTTTGTAATAAAGAACATCTTTGTTGTTACCAAAACAAGCACTCCTTAAAGTAAACGGATATTTCTAGTTGTGGCCAAATCTAACAAAATCTTTACTCTCCCCTTTAAATGGCTATGTTATTATTATTACATTTTAAGCTATGAGGAAATATACTTCTCAACCTCCTCTAAAACTTCCATCGTGCCTTTTTGTTCAAAAGGACACTTCTTCACAATCTGTTCGAGCCAGATCAATATTAGGCAAGTGCTACACTTAGCACTACACAAAACGGAGGCCCATTCCTCTTAGAAGTTGCAGGCAGATGATTATCTCCACTTCACTTCTAGGACTGAACTCCCATGCACACAGTAGGCTTCGTCACATAAAACTAAAGCTATAAAATGCCTGAAGAGCTCACCTGAAGCAAAGTCTCCATGGTGCTCTTGCTCATTATCGTTTACCATTGCTCCAAATAAAAAAGAAGTTCTAGGCACTTATAGACCTCTAACCCAACTCTTACCTGAAAACAGAAAATTAAGCCCAAAAATCAGTATACACGTAACTCAGCTCTGAACAACAGTTTAAAGCTTACCAGCCAGTTTTTGAATTTCCCAGTGTGTTCTTACTTTAGGAAAAAATCATTGCATCAATTATTCTACGCAGAGCAGGATGTCAGTAATGCTACAGAACAGAAAGCAACAATCTGTCATAAAGAATTCCAGTAGTTTAATCTGGTGTTTATAGTCCCAGGCCTACACACACCAATCCCACCGCCCATAACATCTGGAAAAATGGAGATTTGGGTGCAATTCTACAGGAACTGAAGGACAGGCAGCACTGTCCCTCTGACCCACCTCCCCACAGCCGTAATCCCAGCCTGAAGAACAGGTCCACAGTCACAGCATCACAGAGTACAGCTGCTCCCTGCGGCCCCCTTCTAGCTGGCATGTTTGGGACCATCACTTATCACAAGTCTGCTGTACGCTGACTGGAAAAGGTCACGGCTATGTTATTAATCCTTCATGTTTATGAGCGCTAAGCTTATCCCAAATGCATGTCTCATTTTGTTTTCTGTTAAGTATACAAGATTGCCACTAAAAAGGAGTATACAGATGCACACACACACACACACATATATATATATATACACAAAAATAATCTCCCACTTCCTCATTTTAGGCCCAAAGCAGTTCAGTGCCACTGTGGGCAAAGGCATGAAAGGTGCTCCATGTGGCACACACTTCATACTATCTATGAACACAACCTCCACAAATATACAACCTCTCCTTAACATAACCTCATCCACTCCAGCTCTGAAACCAAATTCTTCATCAGGAAGTGTCAGAACTTTTCCACAGCATACGGAGAGAACAGGAAGCTGCACACTGGAAGGCTGAGGAATACTACTACTAAGTCACTAAGATACGTCTTTCAGATTGAGAGGTACCTGCATTCATCAATGACAAAAGGAAAAAAATAAAAATAAAAATAAAAAAACCCCAGCAACACAGAAACAGTATGGGTGGAATTCTAATTAACACTGTTTACGTGTTAGAACTGAACCAACTCCTGCTGTAGTAGCAGTGCTGTTATGTCAAACTTTTCACTGATTCCCAAACTGCAGAAATTTCCCATCATCTGCTCCAGTGGTTGGTATTTTCCATGTTTTTCCCCTCACCACTATCTCAGCAAGTTTTTGACCACCACACTGCACTCTGCACGTCTTAACATTACTTTGGTTCAAAACTTCAGCCCTAAGCCAATGAATTCATCATCCTTACAAAACAGGGTTCAAGAAAATAAAAGGAGAAACTAAGCAGCACTGAAAAGATGGGAGATGCAACGATGCACAGGTTATTCTGTCTGACACCTGTGCAGAAACTTTGCAAGCCAGCAGCTGCTGCCAGCACCGGGAGAAGACATGTTCCTGAGGTGGCAGAACCCAAATGAGCATCTTCCATGTCCGAGGTGGCACCAAGAGCTGCTCTGTCTCAGGAGCAAGAAGTGAGCTCTTTTTCTGTGTGTATGCTTTACATACTCACCCAGGAAGGCAAGTGGAAACTACAGACAGACGAAGATGAAGCTGTCTCAAAGCCTTTGTCATGTGATAGTGACCTATAAAGTATCAAATAAAGGCACACCATCAGCACACCGTCATTTTACAATATCACAGCCCGCCGCGGCACTGACGAGAGGAACGGTCCCAAAACTTGAGGGCAGCTTTCTCCTCGCCCCACCCCACCTGAGCTCCGAGCACAACACGGCAGCAGCAGGAAGCCTTCGGGAAGGCGCAAACAAAAGATGCACCGTGCCTGCGGAGGGCACAGGGAGCAGGTCGCCGTGCGTGCAGCAGCAGCAGCAGCAGGGTGGCTTATTCCTCCTCTCTCTGCCCGGCGGCCGTTCGGGTGCACACGCAGCACTGCGAGCAGCACGCGTAGGGTCGCCCCACGCGAGATCATCGCCACACGGGAACGAGGGGCGAGGCGGAAAGTTGCGCACGGGGGCAGCGGGCAGCTCCGAGCAGCACCGGGCGGCCGCAGGTACCGGAGCCCGAGAGAGATGGCTCCGGGCAGTGCCCGCAGCCCCGGGCACGGGGGCCCAGGCCGCCGCCCGTGCGAAGTGTAGGGCCAGCGGAACCCGGGCTGCGGGGTGGGGTGGGAAGGAAAGGTATTAAATATGGAGCGAGGCTGCCGCCAGCCGGGGTTCGCCGCGGCTCTGCCCCCACGGAGGCATCCCCAGCCCGCCGCCGGTCCCCATCAAGTTTGCATCTTAGTTACAAAATGTCGATCTCGAAGGCTGACAAGACACAGGGAGACGGGGAGAGGAGCGGAGAGCGAGCGAGCGAGAGTCAGGGAGAGAGAGCGAGAGAGAGAGAGAGAGAGAGCGCAGAGAGTCCATCTTGCTTTGAGGGGGGAGGAGAGCGGCAATAATGCAGCGCATAAATCTCGCCCTCCCGGGGGGAAACTCTGCCCAACACCTTTGGGGGCGGGCGGCGGGGCCGCGGGGCTCGGGGCGCTGCGAGCCGCCCCCCGGCGGGGCCCGGCCGCGGCGGTGGCAGCGCGCACCTCCCGCCGCTCCCCTCCTCCTCCCCGCGGGCCCGGGCGACGATCCCGCCGCCGCCGCTGCCACCGGGAGGAGGTGCCGCCGCCGGGAGCAGCGCGGAGCCCGGCCCCCGCCCGGCGCCGCTCGGTGCTGCCGGGCTCGGCGCGGGCCCCCGGCCGCCCGGCGGCGGGGCTCGGACGTGTCACCGGCAGGACGGGCAATGGTTTCGGCGCCCCAGGCCCGAGTGACCGCCGCCGGCCTGGCGGGGCCCCGGCCTCCCCGCGCGCACTCACCTCCGAAAAACAACTTTTACACGCGGGCCTCCCCCGGAAAAAGTCGCGAATCCGCCCCTCGCGCGGCTCAACCCCCGCGGCCCCCGGCCCGGCCCGGCCGCCGGGGGGAGCCGGGCTCGCTCGCTCGCTGCCCGCCGCGCGGGGCGGAGGGCGGGGAGCCGCCGCCGGTGCTGCCTCTCGCCCCGCCGCGCGCGTCCTCGCATCGCCGCCTTTTACCTTCCTCGCCCGGCGGAGCGGCATTCCCAGCGCAGACCTGCTGCCGTGCGGCGCCAGGATTAGCGGCGCTGCCCGCCCGCTCCGCTCCTCGCCGCCAGCCCTTCCTTCCCCGTCCTCCTCCTCCTCCTCCTCTTCCCCGCCTGCCTACCCCGGATCGGCTCTCCCAGCCGCCGCGCAAGTTTCATACATTGCAAATAAACCCGAGAGGAGGAAGAGCGAAGCGGCTGCCGGGGGGGAGGAGAGCGGCGGCGACGGGCTGCGGGCGGAGGGCTGCTCCCGGTAACGCGGCGCGACCCGGGCTCGCGGCGCCGAAGAAGAGCCCGGCGCCCACCCGGCGCCCCTCGGGGCGGCCCCCGCCAAGTTTTCTGTCACCGCCGCCCCCCGATGTCACCGCTCACCTCCGCGGCCTGCCGCTCCGCCGCCAACTCGCCGAGCGGACCCCCGTTTAGCCCCGCCCGCTCCTCGCCGCCCCCCGGGGCCGGGGCCGCCGCCGCCCCGGGCGCATCGCCGATGACTGCCGGAAAACGCGCAGGCACCCGACTCCCCGCCCGGCCCGGCCCCGGGGCCGCCGTCTTCTCCGCCGCCGCGGCGGGCGGTGCGCGGTGCTCTCCCCGGCCCTCCCTCCGCCCCGCGGCGGGCGATGCCGCCCCTCGGGATGAAGTTTGCCCGCCGCCCTGTCAGCCCCGCGGCCGAGCGGCCGCCGATGGCTCGCCCTCCTCCTCCTCCTCCTCCTCCTCCTTCCCCTTCCTCTCCGCGGCGGCAGAGGTGCCCGCTCGCAGTGCAGCCTGGCACCGGCCGGCCTAGCGCTGCCTCCCCTCCGTCACAGCTCCCCGCGTCTCGCCGCGAGCCCACCCGCCCTCCCCTGCCCAAACTTTCCGACGCGGGCAGCGGCCGCCCGAGCGACAGGGCAGCTCCGGCGGCCGCAGCCGCGCGGCGCACGCCGAGCCCCGCGCCTCCCCGCCGGCCGCCGCCGGGGCCCCGGGGGCTGCCCGGCCGCCGGGGCGCGGAGGGGAAAGTGCGGGGCGCGGGCACCCCGCCGCCCCCCGCTCGGCCGCCCGCCGCCCGCGCTCCCACGCACTCACCTCGCTGTGGCCGGAGGGCGGGCGGGCAGCGCGCCGCTGGGCCGGAGCGAGGCGCGGCGCGCGGCGGAGCCCCTCCGCCTCGGCGCCCGCGGAACGCGGCTCCACACAGAGCCATGCAACCCGGGCAGAGCCACAACACTCCCCGGGATATAAGGCGGCTCGCCATTGGCCGGCGCGCTGAGGGACGGGCCCGGCAGCCATACAGCGCCGCCGTTACACCCGCGGCCCGCCGGGGAGCCGCCGGCGCACACACACATACACACACACACACGCACACACACATACGTACGCACACATACGCACATACTCCCCGCACACGCTCACACAAAGATCGCCGAGCGGGGCTCGGGGCGGCCGAGCGGGGCAGGTAGCGGGGCCTCCGAGCCCCCGCCGGCAGGGAGACGCGGGGCGCTGCCGCTGTCCGCCGGCCGCTGTCCGCCGGCAGCGCGGGGATGGCAGTGAGAGAGAGAGCTACGCGTGCCCCGGGCGGCGCCGCGGGGCTACGGGCTGCGGGCACGGCACGTACCGACCCCGCACGGCCGCCCCCGCCATCCCGGCGGGCTCCCGCGTCCCCGCCCGTAACTTCCTCTGTCAAGTTGGGAGCGGAGAAGTTGTGGCGGGCGTCGCCGCTCGGCCCCGAGGCGCGGTGCCGGGGCCCGGGCGGTGCGGAGGCGGGCGGCGGTGCCCGGGTGCTGCGGGGCGCGGCTGGGCGCAGAGGGCCTCGCCCCGGCGGGCTGCGGGCTGCGGAACCGCCGGGTGCAGCGGAGGCTGCTGCTGCGGGCGCGGGCGGACGGCAGCCGGCGCCAGGGGGACGCTGCGGGGTTCGGCGCGACCTGCGTGGAAAAGCCCCGTTCCCGCACGAGGCGCTCGGATGGGTGGGCGTAGGGATGCGCGCAGCGTGAGACCTCCATGCTTCCAGCGTGCTAGTTGTTCTTGCCGGTGGGAAGCGGCTCTTTCTCCAGGTGGGACTCGGGCTCCCGGCGTAGAATGGAGGGTCAGAAATAATAACGTCAGCGGAGACTGGAGTGTGGCTGTTTGTTTTCACCGCCAAAGAGCAAGATGTGTGCCTCACACCTTTACACATACGACACCGAGGATGTTGCAGAACTTAATCTGTATGTTCTCTGTCATGAGCTTGGTTCATCGGATCTTTTTGACTCCATCCCATTGTTTTTGACCCCATTCAATCGTTTTCCTGTTCTTTTTTTTTTCTTCTTCCAGTTTTTCTGTGCAGCAAAACTATATTAAATAACTGTGGAATAGTATTTCTTATGTCTGAATAAAATGGTGGCATGAAGCAGAAAGCTGATGCCAGAAAATGGAACTGTGTTAGTGTTTCTGAGAAGTCATTCCAACTCAGCTTGCATGTATTGTTTTTTTTGTTTGTTTGTTTGGTTTTTTGTTTGTTTGTTTGTTTTTGTGAAGATGTAAGAAAAGTGTTTGAAAATCTTGTAAGGAGAGATGGAATCATCAGCACTTGAATGATACCAAACTGATAGGATAAGCATAGCCAGTGATAAATGCATTCCACCCCATTTTCTTCATGCCCAGAAATGGGACAGCAGAGATGGAGTCAGGTGCACGCCACGTGTCCGGCTGCCATGGCAAAGCAAGGCCTACAGCATCCACTGGTGACATGCGAAAAGGCTGGCCTGTTTTTTCAGCACATCTTCCTCCTATCATTTGCAATCTGTGAAGCGCTTTGCTGTTGTGGGTAAGCAGCACCTTTTCAGCAGGCACAAGCAGCTGCCAGTAAGAAGGAGAGGACCAAGCAATTAGCACTTCCACCGTAGTTCTTCCCTCTTGATCTTAGTGCTTTGCTTCTCGGATTCTTCTCATTTTAATAGAAGTACACCATGAGGCCTCTCATACCTCTTCATTGCTAAGATCACGGCAAATAGGGAACCACTGAACAACAGACGTGATTTAGGTGTTCAATAGTATACATGAAATTCACTTCAACTTTTCTTTAGGAGGACCCTCAATTACAACTGGAGCCCTCCGCCCATTTCAAAGAGAGGTCAACCTAAGGACACCTCGCATGCAACATAGTTAATAGTTATATGGAATGGATATACATGCTGCTAACCAGAACCGTCACATTTTGTGCCTACTATGTGCAGTGGGCAGCACATAGCTTCAGGAGTTGCAGGCAGCCGCCTAAGGGGCCTGCAGCAGCAGGAGTATTTTGTCACCCTGTATGAGAGATGAGTAAGCCAAGGCACGCTGGTGTGGTCAGAAAATAAAGTGCCTGACTTTCTGCTGCTTGAGATTTACTGTGTCTGCAGTGAGAAAGGGGACTGTATTTCCCTGGGCTGTCAGTCAGGGCCTTCTGCACACACCGAGGTCATAGAATCACAGAATCTTAGAATCATAAAATGCTAGAATGGCCTGGGTTGAAAAGGACCACAATGATCACCCCGTTTCAAACCCCCTGCTATATGCAGGGTCGCCAACCACTAAACCAGGCTGCCAGGGATGACGGAGAGAAGAAGGGAGTGGGAGAATAGTAAATAATTCTGGCTTTCCATTTATGATTTTAGGCAAATTAGTCTCTTTGCATGCCCGCTTGGAGGCATTTCTGGCACTAGTCAGCCACTGCTACCAAGAGTTGTAAGGTGCCAGCCAGAGCCTGCGAGAAATATTTCAGGAGACATCCAGCACGTGCTGAAATTTTTCAAATTGTTTGGAGATTATTCATTGTTTTAAAACTTCACAGGAATTTCACTTTCGGTCTTCTCAGCACAAACTTGCATTATTAAACGTCACTTTCCTGGCACTTCCATGGAATTGGGGTGAAAAGTGTGGTACCTCCACCTGATGTCGTCATCTGCTTACATGTACGCCTGTGTGTGGCCAGCACCCAGCTGCACAAGTGTCCTTCAGCAGAGGTGAAGCAGTCTGCTCTGCTGCACACACAGCAGGGGCTGGGTCTTCAGCCCTCTGCATCTGGGGTATTTGCTGGAGTTTCTTAGGGTTTGCCTGTCTTGCACTCAATCGGCAATGGAACTCCTTTCACCATGCAAACTCATGTCCTCTCTTAATTCATCCACGGCATGACAAGTGGCCCGTGGACAAAAGATCTGTGCTCAGATCACAGCCTTTTTGGACGCGCTCAGCTCTGAATGGGGAGCTCAGGCTCAGATGCAGCCTGGGTCTGCAGGCCCCGGTTCCTCCAAGCACTGTGTGGCCAACTGAGGGCGGTGGTTGTCATGTGAGTGGGCAGGAAGGCAATAAGGCAACTCTGCCAGCATATGTTTCATCTGCACTGAGCTTTGGAACAGCCTGGGGAAGAAAGGCAGAGGCAGATGAGGCCTTGCTGAGCCTGTCCCACTGCTGCTGTTTTTTTCCTGTGACTCGTGCCCACCCATGGTCCAGGGAGAAGTGTGGCACCCTTCAGGTTAAAAAATAGTGGAGCAGGACAATGCATTAGTCAGCCTATTTTCCTCCTCAATGCACTTGTATAACATGGTAACATTAATATCAATTTATGTGCACGTGTTGAAGGGAGGAGGCATTTTATCTGGCCTAAAGAGGCAGGATATCCACCTCAGAGCAGGAGCAGGGGCACAGGATTGGTGCAGAGCTGCCATTCTTCAAGAACCACACTTTCAGGAAGTAGCCCTTCCCACCTCAGCCCCTTTTAGGAATGCTTTCAGTTTCTTGACAACTCAGCAGAAGTTTGTAGAAGTCAAAGAAGAGGCCAACTTCTGTTGGCTTATCCACAGGAGACTGTATTTCTTTGCTCCCATCCCCTACTTCTGTTATTTTAGAACATTAAAATTGTCAGGGTGTTTTCTTCTGTGTAATTTCTAGATGCTGCTCCTAAATGTTTTCTAGCTGGGCACCTACTTCCTGCTGCCTCCTATTAACTCTTTTTCTTGTTTTTGTGCCTCTTTTTACTGGCAGAGCAGCAGTAACTGCAACCCTCTGACAAAGCCGGCTACCAAGAGGTTGGATTTTGCAAACAATCTCTGGCCTAAGCTGGAAGCAGTTTATCTAACAGGTGAAACAAGAGGGCAGGAGGGGAACAGGCAGGTGAATTGACTTGACAGGAATCTCACAGTATGGTAGCAGCAAAATCAGGAATAAAATCTGGGCTTCTAAGACTCAGTGCATTGCTCTGGAAATTTTTTTCTCTGGTGCTCTGAGATTTCTCTTTCATAGTGCTGCCCTTTTTCAGAGAAACAGTACTGCACTTTCTCGAGTTACTACTATTTATTTTTTTCCTGCTTCAGAATTGAACGATAGGTTAGCCAGGGCATCCAGAACCATACAAATCTATCACTGCAGTGGAGATTGCTTCTGATTCCACAAGACATTTAGGTGTACATTAAATGAATATATGTTAGCTACTTACAAGTGTAGGTGAAATACGCAACTGCCAGCACAGCACTAAACTCGGTAGATTTTCCTTGTCATTATAGAAGTACTCTACACTACAGAAAATATGTAAATCAGAACAGGCCTGCTCACCTGAGCTCGTGTAGCCCTTTGAGCTAGTCCAGTGCAGGCAAATCAATTTCCATACCTGACAAGAAGAGAGCAGCCGAGCTCACTCTCCGTAAAGAATGATTCTTTTAGACTCACTGACAAAGTCCCTGTGAGAAGCTGAGCCACAGGACTGCAGCCTTCCTTTAGCCCTTTGATTTTGATTCTTGCACTTACAACCTTAAATCTGTAAAGTAAAGTGCCGTGTTATTTAACTGTTTTAAGCGCAGAAAGTAATTAGAATGCTTTTTTCATTTCAGAGCTACTGAGTAGCTTTCTCCTTCTTCCACCCAGGGGCCTCTTTTTCCTATCTCTGTTTCTTGTGTTATTCAAACATTTACTTGTTTATTTGCTTGTTTTCCCTTTTCTATAAATGTTCATGGTACTTTAAAGAAACTACAACTCCAGCCTCCAGGATACCAGCAGAGACTTCAGACTGCTTCACAAAGATATATTTGCTTCTGTCTAGAGGAACAAGGACAACCAAGGAGCAAAACATTTTTAGGCTGATAAGCCCACTGCTTAGCTGAAGAGGATGTCATTGAGCCTGTGTTCGGCCAGTGCCAAGTCCCTGCAGCTACACAAATGAGAGAGCAGCACCTATTAGATGTGAGCACGAATTCTTACAGCTTGGTAGACCTGACAGATGCACGTCTCATTGCCCCACTGCCAGGCCTGCAGTTCCCCCGGGTCTGAGATCGCAGCACACTTCTTTGGCAGCACAGTGCTGCTACCATTTATAAAGTAAACATTGCAAGTGACCATTTGACCCTAAATAACAAGAGCATGCATCAGTCACTTAACCACTCAAAGACATTGTATTTGGCTCATAGCTTGTTATATACTGCAGCTCTACCGTTAGTGATCTTGTTCATCTCTACAAGTGAGAGGCCTCAAGGAAGCAGGGATCAGCATCCTATTCCCTCAGGTGGTGGCCATGAGGAGTGCGGTGCGGAAGTCCTGGCTCATCTCCTGGCAGAGGGAAGAGGAACCCCATTCCTCAGAGCCAAGATGGGAGACCATACCTAGCTATCCCTTTTTGAGGAATTGCTTTTGAGATGAAAATTACTAGCTTTGAAAAAATGGCATAGAGAAAGGAACAAACCAGGATGGATTTTGAGGCCTTCCAGGAAAGATGAAAAAAAAGAGAGAGAGAGAGAGAAAAAAGAAATAATTCATGCCTTGGACAAGTGTAGCCCACTATAAATATTCTTGCAGTAGCAAGGCTATTCACTGCTTCAGTGCATCCAGGTGAGATGCCTCATGAGAGGAAATTAAATCAGAACATGCCATTGTTTCTGTCCCACTGGGTTAAAATGGGCAAGGTGAAATCTAAGAAGGGCACTTTGCTCTGCTCCAACACAAGGACCATTGGCAGGCCAGCCAGTAAGAATGAGCCCATTTGGAAATATATAGGGTGCCTTGCTGTATGCTTCTTAGTGTGGCTTTTCCCTGAAGTTTGCATTTTGGTTTCCCAAATGACAGTGCAGCAGTGAGGAAGATACTGTAATCTATGTAGCAGACAAATTCCACGCTGTCTGCCATCCCTGCTTGTCTCAGCCCATTGGTGGTATATTCCCTTATTGTGACTCTTTGCAGGTCTCGCTGAAGCATTTGTTTGTGTGGAGCTGATCAATATTTTAAGTTTTGACTTCATCAGCAAACATTCGGCCTCATAAGACTGGGCCATTCTTTTCAAATGGTGGTTTTTTCATGTTTGAGGAACTGTGTTGAGGCATATTATTAATACCTTTATCTGCATGAAAATCTGAAATGTTCAAAAGCTTTCAAAATTAGACGTTTTTAACATATTTCATCTTAAAACAAACAAACAAAACCCTTAAAAATACTTAAACCAGAAATATAGTATTTTGTAATGCACTTTCCCGCTTCTCAGTGTCAGTTGTTTGCTTCACTGTAGGTTTTGGAAAAATAATTAGTTTAGGTTAACACAAATAGTTTTGTTGTCCTTCCATTACCTCCTCTTACTCTGCCCCCCCCCCCCCCCCCCACCTCCCTCCCCCAACCATCCAGCAAGTTGAAAAATTGGTGGTTTGCATAGTTTTGCCTTATTTTGCTTTTCAAATGGAAGTTGTGGGAAGGCACACAGAAACTTAGGTGAGATTTATGGTCTGTGGTGGATGTCCATAAAGAAACCTTAAACCTGTGACTTAGTTGAAGTTCTGCTGAGAAGAATTCAAGTTGTGCATGCTCCACAGAGCTCAGATTAAGCTTATAATTATTTTTCCTTCATTCTTACATTTTTAGGCTGACTTGTTGCTTCCACTCCACTTTTCCTGCCTACATAAAAACATTATTTTTGAAAGTATCGGAGCACCTTACATATAAACCTAAGTCCCCATTAAAGGGAGTTTTATATTCAAATCTATTGACTTGGAGGGAACTACGGGAACATGCCCCTAAGTTATGCCTTGGCACTTCCAGAAGATCTGTTCAGAAGCAAGAGACCCTATGTCCCCAAAGGTCGGTCCATCCCTGTCTTCCTTATGAAGCCTGAGCCTTGTGTCAGGGACATTTCTTGCTCCAAAACTTTACAATTAGTGAGCGAAATCCTGTCAGTGTGAACAGCAATGATGAGGGCTCTGTTGCACTACAGTGGGGTGTTTTCCTGCTCATCAGGATCTCTTATTTTGTAATAGAAATGCCAACAGCTAGACTGGAGACCCAGTTTCAGATTTCTCAGTCAGCCAGGGCTGAATCCTAAATTTTTGTTACTGGTAAGTATTGAAGGAATTTGTTGTTACGGACATGTTTGCTCATATAGCTTTGGAGTTTATTTTTATTCCTTCATTTTCTTCATTGTACTTCGAAGTGGACAGGCAAAGTGCTGAAAGCCAACCAAGAATTGCCCCTCGCAGCCCCATCCGTGTGAAAGACCATCCCCATATTCTTCCATAACTTCAGTAACAAGAAAACACTTCTGGTATTCATGCTTTGGGGGTACAAAGCCATTTTTATCCAGCGCTGAAACATTGTGTACGATGTTTACTGGAGTGGGTGGAGCTAATATTCCCTTTAGGGGAAAAACCACCCAAACAGTGCCAACAGTGCCAAGCAGAAGAGCAGCAAGAGAAGGTCATGCAGCGCAATGGGCCTAGAGCAGGGTGACCAGCAGCGAGTCACTCATCAGGTGCTTGTTGCAGTAAAAAGGGACTGTAGGAGCAGATGAGGAAGTAGACAAATTAATCAAAGTCCTCATTCCTTGTGGAATTTGGCCCTAAGGATTTTGAGGTGCTGCCTCTGTGTTGAGGTCTTTATATGTTTTCCACTGCTACAAGTGGTGAGTAAATAGGCATTGTGTCACTTTTACAAGAAGAAAACTGAGGCACAAAGAAAAACAACACTTTCCAGGCTACATTAGGAGATGGTGCTCCAAGAGGACATTGTATTGAGTTTTCCCTGGTTTTAAGTTGCAGACATAAACTCAGAAGCATCCCTGTCTTCTATGGGTGCTCTGTGAATTGACTCAGAGATCTTCCAGTGCTGGTCAGCATGACGGAATGAGTTTAATAATATGTTCACTATGCTTTCATTTTTCTACTTATGTCGTTGCCATACACTTGCACCTGTTCTCAAACTGGCATTCAGTCTTGCATATTCACTCTCTTGGTTTGGTCCTGCACCAGCGCAACTCCTCAGTCAGCTGGGAACAGCTTTCTAAAATATGTATTTACAACACTCAGCATGCATTATTTCATAAAAAAATCACGAAATAAGAAGCTAATTTGTCAATATATATATACATATATAGAAGCACTTCTTGTCTTCCCTCACAAACTGATGTACATAGTTAGCAGTGCTGTGTAAAAAAAGTCCAGTATTAAAGTCTCTTGAAATTACTGGAAAGGATCACGTAAGTGTCAGTCAGCAGGAGGTTGTTAGAAAACCTTTGCTGTTTGAATGGGATTGGTATCATTTAGATCTCAGCATCCCTGGATCCACACATGCAGGTGGTACACCCGTGCAGAGAAGAGTAGAGAAGAGAGAGTGGATGCGTAAACTCTTCTGTTTCTTTTTCTTAACATATAGAGGATTAACTGATGTGGAAAGTGTTATTTCCTTAAGGACAAACCATCATAGTCTTTCACGTTATAGTTGACAGGAAACACTTTACCTTTCAACTGCAAATGAATCAATTTCCTTAGAATATTTTCATGTTTCTTGGGCAACATGAAGCAAGCAGAATGTCTGCCTTCATTGAGCTGTTTGCAATTACTATCAAAATAAAAAATTTAATTGTAAATGACATCCTCACATGGACATTCTCTTAAAAACAAACAAACAAGAACAATGAGCAAACAAGAAAAAGTGTCCAACCGGCTTCCTGGCAAGAAGCAAAGGGTAGTGGTAAAAATATCAGCTTTGCTTAATTCCACATGCAGCTCTCCTTTTCAGGAAAATAGCAGTGCTTTTTGTGGGGTCTCTAGCCACACACAGGCAGAACCCAATTGTGTGTGGCTAGTTTGTGGAGCTATAATATGTGTTGGCAAGCTCTTTCTCAGCAGTTACAATGAGCTAAGTAAATGCCCACCAACACAAGCAAGATCTCCACAGTGCCACCTGCCTGTTAAAATAGTTGCAGAATTAATACTGGCCTGAGCTTTATTATTCACATTATAAAGTTTATAAGCAGAAACAGCTAAATACATGGAGATGGGGTAAGCATGGAAGTCTGAATATAGGCTATTGCCAGGGTAAGTTACCCAAAATGTACTTCCACTGGTATGTTTGTGAAATTCTTCCTATGCACACAAGGATGAACGTGTTTTTTTCCTAAACTACCTTTCAGCATAAGAAGCAGTGTGAGTGTTACAACATACACCTCTTATGAATTTGAACATTTAATCAGTGAGCCTGTTTCCAGAATGTTTTATCTTGTTTGCAAAATAGGACAGGAAAAACAATCAAACATAACATTAAAACATGAAATATACAAATGAGAAACGTAGATTGTACTGCAATATAAACTGTGATTGCAAAAAGATACCAGAAGCTATGGCAAGAATCACTTCAGCTATCTGCTACTTCAGTAACTCCAGATGTTTTACAATAATTAATTCTCCAAGAGAAACATTGTCAATCCAAAGGAACTGGCAGAGGTGGCCTCAGAGTGGTGCGAGATGGACCAGCCTTGTTTCACAGGTGGCTGGCTGAGCTGCTTTGAACATCAGTGCCTCTAAATCATTCAACAGTTGGACACAGCGTGTGCCTGGGGGGGCTGAGAACCTGCACAGCTCCTAACAGCAGGGTGGCTAGAGAGCAAGCCACCTTTCAAATTCAGGGTAGGGCCCATCTGTCCATAGTCCTATAGGAAAATAACTTCTAGGAAAATGAGAGTGCATTGTACATTGAAACTCTGCTGCTGAGGTAGGTGATTCTAATCTAGGCTTTTTTTTTTTTTTTTTTTTTTTTTTGTACTTCTTTTGTTGTCGTTGCCATTATATAAACTTGATTTGATTTCTGATTGTAATCATTGACCGTCCAGGGGAAAATGTCTTGGTGACTATTCATGTGTTTTGATTTCTGCTGAGATGTTCCACCATCTTGTGACAGGCTGGAATACCCTTGGTACTCCAAGGGCCATCCAAATAGGAATGTGGGGCACACATTTATTTTTATCTCCACCGTCTTTGCTTCTCTTTTTACCTTTTTCCTGCTTTGCTGTTTTTTTCTTTTGTTTGTTTGTTTGTTTTTCCCATTCAGTTTCCACTCAGAGGTTGCTGTCTCCATTGTTTCTCCCATTAGATTATTTTATTGCTGTCCTTACTTCAGAATTTCTCCTTACACTAAACACAGCCTCAGTAGAACTTTAATATAGAGGAAAAATGAATTCATTCACATACACGCTCCTTTATGGTTCAGAGCCAGTAATAGGTATAGACTTCTTCCCCAAAAGCAGTTTTTCTATAATCAACTTTAGTAGTTAAATGAAAGGACTCAAATACTTCTGGGCACTTTCTTGCTACTGTGAATAATAATGCACTTTCTCCAAGGATTTTGTTGTGTTTTAACTCATCTGTGACACCAAGAAAATTGTGTTGTTGCTACCTTCCCTGTTAAGACCATTCAGCATCTTCCCAAGACAAGACCCAGCTGGTGAAATCTTGGTGCTGTTTTTGTTGGCATACCAACCCTTATTTAAAATGCTTTGATCTCTTCTATTCTCCCGCTTTACACAGAGCTTTTACAGTGACACTAAAGGAAGGTCATGCTTGACCAATCTGGTGGCCTTTTATGATGGAGTGACGGCATCGGTGGACAAGGGAAAGGCGACTGATGTCATTTACCTGGACTTGAGCAAGGCCTTTGACATGGTCCCCCACCACATCCTTATCTCCAAACTGGAGGGATGTGGATTTGATGGGTGGACCACTCGATGGATAAGAAACTGGTTGAAAGGCTGCAGACAGAGGGTGGTCATCAATGGCTCTATGTCCAGGTGGAGGCTGGTAACGAGTGGCATCCCCCAGGGGTCTGTCTTGGGACCGGTGCTCTTTAACATCTTTATCAATGACATCAGTGATGGAATTGAGTGCACCCTCAGCAAGTTTGCTGACGACACCAAGCTGAGTGGTGCGGTTGACACGGTTGAAGGACAGGATGCCGTTCAGAGGGACCTCGAGAGGCTAGAAAGGTGGGCCCGGGTGAACCTGATGAGGTTCAACACGGCAAAGTGCAGAGTTTTGCATGTGGGCTGGAGGAATCCCAGGCATCCCTACAGACTGGAAGGAGCGGTCCTTGAGAGCAGCCCTGTGGAGAAGGACCTGGGGGTCTTGATAGATGAAAAACTTAATATGAGCCAGCAGTGTGCCCTTGCAGCTTGGAAGGCAAATGGTATCCTGGGCTCCATCAAAAGAGGGGTGGCCAGCAGGGACAGGGAGGTGATTGTTCCCCTCTACTCTGCTCTTGTGAGGCCCCATCTGGAGTACTGCATCCAGGTCTGGAGCCCCCAGTACAAGAAAGACAGGGATCTGTTGGAGAGGGTCCAGAGGAGGGCCACAAAGATGATCGGGGGACTGGAGCACCTCCCCTATGAGGACAGGCTGAAAGAGCTGGGCTTGTTCAGCCTGGAGAAAAGAAGGCTGTGGGGTGACCTCATTGCAGACTTTCAGTACCTAAAGAGAGCCTACAAACAGGAGGGGAATCAACTCTTTGAAAGGGTGAGTGACAGCAGGACAAGGGGAAATGGTTTTAAGCTGAGGGAAGGGAGATTTAGGTTGGACATCAGGGGGAAGTTCTTTACAGAGAGAGTGGTGAGGTACTGGAACAGGCTGCCCAGAGAGGTTGTGGATGCCCCATCCCTGGAGGTGTTCAAGGCCAGATTAGATGGGGCCCTGGGCAGCCTGGTCTAGCATTAGGTGGGATGGTTGGTGGCCCTGCATGTGGCAGGGGGGTTGGAGATTCATGATCCTTGAGGTCCCTTCCAACCCTGGCAATTCTGTGATTCTGTGAAGTATAGGGTGTGATTTTTTTAGACTATCATCCCCATGCTAGGGTCTGTAGGGATCAGCTGATTTCAATCTCATGGCAGCAACTGAGTACATAAGTTGTCACTGGAACTCACTGCCTTATTCTGCAGAACTTTTGTGCTATTGGAGAAATTTTATAAGTGTTAATTCAGAATAAATGTGTGTATGTGTGGAATGAAGAGGAGAATAACAGCCTACAAAACTCAGGTGTTTCAGTATCATGATGTCTCAATATCAAGAGGTATACTAAATGTCCTAGTCCACTACTGTATATATGGTGAAGCCATATTTTAGCATAATAATCAGATACATGCCAAATTTCTCAGGCGAGGAATTCCTCATTTCCTCACTGTCTGTGGGTGCTGAGATAATACAACAAGGATCCTAGCGCTGTGTCAGCATTTATCTTTTCTCAGTATATGGTGCTTGATATTCACATCCTGTTGATCTTTGTCCTCTGCACTGAGCTCTGTGAAAGGCTGTTAGGAAATGGTTGTGGTGCAGTGGGATGCTGAAGCCATATAATGCCACTGTAACTTTCAACCAAGGATTTTATAAAAATATTAAAGAGTTGCTTCTCGTCTCTGGCTAAATCCAAGGTTCTATTCCCTAGTACTATCTAACTAACACCTTTTGCTCGTATAACACATACATGCCTTTAAAATATTTTGAAAACACTCACCTATCACATGTTGTAATAGAAAACTAACCATTAAGAAGCAGACTTCCTTGCTTATTCTCCAAGGGTGGAATTCAATTATGCAGAGGAACAAAACAGGGTTTATGTACCTTCCAAGTCCCTCATAGTCCTATTTATACTGACTCTTTACACAGGGGTAAATTCTACCACAAAGGACCAATTTGGGGGTGATGCCTGAGTTCCACAATCAATTACATTTTGTCTGTAGGACCCCTGTCAGTATTGTATGTGGAAGATGGAAGAGATGCCAAGTGGAGTTTTATGCCCGGTGGGCCTGGCTCCTACCCAGCTGAAGTCAGTGGAACTTCTGCCATTCCTTCCAAAATCAACAGGATAGCTCCTCCGCTCGCTCTCTATTTCTCCTGCTAAACCACAGATTTCTGATATTTTCAGGCACCCGTGCTCATCAGCTTGGAATCCACACAAGGCTGGGTTTCATAACAACAAGCAGCCCAGATTCTTTCAAATTTGAGCAGACAGAAGAGAATAAGGTGAGTCATTTTTTTTTTCCCCCTTGCTAATCTTCACTGGATGCTGCAGGTTTGCCAAAGATTACTTGAGTTTTCCCTAACTAAGGTGTGAGTGAAAGCTGCAGCAGTTTGAACCAAATAGGGCTGTTGGTTTCTTTGGTTTTATTCTTCATTCACTGGGAAGGAACAAAAATATCTGTACAAAACTATTTTGGTGACACCTTCTCTGCTGTTTGCATCTATCAATGTTACTTACTTGAAAATACATTGTGTTACCCTCCGTAACTGTCTCTTCTAGTCCAAAGCAATCTTTTGTTCCAAAAAGGTTCCCAGCTCCTCACAGAGAGCTCCCAGCACCTTGCAGGCCTGCTGTGGAGCCTTAGAACTGAATGGAAAGTCTCTCAGTGGCCTCTGGGGCTTGGGTAGTAAGCTGCATGGAGGTCAGGAGACAGCTAGCAACCATCAAAAGCATCCAGCAACCACTGACTGCCAGTGGGCCTTCAAATCATTCAGATGCCTCTGACAATACGTATCCCAGGGCTGGCTATGAATTCTCAGCAGTACAGAGCACATGAGCGACAGTCAATAATTTTATGCTCTGCTATTTCTTTTATGTGAATCTCTTTGTAAGCATCCCTTTGGCTACAGTGTTTACTTATGGTACAAATGTGTACTATGTGTCAAAATGGAATATTTATTGAATACATTTACTTGGTGCCTGTTTAGTTATTAGCTGATTGGAGATGTTGCTTACTGCACCTGTTGGGGCCATTTTATTTTCTCTGTTGGCTGGAGACAAAGAAAGCTTGATGCCCCACAGTTTTGAAAAAAACAAACGGTTGAAAATTTAATACAAACATTGCCTTTTCTTGGTGCTCTGGGACCAAGCAAAGGACCTCTTAAATCTTCAGGATAGGAACAGTTGCCTCTACCAGAACCAGTCCGAGCCTCCAAAGATGCAAGTGGGCTAAGGATAAACAGTACAGGAGACATGACCAAAGGTGCTTGCAATGAACTATATAGCCTGTCTGATGTCTCTGAAGGGGGGAGAACTCAGGAAAGCTCAGGACTTGTCACTTTCTTGCAATCATCTGAGAAAAAATGTAAGCCAGCAGAGGACCGAGTCTACCACACTGTAGCCTGTGTCTCCTGGACACCAAAATGGGTTTTGTAGATGACATTGACATTGCTGAAGGAATGCACCACTGTGATCTCTGAGAAGAAAAGAGAATGTACTTTTCCCTGTCTCCAGGGAGTCTGCAAGATAGCTAAGAAATTGAAGATATTGCTGGCACTAGCAGAAGATCAAAAAACAGCCTTGGTCCTTCCTGTCAGAAAATTTAACTCCTATCTGGAAGAGAAAGCAGTATTCAGATGCTGAGCACGGCAGCTACTCAAACTCAGCTACCTGATGGAAAGTGATACTGTTGATGACAGCTCATCAGGAAATAGGAGCGTGCCTCCTCAGAACGCTAATGCTCAGGTAAACATCACCCATGAGGAGATAGGTACGGGAAGTTCAGGCCTCAGCTTTGTGTTAAACTTCCCTGAGCCAGCAGGCACTGCATTTCTATCTTCTTCTGTGGCTGCTTCACGAGGTGTCCTGCAGCCCTTACTCCTTTTCTTTCTCTAAGAAAAGAGGAGACTCTGTCTCTTCTGTTAGAAGGCATATTAGGCCTGTTGCAAGAGATGAAGAACAAAGAAAAAGACAGTTTTATCCAGTTATGCACTTTGATTCAGAGACAAAAACAAAATTTGGGGCATGTTTTTCAAGGACAAACTCATTGGACGTGTGCACAAGATTGTAATCAAAGAGTGAATAGGGTGATTGTTGTAGCTTTTTGTGAAGTGATCAGACCCTTTGAATACAGGTAAATAATAGATTATGGACACAGGACAAATAAAATTAAATGGGGACTCAGCATAGACTAAGTTACTTTAGGCTCCTCCTGTGGCTGATGAAGAGACACACAGGCTTTTCTTGACCCTAGATGCAGTCTGGATTTTCCTTTGTGGTTGCATAGCTCCCCTGTCCATAAGCAGCACCTGAAGAGGTTGTCTTATGGTAGAGGTACTTAAATGCCTGATGTGATGTGGTATGACAATTTCCTTTTGTTTTCCCATGTGAAAATTTAGAACAACAGAGAACCCCAAAAGTGCTATCACCTGTTTTCCTCTCCACAAGATTTAATTTAAACATTCAGGGATCCCAGCCTCAAATAATCCCAAGTCTACACATTGAACACATTCTTCAATCCATGCTAAAGACCAAATTCAACAACTATTTTATTTCTTCAGACCCTATTACAATCATTGCAACTATCAGTCTGATGACATAATTTTTTCCCCAACACAGGAAACCAATTATTTTTACTGATTAACTCTTGACCTTCAAGAGGACATTGACTGCTTGGGAATGGAAAGAAAAGGACTATCAAAGCAAAGAGATAAAATGTTGACTGATCTTTCAAATGATCATTCTAATTTCTATAAAGCACAAAACCCTTAACCCTTCTTTTATCTTTCATACAGAAACACTTAACACTCCTTGGAAGTAACTCAGAGGGTTTCAAACAAGGCCCACAGTCTGTACACAGTGGGTGTACAGACCCACAGTTGACATGTAAGAAACCATTAAGTTGCAGCAGTTTGTGTTTGCCTATATGATCAGAACCAAAGATCTGACCTTGAAAATACTTAACATCTGTGCTTATTTTTCAGGCAGAGATTAGTTCTATTGAAGTAAATGCACCTCTGTAAAAAGTTAAGCATGTCCAGGTGCTTCTGCAAGATGGACATGAGTTTGTGAATATTTTTTGTGTAGTACCTCCTTGGTACTGGTCTCCCCAGTACAAAAAAGACAGGGATCTCCTGGAAAGAGTCCAGCAGAGGGCCACAAAGATGATAAAGGGCTGGAGCATCCCCCCTGTGAGGGAAGACTAGGTGACCTGGGTCTGTTCAGCTTTGAGAATAGAAGACTCAGAGGGGACCTGATCAATGTCTATAAATATTTAAGGTGTGGGAGGCAAAGGGATGAGGCCAGACTCTTTTCAGCAATGCATGGCAACAGGACAAGGGGAAGTGGCCACAAACTGAAGCATAGGAAGTTCCACACAAATATGCATAAGAACTTCTTCACAGTGAGGGTGACAGAACACTGGCAAAGGCTGCCCAGGGAGGTTGTGGAGTCTCCTTCTCTGGAGATATTCAAGACCCCTCTGGATGCCTACTCATGCAACCTGGTGTAGGAAACCTGCTTTGGCAGGAGGGTTGAACTGGACGATCTTTATAGGTCCCTTCCAGCCCCTACAATTCTGTGATTCTGTGGTTTGCTTCAACAGCAACAACAACAACAAAAAAACGTGATAAAGAAATTATTTGTACTGCTGTAGAGTTACATGGCTAGCTGTATTAAAAATAACATTTTCTTGCATTATTTTTTCTGGTTGTTTTAGCAGATTTTGTTCTTTGATGGAAAATGTATTGATCTAATCCTGGGAAAGTGACTGTAGTGCTCAATAGAACAGTTTCTGCCATATAATTTTGATGTTCAGAAGGTTGTGTAATATTTCATATGAAAAGCCTCTGTCAACTTCCACTGACTGTTGAATCTTAAAGTGATTCATCCACGCAAGTATATTTTTCAGGAAATCTGAAGCAGGAGGCAACCTCATTGCAAAATACAATTTAATTGAACATATGTTGATTTTAAAAGTATATATACTTCTATATAAATTTCTTTTCTCTTTTCTGATTTATTTTTGTGACTCACATTGAAAACCAACATTTGGAAATATATGAAAAAGGACATTAATTAAATGCAATGCACTTAGAAAAGTAAATTTGTAAGGTATGTGCTTCTATTTTGTAACATTTGATGTTTATGTATTAGAAGAAATAAAAGTTAATATGTGAAATAGCTAACAATTTTCAACATTTCTCAATCGTGAATTAAGCAAACTGTATTTCCAATAATCTCAGTCCAAGTTAGTATCTTCAGATTTTCATGTCATTATGCCAGTTGGCTTCCCACATTATTAATAGAAAATCTGATTGCTGTTCCTACCTTCTACAATTCCTCTTGCTCTTAATTCCACAGAAAGAGACATCCATAATAAACCAGGAGGGGAGTGACTGTTTCTACTGATAGCAAATTAAGTTTTTCCAGTTCATTGAAATCGGGTGTTTTAATCTCAAAACATAATGACACACTGAAATCAGCAGTAGCCACTGTTTCAAAAGGGGCACATTTCATCTTAAATGTCTGATTTTAGTAATTTTTAAAAAATATTTGTGTAATTGGATGTGTATAAACACAGACAGAAAGAGGATTCCTTTCATGATTTGTATGGGAAAAAAACTAGGATAGGCTCAAAGTGCTCAAAGTTTTTAAAATTATTTTGTTTTAAATACAGAAATAACTTGCAATGGTTGATCTCTTTTTCTTTTTCTTTTTCTTTTTCTTTTTCTTTTTCTTTTTCTTTTTCTTTTTCTTTTTCTTTTTCTTTTTCTTTTTCTTTTTCTTTTTCTTTTTCTTTTTCTTTTTCTTTTTCTTTTTCTTTTTCTTTTTCTTTTTCTTTTTCTAGGAGAAAAGGATTTCTTTCCCATGAAAGAAAGAGGAGTTTTATCAGATTATCTTTGAGTGTGTTGTCACAATCACTGTCTCACTCATGTGCAATGTTATTTTTTTCCCATAAACCACTGTTGGGAGCTTAACATAGAAACTTCAACTCATTTCTTTGTTCTACAGGAGCATTTAGCAGACCTATAGCCAAATTTTATTGTCTTACAAAGATAAATGTGTTGCATAAAGCCACAATTTCTAAAGCTTGAATACATCACTATTTAAAAATCTCCCAACTTCTAGAATTTTGTGACCTGTTGCATGCTCACGTTACAGCATCCAACTTAAAATCTGAGCTGACTGCAGGTGGGCGCAATCTAAATGTGGAAATCCAAGTAAGGCCAATTTGGAAAACTGTATCTAAAACATCAAAATGTCAGTAGTTTTTGATACCTGTACTCAAAGATTAAAAGAAGGCTCCAAACAAGTATTGTATGTCTTAATCACTTAACTCACTTCAAAAAGTGATCAAATTGGATTTAACATGGTGTAAAGACCTTGAGGTGATGTGAGTTACTCTACCTTTGCTGACACTGAGGACTGAGCTAGGGATCTTCAAAGTGAAACACCATAAACCTCTGGCAACCACGAAGACTTGTGAATAATAACAGACGTCTTCCATGAAATGGCAGCCGATGGAGACATGAAAATCATCCAGATACTGATCAAATCTTTACTAATGTACAGTCTATACATCTTTGAAAGCAACTACCACAACCTCTGGGCAACACCTGATATGGATTTTAAGCAATAATCAGACAGAGAAAAGAAATATATCCCAATGCTTACCAAGCCCTTCACTGTATAATTTTCATTGCCGTTTAGAGCCTACAAGAGAGAATTTCACTTCACAGATGCAGAACCCTTTCAAGAGAATGATACTAGAAATTAGAGACCTCAGAAGCACCGACCTAAATAGAAGCAACTCCTTACACAAATGTAACTTTTTTTGAGGTTTCTTTCTGATTTAAGGTTGTTTCTTCCTCTCCCCATTCTAATCAGTGCCAAGGAAAAGTGCTGAGCTGTCCAAGAGAAGGCTGTAGGTTTTTGCTGACTCCAGTTGTTCCATTGAAAGAGAAGTCTGTAGACATCTACTGTCCTGTTAAGTACTTGTACGTAGTCTCTCTAGAGTTCTTTTGTTCTTGATGCTGCTTTACTGTTTTATTTTAAATTGCTAAGTCACTTAAAAAAAAAAAAAAAGGAATGATATAATGTTATCCTAAGATGACTATTCCAAGTGAGCAATTGCTGTAGTTGCCATAGGGATACTGAATGATGCAGATGAGGTGGGAGGGCTCTATGAGCATGAATTTCCATTTAGCAGCTCAGTGTAACCAAAAAGGGGACATGTCTGCCCCACCATAATGGTGGGTTGCAGCTGCTGCCTAGCCCATGCTGAAATGGCAGCTTGGCTGCCTGGGAGCTGCTTCAGCTGGAGCCTCAGCACCTCGCTCGCTGCAGAAAATGGAACTTGGGCTCTTAGGTGATTTTGAAAATGTTACCACAAGTTCCCCAGAAGCAATACTTAGAAACAGCCACTTACTGATTTTGTAATAAATGCACCAAGGAAAACTGTGGAAGTTACATATGAATGAGACCTAGTGTTGCACTGGGGGACCTATAGAGACTAATTAAAAACAACTAATATTTGGAAGAGAAATAGCTTCTTCACAGAGGAAGGAGCAATCTGTTTTATTATATAGAAGGTTTATTACAATCACAGAGGCAAACAATAATTCCATAGATGAGGGTTGATAAGTGTTTTCCCTCTGCAATATTTCTGTTCTATTATTAAACTTTGGTTTAATTAACTTATTGATGACATGGGGGTGAAAGTGGTCAGCTGTCCAGAGAATGATGGTCATTTTTAGTTTGCCTGTGTTCTTGCAGATTTTCCAAACAGGACTAATTTCAGCCTGTATTCATTATAGATAGAAATGTAAATACAGTGACATCATTACCTTAATGTCTTCAGAAAACATGAACGAACTTAAATGATAACTTGGCAATTAACACCAGCACTCCAAAGTTCTGCCTTTGGAACACTGTTTGCTCCCAACCCACTCATGGAAAGAGCTGGATGGAGTCGCCTAAAGGTTTTCAGATTTGTGCAGTCCTTCAGAAGCCACAGAGAAACACTGGTGACATTCATGACAACAAGTATCAAATCTCCCCACAAGTACTTGCTCACAGTTGTAAAAAGAACTGGATTTTTTTTGTTCAAAGTACACAAATAAGTATAGGTTCAGAGTTTTTAATTATGGCAGGGCCTGAGACTAGTATATCTTAGTTATCTTCAGATAAATTGTAGTGATTTACTCTGAATTTACTTTCAGCACCACCAATGCAACCTCTTTCCTGTGTTGGAAAAATAGTCATGCTGACTGGGGTAGGTTGTAAATATAGTGCTCTTGTGCAAGGTGGTAATGATCCTAAGCACTCACTGTGTCTTGGGTGTATTGACAATATAAGATACTCTTTAAAGAACTGACTTTGGAAGACATACCTAGGCTCGAGATTGGCTAATTTGAAATAGTGAGAGATATGAATAGAATTTCATGAGAACAGTTGTAAACATTCCCCAACTAGCTGAAATGAATTAGGCAAGAAGAAATTAAAAGATGCAAGGTTCATTGATAAATATACAAATTCTATCTCTTTTGCCACTCATAGTATCTCTCCATCCCATTTACATTGTCTTTTAACAAATCTTTTAAGACGTCCCCACTTCTTATTTTTTAGGATTATTGTAGTATTATTAACACTATGCATTATTTTCATTCTAGGTTGTTTGATGGAAGTTAATTAAACCCTTTTAAGCCACTTGAGACTTAATTGAAATAAACAAGCATTATCGTATCCATCTTCTTGCTGAAGGAGATGAATCACAGAAAAGTTAAATTGCTTCTTAAGTCATAAAACAAGTCAGTAGGCAAATCAGGGATAGCACTAAGCAGCCTTGGACTTCTAGACTCCTACTGTAATCATAACATTAGCCTGGCTTCCTAGAACCAGTATGTCTGAATGAGATAATTTTATTCAAAAGAGTTCTCAATTATCCTCACATTCTTGTTAATTCCATTATTACTGTAGCCAGTAGGAAAAAAATCAGCCAAAGATTTTGGTGCTGATATATTATTTTCGGTGAAAGGAAAGACGACTGCAAGACAGTATGGATAAAATCATTTTGCTAATGGGGTATTTTTTTTAACATGAGCAGGTGTCAGTATTATAAACTTGCAAGAAAGGTCAGGTGCTGTGTTTCGGTATGATGACACCTTCCTTTGTAAATGAGCATGTAATACATCTCTAATTTCCTTAGTCAGGCACACCTCTCCCTGCCTTCTCTTCTGGACTATTCTACCTCACTATATCCACAGATGGCAGGTCTGCAGGGACAATACCTCCGGCATAGTTTTCTTCCATCAGAAGAGTCACTTGGCCAGCCATTGCCTTTCAGTGAGACCTGCTTCCCTGTTCTTCTGTACTTAATAACAGTACAAAGCTGGGAGGAAGGAGGGTATTGAAAAGGATGGTGATGCAGCCTATGTATGCAGACAGCTAGGCCTCTGAGACACAGTTGATGTAGGTGGGCCCTACCACTGGGAAGCAGGCAAGGCTGCAGGTTCTTTGTGGACAGTGGCTTCTGCAGGAATTGTGCAGAAGCACCTAGCCTTGAACTGAGTCTATCTCATGTGGGAACTCCATAAGACACCAACATAAGAAGGGCAGAAGCTTTCTGAAGCAGTCCAGTAGTCTCCAACACCCTGAGGAATAAAACCACGCCGGGGCAGGTCTACCAGGCCTTCCTCTTGCTCCCTGCCTGAGGCAATAGGATAACCATCTGTGTATGGCTCTGATAAGTCAGCACCAAACACCCGCACTGTACATTGCACACTCTGTCTGTCATTCTGTGTGCTGCCTACAAACACATGACAGTGGCAGCAGGACCTCAGCAATTTTCCTGATTTCTCCTTTTTATTCCTGATTTCCATTGGCGCAAGAGTAGCAGACCATCACTAGGCAGCTTTTCACAGAGTAGCTGGACAGTTTCAATTTCTGCTTGAAAATATCAGCAATGAAAAGGCCTTATGCTTCAGTGTTACAATTTTCACCTGGCTGAGGGTAGTTTATATCACACAATTTAACAATCCTTGTTATTAGAGCATATTTAAAATATCTTAATCAATGCAATCATACACACAAAAAGGTGTGTGTAGCTGTAAATCTCATCAGCACCTGACAGCATGCTCAATTTCACATGCAATTACCTGGGTAGACCATGTAATTATGCCACATAATTACTCATGCACTTTTTGAATGAAGTTGCATGTCTGCAGCTCGAGATGATACAGCCTTTTCCTGCCAACCAAAGTCCTCTGGCACTTTTTCCACAATGTGCTCCTCCTATTTTAAGAGAACAGGGCAGAAATTGAAGCAAGTTCTCTGGGAACTCAGTTAAAATATAAACATTATGTTTTAGGCAGTGAATTTTGTTTTAGGACATGAAGACCAATTGATGAAATGTATTGCTGTTAACCTGTTGTTGCTGATACCTACTAAAACTCTGCTGTTGGCTCTCCCTGAGGGCAAAAGATAACAAATAGGAAATTCCTATGCAGGAAATAATGGCAAACCACATTCTTTGCTGCACTTAAATCTACTCACTGTGGCAAATAGCAGGAATTAAAGTAATGGCAGTTATAATTCCCAGTTACTCTGCGATAATCTGTTTCAGCCTCAGAATAGACTTTATCCCGGTTTACACTACAGAAGACTACCTCTAGAGGCTAAATATGTCACCTCTGACTGCTGGGCTTCTGCTGAAACCATGCAGGAGGTGTGCAGGTATGACACTTACAGGCAAAAGGCTGATTTGCCATTGTCTTGTATCTCACTTTGTTCTTTAATTGTATTTGTTCAAACAGAAGTGGGATGAAATGCTACAGTTTCATATCATTGGCCTGCAGGACTGTGCAGAGTGCATGAGAGGTCTTACAGCTGACCACTGCTAGGCTTCTTTGTCATTCAAAATATAAAGTAAAAAAAATTGGAGAGAACTATATTAAAAATGTATGTCATATGAACTCACTCAAAACACCTTATTCAGGAATAGAGGGTTTCTTCCATCACGTTATCACTTCTTTAACATAAAGAAAGCATCTTAAAATATAAGAAAGAGGTTTAAATAGGAGAAGAATGTGTTTTCTGCCAAAAAGTAATGCAGTTGTTCAATAATTCATTGAAACAATGTCAAAATCATACTACCTTTTGCTTGTTCCAAATCTGCAGGTTATGTGCCAAAATAAGTTTTGTTGATTAATATGCCAACCATCCGTGTCACACCAGCTTTATTTCCAGTAATACAGCCACCATTCCTGCAAAACAAGCTCCTATGCAGTGAGCACAATTCAATCCCTAAAATAAGGGAAAAAATGTAAGGCAAATGGCAAGGAAAGACAGATAAAGAGCAATACTCCCAAGCACTAATACAACCTTTGCAAAATTAGTCATTTTAATAGGTCCATTTTCTGTATAGGAGGTGATCAGTCCCACTGTTCCTTTTGTGAGTGTACCTGACTGCTGGTGAGCAGATCTGTCTTGCTCTCTGACTAGGGAGGAGGTACAGGAAGAAGATTAAGAGAGAAAATGTACAAAGGAAATGCCCAGAGATGGAAACTGCAGTATGCCATCTATGTAGTGTGGCAGTTAATGTCAGGCTAGAAATCTTAGCACATGGCTTTGCATTCAGTACTCAGCTGAAAACAGAACTTCCTTTATTCAGAGGTCACTGGGGTTCTTAACACCAGTGCAGCCCAGAACATCCTCAAAACTATTTTCTACAATTTTGTAGCAATCTAAAAATCAAAACAAGGTAATTTTGATATTTTTCCAAATATCTATATGCTGTTAAAATTGAGAATTCCAGAGCAATTCCACTCTAATTTAGAATACAATTTCCTTACTTTTCTTTCTTTCTTTCTTTTTTTTTTTTTTTTAAGATTGCTGAAGCTGATTTTAAAAAGTGCGTTAAGCATTTTTGAAAACATACACAGTCTTCTGCTGTCCATGTAGAAATTAGCATACATAGTAATGTACTGGATAAATTTTACAGTGACTCCTGCTGTATTTCTGTCAAAGTAATAATGTCTGCTTTATACAGTAATTTAAATGTGTAGATCTCAAAGCCCTTGAGAAAAGGGATTGTAGTCTTCAACACTAGAGATTGCTGCTGATGGGGAACCTCAGGAATGGGGAGATAGGGAGATAATGGATTCGATGAAGATCATCCAAGATGTCGAGACCAGAACTGAATCCTGCTCTCCTTGGAGCTTGGCCAGTTCTTTCCTCTCAGCCACATCTTTTCCTCTCCATGTTTAATATATCCAAGATAATTTTGTTTTATAAAGATTTGCTGGAAGCAGTGATAGATAAAAGGAAAGTACTCTGAAGGCTGTAACAAACAAAAGTCATTTGGGTTTCACTAACGTAGTCAGCACCTTGCTTTGTGTACGACTCTCTTCTTTTGCAGGCCAGCAGGTCTTACAACCCCTTTTATACATGTGTAGATTAAATATAGACAGATTTCTTCCCCTTGTCTTCCTTCCAGAAGGTTGCTCCAGATCTTCTCTGATGCACTGTGTAGAAACTGTCTGTTGTCAGCTTACTCATAGCTACTTTTTGGACCATTTATTTTCATACCTGCATTGTTCTCTAGGATAAACCTCCTAGTAAGTTTTACATGTTTCTGAATCTGTACCTCAAAAGCCTACAACTGTTATACTAAGTAAGCTAAGCTATAAAATACATTATTAGCCTAATGAACACAGGTACAAAGTGAACTTCCTTTTATGATCTCTCATCTGTATCTAAATACTATTTAGATTGTCCAAGTGTGATTTATACTGTGTACTGACTCTTATTCAAATTTAATTTCATTCAGATTTGTATCATATTTATAAAAAAGAATCCTGGTTAGGACCATTTAAATGTAGGGTTTGGATTTTGAGTGATCCCCTGTTGTGCCAGGAGCTGGATTCAATGATCCTTGTGTGTCTCTTCCAAACCAGGATATTTTATGATATGCTGTATTACTGAGCTCTCTTCTTACTGTCATTGCAGGGTCTCCATCATCAGCATAGTTCAGATTTTGTGAAATACAATATTGAGCTATGGACATATTTATGTCCATGAGTACACAAACTTTGCTCCAACACGTATCGAAAAAAATTGCAATATTACGATGCATCTGTTTAAGTAAGAAATTCAGTATTCAGAAAATGGACAATCATAAGAAATCATGTATAGCCCTGTCCCCTTACTCTCAAAAGGCTAGGAATTATTAAAGACCAGTTATATTTTAGAACAGAAAGCCAAAACTCCAGCACAAATTCCTTATCTAATATAGTGCGAACAGGCCAGCAGCTCTCTGACTTTATTACAGTTCTTCATTCCACCCTTGGATGAAGATGAAGATTTCCTTTTACCCTTTTTTTTTAGTGTTTATTATCAGCAGTGTTGCTAAAATGAAGGATGAAGAAGGTAAAAAGACAAAGCATATCTAAAAAGCAATTTCACAAAAAAAAAAAGACATGAAAAGATACGGCCACCTTCCTTTTAACACCACAGACTATTTGGGGATGAAGAAGAGTCTTGAATAGCAATGAAGGCTAGCTTCAACAAAATGAATGCCTTTACGAAATAGTAAAAGCTATGCCTCTGGAAAGCTAAGATGCTGTTACAGCAAGGCTTTCAATCAAAGATAGGATTCATCTGACATTATGTAGATATCTGTGGTGTAGGCATCTAGACTGCAGATACCCACATCTTAACAAGACACTCCAGGCTTACTTTGAGACCATGGATGGAAAAATAGACACATCTAGGCTGTGATTCATTCCATCTAGATTAGGTCTAAAATAGGTCATATGAATCACATCCTATAAGTGCTTGTTTTCCTCCACTGAATGTAAGGAGAAACTTGTAGATAGATGTAAATACCTACGACTTGTAGGTAGGCCTCTGAAGTTACAGAAGATGAATCTCTCTTCAGACAAGCTCTCTTTCTCTGGTACAAGGAATTTCAGGCAGAAAATATAGGGTGAAGAAAACCAACCAAATATAGGAAAGAAAAGTAGTAGGGCAGGTATCCATAGACATCATTGAGCTGGTCAGAAATTAGTCTGAAAAAAAAAAAAAGTCGAAGGTATTAGAACTTATACCAATTATTTCCCAGAAATGATTGTGTTTCCCTTAGTGGGGGAGTGGGCTCTCTATAAGGGAGACCAGAAGCTGTTGATGTGCTCATTACATTACCAAAAATTTTATCACTGAATTTGTCTCAGTGTCCAGAAAAAGAAACGGGTTATTCGTTATGGAATTGTTCTGCAATTTACTGTCTTGGAGAAATTAATCTCAGCAGTATTTTGAAAATATTAACGCAAAATACTGAATTTCTATTTAAATGTCTTCAGATAATCTGCAGAGATGTCATATAACATATGTGCACAGGAGCTTAAATTTGTCTCCGAAGACTTCACTCCTTTTTGACCAAGAATTACACTGTACTCTTATTAGATTTCCTATCAGAAAGTAATTAATTCAGTCTTGATTAACGGATTGGATTTATGGCTGTTTGCTATGTGTTCTTTTCTACAAAACCACTTGAGGAATTTCAAGTTTTCTGAACAGCCTTTTTGTTGAGATCTATTTGCTCAGAGCACTCTTTTCCTCATGGTTTAGCTAATGTTTTAGATTGATTATATTTATTGACAGTGAGACTAGTCCAATTGATTGACTTTCTAAAACATTAACTTCTACAGCCTTCATTTAAACTGCCAAGATTTCCTCATTTACACTTGAAATCATCCTATGTACCTCCCTAGTAAAAGAGAAGTCAGACAACACATTTCTTTCTCTCAAGGAGAAAAAGAAGAGAAACGTTGGAACCATCTCATAGGCCTTCCTTTTCTGACTTAGAGCTGTCATTTCTGAGGACTCTAGGAAGGCAGGTGAGGGCATCCACCCTCATATTATCATCCAAAATGTTTGTAGAAAAAATGATGTTGTACTCTTTAATCAAAAACTATTTCTTACTGATTCTCCCTCTGATTCACCATTGAACTACAGCAGAGTGCTGTCAGAATTAAGGCATTTCCTAGAGCATTTGTTAGTCAAAGATCTCCAGTGGTTAAAATGGAAAAGCCAGATTTATAGAGGAGGTGGGATAAACAGGCAGGGACAATAGCCAGGACAGATTGTCTGTGATTGTAATGGATGGGGTTTGGTGTCCAAAGTGGTCCTCCATTCTCTGTACTCACCATCTCACATCTCTAGCAAAAAGCCAGAAAACTGCATGTGACTCTATAAGGAACGAGGAAGAATAGATTTACAAAATAAATTCAGTTTACCAACTGAAGGTACGGTGATACTGTTTTATATTTTTCAGTGTTGTGTTTCAAGCAGGCTCTCATAGGACACAGACCAATGGGCACAGAACAGTTAATTGAGAGTATCGGAAAGTTCACCTCATCTCATATTAAGATCACTCTGGTCACCTCACATAGACTTCTCCAGGGAAAGATCTGTAAATTACTAAAAGGGAATGAAACAGTTGAACTACGAGGCTTTACCATTAGGATTAAATTAGATTGTTATTTTTCAGGGATACATTTTTCTTTAGTTAAAAGTTCCTGAAATAACAATTCGTTTGTGTTGCTCAAAAAACTTCTATCATGAGAATTCTTTCTTGCAGTTAAGGTATCAATTACTTCATGACTTCTGTTCTGTCAACTGATAAGCCCTTCGATGTTTAATCTGAGAGACCTTTAAAGATACGATCTAGATCCTATGCACCGGTACATAATCCAAACTGGGAAAATAAAAATAATCCCAAGGAAACTGTAGAAACCACTAGAAATAAGATCAGTATTTCGGTCTTTGTAATCATGACTTATACTCAGTTTCAAAGATTAGGTCTCTCTTGTGTTTTCTGTACTTATTTTCTACTCCTGTCTGTGAAGAAAGCACTAGAGATGCAAGCCTAGACCTACAATTGATATAAACTAACACAACTCCACTGAAATCAACAGAGCTAGAATGCTTTAAAACTGCTAAGGATCTTTTCCTACATCTTTTTTAGAATGGATATATTTATTTATATCAAAGTGCAGAGCTCAACACAGCAGTAATCTCTAAGACACAGACCTGTCTATGTTTTATGATAAAGGAATTGCATTTCTTCTAGATGTGATGATAAAAATCTACTATTTCTTGGAAGATGACTTGCTGGAACCTGGATAAATTGAACATACCTTATTTTGCTAGGAATTGAAGAGATGTGGTTGCAAACCTAACTAGGGAAGGAGGTTTCTGGTGTTAATGCAGATAAATTAGCAAGATTGTGTTGGTGTCATTCAGGGGTGGATTGTGTTGTTATTTTTTTTACATATTAATAAAGAAATACAAGTTCGTAAATACTACTGTGGTTGTACAAAATGCATGGATCCAGTGCAGGGTATCAGTAAATTGTCACAGTGTTAGTATATTCTAAAAAATGTAATACTTTCCAGTAGGCCAAGTTCAGCTCTGTCACAAGATCTAATCCAATCCACTGCTTGTTTCTTGTTTTTCGTTTGTTTGTTTGTTTGTTTTCCTGAAGCCTGTTAGATTTGGAGGGGGAGAAGATAATTTTCCCAGCTCAGAGGCTGAGTATCTCTGGGCTTGCATCTTGCCATCCTCTTTCTTAGGGAACTCACACCATTTGACTGCACTAACTGTGCAGTGACTGAAACAGAGGTGTCCTCTTATTCACGTGGTGACTGTGGTTACGTGTGTATATGTATGATGGAGCTGCATGTCGTACACCTTAGACATAAGGGAAGCACTGAATCAAGAACGCAAGACACAATTTTCTGCTCATTTGAAGGATGAGGAAAATATAGTCTGTTAGAGTCAAAATGTTGGACAATGTTGCAAAGAAGTTCTTCTCAACCACTGGCTTGCAGAAAGCATTGTGCTTTAAAACTAGGTTCTAAGAGCATAAATTGTATAGTAATATACAATACAGCAAAGTATAAATTGTCTTCAGCGCATCACCTGCTCAGCAAGCTTTGTCTATGGCTCAGCCAAGTCATGGGTTGTTGGCTTACCCAGCAAATCTTCTGCCTCTCTTGAAGAGACATTTATTTAATAGCCAGTTTTTAAGTAAATACTTATTTATTTTTAGACTCTCAAGTGCATTTGTTCTTGTTATTGATGCCGCTTCACCTGACACAATGCTGGAAATATTTCCAGTTGTAATTATGCAACAAAATATTTCTTTGTTGTTTCTGTTTGGATTTTATGGTCTGAGAAATATTTAGTGTTGGCGAATGCCTGCCATTTCTGTTCAATACTTATAGTTTGTATTTAACAGGACGGTGTGAAAACTGGACAGTTAATGCATCATATGATTTTGCTGAAAGTGCAGGTGCAAATCCCTGCCGCAGAGTATTACTGAGGTCTTCTTCAAGTCAACACCACCAGGAGAAAAACCCTGATGACTGTGTGCACAGTACACGTGCTGCCATGGTTGGAGCTGCACAGTTGAACAGAGGTGACAGCCCTGAAATCAGAGCGGCCATTTCACTGCTACCATGTGGCATGATCTAGCAGACAAAAGCTCACCTGTGTGACCACAAGGGGGAAGAGAAATGAGTCTAGAAGAATCTGGACTTTCTAACTAAACTTTGAGAAATAATCAGAAACATTGCTTTGCTCAATGGGACAATCCTAAGAGAAAGCCATAGGGAATAGGCTCAGGGAAAATTGTTTGGTAAAATTGTTTGCCTGATATGAATCTTTATTTGGCACTAAAACGAGGAACACAACGTAGCCCTCCAGCTTCCCAGGTCAGCACTGTGACTAGTCAGTGACGGTTACAACCTACTTGATCAGCTTTCCAAAATGGCTGCTCTCACCCTCCCATCTCCCAACCCTCCATGAGGTAGCAAGCCACCTACAATTTTTTTCTGCCCTACTTTCTTTTTTAAAACAAATCACAACACCGCCAACTTCTTTTACATGGCAGTCTCGGCCGTCTTTCACTACGCTGGTCCATCTAGCCTGTTATTTAAATTCTGCCTGGAAAAAAAATTCTTCCACAGTGCCCACACAAAGTGAGTCAACGTTCCTCTCCATTCATCTCAGAGAGACCAGAATTGCATCCAACATGTTTTCTTTAAAAAAAAAGAAAAAAGAAAAAGAAAATGAAAAATAGAGAAAGAAGCCTGGGTAAAAACATTGGGACATGCATACAAATCAGATGAAAAGTTGTGCAACTGTGTTTCTACAACCCTTAATCTTCCTCATTCACACCCTCCCTACTAGCTAATGCATTGTGTGAGCCTAGCTGGTTAAATATTAACTTTCTTTCTGCATAACAGAATATTAAAAAAACACATGGTAATAACAATTTTTCCATGCGATCATGCCTTTTTTTCTTTCCTTTTTTTTCCTGAGATGGATTTTTGAGTTAGACATATTGCTTGCTTCTGTGTTTCACCCCTGCTATCTGTAAGGCTTGTTTCATTTGGCCACACTTCAAAGCTCAGTGTAACTGTGTGGACCATCAATTCTGTCTTAGCTTCTGATCATTGAATCATTAAGGTTGGAAAAGATCTCCGAGATCATCCAGTCCAACCACCAGCCCATCCCCACCATGCCTCCTCACCATGTCTCTCAGTGCCATATTTGCACTGTTCCTGAGCACTTTCAGGGGTGGTGACTCCACCACTTCCTGAGACAGCTTGTTCCAGTGCCTCACTGCTCTTTCTGACAGGAAATTTTTTTCATACCCAACCTGATGTTTGGTGCCATTAAAGGTTTGGGGCAAGGCCTTATGGATGAGGAGTGACAAATCACTTGCAGAGGTAGAGTAGCAAGGGCTGAGCTGTGGTACATGAATTTCTGCTGCCCTTGGAAAAAGCCCCAGTGCTTGTTGTGCTGAAAAAATCAAGCGTTTCCCATCTGTTAATTTATTAGATGGATTTGATTAACGCTGATTATTACTGACAAAATAGTGAAGTGTCTTTAGATGTGAAGAACTCTCTACAAACAGGTTCACCACGCTTTTGCGCTGATACTGAGGTGCTGACGTGAAGTATGGTTGGAGCTTGATGATCCTTGAGGTCCCTTCCAACCCAAGCCATCCTATGATTCTATGATCATCTTAGAATGTAGATTTTAAGGTTGTTACATTAATAACTAACAAAGTGAGCCAGTAAAGGCAATGTTTCATCAAGAAATTCTTCCCTTTTCCTTTGAAGTATGGTTCCTTTGAACCATACTAAAATACTGTTACACCAGGATGAGGGATCCTAGTTTATGGAGTTCCTTTACTTCAACCACAGCTATCAAGATAGCATAACTGAGCAACCACCATAGCTTCTGGATATCTCAGAATCACAGATCTGTAGGGGTTAGAAGGGATCTCTGGAGATCACCTAGTCCCACTCCCTGCTAAAGTAGGTTCCTTACAGCAGGTCACAAAGGAATGTTCAGATGGATCTTGAATATCTCCACAGAAGGAGGCTTCACCCACTCTCTGGGCAGTGTTCAGTATTTTACAGAAAGCACTTTCGCATCTATCATCTGCAGTCTCTTTTCGTAAACTATGAACTAATAGTAATAAAGGCTAACAGACTACTTTTGCACAGAGCTATGGGAACCCAGCTCATTTTGCTAGATATAGTTGGGTAAAGCGAATGGCAATTCTAACATGGAGATGTAACTATAGCACATTTCCCATCAAGGTTTTTTGGAAACCTTACATTCAGCTCAATTCTGCAAAACCCAGATGTGATGCTTTTTGCAGAAAGCCTCTGCAAAGGTAGCACATATAGATTCTGAATAAATCATAATAAACTCATAATTCCCTGAAATCAAAAAAGATTGCACAACTGATTTCCATATGATCTGAATTTTCATTCATGGTGTCTATGTTTTGACAGACTTAACTTTTCTGATATTCCAAGAAATGTGCAAAAGTTGAAGGTTTTCACAATTTGGAATAATATAATTTCAATTGCATTTCAAAACAAATAGGAAAGTTTTAAGATGAAAACATTTTATATTTTGAAAGTACACTCACTAGCTTGCCTCTGTACTGTCAAAATTATTAAATCAATTATTAAGTTATTAAAAATAAATTAAATTAACGGAACTAAAAAAGAATAGATAAAAGTGGTATGGACGATAGAGACACGTGAAAAGAGGCTCAACTCCACTGAACGCAAAAATATTTTTTAACATTTTCTGGAAGAAAGGAGAGCTGATTGCTTCATTTTCAGAGAAGAGGTGCGTGTGCTAAAGGAATCAACATGACACCTCTCTGCAAAATTCACCTCTGTGCAGAGGGCCCTATGCTATGCTTTTAAAGATTATTTGAGGGTAAAGCTTTGCAGATGTCTTCTACTGAGGATGAGGTTTTCATCCCTTCCAAGCAGAGACTTCAGGAGTGATCACCAATGAAAGAGTGAGAAAACTCCCTTTACATTACCTCTAGCTTACCAGCAAGCCACAGAAGACAAGATTTGATCTTAAATCTTGTAGTTTTGATTAGAGATTTAGTTCCTCTGAAATGCCAATTGTTTTCTCTGGATAACCCACCAGAGCCTTGTGTCTGTGCCTAGGTTTTGCACTGATTCTGTATGTTCGTTTTAACAATGAAGTCTGAATGAATCACAGGGAAACGATAGGTTACAACTTAAAAAAAAAAAAAAAGAAAAGAAAAAAAAAGGAAGAACTCCTGACAAACACGGATAATTGACTTCATATATGAGCTTTCCCCAGTCTCCAGTCTATTCATTTTTGCAGAACATCTCAACAGAAGAATCAACATAAATCTGACATTCTTTTGGAAAGCCACCTCTAGGTGGAAGTATTGACCCTGCAGATAGAGACGAGCTCATAAATATCTATGTGGCAGCAGTGATGGCAATGTTTTTTAAAGCTACTTCCTCCACTATTTTGCTCTTGAAACTGCAATTAGATGGGGTGCCTTGAGATTTATATATATGAGGGCAGGTTGCAAAGTATCCTGAGCCAGGAGTTTTCTTCTCTCTTGGCCCGGATTCAGTGGACACAGTTCAAAGCAGCACTTCAAACATGCTGGACATTCGCCTTTGGTGAAAGCAGCAATAAAGGGCGCACTCCTGCTTATAAATATGTGCTTATGTGCGTTCCCCAGCCTCAGAGCTTGCCACATTGACCATTTTTTATCAACGCTGAGACCTGCATCAACATAGTCTAATGACAATTATTTCATTTAAATTGTAGAAAAAAAAAAGAAAAAGAAAATTGCTGCTACTTCCATTCCCCTCTTTTGAGAATGAATTGTGAACTCCTGCCTCCATAGCTGAATGGGTCATACAAAGGATTACTCCTGTACTTAGGAAAGTACTTCGAGTGCTATAGATTGTAAATGATATGTAAGACTAGGCACTGTCATTATTCCTGCTTTGTAGAGTAAAGGTGTTATTCACAAGGGACCTGAAACCAGTCTTCTCAGGCTAATTTGTGCAGAATTACTGAGGTAAGATGGACCATTTAGTTCACTTATCCAGATGATCGTGACACTTCTTCTTTTCTCCCTCTCTAAGCTCTTAGTTACAAATTGTGAGAGAAATTTCCAAAAGGCACAGAAATGCTGAGTTTCCCTGAAAATCTCCATGAGTTAGATCCACCAACTACATTTTGCACTCTAAAAGTAAATAGTAAATCATCATTATGCTTTTGGAAGGGGGTCATCTTCTTTATCTACAATCTAAGGAGGGGTTCTGTTTGGTTAGATCAACAGTTACATAAATGGCTAAGTGATTTGAGAGTAATGCTGAACACTGTTTTTCCTGTAGGTAGGTTTTATTTACCACCAAAAACATTCATCTTGACTTAATGTCATTCATGGACCACTTGTTGTGCAGGGAAGAGTCTGGGAGGAAGGTGGAACCGTTGCTGGTACATCATAAAGCTCTGTGGTCATAGCTCATATATGCCTACAGGGATCATGATTGAACTCTTCATATCTGAACAAATTTACTTGTGTCTCCCACAGTGATGAATGTAATAAACTTGATGCTACAGAGCACCTTTGGGTACTCCATGTAGTTGTTGATAACTACTAGAAGCTCTGTTCTGCTGTGCATTAGAAAGCAAAGTAAAGCTGGAAGCAGCATGTTGATGGAATAACTACAGATCTGAATTCATGACATGGTGGAAAATCTTGTGTCTAAAATATATCCTGAGTTTCTAGGAAGGCTCTGCCGCTTGTGCAGCACCTTAGTAGTGTTCCTACCCATGCAGTTACTCCTCAATAGGCTCAAGCAAGGAACTGTTTTGTTTCTTCAGGCTCAGAACTGACATTGCCATCATGTCCAGTCTTTCCTCTGTAGCACTGGAATACATCCTGAGAAGGTGTGCATGTGTGAGCAACCAAGTCAATGAGAGAATCAAGTTCCATCCACAACTGGTGTGCAACACTAATTAGGTCAGGCAGGCACAGTGATGTGAGTTGTTTGTTCTTTGGATGGAGACAGCCAAGAGAGGAGTAGAGCGAGGTTAAGCCCAGCAAGCAAAGGCCAGCAGAGACTGGTCAGCTTTCCAAATGGGTGACAGGAATCTCTGGACACTGTGTATGTTTATACATGGATATCTGTGTATCTTTCAGTATACATCCATTGGTATAGTTCAGTAGACTCAAAAGGTCACCTTTTCCCCACGCAGTTCTGACTGATACTGACTATTGGTCTCATCAGAGACAAATGAAGGCACCCTGTGCAAGGCCGGAGCTGGGAAGTAACTTTTTTCACTCACACCAGATGCACAACCAACACACTGTTTTCCAGATGCTCTTATTTTCAATTGAAGAACTAGATGCCAGGAGAAAAACAAAGTTCCTATTAATAATATGTTGAATTTCTTTCCTTCAGCATTTCCTTCAACCTTTCCTTCAAGCTGCAGTGGCACCAGCCTGTGCACTATGTTTTATACAAGTCGTAACATTTTCTCATAACTTTCTGAAGTACCAAGTTCAAGGAAATGGCTTCTTGTTCACAGTGTTGCTCACTGATTGGTTACATGCTCATATAGAGGTCAAAGTTTGATCTTATTTATGCCCCTGTAAACTGCAAGAATTGCTGCATTCCCAATACAGGAATATCACTTCAATGCTAATATTTGTTACCATTAAGCTATTTGGATTATTGACTTCTGACTGCTTGGAATTAGTCTGGAAACCAGATCCTTACCTTCCACCTTTTTACCTGGTTATCTGAAAGATCAGCTGCACACTTGAGTTTGTGCTTTGAATTCTGGCATCTTTCTTACACCCGTTCTTTATTAGGGGAAAAAATCTAAATGGCAGAGCATACATCCTCCAAGCTTTTCACTACACCCACACAGTTCTTTTTCTTTAAAATCATGGCCTATTCCAAACTGGAAAGGCAGCAGTCTAGCTAGAAGACAGGTTATGTTCAAGAGAGAAAGGAAGGAGGTGGCTGAATCATAGCAATTTAACTCTGGATGGGTGGATGTAAATCCAGCCTCTGGCTGCTGCTATCACAAGCTTAGTATGCTTTCAGATACAGGGAACAGCATATTGTTCTAGGTAATGAAGGCTAGAGGTCAAGTCAGGCTATTCATTTGCCTTTATTGCTTGCACTCCAACAGGTGCAATATTCATTGCCTCTGCTATGAGCAGTGATCTCTGGCACGACTAATGAAATATCAAATCATATTTTATTTACTTCCTTTCTTCAGCACCCATCAATAACCACACTGATAAACCCCAAACTGATCATTTAGGGTTTTCTAAGAATGCTCTCAAGTAAAAGCCAGCCATTGGTAAAGAAGTAATAGGCTCCTTTAGGTTTTTTTCTTAAAACAAATGCTACAACACAATCAATTTATTCTGCAACATTCCTTGCCTTTTCTGCATGTTAAAACTGCTTCTTCTGGAAGAAGCTAGATTTACATATTTTTCCTGAGAATATCCTTGTTATACTCAGTATTCACAAAGGGCTGAAAAGACACACATCTGACTGTCTCTTAATAACATGCTTCACTGTCCTGCATGCCCAAGTCACGAAGGATGGCTCTGGCCACAGATCAGTTGTCATCATTCTCCCAGGAGTGGACACTTATACCTGCTGTCTTGTCTTCACTAAAACAGGCAGGAGGATGGCTTTTATTATTTTTTTGACATTGATTTGCCTCCGAACCAGGTAGCTTCTGAGGAATACCAGCACTTGGTCAGAGTGTACTTTGCAGCAAAAATCTTCCATCTCAGTGAGCTCCATTTCCAAAATTTCATTTCCTTCATATTACCATGTGAAGGAGTCTCCTCCAGACTCATCCTCTCATCCTCCTTCCTTCCTTTTTCTTCCTTCCTTCAGCATTTTGTTTTTCTGCTTTTTATATGGAGATCTCAGAGGATTGCTTGGGAGGCTGATACTGCTGTCTTAGGGTCGGTGTTGTTGGTCACTCCTGGGGAGCACTAGGTTGGTTACTGCCCAGAGATGGGAGGAGACTCGCTATGTTTCATCTGCAATAGTTCAGAGGTGATGTCTTCTACACACATGGATGGCCCAGCTGGAAGCAAGAACAGGATGGGAGATTACTCAGAGTTCTTGGATGGGATATGTTGCTGCCTTTCCCATCCTTTAGCTCCTGAATGTAAATATTCCAGCTGAACGATGACAAAAGCAGGGTGGTGTTTTGGGGCTCATTTCATTTGCAGATATTGGATGTGAGAAAGGCAATGTTTTCTCCAAGGGGGTTAGCAATCTGTCTGTACCTACAGGTCTCTCTTTGATTACAATTAATTAATCACTAGTACATGTCAGATATGTGCCAAGTACTCTCTGATCAGAGAAGCTCCCAGTCAAAGGACAAACACGTACAGATAGGAAAGGAAAGCCAGACAACATTTTGTCCTTTATGGAGTAACTGCTGCAAAAGCAAATGCGTAGTAGTTTGATCTTTTGGGGAGTATCTTTTAGGATGATAACAGAGAATGTCCACTGGAATTAGGAAAGGAAACTTCATTAAGATGTTTTGCCTCCCAGCTTTTTCTTCAGTAAGTTTTGCTTTTCCAGCCTATTCCAATCCAGCTTCTGACCAGAACTAATGAGGTAGGTAAGAGAGAAGCAACAACATTCCTTCAAGGTGCAATGGGGATAATTCACCTGAGTTACATTTCAGAATGTCTCAAGCCTTTGAAACAAGCGCCAGTTTCTTAGTGGATTTAGACCTGTCTCAGACATATTTGTTCTGAGAACTTGCAGAAGATGGGTGATGCTGACACTTCATCTGGTCTACCACATTCGTCTGCTCTTTCAGTTTCTCTGTCCTGGAAACAGCCTAAGAGGCTATTAGATGGACACCTAAGAAGGATAAAAGCTTTGGTTAGTGACTGAATCCATTGTGACTGGCTGGAAAGAGATGGTCTGAGGCTTGCCTACAACTTCTGCTCAGAAGCAGTGTGCTCTCTTCATTGAGAGGAAAGCATTAGCTCAATATTAGATCATTTTAAATTTAATGCTGTGAGGGTTTTAAAGATTTATGTAGATTATCTGTATGTACTTTTGGGTGCAGAATTTCATAATTGTTGACCCAAACTGCCTTCAAAATCCTTGTGGTACTCCTCAGTGTTACAGAGACATTTCATTAGCTCTGATTTGTCCTCTGATTGCCATACCGCAGGTTCACTTTGCATGAGACTTAAATACAGTGGAGCCTTAAGTACTTATGCCTAAGTCCAGGTTCATAACCATTAGCTGTAGGCTCTGAGCACTTGTCCTGTAAAGTTGTTTGCAGTAGCAAAGCTCCTCACAAATTCAATGGGATTCTTGATTCTGTGTATGGAATCTCTTGGAAGGAATGCACTTTGAAAACATTTTGGTGTGCTTATGGGAGAGAAAACGAATGTTAATAATGTTATATGTAGTAAACTGAAATTTCTATGGAGATACATTCACTAGAACACCTTCTGTGGCACTTTAAGACAGTTTTCTTCCAGTGAATTTATTCTACAGTAGACAACTAAATGATTTTCAGGATTTGGGTCCCAGCAAGTTGCTGAATTAGTATTTTCAAGGAGAAACACAATAAGAAACAGTAATGTAAATGTCAAAATGTTACATACTGTGGCAGCTTCTGCTTATGTGTGCTTAGACATATACAAGCCATGGTTCCTCTTTGCAGAGACCTCAGGGCCTGCTTATATTTTATTAATTGACTGCATCTGACCTGTTAACTTACAGTGACAATCAACATCAGTGACTACAATGTGCTTCCTCTCCTTTGAGAGCTGTCTTGCCCAAAGCTCAATAAATTGAACTAGTGGCTTAAAATGACCTTAATTTCTCCAAATTAGAAGTTTCATGTCCTACATGTCCCACAGATGGAAAATGAAATAGACTGATAAATTATTAGACTGATGACCTCTTTTGTGACAGAAATATCAAATTTAAAGTAGCTTTTTTTTTTTTTTTTCAGTAATCAGAAGACCAAAATGAATCTCAGCTTGAAAGAAACTGATGTGTTTTATGTGTTGAAACCAGACTTAACATAAATACTGACCTTTTGGTGACCTCAGAAAGAAAGGACAAAGATTAAATTTGCTACTCCCCTACTTGCTTGCATGCAACTCTATTTCTATAGGCATGAGTATACCAAACTCCTACAGCCTGGCATCACGAGTATGTGAAACCAGCCATGTCAGTCATTCAACCTGATAGATATATTTTTGCTATCTTAGACTGCAGTTCTCCAGTGATCACATTCTGGTGCCTTGGAGGACTGCTTGTTGTATGGAAGAGATCATGAAAATCAACATTACGCTTATAGTTCAATCCTTTCTTTAATACTAAGGACTCCATTACAGAGTTACAGAGGGTGTTTCTCTCAGGAAAGAAAAAAAATTCACAACATTTTTATTTCACTTTTTCTCAGGAAAGTCAGTTTGGTGGGAACAGATGCTAAAATTGTTAATTCACCAACTGACTGCTCTTATGACTTCACAAAGATCTGCTATTATTCATATGCAATGTGCTCTTGCTTTCTTTCCCCATGCTCTGGGTTATGCACATCTGACATCAGAGCTGCATCTGTTTTATACTGCTTGCTTTTTATTCTGAGGCCTCACTTCTAATTACTGAAGAAGAAAAGAGATCTCTGCCACATATGCTAGAGAAGGTGAAAGGCTGCAGTCCTACACCAGCTTCACTGAGGTTATACAAAAGCTCAGCTACATTTCATTCAGGCTCCCTGTGCACCAGTTAAGAGCAGGATGCTCTCATGTTAGACTATTTTGTTGCGTGTCAAATAAGCACAACCCTTTATTTCTGTTCTTGAGCCTTTCCAATGTGTAGCGATAACTGGACGCATCAGTATTCTGTCTGCCTGTCTTGAATGGACCTGAGATATTCATCTCTTCAGCAGCTTGAGAGACAAAGAGCAATGGCCAGGGTTAAGTGCTCTGGATGTATGGTGGTGCTTCCTCCTTGAGCATCATCAAGTATACTCAGCTATGGTTCTGTCACGACGTGGGAGGCAGACAAGGCATTGGTGTACCAGCTGCACCAGAAGATGGGCAAGAAAAGACCTCCAGATCACCAAGGGGAGATGGCAGCACCTTACATTGGCAATGCTGCCTGGCATGAGGATTTTGGTAGTTTTGGCTAGCATCTCTAGGAAATTCCAGAAGTAGCCTCAGTTTGCACAAAAGTACAGATCCGTACAGTACAGAAAGGAGGAAAACTGGTATTTGCTAGAACTGTTTCTATCCTGGTCCTTATAGTGATCATTAATCATCTGTCTTGGCATGATTGACAGAGGAGGTCAGGAATGCATGCTTGTCCCTGTGGAGTAACACTGACCACTTGACGGGCTGAATTATGAGGGAATATCTGCTGTTTCCTCCGCAGTACACTGCAGGGGCCACTGCTTCCCATGCACATGGGGTGGGATGCATCAGCGCTCCGTTCTACACGGGTGCTCTACACTTGTGTGCTGCCATTTGCTGTCCACTGGGAACAGCTTCACTGCCTGTTACAAGTGTGACCAAGGGAAAAGAAGATGAGACACTAAAAAGATCTCTGACTTCTTGAAAAGGAAGTGGGTTTTAAAAATGTGGAGCCATTAAGCATTCAACCCTGCACATTCAAAGCAGGGTTCAGCTATTAACAATTTAAGATCCCCCTGCAAGGCATACATACCTCTGCTTCCTCCCTGCTTCTCAAGTAAGGAAACTGCAGCCTAAGCAGCATGGTTAAGTTTCAAGCTAGGTGAGTATCAGAGAGGGAATTAGCATTCATACTCCTTAACTACCAAAACGGGTGTTAGCTCTTCAACACAACAATACCTCCAAGGTCTTGCGTTGAAGACTGAACAAAGCTAATGCAAATTTAATAACGTGCATATATATTTTATGTTTCCACTATAAGGACATGGATTCCTTAGGCTATATGATTTTGACACAGTTGAGAGCAGCACAGATGTGAAGCAAAGAAATGGTCATGTTGTAAAATCTGCAGGAGAGTTTAGCCATCACTGTGAGCCTGATTCCTTTTCTGGTTTTAATAAGGGAGGGTGAGTTTTTCTCAGCTATCTGGATCCCCATTCATTGAGCTAAGCAAATGTTGATTTTTTATGCCAAGCTATTTTGTTCCAATTTTTATATCAGAGGTCCTCACTCTTGAAAAATCACATTTCTTGTATGAAACATGTCAGTCCTTCCTGCCTCTTCTTGTACATATGCACAGCATCATGGAACCATAGAATTGTTATGGTTGAGAAAGGCCTCTAAGATAATCTAGTCCAACCATCAGTCCACCATCACCATACACCCACACGCATGCTTGCACTGAGCTGCTTTTTCCTGTCCTGACTGGGGCACACGGAGGAACACTCCTTTTTTCAGAGATTAACATAGCTGGAGAATACTTGTAAGTGCATGCGTTTATTCCTTTTTCCATGCAAGGAAGGCATTAGGCACCTGAGCGTTTGCTTACATCTAAAGAGAATGAATGCCCTCTGCTTTCTGTTGGGTGGCATGTCAGCTCTGCTGCACAGCTGCCTCTGCACAGTGGCTGAGCAAAACAGAGACGCGTGGGTGATCCCGGCGGACGGGTTGCGGGAGGGAAGGAAACCCAGGCCGGGCGTCCCCGCGCCATCTCGTGGGGAGAGGAGGTAAGCTCCGGCTCCGAGCTCCCTGCTGCCGGCAGTGCAGCAGCCGAGGGAGAAGAGCTCTCCCCGGATTCGGGACCGAACAGGAAAAGACGAATCGGTGCCGGGCGTCCAGCCAACCTCGCGGCGGTGGCATTCAAACCGCGTTGTCATCGGGAGACCTTTGCAAAAGTAATGAACCTTTTTTTTTTTTTTATTTATTCCTTTCCTTTGAACAAAGAGTCCTGCCGGTGTGAAGATGAAGCCAGGTTGTTATGCGTGCCCTCGCTCCGTCTTCTGTGACACGTTACTTCCGTAAACAGTTCCATTGCGTTTTGTCTCTGCCCTACAGAGTCAGCTCACAGGGCCTGCTTCGTAAAGCCACTTGGTCGGGCTGTCTGTAGCAGCCACAGGGAACTGACACGCATCCCACTGAGGTTATTTGTGCTTACTGAAGCCCAGTTCCTTACTTTTATCTCTTGTTTTCAAACCCCGTAAGGCTGCTTTATGCTAAATACTGTGAGTTTGGTTTTGATTCCTAAAATAGACCCCTTCCCTCTCTCCCCCCTCCCCATCCCTTGCAATTTGATGAGTGCTCTTATAATAAATTCATTGAGACGTTGTTCCAAAAGGCAGCACTTTCACAGGGACGGCACTCAATCTCACGTAACAAAGGTCTATATTAAGATCCATAGATTGAATCTAGATAAAATGCATTCTCCACTGCTGCTGACAGCAGGAAGATCCCCCAGTGCTGCTGTGCTGAGGCACCCAGTGCAGAGGGATCTGCCACCCAACTGCATTGCCTGGAATTCTGCTGCAGGCAGGGATGTTGCTGCTGCAAAGATAGGAGGGAGGGAAGGAGAGGAGACTCACCTGTTTACAGGGTTATATGGAAAAGAAAAAAAAACAACAACACCACAACTGAATATTATTTGCCTGGGTCCTGCTGTTGAAGTACTGGGCTGGCTTTGGCCACTTGCCATCTGTAATGCAGCAGGAATCAGTGGTGTTGGTCTCAAAACTTTGGACACTGTTGAACCAGCCCCACAAAGTGCATCACTGTATGTCCCCTCTGCTCATGGGCAGGAGGTTGGAAAGCACTTCAAGGCTGCCTCCTTCCAGAGCAAGTGTCAGGAAAAAGGTGTTATCCAGCCTGCCAAAAATTGGTGCTGCCAGAGAAGACAAAACCCTGGCAAGCTCAGTAGTAGGCCTGTGTGGGCCCAGGAGGAGCCTTCTTTGCACTGCAAGGGGAGTAAGCCACCAACAGAAGTCATCAGACATCAGAGTTGGTCTCATTGTACTCTACAGGGGCAAAATCAGTTTCATCGGTGTTGCTAAGGCTCTCCTAGGACATGTGGTGTTCCTGTGTGATGGATGGGCCATCCTCCTGGAGCAGGTCTGACAGTCCAGCTAGCTTGTAGCAGAACAGGAACCGACCACCTGGGAGAACAGAGCAGGATGGAAGAGGACGTTTACTGACAGATGAATGCATGAATACATCATGCTGTGATCCCGTTTCCAATAAAAAGTTTCCCCCAACTCATTTTTTTACATAAACTGAAGTCAAACAGGATGTGAATCTGACCCTTGAGTGTTATCCTGCTGGTGTTATCCCACCACTACTCCCATCACCGCTTAGCTGGTTACAGTTGAGAAGAGACTTGATTAAGCATACCTAACCCACCCTGACACAGCTAACTGCAAATACTAGTGGTTTCCTCACCACACTATTTGATTCTTGGGTCAATTACTTCTGGCAGTTAAGTGGCAATTGTATGATGTAAATATATGATTGTAAATATTAGTCTTTCAAGCAATGTTTTCTCATCCATTTTACTGTTTGTGAGGAGGTGGAATATAGCAACAACCTTATTCCCTCCCTGATACTCACCTAGCTGTATTTGCAGCTCTGTTGTTCTGCAGCATTTCACAGTTCTGAAGTAATATTAGACCATTTATATCAGCGATCTCTGCCTTGTGGGAAATTCCCCTGAACTGGTTCCTTCCCAGGCTGTTTTGTGTCAGTGAATTTCCATGATCCCAGAGAATATCAGTCCTGGCTAAATGGTAATATAATCAGAAAATCTTCAAGTGTGTTTCTGGAAAGTCTGTGATAGATGTGCTGTTCCCCCATACACAGCAGAACTGACCCTATTACTTGCTTCTGATATCACAATATATTTAAAGAAAATCAAATCATGCAAAGTGCTGCAAACAAAAACAAACTACAATCTGCAGTTACACAAATTCCTTAAGCACCTGCATAATTCAAAAGGCATGTGTCATCCCACTGGCTGCTATACATTTGCCTGGATTTCAGTTCATTTTGCTCCACTGTGTGTTTCTGGAAGCTAAGCATCCCACTAAGTATCTGACAGTGATTTTCTGCTGTGAGGCTCCTGTCGTACGGACCACCCAGGCTTTAAATGCATCACTTGCTTTGCTGCTGCCCTCAAGAGGATCACACCTCTGAAAGACGAACATCTTTTTTGGAAGGCAGACTGCATGTTGGAGTTATTCACACTGGAGTTCCTGTGAAAAACAAACACCTTTTTCCTCCTGACTGTGTTGGGCATTGCAGTACTTTGGAGCTCTGTGTGCCACATGTTACTGCTCTGCCTGTCTCTACCTTTACCTGTCAGGGATGCCCTGAATCTTGCTGTCAGTGAGCAGGGGCTGGTGTAGGGCTCTATGGCTACAGCAGGGATGCCCTCCTTGCTCTTGTCTTCAGGGACAACCTTCCTGAAGCACAACCAGCAAGCAGGCTCATTTCCTTTGGGACCTCCAGTCAGTGCATATGCTGCCTGGTGTTCAGGAAGCTTCCAACAGCATTTCCTTCAAACCAGCAGAAATTAAACTGAATATGCTCCTTCACTTTCTCTGACTCTTCCCAAAACATCACTGTGTAATAAGGCTACAGGTAGCGTAGCATTGCTTCCCAGAGACAAGAAGACAGATGCACAGCCACAGCTACAGAGCCAAAAATAAGAACATCTGTAGGCAATATAGGTGTCTCATTGCAGGACAGGGGCAAAGCACTTGCTTGGCACCTGCTGGTGGAGATGCCCTCTGAGCAGTCCCCAAGGAGGACAGCTTTATAGGAAGGGCAGGGCAGAGCAGAGCAGAACCAAGCTGTCTGCATGTCATAAGTGAATGAATGGAGTGAGTGCATTGCTGGCCCCATTTCTGGCTTTGCTCAAGCATCAACATGCTGCTGCTGTCCTGGTCTAGCCTAGAAAGCTGAACTTTGCTGCATCCCTGAGGAAAGGATAGCAAGAAAAAAAAGTTTATGGCTCCAATTGGTTAGAGGTATGAATTTTTCACATGACAAGGTATTGCTAGCGGGGACCTGCAGGACTGGTCTGTATGAGTAGAGACCATCAGCTGCCCCATCTCAGAGCCATGAGCTCACTGGGTATTTCTGGAAAAGCAGATTGAAAAAAGGGACTGAAGTCCAGATAAGGCCCACAGTGGAGCAGGCTGTACCCCTGCAGCCCACGGGCACCATGCAGGGCACATATCCATGTTCAGCCACGGAGGAGTCTGTAGTGTGGTGGTGGATGGGGCCTGGAGGAGGCCAGTGCCCACGGAGAGCCTCCACAGGAGCACCTCAGCCCAGAGCTGTAGTATGTAGAGAACAGCTCATGGTGGGGCAGGAGGAGCTCCTGCCCATGGGAAGCCCACTGGGATCAATTCAGGAAGGAGGGCATTCCCTTGGGAGAGACTCATGTGGAGCAGGGGCAAAGTGGCCGTGAAGGAGTGACAGAAACAAAGTATTCCCAGTTCCCCTGTGCTGCTCGGGGGCAGGAGGTTGAAGGTTCAAGAGTAAAGTCAAGCCTGGGAAGAAAGGGCATGAGGAAACAGTATTTTCAATTTTGGTTTTGGTTTTCACTGTCCAACTCTGTTATTAGTTGGCAATAAATCGAATTAATATTTCAAAAGCTGAGTCTGTTTTGCCTGTGATGGTAAGTGGTGAAGGGCCTCCCTGTCCCTATCATAACTTTTTTTCACCGCATTTTCTCCCTGTCTTGCTGAGAAGGAGCAGCTGAGGTGGGTACCTGACATCCTGCCAAAGCCAACCCACCTCAGCTGCACTGCCAGACTGCTGATGTGGATGACTGAGCAGCTGGGGTAGCTCACAGGTTTCGGCTGAGGACAGCCTGGCATCTATCCTTTCTGACGCAACACACTGCCTTCATGGGTCACGCTTAGATGACATTGGGAAGAGCGTCTCTGAGACACGGCTGGGACCTGGGGCAGGAACAAGGCCTGGGCAGCACCGCCAACCCAGCACAGCAGACCCAGCCACCCCAACAGATTTTCTTTTCCCAAAGTGCCCTGGGGAATGGGGACACAAGTGGGACCCCTCCCATCCCCAAGGTGCAGCACCATGCCAGCCACCAGGCAGTCTGACCAAGGCTCACAAACTCTGTCACCAAGCCTGTGTTGAAGGGCTTGAATACGACAATTGTTTCCACTGTGCAGAGGCATTTGTTCAGTAAGGAAAGGCTGGTGGAAGTCTCACTTTTATAACTCCCGTTGCTATTTTTTATGAGTGCTTATAACACTGACTGGAAATCCATCTCTAGAGTTTATGTAAAAACCAGCACTCCCTACTCAGGATTCATAAAGAAATTCCATGTTTTTAAGCATTGGGCCTGCACATTGCGGTCTGGGCGAAAGTGACATGTCAACTGTTTTTACCTGCTGTGATGCCATGCTAAGACAACACCAGCCTACTAAACTCGGGGGGTGATCCTAATTATGCTGGCACAAGGCTAATTCAATTCAGATTGCTATAACAACAAACAGTGTCCATGCTGGCTGTAATCACGTTAAGGTCTATACACAAAATAATTAGCATCTTTATATTTGGTAAATAGAGGTCCACCACAGGTTAGCTTCAATGAGGACACTGCATTGTTAGAAGATGGGGCCTTTTGAAGCTCTTGCAGAATGGGTATCTGGAAATAAAACTCCTCTACAAAACACAAAAGAAGGACTTCATTACCCCGCTGGCCTCTTCATCAGTTTTTGTTCCTTCTTCTGAAGTAAAATAATAATTCATTTCTTCAAGCATAGGGAATCAAAACAAACTACATACACCAGAAGAGGTACTTGCTCCATTTCTTTGTATACCCAAGTGTCACCTGACAGACTTCCCAAATCCAGGGATGCTTCTTGCAGGCCCACATCTGACAAGACACAGGCAGACTGTTTAATTATCAACCATCTCTCTGGTCCCTGGTCCCAAGACAGACATGCAGTTCAGAAAAGTAGGAGTACTCTTCCAAAAGCAAGTCAATAACTGACAGCCCTTTGCTCTGCAAGAGGCTTTGTCACTTATATTAAAAAATAAAAATAAAAATAAACATATAGCAGACACATATTTTAAATCTTATAGAAATTTTTCAATTTTTTAATTTTTTTGACATGTCATTTGACAAAGCTATGTATGCTGCCCAATGCTGTGGGGTATCTGCTTTTTATTCAGAGGCAATTGATGCTTTCCAGAGAAAAATAACCCCTCTTCATAATTGCAGGACTTTTCACACACACACAAAAAAAACCAAAAAACATTGCCTTTGACATTTTCTGTATTTTGTAACAGTGCCAGAAAAAATAGTATCCCTGTAGTTTTGTTCTAAAATTGAGATAGCATCTGAAACATTCTTACCTTGTGTTTTCGATAAGCAGAAAATGATGGTTAGTGATTTTAATAAAGTGTCATCAATTAAATTGCTTCAAATTCTCTGGTATATCTCACATAAATCTACGCTTAGGCCCACTAGACACAACAATGACATTTCAGCTTGTTCTTGTCAGCCTGCTGTGTATATGTGCTTCAGTGCAACAAGGTGGGTCTGATCCATCAAGTGGAAATGACAGCTCACACAGTTGTAGGGAATGGTATACCTTAATATCAGCAACCTGTAGATCAGCCTGTCAGAGTCCAGAGCTCAGGAGAGTGCAAAAGTAATTATTGTACGAGGACTGCTCCAAAAGTAATGACTCCTACTTTATTATATTGGACCACAATGTGAGATGTGGATGTTGGTTGTGTGGCAGTAGCGATTGAAGCTTCCCACCACTATTCCCTTTCTTGTTGTATGTGACAGATGGCAGCGGAGGGACAGTTTGACAAAATGGCATCTGATGTGGAACCGTGTATGAAGCAAAGGTGTGTCACTGAATTCCTCCATGTGGAAAAAGGGCACCCACTGGCATTCATCGACATTTGCAAAAGTCTCTGAAGACCAAACAGTGGATGTGAGAACAGTGGGTGGTGGGTGCTGCGTTTCAGCAGTGATGACAGTGACAGTGAGTCATCTGCACCGATGCAGTTTTTTATGAGTGCAGCATGCAGGCTCTTTCTCATTGATGGTGTAAATGCATATGAAAATGACTATGTTGAAAAATAGTGTTTTGTAGCTGAACGTTTTCTCTATCAGATAGTATTATTGTGCTCTTTGTTGCAGGTTTCACGGAAATAAATAGGAGGCATTACTTTTGGAGCAACCTACATATATTTGTCTACATGATAGAGGAAACTTTTTACTTTGGAAAAAAGTACCTGAGCAAGGGGGAATCCTGAGGTCCAGCACCCCTAGGCAACTGTCCCAGAAGCCATCCCAAAGCAGTGGCAGGAGAACTGGGAAGCATTGGCACCAGCTAGCCCTCCTGGGGGAGAAAACAGCTGATGGGTTCATTATTTTGATGCAGGTTATAACTTGCTCAAATATTTAATAATGTTAATTATTTTTTAGCTCCTTTCAGTTCGACGTGGGGACAAAACCTGTATGAGGGGCTGTAGGTTGTCTTTCACTTCTCCCAGAGATAATCTCCCTTATCAGCACTGTGCTCCTGAAGCATCTGAGTTTCTCAGGAAAGTTTGAGCGTGTTCTTATCCTGTGATCTTTGTACCCTTCTTCTTCCTTTAAAAAAAAACAAAACCAAAAGCACATTATTTTTAATTTGCTTAATCATTAGCCTATTGGTAGTTTTACCCCTGATGTAATAACATTGAACCACAACCCATCATGAACCATGACGGCAGGCAGAGCTTACTTCTGGCACTGCTTTCTCCCATGGAAGAACATTAATAACACGCACTGCAGAACTCTGCTTGCCCAAGCAGCACTTGCTTAGTAAAAGCACATCAGTTGTTCTCCGTAAGCTGCAGTTTTTGGACAGAGGTGAGTTTTTTGGAAAGTAACAGAAGCACGTAGGGCATTTCTAGGAAGTTCAGCCACTGGTTCCTCTACAAAGCTAGAAGAAACTCAATTTATCCTTTCAAATACTTGCCTGTATATTATATTTTTAGAACAAAATGAGGTAATATGATTTTGGCTACGACTCACGTCGATGCTGGTGCATTTCTTTTTCTGGTCCTTTAAAACTAATTAGCCGAAAAAGCTCTGTAATTGCTCACTGCTGCCACCAGAGGTCAGAACACGGGCATGGGTAACGGGAAAGAACGCCGCGTTTGCTGTTCGGTCAGAATTAGACATCTAAACTCAACCAGCCAGAAAATTCCCGCTGTGAATTAACTGAAGCTCCAAGTCATAAGCATGATCGGGACTTCATCAGGTCCTGTGCACAGTGGATGTGTCGAAACGGCAGCCAGCATGCTGTTGGCCTGCTGAGCGAAATGCACGGTGCTGGATGGAGGGGGTTATGTGACATACAGCCAGGTTTGGGCACCTGGGCTACGTGGAAGGGCTGGGCTAGGGGTCAGGCCTGGCAGAATGGCATTCGCCCTGACCAAACTCACTGCTTGCTGCTTTGTCAAAAATCCTGTTCTGTGTATTTGGTGATTTATGTGCTTCGTCTGGAGGCCTGCAGTGAGCCGGATCTGAAAAGCAGATGTTGTGGAGGAGATGATCTCCTGGGGCTGTTGATATAAAGCTTCCTGTAGACACTGCTCTGCAATTGTTCAGCAGTAAAGTGAAATCACCCTGGTGTGGTCAGGACTCCAGTTATTAACTTGTACACTTGTGCTATGCTTTCTCCTGCCTGTTTTACAGTGATAGGGCGTGCTCCTGTCCTACTTGTTCATGCTATGCAGTGCCTGAGGTCACAGCTCAGTTCAGAGTCACTTTTGGTGAAATGAAAACCTCTCCCAGTTCACAGGTGACATGAGGCCAAAGCCTTCTGCTGGTACAGAATGCTGCCATGTCACCCAAGGCGTGGGAAGAGGTGAGGGTCCCCTGGCAGCGCTTCTAGGAGAAGAGGAGGAGCATGAGGGACAGTACCCAGCCTTGTGCCGGGAAGCTGATTTGTTTCTTCTGAAAACAGTCATGCTGGAAATCATCCTCTTCACAAACACACTACTGGAAGGCTTGGTTGGACTCCAAGTGAGCTGGAAGCAGGTCTGGAGAGACACTGGCCCCCAGGGCTGGCTGCACCCACTGAAGTGCAGAGCAACGCAAGGAGGCAGGCGGCCGGGTGGCAGACGCTGTTGGTATTTCCACTGGGTGCTTGCTGACTTGCTACCCAGCAAAATGACAAGATTTCTGCTGCTATGAAAAACTATCAGCAGCTCTACTTCAAGAAAAAAATTGGGAGGAAGTTCCACAGGAAGATCCCCTTCTTCTTTCAGCAGAAAAGAAAGCATCGCTCTCTCGTCCTGTAACTTCAAAACTGCCTGCAGCAGTGACTGAAGTAGTTCATCATCCTTCTCCTGCAAAAGGCAGGAATGCAAATTACGTGTACATGTCTCGCCAGAAAACAGCAGCCTGGCTCATACTTCAGTGAACGTGTTTTGTACCATTCACTGAAGATCTGCTCTCAGAAATGTCCAAAGATGTTCTATTATCATACTGACTCTCACTGCCCCTCTATTAAGGCTGCCCCTTTTCCAACAATAACTGAAATAAGCATTTCATAAAAAATGATGTCAAAATCTATTGTGGAGAGTTTTTCCTTTTGTTAAAGTTGCCTTTTGAAGAAGTTTCTTTTTGATTGCTGAAAGTTACTGGCACATATGCAACCTAAAGAGGGATTTGCCTTTTTTAAGTATGCATTTTTTCCTTTTCTTATACAGCAAGGGGTTTCTAAGGCAGTACTGAAATACTTGATTTCATCCTCTCTCCCCATTATGTTCCATAGGCAACTCAAGAAAAATCAGGGCAGCAAACTTGGTTAGGCTCATTTCACAGACATCCTCTTGCTTTTCTGCTACAAGAATTCAAGAAAAACCACTCCCCCTCATAATCATCCACCATTTTCCACAGCTGTCATCTTTTTCCCAGCCCAACAGTCTGTTGTAACCCCTATCCCCATACAAAAAATCTATACCCATCCTTGACTCGTTTTCACAACCTATCAACCCCAGCCAGTAGGAACATGATGGGCTACTTGTGGAGGCAGCCCCACGTGTGCCACCCATGCGATGCCCATATGGAGGCTGCGTGCTGGTGCCCTGGGCAATGCAGTGGAGCCTGCAGGAAGGCAAATATTGTGTGTTTTGGGCTTGTGTTCCTCCTCTCACCTATCCCATGCTCCTGCAGGTAGAGCTCATTCTCTGTTAAGTGAGGAGGGTCCTTTCCTGCTAGGGAAATCATGCATTAGTGCACAGGGTGGATGCACCTGCTGTTCGCCTTCCCTCGTTTCAGTCTGGAGCTGTCATCTCCCCTGTAATTAGGTTAAGTAGCTGTTGCAAAATGAGCTGAGATGAGATACAGGGCTGGAGCACGGACACCTAAGGTCAGCTGAGGTGTTTAGGCTCCAGCAGCACTGCTGAAGGAGGAATGCTTCCTGCACATTTTCACCTTTTTAGCAAATCCTTGCGGGGAATGGCTTGCCTTTAAAAACAGCAAATTCTGTGTTAGCAGAGAAAGAGCTAGAAAGCTGCTTTCAGCAGTTGGCAGACTCCTTCTTACTCAAATCAGAGAGAGATGTTTCCCTGCAGGTCTCTGTGCTGGCACTCCTGCTTAATATAGCTCCCTGCCTTTAATTTTTGTGTTGGCTAACGTGCCCTACTAAGGCTTCAAAACAAATTCTCCTGATGCATATACATGTGTGTGTGTATGTGCACATAAACACATCCACTTTAGCAACTCATTGCTTGCTCCTAGTATGTACATATGGAAAAGAACAGCTTTGAAAGACAGTCATTCCTCTCTCTGAATAAAAGACATTTGAAAAGCATATTTCTGTGGTATTGATCTCAGGTTTTAATTGAGGAGACAATGGGGAGCTCCAAGCAGACATGCTGCCAGCGTGGCAGCCAGCAATGGTCCTGGTGCAGCTTTCCTTGGCACCAGGACACTCTGTGGCAGCTGAAGAGGGCAGCTGCAGGGTGTCAGCTGTGGGGAATCTGGCTCCCCAGTGATCCTAGATCCCTGCAATTCCACGTGCAGGGGGATGAGTGCTTCACCTATCCTGCAGAAGCCCTCTTTGAGCTCTGGGACACACCTGTGTGAGTAGGTTCCCATGTCAGTAGTTCCCAGAGCTTTCACACAGAGACCTGCAGCTGTCTGAAGGAGAGATATGCTTGCTTTGGGTGGAAATATATTTCCAAGTAGTCACCACGGCAAAGGAGTTTCCCACCAGATGTTAATCTGAGATCTCACTCAGATTTTTGTAACTGTAGACATAGGATCTATGGTACAGCCGGTCAACAGACCGAGCCCCAGCTTCTGTGCTGGGAGCACAGTGTCTGCTAATCCATAACATCAGGAGCTCACAGAGGGCACAATTCTGCTGTAGAAAAGGAACACCTTATAATATACACCAACACTTCCTACAGCTGAGCAATAGCATTCTACCAGGACTTAGGAATTTCCATGCTGGCACCTCTGCTCTCCCATTTTGACCACTAAATGAGATTAAGAGTTCACTGATGTATTTCAGTGATGAAGCTAACCACCTGGTTTTGAGGAGACTGCAGTGAATTCGATTAGCAGAAGACAGGGTATTGTGGAAAGAGAGGCAAACAGTCAATTAAATGAACTAGGAACTTACAAAAGGAAGGTTGGAATAGGTCATGTCTATGCTGGTGCACCACGTTTAAGGCTTTACATTCAAAAGAGTCAACCTCAGCTGACACTGCTTGTGTGACCAAATCAAGCTTACTTGTTTCCCCAAATCTCTGGCCTGCCTGGCCAAGGACATTTTATAGTGGGCATGCAAAGGAGGAATGCTGAACAGTGTGTTTAGGAAGCTTAGTGAAGGGTGGTGGTTTTGCAAACACTGAAAATGCTCAAGTAGTAGTTACAGGAAGGTGTTTTCTGGGCTGCAGATACTGGGTAAAAATGTCATGCTGGTGCAGTTGAATGTCTAAATAGATTTATCTTATTTTTAGCTATACAAGCGTGTATTTATCACCAAAGAGAGGATAGAATAGGTACAACAGGCTACTTTGTGAAAAGTGAAGCACCTGCATTTTATTGGAAGTCACAGCCTGTAAATGTCTGGGTTACTTTCATATTCGAGGCTTTTCAAAAACAGTATCTATAAAATCTCTGAGTGTCTCAGAAAAGAGCATATCGTGAGAAATCTCTGCACATTTGAAATTAAAACTTATGAGGGTGAAGGCACATGAGCAGGAAAATAAACCACAAGAAGTGGCAATGGAAGAGAAAGGGATAGATAAAAGTGTAAAGGATGCGTCAAGTACTGGAGCTGGTTCCATGGCAAACTCTAGTTTTTGTTATAACCATCTTATAGTGAGATATTCTCACCTTGGGAGCTTCTGTTTCTCTTTGTTTGGAAACATTTATATAGCTGTGGCATAGTCATGGAAGTGTTTATAAATCCAAAGCTTCATGAATCTGCAGGAGCTGTAAATCATTTGTCATCTGCTATTTGCTGCTCTGATAAAAATGCCAATCATCCAAAGCGGTGTTTGGTTAGAGTATCCAAATTCAGACAGAAATATACTGGAAAAGGGCTAAATTAGGACTGACAGACAAGATAATCTGCTTCCTTTGAACACATGCTTTTCCCTAAGAGCGGCCATGGTGACCTAATGTCTGGGCATTATAGATCTCAGTGGTACAGGCAAGAAGCCTCCCTTCACTTAATGCAGCTTTGCAGTCTGGTGCCAATGCCTTGGCTTACTGTTTCTTCTTCCTCTCCTCCTATTCTTGAAGTGCACCTGGGAACAGTGAAATGTACTGCAGGGGGAAAAAAGGCAAAGCAGCAGTTTTGTAATATTATGGGTGCAACTTGGGTGCAACACATGTCCATTCCCCACCCTGTCCCAGCCCTTGTCCCAATACATTGTGATTTTTGCAGCAACTTTTTGAAAAAGAAAACAAGTGAAAAAAAAAAAAAACGTGGTTTGTTCCCTCCCTGTTGGTGCAGTTAAGGCAAATATCCCACACTATTAGGAAAATATTTGTTATGTGGTAAATGACAGCCCCAGAGCTGGTGTCTGAAAGGGGAGAGGGAGATGCAGAGTTCTGGCTGCGATCGCACTGCTGAGAGAAACAAATCAGCTCCAGATGTAGTGGGAAGGGAGGCTTTTCAGCCTGGGGAAAAGAAGACTGAGAGGGGATCTGATAAGTGGTTATAAATATCTAAAGGGAGGTGAGAGGCAAATGGACGAGACCAGGCTCTTCTCGGTGGTGTGCAGTAACAGGACAAGGAGCAATGGCAGTTGCTGGACTCCAGGACTTTCTCTCTACTTTACATGTGAGATCTTTTTAAGCAGGTGTTTCTCCAATGCTCCCGCCACTGTTTGGCAGCAGGAATTAGATTTTCAACATGTGGTTTACTCTGCTTTTGTGATACTGGTCATGGCTGGAGAGTAAGGCGGCAGGTCTCAGGAATGTCTCTGCTCCATTATAGACAAACTGTAGGTTCTTACTCTCACAGCTTAACCAACAGTTGCAAATGAAATTGCAACTTCCTATCCTCCCATATCCTCACTCCATCTGTATGGTCCAAGCTAAAAAAGAGCCATGGATGGTAAGAGTGCTATAGGAGCTAAGCTGCGTCACCCATACCAACTTACAGGAAAAGTCCAGTATATTCTGAATGGGCACCATGGAAAGAATGACAGCTGCTATTCATCTTTTGGATGGCCAGTTAGACAATTTACATCTGTAGTCAGTGGGAAAGACCAAAACAACAAAATAATAAAAAGCAGCCAAAAACCCACCACCACCACCACAAAATGTCCACCCCCCCCCCCCCCCAAAAAAAAAACATACAAGCAAGCAAACAACAACAAAAAACAACTGAAAATCAAATCAAACCACAATACCGACCAGGAAAGCAAGAAAGCAAGCAAACAGAAAAACACAAAACGAAGTTGCAGTTTTCCTCAGTATTATCTTTGGACTTTGTCTGAATTATCTTTTGTTAACTCTAGTCTGCACACCAGAAAGCACTCAGATGGTCACCAATATTCCTGAGCTATTACTTCGTTGTAGTGCTGTGAAAAAGCACCCTTGAGTTTGTTTCTATGAGGTACAATGAAATAAATGTGGTATTTCTTGAAAAGTAACTTTTCAAAGAGTTTCTGCATAATTAAAAGCAAAACGATCCACCTGTCGGTGTTCATAAAATCCCTTTGCCATTTTTGTGTGTTCAGATCATAGAATCATGGAATGGCTTGATTTGGCAGGGACCTCAAAGCCCACCCAGTTTCAGCCCACTGTACCTGCTTCTGCTCAGGGTCACATCCAGTCTGGCTTTGAATGCCTCCAGGGATGGGGCATCCACAGCTTCTCTGGGCAGCCTGTGCCAGGTCATCTGTGGTAGCCAAAACATTAGATACACAGCAATCTAAGTCATTTGGATGTAGGGACAAAGACCACACTGCCCGTACTTCAACCAGGTTACAGAGTAATTCCTAGCTCTCTCACTGATCCTTAAAAACCTTGAAGGTGAGACATCATGGTTTTTTCAGACAACCTTCTCTTCTCAAATGCTACAGCTCCTTCAGCAGTCAGAGGAGGAGGGTGACATGCTCTCCTTGTGCCACAGGTGCCATCTGTGGAGGTGGAGAGGGCTGGCCCCAGCCAGCAGTCCAACACATACACACCCACTGGCTCACCTTCCCAGCGGGAAGGGAAGAAGAAGAGTGAGAGGACTTGTGGGTTAAGATAAAGGCAGGTTGATCACTCGCTGCTGCCTGCAATTACCGTTCCGAGCAAAACAGTGAACTTGGGGAATTATCTTAATTTGTTGCCAATTAACATAAACATTTAATTACTCACTCAGAGTTACAAGGAAGAAAAACACTTAAACACTTAAGGGAAGCACCTTTCTCCACCTTTCCCTGGCTCAACTTCACCCCAGACACCTCTTCTCTCCTCTTCCTCATCTCTTCGGGTTATCACTGCAGGTCACATGCTTTGGTGAGATGACACAGAGGGTTGGGGTCAGGGTGCAATGGTTTCTTTCTGCCACTACGTGTTTCTCAGACTTTTCCTTTGCTGCTCTTTCCTTTGCACTCTTTTCCTGTGCTCCAGCATGGAGGCTGCAGTCTGTCTGGGTGAGAACCTGTTCTGGTACAGCTTTCCTACAGGCCACAAACCCTCTGGGGTGTTACCAGCTCTTAGTGTCACAGAGCAGAGATGTCCGTCGTAGTGTCTCAGTTCTTACAATCTGTCTTAACTTGTGAATTCCCTATACTTGGGTAGCTGGGGAGGGAGAGGTGGGAGAGACTGGACTGGTTTTCTTCTTTTGACTGAGGGTAACCAATGCTAAAATATCAACATTTTTTTCAAAGAAAATACTAGCTTTGCTGAAAAAATCCTGATCCATTTTTCAACCAAGCATTTTTTTCTGGAGGAATCTCCATATCAGGAAGGGAAGGCTGTCGATTTACCTCCACCATTGAAGGACAGGGAAGATGAGGACTAGCATGAAGTGAAGAGACTGCCTCTTCAATCCCAGGATCTGTCTACAACAACACTGATGGCAGCAGTCATTTTGTTATGGTTCCTCAGGGAGATGGAATGATTTTGATTTGTACTTCTTTGCTGGAAGAGTGAAGAACAGGTCTTACCCTGTGAGAGTGCATGTTCCTTATGACGTATTCCACTCAAGTCTTTTTTTGCCAGTTTTGAAGACACATATTCTGGTCTTCAGCTGGTTTAAATGGGTAAGATCCATAGCAGTCAACACATCTCTATGAAAAATTGTATTTTGGATATATGTGTAAAGAGCAGGAATAATACTAAAATAAAGTTGTTTCAGTGGTTCTGATTCTTTTCTAAACCCATTTGATTTTGTTTGACATAACTACTGTGATTTTGCTAGGGTTGATGGGGGACCTCAGAGTTGAGCATCTTGTATCGGAAGGCAGATGTTGTGGTACACTATACTCATTGTAACAATGGTTGTAGGAAATACACACCCCTACAGCTTTCAGTCTCAAAGGTAAAAAAAATTCTCTTGGGAAACCGATCGAACATGAGGAAAGTATGATATTTGTAAGCCTATAATTACATTTTTACACAGTCCTATTTCCCTAGGGTTGAATTCACATTTATTGGATTACCAAAGTAATCCTCAGCAAAGTCACACTGTTACATGATTTATTCCAGGTGGCCAAGGATACTTCCAGCAAAGGAAATTGTTTGATCATGTGCTTTCCTTCAATCCGTGGGAATTTTAGAAGACTCTGAAGTCAAAATACCAACTTTTCTACTTCCTTCTACTCGAATGTACCCTCAATGTGATAGAGTAAGCAGACTACAAGAAATCTGCCATTTTGTGAAGGAAAATATCCAAAGTGTCAGAAGTTTGACACTGTGTTCTTTATGATTTAAAAAGTCTTCAAAAATTTCTAAGAAGTATGGGATCAGTGTTTTTGTCTTCTCATTTTAGTTTTTAAAGCACTTGTGTGAGTTGTTCTCAGCCTCTGATGCACTCTACACTGTTTTACTTACTTCAAATCTCTTTCTTATCTAGGTCTGTGATTTAACTATCAGTTTAGAAAATTAAACACAAGGAAGACATTTTAAAAACTTACAAAATGTCAAATCACTACAATATTCCAGTATTTGTGAAATAGCATCTTTATCTTGGGAGCTGGAAAGCTGAATCACTCAGCAGCACACTCGTATTCAGGATGTTGTGAAGAAATAAACCTGCATCTTCGGAGTGCATAAAACACAACTCTATACTTACTGCCATACATTTCTTTGAAATTTGAGTTGAGTTTCTTTGAAAATTGAGTATTTCATGGAATACCGCACTGACTGAAATTAATTTCTGTATAGATCAGTGGATCAGTGGTAGGATTGCAGCAGTGATAGTCTAAAATTGCAAGCAAGAGTAAGTTTTTGGGCTGATAGACAAGGAAGGTGCTCTCACGTGTCTGACTGCTTGCCAATTTTTACTCCATCTGTGTTAATCTAAAAAAAGATATATTTACTATTGACATACAATCTTTGTCTTTTTGTACAAGATCTATGCCCTGGTGCTCATCAATCTGAAGATCAGGGCCTGCATGGGTACACTCACAGTCACACAGCAAAATCATGTCGTAGAAAATCCAGTGCCTGGCTGCTTTTACTGCATCGATATGCTCATGCAGTACAGTGCAAGCACTCCTCTGACATATTTCTTCACCTCACCTGAGCTTAGTCCCAAAAGCTCATGGTGGAAATTATGCTGACTTAACATTAAGGATGACTTTCAGGTGAGGAAGTTCTCTTGCCAGAGTCATTACTTTTGTATTTCTACCTGAAAACTCAGTTTGAACTCAAACACTTTGATCTCACAGGTGTCCACTCAGATATGATTTCAATATAATGCACAAAGATTTTTTTTTAAGTATTTAGAATATTATTATATCTTACATTATTATCTGACATTCTAAGTTATGAAGGGTGGCAGTGGAGGCAGATCAACTCTAGAAGGAAGAGATAAAGAACACTGAACACTCCCATTTAAAGATGTGTTGGCCATTAGAAATGTATTTCAGGACTGAAGCCAACAACAGGGGTGTGAGGAGAGGCAAGGGAAGAGAACCAAAGGAAGGGGTGGCAAAGGGACAGTTTATGAGCGGCCATCAAGCAAATCCTGCAGAAGTGGCTTTGCACCTTGAGTTTGAGACTATGGTGAGGCAGTGGAAGTTCTGGGGTTGTGAAATGGGGCCAGGTGTCTTCAGACTACCAGAACTTCTAAGGGTGGTGATGTCATGGGGATCTACCTTCCACTGAAGGCTTGGAAGTACCAAGAACCCAAAACCCAGAGTGAAACCAGGAGTAATGTAACTAGCAGTCTTTACATATAACAGTTATTTGGTATGTTGGATTTGTTAAAGTATTAGTGTTGCATCATATGCCAAGATGCTGGGAAAGCATAAACTTTCGCTGACTACTCTGTCTTTAACTTGGGAAGCTGAGCCATTAAAACATCATTGGTCTGTACTGGCTTGCAGGATGAAACACGAATCACCAGCATTCTCCTCCAGGAGGACCGTTCAGTATTGCTTAACCTTTCCTTTCTGAACAGAAAAGTCTAAGGGATGGCTATTGGTTTCATTTGACAGCCCAAATGACAGAGGAAGCAGTAACAAAGTGAGAAATGGTCTTCAGATGTTCTTTCTTCTTCCTTTAACCACTGCCTCTGAAACTCAAATGAAATTGAGCTGTGTATCACAGAAGTTCAAGTTTACATAAGTCTAGTAGAAATGAAATGAATGTGATAACAGGAAGACAAATTTCTATGCTGTAGTCACAAGTATGTGGAATAAAACACGTATGGTGGTTAAAAGATGTTTTCCATTACTTCCTTTGTTCTACAAACTGCATGTGGCCAAAACTACACACATTAATTTGATTTACTTTCAAGAAGAAAGGTGTTGCATTAGCTTGTTGGGCTGAAGATCAAACTGTCCTTTCCTAGCCATTTAGTAGGCTGCTAATTGAGAACACACATAAAACATAGTTGAGGCCCACTGGGTGGATCCTGAGCCTACAAAGCAAAGCCACAAGCTGTGTGATCTCTCACTGCCCTGCTGGGGCTTTGACAAGGGCTGCTTATAGAGGATCTCTGCCAGCTCATCTCTGAGGTTTGCTAAACTGGGGGGTGGACAGTGGGGCTTTCTATTTGAAAACTGCCTTTCCAGTGGCATTTTTGGGAAGGCTATGATACAAGAACAGTGTACTGTGGAGCCATTGTCATTCTCCTGGAAAAGCATTACCTCTGCTGGAGTCCCACCCACATCTGGCTGATTCCAGGCAGCGAAGGTTTTCCTGTACAGATTCCTGTGTGGCACAAAGGAAGACAAATCTTGTCTCTATTACTGCCTGCTTGATTAGTTCACAGCTGTGGACTGATTATGCTGACCACAGCAGACTGTTCCCTTGTCTCCTGCCCCTGCTGCTGAGCAGCAAGCACTGAGTAGCTGAGGGTTAAGCTTTAGCCTGGGCCATGCCACAGGAAAGAAATTTGGCACCACCATCTGAGCATACACGCCTCAGTCTTTTTCCCTAATGCCTTTAGGGCTGCATCCTGCAGGGTACTTCAAGTCCCCATGCGCACAGGCAGCTCTGGCCAGCAGAACAGAGTGTTTCTGTCATTGGGAAAGTGGCTCCAGTGCTCGATGCAGTTCAGCACACAAAATGAGATGCCTCATAGAGCCTGTAGATCGAAATAAAAAGGAAGCAGCTGAGAAAGCTGGAAGGACTGACTGTTTTTTTTTTTTTTTTTAATTGATGTTATTAACTTGCCTCTTGAAGAAATCACAGCAAGGATGAGTCATCAGCACAGGGGAATGGTGCAGTGGAGAAATGTGTCTTACCTCTCTGCCTGTGACAGCACGAGGCAAGCCATGGGGACTGTCAGGAGGGAGTGAATGAGGCCGGAGGAGCAAAGGTTGCAGGCACAAAGGGATGACAGCTGTGGTGCCTCGAGGACTCTGCCTTGCCAGCAGAGTATTACAAGAGAGGCTAAAAGATAGGAAGCAATATTCAGAGATTTCTCTAGAAAGGGAGTGAAGAGCAGAGGGGTGGATTTAAAGCAGTCCCCAGCCCTTAGTGAAAGACAGGGAGTGTGAATGTGGTGATGGCATCAAGAGAAAGAACAGGAGGTACCAAGCTGTGATAACTGTGGGGTGTTAGCAGTGCCACAACATCCACGTAGCTCAATACAAACACATTAAATGATGTTCTAAGTTTCTGCAAATTTCTGCTTCATAAGGAGAAAATACCCAATACATTATATCAAAACTCTCCAGAGTAAATCAACAACAAAGATCACAAGTAATAAGCACAGTTTGACCTTGAAACTGCTACTATACCCTCTGATTATCCCTTCAGTATTTCTATCCTTCCATTATCTAAAGGGACTAGATAGCCTTTAGGGGTCCCTTCCAACTCAAATGATTCTTAGATTCTGTGATTCTAAGACTACAGCATAGTTAATGGAGGTTAGCTATAGTAGGATGTGAAGATTAGCTGAAGTGGGATCAGCATCTTAGTGATGTTGCAGATACATAACATAGTGGTGCATCTTATTATCTCTGAAGGGTCAACAGTAGATGCATGTGTTTGTCTTGCCACAAGGATGCTCTGCTGCATTCCTTATTGCTCATATAAATGACTGCAGTTACATTTGAAGATGCAAACCTGGTGTCAGGTTGTAAAAAGTCAACTGCCTTTAGAATAAAAGGAGAGTGACAGTTTGCATTACTGTCATTATTAAGGCAAGGATACAGGCAGAACTACAGTCTGGAAGGGAAGTTAAGCCCTCCCCCATTGCAGTGGTAAATGGCCTTGAAGAAAGATAAGACAAATCTTATAAAGGGTTCCTGTAATCCAGTGCTTGTACACAACACAAGAGGAAAACTGAGATTGATCCAGGCTCATAATGCCATACCAGGACAAACCCATGAAGAAGTGACCTAAGAATCTCCAGATCAATTGGTGCAAAGCTATGTATGAAGTGCTCAGTTTTATATTTTGTGAGATTTTTTCCTTTTGAGCCAGGAAAGTCAAAGCTGAATGAATCATGAACAAAACCTGGAAATTCCCCAAGTATAAGCAATCGTCACCAGGCCAAGTCACAAACCATCTGGATACTGTTGATGATTAACTCTCTCTGGACAGGAAGAACTATCCTCCAGTCAGCAGTAGCTGTGCTTCTGATAAACTCTTGTGGCTTTGAAACACAACATCTTAGGAAAGGTGGAACCAAAATATCATTTATAATTACTGCCTCAGAATAGAACAATGATTTTATATGTTACAGGTATGAGGAGGGGTGGAAGGATTTGACCACTTCAGGAAAGTAGGGGCACAGAGTGAGTACGATTGCTATCTTTAACATATAGAGGCAGGAGAAAGGAAAAGATTTGTTTAAGATGAAGTGCAGTGCTAGCATGAGGAAAACAGGCATCTGTCCTCCATAGCTGTGCCTAGACCAGGAACTGGAGATACCAAACTCTGTTCTCTCCACTGCCATCTACTGTGAAGATAAAATTTGATGTTCTGGGAAGGGCATCACAGGGTCTGCTGTCCATAAGTGCATGGGGCTGTGCAGCATATCTTGGTTCCTTTGCTACTAATTTTCTGTGTCATGTCAAAACGTTATGGAGCTCACAATTGAAAAAGTTGATGACTGAAAAATTGGCAGAGAATGTTCCACTTCTACAAGGAAACTGGGACTTTCTGAAGTATAGTCAAGTCTTACAGAACAGAAAGGCAATCTGGATTGAAAAGGAGAGAAGCACTTATTTGAAGTACCATGTGATTGTGGTTTTAACCAGTAGAAACTGCTGTTGAATGTAACCAACATATAGAGAAATTGGAAGATTGTTGAGGAAAGTCAAGGAAGGTGTCAGATAATGACACGCCAACGCATGGTCCAGCATGTTGGTTTGCATAACTTCTCATAAATGTTCATCCTCTCAGACAGACCGGGGTTGCTGGGCCTTGCTCCAAAGCATGTTTTGATCAGGGACAAAATCACTAGCTCTACAATGTCACCTGGATGGGTAAAAGGCCATCAGTTAATTCAAGCATGGGAAAATTTATAAGCTACAACTCTGACTGAAAGTGAGGGCTTGTTTCTGAGCTGTAGTTTCTTGGTCTGCAAATATCTGTAAATCATAGATTCTGGTGTTCCAGGATTACAACGAGGCTACAAAAACACCCTGACAAGAAATTGTGTTTAGGAGAAAACATTTTATTTAATGGGACAAGTCTGAACAATTTTGCTTACTGATGGGCAGCATGCATGCAGCAACAGGCATTGGTGCCATGACTGCAACCCATTGTCTCCTGCTGACACACCAAGCTATAAATGTCACCTCCTGTCCCTACTATTTGTCCTTACAAGCCTATGTGAGAAACAGGTCCCTAAGAAACATCGCTATTCACCTAAGCACAGGATCACAAACAAAACACTGCCTTGCTCACAAGTACCGTTGTCCATCTGCATTGCTCTTGCCTAACAACCATGCATATGCAACAAGAGAGGAAGACTAGTTGTGTGTTGCCTTTCCATAGTCAGCTGGCAGGCTCGGGAGGCTTCAGAAGCAGCACGTTTTCACCAGAAATTTTATTTTGCTTTCCACAGGCTGTTTGGACAAAAATAGAATCAACTTCTGGCCTCTGACTTTTCTCCACAGCTAGCAGAAGCAGTGGTAAGCTTCTCAAGGAGCTTGCTGTTTGTATGTGTAGTCTCCAAACATCATAACTCCTAGCATGAAACTGGGAGGCTGCTTTTGCAGTTCTTTCCTCTCTTGCCATCTTTATTAATGTTAAGAGGAGACACGTTCAGCACGTTAGCCTGGAAAAGTAGAGTTTCTAAACCAAATGACATTAATATGCAGAGTTTCTTTTTAAAAGTTCATAACGGCCATAGAGTTTGATTCAAAGAACACTGTTGACTTCAAAGACCATTGAGTGAGAGCCATAAAAGAAGAATTACACAATTTATTCAAATAAAAATATCTAGTTGTCATATTTTAGTATTGGATGACATTTAAGTGCCTTCCCTCCTTTTTCTTTCCTTGGTCAATTTAAAGCAAAACCAGCCTCCTGGTAATATAAATTCACATCCAAATGGATGACAACATTACTGATGTAAAATTTTAACAGTGGATATTCAGAAAATCCCAAAAGACAGGAAAATATAACAGTAACTTTCAATCCTTTCTTCATGAGGGGAACCCAAGCTAAATACAGGATGAAGGACAAAGGCTTGAAGTTACCTTCAGGCCCTGCAATGAACAATACTTTTTGAGGGGCAGAGCCCAGGGCTTGGATGAAAGCTTTAGGAGGTGTATATGTCCATGCTGAGTTGAGTAAGGCTTGCGGTGAAGGTGGAGATATGCAGGAACATCTCAAATTAGCTGGAGAAACTCAGGAGCCCCTACTTTCCACTGCAGCAAAGCAGGTCTCTATGCAAGTTACACCAGCATTAACAGCACAGAAAATAGATGCCTTTTAAAAAGATGTGATCCTGTAGTGATTCTGCCTGGAACAGAGTTAGTTTTCTCTGCAGCAGCTTGTGTGGCCCTGTAATGAAAACAGTGTTGATAACACACTGATGTTTTAGTTGTTGCTGAGCAGTGCTTGCACAGCATCAAGGACTTTTGCATTAGTCAAAATACCCTGCCAGCAGGGAGCTTGGGGGTGTCCAGCAGCTGGGAGTGGACACAGCCAGCACAGCTGACCCAGACTGCCCAAAGGGACATCCCATGCCATAGGACATTGTGCTCAAGAATAAAAGCTGGGGGAAAGGACAAGGAGGGGGCTGACGTTCAGAGAGACGGCATTTGTCTTCCCAAGAAATGTGATGGCTGAACTGCCTAACGATGGGAAGCAGTAAATGAATTCCTTGTTTAGCTTTGCTTGTATGTGCAGATTTGCTTTACCTAGCAAATTGTCTGTATCTCAATCCACAAGTTCTTGGATTATTTCCCATCCCACTGCAGGGAGTGTGTGAGCAGAAGTGTAGTGCAAAACTGCCTGTCAGGGCTAAAGCACATCAAGTGCCTACATGACTCCTCCCATAGTACAAGTAACAGAAAGCTATGCTTACAGACCCCCTGTATGGAATAGAAGTACCTATGAGCCCAAAAGACTGTCTTCATTTCCAGTTTTAAGAACTAATCTCCTAGAGCTTATGACCTCTCCCTAACAATCTTGTCTTCTAAATCCTCAGACTTTTATCACAGTGAGGAATCATTAGTTACCTTTAAGCAACACAAGCCTTTGAGAGTTTGGGTTCCCTCTGTAGAAAGTGCTCTTTTTCTGTGCTATCAGTAATACATGCAATTCTGCACAATTTAATTTCCTTTTTCAGTCACCCACTCAGGAAATAAGTACAAGCGATGTATGTGATTAACATGAGATTCCAGGTCCTTGAAGTAAAACGTATGTAAAAGTATAATAAATGGCTAATTATTCTCTCTGTCAATACTGAGGTCTGGGAAGGGTCAGGTAGCACCCTGCACCCTCGCCTTTATCTCCCTGCATATTCATTTCCTAAATGAAGGCACAGTAGACAACGGGCCGTGCCTGTAAAAATCCCCATTCACAAACCCTCAAAAGCCTCGCTTCGGACCAAAAATAGCTTCATTCCCTTTCCCAAACTTGCATTCTCAGAAGGTTTTTCCCAAGCGTAGAGCAGCGTGGAGGAGGATCCCCATCCCAAAGCCTCCTTCTCAGCAGCAGCCCCGCTCCCTCCTCCCCGTGCAGCAGCGGGCAGCGCCGAAGCGCAGCAGGGATTTCTGGAGCGCTCCTGCCCCCTGCTGCCCAACAGCAGCTCCAGCCGGCCCCGCACGGCCCAACTTCGTAAAAACCTTATAAAGGGAATAATTAGGCTCGTATCGTCTGTCAAAAAAATGCAATCGGGGAAAGTACAACAGAAATCTGCTGACATCTTCATTTCGTTCTTATTACAGACGGAAACATATTTAGACATCGGATAACAGATGTTCAGAACACAGTTCAGTGGTTCACCTACCTTCGCTTTTGCTAATGCAGTTAGCATTCTGCATTAGCCCTCGTTCCACCAGCACACTGCAGGGCTCCTGCCTGGTAAGGATGAGGATGTAGGCACAGGGACCAACACAACTGCTGCTGCTCAACACTGTGCCGTGCCACCATCATCCCGTGCACTTATTGGAATATGAACTGGAGATGGCATATTATACAGCTTTGCTGTTCTAGCTGTGTTTGATTTTTATCTAACTGGCTCACGTTGCTGACAGTTTTTCTTAGGAACCTCTCCAAAAGAAAAACTTTGGTTTCTCTGGACTGCACACCAAATTGTCCCATGCTCTTTCAATGCAAAGCAGAATTTGCCCACTTCTCAGCATACTAGATGTGGCTCTGGGCAGCCTGGTCTAGTGGTTGTTGACCTTGCCCATGGCAGGGGGATTAAAACTAGATGATCTTTGAGGTCCTTTTCAACTCAGGCCATTCTATGATTCTATGATCATTCTATGATACAACAAGCTTGCTTTTCCCCCCCTGCTCCTCTTCCTTGAGGCTGTGCAGAAGCTTTGGGCTAACCTACAATGAACTAAACTTGAGCTAGCAGAAACAGTTTTTGCTGACAGGGATGTGCAGTGGGTGCTTGGGGCAGCAGGGGGCTGAAGCTGCAGTATGCTGTGTGACCCATGTAGAAAATTCATAAATGCCAGAGCCAGAAAGAGCAGAGGGAAGTGAAAAGAAAATGTGAAGTGGCTACTTGCCATGCCAAAGATGCTGAACAACAATGAGATGATTTATAAATCTTCTGCATGTATGTGATGCATATGGATGGTGCTGGGGAGGTACTCCCAACCTTGGAGAAACTGTTTTGATCTGCTTCCAGATTCATCCATGTGTACCTGTGCAAGTCACCTAATTACCTTGCCTTAATGCAGCTTTACTCTAAGGCTGAAGGAAAATTGCTCTGCAGCACTCTGGCTTTATGATTATTTTCCATAACTACCAAATCTTTATGAGCTTTGGCTACTTTTTTCCTGTTTCTCACAAATTATCTGTGTGGACACAGGACTGGCTGAACCTGTCAAGCATTAAAAAGAGTTTAGTTTAAATCCGGTTTAGAGATCACAGCCTGAGTTTTCAGAAAATGAGTGTATGGATGAAATAAAACTGTGCTGAATCACCTCTGAGCAAGCCTCATCTTGTCATGTTCGTCTGAAGCTCAGCAAGTTCCTAATGATGGATACATTGCTTATTGTATGGTCTGGATACACACCACATTACTCATGGGATCCCCTGCCTCCCTGAATTAGTTGTACAGATAACACTGAGCCTTTGATGGCTTTGTACTGCAATAACATGAAGATGTCAGTGTAGAGAAGATCAAGGGAAGGGAGAAACAGGTGCATGCATGGGGCAGGGGAGCAGTTACCTGGTGTCCCAGGGAGATGCATGGAAGGACCGGACAGCCAGAAAATTAACATTTTAGAAAAAGTCCTTTGAAGAATTTACATGCTCAAGAAAGGAAAGCAGCAACAATAGAAACATTAGTGTCAGAAAATGAAAATAAATGTATAATGCCTCTTTCACTGATGGTATCTTTTCATTGATATGATCCTCAAATACAAGTAAAAGAGGTTGAAGAGTACAGTAATATCTGAGGGATTCTACTAAGGGGAAATCTCACGAGACAAATACAGTGTGAATTCTTCAGCGCACCATTAAATGCAGCAGACACTGAAGGGAGAAAAGCCACAAACAAACAAAAAAACAGAACTCAGACATTGGTTTTTTTTGTTTTGTTTTGTTTTTCCTCTATACCTGCAATGTCACTCTTTAGTACAGCAAAGAAGCTAGAATATACAGAAAGCAGAGACAAGATCAAATCTGCTGAGAAGAAGCACTAACAGTGAGACTTAGTTGCTCTGGAGACTAAGGTAAATTGGAAACACAGACCCAATGGTCCAAATGATGCTGAAGCTACTGAAGATGAACAGATGAGCAAAGGGAGTAGCTCTGGTGCATCAGATGCTTTCCTATCAAAAGCATAACCACCAAGCATAGGCAGAAAGTAGTGGGCCCATAATACACCAGCACAGCCTCCTCGTGGGCTCAGCAGTGAGTATGCATTGGAAACCACAGGTACAGGCGCTGACAGCTGTGCAGAACTAGCAGCAAATGGACAGGGTTGAAAACAGATTTAAATCTCTCTTTGCTATTTGCAAATATTCCTGACTTAATCACAGAATAACAAAAGCTGGAAGGAATTCACATGGATCTCAAAGTCCAGCTCCCAGCTTCACACAGCACCAGCCAAAATCCAAACCCTGTGTCTGAAAGCAGTGCCCAAAGACTTCTTGATCTCTGTCAGCTTGAGGCTGTGCCCACTGCCCTGGGCAGCCTGTTCCAGGGCCACACCACCCTCTGGTGAAGAACCTGTTCCTAACCTCTACCTGACCTCCTCTGACACAGCTCCGTGTTTCTGTTACCAGGTAAAAGTGAGAACAAACCTTGTAAAGGTAATAGTGAGAGGACATCTCTTCTAAAGGTAAGGAGGGGAACTGGGCTACAGAATTTATAATCAGCACATCTGAAAAATGTGCTGCAGCATCAGAAACTTACATCAGCAAATAATTGCAGAGTCTGCTATGGATCTTCAGATGCACAGACGGAGACAGAGAGAACGGTCCTCTTTCCTTCCTTAAACTGCTTACTCTCTACTGAAGCAGCTGATTCAGCCCATCCAGAAACATGACAGAGATTGATCACTTCAAACCACTGTTAGCAAACAGACTAAAATTAGTGCAACTAAAAATTTCTGCTCAAAAATAGAACATTATAAGGTTAATGGGCTATATATGTAATTCTTCATATAAAGAACCAGTTTTGTTTCCACCTCATCTCTGTGCTAAATAAAAACCTAAAAATGTTCTACCTCCATATACTGAGAGATACTTCTCATGATTATTGAACAGGTTTTGACAGACCTGAGTAAAATTAACTAGTTCAGGTCTGACAATGAATAGCCACCTTAAAAGAAACATTTCTGTGTGAATTGCCTGTTACCTTTCATAGAACAACTATTTGGGAGACCAAATAACTGGTAAGAGATGCTACAGCGCTTTCTAGGAGCTGCTGCAAGTGTTCTGAAGGAGCCTTTGTTCCTTTCCTAGTGGCATTATTATTTTTAGGAGGAAAGAAAAAAAACACTTCTTTTTCTTCCGGAACTAGGATTTGCATTCACTGCCATCAGTGATGCTCAGGGTTTTGTCTCTGCCTGCATACCACAAGGCCTGCTGCTCCTTTAGCAGGCAGCTGCAGTGTTGCTGGCTGAAAGCTGGGTTCCTAAGATGCAGTCACTCGAGCTCTCACAGCAGTGAATAAAGTCTTTGTGTACAGACTCCAGTGCTCAATGTAATAAGATTGAAATGCCTAAAGGGACTTGCGAAGGAAGGATCACACAGCAGCACCTGAACAAACCCTGTACTGGGCAAAACATCCAGTGGAGATTTGAGCATCAGGATGGCTCAACCCTGAAAGGTCAAGCATCACATTGGTAAGGTGCCAGATTGCCATAATGTGCTGCTTTTAAAAGCTGTGGGCGTAAGGGGCTGTTTCTTTTCAAAGAAATAGGGAAAAGAAGAAACCAAGGAGGGGGATTGAAATTGTGCTTTTCTTTGTAAAACAGCTCACACCTCAACCAGGACACATCCAAACAACCATAACATGGCTTTCGTTTTACTGCAGTCAATATACATGGCTTGTCATACAATATACCTTATTTCTGATGGATATCAGCTCTGGAAATGTTTTCCTTCAGTACCAAAAAACATTATAGATATTCTTCCTTGCTTTTTGCAGGAAACCTCTCATAGCTTTGTGGAATGGCTCTTCCACTTATCTCCTTGAGGTTCAAAGCAAAAAAAGCCCATTTTATAAGCATCACAACCAATAAAATGTAGGTTACCCTTTTTAAAATGTGCAGTTGATAGCAGGGAAGGAGTCTGGAGCTATGGCCTCTCCAGAGCAGAGGGCTCTTGATGGAGCAGTTGTTCATTTATTTTTTTAATATTATATCAGTTTTTCATTAAGGTGAACTCTATTTTTCATATTATTGGGAAAGCTCATATGTTACATACACTTCCATGCAAATATTTACATTTCTACTTGTAAAATGTCAAGTAGAGATGTGTGTTCTCATTTCATTCAGTAAGTGTTTTTGATAAAGGGCATATTTCTCTCGCTGGAGATGGGGTCACTGAAGAACAACACTCTCTAGCTTCTTTTTCCTCAGTATCTTTGAAGACTTATGTCCTACCTTTACTGCCTAATGCATTTCCTCCTCTGGGGATCATAGAAAGTCAACTGAAGCCATTAAGTCACTTCTACACTGAAGTCATAAATTCGTATCAGACTTTTGTGGCGGTCTCAAAGTTAACAGGAGACCAGAAGGTTATCTTGATACAGCACAAGCCACTGGTATAGGCAAGCAATTTTCTTTATATACTGCAACAGCTTTCCTGTGCTGGTGTGAGAAGTTCGTGACAGGTGGCCAATATAAAAACCAAAGGTCACTACGTCCTGCTAATGCTGTGTTATCCTTCTGCACTGTTTGGAGGTGACAAAGCCACTCTCCTCCCTCTGTTCAGTGCAACACAAAACCTTACACGCAGACTTGATTATCAAAGAAAATGAAGCTCATGTGTCTTCTGCTTAATTTCTGGATTTGAAGATCAGCACATAGAAGAGGACTTAAGATCAGAGGTAGAAAGAAACAAGATGTCATTAAAAATACTATTATGCGCACTCAGAAAGGACACGCCATGTCTTTTTAATGATATAGAAGATCCTCAGAAGGTAATATTATAGTTGAACTAGGCTAGCTCAGTCTTCAGTGATGTATAACTTCTCTTTAAACTAAAACTATTATCTATAAGCTGTTCTGTATTTTATGGAAAAGAGATGGTGGTGCACAGTGAATTGAATGAGCTGAAGGTTTCAGCTTGACAGGTAGAATAGCCAGATAAAACTGAAGGAAAAAGGAAATTCTTAGATTCAGGAGCCCGGATGTGGGTCATACAACAGTTTTTGAAGTAATAAAGAAAGGACCTTAAGTGAAAATAGCGACTGCAATCAGACAGCTTCTTCCCATTACCCAGATTGATATTTTGTCACGTTACTTACCTGTGATTTTAAAACTCTTTTCTGTGTAAGGACTCCTTCCCCCAGTTTATCTACTGCTTTTGCGGTCAAGGTTAATTCCCTAAACACCAACCTACTGTATGATCTGCAGTTACCTCAAATACACTGCATTAACTACATAAAAGAAAACAAGGAACACAGAGAAAAGAACAAAATTATTTTAAAAAATATTTTACCATACTTCTTGCTATACTTTTACTCCAACCTAAAGAGCACTTAAAGTATCTTCACTCTTTTTACCAACTTCTTCTTTATCACTTTTACCTGTGCCAACTCAGCTGGGCTTCTGCCTTGATTGTGTGATGTGAGCACAGGTTTAACTCATTTCCTTGATAGACCAGATGCTCCCCTTGAGCAAATTCCTTGATAAATCAGACTGCTAGAGAAAGAATGAGTAAGCTCTCTGTCATAATTTTGTTTGAAGATTAGGGTATGAGTTTGGGAGCTGTTAAGTTATGGGCAGCAGGACTAATTTGGGATTCCCTCACCCTCTTACAAGAGGCAGGTGTGAAGATAGTAGTGAAAAAGGGTTCGTGGCTCCATCTGTGTATGAAAAGTCATAGAACTGCTCAGATTGGAAAAGACCTTCAAGATCATCAAGTCCAACCACAACCTAACTGTACTACCTTAAATCTAACAACCCTCCGCTAAATCATGTCCCTGAGCACCACATCCAAAAGGTTTTTAAACACATCTGGCTATGGTCACTCAACCACTTCCCTGGGGAGCCTATTCCAGTGCTTAATAATCCTTTTTGTGAAGAAGTTTTTCCTGATATCCAACCTTACCCTGGTGTAACTTGAGGCCATTTTCCCTCATCCTGTCATCAGTGAGAAGAGACCAAATCCGTTCTCATTGCAATCACCCTTTACATATTGGAAGAGAACAATAAGGTCTCCCCTCAGTCTTCTCTTCCCCAGGCTAAACAGCCCCAGTTCCTTCAATCTCTCCCCATTCGGCACATTCTCCAAGCCTTTCACAAGCATTGTTGCCCTTCTTTGGACCTGCACCTCGATGTCCTTCCTATACTGAGATGCCCCAAACTGAACACAGTACTGAAAGTGAGGCCTCACCAGTGCCGAATACAGGGGCAGGATTACTTCGGTAGTCCTGCTTACCACACCATTCCTGGTACAAGCCAGGATGCCACTGGCCTTCTTGGCCACCTGGGCACACTGCTGGCTCATATTCAGCTGACAGTCCATCAATACACCAAGATCCCTTTCCATCAGGCAGGATTCCAGCCATTCGTCCCCAGGCCTGTAGGGTTGCCTGGGGTTGTTGTGATCAAAATGCAGGACCTGACACTTGGCTCTATTGAAACTCAGTTTACCTTGGCCCATCAATTCAGTCTATTCAGGTCCCTCTGTAAGTGCCTTTCTCCTCTCTGGCAGATCAACACTCAGTCCCACATTGGTGTTGTTTGCAAACTTACTGAGGGTGCACTCAATCCCTTCATCAAGGTCACTGGTAAAGGTGTTGAATAGGAGTTGGGGGACAGTGTTAAAGGCTTTACTGAAGTCTGGGTAGACCACATCAACAGCCACTAAGTGGGTCCAAGGTTTATTGGAGAGGAAGCCCAAGAAGGACTGTGATGTTTCACTCTGTTGACAGTTGTGAGACTTACGTTCCAGGCTTGGAACATGGCTTGTGCATTTATTTGAAATTTGCATTGTATAAATTTCAGAGACAGTTTTGGGAGAAAAAACAAGTAGGCAGCCCTCTCTCTGTTCATATGAACATTCTGCTAGGTTGGAAAATCACATTTCTCTTCTTGTTTTCTTTTTTTCCTGTCTCCACTCAGGATGTTCTAGGGTACAAACAGGGTCCTTTTTAACATCACAGTGAAACAACAAGCTATTTCACATTATTTGTGCATCAGCATAATAACCAAAAAGAGACTATAGGGCTCTAAAGGAACTTAAAAGCATGATTTTTTTTATTTTTATTTTTTATAGGTACCTCAGCATCTGATTGATGCAGATCAGAACCATTTAGTTACATGGGGCCCTGGGCAGCCTGGACTAGTGTTAAATGTGGAGGTTGTTGGCCCTGCATGTGGCAGGGGGTTGGAGCTTCATGGTCCTTGAGGTCCCTTTCAACCCTGGCCATTCTGTGATTCTGTGATTCTGTGATTTCTTAATACCTTGCCTGGTTCTGCCACACCATGCAGTGGAAAAGCCAAGGATTAGACTTGTGCTATATTTGAGAAGTTTGAAACTTTCTGCTCTGCAAGGATATTGACTGTGTGTATGCTCAGTGATGTTTGTAGTTGTCTGTTAAGGTCGCCTAGCTTTGTAAAGCTAGTGCTATAGCTGTCTTTGTGGTAGTGCTTGCCATCTAGATGCCTAATGGACTATATATGTAGCTCATATGGATCTTTTCAGATTTATGCACAGCAATGATTTTGAATGCATGCAGCTATGAAAAACCAGAACAAGCAATGAGGTAAAGCAGGAGAAAGGGAGATAAGAATGTCTGAGATGGCCTCATGGCTGGTAATCCATTAAAACAGAATGGCTCCAAGCAAAAAAAATTCCCCCACTAAGCTCAGTACTTTATGAGTTTGCCCCAACAAAGAGCCTATTTAGGATGCTCTTTAAAACCGTGAAGATTTGCTATCATTTATGTCAGTAAGAGCAACGTGTTTCTAAAATTTCTAATATTCAAAGACTGGCAACTACATCTACAAATTGTCCTGGCATCTGGAGAAACCTTTTCAAAAAGCAGCAGGAGATTTTAGTATGCTCATTGTAAGGGGTCTTGTCACACCAACTGACCTCTTTTACCATTCAGTGCTATTTTCTAGCTGCTAATCATTGAGGCATGGGCTGGGAGGGAAGAGAGGAGAAGTAGGCAGTGAAGTCACCTCTACATGTAGAAGAGCTGTGATTTTTTTCCTTCTAATCCCAGTCTTCCCTTCTTTCCCATGTCCTGCAATGAACCTTCAGTGCCGGACTTGCATCTTCATCCTCCCACTTGCGATGAATCACCACCTTGCCATGACAGCAGGTGTTGATTCTACTTGATTGTTTAGGGAAAATGCCATGCTCAGAGACAGAAAGCTTACCCCAGAGAGCTGCACAAACACAACTTGGGTGATTGCTGGAATCAGCTTAGTGCTTAGATCACAGATGTGGCTGTTTCCATGGGCTCTGGTCTCCTTCTCATCCTGAATGGTGCTGTTGTCTGCAGACTGTCCCACTGCTGTGGTAGAGTGAAGGGGTATGGGATGGAATAGAGCTGGTCCTTTCTGCAGGTATCTGGAGTAAACTGTGGTAGGGATTTGGGCCTTTCAAGCTACAGGGAGTTAAAATTTAAGACTTTTACTGTCCCTTATGGATCCCTCTATTTGTGTGTACCAATCTGATGTAACACATCAGAATCTGGTTTATCCAGACAGCTGAACTGTGTGGCCATGACTCACACCTGAGGTAAATACAGGATGCGCATATAAAAGATCTGCATACATCTAGCTTTGAAATTCATGTGTCTCTCTTTGAAAGCATTTACAGGAGCTGCTGACTCAAAGTGTAATTGCCTTTTTTTTGGGTATAAATTCTTCTTAACCTCTGTGCCCTGGAAAAACAGCAGCACAAGTGGTTTCTGGGACTGTTGTTTTTCCTTGATGGTCCCCAGGGTATGTACAAGAACTTGTGTGTTATTTTCCCCAAGCTAGTGGCAGACATTAGAAAATTGAATTTAACGTTCAAGTATGCCAGGCATAAAAATGCTTTGCATATCTCACAGTAAACCTAAATGAAAGGAAGTTCTAAGAAGGCAGATAGCCATTTTTCAATTATATATGACAAATGTGCCATTTCTGATAGCCTTGTCAGTAAAAAGCAAGAGCTGGAAATGCCAGGCTGTTCAGTGAAGCAGGATCAACACTTCTAATGCTGCGCGGGATCACTAATAGCTTCCACATCTTCCAAAACAATCAGCCTTGATTGTTCTTCTGAATGCATTCCTCCAAACTTCGTCCTGCTAATTGCATATATTTTAGTGTTGACAAATATTAAAAATAAGATGACTGCAAGCATGAGGACTGTGAAAAGAATGTCCAGTAGCCTTAATGTCATGAGGTTGTTTGTGATAAAGCTGTTAACAAAATATGCAAGCTACAATTCAAAGGAAAGTGCTGTGCTCTTATTTTACTCATGCAACTTAGCATGGAAAAGATGAAATTATGTTTGGGAGATGTATTGTTCAAGGTAATGAGTTAATGTGAGTGATAGTGACTCTTCTAGAGAGAATTTATTGCATCTCTGAAAGTAAAATATCACAACATGTGATAGCTTGTGAAGCACCATCTGGAGCACTGCGTCCAGGCCTGGGGCCCACAGTACAGGAAGGACATGGAGCTCTTGGAGTGGGTCCAGAGGAGGGCTACTAAGATGATCAGAGGGCTGGAGGCACCTCTCCTATGAAGAAAGGTTGAGGGAAGTGGGCTTGTTTAGCTCAGAGAAGAGAAGGCTGTGGGGAGACCTCATTGTGACCTTCCAGTACTTGGAAGGGAGCACATAAACAGGAGAGGAAACAGCCATTTACAAGGGTGGGTAGTGATAGGACAAGGGGGAATTTTTTTAAACGGAGACAGGGGAGGCTTAGGTTAGATACTAGGAAGAAGTTTTTCACACAGAGGGTGGTGACGCACTGGAACAGGTTGCCCAAGGAGGTTGTGGATGCCCCATCCCTGGAGGCATTCAAGGCCAGGCTGGATGTGGCTCTGGGCAGCCTGGTCTGGTGGTTGGGAACCTTGCACATAGCAGGGGGGTTGACACTAGGTGATCATTGTGGTCCTTTTCAACCCAGGCCATTCTGTGATTCTATGATTCTAAGAACACATAGGCTTTCAGAAGTCTGAGGGTCATACTCCTCCTTCAAAAACTTACACACGCCTAGAACTGAAATAAAAGCAGAAGTTGTCTGTTGCAGATAAGTCTTGGGATATATGAAGAAAGACACTGTGTACACAGAATTTTCTTCATCTGTTTAACTTTCCCTTAAGTGATTTAACATAGCAAACAAAGACAGCTAAATATCTTTCATAAGCATAGTTAGTTTTCTCGTATTAAAGAACCGAGCAAGAACCAGCACTATCTCTCTTAAGAATTAAACAGTGAGAATGCTCAGGTAAAACTTCAAAAGTAACTGATCATTAAAAAATTCTTCTGCTTGCATTTACTTAATTTAACAGCTGAGAAGAGCCATAATCTAAAGAAGATGTGTAACCAATTTTTCAAAAAAGCATGTGTCAAACTTAGCACTCAGAACTGGAGGCATACAAAGGGATTTTAAACTGTGTGATTAAACCATACTGGATAATTCGTACTTTATTCTCATTGGGAAGTGATGGAGTCTCTTATATCATGATTTTTAGCAAAATGAATACAATGAAGAAATGAAGCAGGAGTTTGCATTTCTGTCTCAGTTTTCTCACCACCTTGGAGCTGTTTTTGGGCTAATAATTCACTACTGTGGGGTGGTCCGGAATCCTTCTGAAGTTTCCTGAGCTGTGGAGACTTTTCTCCATAGCTATGGGCTTAAAACTTGGCCAGTAGCATCTCTGCTGAAGAGGAAAGTCTGAGAGCATCTTTGCTAGTATCTTCTTCCCCTCTCCTGTTAAATGTTTGCTGTTTGTGTGAAGCTATATATTGCCATCTCAATATCTTTTTTTTTTTTTTTTTTTTTTTTTTTTTTTGCCAGCTGTCTAATCTCTAGATGGAAAAGAGAAGATTTTGCTGCAACTGAATACAATTATAAAGACAAATGGTGTTGCATCTGGGAGAGACAGAGCACATCTTCGTTAACATCTACATTAAATAATACAGCAATTTCCTTACTTATCAGCCACATCTGTGCATTCGACTTCCACAGACTTGCAAAGACTCCCAGCAGATTACTTCTGATGAAAGCCTCTATTCCAAACACATTTAACATGAACCATAGCACACCATCTGACTAGGGTGTTAGGAGAAATAGTTCACTGTATACTGTGTCTGTTATGATGGCTTCATTAAAAAAACAGTTTTGCAAAATCTTTTAGGCCTTTAACAATAAGAAACCTTGCCACTGCAGAGGGCCGTTGTATATGGATCTCAAGCATCTTGCAAACACCAAATTTCACAACATTTTGAAGAACATTTCCTTGCATAAAGGACACAGATAAATGAGAAAGCCAAGTGGAAAGCTGGTGGTGGAAGGAAGAGCCAGCAGTTCAGGAGATCTGTAAGTTCCGTTGTGTGCAAAAACTGCTGGACAATGGGCCCATCATGCCCCAAATGAATACTCTAAAAGCAGCTTCCTCACTGCCATTTTTCCCCTGAAGTATGTCTCTTTGTACTGTGCTGGCTGGAAGCTGTAGTGCAGCTCTTGATGACTTCTGCATGTTGCAGACAAGTTTTTGGAAATTTGAAGGGAGGGGCCTATGTCGTGTGAAGATGTGGCTGGCTGGTGAGCATATCCAGCACTCCCCTAAGAACCCACCACTCTTTCCATCCCGCCTAACCATCCTGCATCTCCTTATAACATCTAAGCTTCCAGGCCTTCCATCTCCCCTCTAGCTCACTGGGCTCAGGAAGAACCTGGCCATGGAGTGTTGTGTGGCATGCAAAAATATGGCCCTGAAAAATTAGTAGTCTAAATGAAAAAAAGCAACTTTTATTCACAGATTTTGCAAAAGTAAATCACAACTAATATAAGCGTTTTTCCAAGTCACCTTTATTTACAGTAAGCTGCAATTACTTCATGCTCATTCTTAGTATCTGAAGAGCAGCTAAAATCACTGGCTCTCCTCAACTTAGTCCCATGGAAAATGTCAGTAGGATCTAATTATCTGAATGAAATGAACTTTCACTGAAGCTCTCCTTCTTATCTGCACAAGAGTTGAGCTAGGCATTGTATTTACTGGCGCTAGGAGTTCGTACATTTCATTCTCTTCCTGGAAAAGATGCTCAGATATACCCCCTGCATTACCAAGCCTCAGGTGAAAAGGCTGAGGAACTGTGTGGCGCTGGATGAAGGATTTCTTGAAGTGCCTCAGATGGTTTTAAGGATTTGGATGATGAGTTCTGGGTTTACAGCTCTTCAACCTGGGACCCAATGACCCATCAAGCTGCAGATGGTCCTGTGCATTTCTACAGGGACCTGCTTATTTCTTTTCACTATGAAAGAAATATGTTTGCCTGTCTATGCTGCAAGTCTTGCGGAACACAGACTTCTACAAAAGCAAGAAACACACAGTACATTTTCCTACTCTTGGGAAGGGTCAACTCTATCTATTGAAAAAGGTCCAGAAGATAGGCAATAACTTTTAAATATTAAAATTGTGTCCTCTATTAATGCCAGCACTGAGCAATGAGACTGAGCAGTGATTGTAGGAAAGTTATCTACAAAGAATTTACAAATACTGCTGAGGTAAAGTCGCCCAGAAAAACAAAAAGTATACAAGGAAGAAAATGTCAAAAGACCTCATTCTAAAACATTTGCAAATGGATTGATCAAGCACTCATTTCTAACAGGAGCATTGGAAGCAGCATGACCTGCATTGCTGAGCTGTCCTGTTGGTTTTACCACTGCTTACAGCATTTTTAGCACTCAGAGATTTTAAAATGGGAGTGGGAATATGTCATTATTATCACTTGTTCTTTATAACTCAGATCAGAGAGTCTCCCCTTTCAAACAGTGGTGGCAATGCTGAAGAGCTTTGGTGCCTCTATTGACTCAGACTGGGGGCTGGAAGGTAAAAGAGTCCTCATCACCATTTATCTGATCCTCACAGATTTTTGGTCTAATGAGAAGTGACTCTTTTCCTAGCCCTTAGAAAAGAAAGTGATTGCAACCTCCTTCTTTGGGGCAGGCAGCTTTGTCTCTCTTGATGGGCAGAAACATCAGCCCTGCACTCCTTGTGTTCTCTTAGTTATATTGCAGAACACGAGCAATTGGCTTGTGTCACCTACCCCAGGTTTACGTTAGTGTCTCTCATTCCTTCCTGTGAACTTTCCCTGGCACAGGCTGCAGAACGAGACATAAATTCTCCAAACACCCTTGCTTGTATTTAAATCCCTTTGGTTCACGCATGCATATAACTGCTGAACATGAGAATCTGTGATCCATCTGTATATCAGCCCTAGACTGAAGTGGGGAATATAGAAGTTGGCTTAGTCCAATAAATGTCCTGGAAAAAAAATAGAAGCTGAATATAACTTGGAAAAGAGCAAGCAAAAGTACATAAATAGCCTGACAATTCAGGTATCTGTTTCCTCTAAATCTGTATTTGCCATGAAAGCAGATTACGCTCTAACTAATTTGATAAAAGCACAGACTGGCAGAGTTTACTTAAATGAGAGCATTGTAGATCCATCCTTTGTTTTTTAATTTTAACACACATAGCAAATGCACAGAACATTCCTCCATTGAATATCATGACTTTACTCAGCAGATTCACCTTAAATAGACCATCAGTAGTGGTAAGTGCCTGGAATCTGAAAATTAGACAGCTGCTGTGCTGAGTGTAGTTACATTATTTTATTTGAGCTTTTTGTCTAGCACTTTATTCAGTCACAGCATTACCAATTGATCCTTTCCACCTAGTGTTCCTTTGGACAGAAAAGATGCTTCTGAAAATCTGACAATTCCTTTGGTACTCCAAATATCAAAGATCAAGGATTTTTATATTATATCAAGTGATTAAATACTGCAGATGGGAGACAAAGTTAAATATCAAATTTTCCCCTATCCTTGATTGCCCATGACCTCCCTCAGCTGTAGTTCTTTCTCTAGCACCAGTGCCACAGTTTCATATCCAATATTAAAGTGCTTAACATAATATACAGTCCTTGAGCCTTGATGCTTGTTCTGAGAAGTACCAGTGGATGTGCCAGTGATTTTGATGAGGTAAGACGTTTTACAGTCATTTGCCAAGAAGGATTGTTTGTTAAAGTAATTTTGGTGCACGGGGGTATAAGCCAGATAACTGAAATGTAATCACTTGCCATGTACAGTATTCTACCTATCAGCTTAAAGTGACTTCTTAATTTGTCTTCCAGTTGTAAAAATGTTGAGCAGTGTTGTATTGCTCTTCCTCCCCTGACAACTGGGAGATTATAAAATTGTCATTTCTTCCACCGAGCAATTATTGTCTGTCAGTTAAAAATTCCAAACGGAAAACAGCAAATAAGTCAAATGTTTGTCTCAGTTTTTCCTAAGTGTAGAAGATCCCCAGCAAAAGTCCAGCTTCTGCTGTGGGCAGTGCAGGGAGCACTACAGCTATTTTAGCCACCACTATCTGATGTCGGACTTTCTGTTTGCCCTGGCCTCTCATCCAGATGGAGCACTTGCAAAGATTTCAGCACATGCTGACACCATGTTGAAGCCTTCCTCCATTTTACTGCATGCTTCTCTAAACCAGCACCCTGTCCTCTGGTGGGTCTAGGGTGCCTCAGTACAGTCCAAAAGCTCCATGGGCCCTGCAGGCCTGTGCTCCTGAGCAGCCTCCAGCAAACACCAGACCTCCAAGCCTGGCTCCCAGTCATAGTGCCCAAACACCCAAGACAGTGGTCAGGATCCATGTCCCCGATGTGTGGCCACTAGAAGGTGACTGCAGGGAACCTGCCTGCCTCTCCATGCTGCTTTAGAGATACTGGAGAGAGCAGGTGGCTCGCCTCACTGCAACGAGCAGCCGAGGGATTTGCCTGGACTGCTGCATTCCTCCTGGAGTCCAGCAGATGGTAACATCATCATGCATATTGGCTCAGCTCTTATCTCTGGAGCCTGAAATGAGAGCTTGTGCTTATTCAAATGCACTGCAACGTCCTACACAGAGTTAAAAGAAAATTTCAAGCAAATTCTAGCTTTCGGGACCGCACAACTGCTCTGAATCTGATCAGGACTCCTTTGAAGTTGTACAGAGTAGTTTTCTTTTGAATATCCATTTATTAGTTTTATCATTTGTTAAGGTATTAATCTCTAGTCTGAGTGACAGCTTTAGTTTTCAACCAGAAAATCTGACATTACACAGGGATTGTGATCATTTAAAGCCACAAACGGCAACCAGAGAACCTATCAGGTCAGGAAATGGGCCTGGGGGAAATGCTTGCTTACTCCCCTACCTGCTTACTCCCCTTCATTTTCTTCAAAACTTCTGAGACAGCATGTGCACTTTTAATGCTTTTATATATTCATCGACTTCTTAAAACAACAACAACAACAAAAAGGTATTTTCAAGCATTTAGGTTTTTCTGATGAGATCTATTTTTTATTAGAATGAGGGACACAGAATCAGGAAGATCATTACAAAATAAGAATGGAACCTGTTTCAGAATAATTTCTTCCATTTCATCTCCCCTTTCTGCTCTTCCTCCTTTCACCACATCACAGAAGAGCTGAGAGGATTCCTTGGGGACAGCATGCCATTGCAATAGTGGGGAATTAATTGCTATTAGGGTGACGATAAAATATCAAGTTGTTAGGGGCACAGAGAGGCTGCATGAGTTTTAGCCCAAGCTCACTGCAATGCTCTTGAGTATCCATGTGGTTTTACCTGAAACAGTTAACCATTTGGAATATGTGCCCTTGAGCATATGACTTGAAAGCGTTAGCAGAACTGCAGGATGCATACATGTTTTTAATATAAGATTTATTCACTAAGCACTAAGTGAATTCTCAGTCAAAGCTGTTTTGTATGCATGGCAATCCTGTGACTGGGACATGCATGTGTGCATGCCTCACATGCACAAAAAACAAAATGTGCAAAGTTATTTTACTTCTGGTAGTGCATGCACTATGTACCAAGGAGATCATTCTGGTAAAATTGCCATTTTATGCCTAGAAGAAATGAATTAACAAGTTTGACTATCTCTTCTTGATAGCATTTTAAACGTACATGTTAAATCCTGGGATTTAATGCTATTAGTATAACATAACCCTCTTTTATATTTTACTTTCTGTAGCTTCTTATCTATCAGTGTAATTATTTAACAGAGCTTGTAAGTTTGGCAGAAATATCAACTCTGTCTTTAGCTAAATAAGAAGGCATCATTATGAGGAATCTAATATGATTCATTTTTAGCCTGTTTTTGCTCGCTCTTTTTGCCCTGTACTAGGGTGAATTTCATTTTGTTTTCTTATATCACATATACTCTTTCTTACACTGCGACCTGTCAGGGACCTCACTGCCATTTGGCTGGACAAGGTCACATGAACCTTTAATTAGGAATAGATGGTTTCTTACTTCCTCACAACTTCCTAGCCTACCACAAATGAGTCTGCAGTTGTGGATTGTGCCCTGCCCACGGGACTCCTTTCTGAATTCCTCAGATGCAATGGCTGAGGTTCCCACTGGCCCACACACTGCAAAACCCACCAGCCAAGAAAATTTTAGAAAGGTGAAGGGCATTACAACCATACCACAGTAAGATCTTGATAGTGATAACTCAAAGTGCCAGTAGTGAAGATGAAAGCAAACTTTTCAGGTGTGTGAAAGTTCTCAATGTGTTCATTGCTGGCATGAAGACTGCATTCCTACTTAAATGTTTGATTTTGCAAACTTTTATAACTCCGTGCACAAATCTTTGCTGATGAATGATGACAGAGCCTTTCACGTGGCATTTGATAATTAATTTCAGTTGTAACAGAAAATAATTGTTCTGTTCAAGCATACCGGGATGTGCTCACTCTGTTCCTATTGACTACATTAGAATAGGCAACTCAACCACATCTGATTTTAGCACAGGCCACAAACTTTATGACTGACTCATTATTCAACCTAAAGTATAGGCCTCCAGTGTGTTGCAATAGCAGTCTTCTCCCATTTTATAAATCATTCAGGTATTAATTGGTTTCTTGGAAGAATCTGGGAATCTCTAGGAATGCTGCTTTGAGACTCACATCGTCAATTCTGCACAAAAGGATTAAAAATTGAGATACAAGATTTTGGTTGTGGAACAGATTGAAAAGAGAAAAACACATGAATTTATGTTTTGTCTGCACTCAGGATATGTTCTAAATAAACGGCTCAAATGTAGGCAGAATTTTCAAAGAAAATCTGATGATTCAGAAAAGCTTGTCATACTGATTCTCTGCTTGTCTACAAGTTTTCAGGGACCATCTAGCTCTGCCTAAAAGGAGTCCTGAGTCAAAAGACAGTAGCACTTGGGCAAAAAATTGTTCTGCTTCATAGGTGACCCTCAGAGAAAGTGAATGTTATTTGCGTTCTTTTGTTTTTGCTTTCACTAGGAAAGTCTTAAAAGGATCCTTCACATTACCCAGTTTGCTGGGGACATAATGGTGTAAATGACAGTTCAGACCAGCCCTTCCTAAAATAGTCAGGATTGAGAAAATAGTCTGATCTGTTTCTAAATCCTGCAAAATAGCAGAGAAAAATTTAGTAGGTGTATTGTATTGCATGAAGCTTTTCTATACTTAATTCTCACAGGGGCAGTTTTTCTGTCTTCAGGGAAAGTGAATGAACATACCAAAATATCTCTATAGTAATGAAAGAAATCTCATCGTGCTACTGGAGATTGAAGCTGCATGGCCCTGTGGGTAATAAATTGCTACTATTCAGACTCATGAGAGCATCAAGGAAAGCTGATTCACAGTACTCTAATGACCATTATAACTGAGTGTAGTGAAAAAGACTGTTATTTAAGTACATTTCAGAATGTTCTGTAAATTGGGCAAAGGTACAGCTGTGCTTATGCTCTGAGACAGCCTCTGGTTTTATGCAGTCTGGCAGACTTTGCTCTTTGAATTCAGGATTTATCTCTGTGAGCTAAATGCTCTTAGTATTTATGGCCGCTGTTTGTAAGGGAAGATGCAAAACCAGGGAGAAGTGACTGTGTTCACACAGACTCCATCTGGATAGCACAAGCTTTGGGGGGTTTAGGCAGAGACAACTGAGGGGAGAGTCCTGTAGCCATTCAACACTGCACTAAGTTAGCCTCTCAAAAGCTCCTACTCGTACCTTGCATCAAACGTGACCCCTATGAAGCCAGCATTTCTGCCTGGACTTTTAAGAAGAATCTGAGGCTGAGTGACAATACTTCATGGACAACTACATGGCCAAGGAGAACCATGTTTATTGCTCATAGGACTTCATGGACCAGATAGTCCAGACTTTCCTCCCCATTGCAAGTAACACAGGTTTGTTCTGGATATACTCCCACTCCAGTTTGTAGGCTACTGTGTTTACAGAATCATTTGAGTGTTAACATAAACCTATTTGATAGAAAGCAAGGAAAGGAAAGCACAAAGTTTCCTTGTTTTGCCATGTGGGCAGTGAAATTTATGGCACATTGCAGCATCTGATGCACAGACTCAGATTTGAAATTGTTTATCACAAGTTCTCACATCACTTACATACCTTCACAAGTTTTTTTTTTCTAGCTTTCCCATCCGCCCCTACAACTTTCCCATCCACATTTACATGTCAACAGAGCATTCTACAAAACACTCTTCAACCGTTCATGCAGGCACTTATCCAATCAGAGCCATGAGACGTTCTTTCTCCTTCTAGAGGTGTTCTTGGTTCTCATGCTGTTTATCTTGCTCCACAGCTGCTGCTCTGAACAGTTTTTCTTGTATTCCTACAACTGGCACATTGTCAGCCAGTCATTTCAATATGTCCTTGCCTTGGGATTTCCAGCTTGAGGTAGATCAACAGCACTCATACTTTTTCTGGCTGGGTCCTTAATGGTTGATTTTGTCTTTAGACTACTTGTGCCTTTTGGGCCTAATTGAGTCTTTTTATTGAGTACAGTATTCCATATATTAATTTTTTGTCTGAAGAGACTTTTGCAGATAATGCAGAGCCAAGTACTACATCCATTTAAATTGGTATATCACCTGGCAGGTACGTTGTGATCAAGTAACTAAGGCAAACAACTTGCAGTAAGCAAGCAACCAGCAACATCTGGACAGCCAACAGTGCAACAAATCATCTGTATGAGCCTCGTGTTCAGCACGTGGGGTCAGACCTGCACTATCCAGGAACCATCTAATCACAGTCTGTTTGAGGTATAGTAAATAAATGTGGGCATCTTAGCTAATGAATTAGCCATGGGGAAAATAAACCACATGAAATACAGTCAATTGCTTATACTAGTGACCTTCCTAGAGAATAAAATGATTGAGTCAGGAGTCAAGAATTTATCATAACAACATCATTGCTACCTGTCAGAAATGTCTGAAGGGACACTTCACTGAACTGGAGGTAGAATATTGCTGCAAAGACAGTTATTACATAGCTGTTTGCTAACATACTTTCCTGAATACATTTCCAATAATTGGGGGTAATCTATCCTGTCTTTGTCAGGCAAAATGGAGATTTTTTCTTGAAAGAAGCCCACAAAAGCTAACAGAAAGACAAGTGTTTTTCTACAGAGGGGCTCTATGGTCCAAATACTGGTTGTGCTCAAAGCATCATCGAATAATTATAAAGAGGAAAGAATGAACTAGGCGTACACTCCCAGTCACTACTTTGAGTTTTCAATACTATTTGATTACTGAGAAGCTGCACAGAATAACTCATTAACTCTCAATCTCTTGCTTTTTCTACTTCTACATATCTGTGAATAGCAACCTCATTGAAGTTAACAATGAGATGACTAATTAAGGCTGTGCGGCATTTATTAATTGGTCAATTTCCTTATTAGTGTGGAGGCTGATGTAAATAATTCTACAGAGTTTTTTAATGTTTCCAAACCTTCTTGGCTATTTACTTCTCGTGGTATTATCATCTCTGCATAACTCCTGAATCCAGAAGAAATTGGAGAAAGCAGCTGAAGATAGGCTGGACATGCAGCAGGTCAAAGAAGGTTCTGATCAAGATTTATCTTTCCAGGTTAGTGTTCAGCTGTACTTGTTTGATTCTTTGTATACTTATGACCATTCGAAATGATTCCAAAGCATGAGAGCTTGAAGTAACAGAGTAATTTCATTTAGATGTGACAACATAGGTCAGAAGTTTAGATGAGTGACAACTATAGAAGAAGTATGTGCTAAATGCTGTCACCCGCCCAGTTTGCAGGCTGGAGATCTAGCACACTGGTATGAAAAATTGCTTGGGTTTTGTACCAAACAAAATATCTCATCTCTACTGATTAAAAAGAAAGTGCAAAATAAAATCTCTGTCATTCAAATGCTTTTCCTTCGTGTATTTGGAGTGCTTAGTCCATGTATTACTTTGTCAAGTGGTCATACACTCTCTGAAGTCTTTTATTGGCCCACACTGCTCAAAATGTCTAGTTTTCCCACTTCCTACATTAATTTCAGACAGGCTAAAATCAATTTGTGGTGTGTTTTGACATTTCATTTGTGAACATGTTTAGTGACTATGCTGGTAGGAAAAGAGCATGACAAAATAAAAGACAGAAGTGAATGGAAAGATTAAATATTGTTAAAACTATTGCCAGTATTCTGTGGAATTAAGATTTCAGAACTGTGGAGAGTTCATGTTAATGCATAGTGTTTTATAAATGTTATTGGCTAAACATACACTGAGATGATTCTGTAGGAAATCTATTAATTAACTTCCTACTTATCTGACAATGAAGTTCAAAGAAATTTAAAAAAAAAAAAAACAACCTTAAAAATGCAGAATTACAAATTACTTGATTTCTGAAAAATACTTGTTAAATATACATATTCTAGGCTACATTTAATTACATATCCTTTTTAAAAATTCAGAATTTAAATAGATCCAAATTAGTTCTGCTTGTTTTAAGAAAGGAGCTCAACTTTTGCTTTACACAGGCTTGAATAATTCTGATGAAACCAATGAGACTGTAAGAGTTTTAGTTTACTGCTGCTGAAGTAACTGGAAATTGGATCTAAGTTTGAAGGACTAGAAATTCCGGCCACTAGCACTGAGTGAAAGCTGAAAGCTTTTAGTGTGGAAGTCTTGAATGCCACCTACTAAGGAGCGTCTTGCATATTTCACCTTGATGCTTCATACTGGAAGTGCACATCTCCTTTCTTCTTTAGATCATATAGAGAACTAGGCCACCAACACCTGGGTTCAATATCTAAATGCACCTAATGACAATATCATTAATAAACTTCCAATCTGTTCTATATTTTCCCTAGGAAAATGAAGGCACGCAGCTAGGAGTATGACACCTTGATGTATAAAATACTCGAACTGTCCAGGTTCCCAGGTAAGAGAAATAACAAAGTAGCACAGTCACAGCTAGAGCCCTTTTGGACTGACTGTGAAATCAAGCACTCTCTCCAGCAGTGTAGGAATGTGTTGGCACAAGGCTGACTTCCATGCTGAGCATCTGAGGTACAAACAACTATCACTGGCTGCAAATGGGCTGAAAGATCAAGAAGGCTAAGATGAAGGTCACCCAGCAGTCATTCAGTCCATGCAGGGCCATTTGCTAATAAGTTACATACCAAGACTTCTTATTCCATTTTTCCAAGCACAGACAGTAGGATTTGATGAAGACTGCAAAAGTCTGAAAAATAACATGCCAGTGGCAGATGCTGGACATGAAAGTAAGATGGGATAAGAGAACATATTCCTGAAATTGTCACTGCTCATGTTTTGATTGTGTTACAAAGGAAGTAATTTGCCCAGTTTTGAAATATGCATTCAAACTTCTGTTCTATTAAACACACATCAGTATGTCGCCACCTGTTCCAGTCATGGTTGATAATGAACAGTATGCAGAGATAATACACCCGTCTGGCCTTGTAAATGTGTTGCAGAGGAAAATCAAAAATAGGTAATGCAAGTCAAATTTGGATGGATAGTCTTATTACAGTCAATGTTAAATCCTGTGCTCTTAATTACTTTGTTGCCTGAATTGGAAACCCTTCAAATAACTTCTGGCGGGGTAGGAGGGGGGGGGGGGGGGGAGAGGGTGAGAAGAATAGAGCTTCTTGACAATTGAGAGCTAAAGAATATAATTTTGTCACAAGATCTATCAGTTAGCTACTGATGACAGTAAATTTCCACATAGATCAATCAGAGAGGTAGTAGAAAATGAAAGTAAGGGTTGGCACATACACTAAAGATTTAAACCTGACAGTGCCATGACTAAAGGATAAGGCAAGCAAGACACCATTGAGATCCCACTGAAATCAGCAGGAGCTTCTAATTTATCTGCAGGACTGTACAGTAGGCCTTGATATAGCTTTTAATAATTAGGAAGGGAAAGGCATCAATTAAGGCCAGAAAAGGGGTTGACTTTAAGCATGTACTAATGCCTTTGACATATATGCTTAAGTGCTTTGAACACTGACTTATTTTCTGGCTGAAAGCTGGAATTCTTCTAATAGCTTCCAAAACCCTTTGACTGAGGGAATTTCTCTTTCATGTCTGTGTGGAGCAAACATGGGCTTATGATGTCTCTAAACATTAGAGTGGAAATTCCTACTTAACAAGTTCTTCTGCGTATTTAAGAAATTGAAGCTGTAGGTGTCTCTGTTAGAATGACTGTGAAATGCTGTAAATCAGCAAGATATGAGAGAACAATATCTCACATTCTGATTTCTGCCCACTGGGCTCTTACTTGGTTGACTCTGTAAGGAATCTCTGCCAAATGAGTTTGCTCCAAACAGGCTCTTGGGCTGTTAGCTTACCATGGCATTTCATTACCAATCATGTCAGAAGAGAGATGAATCATTGTAAGGGCTCACTGTGCTTACACATTTCCCAGTTTATCAAGATTCCATATGACTCTCTTAGGTAGGAGTAATGTGAAACTCAGAAATGCCTCTTCTTTCTTCCAGTATTGCTCTTTTGAGAAGCAAGTACTTTACAGCCATACTATCTGAGAAGCAGTTAGCTGTTGGTCTCTAATAATCTTGCAACTACAAAGAGTTCCATTCATCTCAACTAGGTCATGCTATATAACATATAGATGAAATGCTTTTTATATCACATATATACAGAGATAACCCAGACACATGAGAAATAGCAGATACAAGTGAATCAAGGCTGGATTAAAGTAATCCAGTTTTATAACTGCTTTGTATTACTATTATTATTGCTCTCCCCTGAGCAAACTGCGAAGTACTAAAATCATGCTTTCAAATGCTTCAGCTGGTAGTAGTGCTGAACTGAAAAGAAACTGGCTGCAAGCCGTGTTACTGAAATCCAACTACTGATGCAATTTTCTCTGAAGATCAAGGATCATCAGTTCTGGATTCAGGAAATCATTGCTTATCAGTTGGGATGTTAAACACAGCACAGCAATCAAGTACCAGGATAATTACAAAGGGAGATTCTCATATCATATAACTTAGGAGCAAAGTTAGGTAACCACGTCATTTAGGGAGTATGCAAAGAAAGACTAATTCTCTCAACAGATAATTCAAAACCATAAAAGTAAATAAATTGAGAAGCTTAAAATGGCTGATGCAATGGCCCTCCATGGCTGTAATTTCCTTTGTACTTTAACCGATTATGATATTTCTCTCTGCTTTCTTGTACAAAGATGTTGTGTGATCTTGCAGAAGTCTGCAGGATTTCCATTACAACCCATAGTACTGTAGGCTTCTTCTCTTCTCCAGGCTGAACAGCCCCAGCTCTCTCAGCCTGTCCTCATAGGCGAGGTGTTTCATCCCTTGGATCATTTTTGTGGCCCTCCTCTGAACATGCTCCAATAGGTCTATATCTCTCCTGTACTGAGGACTCCACATCTGGATGCAGTACTCCAGGTGAGGTCTCAACAGCACAGAGTAGACAATCACGATCAACTCCCTTGTCATGCTGGCTACATATAAAGGCCCAATTCTTTTCTGACAGATGCCAAAGACAGAATTGCCATTAACTGCAATTTTGTGAGACAGGATGTTTTCTATTACAGAAACACAGCCTTCATGAATGTAGGTGAAAATTAGAAAAGAGAGTTGGAAGGCACCATAAAATGTCACCTACAGCAGGCCAGGCAGCCCGCTGAACTCTTAAGAACTCTCCTGATGGATCTTCCTCAAGCAGACTATTCCATCACTTTACTGTCTTTAACTGAACTACCCAAAGTCTTGCCAGAATCTATCTTTGCTACGTAGCCCACTGTTTTTTGTCTTATCCACTATGGATACAGAAAACAAAGTGCCGCCTTCTTCTCTGCAGCAGCCTTTTATGTATTTCAAAACTATTACCATGTCTCTGCTTCATTTTCTCTTCCACAGATTGCACAGAGCCAATTAGTTCAATCTTTCATTGCAGGTCATGTTTTCTAGTTCTCTGATCATTCTCACACTGAATAATAAAAGCTCTGTGAAAGGAAAAAAGCATCAAAATTATTGTACTGGTTATAATTATTATTAAAATTAATGATTCAATCACAGTGCATTTTATTTGGGCTATTGCTAATCTAACTTTTCTTTTAATGTTTAATAATGTGTACACAGATACATCCTTCCAGACTCTGCTTCTGTGCTAGGATGGCTCACTGCCTTTGTGAATTGTATTTCAGGAAATAAAAGAAAGCTTTGCAAGCTAAAAATATGTGCTCCCAGGGCTGAGGAATGCACACATCCTCTCTTTCTTACTATATCATTGCCAGCACTCCTCTGATAAGAACAGATACTTGCCTGAAGCTCTGTATCTCCTACCAATGCACAGGTCTGCAACAGAGATGCAACCACCTTTAGCCAGACCATACTTCCTCGTCCTACTGGCAACAACCACAGTCTCTGAGTGCTTTCCAGCTTCTACCTCAAATCCCCAGTAACTGTACTGTCCCTCTGGTTCCTGCTTATTTCCTCAGCCCCATGGCTCATCATAGAATCAGTGACTGAAGTATAATGGATGGGAGGGTTACAACGCCAGCCTTTCTTTTCTGATGGAGCTGCCATCTGAATAGCCTTCCTTTGAGTAGACGTTTCATATGCAGCACATGATAGGAAAGACCACATGGAACAACACTTCTGAAGTGTTTCTGTATGTAGAACTGGCAGAAGTTTACTTAGACTAGAAGTTTCAGTGATAATCTGACATTGTTACCAAATGAAAATACAAGGGCAGTCCTGAGGGACTGTTTTCAGAAAGAAGCCCCAGTTATTGTGTCTTCCAGTTGAGTAGCATCTAACAATAAAACTATTTATTACAATCTTCCACAGATGTATCATGTACAAGACACTCTGTTTGCAATGAATGCAAAAAGAAACTTCAGTGTGCTTACCAAATCATGTGATCCTAAGCAAAGGTGAAGAGAATCTGATTATTACGTCAAGAGCTATAGATAGGGATATCCAACAAAGAGTTAATTCAATTTCAAGATGAAAACTTTACATGCAACTTGCTCCCTTAAGAGGTGCGTGATTCTCTTTCACTCAGAGACTCAAAGAAGAAAAGAAAGGGAGGATAAAAGCTGCTAGAAAGCTGTGCAATTTAGGGGAGAAAAGAGAGGAACAAAACCAGGGGAGAAAAAGGAAGAACAAAAGAAACTCGCTCCAAAAAGGAGAGTAAAGCACATCCACTAAAGAGGAAAGAAAAGCTGGTATCAAAAGAGGTTTTCAGCCACAGACAGCATCCAGCAGCCAGGCACTGCAGGTGATATCAGCACCAAGAACTCTCTGTAGAGAGAGAGATTCTTGCAGGACATGCTACTGGTGTAGGGGTTAGGAGACAAAGTGTGATTTCACAAGACTGAACTTCAGAGAGATTCTTTGAGAACCAGGATTCAAGCTGTTTTCCACTTGCTGAATGAAGCTTGGTGACCTGTTTTGCCTTTTGGGCCTCTCCCTCTCTCTCTGATTTACCTGTTATTTTTGGACTCATGCTTCAGTAAGTTCTAATAATTAAAATAGATCTAGCTGTTAATATTAGGTACAGTAATTTTGAATTTTGCACACAGGAAAGAATGTTCCCTGTAGAGAGTTCATATCTTTATGTAAGAACTGAAGACCACTTGAATGGCCTTCTAGGGGAGACTAAAGAGAAATGAAATACGATCAGAATTATGGACTCATGGATCAGAAGTATGGACTTCTCTAGTTTCTTATTTCCCTCATACATAAATTATGAATTAACATCTTTGAATTCCCTGGGTACTGCATCTCCTAACATTCCCCACGGGGTGCTCAGCATCTTAATGTGCCCAATGGCAATGTCACATCTGTGGGTCGCTGTCATCAGGATCAATTATTCATGGTCTGTTGTGCAGATGCTTTCTTTTCCTGAGCCGTGGCCTTGCCTATCCAAGGGGCTCTATTTGGAGGAGGGTTTGTTTCCCCCTGGTGTACCGTGTGCCTTTGTCTTTGCAGCACCCCAGGACTCAACGAGCTCCCTGTTTTCTCAAGGCAGCCCCAGATACTTGAGCTGTTCCTGAAGCACAGGGCCTGCTGGTCAATGGCCTTCAGAAAGGAAGAGCCAAGCCACAGTCCAAAGCCAGGGGAGAGGAGAACTCATTGCCTAAGACCACTCACAGTGCGGGACCTCCCCATTTCCAAGGGCAAGACATCAGGATGTTTAAGAGGCTGCTGCTAGCTTGATGTGCTGTAATGTTAACAAAGCCAAGGAGCTCTACGAGCTGAAGAAGTAATAAAACAGAATTTCCAGTGGATTTGTTTCAGTTTGCTTGAACAATAGAACTACAAGACCTAAGTCCTCCTTCTGATATTAGGTGCTCCAGTAGTTACAAAATCACTGCTGCCCTCCCTTGCAGTCCTCCCCTCATGGGGTGCCTTGTAGGCAACACACAGGGTGCTGGGCACCAGTTAGAAGTCACTAGAGAGAATAAAAATCAGTTGGGAAAACAGTGTGATTGCTGGAGTCTGGTCCCAAAGCCCTGCCAGTGGCTTTCTTGTGAAAAGGGGAGATGGGGAACTATTTTGTAAACTTCCACCCCTCTCTTATATTTGACTGAAATCTGCCAACTGGTTTGAAAATCATGGTGGAATGGGGAATGGAAAAGCAAACAGACAGTCATGCACAGACTGGCTGATCAGATGAGCTTTGTTTTCTTAAAAACCAAACTAGGAAATGTGCTTAAGGTATCTTCGGGTACTGCACTGACCTTGAGCTTGCTCACTTCATTAATTTCATGATTTTATCACTGCATTTTCCAATTAAAAAAACTCTCCTCCCCCTTCCTGGGCAAAAATTCTTTTCCCTCCCTCTTCTACTCTTCACATATCTCCCCATTTCTTTCAATTCTCTTAATCCTTGGTGTGATAATAGGTAAGGAAACATTCCCAGACAAAAGTCTGATATTTTAATTTTGATAACCTCTCTGAATAGAGAGGTTTGTGTAGGATGGAGATTAATGAAAGAAATGAACAATTCACTCATGTCACCAGGTAAAGTTAAGAAGCAGATAACCCTCAGGGAAGGAAATGGTTGAAAAGGGGAATAAGTAATAACACATTTTAATTTTTCATGCATCTCTACCCACAGAATCCTCTCTTTAATGGAAGGAAAACCCAAACTGTGAGCAAAGGGAAGATGAAGAAGAAACAGCTGCCTTATTCTTTGACTGAATGTACACAGGGGAGGGGCTCTGAGGGCTGGCCTGTGGAAAGCTGCAGCCAAGGGCTTGTTTTTCTGCACATTTTTGCCATTCTTTCCAAGGAGGCTGGTAAGCTGCACAGACTCCTAGCCCCAATATACTTATCGTGCATTTTATTGCTGGAATTATACTTAACTCTTTGGATATAGCTGGCAGCCTTTACTGATCTCCTCCCACCACCTTGCTCAAATTGTATTACAGTGTGGACTTACTGAAATGACTGAAGGAGTCACAGAAAAGTAGCTTGCTCCTTGGCTTTTCATCTAGTGAAATAAGCTTCTAAAACTGTTTCTGAAGTGTTTCCTGAGTGACAACAGTGCTTTGTCAAATGGTTTGAGAACCCACTTTCAATACTTTCTGAATGAACATGTAGCCCAAGACAGCTGCTAGAGAGGAGAAAAAGGCTGTCTGGAAGCATGGAGGAGGCAGGAATAACTGAAAATATTTAACTACTTTACATATATTACGTAATAAAAATGCTAAATTGCAATAAGAAAACTGAAATGACTTCATGTGGGAGAACTTGGAGCTGTTGCTCATTAGGATGCCTTCCTGTCTTTGTTTGCATGAGGAAGCTGCAAGGATATACTCACAAGGAAGGCACAGAAATCCCTGTTTCAGCCAGTGGATTTGGGCTCTTGAGATAGAAACAACATTTAGATGGTGATGTTGGCCATCACTAAGTACAGCACTAGATAGGAATAAGAATAGTCATTGCTTGTTGAGCAGGTCAGACACTGGATTAATTCCAGTCACTCCTAATTATGATTTCAAATATGATCTTTCCTGTTTCCAGAAAGTCCAGAAAGCAAGCAACCCACTTCTCAGTCATGCCAACTTGTCTGTTGCTGCCTTCTTGGTAGACCAGCCCTTTGCAATCAACTCCCTACAGGCAGTGCTGGTCACACCAGGGCTGCTCAACCCTGGCCATGCAGCCTCATGCTGCCTGCAGCTCAGGCAAGTCTTGACATCTCGTGCTGTGCTTTCTCATCTGTAACACAGCTGTAGGTACACGCTGACCCCATTTACCTGTTTGTTTGCTGTTCTATTGACCTTGTGCATTCAATTCACTGAATTTGTGGCTGGGCTTGAGCAATAACAGACAAACCAGAAATCTCAAGCACCTGCCTGTCTACACCCACACACTTACAAAAAATAATAACAGAAAAAAACAATTATTCAACTCATTTCACATTCTAATATACAAAAGCTACACCTGAGCCACTGACCAATATTACCTTGATGTCATTTTGCCACAAACCTTTTTCAGCATCAGAGATTCAGTGGCAGAACAGACTTTTGTGCTGGTTAGACTACAGCACATTCTGGAAATGTTGCCAGGCTCTGGGTTCCCCTCATGCATCTTGAAACTCCCCCTCATATCTCAAACATGACATACTATCAGAAAACTTGTTGCACAGCAACAGATGCTTTCCTGAGTGCATACATGTTTTTGATCTAAACTTCTGCTCCGTTCATCTGTAATTCTTCTCTTGTAGCCAGGTTTGTGGATTCATCTCAATTTTATGACAACATAAGAATTTGGAAAAGGTCCTGTGCAGAAATTGTCTGCTGTGACTGCTGGCTGCCATGACATGTACTGTGTAAAACAATTAGTTTCCATCTTAAATGCTATACTGTATATGTTGTATATTTTGCTTCAGTCTTCCTTTTGAAGGCTGTTCCCAAACCTCTCCCTTTTTGTGATTGGAGATCTCCCGATCTGCAGTGTGAGTTCATTCAAAGGCAAGCAGCTGCTGTTTAATTTTTCCAGGTTTATCTGTTTCCTTACACACTTCATCTGTCTCCCTGGTGCTTAACTACTGGGTGTATTTGCAGAAGGCAACAGGATCTCACCCTGGCACTGTTTTACTACTCTTTCCTGCTACTCTTCCTCTTGTTCTTAGTTCAATTCACGCTTGCCGTGGACAAAGTGACAACTGAGATACAGGCACTGTTCTCAGGAGAGGCTGCTCTGTGCACAAAGTCCACTTCTGTTTGGCAAAAAAGGACTTTAGTTTGCTTTATTATCCCTTCTTCATGCAGAAGGAAAGGCTTGTTCTTGATACCAAATCCAAGGGATGATTTTGTGATGAGATTCATAATGCAGACTTATACCTCTCCGCCCTCTTCAAACATCAAGGTGCTTCCAAATTTTGAAGAATTACAGTAGTGATTCCATAACCTGGGTACAGGAACAGTGACCCAAGGACTATGTTTCAGGGTTATTTCAGGTGACTAAAGCCAGCAGACTGAGTGCTGGTAGGCTTAGACTTAATTTATCCATGCAGGAGTCCACAGGAAAACAGATAGGCTTCCCCAAACACAAGGAAGATTGCAAGCAGCTCTCTTTAAGGATTAATGCAAACTGAAGATAATTGCTTCTATTTAGGTGTCAGTCAAATATCTAGGTTTCTCTAGAAAAAGTTTGTGGGACAAATATCCCTTTCTTCTCTCTGGGTGGTATTGAAAAAGTATTTGCTTATATGTACAACTGCCACTCTGTAAGTATAACTGCCCCATCATTACACAGACTAGTCAACAATCTGTACTATTCCTATAGGAAAACATGCTGTTAGAAACTATACAGTAATAATAAGTACATCTTATAGCAAGACTGCAGCATTAAGCCCTGAACTGGCAAAATCTTGCTCTGTCAGTGTTACTCGCTGTGGGTTGTCTGATGGAAGCTCAATAGTGCTGTCTGTGCTGTGAGATGCTAAGCAGACAGAAAAGGCTTTATGGGAGCAGAGGTCACACAGAACACCATGGGCTATAGCTGTGCTCCTCAAGGGCAAGTAAGAGAACAGCTAATAACTTTGCCTCTGCGATAACGGTCTGTTTGTCTAAGGATGTGTCTAGAATGGTTTCTGGGACTGATATTTTATCTGTTTGGAGTCCAAGAGAGCTGAAGGGCAGCTACCTCTCTGCATCATGCATTAGCACAGCACTTTCTGGAACAAATATACTCTGCCACATGGCCATTTTTTGCTTTCAGTGTACAGCATGGGTTTGCTCTGATAAGAGGAGGAGAAAGGCCACAGGAGGTCAGACTAGAGCTTCATCTGGACTGTAGCATCCTGGCCTTGCTGCTGTCCAATTACACAGGGAAAGCATGCGAAGAAATTACCACTCTAAAATGAATCACATCTGACAAAGAACATCTGATAATATTCAGGTGCTTTCTGACAAGACACATCCAAACCATCATATTTAATAATGATTGAATGTGAATTAATGAATCTAAATATTTGCTATCAAATATGTACTATGGATTTCTATATCCTGTGGAAGTGCATTGTTCAGTTTTTCTTGGCAGCACAAGTCATTCTTTGACTTCTATTCATTGCTTTTTTTTTTTTTCTTCCAGAAAGCTAAAAATATATTGCTAGTTCTTCCTTGAAGCTTTCAGAGTCAGACTGTGTGAGACCAAAGACAAGAATTCCCCTGTCTATAACCCTACAAACCAATTGCCTTTGTGGCTACTGCCTTTCCTGTCTTGCATCTGCCCTGTGACTGAATGCATCAGTCGCATTTTGCCAACTATGCAACTGTCTGCTTCATAAACATCTTTGTCTTGGTAGGTGCTGGAATGTGACAGTATCAGACAAAAACTAAGCCACATCCAATAATGGCATTACCGTGTGGTATTCCTCTGACAATAGAATGAATTGTTCTTTTAATGTTGCCAGATTTTATGCATGTTATTGATTCATTCTTCCCTTTCTTTTAAGTGACAAAATCGTCTAGCCCTTAGGAAGACGACATTATACATATTCCAACACCCATGATAAACTTGTATACAGGGGCTTCACAGTTTTCCTTTATGCCTGTTGAGCTGATTGCACATGAGTGGAAGAAAAATTCTATGGCAGTCTGGAGATAGCAAGTCACAGAAAAGGAACCTCTGCTAGGCCCATGAAATCTATTAAAGGACACTCAAAAGACAGGTCAAAAGTTAACCCATCAGTTCTGAGGTTTTCTTCCATTTTCTTTCTTCCTTTATTTGATTTTGTTCCTTCTTTCTTCTTTCCTTTATCTCTTCCTTCCTTCCTTCTTTTTCCTTTCCTTCTTTTCTTTCCCAGAATCAGTAAGGTTGGAAAAGATCTCTAAGATTGTCTAGTCCAACTGTCCACCTACCATCAACATTGCCTACCAAATCTTGTGAGGAAAGCTGAGGGAATGGAATTGTTTAGCCTAGAGAAGAGGAGGCTCAGGGGAGACCTGTACAACTGAAAGGACATTGTGGCAAGCTGATCAGCCTCTTCTCTCATGTAATGGTGATAGGATGAGAGAGAACAACTTCCAGGTGCACCAGGTAGGTTTTGGTTGATTATTAGAAAAAAAATTATTCTCTGAAATAGTGGCCATGCATTGAAACAGGCTGCTCAAGGAGGTGATGAAGTCACCATCCCATTTTCTTCCTTCTTTTTCCCCACTAGACTTCACTGCTCTTCACCTTGATGCAAATGAGCTCTAAAGATATGAAGTGACCCAGACTACCTCCTTGGTCAGTATAGAGGGTGTTTATTCATCTTCATGACAAATGTGCTTCAGCAGCTTCATTATTAGAAAAGAGAAAAGGTGTACTTGGCACTCCTGGGGCATTCACATCATATATAATTCTCTTATTACTGTTGGCCTTAAAATACCTTAGTATGACAAGATCTGAGCCAGTGTCATCCTTTTTTATTTAAATTTAATTTACACAAAATAATGTTCTTCTTGCTCCATTTCTTCCCATTCCCTTTATTTTCCTCCCTTGTTCATTTTTCTGTATCACTTCAAAGTTAGTTCCTTTACCAATGTCATTCCTTCCACAGTCCCACACTTCACCTCTATAAAGCACAGAAAAAAAGTTATCCATTCATTCTCTATGTCCATGCCCTTTTCAGCTATTTGTTCCAGTTAGAATTAAGACTTTGCAAATTGAGTAGCACTGTCATTTAGCAGATGCCATTCAAGGCTTTCAGAGGCAGGCAAAAGTTTTTGGTTTCCACTGTTTATTTTCTTTCAGCTTCACTGTTACCTCAGCTGGTGCTATATCCTTCTAGCATGAACATCCTGAGTACACATCATGAGACTTTTTTTCCCTGTCTGTTTCTGGTAACTGTTTTTCATAGACACTGATGTCCTCTCTTCAACTGGCTCTCAAGTTGTGAGAGCAAGTTGTGACTCTAATATGTAGGACAGTGGTATGTGGTTTAATTCCTGTAGACCCATACTCAAGTACCACAGCCTGTGATAGTGAATGGTTGGTGAAAGCTATGGAAAGCTATGTTAAATTTTACATACCCTCAAAGAGCAGCTGTGACCAGCTGAATTGTTCTGCTTCAACATAGCTGAGCAGCTGCCTCTCTGCTCTTTTAATTTTTGTGAAGACTAATTATTTCATTTTTTTTCTTAGTTAAACAATACGTTCTTTCCCACTCAATAGCTGCCTTTCTCTGCTTGGAGAATAATACTTGCTCTCACAGATCCAACAGGTGTATTCAAGGTGTCACAGCAAAGTCTTCATCGGGCTCTGGCCACCTCGAAGCAAGGCCTTTTTCTTGGAACTCTGAGCACAAACAGCTGGAGGCAGAGAGTGATGTGATAGTTTTAGGTGTCCTTAAATTCCTCTCAGAGGTGAGCGTGCCAGCAATTTGCCCTTTACCAGCCACATCAATGAGATCTTTGCAGCACTGTTTGGAGCTCTGAAAATCTCACTGCACAAAAATTATAGACTTCACAATAAAAATTCACAGATTTCTGACAGAAACATAACTGGCTCTTATAAAGGTAACATACACCCCTAGAATGTCATAGGAAAGAAATTCACATCTTGAAGTTCAGGTGATGAGGCAGCCATACATGACTGTTGTTAGCTGTAAAAAAAAAAAAAAGTTAGTGATGAAACTATGCAGCTAATGTATTAATGCCTATGTATATGGCTGATTATGTATTATTAGTACAATTAAGGAATATTGCCAATGGAGTACAATGTTATGACAGTGTAATGTTCTCTGAACTGCTCTCTTGGCAGATATAAAAAATAAATGAAAAATCTGGAGAGAGAAAGAACATGAATTGCACAATGGATGAATTTGGCCCACCTTCCTCTCTAGCATAACACAGTTGGCTCTGGATTGCAATACTCGATCACTTGCTTATACTGCCATATCATCTATTTTATATCTGTCTGTAGTCCCAGTTGCCATAGCTTACAGTGTCACAGTCCAAAAGTGAAAAACTTGGACTTTGCTGACATTAACATGGATGGTTACTTTTTTCTCCTCTGCAAAAGGTCTTGGCTCCCTAAAACAGTAATTAAGAGCAGTGGAAACACCTCAATGTGGGTTTTGTTGCAGCCCCTCCTGAATTATCATGCCTAAAAATGAATCATGCATTAGTCAACTGCTGAACTGGTTTAAATGACCAGAGCTCCCAAAGGCACTCAATACCACGTGAAACTCTTATTGTGACTCAGCAGAGCCCCTCAGGCTTCTACAAGAAGAGCCACTCCTGTGAAACCAGGCTGAGTCTGAGCCCCTGAAGGTAAGCAAACACAGCTGGACAAAGTTGATTTTTTGCAAGTCTGTGCCCAGATGTTTGAGGGGGTGGCAGCTCTGAAGATGCTGTGAGCAAAGGTAAAAGGAAATAAAGAATAATTGCTTTGCAGACTTTCTAATCCCAACATGTCCAAATCTAGGGTAAATCAATCACTACGGGAAAAACACCATGGCTCAGAACTAAGCTCATTTACACCAACTACTAATCTGGCTGTTAAAATCTCTGCATTCCGAAAATTGGTTTTTCTTAACCAGAACAATTTATGCAGACAGGTGACTACATCAGGCTGTAGGAGAGTAGCAATGAACCCCTACTGGCTTCTAACAACAGCATTATGTTAATAGTTATTGAATGAGGAGAAAATAAGCTAAGAGGAAGCAAGTGAGGAAAATTTAGGGGAAAGTGGCCGAGTTTAGTGAGTCACATCATTAAAATGCTGCAAGAGAAAGTGATCATCTGCAGGTCACAAACACATTTAGCCGAACTCCTAACTGGAGAGAAGTTAAGCAGTTTCCCTCCTCTTCCGTGCTTAGACACACAAGGGGAATTTCTTTAAAAGTATAAAGTTACATTTGAGCGAGTTCAAGCTAAAAATCTAACCCAAGGCCTTGCTTAGCTACAGTTACATTTTGTAGCAACTTAACAATGATATAGTCTTCTGGATAATTATTTTATTTGTATAAGGATATTTTAAGCTCTAAAGAAACATAAAAAAAAAAGCAGAAAAATTCACTTTTCAGGATCGTCAATTACTGAGGATATGTAGGTTTTCAGATCTGCTTTCCTCCCTGTTCTTATTTGTTTTATTTATAGTGTGCAATTCTAGAAGTTTGTAATATACACCACAGCATGGCTGGAAGAGACTGTTGCTACAGAATTCAGTGCTGTTACTATCCAATGGACATAAGTAATACTTATAGTCCGGAAGTGGTTGTGGTGATGCATATTCAGAAAAGTTAGAGGCACCAGGAGTGAGAGGAAAGGACAGAAAAATGAATCAGACCTGTTGCTACGGAAGACTGCATCAGGCATACATATAGGTCCCCATTGGCTTATTTGGCAGTATGTTACTGAGAAGCATAAGCTACAGGTTACAGAGATCTTTGTACACAGTTGGTCCTCTCATGTTTTTCAGATCCAGCTCGTAGGCTTCTACAAGGATCCCAAGCCAATGGAAGGAAATCTTTCTGTTGGCTGTCCAAATGTTGCTCCATAGTCTCCTTGGCTATAGATCTTAAAACTACAAAGCAAAAGCATTATGTACATAATCTAAATAACATGCAAAGGCTTTTATCAAGTAAAAGTTTTGTTCTATTTCATCTTTTAAATGTAGTATTGGGATCCTGAGTGGGTTAAGCTGCCACTAACTCATACAATTGGGCCAGTAAGACCAGTACTGTTAGTTCAAATCATTTATCCCATGGCATTTGTAACACAATGGAAAGCACAATGATGACAGCAGAGCAGCAAGATCCCAGGCCACAGCAAGTGAAGATCTGCACAAACACAACAGCAGTGGGTGTAGAAATAAGAGAAAGAAGCTACTTACCTTCAGAAGGCCTGTAAGATCCTCAGGTAGGCAGGAATTCTTGGATTCCTGATGCCCTGATGCTCTTGTCTCCATTGCCAACCCTTAAATGAAGACTCGGAAGAGGTGGGTGCTGGATCCAAGCCTTCCAGTCACTCAGGTGCATTGCTTGCACCAAAGCTCCCTGCCTTCCTACCAGGTGCTCAATCACTGGTTCAAGCTGTGACTCAGCATTTCCATTACAGCATTTTAGGGAAAATCCCCTTCAGAAGCTCTTTTCCCTTCTCCCTTCTCCCTTTTCTTTTCTCCCTTTTCCCTTTTCCTCTCTTTTCCTCCTCTGTACTCTGGTCTCCATGAACACCTTTCATCTTCCTTACATGTTCTGCAGATTCTTCTAAGATAATGGTTCACATTTTTCTTTTTGAGTGTGTGCATACAGGAGCTCATCAAGATTTATGGTGTGGTCCTTGTTGACCTTTTCCACGGCTCTCTACTATGCCAGATCAATACACTCATACAAGAAAATAATAACCTATTCTTTCTGGACAGGAACTCCACGCTGGTGATCAGGTTCCTATCACACTGCTTATTCGCACATTAAATACACACCAGTGACACTAGTACTTCAGTGCAAGAATCATTTCAAGAATGTACAGATTTCTGTGGTAGTCTTGAGGAGCTGGAGGGAGGTGGGCCTGCAGCATGAGCCCAAACATGACTTAAGATGTTTTACTTGTTGGAATTTCTTGCCTTTAAACACAGCCTCAACTGTCCAGAGAAGCCATTTCACACACCTGATAAAGCAGAAGTCGAAGAAGAGAGGTAGGCTCTGATAGCTCTTAAATAGTCATCACTCTTTCACTCTGGATAGGAAACCTGAACGGATGACAAAGAAATCCTAAATTCTGACCATCCTATTCCTAGACCATTCTGTTGCCTTTGAATAGAAAGCCCTCCCAGAAGGTAAGGTGGCAACTGATCACAAAGTATCCCTTGTGGTAGCACAGAGAAAGCAGAGAAGGCACACCAGACTGTGACTCTGGCTGGTTATGCTGGGAGAGCACAGTTCAGGATAAAACTAGTTGCCATTCTGCAGAATGTAGACCTATGGTCTTCTACAGGACGGGCATGTTCTCAAAAGTTGCCTCCAACTGTGGGGATCACAACTCTGGCGAAAGCCTGAAGCATATCTTAGAATCCGTGTCTGACTTTTTTTTTTTTTTTTTAAATAGTGTCCAAAGACATCATCACTGAACAACAAGACTTTGCCTATACATTCATAACTGCGCTGGAACCAGTAGAGTCTCTTGTGCGGGATCAAGTTTGCCAAATCAGACTCCAAATCTTCTGTGTTGTCATAACTGAAGTCTATCTACGCATCAAGGTATTTCTCCACTGTTAAAAGTCAGCTTCCCTTTCTCTCTCTGCAATTAGATGGGAATGATCAGTCTTCCTGATTGCTCTTTAAAAGCTGCACGGATCAAAAATACTCAAACTGTTAGAAAAATTGCACGTCCTTTGGAACAAAAATGAGAAGTTCTGAAGCTTACAGTCAACTGATGTGAAAGCAGACTATTTTAAAGAGTTTTATTTGCAGCTGCCTATAAGAAATAAGTAAGAAATCTTGGGGAATTGGAAGAGAGATGATCCAGAAAAAGAAGAGAAAGATGCTAAGCAAATACTTTTTCACCCCTCACCTATGAGAAAAAGACTGACAGAAATAATTTCAAAATTTCTAACAAATAGGGAGAGTGTTTATAAAGTGTGTTTAAACAGAGCCTTCTTCCATCTCCATGATCATTGTGGATGTATTTTAGCTGGTGAGGTGCTTTAATCCAAGCTTTATGTCATGATGAAATCACATTGGACTCCATGGGGCACATCTGTACTACTCAGTGGTACAAAGACTCAGGCTTCCTGCTGAAAAGTTGTCAACATGCTATGAAAAACTAACTAATTGAACTCTCTAAAACAGAACTATTATCTCTGCCTGGGACAGCTGCATACTGTGCTTCGGATAAAAGACAGTAGAGAGATTTCCCAGGTTATTTGATGAGCTTCTTGAAAAGTTTTGGGGAAGTATCACTGGGATATAACACTCCATGGACTGGGCTACTTACAGACCTAAGTGCTGATAAGAAGAAGTTGACATTGCTAAAGAGCTGCTTTACAAAATGATGGAAGGCAATATGTAGCAACACAGGTAAATGATTGCAAGCATTCAGAATCTGGCTAGGTGAAATTAGCTAACAAAGCCAGTGCTGGGCTGATAGCCATGGGAAAAAGACATTTTTCTGGACCACACACTGTGTGCCAATGGCAACAACGATAAAAGGATCCTGTCATAGCCAAGCACCTGCCACAGATTAAAAATATGGTTTTCAATCATTTTTAGGAAATTAACATTCAAAATGAGGTAGCTGGACTACACATTATTGAAAACTCAAACACAATGATGACCCAAATGAAAATATGTGTGATCATGAAAGCAGTATTGAGGGAGAGAAATCTGCCATGGTGGCATCTTTCGGAACCTGCTGGTGTTCTAATGATTGATCTGAATGTTTAGAAAACATGATTTTTAACCTTAGTTTTGCATTATAAATATGAACTGAAGTCTGCGAAAGCCAGTGAGAGCATTTCCAGGTCATTCATACCATAGAGGTTAGCTTTGGGAGCCTAAGAAGAGAAGGAAGGAAGAGCTATTTGTAGATGACATCTTCCTTTTCACTGTGCTAGGGAAAAGAAAACGCAGTCAGGGAATGTCCTACTCCAAATTCTTTACATGACTTTCCATGCTCATTTTAGCGAAGATGGCTTTCTCAAAGGCCCTACTAACATTCCCTTTCTGGAGTAGCTGATGATATGACATCAAGAACTGACTAGTGAGAATCAGTGCACCATGCAGCAGAGCTGAGATTGTTACCCAAGAAAAACATCAGCTTTCTCCTTTATGACAGAATTATTTACAGCTGAAGAGCTCATTTTAGTTGTATTTTTTCTGTAAAGCAGATAATATTCAATCACCTGCTGAGTTATAGTTTAAAATACGGTTAAGTCTTCATTATGCAGGGTGGTGAACTCAATTCTCTTGTGTAAAGGAGTTGAACACCGATTGACTACAGTGAGCACAGTTCAGACAATACTGGAAAATGTTTTCATTTAATAAGAATTGAAAAGTGATTAAATACTTGACTGTTACAATGCATTCACATGAGTTCATATCATGCTGCATTTTCCCATTGCAAATACTTGTTTTATAAATTATCTCAACTGGAATAACACAGGAACAGCTCAGATGTGTCATATGAGGTTAACTTTTCATATTTATTTTCAAAATGCTTTTAACCAGCCTACTCATTTTATTTCAGAAATTACAGGTAGGATATGTGCTTTCTCAATAAGCATTTCATAAAGACCTTTACTCTCAGGGTTTCAGTGAATATTATTTTAGCGGGGAACAGTGAGATATCAGTGCAGCTCACTGCTATCGAAGGATTAAGATATTTTTCCTTCACATGGAATCCTTCTCTTCCAATGAGCCTTCATACCATCACTATTGATGACCAATATATGGCTTTAGGAAAAAAATATGTATCTAAATACTTAGATCCCTTGCTATCTCTTATAGATCCAGTATTATGCAAGGTGAATAACTGAATGTTACATTTCAAGATATTAGGCTAGATCCTGGCAGGGTAAGATGTCTAGTGTCAAAATTCAGCCCTATTCAGTATTGGGCTGTCTAAGACTTGAATTTGCTAAGCAGTGCTGACAGGTCAGTTATCAGCTCTAGGTTTCCCCACCTATCATTTGGATTGTTCTTAAGGAGAACTATTTCATTACAAACGAGGAGAAGTTTCAGACACTGAGGTCTACTGGAGCTAAATGTTATTTTGCTTGTTCCTGAATCCATGTTTCTTTACTTTCTTTTTGAACTGTGTCAGAGCTTCCTGCACCAATTCTACACCCTGGGGGATTCCTGCAGCGTACAATGCTTGAGCCTGTACCACATTTGCAGAAGTCTCTACACCACCTTCTGAGGATGAATACATGGCAAACAAAGCCCTGTGAACAATGTGTAGAGTTGGTTCAGCAGTAAAAAAAAAAAAAAAAAAAAAAAAAAAAAAAAAAAAAAAAGAATACAGAAATTACCTGTATGTAGACTGTTAGAAACAAATGTGGAATAAAATGTTAGTATTATCTGAGTAACTCTGCTCTGCAGAAATTCTGTCTGAATTGAGAACTTGAATTTGAACTGAGAAAACTTTGGTGGAATGAGACTTTAATATCTGGTCTGATTAGAAGGGCACATATAAAATGAGCAGCTGGCTCTGGTGATTTTATTTGTAATTTCATGGATAGCATTAGCCAGAAAATGTCAGAGGAAGTTCCATATTTTCTTCATCTGTGTATTTTGCCTCAGGCTGCATCTATGGAAGTGATCACTAGTGTATACGCAATTAATTTTTTAAGGTTCAACAATTTGCAATAGAAGAGAAAAAAACCTGTGCTCTCAAGAGGCACTAGGATAGCAGAAAAATGACTGACAGAAAGACAACTCTTATCCTGGTACTGCAATACAATTGCTAGCAGTCTCAAAACTACATAGGGAAGTTTTTGTCAACAAAATGCCAAAGCAGTGTCTTCTGGGACAAAAACACATTATTCATGTAGCCAAAAATCTATTTTCTGTTAATTTGTAAACATGGGTAACCAAAACAGAGCTCTCTAGGTTATCCTGTTTTGAAAAAGAAAACTTCAGATTGGAAATTTTTAATTAATTGAAAGAGAACAAGTTATATGGACTTTATCTCAACATTGATCAGGCCAAACAAGTGAAGAGATGGTACATACTTGTCCACATGATCTCTACATCTTCAACAGAGGCATAAATTAGTTTGGCTTGTGGTCTCGGCTAGAATGTTTAGTATGTCTGCTTCCCATTTTTAAGAGTTACTTGGATATCTGAGAACTTCAATCCCTCTGAACTTTGGACATGGAGCCAGAGATATCAGGGGTATCTGGTTAAGACAGGTCTTTCCCTGTTTGCATCACTGATGTCTATCTGATATGGAGGGACATTAATTCCTGTGAGGGAGAAAGCATGCTTCTGACAACTTGATCACTGCCCTGACCCTTTCCAGGGTATGGCTGGCTCTTTGGGCTGCCAGGGCATGCTGCTAGCTCACATTCAACTTTGCCATCAGCCAAAACCCCAGGTCGCTTTCTATGGGGTTGCTCTCCAGCCTCTCATCCCCCAGTCTGTACATATAGCCAGAACTGTCCTGCTCCAGATGCAGAATCTGGCACTTGCTCTTGCTGAACTTCATGCAGTTGGTGATTGCTCAGTCCTTTAATTTCTCAAGATCTCTCTGCAAGGCTTCTCTGCCCTCAGGGGAGTCAACAGCTCCTCCTGTACGCAAAGAAAGCCATTTTGTTAGCACTCAAGCTTTTAAAAAGTCTTAGTGCTCCAGATAAATAATAAAATATTTAGAAAGCTCTGGCTGAAAACTAGGGGTGAGGGAAAAGAGAAAGAGAAGAATATCAGCATGATAGGACTTGAAAGACTTTTCAAGTTAAGAAATATTATTTCCTTCTGGGACCCAGAAGGTGAAAAACAAGAGAAAAAGAGATATTTTAACTTCAGATTATGCAGGCACTGGGGATCATGGTAATTAGTTCCTCTAGTGCAGAAATGTAAAATCTCCTAGCTGGAACTCAGACATACTGTCTCACAACTTAGGGGAGATTAAGTATTGTTTTAATACTTTAAGTCACACAGAGAAGCCAGGTGGACAGAATATAATTACTTATAGGATATCAAAGATAGTTATCTACATCTGAAAAGCATTATGATGCTCTCTTTAATAGCTGTGAATAGATAGGATCTTGTTTTTCATCTGCAACATGGATTTCAAATATATTCATAACTTTTTCCATTGTACTGTATACACTTGGTAAGGGCAATTTTGGAATGAAGATTGAAATTTCAGGGATAGCTCTTGCTGTCATGCAAAAAAGTAATTTCTAAACTGTGGAGGAGATCATCCTTTAATATCTCAAGACAGGAGCCCTCAAAACCTGATGCATAAATCTTGCTCTCACTTTGTTTTAAGGGATCTATACTGGATCGTCTTATGCATGCCTCCTGCATCAATACAAGACTGAATTTTGTTGTACCTAAATCATCCTTAAAGAATTTTATTTGTTCTGATTTCTTACTGAAATGGCTTTTCGTGTAGCAGAAAGTATGATAAAATCAGGATCAGGATCATGATTATTAGGTGAAAATGTGCATAGAGCCTGTCTTGGCTTGGCACAGTCACATGAAATGAGGCACAGCGTAAGCAGTCCTTTTCCTCAGATTTTGAAATCTGAACAGGAAATATCTTTACTGACCTTTATTTATTTCTCAGGTCTCCATTTCACATGGTTGAAAAGCACTGTCTAGGAGAGAGAACTGAACTTAAAAACTACTCAGATGGCCATGTGCCTGTAGATACCCACACGAGTACTTTGGACAGTGAACTAAGTGGTGACTGTGATACTTATGAAAGAAATGGGAGCAGGCAAGGAGAGTCTGAAAAGATGAACTGTTCTGAAATTCTGGAAACAGGATTCCACCTCCACAAATCTAAGTACAAACTAGTGATGGATCTAATTAGCAAAAGCTTGGTAGTATCTGAGGTTGAATAGAACAGGGCTCTGTGAAATCCAGTAGGAGTTTAGCATTATGAATTCTGCATTAAAATTATTGATGGAGATAGAAATATTTAAAATGGAAAGCTGCTTCATGTTGGAGTACGTGGAAAACTGGAACTGGATTTTAAAGTCATTCATTCATTGTTATTTTGTTTATATACATTTACCACTTAAAAATTTTCTTGTGAGAAAACTCCACCTATCATTTCAAAAGTGGGCAAAAAACTTCCTTGTCTATGCTGATCCTTATAGAAGATCCCATTCCATGTGGCATTTAAGTATATCTGTAACTGTTTAGCTAGATAAGGACTGCAGCTTTCATGTTCTTTGCAAATATCATATTCTACGCATGAGCTTACTTTTTGTGATTCATTCCCTCTGTAAAAATAAATTACAAGCCTTCAGATGGGATTTATTCTGGATTTCAGAGATAAATGTGTGCACATATTTATAGATTAGGTTTGTATATGTCTCTGCATTTATATATTCACATTATTGATCAAACCGTATTGTTTGTTGCCTGTTGACAATTCCAGTCAAATGCAAGAGTTTGGTTTTGTCCAGAAATCTCTTGAGCAAAAGTGATACTATATGTGCCCTACCTGAAAAAATGCATAACAGAAGAAATCCTTTCTATCAGCTTTGGGATCTTCCTATTGTTTAATAAAGTACAGGACATTAAATTATTGTTTTCAACAGCTTCAGGACTGTTTTTCATTTTGCTGGTCTTCATTTTGCAAAGGTTTTCTTTCTCTGACTACTAAATTATCCTTTGGTTTGTGGAAGAAATGCATAATGTGTATAAAATGTTGCAATGGAATTCTTGAAAAGCTACTCTCAAATTATTTATATCCTTTCATCTGGAGCTAAGGCATGAACTAATTTTGCTTCTCTTCCTTGACCAACGAGGTCAGCATCCTTCGATCTTAAGAGAAAACCAATAAATTGTGCTTACTTTAAATTCATGGTTGACAAGATGCAGTGATGTGGAGTCAAATAAATACACCCTGCAGGTTTTCCTGCAGTTATTGTATCTGCCATTTAGCTGTTCTGGGTTGGGCAGAGTGACCTGGAGTAACAACTGCGTATCAGAAAGTTGCAGGTCCTCTTTTGCTTCACTTTATGTGGTGCTTATCCTTTTGTATGTGTGGAAGCAGATTGTTATATTCTCTGCTGTCCTACATGAGCTCACTTCCCTTTAGTGATGTGGGATTTAAGGCATGATTTTTTTTTTAAGTGGTGGATGAAATGACTCTGCTTGTTTATACAGAGCTAATTGCCAAGCACTACATGTCCTGCTTCCACCAAGCTGACGGACAAAAGCTGGTCCAGAGGCCAGCACAGCTTTATGGTAGCAACCTTGCCAGAGAGCCTACTTTCAGCCTCTCAGCTCCTCTGCCCAGGCAGCAGAGAAGGACCTCATTCCTGGTTCATAGGCATATCGACTGGAAAGCACCCCGTGGCTCTCCCCTCCACACCAACTCCCTTGACTTCAGCAGGTTTGAAAACGAGTGAAGTATGCGCACAAGAGAGAGCCCCTAAAAAAAAACCTGGGTGTGCAGAACACATAGACGAGGCATTTAACTGAAGATGAGTTGTAACAGGCACTGCTTCAAACCTCAAAAGCTATGTATTTAGCTTAAGTTAGCTGTAACCGTAACGATCCGAACAGTGCTGTGGAATATAATTCATTCCACCATCTTCTTCTACTTCTATGGGAGCAGGTTGAGGACATACACTGAGTGATAAAAACCTAGTGTGTGACTTGATAGCCTCATCCACTTGTAGTGAGAGCAATACACAGGGCTAGACTCATATAGTAGTATTTCTTACCTCGCTGCTACACGTACAAATGTATATAGCAAGTGCTGAGCAGTGGAGAGTGTATGCGATCCCAAGTGAAGTAGCTGTGTCATATCAGTGCTCTGACAGAGCAAGAACAGGAAAGATATGTTTAAAAACAAAATCTACATCATTAAGCTTCGACAACATATTCTTAGGATTAACCAGGTTCTAGTCATTCATTTACAGGCATAAATGCACATCTACCACTACTTTCACAGTGCAGCAGGCATAGGGTTATGAGTCATAACAGTATATGTTCTTCTCCTGGTAAGACCAGTCTTGAATTGGAAGGACAATGCAGCAAAGTCACAGGATGAGTTCTTATCTAAAAATATGTCCTGTGCTCTGAATTTAGTCAGGACACAAGCAAAGACAAGTGAGTCAAATATACAGTGTATGAAAAACCAGTTCAATTGCCAAGTGTAAACTGTGAGTAATGTCCTATCTGTTATCAGTTGATTCACTTAGAGAACTTTCTCTTTGTTTAAAAACCACCGTGACTGTCCCAGCTAATATCAGAGCAATGGCATTTTTCCTGATGACCTTAGATTTGGTTTGATAAGCTCTTCCATCACAGACAGCAACTGTGGAACAGCAGCCAAACTTGGGCACAGCTTTATGAAAAAGCAGACATCAGCATCAATATTCCAATCTTGTTTCACTTGCTCACAGTAGGATCCATAAATTGATCTTAATCATCTTTAACTGCAAAATACATTTTGACAGTGGCTTGTGTCCAACTTTGGAAGCTACTCAATTTCTGCCATTTTGGAATCTATCACTTAGATATCCTAACCTGAATTTTGATAGCAGAGAAAAGACCCCTGCTAAAGGAAAGACAGATAATTGATGCAAATAAGTCTTAGCAGCAGCAAAGATATCTTCATGACTTGTGTGTGTGGCACAGGCAGCGAGGACAGGTTGGGAAATTGTATGCATCTGCCTCAACTAAGAAACAAACTTCCACCAAAGGTGGCTCTGTATAGAGTTGCTCAAATTGTGTGTATGTCTGTCCAGAGCAGACAGCCAGCCCAAAGAGAGCTAGCTTTCACTGACTGGTGCATCAGAGAGCTCTGCTTCAAGGTGAGGGCAACTCTCCAGACCTTTGGAGAGATGTTGCATGATAAGGAAAATTGTGGCCAGGAAGCAGAGGCAGAAATGCGAAGAATGCCTCACAGCTATAGGGCTACAGGACAGTTTTAAAATGACCCAAGTTTGCCCACTCCCTCCCTAGGCTCCAACTGCTGCAGTACATTTTACCTGGGCTACGTGCAGAGCTCCGGTTTGACATGCTTCAAGAGTTCCCACATGGAGGAGAGGTAGAAAAGACAGAAGTGCAATATATTCACAGTGGAACATTAAAAGAGAAAAGCAAGGGGGTTTGATGTTGATGTCTCCAGGCAAGGGCAATAGATAATTTTGATGAGTGGTTGTAACCACACAGCAAAACTAAACTGTGATCAGTAATTTGATGGTATGGTGAGACGTTTTGTCTGTAGAGGAGAACTGGTGCCCACAATCATTTCATAAATAGAGACAAGCTTTGAAACCACTCAGGACATTTTGCAGATAGGCAGAGATTTAGTCAAAGACAAGGGTGGATCTTGGATTCACTTGGTGTGATTAAATGCAGGTTTGTGTATTATCTGTTGCAAAGAATATCTGTGGCTGTGAAAGATCACTGGTAGAGAGGCACATGAAATGTCAGTTGCTGCTTTCAGGGAGTTGAGCAAGATCTATTGCCTGGTGATAATTAACTATCTATCAATAAATGATAAGAACTCCAGAAAACCAACATGAGGAAGAAGTTGTTCAAAGGAGAAAAGCAAGTCATTAGAAGGAGCAAATGTACTGGAAAATTTACAGGAAATAGATAGCACATATGAAGGTGGTGGAAGGTGGGTAAGAAGATGTCAGAGCTGCAAGCATCTAGCTAGAGGCTAAAAAGTGAAAAAATGCTGAAAACTTCACAAATAGACTAAGTTCAGTGTGTTCCACTGACAAAACTTGACACAGAATTTGTCTCTACTGCATTTAATTGTCCAGCAGCAGGAATTTAAAAATATTTAAAAATAAGCTCGACAGAAAAAAAAAAAAAAAAAGCAAGAAAAAATGAATAAGTCAGTAAGTCAGTTTTCTACAGGTAGGTCAAACTCCAGTAGTCCTAATCTCATCCCCTGCCAGACACCTGCCCATCATGCTTCTCCAGTCAAGCAGGAGCACTTACTAGCATACAGATATACCTCCCCAGCCAAGCTGCTGCTCTTCCAAGTGACTAGTCCTCTATTAGTTGCTGGGAAACTTGGTGTTTCATTGGACTTTCTGCCTAATTTGCTTTAAAATTGTCCATACGTGCTTCTTATCTTCTGCATGATGCCTTAAGTGCCTTCACTGAGCATATTTTAGGCCCAATTACAGGGAATTACACTGAATTACACTGAATTACAATGCTGGATCAGAACACTATGTAGTGAGAAAAGTGGAAAAAAAACCCAACAAAACAACTATTGCTTTTCCCCAAAACAAACTGGGGCATGAGTAGAGTCATTGCATTGTCTGCACTGACTTCTCTTTCTTGGTGCTGCTAAATTCAGATGATGTGATCTGAGTTTCAGCAATAGCAGAGCTGCTTGCTGGTAGAGATGAGACAGCAAAGACGGAAGCGCAGGAAGGAGAGGCTTGGGGTGCCAGGGCTGACAGGATGCAGGATGTCTAAGTATTGCAGGTATTTTCCTGATTCTTTTGATTTTGTAGTCATTAGAAGCTGGTGGAAGTGACAAGGAAGTCATTAGAAGCAGTGGAATCACAGCTTTGATGTTTGTTAAGGATAAATTTCTAATCTCAGTGAGGATGAAGAAATGGCTGAAATAAGATACATATGCTGTCTAGCATAGAAATCGAAACGGAGCCTCATATCCAGACAGCAAGGTGCCTACTCTCAGCTATCCAGTTAGCAAATGATTGCAGGCTCTTTCTCATGTGAAGGCAATCATAAGGGACACGGAGGAATCACACTCATATAAACACAGAATCATAGAAATGTTTGAATGTGTAAGGGACCCTTAATAGTCTTCTAGACCAATTCTCCTGCAACAGACAGGGACATGTGCAGCTAGATCAGGTTGCTCAGAGCCTGGTGCAGCCTGATCTTGAGTGTCTCTAGGGACAGGGCATTCACCACCTCTTTGGGTGGGAGCAAAATTATTATTGATGAAGCAAATGGATGGAAGATTACTGGTGCAAGAAAAAAGCCTAATGGCAAACAAGACAGATCCTCAGAGAACTAGGCTTTATTAGTCTCACTGCTTGTAATGAAACTCACTTTCTGTTTCACTGTTAAGATATTTGGACTTTTCTAAGACATCTGTTTTTTGCAGGTTTGGGGATCAGTCATGGTTTTTAGGCCTGGCAAAAGTGGGAAGCAGCTCTCTACATTGTTTTAAAGACAAAGCATGGAAGAGCAACAGCAGAGACTATGAATGTGAAGAAAGAGGGAAAAAATCTTTAAGATGATCTACATGATGGCATTTTATTGACATCAGCAGAACCAGAGTTCTGGTGATAGCATTCGTGCTTATGCCAGCTACACAGATTATGTTATCAGAAATCACCACTCTTCCTGGTACTTCTCTAATTCTCAAGTATCAAAAGCATAAGGAAGGTTAATGCTTAAGGAAAAAAGGTAATGTGTTTCCTGTGAGTAATGGCTCACCTAGGGCTTTCCCCAGGGCTGGATTAGATTAAATCTTTTGCTTTTCTCTTCCATGGAAGCTCACTTGTTGTCTGAGCACTGGCAGTTACAACGCAGGGCCTCTTCCAGCCCCGCTTTGTAGGGGAGCCAGCAATGCCTTCCTGCGGTCCAGCCTTCGGGCTACCATTTCCAGTGTGCAGCTTTACACTCCTCTTGCCTTGTTCTTTCACATGCAGTTTTCTTGAAATAGGCCTGATAATGCTAATAGTACTACAAAACCTCATTCTTGCTTTTCCTCATGTCCTCTGTCCATGCAAGGCCACCTCATTCGCAGCGGTGGTAGCATGGCCTGCTTGCTGCAGCTCTCTGGGAATTTCCAAGGCAAAAACCACGCTGCCTAATGTCAGCTGAGGCTTCAGGACTGCCTGTGCTTAAAGAGGCCTCGGTATTGAAATGTGTATAACCTGCTTTTTACACTGTAGTAATGCAAGGTCTTCTGTGGCATTTGTTTGCTATCAGGTTTTAAATATGTGAGGTGAGGACACCGTGCAGTTAATTTCTATTCCCTGTACAAAGAGCCAGCTGAGTTCATCCCACACATGCCGATGAGAGACCAGCCTGAATCAAATTTGTTTTAGCTGTTAAATCACATTTTTCAATTGTTTAAATAGTTCAGACAGGATTTGCACAGTAACATTTTAGCTTTTTATAGCTGTCAAGAAGTAATACAAATAATTACTACGTTCCCTGGTGGGTTTTATCTGATTAAAGTGACATGTCTGCTTATGCAAGATATTTGAAAAGAGACATTCAATAAAGTCAGTAACATTTAATTTCCCTTCTCCTCCTCTTTTTCTTTTTTTAAGCTACACTTGGTATTTACTTTAATGTCATTTTTTGAGGTATGTTTGTTTGTTTGTTTTCTAAAGAGTTTACATAATGGAACAACTTAGCAGAATATTTCATAGACTTGCAATGAAATATTTCTTCACATTATAGCAAGGTACTAATGTACTTTGTCTGTGCTAAGCACTACCATGCCTGTCTGCCATGGCTGCTGCAGAAATACTGCTCGGGTTGAGGGGAGCCAAGATGGAAGCCAAAATTTTATAGAATCATAGAATCACAAGGTTGGAAACAACCTACAAGATCATCTAGTCCAACCGTCTTCTCATTACCACTGGTACCACAAGCTACTAAACCAGATCTTGCAGCTCCTCGACCAGACACCTCTTGAACACTGCCAGAGATGGCAACTCCACCACCTTTCTGGGCAGCCATTCCAGTGCCTGACCACTCTCTGAGAGAAAAAGTTCTTCCTTAAGTCTAACCTAAACCTCCTCTGGTACAACTTGCGGCCATTTCCCCAGGTCCTGTTTGTTGCCTGGGAGAAGAGGCCAAATCCCTCTTCACCACAACCTCCCTTTAGGAAGTTGTAAAGTGCCATGAGGTCTCCCCTGAGCCTCCTCTTCTCCAGACTCAACAATCCCAGCTCCCTCAGCCACTCCTCATAGGACTTGTGCTCCAGACCCCTCACCAGTTTCGTTGCCCTTCTCTGCTCCAGGGCCTCAATGTCTTTCCTGTAGTGAGGGGCCCAAAACTGAACACAGTACTCAAGGTGCGGCCTCACCAGTGCTGAGTTTCTCCAGATTCAAACAGGAACTCCTGAAGCAACTAGGAATTAATCTGGAAGATGCCTACAGTGCAATGACCTTGGTGCCTTACATAGCAGAAGCCTTTTGTAGGAGGTTTTACTGGTACAAAATCCCCTATGATTATGCATTCCTGATTACAACTTTTTACTGTTTCATCTGTTATCCATCTTAGTATGCAGAGATATTTCCTGCAGAAGTCTTGATGCTGTTCCAGATTTCAGGGCTTGGCTCAATGGCACACAGATGACAAAAGAAAAGAGTTTAAATTTCATTCTTATCTTTGATTCTTAACTCATTCAGACAACAAGTTTTCAGGTTCTGTAGTACAGGTTTTGCACCAGACTCTTGCAAGAAATATTAATTCAGCCATCTCTCTTAATAAGTCTCTAGGGCTTGTGTTCTTTAGAAGGTCAGATCAGGTTGCTACAATGGTATTTTTCACTGCATGATATAGGGATTTTTTAGGTTATGAAGATCAGGAACAAAACTGAGCCTATTAAAGTCTCAAGCAAGATGGAGCAGCTAAGAGCTCTATACTTGCTGTTAGTACTATCTGGTGTTTATATGCATGGCATAGCAAGTGCTGGCTAATATATCTTGTCTTAAACAAAAATGCAAATGGCAGGCTTTACGTCTGCTCTGGGGAGCCTTGAGTTACATGTTCCTTTACTAAGGGAAGCTTTGGCAAGGCCAGGCATATGACAGCCTGCATCTGGAGCCAGAAGAGATGGGAGCATCCTTGCTCTGTGCACAGGGCAGATGCCTGCAGTTCCAGTACTGATATTACTGGGTCCCTAGTGCTCCCTATCTCATGGCAGCTCTCAACATAGCCCTTGTCTTTTAGTGTGACTCTGCTCCTTTAAACTGATAGAAAATACTGCCTGGTTCTCATCTTCTCTACCCAGCTATTAAAATAGTCAGCAAATCCCCTGCTTCTTTTGTGCTTTATTTCCTTCTTTTTTATGGTTTCGGTTTAGATGTGACATTTCCCTTAGTTTTGAGAGACTGCTAAAGATATTTTGCTCCATTTTAAAGCTGTCAGTGGTCTGCGTGTAGATTTCTGTGCAGATTATGTGAGACGAGTGAGGTTACATGTTTTATAGTTTCTTTCTTCCCAAGCACTGCCCTGTGCTGTGAATCCTATAAGGCAACACATTGATATCTTGCTTGTAAAAATGATTCTATGAAATGCAGCTTCTTATATTACTTCATCGTTACTAATGTTCATTGATTTCTACTAAAAGTTCTTCACATGCCCTAAAACACTATATGGAAAGACACAAAAATCTACAGCAAAAATGAAAAACAATATTTCTTTTTATCAACACTGTATTTCTCTGAATCTGATTCTTGATTACACTGAGGCCATCTTAAGCTGTTCCAGAGAGTAAAAATAGCAAAAAACCTGCAAAGGAATTTTAGGTACAATTTGTTCCTTCTTTAAGAATGATATTTCCTGTCAGTGTAATAAGAAATGGTATTGGTTTCAATGAGAATCTTCCTCTACTCTTGCAGACGTTGAGGATATTTAGGAAAGGGCAAATAATGCTGAGGATATTCAGGAAAGGGCAAATACTGATTTATATGCTACTGGTTTTAAATCTGTACATCAAAATACAAAATATTTATCATTGGCCTATTCTAATAATTCTACACAACCAAAGGGAGAACACAGGAGAGCTTCAGAGCAGTGATAATAAGCAACCGCAGAAACATTTATCACTCCTGATGGCAAAGATTAAAAAAACTCACCATTTATTTCAAAGAGATAAGTATGACACCTTAACAATTCTGTCTTTTCCTTTCTGCACACATTTTCATTTCAAGCTCTGACAATATTAAGGAAGAAATTTATTGGAGTTCGTCACACAGCCTGAATTCTGTGGAACCAAGGTATTTATAATGATGCCGAAGTGACAGTGTCAACAATGATTTAAATCATTTAGTCACTATGATAAACATTGTGTTGTCCTAAAATTTAAGGGATGTACTGGAAACATAAGTCACTCCCAATACAAAAACAAAGTCAGTGGCAAATGGTTTGCATTCACAAAACCCATCATTACCCAAAATAAAAGATTGGATGAGAGGAACTAACAATGAAGTTGTAATATCCATAATACTCACGATATGTCATGAGCCAGTGAGATAAAGATAGATGTTCTGTGTGAACGCAGAACCTACTTTTACACCCAAAGAAGTCAGCACTGCATATGTCAGTGAATAGCTACAGCAGAATAGGATGAAGTACAGACAGGACATTTTCTGTCTTCCAGACAGCAACTGTTCTGATCATTATTTTTATTGATAAAGGTTTGATGTAGATTGAATCTTGATCAATTTGTCAGATGTAGCTTAGGGTAAACTGGAAAGAAAGATGTAGAAATGGAGAAAAAAAATTCAGATTTCTATTCACAACTTCTATACTTTATATACAGGTAGGAAGAGATGCAAGAGAATGAGGAAAGGGAGGAGATGTCGCTCAAATTGCCTGAAAGAGAATGAGCTAATAGAATTGAAAGTAATCAGGGAAACATGTAAGACAACAAAAATGTAAAAAAGAAAGGAACCTTGGAGATGATAGATTTAAATTCAGAAGTAATCTCTGGAGGATTAAATAAAAAAGACACTGGGAAAACAAAGCAATGAGACCTCCAACTCAATTTATAACATCCAAGAAGGTCCTTCTGGAGAACATCATATGAGGATCTGAGACAGTAGGAGAAAAGCACAGTGGTAAAGTGTCTTCAGAAACTTTAGAGACCTAATGGACATACTATCGTGTGCTCAGTCTGTGCAGCCTTCCTCTTGTTCTCACGTACCCAAACTCTCAAATTTCCTTCTTTCCTTACTAGCTAAGCTTTTCACTCAACACGTTTGAATGGTCTCTCAATCAAATCATGTTGCTCAGGCACCTCTCACCTGATCATAACACACTATACCAAAATCTTCCTACATAGAACGTCCTCACTACTATGATTCTTGTTTCTAATTTGTAATTTTTAAAAAGCGTTGATTTGCATACATTTCTGAATTGGTCATTTCTGTTCACCTTTTGAAGATGATCAAAAAAGTATTCATGCACTGAACAAGCTGTAGGAAATTTTGTTACCAAGATGTTTGTCAGAAAATTTCTCATCCTCCTACAAGATCCTTCCAAGCTCTCCAAGGCCAAAGTGTCTTAAGTATTTCCTCCCTTTCATCAAATTAGCAATTAAACTCACCTCACCTTGGAAAGGTAATTTTCCATCAATTTCATGTGCAGCTGCCCAAAGTGTGATAGAAAATGCCCTTCAGCAATTTTCATACTTCAGCCAGTTAGTTGCGGTTCTGGAAAAAAAAAAAAAAAGAAAGAAATTACCAGTGAAAAGGGTGATATAAAAAGCATTTATAAATGTACTTATAACATGGAGATGGATGTTGTAAGACTGAAAATAAGTAGTTATTTCCACCTAACTTTTTAGGTTGAAAAAGAGCAATTAAATACAGTTGAAAGGTGTTGTTGAATTTGGAATGAAGTCAGATTGGGCAGAAACAACATAAGAAAAACAAATATAAAGAAGTTATTCTGAGTGCATTTTCATTATGCTTGGGTGGATATACGTGTGCTTGCACAAGCCTGCAGTGTGTATTCACTGTCACACACATGTTTTCATGTAGTCTTGCTGCTGTAGTCTCAGCCTCCCTTGAAGAGAGGGATGACTGCATCAGTGGCACAGAAGAGGTTGTGAAGCAGTTTAGGTAGATGATCATGAGTCATGCTCAGTGGTTTAACAGAACTTTCTTCATCTTCCTCCAAATAAATAAAAACAAAATCATTTTCTAGACTGCAGCAGATCGGTAAGGTTGTATTTAGAAAAACTTACTATCAGTGGTTCAGCTCAGGTGAGTTGCCTTGGGAACATTAGAGAAGAGCCTTTTTGTTTTTGCATGACATAAATATGCCTTCTGCTTTAAGGGTATAGTCCTTTAAAGATTTACCCTATGGGAAGAACTTTAATAGAGAAGCATTCAATTCCTTTAAGTAGAACTGTATGCTACAGTAAGCAAAACAAATATAAAGTCGTCTGTTTTTAAAACCAAAACCATGGCTTTTGCAAAATTATTTTACTTATTAAGAAATTAGTTTAATCATTAAAAATTATTTGCTGTGTTGGGGAAAATGTGGCAGAAGATTATAAAGAGGACTTTTTTCAAACAAACAAACAAACAAACAGTGGACCATTCTATTTAAATTTCTCTCAGATGAAATGTTATAATTTTCATCTTTCAAAATATTGGTTAAATTTTGAGTGGACAGGCACAAAATGAAAATTCAGCTGTCAGCAAAAGCTCTTGTGGAGGAAGCAGTGAATGACAAAAACTCTCAAGCTTTCTTGTCCTATTTTTTGCCCTTTTTAAGTACCCAAGAAGAGCAACCAGAATAATCACAAAGTGAATCAGTTAGCAATGTTTGTCATCCCCCATCAGCAGGGTGTCAGATATGCTGGGGTGGGCAGGGCCCTGCTGGACTGAGAGATGCTCTGTTAGTTATCAGCCTCACAGGAGGGAATCTTTTTGCCCTCTGGCTGAGGAAGTGCTGGAGTGTGCATCCAAAGCCAAAGCCACATGTTGAATGAAACAACCAGGTCTGCCAAGGAACCAAGGGCATCAATCTGAATTGGCTGCTTATGGGGTCCTATATGGGTTTCTCTGTGCTGTATACTTCTGTTTAGGTACTACCAGAGTTTAAAAATCTGACTCATGCAGCTTTATTTGTCAGGGTAGATGGAGAAGGACGGGAAAAAGATTAGTTTTAGAGCTGGCTTATCCTGAGATGATAGCTCTTTGAAATGTCAGCGCTATTGATGATGGGTCTCCTTCACCCACGTTATTAAAAACATCTACTGAAATGTCAGTGCTGCCACCCAATGATCTGATGAACAGCTCTGTCTGGGGAACATTCTGACACAGCACAGTCAAACTGTTGGGATACTGTGGTATTTGTCAGATGTCCCCTTGGTCCACAGGTGATGAAAGAGCATTGAAGATGGGGAGGGTTAGTCAGCATTTTATAAAATGATTAGTCTCTGTGTCTAATTGTACTTACTTAGCTAAAATGTAGTGGATTCACATGACCTTTTCCCACAGTTCCCAATTTGACCTGTTCTACTGCTAAACCTTGCTTTCTTAGCCCTGAGCAAGTGACTGGCAAAGGAGACTGTCTCTTTGTTTCAATTTGGACTTTATTTACTGAAGACACAGAAACCTGTTCACTGACACTCAGTAATCTCTTACTCCTTGAGGACTATATTAAAATTTCTCTTGTACTCAAGTTATAACTTGAGTTATACTTTGACTTACAGTTCTGCCATGGGAAGACTAACATAAACTGTCCCGAAGAGAACTCCCTACTGAATATCAGAAAGTATACAAAGCTTGATATACAGTTTTGGAAAAGTAGGTCATGAATCTCTCCAGTCATGTTGTGCAACTATCATAAAAAAGAAGAAAAAGTAAAAAGTAAAAAAAAAAGTAAAAAAAAAGTAAAGAAAAAATAGCTTTTAGTTTAGCCTGGCAAGAAGTCTTCCAGGAAATGAAAATCTTATAACTGCTGCTGCTTGTCAAAGACTTCATGAAAAAGAAATGGAAGAAAGTCACCAAAGAAAACTTGAGATGAGTTGTGGGACCCGCTGCTCATTTTCTTCTTCCTTTGCTCTTCAAGGGAATTGCTTTCACCAAGCAGTGTAAAATATCAGGGAGCTGCAGACAGCTTTCTTCTGGAATCTGTGACAGACTGTTGTAGAACAGTGTTAGATTCCATTATTATGTAAAAGATCTGTTTTTGGAGATAGCTCATAACATTGTGGGCCTATGCTGCAAGAATGAATGAGCCATTTCAGCTGTCAGTCTCAATAATTACTACACCTTCTAGTATTACTGTTTGTGGAGTCCAGAGCATTTTTTCTTAAGCTTTTATTTTAAAAAAGTGCAACTCCTTGCCCAGGCCCACAAACCCCAGGATGAAATATGTGCAGATTTTTCTTCCCTTAAAAGAAATATACTATTTGAGTTTTGATCTTCTGCAGCTCTGGGTAAAATATTCTCACTTTCATATCAGAAAACCCAGAGGTGTAAGAAGAGTTCCTCTCTATTTCTGTTGGACAGCTATAGCTCTCAGAGGCTTTCTAGAGCAGATGAGAGAACTATTGTGCTAGACATCACTAAACATATAGCAGGAGACTGTGTTTACAGTAAAGAGATTATTTTCTACACAGGGAAGCTGCATAAAGAGTGGCCAAAGGAAAGTGTTGCTTACTATATTGCATAAACAAGGAAAAGAGATACTAACAAAAACACCTTAAACTCCTAATTTGCATTGAAACTTCTTGAACATTCCTTGTAAGCAATTAGGGTGATCTTGTTTCATGTTTTGGGAACTGCTTACAACTAAGGCTGAAGACACCTAACACAAGTTACTAACTTGGTAGAATAAATGAAGAGAAACATTACAGTAATAATTTTTTTGGTCCTTCTTATGGATATTACTATCACACAGAACATATTCCCATCAGTTTAGATGTATTTCCTTGTTCTGCTACAGTTGGAAAAAGCCCTTATTTATCTCTACTCTTCTAATAGTTTGCATTCCGAACTCCTGAATTTTGAAACTGGCAAAAAAGGATCAAAAAATTCCTTCCTTCTCTTTCTTGATTAAAATACTTATCTTACATATTCCCTTAATTCTAGCAAAGCAGCTGAGTCTTTCAACACAAGAAGATCTTATAAGAATTTTTTGTATGGAAAATATCTTGGTGACAGTATTGTATGGATTTGAATCAATTAATGTCAATAAAAGGTTTTTTTAAAAAACAAACAAACCAGCAAACAAAATAAACACAGTAAGCCAAACCACAAACCACAGCCTCGCTTTTTAAATTATCAGAACTGCATTTGTAAATAAATCAGGAAAACAAAGGAACCAAGGGTATGGAAGTGTGATAACGGCACAGAGTGCTTTTTTTTTTTTTTTTTTTAACTAGATTAGAAAAGCACATTTCTTATGCTAAAATTGTATTCCTCTCTGTTTTCAGCAATGCTTAATAGATATTCAGGGTCGGATTCATTTATGTTCTATTTCCTTTAGTTTCGCGGAACGGCTGATGTTGGAAGGGAACTCAAATCTGATGCCCTGCTCAAGCAGGGACACCAGAGAGGACCATATCTAGGTTTCTTCTGAAGATTTCCAAGGAGAGAGGCTACACAACACCCCTGGAGTTTTAAGCTTATAGGAATATTTGTTGCAAATAAACTGAGTATCTTCACTTTTCCAAAAGCACTTCATAACCACAGATATTTAAAAAAGCTTAGATTCACACATACACTTTTGATTAGACTCTAGCAAAACAAATTATAAAGTAGTATAAGCAAAGGAGTTGCCATGAAGCTAGATATGAATAAACTCTCTTTCATTGTAACTGAGGTATTGATGCATGGTTTATAGATAAGCCTTGATGACCCTTTGATCATATTTTTTTAGCTTTTATTAATTTTTTTTTTCTGCCAGTCATCCAGGAACATAACTTTGAACCACTGCTTTATAACAAAACTTTCTCTTAGCATTGTCCACACAAGAAGAGCAGACACAAGTGAAAAGACTGAATAGAAACTGCCTGGGGAAGGTGTACAGAAGGTCAGATAGTAAAAAAGAGGAAGATTATACTAATAGGAATTACAGACATAGTGAATGAATAGATATGGTACTGATATGTTCAAGGAACCATAACAAAAAACATTCTTTTTTTCATTATGTATTGAAATCCATTATAGGCTATTTGTATTATATGAGTAATAGGTTCTCAGGATGCCGCATAACATGGAGCTCTTTTGGACACCTAATTTCTGCTCATCTTTACATTGCTACAATTTCCAGTAGCAAGAGACTATCACCTCTGTGGTCACTGCAGTGATGTTTGTACAGAAAAACAAGATTTGAGACAAAATAAAAACAAACAAAAAATCCCAAACAAAAATCCTTAATATTTAGATTTCTAAACAGATTATAATAGATCATCTAGATTTCTAAAGAGCCACTCCAACAGTTGAATAAAGAAGACACCATCTCAAACCAGAGAGTTTTCCTAGACTATCTGCATGTACTAACATAGCCTTCAGAAACATAAATAACAAAGTTGCTATGTTGCTAAGTGCTAAGCTGAAAGAAGAATATATTCTGTGTGTTTTTTTGAGTCCCTGCTGTGTGTAGACATTTAGATAAATGAGACTGTATTTAGAGCAATTAACTGTTTCTCAAAGAAATAGATTTAGACACCTAATGGGGAAGAGTGACTTGAAGGGAATGAAAGCAAGGGTGCTTGTGGTAAGACAGCTGAAAGTATGAGGATAAGGAATCAGTGAACTCTAGTCCCCACTTTGTATTGCTCCTTCCAGAGCCCAAACAATGGCGGAGGAAAAGCTCACTATGGTGAGATGTCAGCTGGAAATTATAAGTACGTCTGGACTCTGAAGAAAGTACTGATGTACTGGCTGTCCTTTGACTTCCTCTGAAACAGAACAGGAACCATTCTTTCTCTTCAGTCAGAAGACAACTCTTTGAGTGGTTTTCTCTGGCACCAGAGATCACAAATCATTATTGGACTTCTGTGCTTTTGGCATTCTATTTCTGTGTTTCAGGGAAATTCAGCTAGCAATTTCTTTATCCATGCCTTTATTTAACTTGTAGCTGGTGTTTCCTGTTGCCTGAACTAGAGATCTTACTCATCAAATCATCTCTTTGTTACCATTTGTGAACATAAGAAAGAATAATTTTGGCATTCACGTATAATCCTACATTTAGCAATTCCTCAAGGGTTTAAGGCTTTTCTCTCTATTGCTTTAAAGAGAAAAAAATCTCATAGGCTCATGTTATAATTGAAAACACCCTACTTTCAATACAGATTAAAGCATATGCAGGAATGAATGCCTTTAATTCATGTAAACCCAGCCTGTTACCATCCATTACCCACTGTTACCATCCATTAATTGCCAAAACTGAAAACACTAGAGAAATGGTTTGATTTCATAATCAAATATCTGTACAAAACCCATTTCCTCTAGCATAGCTTTTACACTTATATTTAAAAGAACTGCCCATGGCTGGGAAGTTGTGTCTTGTTTAGAGACAGGAGTTAAAAGGGCCTACTGTGAGATACGGGGCAAAGTAGTATTAAGAGAACTGGGTGAACTTCAGGTGTCTAATAGGAAGAAGAAAGTATACCCCTTGTGCATGTGCCCAAACAAGTCCAGGGACAGGTTAGCCCACTGTAAGTCTGGTCTCACGTGTGCAGTCAGGCCACCACAGGGTGTTCACAGGAGGCTCTCATGTGAAGGGCTTCCAGGAAGGGAGCAGGCTTTGATGTATCCTGGTGTGGCCTCTCTGGTGGGGCGATACCAGCTTACACCATGTCCAGCTGACACTGGTGAACATGGGCTGTTGGAATCTTTGGAAAATGATGGGAAATAACTGAGGGCTCATCCGGCAATTATAGGAGTAATCAACTGGCTTTGGATTCAAAGAGATATACTGGAGATACGTGTCTTCTATTTCCTTGATAGAGTTACAGCTAGGGAAGAGCCATTAGGTTAAACATCAATTTAGTAACATTAGTGTATTGCATTTGGTCCTCCTAGAAAAGAACAAAAAAACAAAAACAGCTTTACTAACTGCTATACAAGAAGGAACTAATTAGTCCTTATAACACACTTCTCCAAGGGAGAATGTATGAATCTCACCTCCCTTCACAATCAGGGAAATTCAGATGTTGGGAGTAATTTGCCCATTGCCTGTCAGGATACCAACTAGAGAAGAATAGAATGAGCTAGCAGTGAGTTGTGAATCCATCCAACAGAGGACAGAAATGACCTCCTCCATCAGAGGATTGGCTGCCTAGCGTCATTCCTCTTTTTTTTCCTGTGGGGATGCTGTTAGTCTCACTACATGACAAGTCACTGTAACTTCACAGGTATGAGAACGACAATGCATAACTGAAGTGTAAAACAGGAAGAAAAGGTCAATGTGGGACAGAACCCCTCTGAGACACGTCTTTCAATAACTCACTTTTTTCTTTTGCATGTGCTCTATCTTCAGGTGTTAAAATAAGGAGGTTGCCACTCATACCTTATATTCTTTCCCTCATTCAGGTCTCTGGTTCCCTACTCAATTTTCCCAGTTAAGTGTAAGCAAAAGCACCTAGCTCTGGGAGCTCCTGCTGCAGACAAAGTGCTGTTATTCTGCTTCTACAAGCTGCTGCTCATGCTGAACTCTGCAGGGGAATAGGCTGCATGTGCACTGAGAGAAAGAGCAAAAGAAAATGCCAAGCAAAATTAACTTAATCAGGGAAAATGCTGCCTTCCTGGATGTTTCCAAGAGTCTCCCTGCTGCATTTTATTGCCCAGAAGAATAAATTAGCTGTACAACTGTGGAAATTTGCAGGGAACTATAACAATATGAAGACAGAAATTGAGTGGTCACAAAGGTTTTTGCTACAACATGAAAGAGGATTGAGACAAAGAGATAGCTTCCTCTGAAAGGAAACCTCTCTTGCTGCTGATAGGTATGCCTTGGAACGGAAAGAGAAGTTACTGCTCTGTGCAGTTGGCTGTACTAGAGAAGCAAAGCCCAGTGCCATCTAACTGAGAGAGAAGGTAGGAGCAACGGAGTTTGCTTAGAGGGTTGCATATTGGCCAGTGTTTTTGTCAGCCCTCCAGAAAATCTTCATAGTGGTGTTTTATACTTCTAAAAATGTTTGATGGTGGTTTTGCTGTCTTTTACTGTGCATTGTATGATAAAGGAAGAGTCCTTTATCTTCTTTCTGCTTGAGGGAGAATGACAGGAAAAAGGAGAAAAAATAAAAATAAAGTTAATTTGACCTAAAATACATTTCTGAATTTCGTTCTGAATTTCTATAAATTTTTGTCCTTCATCAGTGACTGCTATTGGCACTGTTACTTGAATTACTTAATTCCATATGGATTAGGGTAACTCACATTTTTTTTTTACTCATCCTGATGTGATTCAACTTCAAAGGAATAAAATTACAACAGTTATACCAACAGCACCTGAGCTGCCGAAGATCAGAGATAAACTGTCATTTTCTTCCATCAAAATGTCAATAAAGTTTGCCATTTTCTGTGTAATGCTCAGCCTGTGATGGGTCAAAGCAGAGGGCTTGCACTCAAAGAGTTTTTCCCTTTATCAGTGGGAGTAGATATTACAGGGGATATTTTTTTTCTAATGCTAGCAGGCCAATTTATTTTGGTGGAAGTTAACAACAGGAGCATTTGTTAAACAAAATGAATAAACAGCAAGACCTTGACTCTTGGAAACATACTTCAAACTTTAAACAAATCATTAGTCAAGCTATTTGCAGATATTTTCTTTCATGTTCTAATGCATCTGTCCCTTAAATAATAGTTTGAAAGCCCTTGAGAGCAAGCCTGAACAAGATTTCACTAGAAATCATGCATGTCATTACAACTATTTTTCTTCAGAATAGGTTCACTCCATTTAAAATGTTGATCAATCTAATACTGCTTCCACTGAAAAGCTTATGTTAGCATCTAGCAACTGAAAAAGCAAAAGAAAATAAATTTTAAAGGCAGTGTATTTTGAAGAAAGCAGTGTGTGACCTCATCTTAAATCCCTGGCCTATCCTTATTGTATGCCATAAATTTCTTCAATGATATAATTACGAGAGAGACAAGATGGACAGAAGAGGAGAGGAGGAGGAGGAGAAGGAAGAGGAAAATCATGAAAGATATTTTTAAAAACTCTGGCCAAAGGGAGAATGAGGTTGTCCAAGATGTAATACAGAAATGTGTATGTTGCTCAGGGACAGAAGCAGTGTTGCTAAAGGGTATTTGTTACCTTCAGCACCTCTAGCACCTATGGGATGCTGTAATATCACTGACTATTTACATCCTCTTTTCTTTTCCCTTTATTTTAAAATTTCTTTTTCTTTTTCTTTTTTCTTTCTTTTTTTTTTTTTTTTTTTTTTTTGGCTATCAGCTGGTTTTAGCTGCCTAATAAGCAGGACTTTGGCTATCCCATACCTTCCACAGGTCTCTTTGCCTTTTGGAGTGCCCTTTCCATGCTCAAGAACTTTGCTTAACAGCTTAAAATCAAGTTTGTTTTACCACAGAGTCTCAAAGGTGGTGTTTCTTCAAATTTATGTGGACTGAAAAATGTGTCCCATACGAAAACAAATGCTCCATACATATGCCTCTGTACACATTGAGGAAATACTAATACCCTTACCATTCACTAGCCATCAGGCGGGGGGGAGAGTGGAATCTGACATCACTACTTCCAAACCTAAGTAGCTGCTAGTTAATGGTTGGGACATGCTGTGCTTTGAAGTGGGCAAAGCATATGCCTGTGGAAAGTTGTTTAAATCTGGGATGTTAAAACCAGTAATATATTTTTTTCAAATGGCTTGTGGTGTCTCAGTGTAATAGACTATTATTTGCTACACTGTTGCTCATGAAATATTGTTAGCAGGGTGCAGATCTTTCATCCATTAATACCCCATGAAGTCACCTTGAATCCCATGTTTCCAGAACAGTGGAAAAGACCTCTATTTCACAGATGAAAAATATGCCATTTAGATGCTATTAAAGTGCCAAGTAGAGAATCTAGTTATTTCAGCAATGCTCTCCTAGGTACCAAAATTTTTCAGCTTTAAGATTTCATCTGGAAGAGATGCAAATATCTCTCCAGCTGATCTGAACATACAATATGCCAGAAATTAATATGACCCTTCGACTCTTTGGTGGTAGTTCACTATGAAGATATTTTTAAGGTATGTACTATAAATACATTGGTTGCTCTAAAACTAATGTGTCCTCTTTATTTCCATGGAAACTACAACAGATACAAAGAGCATAATAATGCTGTTTGATAGAGCAAATTCTCAGCTACAAAACACTATTCCTCAACATAATTGCCACCATTAGCTATGCATTTTCACCAGCGATGAACAAGAGCCTGCATGCTGTGCTCATAAACATCTGCACCAATGGGGTTGACCCACTGCAGCTGTCACCACTATTGAAATGCACTGCCCACCACCTCACTGTGCTCACATCCACGGTTATGGTCTCCATAAACATTCAACAAGTGTCAATGAATGTCAGTGGGTGCTATTTTTCCTGCATGGGGGAATTCAGTGGCACCTTTGCTTCACACTCACTCCCAAGTCAGATGTCATTTTGTCAGACTGCCCCTCTGCTGCCATCTGTCACATGTCAGCAATATGTATAGAAATACTGGTAGGAAGGTTCAACATCTATAGTCATATTGCCAATATCTGCCCCTGACATCTTGGGTCAGCATAATAAAACAGGAGTCTTTGCTTTCAGAGTAGCACTCATATTTTTGTGTATATTATAACATGCACCTTATTTATCCACCCACACTGGAGTGTGAAGGGAAATCTTTAATTGTCATGATTTGCTGCAGGTACAACACATCAATCAAGTGCAAGTTCAAGAGGAGCAAATACTTGATGTTAAAGTGTTTCTAAAGCAATCCATTTTGAGAATTTTCCTACTCGTTTAGTTTGGAAGTTCATGTCAGGAGAGAGATGGACAGTTTTGAACTTTGGTGTCTGAGAGCTCATGGACAAAACACTGATGGTCTATCAGTTCAGATTTGTCTGTAATTGAAATACTCCCCTCCCTTGCCCTTCTTCTCTCCACCCAGAGGAACTTACTTATTGACAATATTAACATTTACATAGTATTATCTTGAATTTCAACTTGCTTTTGTGGGCAGAGTGGAATGAGGCTAGTTCACACATCTCTTCAAGCTACTGTGTATGTCTGCTTTTCCATGGATGCAGGAAGACTGCACTAGTTCAGAGACAGGCTTCCTCCACAATCAAATGCTTCATTTTCAGGCTATGAAAAATTAAAGTTGTCAGAAACAGATGGTCCTGTAGAGGTGAGTGCACTAGCACTGAGTTCACAGTGCCATCTAATTTCAAGCTGGGAAAGAAGTAACCAATTTTATGGTTGCAATTTTTTACTACGAACTAGATGCAAGATCAGACAAAAAGAGCCAAATATTGAATGACTGAAAGAAAAAATGAAGGTCTTTCTTTAAGTAGAACTATATGAAACTTTGGAAGCCTTCCCTTCTCACTGAAAATGTTCACAGCTTTTGAAGTCCAAACAATTTCAAGAATGAAATCTGAACTTTTATATCAGCTGTGAGATACAGTGTGCAAAAGAATGATCATTAGTCCAGGTTTTTCTGTCTGGCTTTTATTGCTTTACCTTTTTTTTTTTTTTTTTTGCAAATACCCTTTTCTCTTGACGGTAACTGCTCTGTGAAACACTTGGGACAGCTGGCATTAGCCATACGGTGTTCTGATGCCACTGATACATTTCAGGGAGATCGAATTAGCCTCATATACTTCACAACAGATTTAGTAAGGAGCAAGAGATGAGTTTGAGAAAAGCCAGGGGGGTCTGTGGTTGGAGAGGTTGGATGAAAGCACTATGAGTGGGTTTCTAGGAAACATGACCCAGCAGAAAAAATAAAAACAAGAGATTACAACATTGAGATTACACAATAAATTACCAAATATTCCACAAGTTGCTGCCTTGGGACTAAGAAAAGTAATATGAACTTAAACTACAGCAAGTGAGGCTGATAAAAAAATGAGAAAGGCACTGAGTGTTAAGGATAAATAGACACTTGAATGACCTGTTTGGGAAGATGGAGGAATTTGTCTGCACAAACGATGTTTTTAGGACAGGTGGTGCACGTATCTCTCTAAGATCTGGTCTTAGTGAAGAGCTGTGAGCTGACTGCTCTGTGTTCCTGCTTTACTGTCTTAGGTATTGTATCCCTCATTAGATTACCCACAACACATTTTTTGAAAATCTGGCTAACTTAGCTTACTCTTCCTCTAGAGCAATGTGTGATGGAGTTTGCTGTTATCTTTTGTCTGTACGTTTTTCTGCTGGGGAGAGCTGGCTGCTTTCCCAGCATCTTATAGTGTTTCCAGTACAATAGGAGTCACAGGCAGATATTTGAGGAGAGGCTGAGGTGGCTAAACCAGACAGTCTGGAACCATTTTTATATGATGGATCTGTTTGTAGAGCACCCTGCCTGGCATCTGGGCTGTCCCTTGCAAGGGAATGGTCATACCTGACTGCCCTGTACAGGTATCTCAGACACCCAAAGGTACCCCATGCCTTGACATCCGAATCCCACTTGGCTTTTCAGTAGCAGACAGGTTACTAGTTTCTTCAGTGTAAAAGCCACCATCCTCTACATTCTGAAATGACTGTCTGTGCACACTGCATAACCATGGTCACAGTGGTTATAAAGGAGTGCACAGTAAAACACTGTAAGAAACCAGATCTTGAGTTAGGGGATGAAGGGTAAACATGGGCCAGCTGTAAAGGAAGCCGAAGATAAAAGAATGTAGCAAGCAGGATGTGCAGTAGATAAAAAGGGTTAACCACTGTATAGGAATGTGAGTAAAGAGAGGACAAAATAAGGGTTAACTATTGTATAGGAATGCAGGTAAGCAGGATGTGAGGCCAGATAAGAAAAGAACATCTTGAAACTCTGTTGTAAACTTGAAGAAAACATCACACAAGGAATGGGTCAGGATCGGATTAATTTTGTTGAAGACAATGAGCCTTCATCCCATGACCACCAGAAGGAGACCCCCACTGTCCACAGCACATGTGCAAGAGGGAGGGACCATATGCTGATGGGTTCTCTGAAATGTAATGAATATGTATACAAATTCCGGGAAAAACATTGATTTGTTTGGCCTATATCTGTACCAAATTTTTGTGTGCAAGCTCAGAGGAGCTATCCCCTTTGCACCCAGCTTGGCGCCAAAATGCTGAATAAAAACATACCTGCTTCATAACCTAACTCTGGGTTATAGAGTTGGATTCCGCAAATCAATCTAAACATTTTTGTTATTCATACCCATTCCTCTGGGCAGCAAACTCCTTTATTTGCACATATTAGCTGATGATTTGATAAGTAATCCTGCTGAAATCAATAAGATTGTTATTATTAATTCATACAGAGTTCTAATTGCCATGACCAAATTAGACACACATACTTCAGCAAGTGTGGGATGGAATCTCAATATGCCTTTGCAGTAGGTGCTGTGCCAGGGAGGTTCTGCAGCACTAGGGCTGATGCCGGCAGGTAGCTCACTTGGAGTGAGTGTGAGATGTGGTGCATCCCTCTTCCACAGCTTCAGGATGCTATTCTTAGTGACATCTTAAATTAGATATTCTTTTGTTTTAGCTATTTATTAGCTTTACCTATTCTTGACTTGAGGGTCTATCTATCTACATATGCTAAGCAAATGAGTCACAGGTACCTGAGGTTAAGGCTTCCTGTTGTACTGGTTGCCAATTTATGTCATCATTTAGTTACACAAGAAAAATACATAATCTGCACTACACGTACTCCGATCCCACACCACTGAAGTGTTTTTGTCGCTGCCTTTAGTGGGAGCATAATTAGAATTCTTATAAAGTGGTTTGTTAAAGCCTCAAATACCTGTGGAAGCCTGTGATAATTAGTTCAATTAAAACTGTAGTCTGAAAAACCAAGTGCAGTAATGAAAGCCTGGCATTTGGTGATTTTGTGTAGTAACTCCAAACTTTGCTTAATTTGCATGCTAAAAGCAAAGGCTACAGGTCCCCTTTCTTAGGAATAGCTGTCATGAATATAAGCTAATGAGCAATCACAGACACTAGTAGGCTTTATGGTCCCACTAAAAAGGCTGAGATAGATTTTCAAGATGGGTCTGTGAGCACAGAATTTGGGGGAGCTGCTCCAGTCCTTCATCACCTCTCTTTCCCATCACTTTCCCAGGCACTGATGCCTCCCAGCAGACCCAAGGGAACAGCTGAACCATACACAAGCAGCTCCTGCATCCCCACAGTGTGCTGACAGTAGTATCATCAAATCTTCAGCATAGACTACACTGTGTTGACGTCCATCTCAGCATCTATCTTTCAGAACTGAACCAACTTGCTCTGCTCAAGAAGTGAGACTTGCTTATGGCTGAGAACTTTATTCCACCACATTTGCCCAGTGTTTCTGGCTCAATGAACTCTTAAGTGGAACTACTGAAGTGGGGATCTTTGGAGGGTGCCCAAATGTGAAGACTTCTAGCAGGAGATGCAAAGAGTTGAGTAGAAATACATAATCTTTACCACTGTTCTACGAAAGTAGTTGGCAGAACAGAGCCTGAGCGCCGATTTCCAGCTGAGGGATTAACAACAACAATACTGCCTTTACAGGATGGCTTCATGAAATCCAATGACTCCTAAAAGGATTTTTCCTATAATAAAGCAACTGTCAATAGAAGCTGTTGTTCTTTCATTTGTTCCAATGGAGGTGGTACAAGTTTCTCCTTTTAACATGCTTTAACTTTAATAGCATTTTCTCCTCATTACTGATTTTAATGGATGGGTGACTAACTTCAGAAAAAGAAATCTGTTTTTGCTGTAGATTTTGTCCACTAAAAAGAATTTTCAAGTTTGATGTGGAAACTGTGCAAAATTAAACATCTTATGTTTGAGTCAGAAAAATTCAGTGGAGCCTGCCAAGTTTTGCTATGCAAAATTGGATTATTCCATACCTACCATGCAGTCAAAATTCACAATTGAGAATGCACAAAAGAATAGCCAAAGCATGCAATAAAAAGAGCTGTGGGTCTCCTATATACTAAATTGAAATGATATTTTGGATTCTTCAGTCTAACACCTGAACATTTAGTGATTAATGTACATAGTGGTCTGTTACATTTGATTCATTTGCAAAGCATATCCTTTATGTTTTTTTTTATTATTATTATTATTTTTTAGCTTAGAAGCTAGTTACAGTTCTTAAAAAGATCTTGGTTTTCTAGTTCATATTTCAGTCAGTTTTCAAGTGGTCCTCTAACCTACAAATCATACTTCTCAGAGGCCTGTGCAAAATGCAGATTCCCTTAGCATTTTGAGAGGGCTAATAATTCAATTCCTTGTCATTTAGTCTATCTCATGTCCATATTGTTGCCAAAACATAAAGAAAACTTAAGTTTAGAGATGTACAACCTCAGAAAAAAATGGGTCTTAGAAATTAATAGAAAACATACATCTTTGCTAATTTTCAGCATGTTTAAATCAGAATTATTTAACATGCTAGGTCTGGAAATAGAAGCCATTTCAAAATGTGTCCAGAAATACCTGATAACAAACAGAACCGGAGTAAAGGTTGTTGGATGCAGCCAGTTACAAGGACTTCTTAGGTCATGTGCTATCACACAGATCGATGACAATGAGAGGAAAAAGGAAAATTAGGATCCAAGAAAGCATGAAAGCAGAACAAATACAACAAGAAATCTGGAAGAACAAGCATTGAATTCCAAGTCCAGATACACTGTAATAAATCCAAAGGTGGGCAGTTTTAATGAAAGATATCCTATCATCTTCTGATTTTCTTTCTGTAATGTCTCATTTGCTGGAAGTTCTTCAGCAGTATAAACTGCAGTATTGTCCTACAGCACTGAAACACCTTTTTGTTGCAGTATGTAAATGATGGAGAAGTTGTTTAGTACTGCACATTTATAAGTCTATAAGTGGTCCTCTAGTAACAAATCCTTGGTTTGAAGGAACAAAACTAACTTCATTATCATGTTGGACACTCACTGTTTTTCACTTAGGTTTTTTTTGTTTCTTCTGATCTTTTTAAAATGATGATATATTCTGAGTTCTGCAAGACCAAAGCATAAATTTCTCTCTTTAAAATGTTCTGCATTTTTCAACTCAATCATCTGAGTGCTTTCAAAACTCAAAGCAAAAAATCACAGTGGATACTTCCCATAAGCCTTCTTAAGGATTTACTGCCCTTGTTTTTGCAGTAAATTCTTTAGTAACCTAATGTTGTTCGGTAGTCACAAGTAGGTCCTTTCAGTTTTCTGCAGGAACCTGCAGGTTTTTTCTCCCTTTGCTTCAGTAACTGCTTCCTCTTTGCTGGCTGCTTTCTGAGCATTCACATAAGAATTCAAAGCACAAAGCACATGAAGTCATGGAGCTTTAATCTTAGTCCAGAATTAGTCCTGGATCCATCATAACTGATACTTGAGATAATTTACTATTGAAAAAAGTTATCCTAGGCCCCAATTCTCACAGCACCACTGAAGCTAAGCATTAAATAAGGAAATGTTCCATTTAATTGAATTAGACATTAGTGCTCAAATAGCACTTGTTGAGAATAAGCATATGAAACTATCAATGAACAACAACAAACAGTCTGGAATTGAATTTCAAGTTGGGTGACCTTGATGCGTTAGCTGGACTTCTCTGGAAACATTTGGCTTTCTTGTAGATCCTACTTGCCTTAGAAAGTACTCAACATTTTCTTAATTATCTCAGCTTACAGCTACTTAATATGTTTAATTACATAATCAACTAGACATATCCTGTTTGCCGCTCATTGTGACTTTAAAATAATTAATAAAGGCAGTATAATTCAATAAGTGTTAAATAATCTTTTATATTGTTACTACAACAGTACTTTTGTAAGTTACTAATCACAATTATGCAAATGTTAATTAAGGTTATTGCAGCTCAGTTTCTGTTGACTGGGGAAAAAACAATTCACAGGCATAATCACTTGTATCATGCTGCCTCAAAAATTTCAGATCACTACAATTACTGAAACAAGAAATAGAGGATCTTCTGGTATGTGATGTTCACTGCACAGAAGGTAGATATTTTCTGGAGGATTGGCCTTCCAAACCATTCCCTTCCTTCTTTATCTGCTCTCATTTTACTTCCTAGTGAAGAGTATCCTTCCAAATACACTAATGCAGAAAATGAAGTAGGGAGAATGAAAAAAGCAGGGAGAATTTCTAACTAAGCTGAGCAAAGTTAGCCATGGTATGCTCAGCATTTCTTTAACAGCTTCTCAACTTCGGGATCCTTCGAGGCAGTAATAAGCTGAATAGCATGTACATCTTCCACATTTTTGAGGGTGTTTCTCAAGTCATTCCCTTACACTAAACTGTTTCTCATTTTTGCTAGGTTTACTGCCCATTTTATGCTCCTAGGAAAGTGTAAAGAGGATGCACATAGAAAGGAGTTATACGTCCCTGAAAGATCACAAAGAATATGGAGTGAATAGTTCACCACATACCACGCGTACCACAGGTTAGAAAAGAGAGCGAAAAAATGCTGATGCTTTGCAAACGTTGGCAGATAAACATTTGTAAGAGTAGAAAAGAAATAATCTGGGTTAATGGAAGTGGAAGGAAAAAGACACAAAACTGCCATCTAATTCCCTGCCTCACTGCTGCAGTGACACACACTGCCACCTCGCTGGAGACCAGTAACCAATCAAGTTGTCCAGTAAGAGGATATAAAAGGTCTAAAAATTGCTGCTGCAGGTTGGTGGGGATAAAACTAATTGCAATGGTCCTGAAAAGTGCACACTCATCCTCAAAGGCAAACACAAATCATTAGTTGGCATTTCCAGGAGAGAAACATCAAGTAGATACATTTAAGGACAAAGCAAAATGCCACAGACCCACTGAAAGGATGATGATTTTGGTGCCAGCAAACACAGGCACCTGTAGCATCCTTGGTTGCATTCTCTTCGGCATTGCTCAGCTCCTCTTCATGCTGCTGTTGAGGCTTTCTCCATGGACTGCCTCCCGCTCGCGTCTGGGCACCCTTCAGTCTCTGCATAGGAGCTGGAACCACATCTTTCACAGAAAGCAGATGCTGTACAGATTGAGCTCACCATGGGCCTCTTGAACTTAGCCTTTCTATCTGAGATCTTTTGGATGTGCTGTTGGGACAATCACAACAAAAAATGGGCAGACGTCAAGAGAGAGCAAGAGCCTGCTATTGGTGGCTGTTTCAGCTGGGGCATGAGATGATGGGCCACGCTCTGATAGCCAAGAAGAGCTGGGAGATGAGGTTTTCTTTTCTTTTAACTCTATATACACCAGCTGAGTAGAAGAGAATAAATGAACACCAAACTTGGTCACACTTTTCTTCACTCAAACAGCTCTTTTTTGCCCCCTAGACTGCACCCATCACAGTCCTCTGCCTGGCACTAGAAAGGTGGAGGCAGAGAAAGGGCACATAGCTTGTGCTTTTCCCACTCATATTCTTCTGGCCATGTCAAGTAACAAATCCCATTCCCAGGATCACAAAACAAACAACTTGACTTTGTAGAAATTATTAAAAATTGTAGAATTAAGGGGCAAAACCAGATTAATGAGCTCTGTCTCCTGATATTGATTTGGTCCCAGAGTTGTACACTGCCCTGTATTGGATCAGGTCTGCAGCCCACCATTTGTTCTTTGGATTGGACTTTCCTGCAGAGGCTGAGGCAAAACTTCAGCCCTTGACCCTGAGTTCTAGCCACTCTTCCCTCTCATGTTACTGTGCTTTTTATGTGTCTGGGCTCACACTTTTAATTAAAATCTTCCACTTGAATGAGTCTTCTCATTCAAATTTTCTGTCTGCAGTCCTCTCTGTTATCTATGGAATACCTTGAAGAAGTAGGTGGAAAGTAGCAAAATCTATACATGTCTTTGGGCATTCAATTTGCCTCATCTGTCTGAAGGAAAATGCACACATCAACACACTGCTTGAGCTAAAGAACATCCAGGAAAGTGCTGCAAAGGAACAAGCTTGGTTTCCACTGAGTAAGCACTGTAATTTCTTTTGAAGAGTCTGTTGATATGAAATAATGGACCAATAAGCTTTGGACTAAATTGACTATCCATTTTTGTCTCTCTAGTTAATGTTGCATCCTGTGATTATCTAGTTTCATTCTCTTATTTCAGCCAAAGCAGAGTATTTTTAGCAAAAACCACAGCATATCTTTTCAAAGGCCAGAGAATTTAATTGTGGCCAGTCAGTAGCAAGCACTTAATTTTGAGAAAAGAAAGACCAGCACCATGTGTACTGCATCAGTGTTCTGCTTTGACAGATTAGTTGGAGTACTATTTTCAAATTCAGTCCATTCATAGAGAAAACACACTTCTTAATCCTCTCTCCTGGCCCTTTTAGACACACTGCTCCTCTTTGCCCCTCAGTTTACACTAAACACAAGTGAGAAAGTACAAGTGTTACTCAGAGGCATGCCCACAATACTGTTACTGCAGGCAGCAGAGAGCAGTACCTTTCATTCCCTTGAAGTGGGCAAAACACAAGTGAGTGATGTTAGAGTGACAGCGCTGGAACAGCAAGCCATCTTTCTCCCATCTGTGCCAGATACACAGCAAAAATGGATTGCAAAGCAGTTCTGCAGAACATCACTAACCTAGCTCAGCTCAGAACTACAAGGATCACAGCAAAAGCAAAAGGATAGCTTACGTTTTGGGCTTATTCAATATTCAGACTGTCAAAAAGTTGGAGGAAAAGGAAAAACTTTTTCTTCAAATCAACTTTTCAACTCTTTAAGACTGGCATATATGTAGTCCCTTTTTCTTGGATACATAGAAGAATTTGGTGTGGAATGATTTTCAGGCACTCGTGTGTTAACAATCTAGGTTAGAAAAGTCATTCTTGTAGACTAATGGTACAGCATGGGCTATCTATCAACTTCCAAAACCTGGCTTGATGAATGATCATTAAATATGCAGAGAATGCTTAACTTACTGAGTTAATGAATAAACTAGAAATTCTCTAGCTTATTTTGAGGATAAACTTTATTAATATGTGATTTACTAATAATTAAAAGCATCATTATGACTGCAAGAAAAGAACTGTAACCTCTTATATACTTCACATTTTACTGTATACACACAGAATAAATTAGTCTTTGCTTGAAAAGAGGAGTCCAAAAGGTGAGACACCTTTTGGTGTCTTCAAATGAAGAAGAGGATGAAATAACAGTATATAGAATAAAAATAAAAACAAGTCATGTACCCAGATCCTTTCACAGCAGTAGGAATGTTAAAAAACCAGCAAACATAACAAACCTCCAAGAAACAATTATGAGATGAAAGTGCCTTTACAGAAGCTAAATCCCCACGTTCCTTCCAACAGACACACTAAGGTTGCCCAGCGCTGCATAAAGAAACAAACTTGAAGGACAGTTCTACAAAGGGACACCTATTTTAATCCACGTGGTTAAAAATAGCAGACTTGGCAGCCATCACCAGATTCACAGTGTGCTGCCTAGAACTTCACGGCTTGACACAGAATAAAAAAACCCATCTCCCAAAGCAGGAGCTCAGGACCCTGTTTTCAGCCAGAAGCTGGCAGTGTAGTTGCGATGACACACGGCTGAAGAGCATTTTCCAAACTGGCGAGTTAAAAAGAAAAAACACTCTGAGTGAGCAAATTCAATAGAGCATGAAAGGAAAAGACCGGATCTTTATAACCAGTTTCCCCAGCTCATATTACAAAACTAATGAAAAAACATTTTCCAAATGTAACTGCAACCCTGGGCCTTTTGTCTTTGATCAAGATGTAGCAAGGCACTGGCTGCAGGTCTGGTCTGGGGCTGGCTCCAGCAGTGGGTGATGTTTGGGCCAGCACAGGGTGAGCTGGTGGCTTGTCTCCCCACTCAGACACTACCACTCCATCCCCCATTTCTTATGGGCGGTGGGCAGTGGTCTCCCTAGCAGTTTCCCCAGTACATACTGAGTGAAGGGCTGGAGGACTGCCTGCTGTGATGTGGACACTTTTACCTGCAGAAAAATTGCAAAGACAGGAGCAAAATGGTGTAGAATTTATAACAGAGATTTGTACCTTGAATATTTGTGAGTAAAGTCTCTAAGAGCATGATGTTAAGATCCTTCACTGTTCCTTTTTGCTTTGTTCCCTCTTTTTCACTTCCTGTATTCCCTCAGCCTTTGCCTTTCTTTTGTGTCACTACTTTCTTTCAAGCACTAAAGGAAATGAATAAAACTCTTAAGCATTTTTATAAGCAAATTTGGTGTCTTTCCTACTAATCGATTTATTAAAAAAGCTCTCCAGGTTTGTATCCATCCTCATACCTTCCACCTTACCCATGAAATCTCCCTCTTGCTATCCCCACAGGGCATGCACAGGGTTCTGCCCTATGTTTGTAGTGAGCTGTGCAAAGATGCCCCACTTCAGAGCAGAGAGGCAGAACTGCCATGCCTTACAACTTTCACAGCATGCAGCACTTCTTTACCTACAACTCCTACTGGGGCTGTCAGCTGCCAGTGATCTTTCAGAAGGAAAGAAGAGTGGAGAGAAACTCAGTTGACTCTTAATCTGATAGCATATGGTGCTGAGGAGAACAAAGAAGCCATAGTGACATTTATCAAATGAAATAGTTAAGTAGGCTGGAACAGACCTGACACTGATGGCAGAATGACAGCAGCAGCCCAATTGGCTCTGCTGTTTGCAAAACATGTGCTGAAGTTTGGACGCTGCTTGCATCAGTGGTGCAGGGAAAAATGAAAGGACAGCAGATGGCAGATTGGCAGTATGAAGGGAAATATGGGCTGGCCTGTCTTACCATTTTGCTATATTGAGATCAGTACTATATCCTCTCATTCCCAGGCTGTTCTGGGTGCTACGAAGTTGCTGTAAAGATTTCAGCTGTTGCCTCACTAAGTGGCAGCAACACAGCCTGCAGAAGCAGCAAGTCCTCCCTCACCAGACCCCATCACTGGGAAAGCAGTTGACAACAACTGTGCCCAGCTGCGACTCTTCCTTATTGGCCCTTCTGAAAACCTCTGCAATTTCAGAGAAACACCACCAGCAGGAAAGAAAAACAGTTGCTAATGTTCATCAGTTTGGCATATTGGAAGATAACAGAGCATGGCAGCAGCAGAGAGGACTCCATGCTGGAGGGCCAGGCCAACTCCAGCCAGTCAGCGGAAGCTTCCTCGAGCCCTTCTCTTCCACTCTCTCTTCCCTCATGGTGAGTCTTTCAGCACCAATATCTGACTCCAATCCAGCCATGTTCTGGGTCTACTCTCATGCTGCAAAGTAGTCCCAAGTGTCCCTTTTCATATTGCTGGACTGCCCTTGTCTCAGTGTCACTCACATCACTTAGATTTTGTCCCTGTTGTCCTCTTGTGGCCCCACTGTGCTCATCTTTCAAAGACCATGGATTGCTCCAAGAGCCAGTGACCTACCTGTGTACTGCGAGCCCTTTCCTTAAAATTATCTTTTGGGTTCATTAAAGCTTTGTGGTTGGAAGAGCAGCTGAATGTCCTGAGCCAAGGGACAGCAACACAGTTGAGGGTGCTTTTGTGAGCTCAAATGTTTCCCTTTCATCCCTCTGCCTGGGCACAATGCATTCAAAGCCACAAGTGGAATTACCCTGAAAACCTGCAGCTGGTCAGCAGCAGAAGGTAGATTACATCACAAGACAAACCTGAGCTATGAAAATACCTATTTTTGCAGCACAGGGAAATTTCAGAAAAAGGAAATTCAAGATATTTTCAGATATAAAAACAGTTATTAGAATAATAGCTTGCATGCTGTATAGATAAAACATTAGTACAATAAAAGACAAGAAAAACACATTTGTGTGAATAATGGTTCCACTGGTTTTGCTGCTAACCTGAACAACTTCACATCGATTTTGATTTAGCTCAACCTGAAACAGAAATGATGACTGCTTTCTGGAAAAAGAACATAAAAACAAGATGAAACAAAACAAAACAACCTGACAACCTGGAAATGTACTCTTGGTTTGAATAAAACATCTTGTTTGACTTTCAGTATTGTTTGTTTTGGAACTGTAATCTGTTTCACTGCTCTTGACACTTTTTATTTTGAACAAATTGGACCATTACAAAACAAGAACAATTTTATATAGTTTTTTAACCTCCAGATGTTTTGTTCTCCCCCACCCCCATATGTTTCTGGTCCAAACTGTTCTCTAATAGATTCAAATCAGTTTTGTTCTCTACAAAATTGAATTTCCTGGTGAATTTTGGATCAAAGACCAGTCAAATTTTTCCAAAATTTGATTAAAATCCCCAGCTAATGCTTACTCTTTGCAAAACAGTGAGGCAGCAAAGACCTACAGGTGATAGTAAAGAAACATTTTTGGATTTTGCAACATCCAATCTTTAAATCAAAGAGTAGGTACAATTTGCTGGTTATTTGCTGGGTTTTTTTTTGTTTTTTTTTTTTCACCCCCCATTTACTTCCTGCACTTGATATTAATACTTCCTTTGTTCATTTTGAGAGATGGGCAGGGAGAATTTTGTACTCAGGCCTTCAAGGGGGAATGGTTTAAAACTAAGTCAGGGGAGGCTTAGGTTAGATATTACATGGAAATTTTTCACTCAGAGGGTGGTGACACACTGGAACAGGTTGCCCAAGGAGGTTGTGGATGCCCCATCCCTGGAGGCATTCAAGGCCAGGCTGGATGTGGCTCTGGGCAGCCTGGTCTGGTGGTTGGCGACCCTGCACATAGCAGGGGGGTTGAAACTAGATGATCTTTGTGGTCCCTTTCAACCCAGGCCATTCTATGATTCTATGATTCTATGCTTATCTGTAAATCAAAACAGATGCTTTGCTGAAGATAAGCCTATCAAATCAATATGGAGACGAATCACAGAAACACCAAGGTTGGAAAAGACCTACAAGATCATCCAGTCCAACCATCCACCTATCACCTATAGTTCTCACTAAACCATGTCCCTCAACACAGGAGGGTCAGGTTTTAAAGTACTTTAAGGCTGATTTACTGTTCAGATTATGAATTTCCTGTTCCTGCCTAGCCCTGGTGAGGCTGAGGCCACTGACCCTCTTGCAGAACCCGGTGCTAGCCCCCAGCAGGCCACTGGGGGAGGGGAGGGGTTTGGCAGTAGCCACTGCTAATGAGGGTTTCTGCACTTCATGGGATGTGGTCACAGTGGTCTCAGTTCTGCCCCATGTTCCTCTGTGCTGCAAACAGCAACCAGATCCTCATGTGCAGAGCTCAATGCCAACAGAAACACTGCTGGGTCACGCTCATGCACCTGCTGCTCCAGAGATGCCTGCTCCACACTGAGCACTGGTGACAGACATATACTGCTTCACTGCAGAGCTGCTCTTGCAGATGCAGGGTTGCAAACTCCGAACTCCAGCAGGGAGAAAGTTCTGTTGCTCTTACATTTTCAAGATTGCTGGCCTTTTTTTTTTTTTTTTTTTTTCCCCTTGAATTCCTAGCTACTGGAGTTAGAGGATAATAGGATAACTTTTGCAGCTTTCCTTCTTAGAGTAGGTTTCTGACCTCATGTTTGCAGAGAAACTCTGCATACTATACTTTCTAGTAGGTAACAAGGAACAAGGTAACAGTATAAAAGAGTTAATTCTAAAAAAACCCTCAAACTCACAGCTTTTAATAGAATTTTATAACGACAGTGATCAAGACGATATTGAAATGATTACAGTGAAAATCAGTCCCTTCTTTTCAGCTTGTCTATTTTTATTTCTTCTTTGTTTGACTTAATTATTTCTGTCGTTCTTTTCTCCTAACCATCTATGAATTGAATTGTTTTCCATGGGTTTAGCCTAGCATTTACAGGCTGGCTGTCTCAGTGCTAGACTTTCCAAGTTGTTTATTCTTGACTTTTTAAGCAGAATTTTGATATCTTTCATGAGCAAGCAAATTAAAATAAATAGCAACTCTCCTGCTGCTGAATGAAACATGTTATTTGCACATATTCTGTGCAAATCCTCCTTTTTGTTTAATTCATTTCCTCAGGCCTTGAGAGTTTACACTTCCGAGTAGAGATCCATAATGCTGCTATAATTCATTGCATTTCCAATTCATTGCTATGATAGCTGTGGGAGGTACTAGGATCTCCTTAAAAATAGTAACTTGCTTAAGTGTGCCTTCAATTTACTTCTCAAAAAAATAATTCTATTTGAAAAAAGTATATAGAGTCACTGAGGTTTTTCTAAATTTCCCTTTTTTTTATGAACAAATTCAAGGTTTAAAATTAAGATTTTAGTTTTTATGACAATATTTCCAGAAAAAAAGAATAGTATTCCCTTGTACTCACCTTAAACTTTCTTGCTTTTCCTTCTATCCTTCATTTGGTTAAACTACATCCAAGTCTAAAGAGTACACAACTTACATTATAGTTGAGGTACCTATTTAACTCACAAACTTGGCCAGCTTTCATTGTGCTGCACTTTGAAAACATAGCCCAGATATGATACTATATAGACAGCAGCTCATACAGACACCCATCTCCTCAGAGCAGCTCTCTGGCTTGGCACAGATTGCATACCAACACATACACAATTTAAGTCAGTGGAGAAAAATATTTATGCATATTGTATTCCATGGTATAATTGTAAGTTGGCATGCCCAGAGCTGCTGATGGTACAGAGCACACATTGTGCATTCCCTATAGTTAGCTACAGTTTTAGAGGATCTTAATATATTAAAAAAAACACAGGGTTAAAAACATAAAATGGAATGGAATGGAATGGAATGGAACGGAACAGAACAGAATAGAACAGAATAGAATAGAATAGAATAGAGTAATAGGGTTTAACATTTGCTAAATATGAATGCAAAATGCAACTTATGACAGAGCTTTCCGTACATGGAAGAATTGTCCTGTACTTTTTTAGTGTTGGCCTTAATCCATCATTTCCCTGCATTATAAAATATAAAAGCAACACTCTATAAAAACTTTACTTGGAATCTTGGCCGTCTTCTTGGATTTTCACTAATGGGTATGTTTTGGTATTTCAAACATGAATGCATCTTTGTTCCTAATTTACAGCAGCCAACTTGAAAGGGGACTTTACAGAGCTCTGGAGGACAGAGAGTAGATCATATGTTCTTCCTGAAGTGAAGAAATCTACTTCCACAGAAAAACAAACAAACAAACAAACAAACAAACAAACAAACAAACCACAAAACCCCCAAAACAGTAGCACAGAAAAGAAGAGCTACTCTCACCAAATGAAGATATATACTGAGCTGAAGGATGTTTGGTGAATGTGGAAGGAGATGCACCAAAAGAAACAATGTTCGAGGTGAGAATGGGTGGATCTTCATGAAAGTGTCAGAAGACATAGTAAACTGTCCTTTTTGATTATTATCCAAACTATTAACAAATTACACTAATTACCATTTCATAATTAGCAAGTGACGTCTTCTAGGGCTTTTTCTTCCATAAGCTATCATGCAGTTCCCAGCAGATTTCCTAGCAGAAGTGAGTCTTTGGGAAGGATCAGAGAGAGGTAGATTAGATCACTTCGTAGTTTTGCTCCATAAAGATGTTTCCATTTTTGGCATATGGAGGTGATGACAAAATAGTGGATGAAGATGAGTATCACTCGTCATCCAGAAAGCATCCCAAACAGGACACAGGAGAGTGAAGATGGCTAGATCAGTACAATTATCTGACAGTAAGCATATGAAACTTGAGTCTGAGTTTGCAAGTAAATAAAATCTGCTGGTGAAATCTGTGCTTCAGCTTCATACACACCTTTCCCATGGGACATGCACAGATTATCTTTCAGATGAGAAAGACAAGATCGTGCTTGACATACTCCCCCAATACAGTTATGCAGCCCTCACATCAGTGTGACTCATGAAAATATACTCCCTGGTTCCCCATCTGCCACACATTAGCCAGCAGCAACTTGTCCTTGAAATGAACTAAGCACAGATTTCCATCTGGACAGCAACCAATTAGTTAGCTAGCGTGGTGACCTTTTGCCTTGTAATTGCTTTTAAATGAAGTCTCCAAAATCTGTATTGTTCTAGGAAGGAAACATCTGAAACTACTTTCTAAGTAGTGCTTGGTACTTCCCTACCATTATACCACTGTGTAATTTAAAATACATCATCTCACCTATTGTTCAATCTGAGAATTTGATCTATAGCTCTGCTTCCTTGCTGCAGTCACTTCTCTGGAAACAGAGATCTTCCATTCCTTTCAATATTGAATTAAAACTGCTGTCACCAGGAGAATTTCTGCTAAATCCAAATATCCACAAATCTACAATGTTCTTAGACTGTTCATCAACCGCTACTCAATGATAGACAAAAAGAACCTTAAAACTTAACTTTCTTTCCTTGTTTTTGGACATACGATGGCAGACCAGAGCATATCAATAACTTGGAGGTCACGAGGATGGCTTACAGATGGCTACAAGCCAAAATAAGATCTATCAATTGCTTTTATTGCCAGTGTATATTGAAGTACACACAAATTTTTGCAAATCTATTTATAGTTTCTACAATGACTGCTTTTGAAAATATCAAAATTATTCAAGATTGACATTAAAAAGAGCTAAATTTTCTGAAGTCACCATTTGCAATGTAGTATTTGCTCAGATACATTGAACTTAAATGCAATGGTAGTCTATTAAGCAGTCATCTGCTTCATTTTGTATAAGTTTTAAAAATCTATTATGATTCCTCTTTATATCTCAGTTCAGTGTAAAATGACTGAATAATATACCACTTTAAACTAGCTATCACTTTCTTTCTATCTGAAAAACATAAAATATTTCCTTTTAAATAGCTACTATCAAAACTATTTATTTAATAACTTCTAACCTCTCATAGACTAGAAGCTGGAGATCTCACACCATTGAATGTCTATTTTCTAAGATGTGTCTTATAGGCAGTAATGTACTACGGAAGAAGTATTAGGAGGGAAAACTTCAGGAGTCACAGCACAGACATACTGTAGTGCACGATACAAATCAGTGGCAAAGAACGGCCCAATGGCTTCAAGAAAATTCCATGGAGGATCATTTTGAGAGACATTCCCAACAGCATGTTCTATACTGACTGATCAGACAGTACATCTTTGTCTTTTGGACTGAGTTCAATTCTTGCCTTATCACAGCTTAGTCTTGATGCCTAAGCTGTCAGTGAGTCACCTTCAATACTTGCAAAATCCCGTGCCTGAGTCTCACCTTCATTAATATGGGTTATCTTATACTCTTTCTTAAATTTCCAGGGATATTTTGGCACCTGGGGTCATATAAAGACATGTCTAGTCGATGTGCTTAAGGTAGAAGGGAGTGGCACAGCAACTGTTCTACTATTTTATGTTATAGAATTGTCTCAGCATGATAAGTTCTGTCATCTCTACAGCTTTTGTGTGATACATCACATTTCTGTGACATGACTATTCATTGAGAGTGTGACCTACAGCTACCTGGTGTCCTATATTCAAACCCTAGTGAAGATCTGGCAAATGTTACGCTTATTCCTCCCACTCTCCCTCCTGCAGCTCTTAACTACTCTGTATTTCAACTGACTGAGTGGCCAACAAGTTAGTGTGTTTGGACTGACATTCAAACCAGTCACCAAAGGGTTTTTTCAGCTTCCATCAGTGCTAAAAGTGTTTCTGTGTCTACAGACTCTGGTGTACAAGAGGTGAGAGCAGCAGTGTCACGAACAGTGCTGCTATCAAACATTGGCAGGGAAAGAAACGTATAGATGAACCGAGGGAAAAACACAGGAACCTTGCAAAAGTGGGAGAAACAAAGACAATCCAGAGAACAGAGACAAAAGGAGGAAATGCGGTGAGATCTTATGCTGAAGAAAAAGAGAATTATAATATTACTTGGAATTAAGCAAAAAGAGCTAGAGAAACACAGAAGCAGTTGAGAGGTTAATGAGAGAACAGAATGAGATGACAGGACCCACTAGAAAAGCCAGGAGTTACTGAAGCTAATGACAATCTGCACAAAACTCACAGGAGGGTTCTCCTCTGCTAAGCAACTGCATCCATCTCAGGCTCCCCTGGTTTGCTCAGGCTGTCTCTGTCTTCCCACAGCTCCTTGCTCAGTCTCCTTACAACACTTGCTGTAATTTCTGCTTCTCCACATCTGCTGTTTCTGCCCCAGGGAATTCTGTCAGGCATTTCTACTCTCCATCTGACATTGTTCACTTCTGCCAAAACACTGTTTAGCAAAACCGTTGCTTGTGGCTGTTCACACAATATAGGTAAGCATGCAAATCAGATCATTAAAGGAGCTGCAGTAAACGTCTGATAAGCAGCTGCACAAAGCTCAGTGGCCACATCACAGGAGGGGAGCAGTCTGCATTTCTCCCAAGGGCCATAGAGAGTGCACTGTTCCCAAGCAGCTTTGGAAGGAGGGGTGGTTGCTGTCTTATGAAAAGCCCCACACCGCCCCCTGCGCAGTGCTGTGAGTAAACCCAAACCTTTTTGTTTTGCTGAAAGCTAACACGCAGCAAAAACAGATAGTTGCAAGAGATGCCTTCAGGAGTTACAAGTGACCAAGGGTCACTGCATTAGCACATTTTAATTAGACTCTTTCTGAAGGAGCTACTACATTGTCAGGCATCCAGGTTTCAAAATCTCAGCATCAAAGCAAAAGAACTTGCATTACCAGAATGACAAATAAATACCATTGAAGCATTCTCTAACAATAATGGAAGGGCTGATAGCTGAGAAAGATTGAGCCAAATTCACTTAGCTTGGAAGGCCTCGAGAAATTGGTGTAATTTCTTAGCACATAGCTACACGAGTGGAAAACTAAATGTAATGCTTGGTAGAAAGAGTTCCAGCAACATAGCAGACAATGGAAATAAAACAAAAAGAATTGCTATATATGAGTAAAATTGGAGTTCTAGCTACATGGAAGAGCATGGGCTGAATGGAGAAAGAGTAAATAAGGATGTAGAAAACATCCTGTTATACCAAATGGTTTCTATTGAATTCTACCAAAAATGGAAGTTGGCATAGTCCATTATCTAGAAATAAAACACATTTTTAGTTCAAGTGCAGCCATTTCTCACAAGGTCAAAAAGCCTCAAATCTACTAAGAGCAAGATTTGAACAAAAAATAGCCTAGCTAAAATTGCATTCTGAATTTATTCATCATCCATTTGATCACATGTGGCATACAGTTCAGCAAGGTTCTGATTATATGATAAATGGCTGGTTACCGGTATAGCAGCAGCAGATAGATATACTGTATAAAAAAAAATGCACTTTTGCTGTGTTATTACTGAAAGCTGAGATTTTATCAGTGTGCAGAAGGTAACTGGAGTAGGGCTACTATCAGAATCGGTAACTTCAAAGAAAAGCAAAGTGGCAGATCATGGCAGAATGATGCAACCAGCAATTATTAGTAAGTACTGAACTAATGACTTCATTATATCCCAAGAAAGGATGGGACTGATGACAAACTTCAGATGAGGTATAAAAATGATCTCATGAATACTTCTTGTCCTTAATTTTCCCATCAACCTTTTGACTTGAGTGGAGATTCAAGCCCAAAATCTTGACTCAAATGCCTCCCAGAACACATGGGGCAACCCAGTATTGATTCTCTCTTCCTTCCTGTTACAATGTGCCCGTTAACACGCAACACTTTGCAGTCTCAAAGGAGCCATGTTTCAGCACAGTATGAAGTCATTCTCAAAGAGGCAGGTCAAGTTTTACAAGGCAGTCAGCAGTGAGATATTTGAGGATAAAAGATTATGCATGATTTTGTTGGTAGAGAGGCAGAGGCTCAGATAACAGGTCAGTCAAAGTAGTAATCATCTGATATGACCATCCTGTGCTTTGCTCTGCTTATCCTTTCAACATATGTTCTACTCATTGACCCCTATAACTGAGGTTAAGAGAAGCATTGGGTAAGATCAAATCAATATGTGGATTTTCTCCCTTTAATAGAATTCATTATTTATCCAAGGGAAATGAAGAGAAGGAGAAACTGGGAGATCTGCTGTCTTTAAATCGTTGATAGAGTTGATCTCACCTGTATTTCTAACCTAGCTGCTGTTTTCAGAAGTATACCATCAAGTGTGGACACATCTCCTGTATGCCCAGAAGGGAAACAAGGTTAGTAGAATAGCAGACTTCTGAAGCAATGCCTTTCTAGTCCTTCAATAAATCAATGTCAGGTACATGCAGCAGTTACCATAGCTGCTTCTGGGAATTAGGTGTTCTGATACTTGCAATATAACTGCTATTTCTGATAGATAGGGCAGCCAGGGCAGCACAGAGCTCAGGACCCAAATGAAAAATGGGACAGGTATTCATGCACCTGCACTGAGCATCAGCCCACATATCCACTGCTCAATGGAAACAAAAGGTGAGTGAGTCACATTACAGTTAACACTACACAGTAAATGTATCCTATGGAATAAAGAGAATGAGGACTGGAATTCATGGTTGGAGTAACTCCAGGGCTCTCAAAACTATGCATGCAGTAAGGATGTCTTTGGCTTTGCCTATTTCTGTTATACTTAGCTATAGATTAGGATTTTTTTGGTATAAGTGACATCCCCACGCCAAACTTTTTCTAGTTATTTTCACAGGTAGATTGTAGTAGTTCTGACTCTCACCACTGATGTCTTGTGTCTTCTGAACCATGTTCACACAGAGGTACAATGTAAAAAAAGAAAGAAAAAAAAAAAACAACAAAACAGAGCAATTTTGGTTAATCAAACAGGCTCAGTGGAGGCATAATGAAGGAATCACATCAACTCTCTGCACCCTACTACTCTTTTTATATAATTCTGCAGTGTCATGCTACTCCTTAGGTCATAATGGAAATAACCCATTATTATCAGGTTGCATTTCTAGCTAAGAGAAAGAATATGAAATGTTTCCACAAAATACAAAGGCGTGGTCAAATCTTTTGGGTTATCTCCAGCAGCTCAGACTCCTTGAATAAAGATGATAGATGTGATCACAGAGAATACTGGATAGATGGGGATAGCAGTGTATCAAATTTTGGAGGCTGCCTGTTGCTTTGCTCCTGCGAGTGGGCTGGGAAATGAAAAGATGAAGAGAGCTATATTTGATTTTATGCTCTCTCATCAGTGCAGGAGGCCCAGCTGGGAAGCCACAGGCAGCACAAAACAAAGCAAACCAGAGAACCTAGTCCTTATGCAAATATTTACAACCAGGCATGCTGTTACCATATGAAACAATGCCCTGAGGTTAAGAAGTGGAGGAAAGTATTTTAAGGCATGCTGTGAGCACTAACCAAAAGTAGGCTCTCATACTGAAAAAAAAAAAAAAGGAGAGGCTGATGTTCTAGATTCTTACAATGAAGAATTTTACTTTTTACCAGCCTCCATGGCAAGAAAAAATTACTTCTGTGGTAATTTTTTACCATAATGATACTTGAATCTCAACATAAATCTGTACATATAGCAAAGAAACTTTTGCCTTTAAGGCAAACAAAAATGCTTAAAAAAAAAGAAGGAAAATTCTGAGTTCTACTTTTGCTGCAAAGGAACATTTCTGGTAAATCACATCTCACTACTGATTAAAGTTCTGCCATCTGGAGTTCACTGAAGTGGCATCTGGCATTCCAACAATCTTAGGAAATATTCTGGAACCATAATAATAAAAACAAACATCCTGGTTTTGTACAGGCAATTTCTCCAGCTGATCATTTCAGGAGAGATGCTCTAGTTCAATCAGAAGGCTCAGCAGATAAGCAATGATGCTTGGTGACATTCTATGGCTTACGCTGTGCTGGAGGTCCACTACCCAAACAGTCTTTTCTCCTGACTTTAAAACAGTGGCTCTATTGTTCATAGCACCTATATTGTTCATGACTGAACCCCCTAAAGGCATAAATTATTTTTGAGACCATCACCATCAATATACCATTCTCCACTGAACAGAGACCACACTCCTAAATCATCTAAAATCCAGAATGTGTTTGGGTCTATGACTACATTCTATTGTTACCAAAGGCTTGACCTTAATTAATCACTGCTCACTGTACTGCTTTAGGATCTTTTCTGTCCCTCTGCTCTTTATGAATCATAGCATGGACTGATTAGAAATTAGACTGAGATGAAAAATATTCTGGCTGCTAAACTTTCAAAAGGGTGTAGATGCATGAGGTTTCCAAGTGCACACAGTTGTGCCTGACAGCATTTAGGTCATCTGAAGATCTTCCACGCATCTCCAGGACTTTTTCAGTCTTAACAATGCCAGCAAACTCATTCTTGCCAATGCAAAGGAGATTTTTACCCACTGGTAAGTTTAGGGATGTTCTGAATAAGGCTAACTGCGGTCACGGAAAACAAGAATATGGCCATCACTTACATTTTATAGCACAATGACAAAGGGAAGAAAGACAAGCTGTTTTACCCTTTCTTTCTTTTTAACAAGGGATTAGTGGCTAAAGCCAGCACAGACAAAAATGGGACTACCTTGAGCAGCTGATTTCCTTCTCTGAAATTATATATGTAGCAAGGTAAGCCAGACTTAAATGAATTAAATGCAAATAGCCCATTTTTATTTGGAGGCTTTTGCTATTTGGATTTATTCCATTACAAGACAAGATACCTAGCTCTAATGTTGCAATAATTGACAAATAATCATGCATCAAAAATGTGCTTTCCCAAGTTATCTCTTTCTACTGTCCCATCCTTCAACAATTCTCCTAACAAGGTGGCCTACATTTTTAAAAAAAAAATTCTTTCAGAATTCATTAATTCTGTGTTCCATAAGCTCCCTTTACTATCACAATTGTGTACTGCCATGAATTCAATTGACAGAGATCTGAGCAGTCATGGTTGCAATGATCAAAATGTATCTGTTCTATTGATGATGCCAGTAGTGAAAATGCTGTTAGCTACTTTACAAGCAAACTCATGGAGCTTCATAAATAAGTACATTCCTTCCACAACATCATGATTAAATGTGTTCACAAGCCCAGTCAAAAAAATCACTTTTGGCTGGACTGAAATTCAGTGAGGCCTTGTGCAATCAAATTGTCACCTTATATAAAGATACATACTGCGACTTCATGACAGCCATCAAGCCAAATTCATATTTGAATAACAGCAAGTAAAATTCTGTCCCAAAATTTCTGTGCAACGTATGGTTGTATTTTAACAGCCTTAAAGTTAAATGATTTTTATGCGCACCTTCAGTCTATTTTTATTATTTTCTTGTAAAAATATCACAGACTTTTTGCAGTATGTTGGATGTGACACTGAATGTATGCAACAGATTTTTCTTCCTTGCCATTTTTCTTTCATTCGGTCTTTCTCTTTCATCTACAGCTCTAACATTTTCTAATTCTTTTTTCTTTACTTTTTTAAGAAGTGCACCCAGCTCTCTTCATTGTGAAGGAACTTATGTTTATGTGACTCTGTTGACCCTGGAGGATGTAAAAGCCCTCTGCAAATTTCAGCAGATTAGCACCCCGTAGGCAGGCAACACAGTAATCCTAATTCCGCCATCTTTGTCTTAAAAATGTAAAACATTTAAGAACACACAAACTTCAGCGTCTGTTTATAAAGTTGAGGTCAGCAGCTTGTGTGCAGGATTTGACCTGCGCTCCAGATGATATCTCGAGCTGAGCTTATGCAGATGTAATTACCCAATGCAGATGCAATTACCAAAGCTGGAATTTTGCCAGGACATGAGGATCAACACATCTGTGAAATGTGCCATGAAGTCGTTTACGAAAAGTAGTTGGAAGCTCATTTTTAACAAGTGCCACCCTAAAGGCAATAGAAACAGAACTAACAGAAATCACTGCATGTCCTCAGAGATCCTCCAGCATCAGCCATGCCTCTTCTGTGACTAGATTTTATAGCTGGTAGTCCAGAAATGTACAATTTGCTACAGGCCTGGCTTCCTTCTGTGAGTGTTTTTCTTCTACTAGGAGGAAACAGTCCCAACTCTTCATATATTTTTAATAAAATGCTTTCCTCTTCCTCCTATCCTATTGCAAACTTCCGGAAATAAAAAACACATTCAAACTTCTCCAGTTTCATTTTTCTGTGTTTTGTGTTTCTTTCCTTCTGATCTTTTTGCTTTCATCTGCTGGCTTTATTATACCAATTTAACTGCTGCAGATGTTCTTTCTCCTTTTCTTTTAATGGATATGGCAATGAAATGACTGCTTCTGGCCTTCTGCCCACAGCCACCACTTTTCAGTGTCTCCTTTTCCCCTTACCATCTCATTAAGTGACACGATGCAATGAATTTCAGACACTCCAACATGCTGACAGCTCTTTGTCAGTAGACAGGGTTCCCGCTTGCATTGAAAGCAGTGTCCCTGGCCATCTCATCAGAGGAGGCAAATTGTCACATCTCCATTGATTTTACTGAAATTAGCAGAGCTACAACAGTGTACTTCAGTCTGATAAACGGACTGCTGAATTCCCAAAGTACACCTAGAGACCAAGATTGTGGGTTTTTTGATAACTTTGGCATCAGAAGCAAAACTATAAGTTCTTAAATTTTCTCCTATCACTGTCTGGAAGCTTCCCACAGGGATTTCTCTACAGGAGTCAGGTTGGCACCAGACAGAATAACTCCTTTCAGGATTAATGAACTAATGGCAGCTATCTTCCCTTGCTGCAGCCCATCGGTGGGACTCGGCAGCACATCCCTCTGCATTTCATACATTTCCCCTGTGTGGCAAAGATTTGGAATTGATGAACACTTTTTGTGGCCTGCAGCCACACACAGCCATTACCTGTGCACCTGGACCAGGGCAAGATATAGTGTAGGACCCTGATGCAGGCAACTGCCAGCTCTTGTATCTCAACTTCTCTCACTTTTGCAGAGCGTCCATAGACCCCCTCAATGGGGGAAACTTTGTAGCAACGATGGCATCCCCTATCCCTGGGCTTTGAGAGTCAGAAAATGCAAAAGAAGAGGATAAGGTATGAGCTCTGCAACTCTACTTATGTTCAACATTGCAAGGTTTTTACCTAGGGATGTGAGTGAATATTTCGGTGTCTTCCCTGCCAGTATACAAAATGAAAGTTGTTGAAGACACTCAAAACTGAATGGGGAAAAAAAAAAAAAAAACAATAAAATAATAATAATAAAAAAAACTAACAAAAAATCCCAGATGTTTGGCAAATTTTTCCATGAAATACTGTTGCCAAATATCTTCTAATCAATTTGACAACAGTTTCCTAGAAGACAGCACTTTGTGCATTCCATATAATGTAAAGAACAGTCCAAAATCACAGCCATGTGAGTTCTCTACTTGTTAATTTAAAGGATTTATTTTTCCTTTAGTTTCCCTTCAGCTCTAAATGTAGTTGTATGTTCAAATATTAAGCTTCCTGATCCTTAAACTTAAAAAGGACTAAAACATGACCTACTGATTTTAGTTTCATCTTTAATTTTGAAAGGAGATAGGCAAGTTGAGTGAAGAATCACATATTGCCCATAACCAGAGCCCTTCTGAACAGTATAACCTAGAAGTTATCTAATACTTTTCCTTCCTGAATTTCCTGCGTTTTGTTGCTGTTGTTGTTTGTTTGTTTGTCCTTTTTTTTTTTTTTTTTTTTAATTTTACAGGTAGGAAAACCAAAACTCCAGATGGTAATTGTTTTGCCTGAAATTGTGTCAGTGGTTGCAGAGATATTTCCTGACTTCCTTTCTAATTGCTACATAAAAGAGCGATGGTTAAAAATCACAGCTGAAACCTGTCTGCTTTTCTTTCCATTCTTATGTTTTCCCTGTGATACAACATTTTGGTCTTGTTTCTATTCTTTATATAACCCTCAACTCCTTCCAAAGTAGTGTGCCTCTTGGCCAACTCCAAGCAGTTATTGTTATAACACACTGGTTTAACAAGCACATTACTGCATGTTTGGCTGACCACAGGCTACATTTAGTGTTATACTGCTTTCAGATCCACTAAGTCCATTGCCACATGGAAAGAAAAAATAAACATGAGGCTTATATCTATGTTCTATTTCTTGGTCTGTAAGACCAGCAACAGATTTCGTTTACAATCCTTTATAGTGCTACTCACCTGTGGTTTACTCTACTGACCTACAGAGCTTGCTATTGACTTCAGTGATTTCAACAATGTCTACAGATATATCAAAGTGCTTGGCATCAGTAATGTGAAAGTGGAAATGATGAAGTTTGTGAAAATATTCTGAAGAATATGCTTGCTTCTAAGAAACTGTAACTGAGATGAAAGGTTGTTGAAGAAAAAGACCAACCCTATAAATAATCATCAAAACCCTTCAGTTCCAAAAAGGGTGGTTCCATTATTGTTTGATTCATCTGAGGTGGGAAAGTCACAAGAAAGATGGGAGACAAATTATTCCAGGTACCTGAAAATGGCAAGAAAAAAGAAGGAAAGATGCTCAAGAGAGAGGGAAAAAAAAAAAAATGTGAAATCGTTAAGCTCTTAATATCTGCAAAAGAAACCTAAAAGCTATCTGAAGGACAGAATGATGTGACAGTGTGACAGACGTAGGGGTGAAGCCATCACACAGGACATTTATCCAGGAAAAATTCCATACAGTAAAACTAATCACAGGAAGCTCCTTGGAGATCATGGCTTAGTCAATTTAACCTCATTTTCTTACAGGTAAACTGTTGGGATTGCCACCAGCCACTGGAATGAATTAGGTGTAACTCAGCAAACTTCACATGAAGCTGCTATAGTTTCTCCCTCACTACAGCACTTATGAGGCAGAGTACCTCTATAAATATTCTGCGTCTTGCGAGAACTGGTAACATAGAAGCAGCAGGGACCTCATTGCTCTTATCTGCTGAAAAGTCTGATCTGAAATAAAAGCCAAATATGAACTAAGCAGACTGCACTGAAATTGGGTTATGTTGATTGATCTGTTCTTTCATAAAGAGATACACAGAAGATGATTTTCTCTTTTACGTAAGCAACTTAAGCAAGTTATTAGTGGTCTGTTAGCTCCGTTTTATTTTCTGACTGCATTTCACTAATAAGATTTCCAACAGCTCTTTAATTCACCCATTTTTAAATACCCTTTTCTTGTTTCAGCTTTTTCATGAAATCTTCAAGCTTCCCATGTGCTTTGAGAATCTCTATGAGTTAGAACTGCATAGCTTGAAGAGCTCTTTGCCATGCCACCCAGTTTAGAATGGGCTATTTATACACCTTTTAAAAAGCAACATAGGGGTTAGTTTGAAAGAATTCTGTTGAGTTTTATATGTGAGGGCTGCTCTGAAAGTAGCGCCTCCTATTTTATTATGTTGGCCCACAGTGTCAGAGGCAGGTGTTGGTATGGCAGTAGAAGTTGAGTCTTTCAGCCATTATCTTATTTCATGTTGTTGCTGTGTGACAGGTGGCAGCAGAGGGGCAGTGTGACAGAATGGCGTCTGGCATGGAATCGCGTCTGAAGCAAAGATGCATGTTTGAACACTTCCATGCAGAAAAGATGGCACCCATCGGCACTCATCAATGCTTACTGAACATTTATGGAGATGAAACAGCGGATGTAAGCACAGTGAGGGGGTGAGTGGTATATTTGAGCAGTGGCAATGGAGCTGTGAAAGCCAGTCACATTGTGGATAATCATGCACAGCTGTCATACACAAAATGAAGAGTGCCTTGACAAGTTCATTTGTGCAAATTAGTTAATGGTGGTGATCATGTTGAAAAATACTCTTTTGTAGCTGAGGGTTTCCTCTGTCAAATATTGTTATTGTTCTCTTTGTTTTATTTTTCACAGAAATGAATAAGAGGCAGTACTTTCAGAATGACATACGTAGTTTGGCCTGATTTGCAAGAAGTCCTAAAGACCTGGCTGAAGAAATCATGTGTGATTAATGCATCTTCTGTGCGCCACTGGCCTTCTACTGATTGTACCCTGAGAATAATTTTCATTTATTTCAGGTGGCAACAAATTCTGCTTTTGGGAAACAGTATATTTATTATTCAGTTCCAAGCCACTGAATGATGGAACACAGTGAATTATTAATCCAGTTGTACAATGTGAACCCATTCATTTCTTTCATGAAAATACTTCTCTATTCTATCCTTACAGATAATATCCAAATACATTCCATTTAGTCTGTGAATGCTTCCGTCTCTAATACACTGTGTTCAAAGACATACTGGTACAACTATACAATTATTACTAACTGCATTTCCATTAGTGTTTTTATGCTTCATTTTATTTCATTCTTCAATAAATTAATGCATTCTAAAACAATTTATCTCCAACTATTTATAATGGATTGCATACACATCATGAGGTCCTGAATATTTGAATTTTCTAGGGGAGCCTAAAGCAAGATTGCTTAGGACATACGATGAGGAATGAAAACAATTAAATAGACAGGAAAAGATAAAGTATTAATCTTTTCCTCTTCGGTTTATTTATGCCATCTTCTGATTATGTGATGCCCTGTGGTTTTGCCCTTCTGCCCTGCAGCAGAAAACATTTTGTTTCATTTTGTGTATATTTGTGCATCTTAGGTATTGCTTGAAATTTCTGGGTTTGAATAAATCTCAGGTTTCAAAAGAAGTATTAAACAAGGCCACTGTATTCTGTGGCAATGCACAATGCCCTGTCCTTCGTAGCTTCAGAGAATCACAGATAAAGAATCTCAGAATTGTACTGTTTTAAAGGGACCTCTGGAGATCATCTATTCCAATCTGCTGCTAAAGCACATCCTCTGCAGTAGGCTACACAGGAGAGTATTCCAGACAGACCTTGAATAACTTATATACATGTATTTATCCACCAAGAAACTGTATTCATTGAAAATTCTACCCAGTTTATCCTGTTTGAATTTTGAACTATAATTGCCAAAAGATTTGTAAGCCTGGTTTTCAGTGAAACCTCATTTTCAATGAGTTTTCATATTATTTGGCTCTTCACAGAAGTAATGATTGTATATGGTTATAGAAAGTATTTGTCAAACCTCTAGTATCACTGAAACACCATTTAAATGTTCCTTTCAGAAGTATGACAGCTTAATTCCAGAGAGTGACTGAATTTCTTCCCTTGTATCAATCAGTAGCAATGTTGGGTAACCAATCTGATTGAATGGCACCTACACAGAAGGGTAGAATTGAAGCCAATGTCTGTTGATTAATCAGAAGGATTATAAGTTCATGGTGATACAGCCCATCCTTGTATAATATCTGCAGTTCTAGAACTTAAAAAAAAATTGATGTCCAAAAAAATCCAACCAAAAATAAAACCCAAACAGATGAAATTTTGCAGAACCAGTCTGTCATTGAAATGGTCCTCTTTTCTTCCATGGCTGTGAAAGTCCGATGGAACCAGTTTATAAGCAGGTAGGGTTTGAAGGAGCTGTAGGTTTCCTTATATCCTTGTACATGAGAAATACACATGATCATGCTGAAAAAAACATTAATTACTGTTTTAGGAAAGGATCAGAAAGCCAGTGATTTTTCAGTTTTTTTTTAATCTTCTCGCTTTTTACTATCTGCAGAATAAAGCTACAAATTTTAGAATCTTCCAAATGCAGGTTTTACTATTCAGTTGTACTTCCATAAGGACAGTCAAAGAGAAAATTGGAAAGTTTTTCTTCTTTTCTAAAGAAAACACTATGGCTTCTGTGAGAGATTCAACTCTGTATTTTCTCTGTATTTCTATATTTCTGAGAGTATAATCCAAGGATCTAGAGAAAGTTTCCAGTATATAATCCAAGTTGTGCTTTCTTAGTAGCAACAGAAAAAGAATAATTCCACTCAAGTGAATGAATAACACAGTCTGTGAACCACAAAAATGTATCTAGATGAGCAGTGATAAAAATCAGACATGTATATTAATATTTTGACAACAGAAAAAGAACAGAGGATGAGATAAGACTTCTTAAAAAAGAAGTGCTTAAAACCAGAAGTTATCTAATTGCTTATTTTACCTAAAGGTAGAACAATCTATTTCTAGCTATCACATAGTAATGAGAAGTCATTATCTTGAACTCTTCTTTAATTAACATCAATCCTGATTAGTCAGAATATATTAGGTTTTTTGTCTGTTACCATAGTAGTAGATTCCCCAGTAAAGGAGGTATTCAATCAGACATTATCATTTGCACACCACTTCCATGTAATTATTTTTTTACTATCTTTCATGGACTTTTTTTTTCCATTTTGAAGGATGAAATCCATTACTGGTCAACTCTTTCTTCCCCACAATAGATCCTGACATGCCATGTCTTAACATGTTTTAGGTGAATATAATAACCTCAAAAATGTTAATGGATTTTAATCAAAATGAGTGCCAAAAATCCACTGTTCAGAATGCATACTGTTGGCTTGAACTATATTGAGCTTTGAGGTTCTCTAACTTTCTAAACTGAAATTTCAGATTACAGAATGTACAAATGCAAGCTCTTTAAGCAGTATAACATCTCGACTCTTTGGAAAAATCAACAGTTCGCTTCCATACTGACTCTATACATCTGGATGTATGCAGATGCAATTCTGTTAGAGGTAAATTGAATGGTAAGGTCTAGAAGGTCTTAGCTGTAGCAATCATAGAATCGTTTGAGTTGGAAGGAACCCTTAAAGGCTTTCTGGGTTGTGAGGGCGCATTGCTGGCTCATGTCCAGCTTCCCATCCACCAGTATCACCAGATCCTTTTTGGCTCAAACCCTTCACCCCATCTTGTATTGTTAGTGAAAGTTGCCTTGACCCAGGTATAAGACCTTGCACTTGGCTTTGTTGAAACTCATGAGGTTCACATGGGTCCACCACTCTGAATGGCAAACCATCCCTCAGGCATGTTGACTGCACCACACAACTTGATGTCGTCTGGAACCTTGCTGAGGGTGTACTCAATCCTACTGTTGATGTCATTGATGAAGATACTGACCCTTGGAGGGCACCACTTGTTACTGATCTCCATTAGTCACTGAGCCATTGACCACCACTGTCTGGGTACAATCTCCTAACTAGTTCCTCCTGAACAGTCCATCCATCAAACCCATATCTTTCCGATTTGGAGAGGATATTATGGGGGACTGTTTCAAAAGTCTTACTGAAGTCTAGATAGATGACTTCAGTAAATCTTCCCTTGTACACTGACATAGTTATGCCATCACAAGAAGTTACAAGGTTGGCAGGACCAGCCCTTGGTGAAGTCATGCTGGTTATCCTATATCACCTCCCTCTCTTCCATGTGCCTTAGCATAGCTTCTAGGAGGATCTGCTGTAGGATCTTCCCTGGCACAGAAGGGAGGCTGACCTAGGTGTGCCATTTTCTTTTTCCAGTCACCAGAGTCTTCACCTGACTGCAATGTGTTTTCAAATATAATCAAGAATATCTTGGCAACTGCATCAGCCAGTTCCTTCAGGACTGTAAGGATGCATCTCACCAGGATCCATAGACTTATGGATGGTTAGGTTCTTCAGGAAGTTGTGTCTCCTATTTTTGTTTACATCAGGAGGGGCATTGCTCCCCCAGCTCCCATCTTCTGAACCATTCAATCAAGGGCTCCATGAAGAGCAGCCATTAATGAAGACTGAGGAAATAAAGTTGTTGAGTACTTCAGCCTTCTCCTTGTTTGCTGTTACCAGCCTGGGTCATGCACTCCTGGACTTTCCTTTTCCAATTGATGTAATGTAAGAGAGAAAAGCATATATTTAATACTCATTTTGCTTGACTTTTTCCTCATGGTATATCTATGCTTGTTCTTCTGTCTGTTGATTCTTATTTATTTGTTGTTATTAAAAAGTGCAATAGATTTTTGTAAAAAAAAAGCAACTTTAGAACAGCTTCTTGAAAGTACCTAATGACATTTTATGCAGAGTAATATTTTTGCAGGAGAATTCAACAAGTTGGTGGTCAACAATCATAAGTAAGAATATTTTTTCACTACTCTATTAAATTTCACCAGCATTTAGTGTGATGTCTACTGAACCATATAGCATTTCTCTAAAATGCAATTGATTTCATCCAGTCTGGATTTAAAAAAAAATGCTGTTAGTTCACCAATCTACACTGTCCTAAGTGGCAGGACAACAACTGAGCAATTCTGAATGGAGTAGAGGGAAATTCAGGAACGCGATTTTGAGAAAAGTGTTGTTAGGGAGCCAAACCATACCTAGTGGCTGCCTTCCAGTTTGGGCAGGCTTTCCTTGATGATAAAGCTGCCCAATCATACAGGCCTTAAGGCTGCTGCACAATGTATAGGCCAGCTTTGTTGCTAAATGAGCTGATGTGGAAGAGACTTACACTTTGGCAAAATAACCACCTCCCCCCAAATAAATAAATAAATAAATAAATTTCAATGCTTCTCTTCAAGTTACAGATTCAGATTAAGAGCATTTCAAAGCTATTCCCATTAACTACATGCACACTATTTTTGTAAGAAAAAGAAAATCATAAAAACTAAGAGTATTCCCAGCTATCTTAGGAATGACATTTCAGCTTTACATTTTCAAAGCAGGGAATAAGGGATTCAGTCAAAGAGTATTTAGGAAACTAAACCCTCTTGCAGCGCTTTGAAAATTGAGATGGACACAAATCTCTAGTGTGCTTAATGAAGTATCAGAGTAAAAAGTGACTTAACTTTCTAAAAACAGTGCTTTTGTTTTCTATTTAGAGTAGGAAATCAAAAGCATTACTTTAAATATTTTATTCTCTGAGGCAACTAAAGGAGGGTTCCTTTTCAAGCCTGAATAGTGAACGTGGAGATAAAGTAACACTTTTGAAAGCCTTTCATATGACTTTCTCCTTGGTTGAAATGCTTGAAATATGAAGTATAGTGTTGCCACACTCTTTGAGGAGGAAAAGGAAAGCTATAAAATGACTTCAGTGTTTTGTGATGTGATTCGGGAACGCAGTGCTAGACAAATTTTCAGTTTAACTGGAGGATTAAAGAAGGGAACACAAGCAGAATGAATATTTTACTCCCTTCATTTTCTATGTGTAAATACACGAGCAGTCCTGCTTTAGCAATTAAGAAATACCCATCTGGTTTTTTGAACTCGGAGTGATAGCTCTGAGTAAATCAATTACAAATGTTCCAACCAATGTAACTGTAAAAAAGTTTGAAGTAAGAAAAACTGGAATTGAACTCATCTATATTCTGCATTAGAGTCCAGAGCTTAGATGATTCTGGTTTCCAACAAATCCAACAAGCACCTTCTCTAAGCTCTCTGCTTACTTTCTCTGTGCTCCCAATTAACACCTCGTTAAAATGCACACATGCTGAGCTGTTACTTGTTGACCATTGCTTTTAGCACCAGCATACTTGTGTTATTTCTTACAGTTTTATTTGAACTGCAGACATAGCCACAGAAAGTCTTTCTTGAGAAATCATCAGGAAGTGGAAATATTGACACAAGTGCTTTTGCCATTTGTGTCCCCATTATTTGTGCTCGGGTTTCCAGTGAGATATGGATATTAAATCAGAGGTAGAGCAAAACAACAAAAGTCTGTCAGCCTTCATGACTGCTTCAAGACTAACTCTTTCCACACATTAATGCCCACATTAGCTGAGACTGATATTTTTTTTCCCCTGAGGAATAATAACAATAAAACCAAACCCCAAAACAAACAGCCAATGATGAAAAGAAGTACATTCACACTGAGTGCATATGAAACTAAAAGCTCTAAATCCTCCACTGACTTCTGGTTCTCTCTAGCACAGCTGAATACATACACCACCGCGTCACTGTGAATTTTAGATAAAACTTGCAGAGAACAGTGCCAACAGTAACTGGATTAAACAACTCTAATGACTTCATTTGCTGCAGTCAGCCCTTCTCACCTGACAGCTGTCCTATGCAGAACACCATGTAGCAAATCACTATTCCCATATGGACATATAACTAGTGAAGACTGGCCTTTTGGTAGCACAAGCAATTAAATTCCTCATGTGCTCAGCACACCATTTTTAAATAGACTTGCCCATTCTTTGTGCTTAACTTCTAAAGAAAGAAGTATAACCAATCAAAGCTTATTCCCTCAAAACTCTTGCTGTATATTCACTGCAATTTTGTGTTTTGTCTCAAAGACTGCTCTGTACTACTCATAAACTATTCCAGTTGATAGTAGTGTGTATCACCAGCTGTACTCTGCAATCTGATCTTCTTCTTTTAACACGTCATATCCACAATAGCAAAAGTAGAAGTCATTTGTCTGAAGTCAGATAAATTACTCTGATATAAAGCCAGCATGGTACTAATCCCTTTAGGTCATATATGTTCATTTAATAGTTCAGTTCTTAACATAACTCCCTTCTTCAGCTACTTGGGATGGGAATATAGCTTTGTGCAAGTCAGTAAAGTTCTGGTGACTTGATTCCATCTTGAATACTTAGACATCAGTATGTATAAAAATACACATTGACATTATAGGTACACCATTTAGATGACAGACTTCAAATATCAAGAAATACGTTGGGTGTTTTGGACCATGGATTTGTGTGCTTAATGCACAGAAACACCTTGACCTTATAACCCACCAGCCTCACCAGGTCTGGCAAAGGAGACAGTGATGGGTTCAGATCCAAGAAGAATATATCATGAGAGTTCAACTTTTAATTTTTAATATCTTTTTAATAGGTGCATTCTTTGATTGACATCTGTACAATTTCACTACCAAAACATGCTTTTTGCATCTTGACCTGATGTTCTTGTTTTCACAGATATCTTGCTACTCGATAGGAAAGGTTTCTTTAATGATTTCTGGATTTGTTCACTGTTTCTCTGCTGGGTTTTGGGATATCTGATGTAAATCATTTCATACATTTTTCACTTAGCTGCTCTTATTTTTTCCTCTGTGCTTTCTTAGCTATTTAAATGTTATAGGAAATCATGATGTTTCTGCTTGATTTTTCAGAGGTGAAATCCATTTGTTCAACCAAAAGCCATTCTCTTTTCTAGATGTTTCCTTTTTTCTTCTTGTATTTATTCAATTTTACAAAATTAAGCTGCAGCAAAATGGTAAGTTTCCTACAATGCATTTCTGGAAAAAGCAGACAAACCTGCCACAAATAAAATGGGATGCTTATCTGTAAGGGGCTGACCTGCAGAAAGCTCAGAGTATCCCTGCAACTGAGCCAAAAGCAGGTGATGGGGGACGCTTTGTACATTGTTTGTCACAGTCGCTTGTCACATCCCTGTTCAGGTGTTAAAACATTATCTTATTCTGTAAACAGACACATTGAAAATCAATCAATGTCATCCCCGAGGGAGCAAGTCCCTTCTCAGCATGAACTATGACTCCACGATTCCTAAGAATTTTGACTTTGATGACTGATTTGTTTTTCTCAATTAGAAAAAAAAAAAAATAAATGCCTGACAGCCTGTGTGCTTGCTGACAGAGAACACAGATCAAAGCATTTTAAAAAGAAGCATCCTTGGCAATTACACCTACTAAAAATAAGTAGTACTTTACAATGCCATTAATTACTATAATCACTGTGCCTTGATTGAGGCTTGCAACAAGCAGGAATTGTTTCAGCACTGTGCATTGCAGAGAAGCACAGCTATGAGATGTTCACTTTTTCATAGTGCATATTTTCTCCCAGATCCGCAAGCATAAATTTCATCAGCATTAATATGAATTCCAAAACCCATACCCAAGTGCAAAGAATCTTAGTATGCTTTTATACTCTCTGGATCTAAACTATAATTTCAATCATTAACAAGCACCATTTAGCATTATATTTGCTAATGTTATATTATAGTTCTTGCAATTTTATACAAGATGCATTACAAGCTCAGTGAAGACTAAATTGTGGTTCTGAATAAACACTTAAATAATGAAGCAGAAATAAGCAATAAGTGTTAATTTGAAGATTTGACTTCAATTTTTCTTTTAAATAACAGTAACAAGCATGGGTTGCAAAATTCAAATGATATAATTCCTATAAGAATCAAATATATTTCTCAGAACCCTAGGAACAAGCTCTGGCTGCACAATATAATTCCTATATTCTAAGTTCTCCTAGGCTCGCGTTTTGCCCAGCATGATTCAAACTGCCAGCTCCCATCTCTGGCATTGCATGGGCCACTCTGATATAAGAGATCAAGCCAGGTACTCACTGCATCAACACCGATGATGAGTTTCAAAAGACTGCAGCCAGGAAAAGCCTGTGGTACAGCAAGCAAGCACACTTCAGTGAGAATTCCACATGTCTTTGTACACATACATTTTTCTTACAGTTACCTCTTCAATCTGAGAAAAAAACCATGTGGTATTATGGGATGTGGTATTATGGGATATTCCCTGTATCACCTTCACCCAGATGAGCACCCACCAGCAACCAACCCCAGCGACTCTGTGACTTGTACAACACAGATGTCAGCAAAAAAAAAAAACCAACAAAAACAAACAAGTGACAGCATTTACTCATCCAGCAACACACATTCTATTGAAAGAGTTGAGACAACAGTTACTAAATCATGTACATTAGGTTTGCAAGACCAGTCTATACTTTGCCATGAAAACAGGTGTATATGCAAGTATTTTTCATTAGAAATGTAATTAATATGCATAAACTTGTTTGCCAAGCAATTTGCAAATGAATCAAGAATTTAATTAAATACAGAAGCCTCTCTGCTCTCCACTTCCTTTCCCTGTCTGGATAAATTTTGAAAATAATCTCCTTGACTCCAGCCTCACATTGTCCCAGACTTTTCTTCATTAACACAGTAATTCTGATATAGTAGAAAGATTTACGCCTGGAAACAGTTTTAGCCTGCAACTAGAGCCTCCTGATAATATCGCAGATGCACTGCCATGAAGAATGAAATCTACTGTTTTCAATATACTGAAGGGAAATACACAACTGTTCTTCACAAAGTTCAATACCATTCCAAAGAGGCTGCCCTATGGAAAGTGCTTAGAATGACTAGGCCATCTACTGCAAAGAATAGTAATTACAGATCAGATTCCTTTTCATGCAAATGATTTGTTAATAAGAACCTTGCTTTGAAAGACATTCTTTATTTACAAGTATATGCCACACAATTTTGATTAAATAATATGTCTCTGACTGTTTGCTGTCATGTATTTTGTCACCCAAATCACACGGTACAGCTCCTGGCCCTTGGCCTAGGACTGAATCCTTTTAAAAACAGAATGATAAGAGAGCAATGAATGAATAACCAAGGCTGACTCAAGGCTCCATGATTCATTTGGCAAGATGGGATTTTGCAGCCCTATGGATGACTGTCAGAACTACATTGCTTTCACAAAGAGGGGACTGAGGAGAGACAGATATGAGACAGAAAGTGAAGAGTGAGGTCCTGAAAAGACATGCTTGCTAGGATAACTAAGGAAGCATGAGTGGATTAGGACCAGCAACTGCTACTTCTGGGAGAAACATCTTCCTCAGCAGCAGCTGCCATTCACCAACACTGACCTTCTTTTTCCAGGACTGTGTTAGGCAAAGCAAGCAGTTTTACTCTGGCTCATTTACTGTCCCAAGCAGTAGTTAATGTTGCTCTTCTTGCCACCCTCTGAAAAGCATTCTTTTGGCAGTAGCATTTGAATAAATAATAATTTGTGCTAAATTCCCTGATGTCTTTGCAATTCAGACACTCTGACAAAAGTTGTCGGCAATCATGAGTAATAGAAAACCTCACATTAATTCAAACCAAATGTGGTTTTGGGTTTGCGTTGGGTTTGGTTTTTATTTTTTATGTCTCAATAAGAGGTTTCTTCCCACTATTATTTTTACTTCACCAGACTGATTCATCTTTTTGCCATTCAAACTTCGGCTATTCCCAAAAGAATTCCCTCCAGCCTCAGAACAAGATCTCACCACTGAGTAGTCATTTGTATGGTTTCAGTTTGGACTGACCAGCATAGACATGAAATGACTTTGGGAGACAAAAAGTGGAACATTCCAGTGCTATTTTCTCAAGTCTTTTGGTTTTTCCTGAATACATACAAATACATTAATGACAAGAAACACATCTGGATAATCTCCTTTCATTCTTCCTGCTACTTCAACAAGAATCAGGGAATCAGTATTTTGAAAGTGAAATTTAGAGACCACCTTCTTGCTGCCGTGTGATAGCAGCAACAGATTTTGGTTGTTTTTCTTTGACTATGTGTCTCTAACTTTGGTTATAAATTGGCAGTTTCTCTTGCTCTTCAGCAGAGGATGATGGCAGGTGGTCAATGAAAGCAAAGATGAAGAAAAAAGAAGAAGAAAAAAGAATTATTAACCAACATGCTTGCACAAAGCACTACAGTTCTATATCCAAATGGATTTTTTGTACAACACAAGACTGTACAAAAGTAGCTTCCAAAATTGCATAAAATTATTTCTTCACTTGAAATGTCAAATCAATAGATTTAGATGATTTGGAAATAATTGAGTGCATGTTGCTGTCTTAGTTTCTGTCAGTACGCTGTGCTCCTGGCATTCCATTCAATGGAACTAATTTTAAATGAATTCAATTTAAGTGAATTTAAATGAATTCTACTGAAAAAAAAAATGCTTCATTTAGGAAAAACATAATCTGATTTTTTTTCTTCTGTCATCATCAATGACTGTCAAATTGGCTAGCTCTTTAAATTAGAATCCACCTCTGAACTGCACTGGTAGTGAATAAATCATATTATCTGTCTATATCAGTGCAGCACTAGATTGAAAAAATCATTATTTGATGCTCTGCCTTCTCTATTAATTAGTTAATGTTTGCAAAATGCTTTGAAAATGAAACAAGCTACATAAGCAATATTATTATCATTACACACTTCAGGGAAGATAAAGAATAAGCTAATGAAAATCTGCAGTAGGATGAAATGGGTGAAATTTAAATCAGGTGTATTCTACAGAGACTGAGATGTTCAGATAGGACTTAAATGCTACACTGTGATTCTGAGATTTGTTGAATTTCCAGCACAGAAACAAATTGATGAACTTAATCCATATTCTGAAGGACAAGGCTGCCTTTCATATTTCAAATCATCAACTTTTAATAGCATTTCTCTACATCCGAAAAAACAGCATCTCTGCAAAGAGCGCTGTGCACAGCACAGGTCAACTAAATTTTCTTCTCCCCCTCCTCAAACATAGAGAAGCAAAAAAAGTCTTCTATTCCAAGAGCTATGTGAGCAGCTCTTTCTGAGAGCACAAGCAATTCATAAACAAATAAAAATGCTTCTTTTTCTCCTTTTCCAAATACAAAGTTAATGTAATTGTTTAAGTGATGAACATTATTAGACTCCGTAGTACTCTATGGTGACAGAAAAGTCAGTGAGATCATAATACAAACAAAAAAAAGATGCAGAAACTTGGAATGTCCTTTGTAGCATGTGCAGTTTTCATTATTGTCCACAGCAACCTCTGGTATTAGATCTTTTAAGACATTTACAACAGCTAATGTTGAGCACATACTCTGCTATCACCAGGTATTACCAGTACTAAAACACAACACAGAGGAAGGAAATTGGGCCTTAACAGGAATGGGTTGGAGCCTGAAGTTAAACAAAATGGAAGTGGGGAATAAAATGAGAGTGAGAATGAGAGAGGGTATCTGGGGACTAGTCTTCAGAACAAAAAAAAAAAAAATAAAACAAACAAACAGAAAGTGTGCACAACATTCACATTTCTTTTCTATCTCCACTACACTTACTATCCTGGTACGTTTCTTTTTTTGCCATTCAACACTTGTCAGTGCCTGTAAGAAAAACGATACCAAATTTTAAGAAGCAGTGCAGAATAATTTTTGAAATTTTTATTTAATGCTCTGTGATTTTGGGTCCAGGGAAGCTGTTATGGGGAGCACACCCATTCTCTACTGCAATTAAGACCTTATAAAAATCCAGGGTGGAATATTCAGCAAAATAGTTTAAGACACGAGACTCCAAGTTGAACTTCGACTATTTAAATCTGCTCTCTTATACAGGTGAAGGGAAATGCATGCATGCAGAGCCTGTTTCCTGATCATAGTGCTCTTTACTCTCAGATAAGGATTTGTCTCACCTAGACACTAATATAAAGAATTTAATTCAGGGTCCAACTCATCATAGTCTTCTCTTTAGTCAGTGGAGAGGTAAAAGTGTCTTCAGAGACTCCACTGACTATTCAATTCTCTCCATGTAAGGAGATCCTTAATACAGGAGGGAAGGTGGGATAAATCCAAGACCTTGGACAAGCATGAAGCAAGGTTACCTCAAAGGAGAACCATAGCTTCACCTCTTCTCTCTGGCTCTGAGAAAAAGACCCCACTGTATTTTTAGGGGATAGTCCCACAGCAGCCCACATTCACATAGGCTCCTTAAATGGGAGGTTCCCACCAGCAGTGACAGTTGATTGGTCCTGAGCAGGCTGAGAAAGTGCTGCAAAGTGACTGAAAAGCCATAGATTTTACTTTAGAAGAGCAGGTCTCCTAATACTGTGGGCATGCCACAGGTCCAGGACCCTCCTTCGGGCTCAGCTGTTCTGCCAGGATCACTTCCTCCCCTCATCAACAGCACTCACTGCCATCAGTCACACTTTTGGCTGGATTTTTTCCAGGTCATGATCCAAAACTCATCACAACTGCTTGGGAGAAGCTTAAACTAAAGGATATAATGTAACAATGACATTTAAGAGGATGATGCATTGTTTAGCTTGTTATTTCCCTTTCAAATAAGACATTCTCAAGATTCCCTGGTCTAGGAAGCTAGGGGAGGTACAGCTATTTCATTGTAGCTCTTGATAACTTCTTGCCATGAGGTAGGGGTTAAAGATAGGGTGTTAATACAGTGTTTTGGGAAGCAGAGATGCTGCCAGTCCTTCGTAGTTAGTGGTTTGCGGCTGAATGCAGCTTTACTATTCTTCCTTTCAGACCACAAGAGACTGAGCTCATCACTTTGAGATTTATTTGTCAGAAGCCTTTAATTGTCATTTAATATCTAAAACTCAATTCACACAAAACTGCTGATCTGCTGCTAACTGCCACTTCCTTTTGATTAAGACCTTTCAGTTTTCAGGGTTGGTAATTACACTTTTAATAAGATGGACAACAATAAAGAAATACTCAAATCTAGAACTAAAACCCCTTGATTTTACTACCTTTTTCTCTGTCCTGCTTTTGTCATTTTGCCTCTAGACTGGTGCTTCCTTATGTGGTCCTTTTGGGGGGTTAGAGACTCATGATCCTTGAGGTCCCTTCCAATCTGGGCCATTCTGTGATTCTGTGATTCCGTGTAGTTACTTTAGTGTCTTATTGCTACAGTTCTTGCTGACAGAAAATCTGGAATGCTAAAGATTTTAATGCAAAGTTGGATACCTTAAGAGATAAGTCCAGTTTCACTAGAAGCAAAGTAGAGGAACTACAGATATAAAACCAAAGGTCCCCTTAAAAGCCCTGTACCATTTTATTTTGCTGCAAATTCATGTTCAGTACATTGAGATCAAATCTATGTTTTTGCAGGAACTCACTGTGAAATTACACAGTGTCGCCAACAAGAAGTAATAGACAACAACGTCAAGGTTGAAAGTCAGGTGCTCAGCAGCCAGAAAAAGCAAAAATAAGGACTATGAGGGCAGTCTTAGATGGATTCTTTTACTTGTATGCGTTTGTTTTGAGAAGCTCTCATAAGATTTTAAAATGGTACTAAACACATTTCCCTTTCCTCTGATGTTACTCTCGGAAGTGGCTAAAATGTCGTTGCTGAAAATTTCAACAGAATAACTCTGGCTGAGTATATGTTTCACACGACAAGTGCCAATCAAAAGGATTACATTTGAGCAAAGCTACGCACAATTTGGGAAATAAAAGCTGTTATTGTAATAAAAGGAAATGCTGAGCAAGCTTAGCTACATTCTTAGCTACTAGTCCTTCTTATGATACAGTCCATTTATTTAATGTATACTTCTCAGGGCTGTTGCAAGGATTAAGAGCACTTTTTGAGAACCGAAGTGTAATCAGCTGTCACCAGCTGGTTTTCTTAATTCCCTGCCTTCAGCGTTAACCGAGTTCAACAGTTGCACATTGTAAAGGAAAAAAAACATAAATCACAGCGGTTAAAAGAAGTGTCAGATGTAATTATTGTCATAGGCTGTTCTTGTTTATGTTCTTAAGATATTATTTGACTATTGTCAACTGATAGTGTGCAGTACAAAATGCTCAATTTACCTGGAGGATGCTGATACATGAAGAGGTGTAATGAGAAAGGGGACAGAAGTGGCAGTTCTGGTTTACCATCCTACCTCCTTCTCTCTGCTCTCCCTGCCACCCCAGTAACTTGCTTTGACTGCTGTGTGGGTGGCAAGATTGCTGCTCAGTCTCCACTTCTGCTTAAGTCTTGGTTTGCTTGAGACAAATACCTTTGCTTAACAAAAGCACTTAACCATAAAAAAAAAACAATAATCTGATAGCAACTTCAGTTTTCCCTATAGGACTCCTAGACAAATGTGTTTCTTTTATAATCAGGAGACCAAGAAAATTAAAGAGTTTTATCTTCAGTAGGTAAATCTATTCTTGCTACATAAGTAAATTTTATTTAATCTCCCTTTTTACCCTTCTCATGTTGCTTCCTAGACATAGGCCACAATAGGTATCAGTTATTGCCTTATGCCTTATTTTTAATGCATTCTTCATTTAAGTTAGTGTGGGAACTGCTGCTGCTCTGAACAGTTTTTTCTTGTGTTCCCACAAGTTAGTTTTAAAGACAAAGTGTATGAGAGGAGTAAAGGTGGGAAGAGGATAGAGAAAAATGACCTTTCAAGATTTCTATTCAACCTCCTCATCTTCTGTTTTTCTACTCTTCTTAATTTCTTCCTCCTATTCCATAACAACCGTATTTTCCTGGTAACAATAAAAACAATTTTCATGAGTTTTATCTACATCACATGGCAAGCCCATGTATTGGGGGAGAAAAACACACAGACTAAATATCCTCCCTAAAACATGTCCTTTCCTCAGTACTACGCAGCTGTCAATTAAAATAGAAGTATGGTCCCCCTTTCTCCTGTAAACAATGAGGTTTTTCAAGGAAACATAAAGTTTTTCTTCACACATCATATTGCCTTAAAACATGAATCAAAGTAATTTACAAACCACACAGCCTCTCCTGATTATAGAAATTCTAGAGATAGAACAAGTTCATTGTTACTACCTGCAAAACTCTAGGCTCTTCAAAATTAGTGCCTTCCAAGACCTGTAGCACCTTGTCAGTCAATGGGCCAAACAGGTCTCATCACAAAAAGTTACTAAGTCTTACTGCTGATCCACAAGTAAAAGGCAAAACCTGAACTCACATCAGCTCACATTTTCTGTAGCAGTCCTCCAGAGGCAGAAAAAATTACTTATTATACACATGAAAAGAACTGATATTTTTTCCTAATGCCTCATTTCAGAATTTTCTGATTTCTTTGCTATTTAAATATAATTTTGATATAACAGCAGAGTGCATTAGTGAAGGGGAAAATGTTGTATTATAATTACAGGTTAGATTAGCTGAAGAGTAGTGTGCAATTCATAGTGTGGCCTTAGTATCCATTATCTGATTATTTCTTTGCCAGCACACATACACACAAGAACAACTGTGCAGTTTCACAAAATAATTGCAATCTGTTCAAAATACAATAACTTAATAATACCATCCACATAAAGTTTTAGACTGCAAGTGTATTACCTCTGGAAGATTCTGCAGAAGAAAATAAATTGTAATCAAGTAATTATCTAATGAGCTGTTACACAATCCATTTTTCAAGTAGTAAAGAGAAAATCAAGTAAAACAGATAAAACGCTTTTTCTGAAGAGATAAAGAGTTACAGCTTGTATGATAAAATTAGAATTGTGGCAGACTAATAGCTGTTTCAGACTCAAACATTTTATATGAAACTCATAAGATAGTTGTTCCACAATTTGCATGCGTATGAAATTTCATCTACGCTTCTCCAAGTGTGATAGGAACGTTAAGACAGCCTCAAACTGCATCTAAAAATGCCATCAATACATTAGGACACGTAAGAGTAAACTGAGGCGTAAAGAAGTTGCCTGAATTCCTCAGTTTCTGAAGACCCTCTTATTGCATTCAGCAATACATGGAGACCATGACAACATTTCACAGAAATTCCAGCACTCCAGATCCAGATTTTCAGAAGAAGTGAGATTTTCTTACTATTTTGAAATGGAAAAAAGGCTAACATGTCTTGCACAAGATCATTCAGTTAAGGCTAGAGGTATAAGAATTTTTGAGAACCTGATGTGATCTATGCAACTTTCACATGTATTTACAGCTTCACGTTCCTATTAAATGTATTTGACTGTTGGATCCAATATAAATGATTCGTACGTATGCTTACCTAAGGGCATAGATATCATTTCACACTGCATATAACTGTAATAGCAGGATTGGATTTTCAGTGAAAGCAGTGAGAGCAGCAGATATGGGCCACACAATAGAACCAGTAATGCATACCAATACTGGTACCCTGTTCCTGAACAATACATACATGTGCCTCCAAATGTAATGTAATGCACTACACATAAAGACACTTTTACTGGCACTTTTGATGAATCCTGGCTGAGAATTCTGTCTGCTTCACTTTCTTTTCCTTTTTCTTTTTTTCTTTTTTTTTTGCTGGCAAAATTACCATTCTCAAAAAGCTATTTAAAATCCATTCTGAAATTCTTTAACTAAATCACACAGTGCAGACTGTTCAGCTGGGTGAAATTTGTCTTCAGGTGCTTTGACACCAGCTTTCTCTTCCTCATTACTAGCAAGATTCTTTTCTTCTGGAGGCCTACGGATCTGCTGCAAATGATGTCTACCCATAAACACTAGACACTGTAATAGCTCTGACCAGACACAGTACCACTCCCATACATAATGTGTTGGTATGTCACATCCAGCTTGAGCCTGAAGAAAATTGGAATAAAACTTTAATGTCAGGATCATGCAAAATAGTGAGAAAAACTCTAATTCTATCAGTGGTTTGGAGATTCCCTGCTGTCATGTCTGTAAAGAAATTAAATCTTGAACAAAACTTTTGTTCAGACCATATCAAGAGAGAGACCAATAGAGAATAAATCCCAAGTCCATGCAGAATATTTCACCCATGAAGGGTGAGTATTATATTTCTCTCATGAGTGTAAAAGCCCTGTAAGTCATGACTGCATAGGCATGAATGAATTATGAATGTCTTTTGCTTAAGTAAAAGAAGCAGGATCAGCATTTGGAGGCAAGACATTCTATTTATTCTACATAATTCGTGATTTGTTTTAGTTTAAAAGTGTTTAAGCCTGTCAGTTCTACTAGTAAAAAAATGATCAGAGAGAAAAATAGATGGGATTCATTAGAAACACATAATATGGGTTACAGATGATCATAAATAAAGTCGATTTCTGCAGAAGGTTCTCAATTCCTTTTTTCAATGACTGTCAGGCATTCATAAGACTATCTGGTTTCATTCACTACTGCTCTTCTGCATCAAATGAAAGAGGAAACCTCAGATAATATATAAACATGCAGTCATGTGCCATTTAAGACGACCAGAATTATAGATTACAGAAAAACAGAGCATTTGCCTTCAGAAAGTGAATTTCATCATTTGTTCTTATCCTGAATCAGATAGAAAGCCAAAACAACAATGGAAGAATAAAATATTATGAACTGTTTCAACTGAAAGTACTGTAAAGCTACACAGTGCTGGGACCCCAAAGTGCATCCCATGCAGGTTCCCTTTCGAACTGGTGAAACTGGGGTTCAAAGATTTTACATACTTCCCCTCTCTAGTCTCTTTTCCAGACTGTCCTTGTGGTCCAGCTAGGATCTAGGCAGCCTCAGCCCACTTTGGTTTCCCTGTGTTTCATTGCTATGCCATCTGGAGTGACAGGATTCTGTGAAACTTCTTGTTTCCATTCTTCTAACTGAAAATCTTTAAATTCATCAATTCATCTTTCTTTTTTTTTTTTTTTTTTTTCCTTCCCCACAGAAAGCTTTCTGACAGGCATATTTTTCATTTCCAAATTTTCTACCAGAGGGAGAATGACTTAAGAGGAGAGACACATCAATGTTATGAGTCATGAGAAGGAAAGAATAGAAGGGGAAGTGAAGACCATTCATTACAAGGCTAATAAAGATTTCTTTGAAAAGTTTTAAAAATAGAAAAACGGCTTTTTTGTATCTATATTTCAGTGTTTCATCTAACATCACAAAATAAACTTGAGTGAAATGCTAGAGAGCACTCTCTTATCTCCAACATTTTTGAGATATTCATACCAGCTCTGACTGAAATACCCCTTTCAGAATTATTTTAAAGATGTTGGATTTTGATGTTGCCCTGAAAATGAATCACGGCAGTCCCTTGTCTTCCCTTCCCATTCTCCACATGAACTGAGCTCAGGCCCACTCAGTGCTTTGTATGAATCTGTTCTTGCCTTATTGATGCTTGCAGCTGCCCATGTAACCTTACAGTTAGTGAACAAACATAAGTATCTGATCAGCAAGTGGATGAAATTTCACTACAACCTCTGAAGACAATGTCTGTCACTATCTACTTCTAACTAAGCCTATGTAGCATGAGAAGAAAAGTATTGTTCTGCCTTTCCCACTGCTCAGATAACAGAGCAGTCCCTGAAGTAAGATGACAAAAAAAAAAAGCCATTGATCTTTTACAGAGAACTTCCACAGATGATGCTCCAGAGACACTGTGTTGTCAAGATGAAACCAGAGCACAGACGTGAAGTATCTTCTTATTTGATTTTCTTCATCCTCAGAGTCTTCCTGTCCAAATTTAAACACTAGTCAGTAGCTCATGGAGTCCAAACATGGCATTAAGTGGCTTTATTAGCTTTCTATTAGCTTTCACTAAATGTTAATCCCTATTTGTATGAGACAAGCCTGAATTTGAACTCACCTGAATTGCCATAGACTTACAGCCATCTAATGCTGCCGTCTTGCAGTCATCAGAAAACCTGGTATTTCTATTGCCTGGTATTTCTTTAGTCACATGCAGTCAAAGTGTCCAAAGTACTGTATGCTTCAGTGTGAAATGAAAAAGAAAAAAAAAATGGACAAAAAGAACCTGCTCCAGGGACAAGACCAATACAATGAAAAGTAATGGCAATATGCACTTGTGTGAACATAAGCTTTTCAGCTGCCAGCTGATTGTGGGATCAATGAAGTGCTTAAAGAAGAGGAATGTATTTGAAGAGCCACATTTGATGCCTGTATCTCTTGGGCAGAATTGACTCTACTCAATTCTTCATACAGAGACTGATTGCTGAAAAGAAGCTATTATATACCAAGTTGGATGGTTCTGTCTCTTTCCTACTTCTCAGAAGCAGTTCCAGATCACAGTGCTTTTGATTAAAAGGAGGTATTTCTCTTTGGTTAATTGGTTTCTTGTTCTCTCAGAACTTCAAGGAAGAACCAATGAAAATAGTTTTCGAAAGCTCAGTTTTGATTCCATGTGTGTCATGGGTAGCTGCAACAAAAAATCTTCTGCACTGAATCTTCCAGCATGCATGGAAAAAAAAAAAAAAAGAAAGAAAGAAAAAAAAAAGAATAAGTCAATCTAGATTTCAGAAGACTGTTTTGTATATTGTTAGGAGTGCAAGAACGTACAGAATTTTTAAAATTACCTTTTAAGCTCAACAAAATGCAACCAAGCACCAGGAAAATGGGTCCAATCCATCCACAGTTCATTTAGTAGGCATACTAACGCAGAGGAAAATATCATCATCAAAGGGTAGGCAGAGAATATGGCTAAAAAGGGCCTCAGAATATGTGAAGAGTCTCTAAGTAGCCAAAGGATTAGAAACATACAGGAGAAGGATCAGTGTTAAATGTAAACTGTTCTGATCACAGTTTCTGTGGGCTCTGGGAAACTGGAAATCACTGGAGCAGAATGGGTTCTGGTCATCTCTCCTTTTTCAAAAGTGGCCTTCATTGAAAGGCTAAGTCTGGCAGTATGATGCCACTTGGCAGTTTTCTGTGGATTTTGATAGCAAATAGGCTTCAGATATCAATGATATCAGTAAATCATAAACAGTAAATTCAGTCCTTTACACGTGGTATTTTCAGATAGCTCTAATATCTGTTTTAAGGATTTAAGCCATATGAGGGAAAATGTTAAAGGTAAGATGGACTGAAACTTTGAGATTCTTCTGTTTTCACTGCCTAAGAAACTTGTAAAAGTGAATTTCTTAGTAGTTTCTCAACATCAATAGACACAATGAAAGTATCTTCACATTTTGGTGGAAACAGAGTTCAAACATTTTTTAGCACTCTAGTCCTCCAAAAGATTCTGGGACTCAAAAGTACTGTGTGAACTCCACATAAAATTTTGATAGCCAGTTTTTTGGGTTTTTTTTGGTGCCAGTATGGTCTGTGTCATCTGAGATTTTTAAAACCAATAAAGTGGGTTAGGAAGGGCCACACTATTAATGCCTAGGGCTTGAAGACTCATCTGCTTTAGCATTTTTTTCTGGTGAATCAGTCTCACCACTGTGCTTAAGAAAATGCTGGCTTGTGGTGACCTGAGAAAACACAGGATCATTTACAGCAATTAGACTTCTTCCCCGAATGCACGGAAAGCCAAAGGATTTGTTTTTCTTTCAAATAAAGCAACTTCTGTCAGGAGAAGGGAATGAAAAGGGAAAGAGTGTGAAATGGAGTAAGTGAAAGGAACAGAGACAAACCCAGTTCCACAGTCACACCATTTCCATTTTAACTTTTGTTTGTGGTGATGAATGACAGTCATTTTGATAGATCTGTGAGGCTCTGGTACATCTTAATATCTCATCGTCATCATTCTCAGAATGGCAGCTAGGGCATTTTTAAGATAAGTATCTGGTTTTCAATACCAGACCATTCCCAGGATCCCCCAGTGCTTTTGTTCCGTGACATTTCAGTCTGAGAAGCTGGATGCCTGGCAGAAACGACTAACAGATCAGGGAGAGCTCCTGCTCTCTGTTTCAGTTTGCTGCAGTTGACTAACGAGGGTCTTGGATTTGTGTGTTTTCAAGACCACTATGCTCTTCACAAGTTGGTGAGATGCTATTAGTTTGGAAACTTACACTGAACAAAACTGGGCATGTTGTATTGTTTGCAGAAAATTAATTAATTAATATGATTTATATAAATTTAGGAACTGTTTAGAAGGCTTCATTCTCAGTGCAACATTGAATATTAGCTTAATATCTTGTCAGAAATTAATTATATCCCCAGATAGGAAATTATACTCACCAGCAGCAAAATGGTTCTTACCATCAATTCTGTCAGAAGTAGGGAAAAATTAACTATATTATATTTTGCATGGATTATTTAGCTGTGCACAGGCAATTAGAATGAATATATATGCATCTATGGAGTGGTGCTCCCCAGGGGTCTGTTTAGGGACCAGTGCTCTACAACATCTTTATTAATGACATATACAGTGGGTGCACCCTCAGGAAGTTTGCTGATGACACCAACCTGAATGGTGCATCTGACACAATAGAAGGAAGAAATACCATTCACAGGGACCTGAACAGACTTAAAAGTGGGCATGACAATCTAATGAAATTCAGCAAGGCCAAGAGCAAGGTGTTAAACTTGGGCTGGAGCAATACCAGATATATATATATAATGGAAGAAGAACACATTAGGAGCAGCTCTGCAGAGAAGGACTTGGAGATCCTGGTGGACAACAAGCTGGATAGGAGCAGCAGTGTGCTTTTGTAGCCTGGAAGGTCAACTCTATCCTGGGCTGCATTAAAAGAGGAGTGGCCAGCAGGACAAGGGAGATGACTGTCCTCCTCTGCTGTGCCCTTGTGAGGCCCCAGCTGGAGTAACGTGTTCAGGCCCAGGGCCCTCAGCACAAGAAGGATGCTGAGCTGTTGGAGTGGGTTCCAGAGGGGGTCATGAGAATGATCAGAGGGCAGGAGCAGCTCTCATATGAATAAAGGAACTGGGCTGTTCAGTCTGGAGACGAAAACGTTCAGGGGAGATCTCAGAGCTTGAAGAGAGAGAGACTGACTTTTTACATGGTCTGATAGTAATAGAACAATGGGGAATGGCTTTAAACTAAAAGAAAGGAGACTTAGGTTTGATGTTAGGAAGAAATTCTTTAGCCAGACGGCGGTGAGATGCTGCCACAGATTGCCCAGAGAAGTTGTGGATGTCCCATGCCAGGAAGTTTTCAAGGCCAGGCTGGATGGGGCTTGAGGCAGACTGATCTAGTGGTTGGCAACCCTGCCCACAGCATGGAGCTGGAACCATGAGGGTTGTTCCAAAAGTAATGCCTCCTATTTTATTGTGTTGGCCCACAGCATCAGAAGCCGATGTTGGTAGTTGAAGTTAAACCTTCCCACAAACATTCCCATACAGTTTATTGCTATATGACAGATGGCAATAGAAGGGCCATCTGACAAAATGGCATCTGACATGGAAGTACATATGAAGCAAGAGTGTGTAATTGAATTCCTCCATGCAGAAAAACTTGCTCCCATTGACATCCATCAATGGTTGCTGAACAGTTATGAAGACTAAACTGTCAATGTGAGTACAGTGAGGGACCAGGTGGTGCACTTCAGCAGAGGTGACAGCAGCAGTGGCTCATCTGTGCTGGTGCAGATTTTTAGACACATGGCATACAGGATCGTGTTCATCGCTGGCTAAAATATTAAGGATTGTGTGGGAAAATAGTCTTTTATAGCTGAGAATTTGCTCTATCAAACACTGTTATTTTGCTCTTTGTATCTGCTGTTGTTTACATAGAAATGAAGAATAACTTGAGGAGTGACCAATGTAGCCATTCTATGATTCTACGATCGTTTGAAAAATGTATAAATATATGAAGTAAAAAGGGTTCTAATTACGTTAATTCTAACAATGATGAACATAGTTACAGGGAGGAATAAAAGAAAACAGGAGCCTTTCACTAAGGACAAATACAATTTAAATCCATTAATAGAAAGTGAATGAAGAAATGGGTTTTTTGACCAGTATTCAGATGCTATAAAATACCTTTGATCTAGTCTATAACCATTTCGGTCCCCTCCTTCCACACATCAACATCTTCATAATAATAATTAGTGCAAAATCAGATGCATATTCCATGTCAGGAATAACTCACAGTTATATCTGGTTTACTATCATCAGTTCAAAATTCAGTTAACATTTTGCATTCAGAGTCACATCGTTCATAATCTCTTGGAGTCAAAATTCACTTCAGTTCTGCATTTGATTCATGGCTCCTATGGCGTTCTCTGTTGTGGAAATGCCAAAGTACTCCCTGCCATACACTTGTTGCCCAATTAACATAAACCTTTACAGAAGCAGAAATGAGAAAAGCACATACAAAAATAAATCATCTATTTTGTCTTTTATGGATACGAAACAATCAAAGGAAATCATTTGAAAGCTGCTATTTAAGAGGACAATGCGTCAGATTAAAACATCAGCTTCCCTCTATCTTTGTTTTGTTTTATGAATGCATATAAAAAGTACTATAGCTGATCAGTTTAGGCTTTTTTTTGCAGCTGCACAGCTCGCATGCAGTCATATACTTAACTCATCACCTCTTCCCACCTTGCTTGGATGAGAGTTAACTTCACTATAAAATTCTCCTAGGTACCATGAAAACTGTACAGCTGGGCTCTAAACTGGCATTTCAATTCGAGTTTACAACTGCCAAAAATGAACTGTGGATTTAGCCCAGGGACTAAAATGGAATAAGCACAGACCAGGGAACTTTGATGTCCTGATGCTCCTATTAAAATTTTTATTATGTCTACTTTAGGTGTTTTATTCACTCATGCCAATAATAATTAGAAATAAATATTGCATATATCTTATTCCAGTGTTCACAGCGTTTTAGTGCCATTTCTCTGAAACATCAAGCAAACGCATCTTATCCTTGCCTGTGTAATCCATCCTTTTGTTTTGACTCACTAATCTCTGCCTTTTTTTGGTAAAGACAATGTCCTTTTAATCACATTGTCATGGAAAATGCTTTCCAGTAAGAAAATTCTAAAACTTCAAAAGAGTCATTAATTATTGCTTCCTGCATAGATATCTCTCAGCATCAATGGTCCGATTTTGGTTCCCATAAATTCCATGTCAGGAATTAACAGCTTTCTGTTGAAGAAAGACTTTTCTGTGCTTTTAGGGTGCATCCAATGGCACGACAGATCGGGTACAAATACGCACAACTATCTCCAGAAGAACAAATGCATCTAAAAAGATTAAGATGGTATTGTGCTAAAAGAAATGCCGGGAGTGCTGCAGGCATCTTAGCCTAGCTTCGCTGCCTCACAGGAGAGGGAGGCAATTTAGGTGCAGCATCAAGTGGGGACATGCACCTATCAGTTGAGGTTTGCTCACAGTTTTGGAGCCAGATCTTTGTGTGCTAGCTCAGGGGTCTCTGCACTGTGTCCCATTAACAATGTTTACATAAAACTTAATGTACAAGGTGACAAAAAACAAGCTGATTTCCAACAACTTTTGGCAGTTATCCTGATTATGGGGAGAGATAAAGCAGACTAGGTGAATGGTTTGCTTCACCACTTACTTTTTCAAAGAGCACGCACTTTCTCCTGAAGTAATTAGCATCAACATTGAAATACAAAATGTTTGAGAAAAAGTTACTTTAAAATTATTGTTATACTGTAAAACTATCCTCCCTTGAATATCACCTTGATCAGATAGTGGGCAGGACTAGGGAGACTGAGAATGAATGAATCATATCTTGTTGAGCTCTGCAACAGCAATTTGATGCCTCTGAATAGCACCTGCCCTGCATATTAAAGATATACAGGTCTTTTCAGTTTCTGCAGATTCCTTCAGGGGAGGGAAATGCAGCAGAGGCAATACCTGAAGAAAAGAACAGTAAAAGGAGTTTGTCATCTCTAAGTGGAACCAACTTTTGGATTTGCATGATAATCTAAAATCAAACAGGAAAGGAACACTGGTAGTCACTGCTTCAATCCATAAAGGTCCTTAATGTGCTAATTCCTTCTCATTTTTTCTTCCACTCCCCTCTCCTTTTTTTTTTTCTTTTTTTCTTTTTTTTCTGGGAGAGATTCTCTCCATTGCAATGCTGCACAGAGCCTCTCATTTCTACTTGACTAGCATAGGAGCATACTTCACACAAATATTCTTGCTGATTTTGATTCAACACAAGATCTTAAACACAACAATGAGAGTTCCTTTGGTATTCAATGCACATCCCTAGAATGATTAGGTATGTAGGAAATATAAAAAGTACCAATGCCAAATCTATTCCTATTCACTGCAATTTCTCTCACAAAACAAAAATGTATGACATATTGCCCTGATGGGAAGTCCAAAAGAGTTTTGCTGAACTCAGCAAATGTGAGGCACATGATTACAAAGCCAAATAGGTTCAAGGAGATGGATAACACATCGAGCAGAGGCATAGAGGTTAGAGTGTTCGAAGTCAAAATGCAGTCTGCTTGCACAGTTTGACCTATGGATGAAGAGCTCCATAAAGGTTCTCCAGTGGGTGGGATAAATTGAAAGTGGAATTGCTATCAGAAAATGCAGAACTGATAGATCCAGGAGAAAAGAGGTAAAGATCTCCCAGAAGTGACTGTTAGCTTGTGTAAATAAAGCACTTTTTATTGTTTCCTGCCACATTGTCTTTGTGGTGAGGTATTCAATTCTTTTCTAAACACACTGAAGAATTTTGCACAGATTAAAATGTGCAGAATTTTTCAAGTGCAAAATTAAATTTGAATTCTGGTTTTCAAGCACTGCTACTGAAAGAAAAAAAAAGTTCTAACTTCCATTTTAATGAGCCACTGACAATTTTTCCACTCCATTTAGGTTTTAGCACTTCTTTTTTTACAAGAAGTTATTCTAGCTGATGGGAGCAAAGAAGGCTCTTGCTCATCCACATATTCCTAGTGGAACTGCCTCTCTCAAGCTTTAGATCAGTGCAAAAATCTTAGAGAGAAGCCTCATAAAAGCAAATTAAATACCTAATTCCTTCTCCATCTACATATGCGAGTGGGAAACAGACACATAAAAAGATTCAGCGTGTGGTGACATTTACCACAATAAGAGTTTACAGCAGTCTTGTTTTAGGGTTCCTTGTGTGAGGACAAAGAAGTCTGTAAAATAACGTGTGCTTTTGTGCAGTAAGTCAGAAACACTACTACTGCCATTCACAACACTGCTCAATAACCACTTACAGAGCAGGAGGACCGACAAGTTGCTGAGAGACATCTCACCTTTTCAGGACGGTATCCCTCTTGATGGAGTGTTTAATCTTTCTATTGGATTGTAGGTGAAAAAATGAGCTAGTATTATTCTGGAGGGATTATATTATGGTTTACTAAATTTAAAGGAAAAAAAATCATAAGGACAGAATAACTCACTTGGATAGCCTCAGCTGCATGGGTTTATGCTACGCAATATTTTAATACATTACTGAACAATTATGGGAATAGCTTCATTGAATTTAGTGGGATTATTCTTTTGAATAAGGATTCAGCTCACGCAGTAGGGGGTTACAAATCTGGTTCATAATTTATAAGGCTGTAGATTGGAACATGACACAGTTAATATACTGTAGCCTGAAGTTCTGGTGATTAAAAAGACACACACTTAAGCAGAAATAATCAGAAAAAGAATTCTTAATTAGAAATTTATGTGGCTATCAGCAAATCACTTTGAGATTCTTTGTCATTGAGGAGTATTATATAAATGCAAATTTCTTTCATGGAATTAATTTAATTTATCCATTTTTATTTTTAAAAAAACAGGATTTTTATTGTATTTTGGTACTAAATACAAAGGGGCAAAAACATCTTTGTTGTAAGCTTTTGAAAATAATAGAGTTAGAACACAAATGAATCTGACCCTGTATAGCTATTATGCATTACTGAAAACAGAAAACAATACAATTCCACCATAGGAAATACATTTTTCTTACCTAACCTAAGCTTTGTGCCTTCATCACGCTTCCAAATACTTAGTTTCCCTCTACTACTGATTTACAAATGTGTCTCTGATAATTGAAAAAGTTTTTTGTTGTTTTTGTATGTTTCTTTTGTTTTCTAAAAAAATGGTTAGCTCATTAATTGACTCAAGCCTATAAAATAATTTCACCAAGTTCTTTTCTATATGAATATATTTTCTCTTAAGGCTTTCCTGGGTTAGAAGAATCAGATGCTTTGCTGAAATGTAGACAATACACAAGAATTTAAATCAACAAAGAGTAGAGAGGAGAGTTTGGGTGGTTTTGTTTTGTTTTGTTTTCCCTACACTTCAAGACAAGGCATTTGAAATACAAAGTGTTAGAGGCATAGAGATGAATAAATGATCTTTGCAAGACAAGGAAGTGTATCCAAACTGACGGCATTAAGTTCTATTTTGTACTAATACTCAAGAGAAGGACCAAAACACGTGATTATTACTAATGCTGCTTTTCTGCATTTATTCTACCTAAGTTGGTAACTTGTGTGGTGGGTCTTAGCCTCAGATGTTAGCAGTTTCTGACAGATGTAGCAAGATCAGCCCAGCACCACACAAAAACAAGTGAATGTTCAAGGACACTAAGAGCTAGAAGGGACTTAAGGATGCTGGCCATATACTGCAATGCCTGTTACCATAACAAGCTCCTCATTCTGGCTGAGCATGAGGAAATGAAAAAAAAATTGTTTTTCTGGAAAATTTTGCATTGACTCTTTTGATGGTATCTCTCTTATCCTCAAAGCTAAAAATAGAAACAACTATCCCAACGCAGGCCAAAGTGTGAGCACTGCTGCAAGACATCACATGCCTATAACACTGGATAATGCTGGCACTCTCTGCAGAGCGCACCCGGTTACATTTTTCACACATTTCCCCTACCTTTAGCAAAGCATTATTAAGATCTCTTCAAAATAAAAGCACTCGGAGAAGAGATCTGAATAAGCAGAGCAGAGGGCAGTGCTTTGGCTCAGAAGACAGAGGAGCAGATTTCAATCAAGAATACAGTAAAGAAAGCATGAAGAGGAGTTTATGAAGTACCTGAAGTACATCTTGAAGTACAAGTGGGGAGCAATTTTGGAACAAATCTTGTGCATTTGGTAGCACAGTGTACTAGAAAGCACTTTCACATCAGATATCACCCTGATGTTTTCTTTCACATCCCTTGGCATTCTGTAGCTGCTCCAAATCAGAGTAAACTGACACCAGTCTCCTACACAAACAGTTTTAGCAGTATTGGCTAGAATATCCCAAATCAGAAACAGGGATCTCTGTTCAGGAGGCAGCAAACACACACCCATACACACCCTTAAGATTCACACCTGACTTTTGAAACCCAAATCAGAAAATACTTATTCTCTGAATGTGTTCCACAAATGTAACAGTTACAATTTTAAACAAAAAAACAAATGGCAATAGATGCACAAGTAGAGATGATACAAGGCTTTTATGGTTACATTCATGCATTGACGAACAAAGGCAGTAATGAATGTTCCTGTGGAGGCTGATTATTACTGTTTACCTCAAAGAGAATTACGATTCAAATGATAATAATTAAATTCTCTACCACTGGAGATTGTCTTGAAGGAACGGAAAAATAATCCCAATAGACATTCAGTGATGTATATTAGATCTGGAATGACAATGAATTACCACTGAGTCTTTGAAAAGAATGACCAAAGCATTTAAGGATGACTCTCCTGAATTCAATAAGCAATTTCCAGGTGATTTCATTAGATAATGAGAAATTCTTATGTATTAAATTATCAGAAGATCCTAGTTAAAGAATAAATAATGGCAGGTACTAACAGTACAACATGTGGGAAGCATTTACTTTCAATCCTAAAAACAGATCCAGGACCCTGACTTTAGGAGCACCTGCACTGCATCAAATTATGGTGTGAGATCTCAGTTTTATAGACTAGATATCACTGACAGATATTTTCTGTTTTCAAGCTCTGTGGATGATTTTCTTTGTGCTGCGTTTCTAATTTATTAATTGTTTGAAATGTGTACTCTAAAATCCCCAATAATGTCTTGAATTATTCTTTCCTACCTGCTTTATTAAATCATCCGGTTTAAAGTAGGTAGGTAAAAGAGGTAAATCAGGGATGTGGCTCTGAAGAGGCTCTCTACTATCAACCACTTAAAAGTGCATCTGAGATGGATCCTTACTAGAGTCCCTTTAGAAGCACCAATGCTGCATCAGGGAGGACACAAATCCAGGCAGCTGCTAACACTTAGCATCAACTTCATTTGAGAACATAAAAACAGTGTAAAGAAGTCAAACCAAAAATCCATCTGGCTCAGTACTATTCCTCCAACACCAAACAACTGTATACAGTTAAGGACACAGATACATTAGGAAGAGCCTAAGTGTACCATGACAATTTGGTATCATTTTTTCATTTTCTGGAAAAATTGAAGCTCAAGAATTTCCTGCTCTACAGATCACTGACGTGTTTAATATGCCCGATAGATTTTTATTCCATGAATGGGTCTGATTTCAATTTGAACGTGTGCATGTCTTCAGCATTCCTGACATTCCATGAGTATGAGCTCAATAGTTTAACTGCATGTTGCAATGACTTTCTCTGTTTGTTCCAACCTGCCCCAGGCTGGTTCTATCTGCTGTCCTTGAGTGATCAGTTGCTCCCTCTTCCTCCTTCTCTAGCCATCCATGATATTGCAAACATTGCTTGTTTATTTTTCAGGCAGCGTCTCCATTTATTTAATGTGTCAAACCATTTCATACTCTATCACCATCCATCCTCTTTTAGAAACATGTTGGCAAGCAACACAGTTCTCACCAAAGTCACTAACTGTTGATTATATAGGTAGTAGGTGCATAACCTAGCACACAGTGTCAACAGAATTATGCTTCACTACACCACACTTCAGTAACTCTTCAGTAGATTTTATTTCCTCATCTACTTCTGCAGTCAACTCAACAGCACTGGTTGAATGTATGGCAAAAGCCTCTTTGAAATGTTCATTTTGGGAAAAAACCTTTTTAGGTATTCATTAGAGATTTTTTTGTGGGGTAAGAGGAAACACATTTCCATATCTATCAACAACTACTACGAAAAAAAAATGTGACACTGTCACGGATCCGACAATGTACTTAAATGGATACATATAACCTCCTGTTATAGGTATCCTGTGAGAGGGGAAAATTCTTGGGGCTTCTTTCCATAGAGAATACTTCTGTCTTACATGTGGTCTGAAGACCTCTGCAAAAACTAGGTCCTTGTTTGAGAAAAAGTAAGTTCAATAAATGACTATACAAGGCACACGCTTTTTTCAAGACACAGAGAATTAGATTTATTTTACAGACCAGAAAGTAACAGAAAAACAAAAGAAGAAATTAGAAATAATTATCTGCACACCCAATAGGTAAAGAAACTGAAAAAATCTAGAAAGCTTTAGGTTACCTCTTGGTTTACAATTTCTGATTTATCTAAGCAGTGTTAACTCTGAGACTAAGGCAATTAGAAGTTTTTAAAAGCTCTTCTGAAAATTGATAGTACTGAGCAATCTGTGCTGGAAAGGTAAGAGAATTCCTGTGCATAAATCTAGAAATAAGGATATATGGGCAGCAACATCTGCCCATTATCTGGAATAGGATAAGATTCAAAACAAAACCAACCAAACAAACAAAAAAAAGCAAAAGCAGCAGGAAATGTTAGCTATAAAAGCAATACAATCTAGTTTTTTCCTGACTAAGGGAAAGACATCATTTAACTTCATTGGGTCTTGGTTCTGGCACTAAGTTGCATTATGTGGGCCAGATGTAAGGAATTGATTCCCCTCAGGGTGAAACTGGAGAAGCAGATGGCTGTTTCCAGCAAACTCATTGCAAGCCCTAGGAAAAGTCTGTCTGTATTTCCCATGAAAAGTAAAATTTCACTGGAAGTGAGAACATCTCTAAAACCAAAGCATTCTTTTAATGGCTCAGAAAACAATAACTTACTTACTATCCCATCATGCCCAAAGGTATTAAACATCTTATGCTGGATTTGCTCCTTTGCTCAGTTCCTTCTGTAATTCAAATGGTAGATGGTCTCAACTTTTGTACTGAGGCACACTAATGCCTTCCTAATATCTCAGCGTTATGGTGTTCAGCCTGCAGAGCGTGTTTAGTTCTACATGTGTAAATCCCATTTAATTCAATGGCCAATTGTTTGCTCAAATAACTCGCTGAATCTAAGTCATTTACATCTACCAATAAAAAGCAACAAGAAGTTTTCATTCTCTCATTTTGGTCCCGAATGTTAATTTGTAACTTGGCAAAAGGACTGATACTAGGAAATATGGTGCTTGTACTATCGCGTTACCCTTTGCTAAACAGAAGTTGGAAAGTCTCAAGTAACAGAATGGCATATTTTGAATTTTGGCTGCATTTTTCTTCTCCTGTTCTCACTGATGGTTTACAAACACTGTCTGTATTAAGGCAGCATCTTAAAGTGTCCTTCTGTATCAAAACCATATTGGAAAAATCTCTATGCTCAGCTGTTCTGTGCTTGCTGTATGGAGATCACCTTAATAACAATCAACAGAATGTATGTTGAAAACAGATCATGGTAGAGAGCAACAGCTTGTGGTGCTGTGTTTCCTAGCATATTCTACAGGCCTGCTTTTGCAAGTCCAGGTTGTGACCAGGCTACGAGAAGAATACGAGGCACCCTCAGGGAAGAAATATTTTATTCAAAGATGTACTGCTGCTAAAATAATAGCAGAGGGGATACTGGGAATTGCCAGCCAAGGAAATTGCCATTTATTATAAAAAAGTCCGCAGAATATATTGCTTTTTGAAATTGTGCTACTATAAAATATCCTCTTGAAGCTCGCTAAAGTGAGATCTAATTTAAGGCATGTCACTGCATCCTTACTTTACACTGTTCTCTGTAGGTGTTATAGCATGAGTTACAAAAGATCACAGGTTGCCATCGTATTTCTCTTATGACTAACAATACAGCTTAAAGAAAAAGAAAGGAAAACTTAACTTTGATATTCATTTTCCCTGGGGTTTCCAAAAAAACCCACCACCCTGTAAATGTTATTTTCACTATCTTGAGTTTTATGTCCTTTACACCTAAAAACAAAAGGAAAATGTTACACTGTATAAATAGGATTTCAGTGGCAACTTTGGGAAATATTCCTATTATCTTTGTATCAATTGCAGAAAAGACAGTTCAAGATCCATCTTTCTGTCTGCTTAGGAAACTGTCAATTCATGCAAGACTGCATGTGTGGAGTAGTTCTGTGTGTCTCTTCTTTCCTGCAGTTCCCAATGCAAGGGACAGAAAAGGCTTGGCAGTCTTCAGGATAATGGCATTTCTCCAGATGCCAGATCAGAATCAGTTAAACATTAAGTGGATAAAGATGATTCATTATCTTACCACAGCTAGATCATAGTGCAAAAGTAGTCTGTAATGTGTGACTGTTAATTCTATTCAGTTGGCATAAGTATCTACATTTTCATATAGTTCTACTGAATTTTCTCGAGTAGTTGACATCATGGGTGTGGCTCTTCTTCAGCCATGGGACCAAACAGTATTACCTTATCATTGGCCAAAGTGCATTTAGCAATGGCCTCATCAAGAAAATTATTTGTCTACATAAGAAAGATTTGCAGAGTCTAGCTCTTGCTCAACCTAGCAAAACTCTTGACTTTTATCTCATCAGAGACAGTTAGGATGAATGGTTTTTACCCAATGAAATGAATGGAGGCTTGATATTGGTCTTAAACAAGAAAATACCTGAAGCTTCTGAGAACTCAGAAACAATACACAGAAAACAACACAAGGCCACAGGTAACACATTTTGGTTTGCTTCATTTTTTATAAATAGCGTTATAGCTCAAAGAGGACTTGGGCTGACATTAATTTGCTCTGTCCTGTAGGTAAGGTTACTTCAAGGTTTCTTTCTGCTTTTCATTTTCTCTTACCTTTCTGAGAAGTGACATTATTTACAGATGAATTCTCCATACCTGGTCTCACTCCTAGAATGATTGTTTTTTTTCATCAATGTAGATTAAAATCTGCTCACCTATCTTGATTTATAGGAGAGAAGAATAGTTCCCAATTGCTAAAAATGGGATATTTATCCATATTTTGCTCAAAGATTACTCAGATACACCTACAATTACAAAATAATCCCTTCTATAGAACTGCTGTATGCTGAGAAAAAATCCTCAAGCTAGAGAAGGGAACAGCCAAAGCTATATGATTCTGCAGTTATAACAGTTGAGTTTACGGTCAATCAAAATGCCCATTATTTTACTCTTAAAGTTTTAGGACTGCATGATACTCTAGGCATGTAAGAATAGTATAGCACTGGCATTTTAGGTTACTGCTATGCACTGGTTTAAACTTCACTGAAAATGTTGACTTTATTTAGAATGAGAGAGAAGTTAGGTACATTTTTGCACTGAAAGGTGAATGCAAGGCTGATGGAAAAAAAATGAAGGACTGACATAAAGAAAAGCATTTTGGAGTATTATTTTATTTGAAGGAAAGTATGAGCAGTGATGAAAAGTGACCTCAAACTGAAAAATAGTGAAGAAGATGAGAGATGGAGACAAATTTTAACATCTTCATCAATGACCTGGATGAAGGGACAGAGTCCACCCTCACCAATTTTGCTGATGATACAAAGCTGGGAGGAGCAGCTGACCCATCAGAAGGCCGTGCTGCCAAACAAAATCTGAACAGGCTGCAGAGTTGGGTGGGGAAGAGCCTGATGAGGTTCAACAAAGACAAGTGTGGAGTTCTGTTTTAGTAGGGAGCTGGACTAGATGATCTCCACATACTCTCCAGCCTTACAATTCTGTGATTCTGCGAAAAGTCTACCACTATCTAGACTAATATTAACGGTCTGGCCTTGACATAAAGTAGAAAATGTAAGTTAGGATGCTGGCTGAGAGTGTTGGTGCTGTGGCCTGGAAAAATTAACTTTAGAAAGCTGGATTTCTCCTGTGTTACAAATTTGCACTGCTGGTCTTTAAAAATAAACAGAAAGAAAACATTAGGTGGAAGTACAGTCTTCGTCTAGAAAAATAGCATTTGAACATATTATTATCCTTAGTGCAGTATCCTGATTGCAACTGAATTGATTCCAATTGCAAGAAACTAAAACTGTAGATGTCATGACATCATTAAGCAAAACAATAGAATTATTGTTCATACTGTCAGAGATCCATCTTCATCACAAATGCCAATCTCAGACAACTATTTTTAATGGGAGATTTAACAGATGTTTATCTTAATATTCCAGGAGTTGTTAAATTTTAGTATTTCTAGATTTTGATGTGGAATTTCCCAGTGCAAGAAACACAAATATATTTGTATGTAATATTTATCTAGAGATGGATCCTGTGGATTCCAACATATTTCAGCAAAATTAACGTTCCAAAATAAGAGACACAACTAGACAGGGAGGAAGCGCTGAGAACAACTTTCAAGGTGTGACAGATTGTGCACTGAGGAATAGGAACATATGACAGCAAGTAAAATAGGAAAAAAAAAAAAAGTTTTTTATATGTTTAGAGCCTCGGAGAAACAGGCAAAAAGCTAGAACTCAGCAGCTGCATTTTAAAGCCCAGATGTTGTAGCAAGAAGAAGCAACACCTAATAGGAAGACAGGATGATCAGAGCTAGAATCTCCTGTGCATTTTCTCAAAGGGTCAGGGAGCTGAAAAATACTGAAAATTTGAAAAATACTGAAAGGCTGATTTTACTCCTCCTTCCTTGCTCAGGAACAGGAAAACCACATTGATTAAGTAATTTTGTTACGTCCAGGAAATACCTATTCCTGACCCTTTCTCATTAGGAACACTTCAGGAGACCAAACAGAGGGAGCGCAGTGAGGTGGTAGGTGATGCATTTCAGCAGTGGTGAATGGCCATACACAGGTGTCACACCATGAAATGAAGAGTGACTCAATAAGCTCATTCAAGTGAATTGGGAGATTACAAACAGGGAATGGCACATGGATATCATGCTTGGAACAGCACGCATATCAGCGTCAATGCATTGGAAATGATGGTGGCAATGTTGGAATATTGCCATGTTTGTACCAGGTTGGTTTCACAAGTGTTCACAACACAGGAACAGAAGGAACACCATATTCAAGTTTGCCGGGATTTACTGAACCAACATGAAGTTGAAGGTGATGGTCCTGAATCATATCATTACTGGTGAGGAGACATTGTGTCACCACTATAAGCCGGAATCAAAATGGCAGTCTATGGAGAGATGACATGAATTCCCTATCAAATAAAAAGTTCAAGATACAGACCTCAATAGGTAAAGTGATGTGCGCTACCTCTTGAGATAGAAAAGGGGAGAGCCTTCTGGATATTTTCTAGAACCCAGACAAGCAATCAAGTCTAACCACTACATCATGGTGCTGACCAATCTTAAGGCTCAAACTTCCAGAGTCAAGCCAGAGAAGACGACAAACTTTCTCTTACAGCATGATAACGCCAAGCCGCATCCCAGTTTCAAGACTGTGGATTTCATCGCCAATCTTGGCTGGACTGTCCTACTACAACCACTGTACAGTCTGTTCCGGACACCTGATTTCCACCTGTTCAAATGCTCTGCAACATTTTCCTAGCAACAATGCTGTAATAGCAGCTGTGAAACAGTTGGTCACTGCTGCTGGTACAGATTTTTATGAGTGCAGAATGCCGGCTGTTGTTATCACTGGTGAAAATACTCAGCTAATGGTGATGTGAGAGTACTGAAATTCATATTTCAAACTTATTTAGTTACCTATCCTCCATTTTAAAGTTGATGACACAGTTTTGAGTGTATTAAATGAGTGGGTTCTGAAAGCTCTAGAGCTAAGTAAAATCTTCTTAAGTCCTGACTACTTGCTATTTCTGTAGTTCCTTCAGTGTAAGCGTGCATGGATGCACATGTATTTTAACCCAAAACCACATATGAATTTACTTTGTGAGTATGAACCCCTGATGTTGTTATCTGAAGTCCAGGAAGAAAACTCTAACTCCAGTGTGGTGTTAGAAAGTGGCATTCCTTTATTCCTTACGATTCGTAACAGGCAACTTGACAAACAAATGTGCTCTCTCAGAGTTTAGGTTCTACATTTAAACAATTAAGATATACACGTGCAGTACACTGGCATACATATCCATTCTTTTCCAAGAACTCATTAATATATGTGAATATCCCCCTGCATATGCACGTACGCCCAATTACTTTATCCCTACTTATCCATCATCATCTTCATCACTGTGACTTTTGGCTGATTTTTATATGTTTTTCCCCAGTTCGTCAAATTTCCATTGCTTGTTAGGCCATAATGAGCAACTTTCAAAACAGTATATATGAAGTCTGAGAAAAATGCCCTTGCATCTGCTGAAATGCAAAGATCATTCGTCTATTACAACTCCATTGCTTCTTGTGAAGCTGAAGTAAGAGAAAACAAGGCTGTTCACATACCAAGCAGAGTTAAAATGGAAAGCTTTAGAATTAGCATTCATTAATTCCTTTTGCTAAACTAATATATGGGTCCTTAAACTAATATACTGATCCCTATTGCTAAACAAACCAGCCTATATGAATAGTATTAATTATAAAACTAAACCCTGCTGAAGTTCAATAGCTCAAATTCCATGTTGAGACACAGAAATGACATGTCAAAGAAGACAGTACCATCTATTATATCACGATTTTCAGTGACTAAAATTGTTCTTTGTCAGGTTTGCTTTAGGAAATGAGAGGTGGGAGCTTCATGCTTTACAACCACTGCAAAACTTTTTTTGCAATTTTTTCTTTGTTGGATTCATACAAAGACTGAAATACATCTGAAAAAACATCTACTGAATATAATGTTTCAGATGTAGATCTGCTGCTATTGTGTCATATCTTAAGCTGATTTTGAACAACTTCTTTCAGACATAGATCAGAGAAAAAAAACAAGTAGGTAGTTTAGGAGAAAAAAGCAAAGTGAGACATCCTTTTAAGTTTGCCTTCATTGTTAGTGGTGAGGACTGAGCTCAGATGAAAGATTCTACTTTTTAGACCATGCATCTTCTTGGTGTTTGAACTATCTGAGCACTAAGGATTCTTACCTTGCTGCTGCAGGGATTTTTTTTCTTCCACTGACCTATCGTGCTGAGTTTCAAATGTTGATGTCTTCCTTACTGAGACAAGAATTTACACTGTCTTTCTTAAAACTGATTTACTCCACAATTTGCATAAAAAGGGAAAATGTTCTAAGACAATGAGTATCTGCAGTACACTGCAGAATGAAGTGATGAAGACAAAATTAAACTGCAGTCCATGACATTTTTAATAGTTTAATTAATGTTAATGGTTTTTTAAGTTTAATTACTTTTTAAGCTAGTCTGTACTAACATTAATGAAATTCCAGTTTCTTAAGAAAAAAGCAAAGTAAAAAAACAAGCAAAAATAACCCCACAAACAATCATCAAGAAAAGATGAACTAAGGAATTTCTTTCTAGAAGGAAACTGGTTCCTCATTAAGGACATTTTTGATTTTGTCCTTGCAAAATACTGCACTAATTTTTAAGGCTTCTAAAAACTTCTAAAAATACTACAAATTGAGCTCAGTTCTAGAAACCTTTGAAGCTTATCCCTTACTACTAATGATTCCAAAAGTAACAGTGGAGAACTTCTAAGGGAAAAAATTAATTACATACATGTAGAAACCTGATTCATTCCTGACTACTAAATTTAAAAAAAAAAAAATCAATTCATGTTTAGTGCCAGGCACTATCTATTGAACTACATCTCACACTTCAAGTGCCCAGAGCTTGTTTTTCCTTGTAATATCTCTTGACAAAAGTGTTCTGAAATTAATGTGATTGATATTAAATTAGGTCTTGTTTTTCCTATTTGGTCAGCTCTATCCTCATCTATCTGACTGGGGATTCATTGGTCAAACATGATAGGTATTTGAATATCATAGGCTCAATTCAGTTCACTGCTCACTCTTCAGGGTAACCACAGTGATCCTGGCTGTTGCTCCTGAAACATATAGTTTCCTCTTCATTTTGCATCAAATATGTCAGTCCTATACAAACTCCTTAGGTACCCGATAGTGTATCAGCAGAAAGCACCAGTGCTTCGATATCTAAATTGAGGCTTAAGGATGAGGCAACAACTACTCTTCTTCCAAACCTAACAGCCAAAAATTGCTACAGTCCCACATTCTCCAACAGCACATAGAAGGTGGCCATGGAAGTGCCATTATCTATGATATCAAGCTAATCTCATTTGATGATCATCAAACTTCAATGGATAGTAGAGATTAAAACTTTAACTTCACCTGGAAATTAGTGACTCTTCCTGAAGATCTCAAAAGTGCATTTGCCCCTCATAATTACATCAAAGTATCAAAGCAAACTCAGCTTTAATAAGAGCAGACTTCATGCAGGAGAGACTAAATCCAGACGGATTAGATGGAAGAGAACACTTTTATGAGTCTTAACTCATTGAAACACTTATCTATAGAGAACTATTCCACAGCTCTTAAAACAGAAACAAAACTAAATACCTAAACACTATAACCTGTCCCTTACATGTTCTTCTTTCCAAGTTATTTTCACATATTTTTTATCCATGTCATAAATCTGACTCATATGGTTTAACATTATACGTAAGACATGTTTTACGTATACATGTCTGCTTGTCATATATATGCATAGACACACACACACGAGTATATATATATATATAATATGCTGATATATTAGCAATAGCAATAATAAAGCAGATAAATAGGACAGAATTATTACCTCAATCATGTATTTTTTCAACATAAATTCTATACAGTGAATAAAATACACCAGAGATAGCAATCAGTTTCTCATTCTAACACAACTAAACATTCAGTCTTGGTAGCTAACAGTAAAAGCCAAAGGTTTGAAAAGCACATGAAGGACAGATAATGTTTGTCATGACAGCAATGAAAAAAAAAAATCAAAGAAGCCAGAGACCAAGAGACCATACCACAGCATCTCAAATCACACAGTATCCCAAATATTTTAATATTTTCCATTACAAAGGGCAAAGCAATTATTCTATACTAAAAACACCTTCCACTGCAGTCGTCATAGAAGAGCTCTAAAACAACTACTCCTAAATTTCCATTTAAAAACTGAAAAAATGCTATCTTTATTTTATTTTGAAACAGAAAGACTATTTCTCTTTGTGCTTTAAAAGGAGAAGAATCTGGGCTCAGAAGATTTCATTGCTTTGTGCTTTACTACTTGGCCATGGAAAACCCAGCTGCCTCTCACATTGGCAAATCAACTAATCACTGTGAAATAGCAATTGTTTTGAATGGATAATTGACTACAGGTGCAATGAATTACGTATCCATTTTTTGGAGCCAAAGATATAAAAAGAAGGGTTTTTTTTTTTTTTTTCTCCTTTTAAAACCGTTCTCTTTCTGAAGCAACAATCCTTCAGAAGCTGCAATTGCTATAACAACCTTAAATAACAACCTTAAGCATTGCCTTAGGAGACACATGTTCCTTCTGCAATGCTATAGGGAACTCCAAAACCAAAGTATCTGTTTCATCAATATTGTTCTGAAGAAAAAGGAGGAGCACAGTTTTGAAGGGGAAGGAATAAGATACAAGTACATGCTGTAAGATCCACAGTCAAACTGTGGTGTTATCATTGACCACTAAATAACAACAACAACAACAAAAAAAAAAACAACAAGAAAACACAGATCTTCTCATAACCTATATCATGGTGGATTTCTAAATACAACCTGTAGATCTGTCTCAGGGCTTTGTGCACTGTGCAGTAATGTGATAAAGAAGTTAAATAAGTGGGAGCAAGACAAGCTGTATGCAAAAAGGTTCAAAAATAACTGGAGTGCTATATGTTAGTTGTTACACAAACAGATCAAGAGAGAGGAGCTCTGAAGAGTTGAATCATTTCTCACAAGAGGATTCTAAATTGCTCTGCAAATTATGCATTTAAGAATCAACATCCCTTTCATTGAAACATATGGTATATTTAGGATGCCACACAGCATCTGTTCTGCTTCACTCAGCAACCTCACACCACAGCTCAGCAACAGGAGGTAAAACAGTAGCAACATTCCCAGAAAGAAGTCAGCCAAAATCTCACCTCCACAGCTGGAATCAGCAAGGAAGAATTTCCTTGCCTTTACCCAAAGAACAGCATGAAAATGCCAGCATTTATATACTTTGTCAAAAGCCACAAGGAAAATTTAGCTTTGCTCGTCTCAGCCCATTGAATCTATAACTGGTATATTCCAACTGTTGATTTAGCTCCTGTGTAGCATTTGCTGCTTAAGGAATTAGCAGCAGCACTCCATACAAGACACATTATTTGAGACAAGTCCTACACTGGAAAAAGACTACTGTATTTCATCAGTCTCCTGGAATTCAATTTCCCTTGGCCATTCCTTTTTCAAAAGCAGTTTGCAGGGCTCAGTCTCACTGGGATGTAGCAAGAGCATGCAAATCCACTAAAAGCTTAATTTCACAGCTGCCTTCCCTGTGTCAGACCCTATTCTACCGCTCCTCCTCACCTACAAAGTCCTTTGGGGAAAGTGTTTACCCTTGTCCTCCTTCCTTAGGATTCGCCTGTTGCTGTGAGAGTCCCTGTCTCCTTCAAACTTCAGAACAACCAGGGAAAGTTGGAGGTGGGCAGGGAGTAGCACTCCTCAGTATGACAGGCCTTCCCTCAGGCATGGGGTGCAGCAAGAGTCAGGCAGCTCACCAGTATTGCTGACCTGAAAACTGAATCTACTGAACTTCAGAAGCGCAGGGCCAGCATAAGTTGAAATAAAACAAGGACTGAAATGCCCCAAATAATAAAAAACTGCATCAGATCAGTATCTTCTCTCCAATGATGGTGGTAACTAAATAGTCAAAGCTGTGTATGAACAAAGCAATAATTTGTAGTGCTTTTCCTGAGTGTCCTTCCAGCCTTCAGCTACATTCAGTCCAAGGATTTTCTGCTTGATGTTGTTGGTCTATCTAGCGACCATCATTGGATTTCTCTGACAAATGCTTACCACTCTCCCCTTGAAATAATGCATTTGCTGTCTTACTACAACTTCCTCTTTTTGGAAGGAATTGCACTACTGCATTACTTGTTGCATTAATCTGAATGGAATATTGCCATGATTTCTGTCCTAGTTTCAAAGAACATAGCACTGCTGAGGTGAAAAGAGCAGTGCTGTTTCTAGCATCAGCTGAGACTCTATGGCTGTCCATGTGGTGATGAAACAAAAGTAGTGGGAAGGGTAAAAAGGGGAGAAGAATAAGTATTAAAAGAAATGAAGGAGATGAGAAGGAAGTTTTCTGAGCTGAATATTTTTGTGCAACGAAGAACAGGAAAAATCTCTGGGCTGTCTGTTTGGTTTAGTAGACTAGCTAGAGTAAGAGTGAACTAGGAATTTTCTTCAGTCTTCAGAGAAAGGTTATTTACCACTGTAGAAGGTATTTACACATATGCCTCCTATCAAGGCTAATGGGGAGTAGGCATGTATGTCTTCCCAGAAAACTCCCACTGAGTCTCATGCATAAATCCACAAGAAAAGATAGCTTAAAGTAATGAGTATAAAATAATTGCATGCGTATTAAACTTGAGGATTATTCTTGAAAATAATTCTAATGACTTTTTTCTTTTTTCTTTTTTCTTTTTTCTTTTTTCTTTTTTCTTTTTTTGTAGAATCATGGAGATGTGACTAGGATGTGATTATGTTGAATTACTCTTTGGTCATTATGGTGAAGGTTGAGCATGGGATTTATAAACTAAACCACACATGATTTAGTCAATACTAAATAATCTAATTTATATCTAACACCAATTGGTGAATTTCACTCAACTTGTCTAGTAATTTATTTGATGTATTTGAAACTCAAAATCAATTGCTTCACAAACACATTCTTAACTATTCATATTCATATGCAATTATTAAAAAGATTTTTTACTTATCTCTGTTGCTATACCAAAGCCTTATTCAGTACTTGTAAATTCTCATTGAGACTTAGCATATACAGTTTCATTGTGCTCTTTCAAATAATTTGTCTTAACATTTAGAAAATAGTGCCCCAAGTCTTCCTCTGTTGCTAAGCTGAAGATGGCCAAGGACCTGTGCCATGCACTGACTCTCTCAGCTACCCAGTGGCACCTGAAGGCTACTCATTGCCCCTGTGTCAGTAGGCCACAGGGTGCATTTCCTAAGCTGCAGATGGTTATGTTTTAAATGACCAAGAGTAATTCACAGTTCTATATTGCTTTCAGCTAGAGGAGATGAATCAAAGGGGTAATTATGTATTCTGAGACACTTTCGTCAAGTAGGAAACTGCTGTTATGCCAAATTTGGAGAAAATAAATTGTTGGGGATTAATTGACTCGCATAGTGCTGCTCAGGGTATTCAGTTACGGAGCTCTGGAGAAGCTACATTAGTCCTGGTCTAATCATCTCCATACCCATATTAATGTCTTTATTTTTACCTTCTGGTTGATGTTTAGTCATTAATTTTACTGCTGGAAGGGATTGTGCCTGTCGTAAGTGACCATTTCACCAAAGAAATGTCATGCATTTTCTCTGACATCTTACAGATCCTTGGGCTGCTTAGGAGAGCAACAGGACAGAGAAATGTTACTGTTTCATGAGAACTAAAAAGGACTAGGGATTCAGTGACTGCACTTGAATGTGGAAAGGTGGGCTTAAAGCAACAAAGAATCTCATTAGCTGAATTTTGCATTATTTATATTACTGCGTATTTTAAGTATATAAGTATCGTGTTATGTACTATCAAGATTAACCAAATGGTTATTCTCTTACAGTAATTACCACAGATGTGGAAACAGGAAGAAGAGAAAGCAATTAAGAGAACCAGATGAAATTTAAGACATTCAGACAGAATATAACTTCAACTTGCTAACAGTGAACTCTGTCAGATCTCCTGCAAAATGGTCTGTTCTTCTGTTTAGGATAATTTTTGGAGAATGAAAACCAGAAAAGAACAAGGGCTTATGTGCTCTCTTTTATTGAATGTAAGTCACGCTGGCTAATCACCATAGCATCTATTAGACTTCAAATCTATACTGTTTCCGCAGCTACTAGGTTGTTGCTGAATTCCAAATAATGGAATATCACAACTCATAGTAAACATAAATGTGTTGATTATTTCTTTTAAGAACATAAGGCAGTTCGGATCTCCATACCACAGAAACTACCTTAAAACAGGTGACAAACTAGACATTACCCCTTGGAAATTAGGCTTCACTCTTTTAGACACATGCTGTCATGTTGAATGTGTCATCTGTAGCTTTGAAGCCCAACAACCTTGAGAATAAGCCTTGTCATCCCTGAGACTGCATGCCTATCAAGAGCTCTGATCCAAGCTTAGTAGTCAAATGCCAATCTGAAAACATTGCTGTCATTAATGCAATCAGTTTTAATGCAAAAGAATATCATTTTGATTCATTATTCCTGAGCTGTTGAGGCTCCCATGGTATCTAGTATGCTTGCAGCTAACAGCACCACAATTTACAGCCCTTCCTTGAGTACCTCCAAACTCCCTTACATTGCCAGAAAGTGCTTAATGAAAGCTATTTCTACAGCAGATAAGAAGCACTTTTTCTTTACAGGGGTTTTAAATTGTAATGGTGTATTAAACCACAACTATGGATTGGAAAGAAAAAAAAAAATCCAACAACAGGATTAGGCATTGAAACACTCAGTAAAACTGTTACTTATAATGAGTAGGAAGATGAAGATGTACAAATAAAAACACAGCATGTTTTCTTTGAGCATCCTTATTAACGAAAGGGACTGTGGGGCTTCAAGATTAAAAAGCCGATGAACAGCAGCCATTTACATCTGAACAAATTGATCCTAGCAAGATTAGCAGAGCTAGCGAGACTTCAATCTTCTGTTAGACAGAACTACTTCCTCATCTGCAATAGGCCTTCCTAGGATAGTGTCTTCTAGAGGCAATTTCTGCTGGGATTTTCAAAGAGGTAAAGGAACTTAGGTGCTCTGTTCCCAGAGATCTTCAATGGAACATTCATTCAATTTTTAAACTAAGCCTAGATTTTTTCTTTACATGGAAGGAATTAGGATAAATGCATTTGCTGGTTGTCACACCATTGGGAACTGGACTGAGTTTCTAGAAATTTTTGGAAATAATTGACCAACACGTTTAAATTATATTGTGAAGTTTTTGTATCAAAAAACTACAATGGAGCAGGATCAAATTTTTGAAGCAGAAGTGTGAGACCCTTCTTTGGGTAAGAAACTGGCTAGAGGGCCATGCCCAACGAGTAGTGGTTAATGGACTTAAGTCCAGCTGATGACCCATTTTAAGTTGTGTCCCCCAGGGGTCAGTACTGGGGCCTATCTTGTTTAATATCTTTATTGATGACCTAGATGAGGGGATTGAGTGTACCCTCAGTAAGTTTGCAGATGACACCAAGTTGGGAGGTAGGATAGGGAGGCCCTTCAAAGGAATCTAGATAAGCTGGATTGCTGGGCTGAGGTGAATGGGATGAGGTTCAATAAGGCCAATTGTCGGGTCCTGCACTTTGGCCAAAACAACCCCATGCAGCGTTATAGGCTTGGGGACGAGTGGCTTGGGGATGATTGTGAAGAGGAAGGGGACCTGGGGGTATTGGTTGATGCTCAGCTGAACATGAGCCAACAGTGTGCTCAGGTGGCCAAGATGCAGGCCATCCTGGCCTGCATTAGAAATAGTGTGGCCAGCAGGAGCAGGGAGGTGATCATCCCTCTGTACTCAGCACTGGTGAGGCTGCACCTCGAGTACTGTGTTCAGTTTTGGGCCCCTCACTACAAGAAAGACATTGAGGCCCTGGAGCATGTCCAGAGAAGGGCAACTAAACTGGTGAGGGGTTTGGAGCACAAGTCCTATGAGGAGTGGCTGAGGGAGCTGGGATTGTTTAGTCTGGAGAAGAGGAGGCTCAGGGGAGACCTCATGGCACTTTACAACTTCCTAAAGGGAGGTTGTGGTGAAGAGGGGTTTGGCCTCTTCTCCCAGGCAACAAACAGGACCTGAAGAAATGGCCGCAAGTTGTACCAGAGGAGATTTAGGTTAGACATAAGGAAAACTTTTTGTCTCAGATAGTGGTCAGGCACTAGAATGGCTGCCCAGGGAGGTGGTGGAGTCGCTGTCCCTGGCAGTGTTCAAGAGGCGTCTGGATGAGGAGTTACGAGATATGGTTTAGTTTGTGGTAGCAGTGGTAATGAGAAGACGTTGGACTAGATGATCTTGTAGGTCATTTCCAACCTTGTGATTCTATGATTCTATGATTCTAAGCGGGAACAGTTTTCTTGTGGAAAACTGACCATCTCCTTATTTCTCTATAGAAAATGATGAGCGGATCAAAAAAAAAAAAAAAAAAAAGAAAAGAAGTGTTTGGATTTTTTTTTCCAAGTATGAATTGAATGAAATTTGCAGAAATGACAGAGTGAAATAAAAGACGAGGAAAGTTTTTAACTCTAAAACCTTGAAAGTTTTTATAGTCACCCTGCATGCCCTCTTTTGATCTAAGAACCATAATACTCATCTATACCGGGGATTCACATAGATGGTTTGTGGGAAGCTGAATGGGCTTTCATTTCAAGAAAATACTCTCTTCTGGTCTGTGTAGGAGGACCTATTTATTCTTTCCTATTTAATCATCATATTCCATTAGAATATGCTGACTGTTTCTGGATTCATAAGTAATAGGTAATATACCAGTCTCATCAAATCCAAAATGAAATGTGCAATTTAAAAAGCTACATTAAGCAATGAAATATGTGATTATTTGTTAGAAAATAGTGATTTAAATCCTCTATCCCGTTCAGCTATCATCAAATTTTGTTAGTAACATACTAACAGTGTGTAAAAAGTGAAGTCATCACTTTTTACATACATTGCATGTGTAGCTAACTCTTTAGTATGCACAGTTTTGCCAATATTGATTCTTCAAGTATAGTGAATAACAATATATGCAGGAACAGGTAGGAGGAAATCTGGAACAGTTTATATCTGGGAGGGTTTGCTCAGAACCACTACATCATCACTTGGGGGACTGTGAAAATGTATCCAACATCCTGAAGAAGAGAATAGGCAAGAGAATCTCATAACATAGTTCTCTGCAATGTGCAGAGAAAGACTGCTTTATACTATGTTTTACAGCTATAATTGTAATGCACAAAAATGCGAAAAATGACACACCTTGACATTCATTGATACTTGCTGAAAGTTTCTGGAAATCAAACAGTGGACATAAGCACAGTGGGGAGATCAGTGCTGCGCTTTAGCAGTGGTGACAGTGACAGTAGGTCACCTCCGCTGGTGCAGATTTTTGTGAGGGCAGCATGCACTCTTTTGTTAATTGCTGGTAAAAATGCATAGCTAATGCTGGTGACTATATTGGAAAATAGTGTTTTGTAGCTGAGAGTTTGCTCTATCAAATAGTGTTATTGTGTTGCTTGCAACTTTTGTAGTCTCGATTGAAATGAATAAGAGATTTTACCTTCAGAGTGAGGTATGTAAACTAAAGCTCAGGATAAAGTTTAGCATATTCATGTTAGCTCATTACTGTGCATTAGAAAGAGTTATATCATTACTAGATTGACATTATCACTTTGTACTCATAAGTGTATCACCCTGCTTTCAAACTTTCAAGCCTTACAAAAAGATGCCCAAATAAAAGTCACCCACAGACATGTGGATTACAGTATGACAGAAAGAAGTAATTCCCTCCTATTAAATATTTAGCCAAGTGCACTATATCTTTCCCTTTCTCCCCCCTCTGTACTCTAACATAGAAACAGAGGTGAAAGGTTGATTTGGCAACACTTTAATGGTAAGGTAATTACCTACTTTGAGAGATTTGTTACTCAATTTCTTCTCCCAAAGAGAGATTTGGGAATCTTCTTAAAAAGAGATGGAGAAATTGGCTCATTAAAAAGGGAAGTTATCAGCATGTGTTCACTAAAAAGGAATATTATCAGAAGAATACGACAGAGCATACTGATGAGTATCATCAGGACTGTGATGCAATCTAGAATCCAAAAACTCTTTTGACAACATTTTTAATGGGAAGTTCATCAGAACAGGGCTATTTTCTGGACAAAAAGTCAGAGCAATAACCTTCATAGAAAACTGAATGCTGAACTGAGGACACATGAGCATTCATTAACAGCAGTAAATGTCATTATTAAGGGAAAAAATAATCTCCAGCAAAAAGGGGTTGTAGGTTTTTTGTTGTTGTTTTTTGTTTAATTTAACTGTTTTAATATATTCAGTATCTGAATAGAGGAACACATTGATATTCTATGCAAAAGGAGCATGTGTACATCTTATATAATTAGATAAATACTAATCCTTTCCTATAATCCTAGCACAAGACATAAAGGCATTAGGTAGATTGGCAAGATTCTATTTTCCTTTAAGAATAGTGGAGTGATTTTACACTTTCAAAGATACTTATATCTGTTTATGTCATCCGCTATCTATCAACTTTAGGGTTTATACTTCTGAACTCCTGAACACTGTGACCACTTAAGGACTATCTGAGGAAACAGGGCCTAATTTAAATCTTTTTAAACAAATACAAATCATAGTAGGCACGTTTGCCTTGCAGATTCCCATAAATATGTACATACATATCTCTATACACACATAATATATATATATGTTATACTTAGACATAAGACAGACTTGAAAAAATGCGCTTGCTCTTTGATAGTTGTTAGTTCGCAGATAAATATTCCAGGTTTATAAAGGCGTGGCACTTTGAGAAATGTCATGGGAGAGGTGAGATTTTTATTATTTATTTTTCGAGATTCTTCCAGATGGGCTCATGGTTCACTCATTGCTCATGTGAACCTCTCTTCTGTCTGTGCAAAATCCACATATTCACTGTGACTGGAGGTGGACCACTTTTTCCATGTGCTCAAGATGCTGCATCTGAACAAGTTTGCTGATTTTCATGTGTTTCACACCAGGGAGGTAATGCAACAGGGAATAGCCTTAAAAGAGGGAAAGGCAGACAGTAACTGTCTGTATTTCATCCTTCTGCAGATAATACTACATTGCTATTACAGTAGATCTAAATACTTGTTCAGCTCTGATGGGGAGAGGTAAGGAGAAGAGATCAGAGAGGAACCATTCATGTAGGCAGTAGGGCCATGGCAACAATAAAAGAAAATCAAAACAAACAATATGTTATGCTCACGCAGCTTCTAGATAAACATGGGTTTGCAGCAAAATTAGAGTATTACTCATTTAAATTAATTACTTCTTCTGAAGTTACTACTTTCAAAGGGCATAAGATAATTAGATTTTATTTTAGAAGGATGCTGCAACTACTGGTAGTGCTGGAGTAATAACACAAAACCAGCCTGCAGAATAATGGTAATGTGAATGCATATAGTGGAAGTTTCATGGTACCACTGTATAGTTGACAACCCAGCAGATCTGTGGTCTCCAAAGCTGACTGAAACGGAGTGCAAGGGAAGAGCAGCCAAAACTGTAATGGTTCACTCTGACAGGAACTCAGTGGCCTCAAACAAGTTTCAAGTGAAGACGTGCTCAGAAAATCATTCCCTAGGGAAATACCAGATACAGCATAAGGGCACCTAGGCCCTATCTGGAGGTGAAGACCCCATTTCTCTCTGATAATGGATGTAAATCCTTCAGGTTTTTAAAGCAAGAATAATAAGGTGCTGTGTGAGGATGAAAAAATGTAACTGGGGAGGAATGATGTAGGGTAGTTGTTGTCTAGCTGATCAGGAATATCACTCTTCCAGCTGAGCTACTGAAAGTGACAACACAATCTTTGACTAATTTAAAGTCTGATTCCACTGTGGAGCAATTAATTTCTTAGTTCACAAACTAAAGGTTGACACTTGGATCCCAGAAGAGAAGGGAGCGTGTTTCAATCTTGCCTTGCAAAATTCCTCTCACCCATTCAACCAAAGGAGTTTATTTCTTGGCAGACAAGCAACTATCTTTAGTTTTTCATTATCAGTATAAATGGCAAATAAGCATTGATGGCGCTAGCCCATTTGCCTGTCAAATTTCCAAGGCTGTTTTAATCTGATATTCTATGGCATATTTGTGCACGTTGGTGAGGGCACAGAGGGAACCCCCCAGTGCATGGATTCTGAGGATGTAGGATACAAGGACGCTTGGGCAGTACTGAGCACTGACCTTATTGAACACAGAACAGCATCCTGCAGAATTTAACAGATGGGAAGATATGACATAATGCAGAAAGCTATCGCCCTTGTAGGTGGGTATCTAATGTGGATAGGGAAAGGCAAACTGGGGAGAAATGCAAGGTGGACTGTTAAGACAGATGTCAGGAATATGGTTTGGGAAAAACAAACAAACAAACAAACAAACCAAAAAAAAAAGAACCAGAAAGAATTTGAAAACTTAGTATATGGATGAAACCGTAAGCACTACAAGAATTATGGGGAAGTCTGTAGGACTGGTATCATTTATGGTTATGATCAACAAGAAAGGCAGAAAGGGAGAAAGGGCTGCAAAGTATAAGAGAAAATGGTATATGTCTGCTCTAAATTTGGATGAGACAGAAAGTGTAGGCTTGCAAAACATTCTGAAGGAGATAAGAAGGGGATTTCCTTGCAGCAGTCATTGAAGGATATATACCTAGAAGCAAAGAATGAATGCAATTATAATTGGGTAAAGAATTAAAACATACAAATCACAGAATCAGTAAGGAAAGGAAACTGGAATTAACCAAATAATATTTTCTGGGATGATACTTCAAGACAAGGACATTCCATAATGCAGTTGAAGAGTTTATACTTGTATACATACATCTCCAATTAGTTGTGGCTTTTTTTTTCCAGAAACAGTTCCAACCAACTCTACAAAGGCGAGTGCAATTCATAACAGAGCATGCGTATTTGATGACTTTTTAGGTTCTGAACTTCCTAACATCAGAATGCGTAGAACAGAAAAAGAGCACCAACTTTGTCAGTATTGATATACACTAAAGGGATAGAAACTTTTCTGAATCTATGTTCCTCTTGCAAAATTCAACACACAAGTAATTTTGAAAAAGGCATTTTGTTAAAAATTAGCTTAATCAAAAGAGCAAGTTGGTATTTGGAATGGTCTGGAAGACCTAAGATGGAAACAACACTTCCCTTCAGATGGTGCAGAAACAAACACACTCGGTGAGGAAAAGATATATATTATTTTTCAATCAAACTAGGAATAATGAGCTGCAGAGTCTGAATACCACTTATGAAATATCAAAAAGAATACTTTGCTAACAAGCAGAGAGGCAAAGGAGAATACAGACTCATGTCTGAAGGCAAATGAGAACAATGAACAGTTGCTGTGAAGAAGGCTGGTTTGATATGGCTTTTTGTTGGTTTTTAAGGAAAAAGTTGAATTACTTTAAGATCAACTAGACATACTATAGGTGGTGTTTCAAGAAATCTATCAAAATTTAAAAAACAGTTTGAAGCAATTGGTGTAAAAGTGATGAAGGGTGGGGAGAACTCAAGGGCCTGAAGGAGGAAATGTGCAATATCTACTTCATAAAAGAAAAAAAAAAAAAAAAGTGTAGCAGAGAGAAGGGTAAAATTCTGAATTCTGAAAAAAAATGCCAAAATAATTATTTAAGAAAAATGCACAACGATTCCCCCCCAAAAATACCAAAATCAATGTGAATCTTGTGAAACTCTTATTTTTTCTTTTATTTACTTTTTTCTTCTCTTTTTCTTTCTTTCTATTATTATTATTATTTTTTTAACAGGACTCTTGACCAAGAAAATTAAGACAGATGAGCCTTACATCAGGAGAATTTGTGACACTGTCCTCTCCGCCAAAACAGGAAAACATATTCATTGTGGGCAATTTTCAGAAGAGTTGTTCTCAGAACTTCACTGTCAAAGTGGGGACAGAGTCCGGGAGATATTTCTAGGGTAGTTCTTGTGAATAATACGCTAAATCTGGTTCTATACCTTATAGTCATTCAAGCTTTTAGAACAGTGAAAAGCACAAGTTTAGAGATGACAGGACTGGAATGCAATGTAATCTTGGTACAGTGAACAAATGTCTAAAATCAACAAGGCAAGCACTACAGAGATAAAATGTGAGCACTGCACTTGCAAAATAAAAATTATAAAAGTAGACCGGGTGGCTAGGATGCTAAAAAGGATCTGAAATTTAATAGACCTCCAAGTACATGTGTAATACTGTAGCAAAAATTTCCCATTTCATACTAATGAACTCATGATATGCAAAGCACAGAAAGCCATTTGTGATGCTGATGTGTATTTCAGTACATGGCTGTCATATCAAAGGAGGGAACAAAATGGTTTGATTTTCAACAAACAAGAACTAAGTGAGATACCAAGTGAAGAGTCTATGTACACAGTCAATGCATTTAAATAACAGGTGAGAGAAATTCTTATTGGGAGAAGGACATGGCACACCAGGATCTTGTCTGTCTGGAAGAAGGTTGCTTCTCAGGGGCTCTCCCAGCCTTCTACATCTGTAATTCTAGCTTCCTAAGAGAAGAGGTTTCACTAGAGTTCCCTTTAAACATAAAATGTCTAAAGTCAAGCTCCTTTAAAAATATATTTTCTAAGTAGTCTAAGAATGTAGTTTAAGTAGCCATCTAGGTAACTGTTTGGGAGATTTCACCTGCAGCAAAGCAGAATTATAGCTAAAGGCATTACTGTTGTTCTCACTCATGTTAACTTAGGAGTGGGTAAAGTGGATAAGTGTCTCTACTTTCAGAAAAGTAATAATATTTTCTCTGAGCAGGGAATGTTCCAGGTGAGCAGAAGCAAAGTAAAGGAATTTATATGCTGTTGAGAACCACTGCAACCTTGAACAACTCTTAGGAAGTTTTATCAGAAACATAGTATGTGTCATGTCACCAGCACCCAACTACAGAGCTAGTTTTCTATCTAGAAACTTTCTTAATCTAGACAAGAAAAAAATTGATTCTGATCCCAGATTTAAGATAAGTCCATTTTGAGGTGCTGGTTTTCAACATCTTCCATTTTTACAGATATCTGGGGTTTTAGTTCCCAACAGAAATGCCAAAATGTGATGAGAGGATGTATTACTATTCAACTTTCATATTCCCAAAGGATGTTTTCCATTGTTGTTACTGTCATATAAATTACAATTTCAACTAAAAATGGCAGTGCCAGGCAGGACTAATAGTGCCATAAAAAAAATTTATTCTAGTACTCTTTCAAAATATTGATTTAGAAGAACAATAAAATCTGATTTTTCCCTGCTGCTTCAAAGTAGCATTTGGTTCATTCTAAATAGCAAGTAGAAAGTTAAAAGCTCTTAAACAATGAATGAAACAAAATGTACAAAGAAGCCATCACCAAAACTTTGTATCAAGGTAAACATTAGTAACTGTCAACTCCTAGGAGAAGAATAAAGTACTGATTTATCGATCAGTAGACTTCAGCATTTTTTTTTAAATATTTGGAAAATCACCTACTTTTACTACTTAATTTCTAAGATGGCAATGGAAATGAGGCTCTTTCTGAAAGGCGTTATACTTGTGTAACACCATAACTTGATTAGGTTTCATTAGGGCATTGGAAACACTGAAGCCCCTTGGGTACAACTCTGATCTGGCATGAACTCATTCTGCCCATTCAAATTTCTTAATCACTTGGGTTAATTTTGCTGCAACAAGTTCTATGACAGACCAAACATCACCTGCTGTCCTGAACGCCTTAACTTTATTCACAGTAGGTATCACCTGTCCTTCCTCAACCAGTATAAAGCTGGCATTAAGCTTAAAGTCCACATAAGCTGACACTAATTTGACAGAAATGTGACAGAAATTCAACACTGCATCTGTATTGAAAATTGAACTGTTGAGTGATCTATTCATGTGCACAGCTGGTATTAATGAACTCGAAAACATATGGCTTAAGAAGAATGTGAACTAGGTCAAATCAAAAGGAAAAGCTGTAAGAATTTAATGTTTAAAAGATGGTAGTATTGAAACAGGAGTTGATGTGACAATTATAGGATCTTTCAGGAGATGACAAGAAATATATGCTGTCAATCAGCAACCTCGCATAGAGATGTATCCATGCGTAGAACACCCAAGAAACAAACTGCAGTTTAGACACAGGAAGTGGAAGTTATTACTGTCAGTAAACCACATGAGAACTTCTGGAGAGGGTTGAATATTGTTTAGAAGACTATTTCCCCAAATTCTTAGTTCTGCAGAGCCACGAGTGGAGATCCAAGGCAAGGATAAGTATTTACAGACCATCTTTTCCTGTCAAGCAGGAACATGCTTTCCTTGAGCAGGACCACCAGCAAAGTGATGGATACTGCAGCAATTCACTTTCTGCTTTCAGTGGTGCTGAGCCCTGTGTGTGCGGCAAAATGCTCTTAGCGTGCTCAGTTCTGAAAACCCTAGGAGCTTGACTAATCTGCTTACTCTACACAGTGTTGTCCTTAGCTACAAGGGACTCATCAAAACCCTGATAAAATGAGTACATTAAGGTAGATAAAGATGGTGTTCCTTACTGTAGGATCTTAGCACTGATATCTAACATTTATCCTCACAACACTCCCGAGACACAGCATCTGAGACACAGATGCAGGGAAGCCGTATGTTCAAAGATACTTCAAAAGCTATTTAGCTCTTCAGGCAACTGGAGCTTCAATTTAGATGCCACAGACAATTTCAAAACTTCCCTCCAGCTACTAACCTAAGAACTGTTATACTTTTAAAAGGGGCTCATGTTTCTCCAAGTAGACACGTATAAAACTGCCAGAATATCAATGCTACAACAGAACTAATCGTGAGCTGCTTGAGCTTTTCAGAGCTCTGGTTCAGAACGTGGAAGCTTTGAAGGAAGAATTGCAGATGAGGCTTCTCTCCATCTCAAAGATTTACAGGCTAAGTGCAATCATTTTTGTGAACTGGGACTTTTGAGATGCATGAAACTGAGTCTGAAGGGATTCAAGGTCAAATCCTTTACATCTCAGATACAAATCTGTATTATTGGACTGAGAAGTCAGCTTAGAACTGATATTTCCAGGCATTTTCTTGAAGAGCCTTGGACGGAAAAATTAAAAAGCAAAATGGAGACATAGCAACTCTCAGCTTGAGCATGGATTTAAAATCTCTGTGCAAAATCCAGGACAATAGAATTTTGCACACACATAACTTCACTTCCAGGTAAGTATTGAGAAGCAGGTAAATTAGTCTGAATGGAAACCCTATGCTATAGTGACCAGATAGATTTCTTTTATTAAAACAGCTCATTACACTGTTCTGAAGACTCTATTATACTTATTGTGCATTAGCATCAGATGCATTAGCCTATCTATGAGATAAAAGCGTTGGGCTGATCTGAAATGCAAGTTCAGGTTCCCAAAGCCTCATCAATATGGTCTTGCACCCAGAGACACCAAGCACTGCTTCAGCACAGGGTAATGAAGTCACACATTAGATCCAAGGGCACTAGGAATAATTCCTCTTTGTGTTCAGTATGCTGTTGCAGTGTAAATGTGCGACCATGGGAAGGATAAATTGCACAGGGCACTCGGTGTCAGAAAAAGGACACAAAGATTTCTTAGACCCAAGGGTTCACCATCTCTCGTCACACTACTCCAGTATGGGCATCGGGAATGGTAGGACTTGAAATACAAATCTTTATACACCTTATGGCAGCCACCTGGGGAAGAATGAGTGCAGAACAAGCACTGAGGCCTACTACTGTTGCAAGGGTAAGAGAGGACCCATAGCAGGACAGGTTCCTTGTACTGATCTTTTTTTTTTTTTTCTTCCTCACTACTATATATAGATCACAGCAGTAACTAAAGCCAGAACACAGCAGTGCCAAGGAAACGTGTCTCTACAGAGGAGATACTGAAGAGAAGCAATATTCTCATTGCTCTTTAACCCAATGTTCATATATTTCACCGAATTTAAATAATTCTTATAGGCAAGGACTATTATTCTTTGACATTAGTTCTTATGTAAAGCTCTCAACAAGAAAATACTTACTCTTTTTCTGATTTACTGTTTATGCAAGACTTTCTCTCTAAACCTGACAGTAAATATTCTGCTTATTTTCTCAAATAAAAGGAAAGGACCAAGTTCAAGGCTGCAAACTAGGTGTGAGAGTCACATTTGTTTAGGCAGAAAACATATGCAAGGCTGTAGTAGGAAAACAGAAAAAAAAAAAGAGGAAATATTTTTAGTTACCGTTTCACATACAGTCAATTTTCCTTCCACAACCTAGCTATCCATGCAGTCACTCCCTCAGTCATGCTAGGATGATGTTCACATACACAATCACTGTTAATCCCAACCCTAAATGTCTCACTGAAAACAGACTTGCTTGAACTTCTGCCAACCTGCTAACCTACTAACAAAAATAAGCACAAAATTGTGTATGAAAATGTCTTACGGATTGTCAAGAGCTGTTACCTCCATTTCTTAAGACTTCAGCAAGCTGGACGATAGAGGAGCAAGAATGTTCCTTTTGGGGCGGCGAAACAAGGTCAGTCTGTGCCTGTCTGAGAGGCAGCAGAGCTTGCACGGGAAAGCTGCCCCTCTCCACGACCCGAGGAACGCTAGGTGGCACTGGTGGTATTCACACATATTTTCATCTACCTTTCTGAAAAGGAATCTGCTGATACCTTTCGACTTTCAGCAAGCAATAATGTGGTAGAAAACAATTCAAGTATTTCTCTCGGTGTTTTGTGAGCCAAAGATTAAAAAGTACTTTTTGCCACATGACTGGGGGCTGAAGGAAGGCTGTCTGACCCTCCTCTTCTTTCTCAGAGCTGTCTGAATGGATCTTCAGCTTGTTAAATTCACTTCCACAGTATTCAGTGATTGCAAGCCAACTGGTAGAAATACTATTGTGCACATAATGGTCTCTTTATAAACATTAATTATACTTTTATAATACGTATGAAAGTTGTCAAAGGGTTGGCTTCTGCGATAGTGAGCTACCAGTGCTGACTGACGGCATTAGTATCCATATTTTAAGTGTAATTAGACATATCTGAAAGCAGCAACACTATACAGGGGTTAGCTGCAGCACAAATTATCCTCCTGTAACTGACTTTAAGAACTCCCCAAAGGTTGCTTGTCAGTATGTTTACTTGCTTACAGTTCCAAGAAAACAAAATGGAACAAAGCAGCAATACAAGGAAAAGGAAGTGGTATTCCCTGGAACTCATGAATTAAAACAAGTAGAAATACAGATTAAAAAGGGTACTAGAAAAATAATTTGGGTGTGACCAAAAGATCAAAGCACCAACAATGAGCAGGAACTACCACCAAGCTGCCAAGCTCTGTAATGAAGGTCGCCATGCAACCATACTGGTTTTAGATTAAATTCTTACTAAAAATCAACAGAGTGGGGTAATTCAGGGATAGAGGAAGGTTTTTTAATCTAAAGAATGTAACTGAACCTTCTTCACTATAAATGTGTGAAAAGTTCTCTTTCCTTCCCATCTGAAGCACTTGCACAGCAGTACAGGAATCAGCCTGTGAAAGCTTTCTTAGCCATGGTAAAATGAGCATAGGGCTCGTCTCTGTGCGCTACATGGCATCTGTTCCTGTGGTGCTCTGCTGTGCTTCTACCTCATGGAGACCACACAGCCCCAGCACAGTATCTGCTCCTGTTGCTGAGAGCCAGATGTTAGCAATTCCCAGCTTTGTTCTTTTAGAGATGAAATGTACAGGTAGGAGAGGTAGGAAAACAACTTCAGGCACTTCTTGCAAGCCCCTAATAGAATTTTTCATTTCCTTTAATGTGAAAGCTGAATGAAGGTAACTGTTCAGCTATATGTCTAAAGGTCCAGTTCTGCCTCCTCCCCATCTAATCAAGCTGGAGGTTTCCTGAAATATTTGGCTTTATGGAATTTGTATTTGATATCCAAACTTTCAGTTGCCCTTTCTACTCTTGCACATTTCTCTGTCTTGTAGAAACTTCTGCAAAATCCCAACACACCCAGTTCAGTCAGTATATGCTTTGTTTAGATATGAGATTAAAAAAACCCACAAATCTGAAACTCTCTAGTTTTCCAAAATCTATTTTGAGTAAAAAGAAATAGGGAAATAATTGATTTATAATCCTCTACCATGTCTGCAAATCAATATTCTTCACAGAATAGGTAACCTTACCCCCAAAACATTCCAAGTTCTATTTATCTGTCAACACTCAGTAACTATGAAAACGCAGATACCTAGTTTAACAACTTTCTGTGATTTCACTAGTACTGTTCAGGTCCTCCCTGTTACCTATCTTCAAGTTTGATATTTTAAAATATCTACTTACCAGGAGAGTGTACAGGAGAACCAGATTTTGTTAAAGGTATGTAGTGGAAAGAACACATATTGGAACAAGTAAAATTCTAATTTTTCACTGTGAAGGTCAAACAGTGGGGCAGGTGCCCAGAGAAACTGGAGAATCACCAAATTTAGAGATATTTAAAACTCATCAAGTTGTGAACTACCTGTTCAAGCCAAACTCAGTTTGAGTTGGAGACCAGACTAAATGACCTCCAGACGTCCTTTCTAGTCTGAAGTTTTCTATGATTCTAAGTTTCTGTGCCACATTTATTAACATAAACTATATTATGTGTTGTAGACATGATAGTTTTCTTTTGAACTTGTGATGCTCATGTATCTGTGCAAAGCTGTTGTTTGTCTGTAACACTCTTCTATACTTAAATAAGGATTATTTACAGGATTGATAAAAAGTTGTCTGACTTGACCTATTCTCATTCTATTTCTTTTGCTAATGGTTAAAAATATGATGTCTACGCTACCTAAGGGTGTGCTGAATTATAACACTAGAGTCAATCAATACCTGAACTGAAAAGTGCTGGGAAACTCTTCTAGGATTAGCTGCGGCATTTATGCTTTTTCTTCTGCAACAGGCCATTGTGGTGCAAAAGGCCAGTTCTTGATACTGGAGAAGGAGGCACAGGAAGTATTACAAATACTTTTCTTGTCATCAGGGAGAACCTCAAAACTTCTCTAAGTACTAAACATGGTTGTTACCATCTGTCCTTCCCACTCTACTCTTTCTTCTTAGGTTTCAGTTACAAGAACATTCTTCCCTATTGTGGAAACCATTTTGATTTTTTTTCTCCAGACACCAGGGTGGAAATATGGCAACTCTCTATATGTTTTATAGCCTCTTTTACAGGCTGTACTCCTAGATAAGTCCCCAGCAGAGCTGAAGGAGAGCTATCTCCTGTCTAGGCCACCTTTGTGACACACTCCCACCTCACTTACTCCTGTCCCTGGTTTCTTTGGCTGTTGTGAATGCCCCATGTGCACTGCAGCCAACATCCTGTAGCTGGATGCAATGTATCAAAGACTGGTCAACTCTTTGAAAGGATAGATAACAGCAGAACAAGGGGAAATGGTCTTACGTTGAGGGAGGAAAGATTTAGATTGGATGTTCTTTACTGTGGGAATGGTGAGGTGCTGGAACAGGCTGCCCAGAGAAGCTGTGGATGCCCCATCCCTGGAGGTGTTCAAGGCCAGATTGGATGGGGCCCTGGGCAGCCTGGTCTAGCATTAAATGAGGAGGTTGGTGGCCCTGCATGTGGCAGGGGAGTTGGAGATTCATGATCCTTGAGGTCCCTTCCAACCCAGGCCATTCTGTGATTCTGTGATTCAGATTCACAGATTCAGATTCAGGTCCTAAAGCTGTTTTATGGCAGCAAAGAAGGCCTGAGCATGACAATACTTCGGCCTGTAAAGTATTATAAAGAGCAAACGCACCGCAATGCAGCTGAGCAGCTCTGGTTTTTTAGAAATGTGCTTTGAAAGACTCTTCTCCCTTTAGGCCTGCTCTTTCAAACAGTTCCCAGTCCAGCATCATGATTCATTTTGCTTCATCTTACATAATGTGACGGAAGTGGAGATGACAGCCCAGCCCTAGAAACTGAAATTACTTTTCTAAAAACCTGCATAAACTGACTTATTGTTAGGATTATAGATCATGGAAATTCACTGATTACTGCAAATGAGGAAGATACAGTAAGCTTCCACCATAGGGATACAGTAGCTATAAACAGGCTGGCAAAAGCAAATAAATGCACCCTGAGATTAGCATTTTGAAAGCAGCAGAGCAAAGAAGAGATGAGAGGGACTAATCATTCACAGAAAACAAACTACTTTATTTGGTCTGTAATGAGGCATTTGAGGGTGTTTTAAAGTTTCGGATTGTCGCAGAGTGAACTATTCTTCTATTAATCTGTTGGAGAATTGGTAAACAGCCACAAAAGGAGAAGCACATGCCTACGGCATTAGAGGGAAAATTGCCTACAGATTACAGTAACAACTATTTTCCAAAGGCTGGAAGAACACCTGAGAATACTACCTCTGCTGATAACTCTATCTCTGCAAAGGAGCAAATGCTTAACAATTATCTACACCGCCAAGAACAGCCACAATTTCCTGAGTGCCTCTACAAAAGCAGCCAGGGACCAGGTTTATGTGATAACATAAGAGCCAGGTAGAAAATTACTGAAAGAAAAAATAATAATAATAATTTTGCCTGAGGAATTCTAGGGAAAGAGAAAAAAAATGGAAGCTTTCCTCTTTTAATGAAGGACTTAAGAAAAAAAAAAAAAATTAAAAATTCTCAGCCCTCTTACATTGCTTTCTACATGCCAAGCCACCCGTAGATTTGTGCTGCCTCAGAGAGGAGCCCATCTCTCGGTTGTTAAGCAGGACACTACTGCATGCTGCATTTGCTAGACTAGACTATCCACCTTTTTCTTTTTTTTTTTTTTATGAGTCTCTATTTCCTCCTCTTTTCCTTGCACCATGTCACAAACAGACTCTGCCAGAGAAAGAGCTGAGGGAGAGGGCAAAGAGTTTTTCTAAAAAGCATTTAAAAACATCCTCTCTCTCTTTCAAAAGCTTCAGTGAGCTATGAAGGCTAGTGGAGAATCAGAAAAAAAACCCTATGTATTATCTTTACAAGAAACAGAAAAGGTTTTCCGAAACTAGGATTTCAGACAAACTGGCTCAAACCACGCACAACCTCAGTATCCTTTCAACTTCAGCCATAAACACAGCATTGGCAACACTTCCCTTAGAAATAAGGTGTTTTTAGCCTCAGTTCTCCCTGATCTGGTGAGGAGAAACACCACAGCAGGTGCTAGCACGAAGAGAGCAGGCAGCCTGTGTCTTCTTGCATCTATATAACAAACTCCAAAGTAACTGAACCTTTCTAAGAGCATTTAGACCAGCATCAGTGCCTGATAGTGGAACGAGAGGTATGCCTACTGGCCATCTCCAGTCTACCTCTTCTCACTGTGCAGGTTTGACATTAGCATCCGTTTTCTTCATAACAGGATATGAGAGGAAGTAAAAAAGCCCTCCCTACAAACTACATAGAAATCGTTCATACTACACAAAAATCGTATATGATTTATTCTTTTTAAGCATCTTGACAGCTTCATTAGCATGGTGGCAACTGTGCTTGGTACATCAGATGGAAGTTCAGTTTCCTCAGCTGTGTTTTTCTGTTACAACAGTTAAGAACGTCCACCCCAAGGGAACCTTAAACATAGAGAATTAAGATGAGCTGAGACCAAGAGCATCATGCTGTACTCTTCACACTAATGCTTGCACAACTATTTCAGGCACGCCGATAGGGACTGATTTAGGGCCAACTAGTGAAGATAGATGTTATAAGATGTTATATTCCAGACAAGGGAGATGGAAAATGAGGGATATATTTCCACAATAAATAAATAAATAAATAAAAATTGTGAACTTCTAACAGCTGTTACAAAGGTTCTGATTATCCAACATATCTTCAGGTTCACACTTTGTGCCTGAAGTATTTCAAAACAAGTGAGAATAAATTTTTGATGTCAGCAAAGAGATTAGAATTCACACAGATTATATTCTAAGATTGGAACAAACATTAGAAAACCACAGGCAGATTACAAAAACTCAATGTGCAATTTAAAGCTCCCTAGATAGAAACATAAATTTTAAGAAATAACCCACCTTGAGGAAAAGTGACTGAGGAAAGAATACAGATAGATCCCCCTGAATTATGGGTCAGTATATCTCCATCTGCAGAGGAAGGAAGTATAGAAAGATTTATATGAATTGTAAACTGGGGAGTGGGAGAGTTTATATTCAGACTGGCTGTTGAAGCTGCTAACACAGAAAAAAAAATGAATGGTAATGTGAGAGAGTAGGAAAATGAAGCACTGGATATAGTGATAGAAAGAACTTTCAAGTGATGCTTTTAAGAGAGCAATCAGGTTCTAAGTTTACTTTAAGATCTTATCTAGCTCATCTGGAACTGATAATCATAAATAGAAAAGTAGCTTCCAACTTCATCTAGATGCATGCAAGTTATTAAATGCTTTATGACAGAAATATATACAACACTGAAAGTTCTAGTGATGTTTACAAGAAATAATGGTAGTAGAAACATTTTGAATTTATGTAAACTGTTTTATTCAGGTTCTGCTCAATGCATACTAGAAAATGCACTTGGAAAGCACAAAATGATAGAAAAATCTTTGTCTAGAGCTTCCAATAGAGCCAAAGCTCAACAACAACAAAAACAGTATCAGCAAACATCCAATTTTTGTATACATTAATTTAATTCATATACATGTAGAGATATATACATAATTCTTAATGATAGTATGTTCTGGTGGTCTGCTTGATACAAAGAAAGACGTAAAGGGAATGAAGGAGCTGCTTTATGAGAGAAGACAAAAAAAGGATGAAGGACTTCAGTCTGAAGAAAGAAAGATTTGAAAGAATAAGTCTGAGGTTGATTAAACCATGCACGCAGTGGATAGGCTGAATGCAGAGCACTTGTTTGTAAAATCCTGCAATAGTATAAAGAGCACTCAAGCAAGATCTACAGATTGGTTTAAAATAGATTAAAAAAAAAAAAAATCCTTACATGCTTGCTGTTGTAGCAGTCTGCAGAAGCAAGTGTCTACGGTTCAGAGACAAATCATGGATGAGAGGTCCATAAACAGATACTAAAAGCCCTAGATGGGCTGTAATCCACACAGCAGTCCTGGAGACTGAGGCAATACCAAAATAAGGGACTGACTGCAGGGAGAAGCCAGTCTCCAAGTCTCTTGCCAAAACTACCACCCTAATATCACTGTCAGAAAAAATCATTTTCCTTCCCAGTGTGCACTCCATCATTCAAAAATACACATTCTCACATGACAAAATGGTAAGAAGAGCCACTATAACACAAAAGGTTTCCATTGAATCTTTTTTCTCTTTAAGCACTTTCAGAGAGGCATTAAAGTGCAACTTCTCACAGCCCTGAAATGCAGCCAGCTCAGAAGCAGACTGCTGCAAGTGTTTAATAGTTCCCAGCAGCACTAATCAGTAGGTAAGGACAGGAGGTTAAGAAGGGTACTATGTCTGAATAAAATGAACAATCTCATTTCAAAGGTCTTATATTTCTTTAAAGCAGTGAAGAAGAAGACAAAAAGAGAGCAAGAGACGGACATAAAACAGAAACACTGGAGAAGGCAATCTAAAAGGATACTGAATGATGGACTTTATGGAATAAGAGAAGTGAAAGATGACAAGTGCTTGGAAAGTAAGTTCTGCTGAAAGGAGGGAATTTTCATGATCTGGAGACCTTTAACCTATGCTACATGTGTCAAAAGTTTTGTGTAAGGAAGGTTTTCCTCACAATTTAACAATGAGATATTAGCAAGGCAGACAGCATTTTGAGCTGTGGGATAGAATTTGTCCTGTGGTAAGATAAACAATCCATGAAGCTATTACACATTTCCCAACCCACTTTATGTTATTTTTTAGCTAGACTGCTCTTCTGTAAATCTTTTCTTTTTCTGATTCTTTCCTTCATTTTCCTTAAGCAAAACAGTCTTTTCAGTAAGACAAAATGAGTCAGGATCAGAGATTCAAAGCATTTGAATTATTCTCAAAGCAAGCAACTACAGAATGTGTGGTCTTAGGAAATTCAGAAAAGAAGCTAACTGTGGATACTGTAGGGGGAAAAAAAAAAAAGCAAAAAAAAAAAAAAAAAAAAAAAAAAAAGCAGTGTTCAATAGACATAGACCCTTATTTCCTTAACAGAGTCATAAGGCATAAATTCACATTTATTCACATTCAAAAATGGCTAACTCTGGTCTGGCCCAAGCAAAATTCCCTTTCTTGCAGGAGGTTTCTTATACCTTACCTTTCACTTTTTGCTATCCTGGCCATGTGCACATCTTAGTACACACAGCACACAACTTCCTTCCTTGATGATATCCATAAAAAAAAATCCAGGGAGACTTTAATAGAAATTAATTGAATATATTAACTGTATTTGAATACCCAAGTTCATTGATGCAAGTTTTTTATTTCATCTGAACGACTGCTATCTACTACATGCAATATTTACTGCTAGTTCAGCCCTACGTGACAAACTCCACAAATCTGGACCTGTATAAAAGAACAGAAATCCATGGGCTCTGATGGGATGCACCCATGAGTTCTGGAGTGATTGCCATACTGCTGTCTAATATTTCTGATAGGTAATGACAAATGTGCAAGATGCCTGAAGACTGAAGGAAAGGTGATGTCACACCAAGTCTTCAAAAAGTGCAAGAAGGAGAACCTGGGAAACTACAGGCTAGTCAACCTTACCTCTGTCCTGGAAAGGTGTTGGAACAGCTTATTCTGGATGTCTTCTCCAGGCAATTGGAGGAGAAGAAGGTTATCAGTAGCAGTCAGCATGTATTCACTGAGGGGAAATCATGCCTGACCAACCTGGCTGCCTTTCTGATATCATATCTGCCTGGGTAGACAGAGGGAGAGCAGTGTCTGTTGTACACCTTGACTTCAGCAAGGCTTTTGATACTGATTCCCATAACATCCTTTTAGGTAAGCATAGGAATTGTGAGATAGATGAGCAGACAGTGACTCTAGTCACTGCTTGTTTTCTGAACAGCTATTTACAGATGACAGTGTTTGGATGTCTAGATGAATCTCCCTTGTGGAACAGGTGCCTTCTGCATGCAACATGTCTCACTGATGGTGAGGATACATGAAATGTCTGCAGCTGAAAACTTTTAAGAACAACTTACATAGCAATATTTCTCCTGCTACGCAGAGACAAAAAAGATTTGGGACTATGTAGGTAAAAATAGTATTGTCTGATAATTTTTCCCATGCCAGGAAGTCTGGATCAGTCATGTTGATGCAGGCAAGATGATCATTCTGAGGTAAAAGACTTTCTGAGGAGCATGATGCTGCTCCCACCTGCTTCTTACTAACTGGGATTAGTGACGCAACTAATGGGATAGTTGTGAAATACTGTTGCAGTCTCTACCTTACCATTTCCTAGTTTCAGTCACTGCAAAGACCCACAACTCTTGCTTTCAGGAAGTGTCAACTGTTTGTAAACCCCATCATTAATTGTTACTCCCACTGGAGGATCCACGGTTCTTTAGGATGAAGTGTTACCTACACTTTCTTTGATACTGTTGGGACCCCATCCTCATGTAGGGAAGGTCCTATCTGCAAAGTAGCAGAGATGTTCTACACACTTTTGCAGTTATTTTGGGAAAACAGGACTGGTTTCCTTTTGCCTGTTCCACCCTGGATCATTTTGATGATAAAATTTATAGGGTAGTCCTATAAACACTCGTATCAGCAATAATAGAAGGTGGAGAAAAGGAAGAACATGCTTGTCTAGATGCATCCCTACCAAAACAAATATTTAATGATCACAGAAAGAAATATAAAGTATTACAAATACTGAAGTTAGCACTTGGAAAACTATCAGTCTTTTAAAATAAGCATAAGTAGTCATTACTTACTTATATGAACTTTCCAAGCTTGCTAGAAGATATTCAAACATAATACATCCATATTAAGCATTTTAGAATAAATAAAAATATACTGTAATCTGATCATTGATCAAGGGCAGTTTCTAATGAGTGCAGTGGGTATAATGATATGAGCCTGAATGCTTAACAAGCAAATTAACTGTCCAAACTTTAAAAAGCAACTGAGGAGTTGGGCTAATACATCTGGCATATTGCTGTGGTTGACCTTGCTGTGCTGTTTCTGCATTCTGTGACCAGTCCCCACTCTGCTTTGTCCTGCACACAAGTATCAGCTTGCTCAGAGCTCAGGATCACCTCACCATGCACAGCCAGAGAAGTGCCTCCCATCTCCCCAGTTTGTGCAACTGGGTTTGTCAGAAGCTGAGAAGAAAGATAACTTCTTCCTCATCCTCCAGGCACCTTTAGATCCCTGCTAACCAATCTACTGGGGCTCAGCAAATAAGCAGCCTATGGATCGGTGTGGATTAGTTGCTATTGAATGGATATCTCCTCCCTATTTCTGAAGTACTATGGAGTAATGTACAAAGAATTGCTCCCTGCATCTCTCTAAGGACTACAGAGAAATCAGATGAGTACATACAAATGCATGTCAGTCAGGTCTGATTGATACCCTTTGTTGGAGAGACAGAATTAGATAAGTGGCACAGGCTCCAGCACTGACAGCTGGTCACCTCCCACCTTTTCTCTTCAGCCTACAGACACATTCTGGCAATCAGGCATGCATGAACAACTTCCTCTCTTAAGAAATGCAGAATATTCTCATTTGTTTCCAAATAGGCACAATGTCTAGGACCCAGCCTATGGTTAACCCACCTCAATTTCTTTGAGACCTTCATTTATACTTTTACTCTCTCCTCTTTCCTTTACACATTCCAGTTTCTGCCTGGCCCTATTATTAATGCAGAAGCATGGGGAATGTGCAGGGTTATGCAGCCAAAGAATAGAGTAGAAGAGGGACAAGCACAGAGCTACACTTCCCATCACAGCACGGTATGAGATCTGAAAAGGGATCTGTCAGACTCTGAAGGGATGGGTATTACTGCTATTTTAACAGAAGTGGTTTGTTTCCAAGAACACAGCATGGAAAAAATATTTTTGACATTCAGTTTCTGAAAAATAACAAATTTTAACAGATTTAGTGTTGGGTGTTGCTTAGGATGTGTGTTTTTCTGGGCTTCTTAAGCTCTGATTTCTAGCTTGCCTTGCTGAATCTTCAGATCTGCCACTGAGATTACAGAACTGCAGAGGTAAGACTACATTTTAAATAGAAGATTTGGGGTATTTATGGCATTATTACATGGTTCAGTTAGAGAAGTTTGGAACCTTGACTTCAAGCAAAGACCAAATTTCAGAAATGTGAAGCTCTGCACTGTTTCTTCAGCACAATTAAAAAACATGATTGATTCCTATACGATGTGACTATACATATATCACCCATAAATATTCCTGGCACTTTGTCATCCTTGTTACTCAGATTCTGGCTCAGTTTAACTTTGATGAAATCTTTGGTCTGGGTCATCCAGGAATAGCTTTCACATTTTCATAGCTCCTTCTTGAGGCTATAGGGATTTGGGGGTTGTGTATGCCCTGTGGCTTTGAACATTTTGTATTGTTGATGTGAGTGACTGCTGAAATTTGTTTGAGAAATTTTCCTGTGGAGTACAATTTTACAATCTCTTTAAAAAGCTCCTCGCATCTGATGCTTTTATATTAGTTTGGGCTGGCAGACTATTAAAGAAGAGGAGTCACCGATCTCAGAAGATATTTTTTCCTGTTAACTGTGCTCTTCATTTTACCTTTGCTTCTCCAGTGGTGAATATACCCCAAAAAGGTAGTTTATCACCTTTATGTAGTTTGTATGTGAACTGTTCTTTGGGGAGAAAGAGAAGGAAGAAGAAATATAAAGAAGAGGCAATCTCAGATCAATCATACTCATTTCCAAGGGATATGACCTATAAGAACTTCTGAATGGAGGGCTCCGTGCTGATTTGATTCCTTGTGTCAGAGCAAGCTGCAGGCTTGCTGTGCTGGTTGCAATCAGTGCTTCCAGGACAGGCTTGGGAGGGCTATCTGGATTTGTATCAGCTTCTTTTCCTGTGTCAGCAATGGGAAAAGGAGGCACACAAGATTTCTGGGTGCAGTATAATGTATCTGCAGAGGATCTAAGAGCAGCATATCAAAAGAAAGGAACAGAGAATTTCTCTGACACACCTTCTTCCTCTCAGTGAAATATATTTCTGAAAGGACTGCTGTTTTCATCCCTGTCTGTCCTCTGCACACTGCATATCTGTTTTTCCCCATACAAGGCACTTGTTTTGGTTTTCTGAAAAGACTTTTGCTTAGAAATTTCTGCAATTCTTTTCAGTTTAGCTGAGACAGTATGTGCTACTCTAAAAGATCAATTGAAATACAATTTAAAAAAAAGTCAGCATCTTAGAGCAAGGTCTGTTAGACTGTGGAATAGTCTCCCAGGGATGCAATGGAAATGACTTTGCTTGCAACAAATAAAACTGCTGAAACAAAATACTAGAAATTATAGAGTAGAGAGCAAATGAGATTCTTGCAGAGACTGAGCTGGGATTTAGCAGACATGATGGGTCAGTACAGGCAGTTCTGTCTTTTTTTTTTTTTTTTTTTTTTTTTTGTCCTTTCCAACTCTACCTGTGTAAACAAAAAAGGAATGCATTTTATTTAAAAAAAAGAAAAAAGTCACATAAAATCACTCATTTTTTACATACCTAAATAGTTCTCCCATAGTTTAATTGAAGCTGTAATTTCCAATGTTTCTGTCATCATATATTACATATAACAGATAAAGCTATGTTTGCTTTAAGTAATTACCTCTTTTGAAGTGCATTGTCTAGATTTAAGACTTTCTAACATTTATAAGTTGTTTCACCATCCTGAAATTTCCAAAAGCTGTGTGCATGCACATTTTGTTTTTCTGAGATGGTAAGGTTAGAGCCCTGTCTGATTTAGTTATTAATTCTCACTGTTCCCCATCCACAAACTTGCTACATTTCAGTTTCCACAAGCAAAACTCATAGTGCAAGCTGAGGCAATCCTGCAGAACGTGCCACAGCATCTGTTCATTGTATTCAGTTTTCAGGACACTATTTCCTTCTACTTCTTCATATGAATTGTGATGAAACACAAGAACCATGACATATTCTTGTCCTGTATACCAAAAAGAAGCCATTTTATCTTAAATGCAGAAGTAGTTAGATGTTCATGGAATACCAGGAAAGGTCAGGCTTATAGCATTTCTCTCATTTGTCTGGGTAAAATGTGATAAATCATATATTCCCAATGGAAGGTAAAGTCTGAGTAAAATTCTACTAAAATGGAATTGGATGCTTATGAAAGCTATGGTACTTCTCTGTCTCTAATCTATAATGCCTGTTGTATAAAAAAGGAATCTCATAAAGTGTCCTGGAAGGATGTAGGGCCAAATTCTTTCTTGTCATTTCTGGCTACTTCACAAGCACCTTGTGGTCCACTGGCCACTATGGGAAAGACATGGTTGGACCATCTAGTATAAATACCTGTAAAGATGGAAGTGTGAGGTGAACAAGACCCACAGATTCAAAGCCACAAGCTTCGTATGGGCTTATCATAAGAAAACAAAAGCTATATGTTTATGTGCAGATGACAATGGCTAGTTGCATTAAAAGATCTGTGTATGAGTTTTATAGCTGATTTTAGATTATGCTTGTCTTTCTCTTGGAGAGAAGAGATCAGAGCCTCTGAGGGAGAAAAATGACAAAAAAAAAAAAAAAAAAAAAAAAAAAAAAAAAAAAAAACCACAGAAATTTCAGCTCTTAGCTCCAGGGATGTAAGGATGACCGAAATGGAACAGCTGGGATACCCAGATTTATTCTTTTAATAGATGCTGAAAAGAAGATCTCTTTGCCTTTCTCTGTTGTTCCAGTTGCAAGAGCATAGCATTGCATAAATTTATTTCTAGGATAATCAGTGAATGTCATGGATATCCATAATGAACTTACAGATCCCTCGGATGAATTCAAGGAGACTTGGATCAGACCCAAAAGTGCAATACGTCTTTCAATAATTGATCCCTTTTATATATGAAACTGAAAAATCTGTACAAGTGGTAGGTCACAGATTTCCCATCCCCTATCTATGGGTAATTTTAAAGATTTGGATCATTTTTAAGCCTGAACTCTACAGTTTGCTTTAAAGCTCCATATTGTATCTGGTTTTCCCATGGGCTTTTATTTTCATTTGATTTCAACAGATGTTATTTACTGCTATTTCTCTCTGCTTTGGAGAAGGATTTATCATTGAGAAGTATTTTCTTTTTAGCGCACAAATACATAAAATCCAGGCATGAAGCCTGACCAAAACAGCTGGAAAGTGACACTGAAATTAACGCTATGGAGCTGCTTCTCTAATCTGCTGAGCAGTTTATATATACGCAGTTTAAATAAAATGAGTCTGCAAGCAGCAAAGATTAAAGGATATTAAATCCTGGCTTTATAAATGATGGCCATGATAGCAGGAACTACCCCATAGTGTGCAATTTTTTCTTTCATATAATGAGGTTATCTGGCCTCACAAGCTTCTTAGGGTAAACTTAATTAAAGTAATTTAAGAGAAAAAATGCAAAAGGAAAAAAGGTAGCTGTTTTGATTTTTGAAATGAAGTATCTTAAAATATGTATATTTCTGCATGCTAGAGGAATGTCTCCCTGTACATAGTGGGGGACTTAGAGGGGGAAAGCTGTTGCATATTTCTTTTTCCTATGACTTTGCATACACATAAACAGAAAGATGGCTTGCATAAAATGGAAAATTCCTTTACCTTGTTCATAGCATGGAGGGAGAAGGAGGCAGGAGGGGAGGGGCATTTCCCTTTTCCTGGGAGACAAGAGCTCAGTGAATAATAAAGGTTTCCTCTAAGAACAGAATATGCTACACATGCTGGCAATGCATTTTTCAGTGTTTCTAATGTTTCTATACAGCTGTGATTCGTGGATATAATAAAATATTGATACCGGTTTCCACCATTCTATCATGCAGCAAAAAAGTCTTTATGTGATCTAAATTTAGCATTTCTGCAATAAACTGGAGACTGCAAGTTGCTTCTTGCCCTGGTCAAAAAGCTCTTGTTCCACCCCATCTGCTGCTCCAAATGCCAGACCTCAGAAATATCACTGGAAGGCTGTTTGTAAAGGAGTGTTTGCTATTGTATTCAAGTTTCTGATTAGCTTAGTAAAAACATTTCCCTATCAGTTTGTATTACTGAGCTGTTGCTGAGCTACAGGCCCAAGTCTAATCTCAAATTGATGAAGTGTATCCAACATGACATTTGACTCAATCTGCTCATAAATAATAATAATACTTTACATTTATAGAACCTTTTCAACAAGAGCTCTCTCAAGAGGCCTTTTTGACCTCCAATTTATCTGTTGTGACTCTCCCTGAATTAGGGGCGATTGTAATGTCCTCTACTCCACTACCACATTTGGTATGGCAATGGCCCTGAGACAAATTACATTCACAATGAGATTTCAACTGCCTTACCTACATGATGCTCAATAATCCATCTCAGTGGGTATCACCTGTAATATTATTAGGGACTCAATCACTCAGAAATTTGTCAACCATATGCAAATCTGAATGCTCGATAAGTACAACTTCATTTTTTTCCAAATCTGGGATCTACAAACTCAAATAATTACATAGACTTAAGAAGGTAGTTTGGTAATATTTACTCCAGATTTTTTTTAAGTACAATTATCTGATGAATGAAAACATTAGTTTCATCAAGTGAAAAAAGAGGCTCCTGGGTTTATTTTGGGTTTAAGGTGTTTGTTCCTCTGCCTTAACTAGAGAACCTACAGAAATATTTCAATACCAAATTCTAAATATTTGCTCAGGTCACATCAAAATAAGACTTTGGTCTGTTTATTGTTAGGATTTTTTTTTTCCCACCTTAGCTTGTGAGGCTAGATTTTTAAAGGCATGAAGGCATCAAGCAAATTTCAGATTCATGTGCTGTGCCTATTGCAGCTGTTGAAGTCTAAATCCCATGAATAATATCACCTTTGATAAATCGTGGAGGTTGGCTTCAATGCAGTGGAGTCTGCCAATGCACAGTATCCATCTACATAGAACTCATCACAACATGTTTCCTCCTAGTTCCTGGTGAAAGCAGAGGTATAACTTCTATTGCCTGCAAGAACAGAACTCAGCCAAGTGGAATTTTAGCCTTTTTATTTTTAAGGTAATTTATTTAATAGAGATAGTTTTATTGTTGATGTTTTGTGTGCTCTTGGTTTGTGTTTATGCGTGTAGTATTCTTTTGATTTGACAAAATCTTCATGTACTTAGGTTACTTTACAATAGCTTTATGGCTCATGGGCTATTCTAAAGACAGCCCATGAAAAACTTTACAAAAATACGTGGAATGCGCAGGGATAGAAAGAGAATGCATCAACTCCTGCATGTGAAATTCTCAGCTTGTAAATGAGAGATTCAACCATAAATTCCTCCTCTGAATCAGGCAGAACAAGGACAAACTTTGCACTGAGTGCTTAGAGCTTTTAGCAATGCTGGCACAAACTCTTAGATTTCTGGTTTTATATTAAAAATGTAGAAAATCTTCTGTTTAATCCAGTATGGCTCTATTCCCCAAATTATGCCAATAAGGCCATTATATAGCATCTTGTCCTTGATTAGATGCCCATAGAATCAGCAAATACCAGAAGTAAGCAGAACTATGGTCTTATAATACATCATAGGCAGGTTCCTTTACACATCCTGGCCAGGACTGGTTTTTTTGCTTTGTTGTTTTGTTTCTGCTTTTTTTCTTTTTCTTTCTTTCTTTCTTTCTTTTTTTTTTTTTTTTTAATCTTCTTTCACCTGTTGATACTCCTGTACTCACATCCAGACCTGCAGCACTTCCCAGTTCTAGAGACTAGATTTCTGCAAATACATTATATCACTTCTTGGAAATTCCAACATATATTTTCTAGCAGTTTAGTCAAAGGTTCCAGATAGGATTAAAAAATTTCATACCTCTCTTGCTAATGGTAGACATCCCATCTGGGGCCCTCACCACAGAAAAGATGTGGAGCTTTTGAAGAGAGTACAGAGGAGGGCCACAGAGATGATCCAAGGACTGGAGCACCGCTCCAATGAAGACAGGCTGAAGGAACTGGACTTCTATAGCCTGGAAAAGAGCAGGGTGCAGGGACACTCACTGCAGCCTTCTAATACTAAAGGGAGTTTATAACAGGAGAAAAATCAACTTTTTACATCAGTAGATAGCGATAGGACAAGGTGGAATGGCCTTAAACTGAAGGAGGGAGATTTAGATTGGATGTTGGGGGAACTTTTTCATTGAGAGTGACGAGGTACTGGAACAGGTTGCCCAGCGAGACTGTGAATGCCCCTTCCCTGGAGCTGTTTAAGGCCGGGTTGGGTGGGGCTCTGGGCAATCTGATCTAATACTTGCTCTAGCAGCTGGCAGCCCTGCCTGTGGCAGGGGGCTTGGAACCTGATGATCCATGAGGCCCCTTCCAGTCCATGCCATTCTATGATTCTATGATTCTATCTATGATTCGGTGATTCTGTGATTCTATAAACTCTCATAGATAAACTAAATATATACTATATATCATCTTTGCAGTTTGGCATCTGATAGCAAACTGAAATCAAAAGGTTAAGTCAATCGTTCTGACCTCGCACCTTAAGGCTGAACTACTCATTCCTACCTTCCTTCAGATGAAGCAATCACATGAAAATGAAGCACTTTCTAATAAAAACAGTAAGTGTTCAGACCTCTATTCAAGACAGAAGGAATTTTGATAGTTCTGATTTTATGGACTGTAGACTAGGGAGGCAAAGTATGTTGATTTTCTTATAGGGGATAGAAATAAAGTGAAATGAAAGCAGATGGATCTGCCCTAGCAGTGAACCATTGGATACAATACTTTGCTTCAGTGAGTATCCAAATTATTTTCAGGTAGTTTGGCACATAGGTAATTTATGTGGTTCGTTCTCTGCCTGCTATTTAGAAGCTGTTTCTCAAGCAGGGATTGTTCTCTGAACTGTTCACCTTTGCATGCACTATTTCACTCTTAACTCTTCTAATATTCCTCTTAAGGTTAACTTAGTGAATTGAATTCAATACACTTTTTTGTTGCACTCAGAGACTCTGCTTGTGGCTAGAGTCAAACTGAAAACGGCAAGGGTGCTCCTAGGTGACTGCCTGCTTGATGACTGTGTGCATGATGCAAGAGAGGCTGTCCCAGCCACGATATGTTTGCCGTCACTGAGCAGAAGGAGCTATGACTGCAGTGTCTCTACAAAGAGCAATGCCAATGAGTACATTTTTTGGACAAAAAATGAAAATTTTTCCTTTGACATCTGAAATACAAAAACTGACTTCTAGATGTAGTGATTTGTTTCATACTTTGGGATATAAAGCAGAAAACTGAAGCACAAATTATTGTCTCAGACAAGGTACAACTCAGAGTTAAAACCACTCAATATCCTGAGTTCCCTGATCCCACAAACACAAACCCCTTCACTTGTGAAGCCTAGGGTAGAGAGGCGATACTCTCCATAAGGACAGTTACAAAAGATTTTCAGAAGAAGCAGCTGAAAAACTAACAACTGTCCACAATGAGACTTTAATACCTGGAAATCACAGTACTGAATGAAGTATCCAGAGTGTCTATACAGAAAGATTCAAACATTTCAGAAGAGCAGGATACACATTTGCATCATTACATCATGCCTCAGTATATCCTTCCTCCAACAATTCAAGTTACAAACAAATTAAAACAAAAAAAAGTCCAAGACTTCAAATGAGTATGGTAGCAGCATTATTATAAGAAATTTCTAAGTAACACCACCATATCTATGTGATTTAAATAACAAATACATAAATGTATCTTTGGAGGTTCTCAGGCTTTTCAAAACCCCCTGAAAGAGCTGACACAAGTAGATTTACAGAAGAGGATAAATCTTGGCAAAATACTGCAGAGCAGCTAATTAACCTGCTTCGGGGAAACCTAGTTTAATTGCTGGACTGCAATCATTTCCGATAAGGTCTGATACTAACATTATTACCTGTCTGTAAATGTATGTTCATCAGATATTCTTCCTACGGCAGTTAAATAAAGCTGACAGTCTCTCATTTAAAATGATATATATATATATATTTGCTAGCATTATAACTTGTAAAGCAACCAGTCAGAGGTCAGTAGCTAATTTTATTAAGAAAAATAGAGATGGTAGCTTCTACTCCCAACAATGTTTTCCCCTTGATATGTGTTACTGCAACGTTCATTTTCTATACTGTTCTTCTGGCACAGAATTTCATTACTGTGTGGCCCACTTCCCACAAGCTACTCCGGTGTGCCATTTCCTGAAGAGCAAAATGAAGAACAGCATCTCATCTCATAAGTGTTAGAATGAGCTGTTCCAAAATTTGATGTTTAAGGATGTTGGGAATTTGTTTTCCCACATTTCCCTAACATTCATTCAATTTCAATAATGAGCTGAAGAATTTTTTGCTGTTCTAGTTGTGTGAAGGCACCTTTGAGCGGAGACAAACAATGTGTAACTCCTAGGGTCCCTAGATTAAAAATACCTGTTATGGAGCTGCAAACATGCTTCTGGGAAGTATCCTTAGAATAATGAAAAACAGGCCTACTTGACTCTCTGGTCTCCTTCCAAATCCTTCTGTCAGTAAGAATGCCAGTGAAACAAAGCTATTACTGTAGCAGTATTCTTCCAGCTTTTAACCTGTAGCTAAAAAGCTTTACTTTTGTAGTGAGTACTTCACTCCAACTTACTGGCTGCATCCTCAGACCCTGAGGTACTTGCTGTCATGTTTTAGGCAGAACACTGGACATAGGAGGAGGTTTCCTGGTTTTAACTCTCACTTACAGGAGAGTTAAACATGATTCACCTCAGTAATTTGTCCTTGTCAAAACGGACATCAGAAGCAGCATTTTCCAATGCCCTGGTTGAAGACAAGGTGTTGGTCTACATGGCTATTCAGTTAGAACCAGGAAAGTCAGTCCTACATTCATATGTTTTAATGTTGTCAGATACTTTAGGAAAAAAAGCACCTAGAGAGTGCCTAGTCCAAGCTGCAGTATACTGGGATACTGCATGATAGCAGGGAGTGCAGTGCAGTCTTGATACCAATACTGAAGCTATTTCTAAAGTGCAATTCATCTATGAATTCTACCACATGCAATTTGTACTTATTTATGAAACTGCATAAAAGATTTAATTTTTTTTTTCCCAGATGTTAAGCCTATCCAGTATAATCACTCTGTAGTGAATCTATCTATTGTTACACTAGCACTGAGAATTTACAGCTTGAATAAATTTTTGTTACCTAGGGAAATTTACAAATGTAAATTTAAGCAGCAAAAATCCCTAACCTATTGGTATTGAAGTTTTCTTGCTTTGTTTGATAAAAAAAAAAAAAATCTTAAAATAATTAATCTTCTATTGAGGCACATTTTAGCAAGATGTGCTATTTTGGAAATAGACAGCTAAGCTTTGTTAGCCTGCAAAATTTGCAAATAGATGAGAACCAACTTTTAGTAAATGAGATAAGGTGATAAAGCATGTACTCTTTAACTAATTGTAGACATAATGCATAAAGATCCCATGAAATGACTTCTGTTAAGCTAGGCATTAGTATAAATTAGCTCAGCTGTGAGAATGGTTTCTCTCTTCTTAAGAGCTGAATAGATTTGCTGTGACACTATTGTAGAAATCTCTAGAGATGCTCTGTGGATAACGATGAATATTGAATTAATTTCCAAAACTACCCCCAAACTTTTGACTCTTAGTTGTATTACCAGGCTGACAAACGTTATGTGCAATCCTGTATCTTCTGTTTCAATATCAAAGCACACAACATAGTAATTATTCTCCCAAAGAACAACTAGCTTAATGATTGGATTCTGCAAGTGAAGCTTTTTAAAATGTAAAATTTTATTTAGCAAACCCAAATGACTCTTTATGAATGTGACACTCAGCGTTTGTCCAAGGAGTCAGGAAAACTATTAGCTCAAAGAGAAAAGTCTGGGCTGGTGGAGTTCCACATCTCCAATTACAACACACAGGGGTGGCTACTAAACAGTCAACATCTGCCAACAGTTTATACAGAATTATTATTCTTATAGTTTAAGAAAAAGCCTGTGCTGTCTTTGTTTCTCTTGTGCAGGAGCACTTGACATTTGTGACCACAATACAGTCTTATGGTGCTGAAGAGAAAATCTCATTGTCTCAGAGAGCTTCCAGATCAGAGCTAGCAACACCATTTGAGCTGACAGCACACAAGAACCTTCCTCAGAACAAGACAGCTTACTCATGGGCAGCTGTAACTGATTAATAACTACATATCTACATTTATATTCCAGAGAAATGGAAAGTTGCATGCAAAGACACGTGGTCAGCAAGGTACCAGTACACAAATACAGTAGAGAATACACGAAAGATACCGTTGCAGTGCTGTGGCTCCCAGTAATTTTAGTCCAATTCCTATTTTTCCTTATGGGAGGGATTTGTGAAGAATTCAAATGTAATTAAAGAGGTATGGGAATGCAGGGCAGGTACTGAGGAAAGGCTCCAAATCGCACTTACGGAGAGTCCCACATAGCAAGTCTGGTATTGATAGTAACAAATTCACCAAACAGTGTGCCAGCTGTTGTGACCTGTAATCTTCCAAGACAGTGAGACCTACTACCTGCACAAGCATACTCATCTCCAGTTGCAACTTAATACAAGTTTAATACAAGACTACTTCTACCAAAAGTTCCACTTTTCTTTATCAAATCTGAATACGTGGCAGCAAAAGTAAAAAATCTGACCAGGAGCAGACCTGGAAAAGTGTCTGTCAGCCAAAACAATGAAACTAAGACTGGTTACCCATGGAAAGGAACACCAACTGTTCTTTCAGCTACTTAATTTACTCGCTGTTAACAGCAATAGTTAGATTAGTAGGTTGTTCCTCTATGGAGCATTAATTAATAAATTAATCCCCGCGTACCCTATTTCCCAAAAGGCAGAACATTCACTGTAGATAAGATTTTGCAAACACAAGCAGAATAGAGCACAGTAAAAGAGACAGGTACAAGAAGGTATACAAGGAGATGTTGTTTACCTATAAGAATGAGCTTATAAAATGAGCACTTTAACAAGGTCATGGATTTGTAGCTTTTAACATGGGTTTGAGATAATTATCTACTTCATAGTTACAATCCTCTTATAAGTCTTTTTTTTTTTCTTTTTCTTTTTTTTTTTTTTCTTCTCATTAATAATAGCCAAAATTTCCAGAGCTCAGCCCACAGGAACCCCTGAGTAAGCCACAAATAAACAGAGATTCAAAGTACCTTTTTCTTCTCTTCTTCTTTCAGCTTCTCAAATTATGTAGTCAGGATTGTACCTGACTGTTTATGAGACTGACTAAAGTTGTTTTAGGTCAGTCATTTATTAGAAGACGTTCAGAAAAAGTTGCACATATTTTCCTCAGAATTGATTTATATTCTGAAAGTAGTATTTGTTTTCAATTTCTGATGCTTATTATTAGCTAAAATAATAATTAAAAAAAAAAAAAACCACAAAAAACCACACACACACACACACACAAAAAAAGCAGAGGGATATAAGTAGGGTGTCATTTTTTTGTTTATTTCTTTATAAACATGAAGATTAAATAGATTCATAGAACTACTAAGATTGGAAAAGACCTCTAAGATTATCCAGTCCAACTGCCCACCTACCATCAATATTTCCCACTAAACCATGTCCCTCAGTACAACATCTAAATGTTTCTTGAACACCTCCAAGGATGGCGACTCCATCACCTCCCTGGGCAGTTCATTCCAGTGCCTGACCACACTCTTGGAGAATAATTTGCTAACAGCCAACCTGATTCTCCCCTGGAGCAACTTGAGGCCATTCCCTCTCATCCTATCACTGTTACATGGGAGAAAAGGACAATCCCTAACTCACCACAACCTCCCTTCAGGAAGTTGAAGAGAGCAATAAGGTCTCCCCTGAGCCTCCTTTTCTCCAGACTGAACAATCCCAGCTCCCTCAGTCACTCCCCATCAGACTTGTGCTCCAGACACCTCATCAGCTTTGTTGCCCTTCTCTGAACATGCTGCAGGGCCTCAAGGTCATTCTTGTAGTAAGGGGCCCAGAACCGAACGCAGTACTCAAGGTGTGGCCACACCAGGGCTGAGTACAAGGAGATGATCACTTCCCTGATCCTGCTTGCTGCACTACTTCTGATACATGCCAGGATGCCATTGTCCTTCTCGGCCACCTGGGCACACTGCTGGCTCATGTTCAGCCAAGAGTCAACCAGTGTGAAGCAATGTGAAATAGCCTCGTGCAAAATATACAGTCAACTTCTTTTTCTTAAAATGTTCTTACTTAGATTTTAATCTAAAAGAATCTAGGCACATGATGATACTTGCAAATAGCTTTCTTAGTGCAATATCTTTATAGGAGGTATTTGATATATCTGCTCCTTTAAGATTACTATTTAAGATATCGATTTATTTTTTAATTGAAAAAAGCAAAGCTACAGAAATGATGGTTTATTTCATGTTTGTATTTATAGCCCCATTATGAATGTCCTTAATACATATATGGTGAAGAGTTAAACACATTCTCCATTTTTTCATGGGATTTTCAATTCTGCTCTGAATATATCAGGCAGCACAGCACTGATTCTTCTAGGTACTGGAACCCACCTTTGACACACCAGTCTTTCACTGTTATTCCAGTCAATAGTAAAGAATGAATATAGCCTGGAGATATTAGACTGGCCTCTAAACCAGAATATCCCAGTCTCTGGTCTGCAAAGTGCCACGGCCAAAAGGAAAAGGCTTCACACTCCTTGACCACTTTGAAACACATTGCATAAATCCTAACAGCATAAAAAAGGGAAAAGAAACACTAGGAGTCGTTTCCAGTAGTTCAAGGCAAGAAGGGCTTTCTCCCTCTCTCCCTTTGAGATGAAAAACCAGTCATTTAGAATGCAGACATTTAAAATGACTGGGACTGGATGAGAAGAAAAATCCTATTCATTATAGCAAATAAATAAATGAAAATGAAGGAAAACAGAAGTGCTGGACAACTAGTTAGAGTTTAGTCTAATTTTTGACCGTGAATGTAACTGTGCTAACCACACAACAGCATCAACAATAATAATTTTTTCTGCTATCTGCTCAGCTGCAATTTCAACATTCTGACTTTCTGCAGGTTTTATTTGCTCAGGCTGCATAACTGCTGTTACTGTTGAAGGTTTTAGCATTAGCAGATTAGTTTGTTAATCAGTGTAGCATAAATACAAGTATTCCATGGAGCTGTTTGTAAGATCGCTTTTCAACTCTAATATACGTTTAAAAATTGTCTTGCATAATCCAAAATGATCACAAAATTCTAATTACACATAAAGAAATATTTAAGACTGCAGTTGGCTTTTAGACTGACTTGGTCAAGATCAGTTTCTGCATGAGTGTGTGGCTTTCACTTCCATTTCTGATCCACTTAAATAATTTGTAAGCCAATTTCAAAAAATTAGAAAGAATCTCAATGTTGTAGACATCAAATTTTCTAAGACATTACTGAAAACAGGTAGCAAGGTACAGCAAAAGATAAGATGTCATCCATTGCCCATAATGAATGTGCTATATTGTGACCTCAACCCACATTAACCCCAAGGAATTTACAGAGGATAGAGAAGTACCAAGTGTCCCGAGGAGAGAAATGTTTGAATCTGCACTCAAGTCTTCATTGAAAGTGACAAAAAGAATGCTACCATGAGACACCAAGCCACAGGAACTCAAACCTTGTAATCTCCATTGTCCACCAAACCACTTTCTCTCTTCTGCTCAGCTGTGTTAGCAATCTGCATGAAAAATGAAGACATGAGAGAAGATCCCTTTCTCTGATAAATAAAAGCATGAGTCTCTGCTCAAAAGACTGTGAAAGCCTTGTAAAAGTTGTTTGATTTCATCGCATTATCACTTCTCGTGGTACAAGCACTGTTTTGTTCCTGATTTCAAACTCTGGAGCTGAATGTGTATGGGATATAATGTCTCAAGCAAGTGGCCTGAAAACTAGGAAGATATTTGTCTTCATGCTCATGAACTACACTCTCAGCTGCCTGAGTCATCCTGCTTAGTGCTTATTATGGATCTACAGAGAGGAGCTAAGGAAAAAATAAAATATAAAATAAAATGCTATAAGCTTTTCTTTGTCTTCCTCTTCAGTTTCTTTATAATAAAGACAGCTAAGGAAGATTTAAATCCTAGCAGAAATTAGTGTTGCTCCAACCCATACTGAGCTGCCAACAGCACCACTAGGCTGTTTCAGCAGCTACAGAATGCACATATGACTTTCTTTCTCCCAGGAATGCCCTCCATGCTAAGAGATAAAAGAAGATATGAATAATATATTGCATCTAAGCCACCTAGGTATTTAAAGTCTTTAGGCTTTCTCTTGTTCTTTCGGAAACAGAAGACAAAAGAGAGAAAAAAAAGTGCCTTTTTTTTTTCTTCAGTAAGTACAAGTTTTGATTTTTTTCCTTTTTCTGTATTTCCATTTCCTGGCTAGTTAACTAAAGTGTAGCACAGAATACAGCTTGTAAGAAACCATGAGACATAGTGTTCACACACAGAGGAGTGGCTGCAGTGAAACCTGCAGAGCATTGTTGTGAGAGGGAAAAGAGAAGGATTTCAGGAGAACACTTTATTAACCATTGCCTTTTTTCCTCATCTCTGATTATACTTTCATTTTTTAAGAACTTTCTCAGCCTTCTCTTATTTTATAGCACAGCCTCTGAATGGAGTAGGGATAACATCCATCTCTAAATCAGCCATTTGTTGACTACCATTTCCTTGGGATATTACAGATGAATTGGTTACCTCAAACCCCTTCCCTGAGCTGGTAAATCTGTCAGAGTAAAACGTACTGCAGCAATGTTTCTGAATATTTCATATATTCTTTACAATCATTTTCGAGCCCTCTGGAATATGTTACCAAAGAGTCAATCCCAAGATGCATTAGCATACACGTTGGTAGCATAAGAGCAACATGGATTTTTCTCAAAGTATAGGCTTGTAAAATTAATTCTGCATCTCACTACCATCCTTTTAACTGCACTCCAACCCCAAATCATCTTCCATAGTTTCAGCAACTGAAGTCTACAAGACAGCAATTTGTCTTCTTTTTTTTTTTAACTTTGGCTGTGCCTCCTGTAACAAGAGTACAGACACCTGCATTATGAACCTGCAATCAGTTACAGCAATGAGTATTTCCAAGACAGCAAAGGATATAAAAAAACTGAAGACTACTCATGTAACTTAAAAACCACAATGTCTGTCTCTTTGTTCTCACTTTACTTTCTTCTTCCCCAGGGATATCAAGCAACAACTGAATTTAAAACACTGCAGAGCAAGTCGGCATCTTACCTGTGCTGATTGCTAAAAAAACCTTTTTCTGTTCATACTTTCTCATCACACTTGACTTGATCACATCCAGTGAAATCCAGAAGTACTCAACAGCACTGAGCATAAGGTTAACTTGGGACAGTGGTCTTTTGGTCATAGAGATCATGTAAGTAAGAGCTTAGGTAATTTGTTTATGTAAAGATAGTCGTTTATCATTATGAATCTACAGTGTTAACTTTCAGCAGCAAAGAACCTCTCCACAAGAAACACCAGTGATGTGACTAAAGGGGTAAAAAGCAATAGATTCTACTTTATCAAAATTAGACTTTAGGGATATTAGCAAAATAAAATTACAAAGTCAAAACAATCAATGCCACTGACAAAATATTTTTGACAACTCTTCTTTTATTCCCAAGAAAGATTGCCTCAACCTCTTATCACCAAAAATCATTCTTCTATATTTTAATTACTTGTAAACAGTTGTGTAATGTTTGCACAAAAAGTTTCTCCCCTCCGACGTCAACAAGAATTGCTGGCAGTACCCTTTACTTAGCATGCTTCATCAAATAAGTTCTCGTAAATTACAGGCCTCTCCTCAACCTTTTCCCTTTTCCTCCTTGCAAACATTTTCCTTCAACACCAACAAACACCTCCTGAGTTTCTATGTCTTACTCTAGCTCTGTAGGCAAAACAACAGTAACAAGCAAGACTCAGTTTCCTAAAGGTGTAATATCTAACTCCTCCATTCCCACCTCAAAGTCCATGTGCTTCAGGGTGGGAATAAAATAGCCATAGAAAGCAACATTTGGAAACTGCCAATGAGCAAGGAATTTATCATGCAGTATAAAATAATGTGTCATAATGGTATTTATAGCATTTAAAAGTTTTCTTGTACTAAAAGTACACTAGTAAAAGATTAGTACTAAACAGATTAGTACTAAACATATTCTGCACACTAGGAAAGGCAAGTTGTATCACGTTAAATAAAGCTATTGGATTCAGCAATTACATTTCTTAATTCTGAAGTAATAGTTAAAAATTTTAGAACTAAAAAAATCCACTAGATAATCGACGTTCCATTACCTATTTAACAAGTAACCAACATCCCACGCTTTACCTTACACGTATATTTAGAACACAGTTTTTCCATAGGACTCAGCATGGTTTGGGCAAGAATCAACTGTGGAGATCACCACATGTCCCCAGCAAGAAGCAAGGACAACCCAACCCAGCAAGGCTTGCATGGCTCTGGGGCCACAGAGGCTCTTTTCTGGTTGGTGTCAGAATCAGTCAAGTTAAACCCAGCTCAGGAGCCCACCTATCAGCCTCCCCATACAGTCAGTATGGACAAGTACATATCCATCCTAAAAAAAACCAGTAGAACAAGAACATTATGAATTCTTCATGTCTTTTTCTATGCATACTAATTAAAGTTTCCCTAAGAATATAAAAGACTGTGAATGCCTTCTCTTTTAGAAAGATTTGTGTAAAACACATAAGTGGAATAAACAGAAATTTCTTATGTATGAAACTGACCATGTTCTCCCCTGTCATCTGTTAGGGAAAGATACTGGAATTGTACCCCTATAAAGCAGGGACATAAAAACCACCATCACATTCAGAGTCCCTTGAGCCAGTCTACATCTGTTACAGACATAGAAGAGCATGTGACCAGACCACAGAACTACATGAAGATAAGGTAGAAAGGAACAACGGAGCTTCAGGACGATCACTAGCTAAAGGGACATTGCCAAAGACCCAAATTCATGAGGGTGTAACAGAATTTCTAATTTGTAACTGATGGCTTTAATTTTTTTGTTAAGGCCAGGGAACCCATGAGTTCAGGACACAAAGGAGCTGTATGAAAAAATAGATTCTCTACATCTGTGCCCTGCTTCTAGATTGGGAAACTGATTAATGGGCTTGAAAGACAGCGAAGGATATCACAGCTGCAGAATAAAAATAAAGCCAGCTAGTTAGCAGCTTTTATCTCCTAAAAAGGCAGGACAAATAACAGAGCTCCACCACACACCAGAAGGTTTTTCATACTCAAATACTGCTGGCTCACTTCTACGGCAGAGTGAGCACAAACGGTGCGGCATGGAACAAGTTACAATGAGCTGGTGGAGAAGGCAATTAGCAGGAGTGCAAAACTGCAGGCTATTACCCTTCTTCCCACACATTATTTTAAAAAAGCACCACTGCATGACACATAACTCCCCCTGCTACCTACTTTAATCTATATTCAAAGTACATTAAGCAGGTAAGGTATGGTAAAATTGTTCACCCAGCAGAAACTAAGTAAAGATGAACAAGGAAGACCCATTCATCCTTTCTTCCAAAAAAAGTGCTAGAAGGTCTCAAGGAGGTGGCAACTTCAAAACAAGTATTATGTTTGTCACATAGTGTGCTCCTTGACACAGAATGCTATTGATTTCAAAAATTTACCTGGGTTCAGAAAGCAATTTTGTAAAAAAAAAAAAAAAAGAAAGAAAAAGAAAGGAAGAAAAGAGGACTTCTCATTTCTATCACATTAATGCCACTTGGAAAACTCAGTTTTCTTGAACTGAACTAAACGACCCTAAGTGACTGTCTCAGCCAGAACACATAGAAGAACGTTACAATGATGATAGCAAACCTGCAGAAAAGTAACATGTGGGGTTTTTGTTCACTAGGATGTGAAATGCAGCATTCAATACTGACTTTTCTTTTGTGTTATTTAGGCTTCGTGGTTAAACTTGCTTAGGTTAAACTTGCTTACACCAAGTCACATATTTAGCAAATATTGCAAATTAGGTGAAGAAGACAGGAAGCAGACAGCAGGAAGGGTCTGATATCTGCATTATAAATAAAACAGCTTACAGGGAGACCTTTTCATCTGCGTGGAGAGATGAGAGGCAATGTGAAGGAAAATATTCTTGCTGTCCACAAAGACAGCAGAATATCTTTCTATAATTCAATTAAAAAAAATACAAAAGATTTAACCAAAAGATATGACCAATAACCTTCCTTTACCCTATTGCTTAGAGAAATGCTTGTTTTTCCCTACAGGAAAACTCTTGCTGTTCATCCTGCTCCTTGCTCTCTATTTTCCCAAGCAATAAGCATGGCCAGCCTCTTCCTTCATGTCTCTGCTTCACAATGGAATAGCTGGGCTCTGGGGGATATGTATTTTCTGAGTGCTTTCTTTTGCACTAGGGAAGAATCCTAAAGCTCTCCAAATGTTGTCACCCTTTCTTCCAGGGTGTGGCACCACTGCATAAGATGAAGCACTTGCCCACTTTGAAAATCAGTAAAGGATATTTTTGTCCCTGGTATGTACCAATGCAATATTTTATTTACTCATACATTTACTCGCTCTCTTAGTAGCAATAAGATCACAACTGCAAACCTCAGTTCGGTGCATTTGTCTTATCTGGACTCTTCTCTCCTGTCTTTGTCTCTGACACAACACTGGTTTGTACACCTGTGTAGAGCTTAAAATTAATAAATGTTCCATTTTCTCTCAGGCTAGTAGCTCATTTATCTTCTGCTGAAATCTTGTCTCTTGCTTCTGTGAAGGATTACTTTGCACAAATGGGGCTGATGATGTCCTCTCACCCAAGCTGTTCGTGGTCAGCGTTTGCACATTTGTGGAAGCTGATGTAGCTCTGTGTAATGCTTGCATGCTTTCAGAATATAAAGCTATTCACTACTTTGTCCTAATCCAGGTAGCTCTGCATGTTGCTCTTCTATACTCGTACTCTGAGCTTTGCTTCCCTTTCTCCTAATTCTCTTTTCTGGACTTTCTGCAGTGACCCCAGGTCAGAACATTGCTTGCCTTTCAGTTCTGCCCTTGTGATTTCCCTTCTTTGTCAAATCACTATGCTTTCTTGCAGGTTAATTCTGATTTTCCCCAAGACTCTCTCTCAACCTCTTTCTTTGCAGCCCTGTCATAAGCTGTGATCAGGAACTCAGGCAGCCCCCTGCAAATTGACAAATTGGTTCTTTAGCTTCAGATCAGACACACGTTTTTCTGTGTTCTTTTTCTTTTTCTACTCTGTTTAAAGGCTGTATCTCATACGTATCATTTTTATCTGGAGTGCAGGACTCTGTCCTCAAATTTCTGTAATGTGAAATACCATAGTTAGTCATCTCTGCCTGATCTTACATAAAGCTATCAAACATATCAGTCATCTATTGTCACAAAAATGAGGCTATATTATGTCTGCCTTCCTTGCGGCTGGCTCCCACTGCTGTCAGTGTTATCTGAGCACATTCTCATTGTCATCCACATTTCCAGGGTGTTTCAGAGAGGTAAATTGCTGCCGGTGGTTCCTTAGCTCTGTAATTCCAGTGCTCAGCAATCACCGAGAGCCAAGCAATTTAGCAGAGATCCATTTATTTCAGGGTGCGAGCTCTGACTACTTAATTACACAAATCTCCAGATCACACAACTGCCTCTTTGCCACCAACATCTCTTAAAGATATGACTGCTAGAGAAGTGGGAAAAAAGGAGTCTGTAGAAGCTTTATGAGAAGAAAAAGGATTCATAAGGGACTATTTGAAAGAGAAAAGATGAAAGCAAAGTCAGGTTCCAGAAGGGAGCAATAACCCGACAAAGGAGAGGAAGAAGTGCAAACATCAGGTTCGCTTAGTTTTGTTTAATAGCACCCAGTACACCATGGACTCTTCAAGAAAAATATCACAGAGAAATTGGTGTAAAGCATTGCCCCGACAAACAGGAGTTGGTCTCACAGGAAAAGATGGTATTATACATTCTTTTCCTTTGTAACCCCAGCAGTTCTCTAACCCCCAACTCTGGGCACCACAATAGTTTGGTGGCTGGAATTTCTCTCAGGAAACACTGAAGAAGGTCCCTAATGATGGCTTTATCAGTTGTGGGAGTTTTTTTAATGGAAAAAGTTTATTCTGGGGAGAAGAATGCTGTAAGTCTGGAAATCTCTAGAAATGCAAAGCATGTGGATAAGAAAGAAACTCTGCCCCAAAAATGCTGATCTGCAGGACATTATAGGAAACCCCTGCATGCTGGAAGCATGTCCATGCCCTCTGCAGTTCCGGGGCTCCAAGCATTTCTTCTTCAATTGTAATTGCACATCCAGAGCCAAGGAGCACGAGGAGGCTCTTCACAGGGCCTAGTCAGCAACATGAGTTCTGGCTGATAGAATTAATTTGACCTACTGGTGTGAAATAAAAGTAATACTTTCTATTACAGCCCTTATAACCACCAAAATTAGGTCACTTGAGTTATGTTCCCTTTGGCAGGTATTACCAGGGCCAGAAGTGAAAGAGAATGAATGAGACCAGAAAAAACAGGAGGATTTTAAACTAATAGATAAAGAATCCACATTATATTAGGTCAGAGACTGTACTGAACCTTTGGTCTGGCTTTTGGATGTTATTTCTTGCTTTACCTCCCCTTTGTGTCTGACAGCTCTCCCAGATTTGTCAGTGAAGTGATTTGAACTATTCAGTTTAACTGATGATGTTAAGCTTTCTGCTTTTCTCTGGTAGCCCCTACATGATAATTTAACTTATGTTCCCAGATATTTGTCCACCCAACACAGCCGCTAATTACATTATAGTCTTAAGACCAAGTTCACTCTCTGTCTTGCCACTAGCCTGTGATAATTCCCCTAGTTGTTTTGGCACTTGTATGTAACAAAGAATAAACACACAGAAGGATGGGATATTCTTAAGACATCACTGAATTTGGTACTTGGCCAACAAGAAAAGTAGGTGCTTGTGTGTACTGAGGGACTTAAAAAGCCTCAAAGTATTTCACTCAGATGTTGGCATCATAAAGTCCTTGTTCTGGAAACATTTTCTATCATTAATTCCAAAAAGCTCCTTATCTTTTCACTTTTTCAGTTAGAATTTTATTCATCTTAGCATTGATTTGAAGATGACATAAAGTGGAGGGAAAAGCTTGGAAAAAACCTTTGTCTATGCAACAAAACTAAGCAGGATACAGCTGAATGAAATGTTTCTTGTTGGCCCAAAATGACTGTTTGTTCTTTTCTCCAGCTGCCTTCTTCCCAGCTTCACATGTTATCCACAGAGTTTTTTGGTAGCACAGCATCAAGTCAGTTCCTTTGTTATTCTGCTGGCATCACCTGAGCTCTAGGTCTTCAGCAGCAGCAGCTGCAGTCCCCCTGGGATAGATGTGTTGTGATGAGGATGAACTGGAGGAGAGAGGGGAACAACAGAACACATTTTTTTCCATAGCAAAAAGGAAGAGCATCAGTAGAGTGCAGTAGAGCTGCAGTTAGCTGCTAACTCAACCCTCTGCTTTCCTGTCCACTTAAATCTTTCAGCAACTAATGAGAATAAAGATGAGCATTTTGCTTGCCTCTTGTTGGAGTCCTTCATTGTTTTTGTCTTCTCCAGGACACAGAGAGTTGAGCTGGGTGCTGCCAGCAACTCACGGCTTGTCCTGTTGGCCATGGAGCAGCTGACTCAGTGATAGAAACTTTCAACATTGCACTACAGAAGACGAATAAAGATTTTTACTTTCCAGTGCTACTTCTCCTAACTCATGGGTGTCCAACCTTTTGGCTCGCCTGCGCCAAACTGAGTGAAGAGTTGTCTTGGGCCACATGTATATAGGTTGCTCTGAAAGTAATGCTTCCATTGAGGCATTTCATGGAAACTATGAAAGATACAACAAAACCAGTAACAGTATCTGATGACCAAATTCTCAGCTTAAGAACACTCTTTTTCAACATAGTCTCCACAATTTGCTATGCATTTTCACCAGCAGTGAACAAAATTCTGCAAGCCACGACTGCAAGATTGCAGTGGGAGCTCTGGGGATATTATGCTGTGGCAAGACTTCCTGAACACTGCCATAAATACAGAATTCACTGTATATGCTAAGAATGCCACAATTTCAATGTGTCCTTTATCCAGAAAGGGAGTTCCTACAGTACAAGCTTAGAGATGACAGCAGCAAAATCATTTACATTCTTCTATAGATGTAGCATATCCAGTTCCATTTTCTTCACCATTTCCTTGAAATGACAGTTAATTCTTTTGGATTACCAAATTGTAGTTATCCTCAGTTAGAGTTACTCATACCAAATGTCACATTTTCCATTTTTTATAATGAAATGTGGAAGAGCATATCAATAAAAAAAACTTATTCTAAAGCCACCATTATTGGTTTTGTTTAAGAGACTTAATCAGGCTCTGTTCACAACATACAGGAACAAATTCACTCTTTCTGCAGTGTTGACATGAGAACTCTTTTGTGCGTAAAATACAGAGGAGGAAGAAGTGCGTATCAAATTGCAACTAGAGAAGGAACTTTATGTGATGAGAAGAGTGAAGGAATTTGGTGGATCATTGGATTTTAACATTGCTATTGCTATTTTTATGGAAAATGGCATGGGGGCCTTTCATAACCATGAACATTCAACACTCATTTGAGCAATCACACCTATCACAGCTTGCTTGCTCCCTGACATTTATGCTGCTGGTGTTCTCTCAGCAGCCCCCTCATTACAGATCTCTAATGCCACTTCTTGTGTCATTTAATTTCCCTGTGTAGGTATTCTGTTCACCGCCTTACTACACTGTTTTGCTCCCAGTTTCTGATGAAATTGCAGACAAGATAATATCAAGCATTATGAATCGGGGGAGAAAAAAGGACTTAGTTGTTGGCAACTCCATGAATTTTTCTGCCCCATAGACAACATTTTAATAAAATGTGTCCTCAGAAGAAAACCTTTTGCCCCAAAAGAGTCGAGGTGCTGCATTTTGACCAATAAAAAAGGAAAATCTAGTTGCATCTTGGAACACAAAATGCTGGCATTCATGTTTCAGGATGAGACAGTTGAAAAACCTCTGTACACAAATTCTGCTCCCTCTTAGTACTTGCCCCTTGGAAAGGGTGACAGAATGGAGATCTCGGAATGCAGCCAGGAGGCTGTGAGCAGCTTCCGGGCTAAACTGATCCAAAGGACAACTTTCAGCTGAGGGCCACATTGCTTTTTACTTCCCCCCAGTTGATACAGCAAACGCAAAGAATTTTTTTCGGGTAAAGCAGGACTAACGAAAAGAGTGAAACCACGAGGAGGACGAAAACGGCGAACAGTGTAGCAGCAGCAGTGTCTCTAAATAAGTGCGAAGGGAACAGAGCGCCGAACAGGGAAGTTCCCCACTCCTCCGTCCCACCATGTGCTGCGGCTGCCGGGCCGGCCGGCGGGGGGAGCTCCGAGCACAGAGCCGGGCCGGCAGCGGGGGCGGTCGAGGGAAGAGGGAGCCCGCAGCGCCCTGTAGGTCGGGTGGGATTTCAGCCTGGCTAACTGCTGCTCGATTTCCTAGCAAGTTAGCTGCTCAGTCCTGAACAGAGCAAAACTGAGGACGGAAAAATTGGCACGTCTATCTAAATACTGCAAGGTATTTTTTGTAAGTAGGAAAATAATAGCACAGAGCAATTTCATTAGCATCGGAAGCATCTCGGCTTGTTTCCAAGCACTGCACAACTGGAGAGGTGAAATCTTTACCTAACTGACGAGCCTGCTACCAAGAGTTCGGTTCTACAAGAGCCTCCTCCTCCTCTCCCAGCCCTCTAAGGAAGCATGTATACGTACGAGACCCAAGAAAGAAGCCTTTCTATTTTCAGTACACTTAATATTTTATTCAATGTGATTGGACAAAAATGCCACTTTTGCAATTGCCAGGTATTGTGGAACAATTTCGTGTTGTGTCTCTATGAAAACCACCCAGATTCTGGTGAAGTGACTGTGTGCCTTACTGTTTGACACCTTATTTTCCTTTATTAACCAGCATTTCCTGTTTCACAGCAATTTGGGTTCTCTCACTGACCTCATCTTCTTGATTGCTTCACACCAACTGAGCGTACAATCACTTTTCCCCCATCTTCAGCCTCTGAAGAGACTGTTGCCTGTCTTGCTTCTTGCAGGGCTCTCACAGCTCAGAGATGGCTCAGAGCAGGCTCCTTCCTCACATCCCGGCCTGCACTGGCATTGTTGTCCCCCAGCCTCATCCTGCTTCCTGGCAGGCACAGCTACTTCTCCTGATCTATTATTCCCTCACTAGCTGCACTCAGCATACAGGGTCCCACCACAATGGGGAGGCTGCGGTGCTCGGAAGGAAGAAGACATTAAGCAGAGGCCAAAGCTTGCTGCTCTCAGGCACATCCTTCTGCCATCACCAGATGCTGCACCCGTTCTTTCAGCTCCTACCAGTGACACCCTTCATGCAGCCAGGCATGGCACCTGCCTGTTACATCTCACTGGGACACCAAAAGACACTTTCCTGTTTAACAGAAAAACTAGTACGTGGGTGGCTGAGGAACGATAAACTCTTCCTAATTACTTCAGCAATCTTCTCTGCTTCCTTAGACATGCACTTAAAAAGATTCTCTGATTGTAAGATCAGATAGTAATATTTTAGAGGCTACCGAACATCCTTTTGAAGGTCTCATTACAAAGGAGATGTGAATGCAATCCAAATCATGTTGAGTAGGTGTACCCATCACAGCTGTGCTAACGGACACACCATTAGCAAACATGGAAAAATGCTGAGGCTGACCTGACCTGGTTATATATTAGAAGTGTGGCTGCAGCATTTTGTGTAGGTGAGAGATGTTTGGTCAGCATCCATTTAGGGCTCAAAAGATCAGGCTCACTTATTAGACAATCACTGGATTATCTATTCAGGATCTTTTCCCATCTGGAGAAGAGCAAAATAATTAAAAAACATTCAAAAGACAAGATCTACAAAGAAAAGTTGGATGAAGTGGTCTGCTTTTAGATAGATAGATAGATAGACAGATAGATAGATAGATAGAAAAGAGAAAGCTGGGAGAAACTTCCAACAGAGGGCTTCCCTCAAGAGGCCACCCCTTTCTATCTGCAAAAACCAGAGCCAGGACTTAGCTCACTCTGTCCTGCTTTGTCAATTCAGATGTAATGTCAAGCAGGAAGCAGGACTCTCAGACTCTCTCTTACTCCCAAACTCCTTTCATCTCTCACACAGTTAATATGTACTTCAGATGCTCAGAAGACAGTCCACTATTTTTCGTCTTGTCCACCACATGATTCTACTGTGCTATCTGTTCTCCCACTCAGTGTTAATCCCTTGTCCAAACTGCTCCAAAGAGAAGGTAAATAATCTATTTTCCATTTCCCTGGTGAACTGAAGAAGAAAGAACCAACTTAATTGCAACATGTCAGATACAGGTTAGACATTACGAAAAACTTGCTGGCACTTAAGGAAAATAGTAGACTAGATCACTTGAGGAGACCTTGGAGTCTCCATCCTCTGAGGTATTTCAAAGTAGGCTACAAAGGAATCTGTCAGGACTGGGAGTTCCTGCCTTTTGCTTAGGCTCAAGGTCATACCAAGACAAACTGCAAGGCTCCTATATGCAGTCAAGGTAAGGGAAAAATCATTTGCATTTGCAGAAAAAAGGAATAGAAACACTGTGTAAATGATGCTATTGTCCCACTAAAGAGAAGAATTTAATTTCTAGCACTGTCCTTCTAGTATTTCTCAGCAACACTGGGTTTGCTTAAATACACAAAATCTAGCATAGTAATTGCCTCAATTTAGAAATTAACTTGTTGAAACGTTATTCCTTATACATCTGTGTCTGAAATAGACTTTAGCCTTGACATTTGGACTGTAGCTATATAGTAACATTTATTTCGCCTTTGTTTGATTTTGTTACAATATATTTTTAAAGCAAAAGCGTCTTATAAACAATAAAGAATTTAATTAAAAAGAGAAAAAAGGCTGCTCTAAGTCAGGAAATCCTGGGCCTTCATTCTTAGGGATGAAATCAGTGAGAGTTTTGAATTTTAACAAACATCAAAAAAAAAAAAATTAAAAAAGATCACTGAGTTGAAATTTCATTGTATAAACCTGTATAGCACTGGTTCCAATTTCAGTACTGAGACTTGCCATTTTGTAGCCATCTAATAAGAACAAAATATATTTCTTGGTTAACGTGTGGTAGAATTATATGGGATGAACAGGAGAAGCAGTGATGCATCTTGTACCGAATAGTGGTGAAGGAATATTTACTGAGAAGCAAAGAAGTGCTGGACCCATTTTGCTGCACCGTGTGGAATTCAGTCCAAGCAGATGATCCCATCCGAACTTAGAACTAGTTTCCTCTAGATTGCTATCTGTACAAGTATCCGAATACGTCTGCAAAGTGCTTAAAGATGAAACACAAATAATGGGAGGTGATTCTACATTGCTTGGACTGTGAGTGAGCCAACTATTTCCTTCGAAACTTACTTCCTGGGTAGATTCCAAACTTATTTTCAATTAAAACAAGGACAAAACAACCCTCGCTGTATTTGCTCTTCGTAGACCTCCTCGTCTGCCTCAAACAGCTTTTCTCCCGCATGTGACTTCATTTAAAGAAATGAAACACTTTTGGGCCATCTGCGTTTTTCAGCATAGCAAGCAGCCTTACGTAATGGTGTTCTGCTGACCCCTCTCTGGCTGCATGGCCGCTCTTCGTAGCCATTGCGTTAGGAGGAAATGGCAGGAGGCCTTTTGGAACACTCTCTCCCCTAGTATGGTCATAAATCAGCCTTGCAACTCCTACACTTCTGGGCACCGCATCCGTTGTTGTGTCTGACATCAGGCCATTCTCTGGGCTTTTAAATATATGTCCTGATCTTGCCTTCTCAGCTGAGGATTTGTGGGAGGGGATGAGAAATTCCGAAATCTGAATTCCTTCCGAAATTAGCGTCAGTCAGCTTCAGTGATGTGTCCGTGGCTTATCGGATGAGCAGCTTATTGCACGTCATCCTGAACCATTCCAAAATTAGTCATCAAGTTCATCCATAAGAACTGGTAGAAGGGCAGTGGCTGCATTGTTTGAAGGCCAGCTAAATGAGAACATATGTGCTACCGAGGAACAGCTATTTCAGTCAGTCCAAGTTAGATTGTGAAACAAAGCTGACACAGGCTCAAAACTATTAATTTCCTGTCTTGACAGGCTTCAGAACCCTGCTTGAGAACTCTGAAACTAGAATTTCCCCACACCTTTTAGACTTCTTTCACCATTTTTCTAAAGTAATCCTTCCTAGATTTATCAGGACAAAATTGAGAATAAATAAAAATAAAGGTGCTATTAAATTATAATACTACATTGCAATGTAAGCCATTTTGCCCTTGTTATGGCATTTTCTTGGCTACCTCTTCAACTGCTCCTGCAGTCTAAGCACATGGCAACACTGTTTGTGGCAACAAATCCAGAAACAGTGCAGGACAATTACTTCTGTGCCTCCTTTTACTTGCCTCTGAAGCAGGCATACTAAAGGCCTTTCACCAGAAATCCATTCTGGTGGTGACTGATGACTGGTTTTGGTTTCACATGGGAAGGACGTCAGCTCTCCACAGAGGTGGAGACCCTACACTTATGCCATCTGACTGAAGAACGGTTTAGGATTGCATTTAGGGCTACTTCAGTGGTTCAGCTGGCCACAAAGGCAGACAGCTCCCTGTTTCTGTCTCTGACTTCTCCCAGCTTTTCATCACCCACACTAACACATTGAAAGACTGAAAAGCAGTATTTTATTACGTAATATACCAAGGTGTTTGGAGATTTGAACTAAGACTATAGACATCGAGTTCCACAAATGGATGGAAAGCAACATTAACTTGAAACATCAGCAGTGATGTATTATCTCGTCTGTGATGTTATTTCTATTTCTATTGTATGGATTAAAAAAATAATAATAATAATAATCATGTTTCTTACATGGGAATCAGCTGCTTTTAAGTAACAGCCACTAGAACAGAAAGCAGAGAAAGCCAGTGCTCATGGTATAGAGTGATGGCTATGTTATCCACCAGTAATGGCTTCATTTCACAACTACTGGAATGATGAGTGCTCTGTCCAGGGCCTGGTGCCAACTAGCAGGGTGGTAGGCTAAAACCAAGGCGTATACTAGATGGCTTTATGCCAAAGCACAGGTTCTGTGTGGTATGAATTTGCTTTCTGTTGTAATGGAAGCCTTGCCCCTTGTGATCACACAATTATTTTTACATGGCCTCCTTTCACCCTTACCCCTTCACCTGAACAAGTTTCACAGGACTTCGTCTGAAGCTGCACCTCATCTCAGCTGCCTCATTAATCCAGTGTACCCAACAGGACACTTCAAAGCACAGTGTGAGCTCTTTCACTGATTAATTTGTTGATTACTCAGGAGGTAAAATGTTCTGTGGGAGAGGAATGGAAACAAAATGTTCCTCCTTCACATGGGAAATGTTAAAAGAAATGGGAGACAGAAAGGAGCATAAGAGGTCCTAGAGAAAGAGCACAGGAATAAACAACAACCATACTTTGCTGCACAGAGGCCATACTTCACTCCTACACTACCTTCAGGCTTACCAGAGAGTGACATTTGGGGAGTTCTGCTTCATAATAAGGGGAAGATGGAAAACCAAATGCCCACAGACCAAAACGGATAGCAATCTCAGTATTTCCATTGTACTATTTCACACTGTCTGTAAACTCAAATAGTAGTAGCACTGTAGCCAGCCTCTGTTTCTGTTCTCAGAGCCTCCTTTGCAAGTATGAGAGTGAATAACAATTTTGAAATAGAAGTTTTGACATAGGCATGAATTACTAGAATCAGGAGCCTATAAAACATAGGCTTTATATTGTCTCTTAGAATGTATGACTAATTGCAAAGTAGAGACTGCTGATCCACCCTGCATACCTGGAACAGTTCAGCTTTTACCTGCTTCTCAGCCCATTCCAAATGAAATTTATTATTTTTCCATGGCAAATCCCATGTCTCTACAGACATATCTTCAGGTATCTTAACAGAGAGGATATTTAAGCACTGCAATAAATTACTTAGGAGAATGGCCAATTCTCCATGACTTGCACTGTTTAAATCAAATTGTCTTTCTTTCTGAAGATTTGCTGCATCTCCAGTTTAAAAAAAAAAAAAAAAAGAAAAGAAAAGAAAAAAGAAAAAAAGATCTTTCAATGGGAATTTCTGGAGGATAGTTTGTATTTTATAAGAAATCAAGTTAGAGAGTAATAACAATCTTTTCTGATCATGGAATCTATTCCTCTTTCTCAATTGAATGATTCCAGATTGACAACCATACAATTAAAGTGGAATTTGATTTTGATTTGGCAACTAAAATACTGTAATAACAATATCAATTACACAAAAGGAGAGAGCAGCACTGAATTTTTAAGTTCACTCTGTCCTTTTTTTTTTAAGGGTCTTATACCAAAAATATCAACAGACTAAAATATTAATATCATTTGCAATACTGTATGGTAAATTTATATTTTTTGCTAGCATGTATGTTTTTCACCAAAACAGATTTTTCTATTCACTTGCTAATATCTACAATCTTTTAGGTTATCATAGCTGTAAGCATCTATCTGAGAGATGAGGTAACTTTCTTTGCAGTATTAGGCAATCGAAATGAATAATACCTTAGTCCCTTGGCTGCTTCATTTATAACTGCTTGGTAATTGTGAAATAGGACGTTACTGCTAGAGGATTAATTCAGTTCTTGCAAGTGAATTCTCAGCACATACCACATCTGCAGCAGCCCTTCTCCTCAAAAGAAGGTGACTCAGTTTCATCTAACGCATTAGGAGTCTGCACCTTCTCTGCTTCTGAATAATTTCTGAGAACTTAAAGTACAAACAAATGGCATTTCCACAGCCCTTGCTGGTTGAAATAATCTCTCTCCTGAAACTGTAAGTGAAGGAATGTTCATTTTCAGACAACTGAATACAGTACTGGAGATGAATAAAATTATAGGTTTGCAAAAAACACTTTAGATAAATAAAAGTATGGGTTTCCATAAAAAGAGGCCAACATTGCAAGTTTCCTATCATCACCCCTCTGTGATGAAAAAATAGCTATTATGAGCATGAAGACATGTTCTTTTTTTTTTTTTTTCTAACCACTCAAAATCCCTGAAAATAAATACAGAAGAATATAAGACTATACGTACTGTTGACCCTTTTCTTATTAGTCTGAAGCGAAAGAGGTACAGATAAACATCAGAAGAGCATGTAAGAATAACTTAAGATGCTCAGGATAACTGTATGACACTCTGAAAACATGCAATGTCATGTCAACAGATAGAGTATTGAGCCAGTTAGGATATGGCTACTGCATCAAAACGTAACAGAAGAATCATTCACATCTTCAAGAATATTAAAATATATATTGGAAAAAGTATGTATTGCCTTTTGTTGTACAATGTTGGGCATTAGCAGAATGCTCCAGGACTGAAATATCTGACTTTGAAATACTTGGAACTCTAGAATGTACAACATAGGGACTGAAGATACAGACAAATCTATCAGATTTCTGTTCAAAGTTGGATTACATAATAATAATGGTTTTTTGCAACTCTGTCAGCAGCTTACATTCAAGGCTTTATAGGAATGAAATCCTTTAATTCTCCTTGCTCCAATAGCAAAATAAGGAATCTCTAGCATCAACGGAACTCCTGCAGTCACCTAGTCTGGGGGTAAAGCAGGACATGGAAAATACCCTCTGCAATTCCTCTCACCAAGGTAAACTCACCATTTCAGAAGCTGAAGGCTGGCAGCATTCACTTCCCTCCTCCCACTGAGATTTAACAGTCAGGTTGAAAGCAAAGTAGGTAAGAGATTTGCAATAACAAAAGAAAATAAGAAATATTTAGGACATCTAGGAAGAGGAAAAGAAAATAATCAGCAAAGAAATGAACATGGGGCAGGTAAGGGAGAAAGAATTCAAAAGTAGACATCTGTAATAAAACAGGTTCTTCAAAATTCAGGGTGGTCACGGTTAGAACACCTCCCTGTGCCTTCTCAGGCCCTGTCTCAATGTGGCTCCATGAAAGCCTGTGGAAGTTACCAGTCCACAGCAGGCTAGATTAACTCATTCTGTAGACCAACTTCTCATCCAAGTTTTACACGGCAAAACTCCACATTTTATTTGTGCATCTACCACTGCTCAGTGGACTCCTTAGAACTGTGAGGCAAAATATGTATTAATAAATGATAATATTTTGTTGCATATTTCAACTCAGCACCTCCATTATGGAACATTCAGTTTAAATTGATAGTACAATAATTGAAGCTTTTATGATGTCAGGTAGTTCTACAACTTGCAGAAGTTGTTGATTTCCCATACCAAGCTAACATACTAATCTAATGCCCAAAATAAATTTGCTTCTCTTAAAACTGTGATGGTTAGATACTTCAATGTGATGTTGAAACATCATATTTTATGTGCATACGTTGCATCAAAGGTTAATAATATTTTTTCATTTGAGTAGAGGTACTGAGGATGGGCAAAGACTGCCAATAATTCAGACATAATTAATGTGTCTGCTTGCAAATTCACAGATTTCGTATACATCTTGTCTGTTACAATGTGATTCATTCTTCTGCATACAGTCATTTGTATAGGATGACATTTGTGATTTAATATTATAAATTAAACTTAAAGCAGCCATTTAGCTTAGTTTTTTTGGCACAATAATTGGATAGTATATTATAGAACATTAAGGCCAATTTCAACTCTCTTTCAGCCCAGTTCTCAGCAATGCAATCTATATTTATACGATGTTAAAAAGTTATTGATATCAACTGCCTCCATCTGTTGTTCAGTGAGGTACTGAAGAGGCAAACAGACTCATGGGTAACATAGGGACTGCAGCTTAGGAGAAACGGATGTAGGTCTCAGGCCTTTCTTATGCTGTCTCGATGACTTAAATGCTTTGTGTTTCAGATCACTGCCCCTAGAACAATATTAACTCTGTTTCTCTTATTTATACAGGTTGACTTATGAAATATTTATCTTACTGGATACACAGGTTGGCTAACACAGCCGGTCTCAGTCTTGTTTGGATTCTCCAAGCATAACTGTAATGCCAATGTATAATGAAAGGTAATAGCATATTCTGTACTAAGTCCATCATTAAAATCTTTCAAATATTTGTAACAAGATGCCTGCTAACAGAGACTAGGAGCATTATCCCAGACTCTGAAGTTCTCCCATACATTATTTTTGCTACGGTATTTGCATCCTGCTTCCTGTACGATGACAGTGATGTCTCAAATATTTCCTTCCCGCAGCCCTATTAGGTTCTTTTTCAAAGCAGAAGACTCCCCCATACACTTTATGTTGTTCGTTGCATGACATGACACTGAATGCAGAGATCAGGCCAGAGACAGGAGAAATAAATTTCTCCTTGAGCAGATTTTTCTTTTAAACGGAGTTGTTTTTCTTTTTTTTTCTTTTTTTTTCTTTCTTTTTTTTTTTTTTTTTTTTGCTTTGCTTTGCTTTTTTTCCTTTACTTTCAGTACCTTTGAAACTCACAGGAGTTTCATCACTGAATTGTGAGAGAGAAAACTCATAAATATACATTCTGGGCTGAACTTACAGATGAAATGGATAAAAGTAGCACCAAGAAAGGAAATTTAATGTGAGGCCACAGAGGATTTTTTGAGTATGTTAATGTATCTCAGATGATGTGTACAAACTTCACACCTTTCTGGATATTTCCTCACCTCTAAGTTTTGAATAGCATGTTTGGCTAGGGACAGCTACGCTTCCCATGAGGAATATGGCTTCTTTTGATTTCTCTCAGTCTGCATTCCACATGGCTATACTGAATGCTGCGTCCCATCCCCAGCAACTGCAGAGTTAATGAGTGTTGAAGGGACTTGCTGCCTTCAGCCACCCATCCTTACTGTGCCAACAAAAGCCTCACACCTATTAGTCTTCCAGACAGCAAAGGTGGTGTGAGCTGAACTATATGGTAACAGGTATGGCCAGAGCCATTCTGGGTGTCAAGACTTCTGTTAAGAAGATGCTGAATAGTAACTCCAGGGAAAAAGGAAAAAAAAAAATAACAGTGTGTTTCCAGAAACTTCACAGAAATGCTGGCATCCTGAATGTGTCAGTGTGCTTCTTTAGAGATCTAGCTCAAAAATAGTCAAAAGTTTAATTTCCTTACTGGGAGATTTAGGACTCTTCGTGTTTGGTGCATATATCTTGAAGCACTAAAATTCCTCAGCCTGTAATTAATTAGCTCAAGTAGCTTTGATGATGTTTATAGAAAGAGAAGCAGAGGTTGCCTGCAAGGCTCAACGGTCTTAGTAGAATTGGCCCCTTCTGGTATGCAGGGATTTTAATAGTACGACTCACTTTAAAACAACTCATCCAGGACTGAATTTTTATTATTGTTAGGTTGTTGTGGAAGGTGGAATTTCTCTGAATGTGAGTGTCTGAACATCTGATTAGCTGTTGTAAATGTGGGGATAAGGCAGTGGGAGATCTGACAAAGAGAAATTGCATCTTGCCACATTGGGCTTCAGTCAGAACTCCCCCTTTGGAAGCTCAGTTCACAGAGATATTTGCTGTTTATTATTGAAATGTTTCAGATATTGCAGATTATGAACAGTAGCTGCAGTAATGTGAAAGAAAACCTACCAAAGGAAGAGAGTGAGTGAAGATGGAGGGCTTGTTTTCCAAATAGAAAGAACTGTAAGAGAAAAACAGAGTGGGAAAAGAAAAAGTTAAAAAAAAAAAAGGTAGAACAGTATATGGAAAGCATCCATAGAAAAAAAAATCTATATTTCCCAGGCTAACGATGTCTGACTGCACATCAGACCAGTTATGCTTTTTGGTTTGTGCTTCACATGCATTCAATTACAGTTATCTGCTTTCCACAGGGGTTATCCATATAGGTTATCCAATTCTTTGGGTTAATTCTTCACTTAGTCATCTACTGATACAGCATAAATGCCAAATACTTTAAAGGAAATAACAGTAGTGGGGATCAGCTTGTACTGCGGTGGTGTTTTTTTTTTGTTGTTGCTGCTATTGTTTTTTATAGTTGCTGCTGCAGATATGTTTTTAAATTGGCATGTGGCCCAGAGGAAAAGAAAAAATTCTCCAATATCTTTATCATGCATTTTTTTCCTCTTGCTTAAAGGAGGATATTCTTTTTTGCCCTAAGGTTACATTGTAGCAGGTGTTTTTCAAGCTCTCCAAGATTATAAAATAAGTGCATATGTTTTGTATCAGAAATGATTATAAAAGCAAAGCATTTCTAGGCTTTAAAAAAAAAAAATCACATCTAACTTGGATCACATGTATAAGATACAACTGAGAGCTTAAAAAGAAAAATCATGAAAATATGTGTCAGGTTAATGTGACTATCAAGTAAATTTGAGAAAACCGCTATGATTATTGGTATAATATAAAAAGAAAGGAAATGTTAAATTAGTTCATCCAGTAAATAACTTAGTGATGATAATTAACTCATTTATCTCTTGTTATGGTACTCAATTTATGTTCAATTCAAGTCCCAGTCCTAGACGTGTTTACCTTGACTACACCATTTAGTTACATCTCTAGATGCTCAATAACTGGAAGCTTTTCCCAGTGGCTATAACTACTTCAGATGCTAACAACTAGGAGGATATCTTCTCTACAATGCTTGCTGCCCTAGGTCTTGATCATTTATCATTGAGATCAGTGGGAATTTTGCCACTGATTCCAAGTGGTGCAGAAGGACATCTACTGTGAAAATCTTCAAAAATGTTCCACCTCTAATCCCAATGTTCAGTTACTTCATAGAGCTTTCATGCAGAGCTTATTTATTAAACAAAGCTGAAAGCAAAAACATTTGGCACGGAGACAGGACAGGTAGAAGAATGAACAAACTACAGCAGTGTTTTTTTTGCTGTGTTACATTATATATATAATTTATAGACATAAATACACCACCTAATCAGTCATCTCCTGTCAAAAATGTTAGGGTATCTTAAATGGCACTATAGCATGGGGCTGCGTTCAGGCAATTCCTTTTCACTCTATTATAACTTTTCATCTTGAGCCAATATTAAATTCCATTTATCACAATAGGTGTCAGTAGCTATATCATTTTCAGTAGCTTCTTCTAGATAAAAACACACCAATGTCTTTCTGCAGAACCATTAGCAGTATTGACTGCTCTATTTTCTCTCAATAGAAGGACCCTCACAGATGCCTTACTGGGGAAAAGGCATCCTCAGCAGCACTAAATGTCTTTTGAGCAACATCTGAAGGAGATTAGATTAAATACTCAGCAAGAGTTATGGACAAGGCTCTATGCCATTTTCATTTAGGGACTTGGGTCATTAAGGGGATGTGCTTTTCCTTGTTGCTGATGTTTTATTGTCATTTAAGTGGGTTCCTGCCATACAATGGAGGGGAAAGTTATTAATACTTTGGCTAAAAAACCCTCCAACTATTCTTCATTCAACTCTTAGCAACAGAGCAACTGACAGAAGCAGTGAAATGATCATAAGATATATAGAGAGGACAGCTGATTTTTCATCAGTCATTTATCTTGTCCTCTTTTGAAACTGCATGCTGGGACACAAGGTGTTCAATTGGTGCCCAAAGGTTTTATCTCAGATCATCATTTAGAAGTAATGATGGTATGCTATTATTCTTGTACTGCAACCATAAGAAATGTTGGGAAGTGCCAAGTACTATAATCTAGCTGCTACAGCAAAGGACAAGGGGCAGCTGTTCTTTGCTTTATAGCTTGGATGATTATCTGAGCTGAGTCATCTTAAAGGGGGCAGGAGTGGAATGGTGGGTGGAGGTGGAAATCAGAACATCTAATTGTTCTTCAAATTGATCTCATATTCTTCCTATGAGTCTGCCAGTAATGTTAAAGGAAAATACTGTCATTTGATATAGAAGTTATTTGAAACTTTTTGCTCTTGGAACCCACTGTATACTGCTATTAGTGTGTCATCTTGGATAAATTACTCTGCTCCTGTACAGAGTACTTAATGGAATATGCCTTTCTAGTCCCTTCCACTGTAGTCTTTTTAGTCATGAAAAGGCCCTGTCACACTGAACGACATCTGTATTGCCACAGTGAGAAAGAGAAAATGTATATGACATACCCTGACTTCAATGCCCAGGCAGTCAACTAAAAGAGCTTACTTTATGGCCTCTGGGAGCATATCTCCATTAGCAGAAACAAAACAAAACCAATCTGAAAACAGACAGGAACAAAATCTCAGGAGGCAGTGGGAGAATGAAGAAGAACTGTTTTCAGCTATTATGGAGTCCTTATTCCTGTCTTGCACTACTAAAACGTCTGTTTTTAGACCAAACATCTTCAAGCTTCTGATGGATTTGTGGCTAAATAACTCGCTCATGTTGTTATGGCATTTTCGCAGTCAGGAAAAAAACCAACAAGAACAACAAAAAAACATGGGCAAATAGAGTATTCAATTTAACCGCTACAAATGCTTTACTTTCAAAACTATGTGGGACCACTTAAAAAAAAAAATAAATTATCAATCTCTACTAAATGATTAAGCTATTATAATTTCTGATAAGTCTGTTCTCTAAGTCAAACACTTTTTTCATTTCAAACAGGTGTATCATTACAGAATGTAGGAAGTAACATGAAAGTTACAGAAAAGTAACAGGGAACAGATCTATCCATATCAGAGAGTCCTAGGAAGAAGCATTGGATGAAGAATCTATTGATTTTTTTGTTGTTAGTGATCCCAAGCATCAAGTTCCTCTATTGAGCAAATGGTTACATCTTGCAAGCGGGTACAATTCAACAACTGCATGATTCTTTGCAAATGTTATGTTTATGTTCATTCACCAGGCATAATAAAGTATATAAATTTACATATGAACATTAAGTAGTCTGGTTCCTAGCAGAAGAAAAGCAGAGCTTGGCCAGAATTTTAACATCTTTCCTTGTCATTATTTCTAATTTTCAGATTATACCTCTCTCAACTTCACTAAAAATTGACCACATGAGATACAAAGAAAATTGTGAAAGAATGCCTTAAAAATATACACACTGCATTTTTACCCTATCCAAACAATAAGGCATGTACTTTTAGAAGCCTGGAGTTTCATAACCATTGTGTGGTTCCAACAGTTATTGCTAACAGCTAGAGATGTCATTTTTTGAATGATGCACGTTTGACAGTTGTTTTATGGACACATTTGCTCTCAGCAAGACAAATTTTCATATCAGATACAATTGCATCAACTCATAGGCTGCAGACGAGAGCAATTCTACCTTGCTGTGCTTCCCAGCTGCCTGTTAAACTGCAGCCTCTGTAGTTAGAGACACACAATGCAGATGCTTGGGAAACTTTGACTGTACTTAGCTTTGAGTACCAGGCTCAAAGCACTTGCCCACCTTCCCTGCCAGTGTGAGTCTGCATACAAAACGGCCTCACAGGCATCTGAAAAGCTTGTTGTCTCAGCAGCCTGTGTGTAAGCCTTAGCTGAGCCTGAAAATTCTTCCTTAGTCCCAGCTTCACCTTATTTCTGACAAAAATAAATAGTAAGTAATGAAATGAAAGAAGGACACATACAGTACACGCTCCTCCGGTATTTGTTCTAGGCTTTCCTCCAGGTCCTCTCCTTCCTGTCCTGTCTCATCCTCTCCTTGTACTCTCCGAACGTACATGATTGGAAACGCAAATGTTAGCTGCTTGCTCATGCTGTTGGAGGCTCTTTAAAGGAGATCCTTACAAAGCTCTGTAAAACATCCAGATTAAAAAATCTTTTTTGTTGTTACAGTTACTTCTGAAACTTCCTTGGCACACTGGAAAGCTTTCAAACAAATAACTGTAATCAATAGTTGAAATAATCACATCCTATTCAAGTGCAGCATGAGACCCCTTACAAGCATGAATATATTTTCCATCTGGCACCCACTGAGAAAGAAATATCACCTCAGTGTACAGGATGCTAAGAGAGCTCCTGACCAGAGCTACCAAAGATGATCATAGCAGTGCTGCACATCTGCTCCCAGCCTGAGGGCCAGCCATGCCACAGCACCTCATGGCGGCCTGGCAGCACAGGGTTTTCTTCCTGTGGGAGGGCAGCAGACTCCTGATGGGCCACAAGATGGCGGGTGCAGGCTGTGGGGAGGGCAGGACTTCAGCCTGGCTCCCCTCAAGGCTTTCCCCACACACAGGGCAGGGAGGGCAGGCTCTTCCCCTCCATTCCTACTCACCTGCCCCTGGCAGCCGCATCCTTCTCTCTCTTTGTGCACCTGACTGAGAGGTGTAGGCCTCTTTTTTTTTTTTGTGAGAGCAAAAGGCCTTTTCACCTGAAGTGCAAGTAATCCCTGCTTTTTCTAGGGAAGCAATGTACAAACCACACCTAGAAGGATCTGCACTTCTTATATTTTCCTTTGATCCAAAAACATGCTACTAACACAAAAACTTCTAAATAAAACTCTTGCTAATTAACACCAAGACAACCTCTTCAATAGGTAGCACTGCTTGGAATCAATAAGAAAACAAACCTTGCAACCATAAACCAAAGGAATTCTTTGCCTCTTGCAAAGACTCTTTGGAGAGTCAGAGCTGGGCTTCCTAGGGGCAGAAGCCAGGCAAGGTTCCTCTGCAGTGGCGGGTCCAGTCTATCCTCCATCCAGCATGACTGGAAGGTATAGAGACTTGGAATGCATTCAGAGGAAGGCCACAAAAATGATCCAGGGGATGAAACACCCCTCCTATGAGGACAGGCTGCAAGAGCCAGAACTGAGCCTTTCAGTATTTAAAAGGGGGCTGTAAGAAAGAAATCAGGCTCTTTAGCAGGGTCTGTTGTGATAGCACAAGGGGAGATGGTTTCAAACTAAAAGAGGGGAAATTTAGATTGGATATAAGGAAAAGGGTTTTTTTTACTAAAAGGGTAGTAAAAGACTGGAACAGATTGCCCAGGGGGGTGGTGGATGACCCATCCCTGGAAACATCCAAGATTAGACTGGATGGGGCTCTAAGTACCTGACCAAGTGGTTGGTATCCCTGTTCATTGCAGGGGGGTTGATCAGATGGCCTTTAAGGGTCCCTTCCAATTCAAACAATTCTAAGATTCTATGATTATTTCCCTTCAAACAGCAGGCACTTTGTGATTTGTGCTATGATCGAGTAGCAGGAATGGACCAGAGAGTGTGTTTTATGCAGCAGTGTCTCAGGGAGAGGGTAGCTGTGGTAAACAGCCCTAAATACGGCACCTGAAGGGTAGAAGAAATTCATCAAACTACTCATTTGAAACAGTTACAAAGTCTGTGAATTTATGCCTGATTCTTCTAACACATTTAATTTGACTGATAAATCAGACAACCTGGAGAAAATTCAGCTGGATAAACAAGCATACACAGACTCAGTTGTGTGAGTATAAGCAGGCTAAGTTTGATGCTACTGCCAGTTAAAGTCACTGGGAGTGACTGGAGAGGGTGAAGAGTCCAAAGTGCATAGAGGAAGCACTGAACAAGTAAGGCAATAGCTCGTACCTGCTTCTGTGCTCTAAGTTCTCACCGTGCAAAGACAAAATGCAGTTAGATGAAATATAACTAAACACAGCACTGATTTGACCTACTTTTTCTAAATTTGAATGCATCTACTTCGTACTTAAAAAAAAAAAAAAAAAAAAAAAAAAAAAAAGGAAATTTGGATCATTTACCTTGAAGACATTTATACATAACCTGCATATGACACTTGTGTATATTTTTATCCCGCTTTCACTTTCCCCCAACTATCAGTGTTTTATGGCTTTGTTCATGAGTTTATTTACTTTTACCTATTTTAATTTTTTTTTTTTTTTTTTTTTTCCCCAGAAATAAGCACACTGAATAAAATGCCAATAAAAGCATATCTACAATGGAAAATGTTGAATTCTGTAAATGTCAGCCTCCCTGCAGATTTATAATTTTGTCTGGAAGTCACTTTCTCACATATCCATACCAATAAACAATACTGCCTGATTTCTAATTTCTACAATAATAGTAAATAATAATAATAATAATAATAATAATAATAATAACAATGTCCCAGACTAACTCTGATGATTAAAAGGAGTGGGGATAGATCTGCACTCTTGATGTATCTGTTGATATACATCATGATAAATCAATTTGTAGGTGTTGATTTACATACATATTATCTGGACTGTGACAAGAGTCTACACTCTTGAAGTGAAATTTGTGTTAAACTTGCTGCTAGCCTTGCAGCTTTCATTCCACAGGATGGGAAGTGAGTAGGTAGAAGTTTTTTCTGATGTTTTATGTATTTGCCTGTAAGGGGTATCCTATTTCTGTGCATGGGTTGTATGTGATCAATAATCCATAGAAGTAGCAATGGAGTAAAGAACCAACACAAAGGCCCTTGCCTCTCTTAAATTCAGTTATTTCTAGGTACAGGAAACACAGGATTAATTGGTCACACTTTTAATGAACTTTGTGAGAAAAACATCTCTATGCTGTTTTAGACAATATATTGTGAAAAGCTACTACAGTGCCACTGAGAAGCTGCAGTAAAACTGATCAGCCTGATCTAGAGGTTGGCAACTCTGTCCAGGACAGGGGTGGGGGTTGGAGCTCAATGGTCTTTAAGGTCCCTTCCAACCATTCTGTGATTCTATGATTCACCTTTGCAGTATCCTGAAAAAAAAGTTCATCAGAGGCATGAAAGACCCAGAGAAGCTTGTCTGTTTTCTGTCTGTAATTGATTCTGATTCATAGTAATTTTTTCCCAGTTTTTCTTTACTGTCTCCACACAAAACTAAACTGCTGAGGCATTTCTAAGGAATGGTAGTTTCCTCTAAGAAAAATAGTATCTCAATCTATGGTACATTCAGATTTGTAGTCTGTATGCCCCTTTAGGTTAGTGGAGCTACAGCTGTGGAATCTGCTTCTCTTCTTTTGGCTCATACCTCTTCTTTTGTGTTGAAGGGAAAGGGCTCATGAGCCATCTCTGATCAGAAACTGTGCTTGCAATCTGTCCTGGCTGGGAAATTTTAACAAATAAAAATATACAAAATGAGAGGTTTGAGAAATCTATAACCACAGAGACAACTCTAATAATCAATTTTGTCTCCTGCAATGCCTCTGGAGAGTTGGTTTAGACCAATACTTTTGGAAATACAGTGCAACAATTTCTCATATGACAAATTGCTGTACAGAAACACAGTTGCTAGTCCATCCATTAGCTTGAGGAAGTGAAGATTTCAAATTCGTAGACTTTTTCATATCCATAAGGACATAAGAAGTAAAAGACACATGATAAGGTTTATGCTTCAGTTGTAGGTGCAAAAACATTCTGTTAACCTTTTGAGCAACAGGTTTATGCAGTCATATGCAGAAGCATATTATCACGTAGAAAGCAATCTGGGAAATACAAGCCTGCTTCCTCTGTTGACATACATTCATGTGTATAAGGCTACCATGCACGGTCTTCGTAAGATACATGCCCTGATTTCTCAGAATTTAACCAGGAACATGTATCAAGCCTAGCTTCAGAATGACAAATGGTGGCAAAAGGTGAATATAATTTTACTCCTAAGAAATGAAACCCAATGATTTACAGTGTTATGCTTTAGATGCAGAGCTGAGACATCTCCCATCAATCATCCAGAATAAAACTCTCATTTTGGAACGCTTGGAGACAGGCAGATACAGAGGAAACTTTGGCAAAACTTTTCAAGAGCACAGGTGCAGGAGATTAGGCATCTAATAACAGACTAAGGCCTACACTAGAAGCTAGAATTTCAGGAGTGTTGAAAACCTCATGCCCTACAACAAAACAATTGCAAATAATGAAATTACCAGACAAACATTTGGCAATGAGAGGTCAATGTTCTTACCCTTACAGATCCCACACTGATTAGGTCCTCTGTTACTTGTAGACATCCACTGTATATGCATAAAAACTGTATCTTGTCTATGTGTTAGTCATTTACTCCCCAATAGGATGGTACACAATTGTAAACAGTTTGCAAAGAACACAAGCAGAGGGGACGTAATAGACTAGCTCCAAGTTTATAAACTCATAAATATGTTCCAGAAATGAGACTAAGTGAACCCAAATCACATTTAAAATCCTGAATTTTAATATAATTTAAAAAATATGCTGACTTCTTTACTTTCAGTCCCTTAATTGGATTGTTTATTAACACTACCTGACGCAAATGGAGGAGTAGAGGCTGTAAAACGAGACACTTTCCTAATCAGCTGCACAGACAATATTCCAGATCAGAGTGTATGAGAAAGTTAGAGGGAGACAAGCTAATCTGATGAGGTGAACTGGGGAAGCAAGTTGCATTTACATTGAGGTAATGGCCCTGGTCAATGAAAAATGTGAAGTACAGTTACAGAAGGCAGCTTACCCCTCACCAATAGAGGAACAAGCAATAACTTTCTCAGCAGCACAAGCTCTGATTCTTTTAAAACTGCTCCACTTAAGGACAGCTTTAATAACAGGGAAAACTAGGACCTAGCAGGTATTTGAGTCATTGTCCTGATGGTTACTCACAGTTACACTAGCTTCTACACCAGTCTAGGGTGAGTATTGGACTTACAAGAGTGCACAGACAGATACATTAATCACACAACTCCTTCTACTCATAAAATGCAATAGCCACAAATAGATAGCCTTTATCTAAATCTGTTGTACATCTTTGAAGTGTATAACTACATTTCATTTTGGGGGCTGGGGTAAGAGAGGCATCAAATATGTTAGCTCAGTAACTGTATATTAAAAAATATATATATATTAAAAAAAAAAAAAAGCAGTATCTCCCCCTCCCTTTTCTCCCCACGCATCTTTCCCAGAACTGTGAGATTTAGTATACAAGAAATAACATCTGATTTAGAAACAGGAGCTCAAAAAGATATGGCAGAGCATATGGCATGAAGAAGGTGCTAAACGGCATAATTTAAAAATTATGTGCAAGATGCTCCATAAATATTCCAACCCAAAACACAAGCTGTTTTTCAGCAGTCTCTTTGAAGTACATGCACACACTAAAAAGATACATTTCTACCCTCACAAATATCCTGTTCTAGTGTTATCCGGAACAATGTGACATGGAATTAACCTGTGAGTAGGAGGAGCTCAAAATCAGGCTGTTGCTAGCTTGGCCAGATGATGCCATTGTTTCTGTTGTCAGTGAAGACAACAGCTCTCAGAGTGCATTGCATCTATCAACCTAAATGATGAGCCCTAGAGAAGAGCAAGTCAGTGCATTTCACAATCTATATTACTCCAATATATCGACCTTGTGGACACATTTCAGATGAAGCGTGGTTGCACATTTCCAAATGAAATCAACAAGAGACACTGATGAAGATCATGCTGTTAGACTTTCACTCATTGTAGCAAATTACTTGTGCATAGCTGCCCTTTAGTTGACATCAGTTTACTGGAGTCCCTTTCTAGGTATTTTAATAATATAATTGCAGACACTTAACAACAGAAAAGACAGGAATTCATTGAAAATCTTAAACAATCTGTACTTGTTGAATGCCAGTGAGGAAATCAGTAGACATATGAAGTCCTGCAGAATGCTAATGAGAAAGAACACCTAAATTCCTTTGGGGCACACTATTAATTCTCATGTAAGATGCCATAGATTTATCTACTGTCTCCAAAAATGAGACAGGACCTTAATTTTCCATCTATCCATCAAAAAACAATTTAATTTCTTCGAGTGGAGTGAAAACAGAAGGATGTGGCTGAAAGCTTCACACATTGAAATCTCATCACAGAAGCAGATTCTCAAGTTAGTTCAGCCAGGTTTGTGATTCAAGAGAACATTTCCCCACAGATTTCCCTCATTTGGTTCTGCTCTTGGGTGGTACTTAACACACAGCTCATAAAATTCAGCACAGTAGGATACATACTATTTTATTGTGAATATTTAGTTTAAACTCCAAGACATCTCTTAAATGCTACTGTTTGGGGGACTTTTGCTTTCATCTGCACAAGCCTCCAGCTGGTAGCCCTGCAGTAAAGCCACAACCTTTCTTTTCCATGACTTACTTCAAATCCTTTTGTGCAATGAAGAGATGCTAACAGAAGAAGAAGAAAAAAAGAGCTGCACAAAGGTGCCTTGACAATGAGTCAGACAACCAAGGCCAGGATTTCTCTCTGAACTACCTCTCCTTAATGTGTCATCGAACACAGATACTTTTCCTTTGGAGAAAATAGTACAACAGACTGGTATAATCTTTATAAATTGCCGCTGAAATACATAACTTAGACCTTAACTTGTTTTAGAAAGAAATAATGCCTCAGGAGACTGAACATCTTTGTGTATGACTACTGTGTTTAGAAGCAAAGAGCCAGATTTAGCATTATTTGCATGCAATATTGCAAATATTGTTGGAAGACGTAGAGAAGAGAAAGCATTCTTAGTGACCAGGAGTAAAGAAAATCAACAGAGTACGTGGTAAAAGGGAAAATGAAGGAAGAGGGATGTCAAAGGGTAAAAGTAGACAAAGACTCAGTCAAAACGTAACCTCTAAGAAACTGTGTGCGGTTGCATGAATACTCATTCCGCAATGATTGCTCTGCCAGCTCATACGGAAATGGCTGTAGGACAAAAAGTGCTGCAGGACAAACCCAGAGCCCTCCAGGCCCTCTCTCCATAATGAAAAACACTCACATTGGCACAGAGGGTCTGCCTGGTAGGTTGCATCAGGGCCACGGGCTTAACTGGAGACACTTGGTCTGGGATCATTAAACCCAGTCTATCTCTGTACATGCATCACACCATAAAATGCTTCCAAAAAACACTTGAGACCTATCTTTGGATCAGGTGTGTAGTTTACATCTGCCACTACTATTGAAAGGCTGTTTATGGATTCACATCTCTGATGGTTAGATAACTCCATTTTTAAGATCGGTGTAATCACATGTAATTTATACACACTTCTTCCTCTTTGCATTGTAGCACTGTATTTACTGAGGGTGATCAATCTCCTTTCATCCTTCACTAGATTAGCCAGGTCAATACTCATAGATTTTCATTCCCCACATTATTCAGATAGCTCCCACTTGATTCAGGCTTATTTAATCTTACCCAGCTATTGTAGAGCACAGCTCTCTGCACAGTATTCTAGATAAGGCTTCAGTTGAGTCTCAATGAAATTAATATTTCTACTGACTGTATCTTACCTGAAACTGCCCATTTTCACACTTTGTCCAGATCACTCAAAGTTATGCAAAATAGTCATTCTATGACCAAAGAACAGGTCTGTTTCTTTCTCCTCCTTTTTTTTTTTTTTTTTTTTTTTTTTTTTTTTTTTTTCCCCCTCCAGGTTGTGGCAACCCAACGGAAAGCAGAAGGTTTTGTTCTGAATCTGAAACTTGAATGCTACCCTGGACTAAGTATTAATCTTCATCCTACTTCTTTTTTCACAGAATCCCAGAATGGTTTAGGTTGAAAGAGACATTTTACATCATCTAGTTTCATCCTCCCAAGTATAGGCAGGGACATCTTCCAGTAGATCAGGTTGCTCTAAGCCCCATCCAGCCTGGCCTTGAATCATTCCTGGGAGGGAGCATTCACAATTTCACTGGGAAACCTGATCCAGTGTCTCACCACCCAGTGCTGGGAGTGTAGAATTCCATTCCCACGATGCATCATAGGGCTATGTCATCCCTACAGTGCATTTGGTCCTTCCTTATTTTCTATTGGGTTCATTTATGAAAATACTCCACAAGACCTTAAATGACCTTAAAGAACACTGGTAATAACATTCTTCCAGTTTTAATGCTTCTCTCAACAATCTCTGCCACCTCTCCACTAAACCAGATACTTTCTTACTATACATTTCTTACACAGCTCCACAACTTCCACTTGCTAAATTTCTTTAGCCTAAAAAAGCATGTACCTTATGGGAAAACAAAACAAAACAAAACAAAAAAAACTTAAGAATATATGTCATTAAGATATGTTCTTCTACTGATAAGAGTAGTTCATTTCCCTGTACATATTTCATTATTCTCTCTTCAAAATGCATGAGCACATATGTACAAATACACTTATATAGGCTTGCAGATTCAATTCCTAGATATAGGCAATACATTTTTTGTTTTCTGTTCATAGAAACTTATGACTTATTGAATGTACTGTATAAAATATTTCTTCTGGACATCCAGTTTTATATGCTACTTCCTTCAGCTAAGATTGAGAGGGAAATGAGACTACAAACAGTTTATTTTTCGTAGTTTAGCTGTGAAAATTTTCATCCCATACTTCCCATTAGCCACTTACTTTGTCCTTTCTTCCTTCTTCCCTCCTCCAACTTCATCTTCTAAGAAAACAAAGATGAGATTTATGATAGAAAATGAGATTATCTATCCCCATCCTCACCGCACAGTGTTTTCATTTTTTTTCTAGTTCTTTTTATTTGCATGATTGAAAAATCTTTCACAATTTGCTTAAATTTCCTTTACAAGATCTGTTTCAGTTTGACTTTTGGCAGTTATCATTTTACCCCTGCACTTCCTAACCCCTCAAGCTGCAGCTTTAACACCAGTTCTGACATATGTTCTCACTATGTTATTACATATGGGTAATTCATCTAAATTCCTCCCTAAATAGAAGCTAAAACTGTTTGAATTCTAAAACTCCAAAGAAGGAGTTATGAATATTTTCATAAATAAAACCATCACATTCAGATCATTACTATTTATGAAATCATGTTCTTTGATACTGAGAAACATATGCTGATCAATAATTAAGAATGCAAGTACTTGTTCAAATGTCTGTGATTCTTAAAATATCAAGAAACACAGATGTTTTGTATGAAAATTTATGTTAATTTTTCTCCACGAAAACCTAAAATTATCCTATTTTAAGAAGTAATAATTACTGCACGGTAACTTGAAATAAAAATAATAATAACAACAACAACTCATAGAAGAAAAGGCGCTGCATCCGCTAAGGCTTTTCAATCATGCATTGCATTAGTTAAAATACAACCTTGAGCTACTCTCAACATAGATACCAAACTTGAATTAAGCCAATAAATGATAAAATGAGTGAAAGAAGAATATAAACAAAAAACAAGAGTTCAAAAAATATCGGCTAGCATATAGAGTAGATTAGGCTAGGTGATAATATGGCAAACTGTGAGATTTTCTATTACATGAAAATGTAATAGAAGAAATTCAGAAAGTAGTAGAGTCTCCTGTCTGAGATGATCTGCTTATAGGGATTATCACTTATGCTTCAAAAATAACCTGCAGAATGAACCTTCATTAGCATGTTTTTTCTCCCCTTTCTCTATGAAGGTGGATCTTTACACAGCATTCCACTAAACCAGTGGCACTGTTTCCTGTGTTAGAGGTTGGTGTTACGCAGTAGATGATAGAAACAAGTCTACAGTCACACAGTCTCTGCCTTGTACCTACATCTCTTACCTGACTGACCAACACGGCCAGGGAGGAGCAGGAAAACAGATGCTGGAGAGACACTGTGTTTATCAAGGGAAAAGGTAAAGGGCAAGAGTGATCAGTAGAATAAGAGCTTTGGAAATAAATTTGAAACAGAAGCTGCTGCCTTCAATGAGGAAGTGATTTAGCATTAAACAAACAGCTGTCTTAGTAGCTAATGTATTAACCTTTCCCTCCTATCATTCTGAATTTAACCATCTCAGAACTCAGCTTTTCAGCACCTTTTCTGTTTGCTTAACTGGTCTTCTTCAACTGTCAGGCAGACAAATATCTTGCAGTGAAATTTAAGTCTATTTTCTTTTTGAGAAACTACCCTAAAATACAAAATGGATTCCAGGACCTGATCCTCAGATTCTGTCAGGGACAGCTTACTTCAGGTGAGACTCTTCTTTTTCAGGCTCTGAGTAGATAAGAAAGGCATTATATCCAAGCAGACGAGATGTCTGATAAAAACAGAAGCATCGAATGTCATGTATTTATCAGGCCTACATATGCACAGCAGAATTTCTGAACACCACTTCCCAAAAAACTCACCATCCAGCATGAATAAGCAATGTAGTTCCTCCTTTGAGGTCTACCTGGTCCTGAGAAATCAAACAACTTTTAAAAGTAAGTAATTCTTGATACACATTTAAAGAAAAACTCTGACAGATGGCATTATGTACCAGCAACTACATCCATAATGTGAGACAGGTGTGCTCCACAGCATGCTCTGTAGTTCTGGTGCCTCAAACATCCATATGGACAACATAGTCAGACAGTCTGCATCTACTTCCTAACCTCTGCAATTCAGTCACGGAGAATTCCTGCAAAACTATTGTAGATACAGCCAATAAGAATAAACCTGCAAATATCTGATGAGTTAGTCCAGTCTCTTTTGGGGATGACATTACAAAGCAAAAAGCTATAAAGCCACTACTACCTAAATAATCTACCTATTCTATCCTATATTCCATGAGAAATATTCATTCTTTTCTGATAATGTTCCATCTGTAGGATACTCTATACACCTTGGGCCTTAGAAAAAATATAAAATGTGGATATAATTGCCTTGAGCAGCCACAAACCCCAACAGGCTTTCTTATCTTTCATAGAGCCAGCTAAGACCAATTAAGTACTAAATAAGTCCTCTTCTATATGGAGGGCCCTAGCTGCTAGTCATGGGGCTCCAGCCTCAGGGTTAGGCAACCAAAAAAGACAGAATCATCAAAACAACACCTGATATACAGCCTGTGCTAAAGATTTCTTCTGCTCCTGTCTCCAATGACAGTGACTACATTTTTTTTTTTCTGTATCAGATCTAAGTCTGAAATTGCCTGAAAGTGGCACAGATAAATCCCAGGAAATCTGTCTATTCTATTCCAATTCCAAGCCTGCAAATTTATACAAACACCAGGCACAGTTTTTGGTGAACTGTTTGCTTTTCTGCAGCTTTGACACATAGCTGTACTGTCCCCAAGAGAAAGAGATCCAGTAGGAAATCTCAGTACAAACCCTTTTATTTGTATGACTATGACTACTATTACTAAATTCAGTAAAGTATGTTCAGTGACATGGAATAAAAAGACAGTGCTAAAAGGAGAGAGCTCATTATCTGAGAAAAGAAACTCTTTCCCTGACCAAATACAGAATAGGCTTGGTGACTTAAGAGGGAGGGCCAGGGACAGATGTAAGTCTCTAAAGTTACACATCAGTGATCTGATCCCATGCAAAAAACTCAGTGGTCTTAAATTGATGTTTCAAGGACAGCACAATGATTCATTAAGTTTTTTTGATGTTTCAGTAAGACAATACCCATCAATCTTTAACACTGTCCATAGCCCTAGAGATATGTGTTTGGATATATCATACATTCTGGCATATGAGACACCTTTGTGCAGGCTGCAGCCTTCACCAAAAGGAGAAACAACCATTATGAATTTCTCCAAAACTGCCAGTATTTTTACTATGAGCAGTGACATTAGGAGAAGCAGTTCAGGCAATGGTGGCAGACATAGCAGAAGGAGAATCAAAGATTAGAAAATTGCCTGCATCTTCTTATCTTTTCTTTATTATTTTATTTTTCCTTTTGGTAGCTTCAATGTGTTTGACATAGATGCTTTTTTGAAGGAGAGAAAAAAGAAAAAAAGACAATCAGGAAATAATGTACACACTCTGACAAGCAACTGGAACGGCACTGAACACTGCAGACTGGTTCTGGAGAGGTTAAGAAGTAATTACTTAAGCAGAGAGCTTGTAGAAAAACTCCAGTACTGAAAAATGCCTTTTTACCTCTTACGCTGAATTAAGATTAATTATAATGCCTAGCCCATAGAATATTAGTTAGACACAGTTGGAAAAAAAAAAAATCACATTCATTTCTTTTGTGCTAAAGCCATTAGCTTAAAATAGTTCATAATTGATTTTCATCTGATGATGAAAGTGTGGGTGCATTTTTTTTTCATTCTTCATTTTCTTTTTTCAGATGGACAGCTAAAATCCAGTAGGAAGACTTCTAGACAGAGCTAAGGCTCCACAAGAGTCCATCAAGATGAGTTTTTCAGCTAGACAGTTCAGCCATTTTGAACAGCTTCATACAAGGTATTCTATTATTCAATTATCCTAAATTCATTAGAGTTAAAATAGGCAGTCACCAAAACCAAAATCAGAAGAGCTGTGGTGTGACATAAGATCAGTGTTCAAAAAAAAAAAAAAAAAAGCTGCTCAAACACCACTGAATGGGCTCAATGGCTTCCAACTAATGTGACTTGCAGAGAAGACATGACAGTTCCACACACTGTGAAAATTAATTTTCCTAGATGGTTGGTGGGGAAAGTTTCATGTTACAAATAGGTGGTGTTTCACCCATCTGTTTGCACTTCAGGAGAATTTGATATCTTAGATCTCATGTGAGCTCACTGAAATTAAGGGAGTATAGCTTGAATTGAGCATGCAAGATCAAGATTTATTAACACAAAGAGGTTATAAAATTTGTTTCATGAAGGATTTCCATATTTTGCTATCTCACTGCTTTCAGAACAGGAATGAAGCTTGAGTGTTTCCAAATTCTCAAAGGAAAATGCTTGAAGGCTGACATATTCAACTCATTTTTATATTATTATATTGTAGTATGATTCCTAAATAAAATACTAATTCAAAAGTCATTTCTGGGAAAAGTCTAAACAGAACCCTCTTTAGGAGAACACAGCATGATGGTGATATGTACCCAATTTGGCAACTTAACCCATTTTCAAGTTGTATTTCGGATGGAATTTTGTCCAGGTTTTCTAATCCAGACTCTGCTATTACATATTCACAGAAAGACAACAAACGTAGACAGCAGCTTTTGGATGATAGAATGGTGCAATTTCTTTTAGCTATACAGGCAGCGGAGGAGATGTTTGGAACCATTATTAATAAATGATTAACAAATAACTAGAAATAACCATGCAGCTAATGTGAACATGCATCCGTGAATTTACGAGTGTGCATTCGTAGAAAGTATTTTTGAAAAAGACAGAAGAGCAAGTTAAGGGCTAATTATGCACACACATTTGACTACACATGAACTGAGGCACAGACCCTCACATTGCAGAGTAACCCGCCCCGTTGTAAGGAGAGGGTTAAGAAGAAGTGACTTTTATTTCCTGTCACTCATGATGATTAAAGCACTTTTCCCTACAGCAGGCAATGCTGGCTGCCCTCACACAGACTCCTGGAATGAGAACAGCTGCTGTGAATAAGACAGGGTGAAATTTTCAGACCCTCAGGGAGGCATGTGCAAGGGAGAGTCAGTAGTAACAGGGCAAATAATACAAATGAAAAAGATCTGCTAGGGTGGAGTTCTGCCAACAAGCAGCAGCAAGAAAGAGCTTACCGACAGCAGGGTGGGATAGGAACCCAGGCTATCAATAGAAGTGGGAATGAGATATTAGGAGCTGGGAAAATTGGCTGGAGTTTCACCAGACCTGACCTGGCCCACACCACTTCCCTGACATCTTCTGTAAGTGCTCTGGCCACCAACACACCAGCTGGAGAGGCAGAAGGGATCCCAATCCAGCCTATGGATATTGACATAAAAGAGGTTTTATAGCTGTTTTCTTGGATAGCTGCTCTTCAGCTACCTTCTTGCATGATTCAAGGTTTGCCAAACCAGAGGCAGTGACACAGCAAACTCTGCTTCTCTTCTTGTTTGTTTAAAAGGAAATTAACACTGTTCTCTGCTTGCAGTATTTTGAATACCAACAACTTTAAGCTTCCTCAGCTGTTCAGAAGAAGCAGTCTTTCCAGTATGTCGTTATCATTTCTTTGAATTCATCACTTCACTTAATTCATTCATGTACTGGTCCCAGGGACTTCCTATAAGGCTCACGTACAAAATAATGCAAAGTTCAGTCTATTAATAGAAACCCTATTAATAACACTAAAGTAACACTTCAATTCTTTCTCAAGGAGTTTCTGTTCTGAATAGACTAAGGGTAAGATAAAGAAAAGGTTTTACAAGACTCATAATTTAACCAGTTCTCAATCTATTCATTTCTTTTTATCTCTTTCTAGTAAAAAAACAAAACAAAACAAAAACTACTACTAATAAAAAGAAAAAAGCTCTGAAGTTCTGTTTAGACACCATAAAAAGCAAGCAATAAAATGGCTACTACCCATTAGGCTAGAATTCCTAATTATGAGGAGTGATACTCAATCTAAAATAAGACCCCTAGCTCTGATATTCACTGCAAGGTGGGTGAAGATAACAGAAGCCATAAAATGAAAGGAAGGATATCTGTGGCTATTGGGAAAAAGACTATAGTGTCAGCATAACTTTATATTCAGCTACATATCAGGATCACAGAAGAAGCAATTATTTTCTCAACAGTCAAAATCCTAGTGTCAGAGATTACTTCAGTACAAGCTACAGAGTATTTAAAAAGAAAGGTTTGAAAGTCCACAGGGTATAAAGCATTTGTATGATTTGAAGAGACATGACAAACATGCTTATCAGGATGATTTTCACAAAACCCTAATTTTTAAAGCATAAACCATGTGCTAAATAAAAGCCTCTAATGCTTTCCCTTTTCTAAGAAAACCCAGCTGATCTTCATATCATTTGCATATATATTCACCTTATATTTTAGTACAGGAGGCAAAGCATATTGTAGCTGTATTTAAAGCTACAAGTCTGTAGCTTTCATACATAATAAACATCCAAAATAATGAACATTAAAAAAAAATTGTGTCTCTACCAAGTAAAGTGTCTAAGTATATAAGTATTATTTTTGTCATTTAGTAAATCAGGCTTCTTAAACACACAAGGCTGGGCAAAAATAAATTGTATTACCAGTAAGTTTAGGCATTACATGATGTGTACTTTTAGCACCGTGTAAACACAAGTCCTCTGATCTTTAGGATGAGTCCTCCTGCAATATGAATGAAGTCACAGATTGTAATTTGCCCAACTCAGGTAGACACAAGAGAGGAATTTGAAAGAATCATAGAATCATTAACGTTGGAAAAGACCACAAAGATCACCCAGTCCAATCATTACCACCATGTCCACCAAATGATGTCCTACAAGGTATATACAAGATACAGCAGAGCCATAATGTGGGCCAGCAATCATGAATTCTACCTCCTGGTATCAAAAATGATACAAAAGCTAACTGCAAGGAGAAGCTGGCAAGGCTGGATCACTTTTACAGGAAGACTGTGCCATTCAGTGCAGCTGGACTTCTCTGAGCTATCAAGGACTCATCAGACCTGACTTTTTATTGCTGTGTTGGGAACACGGGCTTTCTCTCCTCAGGAAATTAAAGAAAGAGTTTCAGCTGCTGAGGACCTAGCAAACTTGGGGGTCATAAAGCTGTCGAAATAAACACCTTGAGAGGCAAACTAGGCTGCCTAATACCACTGTGCTTCAACACAAACATATGCATGCCATTCCAGGTAGTTACAGTTTCAACATTTGAACCTGTACTGCACTGCACTGGGAGTTGAACTAGATGACCTTCAAAGGTCTCTTCCAACTCTAAGAATTCTATGATTCTATGAAATACAGACACTTGCAGGTGATTGAGCTCCCCCTGGCCATGTTGACAGGCTTTAGTTTTCTGTAAAATGTGCTATAGTAGCAGTTAATACCATTGCAGGACAAAATTTCCTTTGCAGCTGGCTTGCTTGGATGAAGATGACTGAGAAACTGTTTGTTATGAACAAATTGAGTACCACTTTTGCATCGTTAATATCAGTAACTCCAGATGCTCTCAAATCTGTCCACAAGCAATTCTTAAAACATTATTTGTTTTCAAGACAGAGATTTTAAGAAATGATAAATAGTAGGGATGCATTTTACCTTTATTCCCAGCCCTTTTTATGCCGCTTTGAGGGTTAGAATTGACCTGCTTTAGCAAGGTGAAAAATGCAAACTTCATGTGCTCACCTGCTTCCAGGAGCTGCGGTTTAAGTGAAACAGAAAGCAGCATGAAATTTGATACTTTTGCAAGAGGGGGCAACACTGCCTACACAATTCCCTCTCCTGCATTTTGCCTTTTACAAGTAGCAGATTACTTCAGCGGAAATCAAGATGAAAGCAAAAGAGATATCTTAACCTTAAACTACATGAAAACAGCATGTTAAACTAAAGCAGAATATGAATATTCCTGCCATCCCAGTAAGAAATGAATTAAGACCTTCAGATTTTCCTTTTAAATGAAAGCTGGACAATCATCAGAATCCTTTTCCTTCTCTAAAACTAAGTAAATCTACTTTTTTTTTTTTCTTCTCTTTTCTTTTTTTTTTTTTTTTTCCCCTAATTATGTTACTTCCAGCTTCTTGGACAGAGGATAAGTATCCTGTCCCACAGAAGCAACCTTTCACATTCTGGGACAAATAGAAGGACTGTGATGTATTGAATGTAAACCAGCCTGCATCTGTAATCACCACTGGTTTCCTACTGGTCTGTCTACTCATTCTTGGGTGATGAGCCAGCTGTTCAGCCATATTTAGGTGACACTTCCTGATGCAAGATTGAAGTCAGGTAGCAATGAGATAGAACCAGTCCCATGGATTCTGGCCGCTATGAAGAACTGAGCCTGGCACAACAGGGAGAGCAAAGTCCTCACACTGGGGTAGCCATTCCTAGCACGTTCCAGGCAAGAACCTGTGGATGGCACAGAAAGGTTAAGCTGCCAGGAGCAGGAAACATGATGAATGAATAAGTAAAACAAGAGACAGGCAAGTTTATAGGTCTGGAAAAAAACCTCCAAATGCCTTTTCAAGTGGTTCCAGCCTCTCATTCATATTAAAGATTATTCTGAACTGTGTTTCAACAGCATTGCTAAAACAAATTGCTTTAGGGAGCAGACATCCACTTTCCCAACCTCTGCTTGATGACTTGCAGAGAACAAATAGTGCAGTGCTATTATCAGTTTAGAAGAAGCAATGTCATAAAGGAAATAATGCACATTTTTAATCTCCTAAACATCCTGTTTTTCTGCAGTTATTTATAATTTTAATATAAACTGAAAAGAAAAAACAAACAAACAACAAAAAAACAAAAACAAAAAAAACCAAACCACCCTGTATTGTATGTGTGGCTTGCTTTCTTGTAATCTCACCAGGTCCTTCTCATTATAATCACGGAAAAGTGGTTTAACTACATTTACTGAATATCAGCTCCTCAGCCCCCACAGAGAAATTCATATTAAAATGCAGAAGCAAAATGGCAAAGCATAGATTTTTATTTATCTAGGAATGTTTGGTGAAAGAAGGACCTAGGCTTGATAATGAAATAGTGAACCTGATCTGTACAGGCTGCATGCTTCTACATGCCAGCCTTAATATATGACTAAAAGTGTTTGGACTGGAAAAATCACTCCATTTGCCCTCTACACAGCAAGCAGTGATGACTAATGATATTGCTGAATGTTGAATAAGAAATACTGTGCTGATGCAGTCACACCTGGACTGCTGTGCCCTGTGCTGAACCATGTTGCCAAAGAGCTATTAGTACATCAGAGCGTAGTCAGAAGAAAGGGAAAAAGTAGATTATAGAGATGTACCAGGTGTCTTAGAAGGAAAGACTTTGAGGGGTGAGTGGCAGTTAGCTAGACTAGTGTGAAAGAGGCACAAGTTATTTAGTGAAAGCCCTCACTTGAACTTACCACATTATTTAGAGGATTTTTGCTGCTAAAAAGTCCTGGGGTAGTGATTGCCCAAGGGTAGTTGTCCTCCAGAGACAATGTGTGGCCTCATTGCACAGAGAGATCAGGATGCCAACAGAATTTACCTGCAACAGCATAAGCCAATTTCTTCAGTAGTAAGATGAGAGGGAAAACACAACCAAGTAAAATACTGAAGACCTGCACCTAAGTTACATTCTTAGATTATCTAGGTCCAATTGCTGATGAAATCTGTGGAAGCTCATCACCCAAACAATTCAGAGATTGCTGATATGACTGAGGCACTGGAAAGAACAAATCCCATTGACTTTATCAGAACCTAGATTCCCCAGTGTCTAAATTCAAATGGAAATTGAGTTACTTAATTCATGCGTTTGAAACATTACTATCCACAACTATATAGAGAAGGGAAGAAAGGCAGAAGTCATACACTGTAAGTTCTTCAAATAAGTGTTCAAATACAAAGAGTACACAGAAAAAAAAAAAAAGGAACAATTAAAAACAACTAAATTAAGTTCAGTACAAATTACCTTATGGTTACAAGTGTGAAGCAGAAGAGACCACCTCAGCATCAGGGAATTAATGAGGCTGATGAATGACAATAATTAGAGATGAGATCAAGTACAATAGATCCAAGCTCTTATTAAGAATCAGCATTACCAAAAGTACCTCCAGATAAAATGTTATACAATGCTCATGAGCACAGCCAGTGAAAAGCAGTAAGGCTTAGGCCCACTGTGATCTGTCTATGGGACACTCAGTCTTGCTATGTCATTGAGTAAAATCACACCATTCAGACACTCTGGAGAAGCTCTCTGAGCATTACCTTGTTTCCAAGGTTCAGTAATGCAACAAGACTATCTGATAGTGGAAGTTAATATTTATATATGTATACATATATATATATATATGTATATGTATGTATATATAAATGTGCTTTTTCTTTAGGAGCTAGTGACAAGCAAAATGTCTAGATCAACTTATAAATAAACCATTTAACAAGAATCATTTATCCCTTCAAGAATCAAGTACATCACCTAGAGCATGAATTTAGCACAGAATCCCAAAAATGTGATAGCTACAACACAATACGTAAAAATCAGCACAAGAGAGGGAGAAGTTTTTGCTTAGGCTTTACGCACTCCCTCCGGGTCAGGCCATATGATCTGATGCTAGTAGAGGTATGTCTGTTACATAAAATAATTCATACACTGTCCTGGAAAACATAGCAGGAGTGTGAGCTGCCATCATGGCTTATGCCTGCTGTGACAGCAGGATGTACAACAGGGTTTGAGGCAAGGTTTCTGTCTTCTGATCTTTTACTGTGCAAGAGCCTGGCTACTACATTTCCTTCAAAATCTGGGGCAAAACATCAGTTCAAAGACTTCATGACGACAAGGGAGAACTTGCATTTAGTGACTGTTTCAGTCAACTTGTGATCTCAGATACCCTACACATTTTTTTCTCTCTCCGAGTTCCCCTGCCTGACATTTTTGCTAGGTGTAATAAACCAGGCCTGCTTGTATCTGTTCTTCATGATCCACTCAGCTCTGACCAACTTTCCCCTCCTCTCCTTCCTTGCACAAAGCAGTCCTGCTTCTCAATAGCAGCATCTTTATACATGATATTTCCTTGTGAGATTTCACCTCTAATGACATTGACAGCCAAGGAATTTTCTCAGTTTCTCTTTTGATAGTTTTTTTCTCATCACCTTCTACAAGATCCTTACCTCTTCCACTGTTTTGATTCTTGTTTGCTTGCCATTGAACAGATTCCTACCTTCAGTCAGGTTAATACCAGGTGGATATCTGCAGCACAGGTAATCTTTATTTTAAAAGTGTGTATACATTATGCATAACTCATTCCCTATAATTATTCAGAGTGCTCTCATTTCTGGAAATGACTGTTCTTATTCTGTCAGGAAGTAATAAGATACCTTACAGTAGGTTCCTCTGACTGCAGAAGTTGCACTGTATACAATGTACTGATAAACTTACAAGAAAGCCTCCTCAAATGGTTTCTCATTTAAGTTATTAGGAAACTAGATGTGTGGAAAAGAGTTTTCTTCAGCACAGTGCCCACCAATCTTGTTCTGTTAAGAATGAAGGGCTTTGCACTCTCTCCCTTTCTCACCTCATTTTTCCCACACACCTTAACTTGCATCTTCCAATTGCCTACTCACACCAACCTTGACCTCCCAATCTTGTTCCATATACCTTTTTCCCCATTTATACCATGAAGAGACCATCCTCTGCAACGTGATCCACAAGAACCTTCCCTTGTGTTTCTCCAGTCAAAAAGTGGATTCTTCCAAGAAGAATTATCTTCAAACTCTGCTGATGTTGCTATCATTTCACATTTTTCCTTTTTGTTTTTTAATAAATAGCAAAATTAATACCATCTGACTGTACCTATAACTTCTGTCCTCAACAAGCAAACTGCCTGCCATTGAAAGGTCAAGAAGTAAGGTGTTGAAGTATCTACACCTCAGGATGTCATAGACGGAGTAGGAGGCAATGCATCTGAACACACAGCTGGGTACAGACACAGCAAGGGACATTTGGCTGCTGTCTTCACATGCCACGCTGACACGCCACAAGGCCGACTTGTGTCAGCACAGCTGCTTGCAGCTCTAAGTCTCTGTCTGTTTACAGGCCTGGCTCTCAGGCATGATGCTCTCTTTTCTAACAGCCCTGTCTGTCTCTTCTAACGGAGAGTACTGGGATACCTCAATTCCCTAAACAACAGTCCCACTGCCCGGAGGTGATGGTGTTGATAATTTGTAATTGTGACAGTTCCCTCCAGTCTCTCTCTCTCTCACTGGTAAAAGATTTGATGCTGTATATATTTGGTAGTCTTACTGACAGAATGCTCATATCACAACAGCTCTGATGGATGCCTTTCCAATGTCAAACTAGAAATCAAGAGCATTAGTAATCAAACATACACACACACACACACACACACAAGCTTCCCAAAAATTTCTTCAGGAGTCAAAGTCCTCAAATTCACCATGGCATACATGTACCAAGTAACACAAAGATTAGTTCACAAGACCATCACAGAGCTTTTTGTCATCAATTTTTAGGCTGAATTAAGACTACAGTTGATGTAAATCTCCAATTCTAATTCACTGCTAAGAACATATGACTGATCAGAACTCCTGCACCCTTGACCTGTTTGATAAAGAATGTGATGATGTGATCCCCAGAGTGCTCATGATTCCTCATTCCTTATGCATGCTATGCAGGTATATTTACAAACAAATCAAATACAAAGGCATTTTGTTATGAAAGCTGTGTTTGTCCTGCCAGATGCATTTTTTCAAGGAAACACAATGTACTGATCAGCCTCTGCCAGAACACGTGAATCAAGCCCCATTGATGCCTCAGCCCAAAATGTGATACAACATCATGGCTGTTACAGCTTGTAGAGATGCTTAATTCCTTCAAGCAGTCACATAGGGCATACTGACAAATGCCCTGCTGAAGAAAACTGGGTGGAAAACCATGGCTTAATGAAACGCATGAAATTGTACTCATATTCCAGTCTGTTTCTGCTCACTTCAATATCCTATCTATTTTATTACCTCTGGCAATTCACACTACCTGCCTTAACCTGGAACTCAGGGAGTAGACAATATTAAATGTGATATGGGAAAAAATCCATAAGGTGACATAAACATCACATTCCTTGTTCATTTTTACTTCAGCATGACTTGCCCTCTCCTCTACCTAATGGTTCCCCTACATTTGACCAGCTTAAAATAAAAAGATTGCATAGTGGAAAACGCTCATGCAGCACATTACAGAGGAAGCAGAAAAATGCCTAAAGAACATTCAAGATATTCACCTTAAACATTACATGGAGAATGAAAAAGTGACATAGCTGGATAGCAGCTAATACCATATTTCATATAACTTCTTATTTACTATTGCAGAGAAATAAAATGAGCTTCTGCAATGTTTGTGGTGTCATATAAGCCATTTTTCCTGTACTACTCATAGATATTACCATGAGTGACAAGGAAAAGATTTTTTTCTTTGAAATGAAAGATGAATTGTACCTAAAACTGTCAGGTAAAGCTGCAAGTGCTACTGAATAACATTTTGGCAAAACAAGACTTCCCTATTTTCTAAAAATTTTCTAAGTATTTTCAGGAAGTTGTGTTCTTTGTTCTCAATATGCATGGATATCACAGGTCCCTGAAGAGTAGCAGAAACCAATTAGAAGCCTGTCAGATTTTTTTCCTTTGAGAAGCCTTAGACTAGCCAGCTGTGTCCTCATCCACAGAACAGACCCTTTGCTTCCATTGCTCTACTGGGATCCGCATGGACACAAAGCGAAATACAGACCCTTCTGTGACCTCTTTTTCTCCACCATACAGAAAGCTAATCAACCCTCTCAGTCTAGTTCCCCTTTCTTCCTTATTGATGTACCAGTATGCATTGGTTATTAGCCCATTTCCCCTTAACTAGCTATCAACCTTTTAATCTAAGATCCTTGTATATCACTCCTGTCCAAACTCCAACTTCTACATACTGCCTCCAAGTCAGCAGAAGGTAAGGGAAGTAACTGTAACTCTGAACTAGCAGCATCATGCAGTATGATGCTAAGCTGTGGCCCTACAGCACCTGGTACCTAGGTGAAGTTTCCTGAGCTACACTGCATAGATTATGCCATTTTGCACATCCCCTTTGAAAGTTCTGCATCTCTAATGCAATAGGAGACTACAACTCTACATTTTAAAACAAGGAGAATTGGATATTAAGTGGCAAGCTCCACTCACTTGGAGAGAGGAAAACTGACTGATCCATAGGTTATGGTGCTGGCTGCCACCATGGCAATAAGCACCTTAAGAAACCACCTTTAAGTCAGTAGTCTGAAATCCCTGTCTCTGAGATGGGATGCCTGCCTCAGAGCTGTGTGGGACATGAATTTGATCTGGGTTTATCCTCCTCAATTCACTTATCAACTGGTACAAGAAAGAGCAGCTCAGCTGTGATCCATAAATATCCTGACCTTTATGTTGCCTGCTTGGTAAAAACAGGATTTCCATATTAAATAATTGACATGTATCCAATACCAGAGGGAAGGAATTAATTCCTGTTCTGTCTCTGTACAATGCTTAACACAACAGCCAACAAGCAAAAATAAATTGAAGGAAAAGTAATACTCTGCAGAAGCACATGAAACTTAAAAGACATATAGTTACAGACCACAGGTGACTGTAGAGGTTTTTTCTTCTAGCAAAGAGATGAGCACACTGATAAATATATAATAAATAAATAATATGGGCAAAGAGAGAAGAGAGAGAGAGAGACTGAGACGGGGAAAGAACTGTATCTAAACACAGCAGAATTCACTGATAGTCACACAGGATATGTATCTATTTCGCCGGCCAAGAAGTGTCCTAAGTTTCAATTTAAATGGGTCAGGAATAAGCTGACAGCACCTGAAAGCTTTAGGGACTGTGAAAGTTTTTTAATTTGTTGTAGGTCCATTAAGAGAAATTATGCAAAGTTAATTTGTACTCCTCAATCTCCTGAATTGAGGATACCTATATTTGATAGAATTTAATATTTGATATTGCAGGTTTTCAAAGATTGCTGCAACTTCGGAACAAGTATTGTTAAGCTGAATGCATTTAAAACCTAGCTGAGCATAAATAATATCTGATTATGAAAAAAGTATTATTTACAGTAATTTGTATTTTGCTGTTATCTCCAGTTACATGCACACAAACACACACAGTTTAAGAGAAACAACACTGAAATATAGGGAAAAAAAAGCTAACACAACTGATGTCTGACATCTAAAAATGCAATAGTAAAGAAGTATTAGAAATACAAAATGATACATCTTTTAAAACCTGAGTAGGTATAATTTTGTGGAACTTACAGGAAGATAAGAAAACTACGTTTACTAACAGTTTGTATAAAACCTGGTATTTCAGATAACCAGTACATTCATTTTATGCCACATCAATGATTTATTTTATTATCAAAGACTGAACATATAAAAGGCAAGTCTTTCTGTCATCAAATCAATGAATAAATATACTTCTTGGATCTATTATATTAAATGTAAGAAAATGTGGTAAAAAAAATTCCAGCAGAAATCCATACTTCTAAATTCCCAATTTACTTAAAAATTCATTATCTCAAAGAAAATCTCTGGAGATTTTTATACTTGTTATGCACACAGTTCTTCATTATCATGGAAGACAATATTTGCTGTAGAAACAATTTTGTAGGTGCCAAACATGTACCCAAAACAGAGGTGGCAGACAAGAACAAACAAGATCTGGGCATTCACATAGAATTTAACTTTTGAAAACAACTGGTTTGTCTTATTGCTGTATTGATTTACATTAACTCTTTTTCAAAGATAGGACAATATACTAGCATCAGAGCAGATGCTTCGCTCTAGAGAGGCAGCAGTAAAGAAACATCATCAAATCTATCTCTTGACAGCAGGAAGGCACAGAAATTGTAGAATTTCTTGAAATGTGCTTTACACAGAGTGAAATTAAACATCAGAAAATTCTATGCTATCATACGCTGTTACGCAACATCTTAGTAAGACATTAATGTTCTGATAAACTTGAATTTCAGAACTGATTTAAATCATTCCTTAGAATAAAAGGTGTTGGTACAAGTATAAAGATGTAATTATTGAAAAGTTAGAAATGTACAGTTTTATGTACATAATGCTTTTCCTTAAAGGAGAGATGTTTTCCATAATTCCTTTCCTCTGCAGCTCCATAGCACAAAAATGTACATTTTTTTACAAATCAAACCCTCCTTAATTCACGTTTTCTGGAAAAATTTGAAAGTGAAAACAGAAAGCTAAAAACTGTAAAGTCATTTCCCAATATTCTTCATCATAGATAGCAGCATGGCAGTCATTCCTCTTCAACTATTTCTGATCAAACAAATAGACCATCCTGTCTGAATGCATGAAGCGTTTTACAAAAGACCCTTCAAAGCATCTAGAAACCAGCTAAAGAGAATTTGCTTAGAGGTACCCCTAAAGGATGAATTCTAGAAGCAGTAATGTCAGCTTTCCCTTACCTGCTTCACTCAGGCCAAGGAAGGAGCACCCCATCTTCCTTCAGTGATTCAAAAAACATTGCCAGCAGGATACAAAAACAGATGGATTTACTCACTTGAGTAGAGTAAATCTAGAGACTGAAGAAAGAAAAAGAAAATGAAGGTATGCTTTCAAATCCACAGCTTGGTGTATGTACCTGCTCTGGATGAGGTCATTTCCACTCAGGTAGTACATGAGAACTCATTCTAGCTATCCTGACAAAATATATGGGCAGCTACAGAAAATGTTGTTTGCTGTCAGGGCAAGTTACTATGCAGATCACCTCAACAGTTCCACCAGGATTTCCTAGAAAGCAATGATATTACTGGAGATGCCTCGGGTTCTGCCATTTAGATCCCAATACAGAATTTACATTGATGAGCACTGAGCTATATAAAATGATATTCAGTTACATGGCAAAAGGTATGTGCCAGTTCATTTTCCTTTGACATTCCTTGCCTCATTGTCAGACGAAGGCTCCTGCTTCTTTGATCCCAGCCTTATATATTGGTCCTTGAGCTAATACATTGATCCCCGTTGCTAAGCCAACCTATATCAATTCTTTGAATCCTGCTAACCCTGTTGCACCCATCTGTCCTCTTCTCTCACCCTAGAACAGGCTGCAAGGTGCGCTTGGGCCATTCCATTCTTTGGTCTGCTAAGTAATTAGTAGGAATAGAGATACAGAGAGTTGGCACTGCTTTGCTGCATGGTAGCTGAATTTCACTGGGGCATCCCTTTGCTTATAGTCTGCTTAAGGACTGACTTTAAGAAAATGTTTCCGGTTTGCACATCCAGAGGTTAAATAGCTATGCTTTTAATTATTATGGAAAATTAACTTTCTCTGCTGGAAAACTGTGCTCTTTACTAAGGTCAAAACTCATTTGGACAGCAAAAACAACCAAAAGAAAAAAGATATAAGCATTCTAGAGATAACAGTAATAGCAAGGCAGAAGTTGCTCTTTTCTCTCTGTTGCAAATGTATTATTTCAGATGATGTTATCACTTGATAATAATGCTACTTCTATTGTATATAATGATGAATGGTAATTGCTTTTGTACTTCAACATTTTTCACAGAACATTTTGGGTTCCAATGAATATATTAGTGACTCATTGCTGTAAACACTCTCCTTACATCTAGGCCTACAATGCAGAACTAGACAAAAAAGTCAGAGATAAGTATTTTATTCCTTGTTTTAATTTTTCTGAGAGATAAGATTTTTTTTCTTTGAAATGAAAGAAGAAATTATTCAAGAACTCTCACTTTAATCTAGCCATGAATAGTATTCTAAGCCTTCATAGTGCATCTACAATTTCAGTTCCTCATTAGATTTGTTTAGTGTTAGGCCTGTGATCAAAGGATACCATTTCTTTTGCATTCCCAAGCCTTCCCAATAATGTAGAATGCCAGAGTTTGTGGAATGAAGTAAAAAAAAAGGAAACCTTTTCCGTTTTTCACAGGAACAACTTTATCCTGAAAGCCTAAGTCATCCCACTACCCTCAGATGTCCCTTATGTAATAATCCACATAAAAGAATCCTATTTTTAAACACCTCCCTCCAGTTTGCCTATGCCTTTAACAATTGCTCTCCTTTGTTACCTCTGTTCTCTTGTAATGTTAAATACATTCTTCACACTGCTGAAGTCTCAGTGCAAAGACACTGAAGTGCAACAATGGGTTGCCCAGGGTGATGCTGGAGTCTACCACATCAGAGGTCTTTAACCAGGTTAGAGAGTATCTGCCAGAAATGGTTTATGTATTGCTCATCCTGCCTGAAGGCAGAAGGACAGACTAAAAACTTTTCTATGATATGACTATCAATAGCATCTTTGTTCTTGCACTGACTAAAGATTTATGAAAACAGTAATCTGCTGTTTCTTTGGATTAAAGAAATGAGGTTGTGGACTCTGATATTGTCACCGTTCCTATTACTGGGATTCAGGTAACACTCCTTGTATATTAGTGCAGCACTGTTCAGCCTTAAGACTTGAATTTGACCACCACATAAGGCTGAACTGCTCTTCTGTACAAAGGACATGTTGAGTGAATGAATGAGTGAATGAGTATCTTAACCCATCTAAGGTTCTGCTGAAGGACTAAAATAGTATTATAATGGTTCCTAAACCTTCCACTGATTATGTGATTTCTCTCTGTGCTGGGAGTCCACCAAGCCATATGCTTTCTTCAATAAAAGGCTTATGATTGCTTATAGCATATGTGATCATCATCTGATGATCATATGAAGCATGCTTGAGAATAACTACTGTATTAGCTTCTTGATGTTACATGATACCATATAATTCATTTAAATTACTACAAATTAAATAATAGTTTTTCCATAGCAATCCTGTTGTTTTTCCATATCGTGACCTGTTGCTGCTATTACAAAATACTGGCCAAGTGACCACTGAGAAACAAAAGTGGTGTTAAATTCAACAGTAAAAAGCTGAGATTTCATCTTCAATTTCCTACTCAATTCAAATCAAAATGGCAACAGAGGGATGTGATTCAGAGATGCTGTTGAGTTGTTGTATATGCAGTTATGAATGTAGTCATGCATTTGTGTGACAAAAAACCAAAAACCACCAAGGAAAATAGGTACAATGTTACTTAAATGTCAAACATGCTATGCCATGTGTTTCTGCTGGTTCTTTATCAAGAAAAAAAACATGCCATAATTTGATACAAAGCAAGTAAAAATACCTTGTTTTACATAGCAAAATTCCTTATACACACACACTTCTAGAGATTTCCAATTTCTTTTTTTCCTCCTCTAACAACTATGAAAAAGGTTAGAGTTTCCCACAACCCTGTAAAAAGCTTTGGTATAACTCTTTCTGCAGATACAGTAATACCCCTTGCAGACCAAACAAACAGGATCAAAAGATATTTTCAGAATGTCTAAGGTTATTCAGAGACTGAGACCTTGAAACACTTGAAGTTCCATGAGTCTGATATCAGTGACCTATGCATATGTTTATTATTTGTAGACAATACTAATTTGCTGAAACACAGACTCTCAGAATTAGGTACACATTATTCTCAGTGAAAATGTCTGTGCCTGTGTCTGGTCCTTCAGTGGAAGAGCTCATTTGGTTGCCTCACCCACTTGTTGCAGAATGAAGCTGGATCTGTCTCTGTATGGGGTCTTGGCAAGCCTTGCACTGGATAGGGCCTCTCAAGTTGATAAAAGGAACAAAAAATGAGATACATCCATATTGAGATAGTTAATAAAGAAAATCAGGGAACAGTTTTTCTCTGACCCAATTATGTTTAAGCCAGAAAGAACTACTGTAGATATTGAATCTACAGCATGATGATTAGGACATCTGAGAGACTGTAATTCAGGACAAGTTAGAGAAATCTGTGTCTGATTGTACTACACGTGCTTAACTGCTAACCAGTTTGTTAGTCTGGATTAATTCTCTTTTCTTAATCCTCATGTTTCACATATCTCTCCTCTCTTGTCATTACTCTTCATGTTAATAGTTTCAGACAGTCTCCCTTTGGCTCTGCCTCAGGAGACAAAGAACAACATATTGACAATTTTTCTATTAAAGACAATTCTAGTTTTCATGAACTCAAGGCTATTTCTGAATGAAATTTAGGCTCATGAATATTCACCAATACTTACAGATATCTATTTAGTTTTAGGAATACCTTTTAAAAATCTGCTTTAACTTTGCTTTGTCAGATCCAAAGGAGATTGTCTGCACAGAATCCAGTGTATCATCTTTGAAGGGTTGAAGGGCAGCTGGGGTTTACCCACTGGCAGCTAATTGGGATCACTGCTTTTAAAATTCAGCTGCATCCTTCTGCCAATATAATTCTTTCTGTCATCCCCATAAAGCCATCAGAATGTCAGGAGAGATTAATTTGCTTCTCCAAGATTAAAGCAGTGAACACATCAATTTAATCGAGAGTTTTGTGACATAGTCTCTTAATCATCATCAGGGTAGAAGGGTTATGCTCTAATAAGAATTTTATAATCATTAAGCAAAAGGTAAAAAAATAATTGACTGTTTTCCAGTTTGGCAGGTTTGTAAATAGCTGCTGATAAGAGCAAACGTGTTCTTACTGCTTTTATCAGTGCTCCACTTCAACACATCAGGTCTGTTTTGTCAACAGGAATAATTCAGCTGAGCTATAGAAATGTGACTCTGAATGCATACACCTCCACCAGGAAACCCTCTCCCAGTGCTTTATGACAGCAACCATATTGCTCTAGTGTTCTGTTGAGTAAATAGATAAAGTATGAGAGCCCTGAACTTTGAATCAAATAGGTATCTACTGTTGTCTACCCTGGAGCTGGTGACATCTTGCATTAGCATGGCAGGCTGGGCAATGCCAGCTGCCAGGTAGCTGCAGGAACTCCACTGACCCTGTTCCATACTACTGCTAGCAGGAAGGACAGACAGCCTCCCTTCTGTCATGAAGATCAGAGAACGCTATGTCATAACATAGTAGAGGAATTAACCTCAAAAAGTTTGAAAGTTTAGATAAACCTCTCATTTTTCCATCATACACTGCAGAGATTACTCTTCTTTTCTCCCATCCATATTGTTTCTGCTCATAGAAGACCTTCCCTTTCAGAACTTTATCCAATTCACTTCACTCTTCTCACTGACCCACCTACGTCAGCTGAGAAAGAAACACCCTCTGTGCAAAAAAAGCATGCCGATCTCTGATTGTTCCTCCTCCTCTCAAAGAATAGTCAGTTTGAGTGGACTCTGAACAGGAAAAAACACAAGCAGACCATGCTTGGCTTGTTTTCCAGATAGTTCACCCATATCAAATTAATATGGACAATATTTCTATACCTGGGGATCCTGCATTTTTTGTCCTTCAAGTATTTTTTTTCCCCTTGTATGGCTTTCCTGATGTATCAGAGATGGAGCTGCTAAAACCAGGAGCCAGTCTAGAGCTCATGGAAGTTACAAATCAATAGTGCTAGCATGAGACTCCTTGGCACTGTACATAAGCCCTGCTCTGCTTTGTTGCTGCATCTCAATTATGGGACACACCTGCTATCCTAGTCCAGCTTCTCCCTCAAGGGGAACCTGCTAATGTGCTAATTTATATGGTGCATAACAGGGGATTTAGAAGGAAGGCCTTAGAGACTCATTTTCACCTGGTGTCTTATTAGGGATTTGAGCCCAATTCATTGGGGATGAAAAGCCAGTGACTATAACTCATTCACATCATTTAGTTCTCAATAGGTAGCCAGTTAGTGAACAACAGACTTGCAATGACTTTGTGCAGGTCATTTCCTTTAACAGATGTTCTTTTGTGAAGTTGCTATCCTATAACAGTTTTGTGGGTTCCCTTTGTGAACAGACCTTCCAGTCAGGAGCAATTTATTCCTTTGTCATAGAAAGAAATAATAATAAAATAAATAAAATAAATAAAAAATTAAAAAATCAAATTAATTTCAAGTTAATATTAAAAATACAACATATTTTCCATTTCTACAATATTTCAGTGAATTTCACGCTCCTGTACATTTAAACACAGGCTGGCAGCACAGAATAGAGCTTTTATTGTTTTCTTAATGACCAGAGAGACGAAGAAAAGCTTGGCCACAGTTCTGGGAATTCCTAAGTCTCTCTGTGATCACAGAATCCCAGAACAGCTGAAGCTGGGAGGTACCTCAGGAAATCACCTGCTCCATTTCCCCTTCTCAAAGTAGTGCCAGTTACAGCAGTCTGTGCAGGACCACGTTCAATTGATTTTTTAACATCTCCAAGGATGAAGGCTCCACAACCTCCCTGGGCCACCAAAGCTGTGGAAAACCACCCTTCCACAGAATTTTTTTTGTCCTTATTTTTAAATAGAATTTCTTTTATTTCATTTTGTTACTGTTTCTTCTTGTTATTTTACTGGGCATCCCTGAAAAAACGTCTGGCTTCATCTTCTTTATACCGTCCCAAGAGACATTTATGCACAGTGACAAGATCCTCCCAAGGTTAAGTAAGTCCAGCTTCTGCAGCTTCTCCTCATGTGACTCTGTCTCCAGCCCTTTTATCATCTTAGTGCACCATCACTAGATTTGCTCTGGTATGTACACCTTTTTCTTGTACTGGGGCATCCAAAAGTGGACACCATTACAGATGTGGTCTCACCAGCGCTGGGTCCAATAAGAGGTCCACCTCCCATCTGCTAATGGGGCGCTTCCTACTGTAACCTTCAGTGCAGTATATATCTGCCTTCTTTGCTTCAAGGGCATATTGCTGGCTTACCTTCATCTTGGTGTCCACTAGGACATCCATATCCTTTCCTGCAGAGCTGCTTTTCCGTAAGCTGGCTCCCAGCGTGTCCTGGTGCATGGGATAAATCCTCCTGGAATAAAGGGGTTTGTACATCTGCTCGTTGAACTGCATGAGGCTCCTCTCTTGTCCAACTCCCTAAGAATGGGAGCACAGTTATCTATCAACCACTCCTTCCACTTTTGCATCATCTGCATACTTGTGGAGGGTACACTCTGTCCCATCTTCCACGATAATGAAGACATTAGACAGTACTGGCTCCAGTGCTGACACCTGGGTTATACCACTACTGATTGGTCTCCAGCCAGGCTTTGTACCACCAATCACACCACTTGGAGCCCTAAAAATCAACACTTTCAGTCTACCTCACTGCTTACTTATCAAGTATATATTTCATCACTTCATCTACAAAGACAAAAGAAGTGAAGATGATTAACATATTTCTTACTGAGAAAGCCAACACATCGCAGAAGACTGACAGCTTGGCCAGTTAACACTTCCTCTTCATAAATCCATGCTGACCACTCCCAGACAGCTTCTTATTTTTCATATTTAGAAATCATTTCCAGAATTATTTGCTCCATCACATTTCTGTCCCCAGTCGCACTCACAAATGGTTTTTGTAATTTTCCTTTTGATGCTGACGTAATGGTTGCAGCCTTTCTTGTTGTCCTTCATGCCCATTACCAGATTCAACTCCAGGTGGCCTTTGATATCCCTTACTTCATCCTTGCATATTTGTACAGCGTCTCTGTATTGTTCCCAAAGTCATCTGACCCACTTTCACTTTCTTTTATAGCTAAAATACTCTGAAATACTGCATATCTTCATATCTTAAAGAATCGTAATAAGAATTAAAGGTACTCAGAAAACTTTTCAGGGTAGTAGTGTTAGCCGCTTGGGATGGGATTTACTCTATCCAGATTTAATGACCAGAAAAACACATATCCAATCTAAGTGAATTATCCCTTGAAATTAATCCTAAAGTGATGAACTGCTTCCTGGAGTTGACCGCCTCTCCCGGCTGAGTACAGAAATTCTGAACAGATAAACACAGTTTAGAATATATGTCTAATTTTCAGCTGACTAAAACAAATTTCATGCTTCAAACCACACAGCCCCACTCTAAGTATTCAATAAAGAAAATAAAATGGATACATAAAGACTTGTGTTTGTGTGTGCATTCACTAAGATGCACACATGTTCAGATGCTGGGGAGCTCACCTCCAGAGGTAGAAGCCTCTTACTTCTAAGAACTTTGACAGTGTAAGCTCCAAATAGCAAAGTGCACTGCATCGGAAATGCAGACATATACAGAGCTATTTTTTCTTAATTTTAAAACGAATTACAACAAGTTGGGATGAAATTTAAAATTCTTGCAATATTAAAAAATGTTATTTAATATCTATGGCTTCCTTTTTGTTTGCCTGTCATTAGTAAATCATATTTCTATGTTTAAAAAAAAAAAAAAAGAATATACGGACATACAGCTACACAGGTACAAAATGATGTTGCAAGTAAGACTATTTTTACTCAGGCAACAGATGTGACAGTCTACAGTGAAAGCATTACTGATATATGTAGAACTTGCTGACACCTTCATACCTCCAAGAATCTGACTCAAAGTGACTCCAGAGATCACATGGAATCAGATACAGAGCTCAAACTATAATCACAGGGACTCAGTGTAACTTCACCTCTTGTACAAGCAAATGCACTGGTTGCTTGTATCAGCAGGCCGAGGAACAAGAATTGCTCTTTATGGGGCTCCAGAAGCAGCATTTAAACCCATGAGGATTTAGCTAATTAATAGACAGTGGGAAGCTGGTAAAAAGCCCCATTTCAGAACACTGTATGGGACAGATGAAGAGATGCACGTCGTTTAAGTCCAGCCTTCAACTGGTGAAAATTCAGGTAAATGCTGCCCAAGGAATAAGGTATTTTTTATTGTTACAAAAACATGTCACACTTCTTTAATTTATTTCAAACGTTTGAATAACAAGTACTAGTTACAAAAAAACTATCAGCAATGATTAAGCTGTACTGAAGCCACAGTGATCAAAACATATAGGTTATTCAGAACTCAGATGTGCTTGTCTGGATGTGAGGGGTCAGATGCTTTAAAAATCCCAGAGTTTAGCATGAATATATGGGATCTACACAGAAAATAAAATATTTACATTAACTTCTGATTTTTGTTCTCTAAGGACCATTACTGCTGTGCATTTGGGCAGCACAAGCTGGTGCCCACGGTTTAAAGCAACTCAAGTGTCTTCGCTAATAATCTCAAATTATCCAATCTGTTTCCCCTTGGTTTGAACCCCAGGGGTAAGAACAGCCTTAAGCACCCGCTGTTAAAAGCTAGCACAAAATTTTGAAGCTTGAGATTGTCTGCTCCAGATCTTTCAGACGTGCAAGACTGACAAAGATCTTAATGGAGCAGTGACTTTGTATTTGCCACATTCTGCTGTCTGGAGAGGCAGATAATGCAGAAGTACAGCCCAGGCATCAGGCAGGGGCACAGCCTATTTCAGAGGAGATTTAATATCCAAAAGCTTTAGCTTATCATTCCCCACGGGCTGTTGTGCTCAGCTGCTGCCATTCACAAAGTCTGTGAGAACACAACGCTGCCGTGATGGCAGCCCATCACTGTTACACTTGTGTTCAGCAGCACAGCCTCATATCTGCCTGCTGCAGTGTTCCTGAACCAAGTTCGGGGTGCAGCCAGGTGCTTGTGCAGTGCCAGGGGCTGGGCTAAACGCAGGCTGCCAGCTGCCCTGGGCAGAGCTATGAGCTTGGCTCTGCAGACCTGGCCTAATCAAGAGCTCTAGCAAGAGTCACGGTGGGCAGCGGAAAATAGCAACATATACTGGGACCAAAATTAGGCTCCGAAATAATTGTTCTCAGAGCTGTCTCTATCATGAGAGGAAAGAGTGAGGCTTGACAGGCACTGAAGTTTGGGAACCTTACTAAGGGCCTGTGAGAAGCCCTTCTCCCTCCACTGACACTAGCAAGAGCTATGAGAGACTGGACGTAGACGTGGCACCTTGGCTTGGTAAGCCACACTAAGATAGCATTTACCTTGAACAGGTCTGAAGAGCAACCTGTTTTCTCACTCTAGATCCAGAAAGTATTCAGAAGCTTGTTAGGAAAGTTCTGTCTTCTTGCATTCAAGTGAGGTTAAATTTTCAGGGACTGTGTGAAAAAGAACACAAGACTGAGATACTGAGAGGGAGCTTTCATAATCATGTTTTCACATGGGGGTGTAGAGTGATGCCTCAGTCGCAGTGGAGCCCTTCAGCACGCTGCATTCTTGCATGTTGTGCATCTCCAGTTGGTTTCCTACTTCACATGCCTATAGTGTGGGATCCAGCCTGGAAGGCTGCTGCTGTCAGGGAACATTTTGGACAGCAGTAGGACTCAACATAGAGTTTGGGATCCATGCTCATCTCTTGGGCCCTCACAATTAAAGACTCCAAAGCTGTGCTCCTCCCCTTTCCTTCTTTGAAATCTCTTTGGATTCTACCCTTTAAGACCAGCACTTTCTGGAAACTTAGCTGTGTTAAATATCATTTAGCAAATGCAAAACTTGATTAATTGATGATTGGTTTTCAAATTTCAGGCCATCTAGACACTTGGATGTAAGTCCAATACATGCTATTGATTAAAAGACATTAATTCTAAAACTAGGGAATGTCTTGAGTGATCCTAGAGCATTTACCCATCACTATATGTCTGTGCTGACAGCAGTTCAGGGAGGCAGCTTAATAGGTCAGACAAATGACGTGCAGTGATGTATGTTCCATGGAACAAGCCAATGAGAAAATAAGCAGACACAAGCTTTTATGCAAAAAAAGGAAGGATTAAGAGGGAAGGCAGCTAAAAGAAATAAGATAAAACTGCATGCTATTTTACAGTGCTTTGCCCACTGCTTTTCATTTCTCCCTGCATTTGCATTTCACACTGTGCAAATTGCAGCTCCTTACACCACGTTTCTAATGAATTGCTCCTGGGATCCAAACTCAAAACAACAACCAATAGATAGAATTGCTGAAGTTCACCTCCACAGTCCTGGCTCTCATTTAATATTAGCATAGCCCGTAGTATAACTTCAATCTGCTCTAAATTAAGCTGGCTGGAGGAGTTTGGGAAAAAAACAATTCCCTGCAGTAGACAAAACCGAAATAATGCTGCTGGCCAAGCCACCCACGTACCCTTTTTCCAATGTTTTCACTGATGTCTTTTCAGAAGAGACCAAGCAGCTATTTATTTAAATTTCCTAACTATGTTTCCCTTGGGTGCTGCACAGAATCCTCTATTGTACATGGCACCTTTTGCACCAGGACATCGTTCTCCCCTTGCAATGATAGTGGCAAGTGTCCACTTGGATTCCCATAAGCAGTCAGAAAAAAATTTAAAGTCAGCAGCTCCAACAGCAGCACAGAGATCCTGGCAGTGAGCTCACATTGCTGCAGGCCAGCAGTTGTGCTGGGGCACAGGTGACACTGTGTTGCTGAGTGTGCAATTTGGGGTCATTGCCTTGCAGGCAGCAGCAGCTGCATGTCCTGCTGTCCTCATGCATACGTCTGCAACTGAAGAATGAGAAAGCTTTTCTTTCTTGAGGTTTTTATTTCAATAAATCTTCCTTAAGAAGGTCTTAAAGAGGAAGGGTCACATCCTCAGTCTTCGCCTGACATTTTTTAACTTCTGAAAACAAAAGGATATCAGTACATCTGTTCCTTATGCTTGGATAGCAGTCTCTTTTTCTTATGCTTCTGCAGTTTCCCTTAGATTAGCAGCTCTTTCATCCTTGCATTACAGGACAGAGTAGCAAATAGTTTTCTCTCTCAGATATCTCTTCTTATAGAGGTTAATTAAAAAGAATGAAAGGCCTGATTCTCTACTGCCTTCAGCTTTGCATAGACATTTGCAGATCCGGATCTACTCACAGCCTGCCCAGGACTCACAGCTCATCAGGCACCATCTCAGCATGGCCTGCTAGGCAGTGCCAATAGGGAACAGGGTGGAGAAGATGACTACTGAAGCAGTGCTTGAATATTTCAAGATGGCAGCAGTAACCTGAGTGATGCCACAGGGCTGACAGGAGGCCTAGTCACTGAAATTACTCAGAAGGAGAGGGCACAGGTGCTCAGCAGTGAATTTCAGCTGTTGAGATTTGTAACTGTTGTAAATTCATTTCACTGAGGAAGAGGCTGTTGCTTTAAACTGTTTCTCCACAACGATGAAATCCATCTCTCATAAATCTGCTGTTAAATTTACTGGGTGGAGCAAGATAACACTGCCCTCTCAGAACTTCTCACTCATTTTATGTTAGTACCACGCAAGTGTAAATGTCCACACAATTGAGCAGCAAGAAAGAATCAAAATAAAACCCATTTCACCTCTCAAATTAATTTGACTTTGCCTGCATGATTTCTCTGTCATTCTTCCAGTCCTCCAGTCATGCACAGACTTTCAGGTTAAACAAACCATTAATTTTAAATATAAGAAGCTCAGAGAAAAAAAAACAACTGCTAGAAATTCTTTAGATTCATATTTAAGATGGAAAATAAAGAGGACACAGACCTGAGCTTGATAATGTTGTTCCACAGACTGTTTTGCTGGGAAACTGGATTTCCAACTAAATCAAATATTTCCCTAATCAAAAATTGGGAAATCAAAATATTTGGAAGTATGCTTCCTGTTATCTCAAGCATACTGCAGTTCAGTTACCCTTATTTTTCTGAGTTAACTGTGATGTAGTTCAAGCTTCAGCACTCTAATGGGCAATTCACCCTGGAAGCTACAGGTTGCCAGAGAACCTATATTAGAGAAGGCAAAGGAAGAGGAGGTGCCTGGCTTATAATACCCAATTTGTTCTGACACCACTTTTAAATGCAGATGAAAAAGTAAGTTAAAACACACAAAGGTCCAACACAGATGTTCCCTTTATCTTGTGGATTGTTCTTGTCCCCACTATCCTAGAAGCACTGATGCAGGCTGGATGCAGCTTTGAGCAACCTGGTCTAGTGGGAGATGTTCCTGCCTATTGCAGGGGGTTGGAACTAGATGATCTTAAAGGTCCCTTCCAACCCAGAGCATTCTATGATTCCATAATTTCCCAAGTAGTACTCTTTAGGGAGCTTGGAAGGAGGATCTGCAATCAGTAATGGTACATTTTCCCATCCCAATGAGCAAGGGATGGACAGTACTGGGAGAGGGTCCATCCCAGCATTGTTCTGCTCCCAGCATTGTAACTCTGGTCACTTTAGATATACTATAAAACTCAGAGGATTTCTCACAGGGGTACTATGAGGCTTAGTTAATTTTATAAACTGCTTTATGGCCACTATTGCCTGCGTGCAATAGGAATTGAACATAAAATAACTTGTTCTTGACTGAAAGGTGAGGTAGAAACATAAAATATGGCTCCTACAAGAGGAAAAGACATCACTGAAAGGAATCATATAATCACACCTCTGCCACCACACAGTTATTCTTCATTTCTCTGGTCCCATTCTGTATCTCTTAGTCCTGCTGAACAGCAAATACCAGCACAGTGGGAGTCATGAATTACTGAGAAAGCAAAAGCCCTCTGTGATAGTGGTAAGAGCTAGTCCTCTGAAAAGAGAGTGATATGGACAGACTGCTTTGCCATAATGAATTTGCTCTTTCAATCCTCTGAGAGCAAAAGTGTTCTAGGGTGGAGTAGATGCCTAATCCCCATTGAAGATAATCAGAGTTCAGCAAAATATGGTACCCAGAACACTTTCTAAAGCAAGATCAAAGAACAAATGAAAAATAAAATAGAATCACTAACATCACTTTGTCTTTTAATATTTAAAAAAATTCTGGTACCTGAAAGAAAATAGACAAGATGGCAGAGTTGCCGCACTTACTCTTTCAGGGAGAATATGGAAATACAGTTTCTAGATAAAATTACTGTTCTTGAAGTCTGATATATTTTAAAGCTCTTTGTAACAATTCCTTGCATAATTCAAATGGCCTCTACATGACAAACATCTAACATATTTATGCTGGTAGCAATGCCAATGCATTTTTGTCATAAGAAGCTTGGAGGTCTGCTACAAATAATCTCCAAAGAGTAACTCTAATTAGAGGCTAAAGTTGGCATATTTCCTGCTATCTGAAATTAGATCAGAGAGTTAGGCTGAGATGAAAAAGCCCTATTAACTCCCTAGGCTTCCAGATCCTGTTTATTGGTGGAAATTAATGTTTTGAACTTTATCAGCTACTATCTAAAGAAGTCTGGAGTCAGTGGTAATAGAGCGATTTGTGGAAGACATTACTGCCAATTGCTTCTGCTGAAGTACCATAGGCACTCAAACTAAATATTCACAGAAAAAAACCCTCTTTATTTAATGGTTACCTGCAGCTCAACAGTGTTCAAGAGAGCTGGTCAAGTGGCCAGCACAGTAGCCTGGAAATTTTTAGTGGGAGACATTCCTTGCTCAAAGAGAATATTTCATCAGTTCTGCATGACTTAGAAAACATCACTTTTTGGGGAAGGGTAGAAATGGGAGAGATTTAAGAAAGGCTGGCTATAGTTAATAAACACTTTGTTTTTTCTATAGCTCATGGAAACAGAGACGATCCTGAGCACCATTTTTTTTTTTTTTGGTGTTCAGTGACTACCATTAGCATTTAAAAAAAAATCTCCACTTGTCTTCAAGATTGCCATCTGTAAAACAGAAACAGCACTGCTCTGCCTTGTGGGATCATTAGATAAATGAACACTTTCCTCTACTTCCAATGCAGGCATATCACCAAATTCCATCAGAGGCTAACATCACCACAGCCTTGTCCCCACACAGCTCTCCAACCTCCCTAGGGCCTTTGGTGGTGAGACTTGAATTTTATATCTCAGATTGACTTTCACGCAACTTAATGGCTCTGAGGTTTGTATGCTGCCAGTTCTTCCTCTTTTTTAGTCCTGCAGAACTTGCAAAATATTGAAATACCTAAGCTGCTTTAAAAAAAAAAAACAACAGGATTGGGAAAAAACAGGTAGAAAGACAAGTGGAACAACAGTATAAAGGGTAGTACAAGAAATCCTCTTCTTCAGATATATATTTAAACTTCAGTTCTTACAATTTCTAAGCAAGCAAGACTTTTTCCAAGTTATATTTTGTTCATGTAAACACATGGGAAAGGAGGAAATTCTTACATCCTGGAGCTAAGCACAGAAAAACAATGTAATCCTAGACTTAGCAAGTAGACAATAGACAGAGGGGGAAACACGTTATTAGATCAGACTACTCGTTTGGACAGAGCCATAGACAATTCAATCTATCGTTCAGTTCTGGTAATCTGCCTGAGCAGACAAATCAGTGTCTTCAGCTTCTGAAAGCTATAGAAAAAAAAAGTAAAGCCAGGCCTTGTGTTTCCAAAGAAAGCTATGGCTTTAAAGCAATCCATCTTCTCATCAGGCGATGTGAAAACCTTCTGCAGAATTCATCTACCACAGCAGGAAGATTTATAATTTAATCAAATCTGCAGTAGAAACTTAATCTTTGTTGATAGAATACTAGCATATCTTCACCATCTCCTCCACACCACTAATGCTACAACACAATCCCTTGCATTCCGATTTGAGGACACTCTTCTCCACATTCACCGCTGGAATGAGTGCTTATTAAGATTATCTAATTTTTCTCCTTAAGAGGACAGACAGCGTCTCTATACAAAGACTAAGAGAAGCAGAAAGAATCTACCTCCTTGACCTTGCTGTGGAAAGAGGCCTGTGGAAGTAGATTTTTGTGCTTCTGAAGCCTGACAATATTTCAGCCCAAGTTGGTGCCATGGAAGCAGTCAGGGGCTAATATTCAAGTGAATATAATTAATTCTACAAGCCATCCGAACACCCCATAGGAGGCAGACAACACACCTTTGCATACTACCATACTTTCTGTATCACTCTAGAGTTTTTTCATGCCCAGGAAGTTTACAGATTAAAAAAAAAAAAAAAGAAAGAAAAAAAAAGAAAGAAAAGAAAATTTTGGAAATTGGATCATGTGTTTGGTAGGAAGATCTGGATGCAGTCAGAGATGTCCAGAAAAATGAGATCAAACAACCAAGAAGCCCTCACCTGGAATGCTGAAGGAAATAATGAGCTCTCAGAACAGAATCAGTCTAACTTTGGATAATCTCTGCAGAAACATGGTGAGAATTTAAATCTTCAGGCTGCAATAATATCGGTTAAAATAGCATTGTTCTCTATCTGACCAAAATAGTGACAGTGATTGTTTAACAAAGGGGAATCTTTCAGCAAAGATGAGTCCACTTACTGCTGGGAGCCAACGCGGAGAGATTTGATCTGTCCTGGGGATTTGAACCAAACATGGGGACAAGACCAGACTGAGTCAGATTGCATTCAGAAAGCTGATGTTTAGGATAGATCTGTCATATTTTACATGTTGTATGTGGGTGTTTCTTTTGCTAAGCCTGTTTCCACAGTCTACCGGCCTGTTGCCCCCAAAGGGTGTAACTCGATGAAACCTGCCAGCAAGCTGTGGGCAATTTGTGAGGCCCATGAAGCAACCTCTGGAGTCGAACAGGAGGTCTGTGCAGTTCAGTGCCACAGGGACACGTAACAAAGACACTTGAACACATAAAAGAAGATGTGTGTCTACTCAGGGAAATTAAAGCATGTGGGATAACGCAATTCAAACTAATCTCAAGAGTCTGGAGAGCATTAAAAAAGAAGGATAAGACCAGGTTTTAACAGAGCTATCATATGCTTTTGCTAAAGGACACATTACTATTGTAACTGCAGTTTTCCAGCTGTAGTTAATAACCTCTGGCTTTAGCTCAAGTGGGGAGAGCACAAAGCAGCTCTTTATGACTCACCCACCCTAGGAATGGCTCCACTTCAGTCTGCTTGCCACCATGGGCAATATCCCTCAGGGAACCTCCAGCTTACTGGATGTTCTTGCTATTTGATCTCTTAGGTTTGGCATGGTGGCAGAGAAAACATGTGGCATCTTGAAGAATATAACTCAGTATTTGTAGAATTAGGAATGGGCAAATGAAATATTCCAACCCTTAGCTCTCTGAACCAGAATGGCTGTTTCCATTCTACTCCATTTCCTTTGTTGACCCTCTCCTGGTGTCATTAAGCAGAGACAAGAGCAGAGGCAGCACGCTGACATCCACAGCACAGTGAAAGAGGAAGTTCAGAACAGGTTGCATGCATTGCATGCTCCATGTTCTGCCCGTATGTGCACAGTCTGTGTAAGCACTCCTGCAGATGAGCTAATGCACACTCAAGCACCTGCTCTCTTAGATGTGCTCCAGTCATTCCTGTACCAAACTGTATCGGTAAAGATAGTCTCAAGACCTTCAAGCTGCCCTTAGAACACAGTCTAGACTCAGAGAGTGTGTCAGCAATTCCTAAACATCCTAATGACAAACTTGCTGACTTATCTAACTTAAAAAACTAATAGCAGCCAGCCACAAACTGAGTGAGTACCAAAAAGCCCCTTTAACACTTCTCTTTTCCTTCCACAGTAGTAAGGAGAGACTTGTGCTACTGTACTGCTTAACACAAAATGTTAAGTCTGCTTTACAAACATTTCTTCATCTTCTCTATAAATGAAATTTGCGTGTAGAGATGTTAAGTTTTGTGTCTGGCTTGCTTTTTTGTCTGTGGTTGTTTTTTGTTTTTTGTTTTTTTTTCCTTTTTTAATATATATTCTCTTATTTGTTGGAGAAACCAGCAGAAGGAATTGTACGTGGAGCAGGAGAGGATGAATCTCATGGTGTTCTTGAATCATAGAATCATAGAATCATAGAATCATGGAATCACAGAACGGCCTGGGTTGAAAAGGACCACAATGATCACTTAGTTTCAACCCCCCTGCTATGTGCAGGGTCGCCAACCAGCAGACCAGGCTGCCCAGAGCCACATCCAGCCTGGCCTTGAATGCCTCCAGGGATGGGGCATCCACAGCCTCCTTGGGCAACCTGTTCCAGTGCATCACCACCCTCTGAGTGAAAAACTTCCTCCAAATATCTAACCTAAACCTCCCCTGTCTTAGTTTAAAACCTATCACTATCCACCATCATAAACAATTGTGCATGAATTTTAATTGCTTTCTGCCTCTGATAGTTGCATCAAGTAGTCCTGAACCTGAGTTTACCTGAGAAAAGATGGTACAGATCAGGACCTTAAATTATATATTCCATGAAAGTATGAATTGAGAATTTTTTTCTGAAAATGCAACAAAACCACAGGACAGATTTTAAGTCCAGTAGGTACCACCAAAAGTGACCATCTTAAGCCATATCCAGTAAATTTCAATTCAGTGTGAAGGTTGCTTTAAGCATACAAGCTGTTATCTACACTGTTCTGTTTCTTTTAGTGCTGAAGAGAAAGCACTGTATATATTAACACATTTGGTCATCCTTCACCGATCCCTAAAGTAATTACAGAGCTCTCTTGTAGTGCTGTGCTGGCACATTATTCTGTACAACATAAGAAAAAATGCTTAGCCTAAGTTACTATAGCCTGTGTCAAGTGAGAAATTGTAATAATGGAGACAAATTGAAGGAATAGTATGCTAGGATTACAGAATAAATTTGAAATTATTCCCTAAAATACTCAAGATTTAGGAAGCAGGACACAAAGGAAAAAAGAAATAGTTGAGCCCCAAGCTATGCGATTTTAAGGAATTTGTGAAATTACACATTCTGTAATGTGAAGCTGTCTATTTTCCTCTGCATAAGCAAACGTTATGTGATCAGGTTCCACAGGGTGCTACGGAGCACTGTTTTGGAGTCAGAAACCTGATATACCAAAACCAATGTTGGTACAAAAAGCTGTCCTGCACCCATTGCCTCTGCATTCCTCTTGGCCCTTCTTGGCAGCACGTGGTTTGTGGGGCTTTGCATAGCTGCAGCTGATGCAAGAAAAACAATTGGATTATCTCTAACTGATCATCAAAAATGAAAATAGTATTGTATCTTCATAAAAGCATTTCCCCCTTGTTTCACTGAGTTCAACAGATGAATAGAAATAAGATAAATCATTTCCTTTTGGTCTCAGTTTCTAGCAAAAGATGTATGAGCATTATTTATCTGCCTGTAAGACAGGTAAACTTGAAGTTCTGAGTTTGTTCTTTTTTATGGTAATATTTATACCCACGAAAAGGCATTGCAGAGAGAATTCCATTCCTGTGCACTAAATATTTTGACTGTTCTCAAGCTTAATTGCAAATCCAAGGTCAAGATCAACACGTACAAATTCCACAGAGTAACACAAGCAGAAATTATGAACCATACTGTACCTCATTGTAACTGCTGGAGGTCAGGTCTGAATGAGGCATTTGCATTTGACAGGAGGTGTTTTCTCTAGCTTTTACTTCAGAAAAGTTTGTTGAAGCAGAATTTTCCATGTTACATTCATGAGGGAGTAGTCATATTAACCTCACCATTCAGTACCATCACATATCACACATTCCTGACTATAGTATTTGCTCCTGAATGATCCAAAACTTACTTCTCTGTAGTCTTTTGCAGTAACTGCTACATTTCATGGATTTTCAGTACAAAACAGGTGCCACATAACAACATCACCCAGCATGAATCAAGCTAGGAAAAATCCTGATGCATTCTCTACAGATTGACACCCCTGAACCTAGAGAAAAACATGCATTTATGACCACTCTCCCTGCTCATTCCTCTACTTCCATTTGCATATCTCCTAAGAAAGCCAAACAGAAAACTTTTCACTGTTAATGCAGAGCTTGTGGAACGCAGTTAACTGACTAGTTTGGATTAGTGGAGCAACTCCATCAATTTCCTTACCTCTCTGCTAAAGCAGTTCTGATGAAACGGCCTTTCAGCTCTCTACATACAACTCTTGATGCCCAGTTAAAAAAACAGTGACTATAATAGTAATAAAATGATAATTTAAGAACCTGAGGAATCATCACCAATTGATTTATTTTATTGAAAAACAAATTCTATAGACGAATCTCAAATTACAATAACAGTATGGGATTCTACTGCTGTAATGGCTCTCAGAAAAATTGGAAGTGGGAAAAGAGGAGGCTGATAAATCTTTGCTGACCTCTAAGAGCCCTAATCTCAGCCAGAACAGCTGTCTTTGCATTCAGGAATCCACAGCAGCAGCTGAAGAACCCTTTCTCTCTGGCAGAGCAAATGCTAGAAGAGCAAACAGTAAGAGTGGCTCTAATCAACATGGATGCTCCTTTCAGTAGGAGAATCTCTGCTTTTGCTGGATCGTTTGCTTCTGTTTCTGCCCTGTGCCATAACTGTCACACAAGGCAGACAGGAAAGGGCCCAGGGGATGGACTGAGTCCTTCAAACTGCCAAACTTTGCAGCATAATGCAACATCTGTACTTTTCCTGGCTCACACCTCACCAATGTTACAGAATCTACTGCTGGAATTAGCTTAAATAGCACAGCTGATGTAGCCAGACCAGAACTCCAAATCACACTCCCAGATCGGCATGTTGGCTCAGCATTTTGACAGCAGTGGAGAAAAATGTGATTACTTTTGTCACTAAAAGAAATGCAGATGGCTCTGCATATACCTGTAGTACAACTATCAAGTACTATCCCACAATAATTCATCGAACAGTTGCCTTCTAACATGCCCCCAATAGTATTCAACAATAAATTATTCTTGATTCTATCACAAGTCACAGTCTGTCCTCTAGTAACTTCTATTTAAGGACTTCACAACTGATGCACTCAGGCAAATGCTAATTTCAAGGTAGTGAATAGTGGGCTCATTCAGTAGTCCTCAAAACTGGAAGCAGAACAGGACTTTATAAGTAGAAAGATTAAGGAATAAGACAAGCATAGGGCTGTCCTGCAATGTAGAAAGTAGGGTAAGGAATAGGTTTTACCAGAGAGCCAGACTGAGTGCTGGGGAGCGATGCTGGGTGTTTCTTGTATGGAGAAGGATTATGGATGCCCTTGAGCAGGGTCATTAACTCCTGCTTGGTTTTCCAAGGTCATTACATGTAAGAAATGGGGCCATAGTAGGTTATCTACAAGACCTGAGTAGCCTGGCAGACAGAGTCAGCACTGGAGATGTGCGTATCACAAGAGGCCTAGCTTATGAAAGCCTGAAACTGTACCCTCCAAAAAAAGTCGCTCACTCTTGCTGGGACACAATCGAGGCCCATTGTGGTATTCTTGACTAATGTAACTTCTATAAGGGGCTGTGTAAGAAACATCCAGAAAGCAGTCGGTCTGGTTTGACATCCAGACTTCTGCATTACATATTTTTTTAAATTATTTTTATGTATGTATGTATTTATTTATTTATTAAATTCGTTTTTTAATACCAACTGGCTGTTATTTGTTTGCAGGTTAGCACAGACACTTCATAGTTGCTCCTGTGACAATTTGCACCAGCACTACCCTATGGAAATGTCTTCAATGCTTTATACCAACTGTTGTTTACTAGCCAAATGTTCTGAAACACTAGTTTTTTATTTTGTATATAGCATAATAAGTGCTAAAATAATGTAGTTGTGGTTGTAGGACTGCAGATCTTCAGAACAGAATCCAGGACTACTAAAGGGAAAGAGAGGTGCCTCATAAAATACTGGCAACTGTAGCTAACCAATTGGAGAAAGTCCTTAAATAATGGAATCCTCTTTCCTCAGCGAGGCTAATTACAAAGTGCAGACAAGACACTCCTGTTCAGTAGAGTGCCAACTAGTACAAGATCACAGCCATAGGTGGAAGGTGAAGAAATACTGTTTCCACAAAGAGAGATGTCATTCCTTTGTGATGCATATCTTAAAGTCATCAGAGACTGAGAAGCTGAGAACAGACACTATAATACTGAGCTTGACAGGGAAACAACTGCTGGATGATAAACCAATGACTTTTTGATAGGAAGGATCTGACAGTGAAAACGACCTTTCTATTCTAGTGCAGACAGCTCAGAGCAACACAAAGACATAATTACAAATGCCCAGAAGGAAAATACTGAGATCCCTTTCTATTTAGCATTGTGAGAACTCAGGTATTTATTCAGTTTTATAGTATAAATATAATATATATTATAATATATAATCTCAGTTCTGTTGCGGTTTTACTGAGTAATCCTAACCAAATCATCTCAGAGCAAAATGCAAGCCCTCTCAATTATCATGAGGGGTTTTGCAATCTGCACAGCTCCCGAGTGCTTTCTGGCATGCTTCCCCAGCCTCCTCACAGTAGCTAGCGATTTGTACTGCTCTTTTGAGCTGGGGAGTAGAAGAGGATGTCATTGTGGCTGCTCTTGAGACAGCATTTTATAATGCAGTTCACTGTTGTGTTTGACTCTGGGGTAAGTTTCACTGCAGAACTTCAGGACTGAAGTATGGTATATTCACTATCATTTAGACAGTATAGCAATATTTTCTGTGTATGACATAGAATAGATATCCTAAGGGAAGAGCTAGAGCCATAAATCCTGGTTGGGTCCACTGAAAACATCCTCTTACACTTTGAAAAATTGCAAGAACAGTTGTTTTTCTAGAAGAGATGATGACATTGATAGAAGGGGGAGGCTGCTTTGAAGCTCTGCCCTCATGCTTGCAAATACGTTCTTCTAATCTAACCCCACCTGCAATACAGCTATTTCCATCAGGCTCCAAGACTGCTAAAAGGTAACAGAAAAATTTCACTTGCCATGTATACAATATTGCAAAGAGGGTAACAGTTCCCTCAATATAAAACTTAACCGGTATTACAAAGGTTAAGAAAAACATTTTAAGTTGAAAGAAAGTATGGAAGTATTCTCTAGTACCTTATTCACAGACAAAGGAAAAACCTTGGGAAGGAAAGCAGGGCATCCCACTAGCTCAACTGAATAAAAGATCAAAAGGGGAAAAGACCTGTGAAATAATTCTCTATCTCCAAGTCTATCTGCATTCAAACTCAATTTGTAGATGCATGAATGATAGAGATGAGCTTGAGGGAAGTGAGCTGCAATCACCATCATTATTATTATATGAGAAAATACAATCACAACAATCAAAATACCCACTATAAATACCACCTTCAGCCCAATTCCTTCTTTGCAGTAATTTGAAGTCTATTCAGCTTCAATTTGTGAAAGATGCACTAGTTTCAAGACCACCATGCAAAGAGAGCAATCTTTTCTTTGAAGACATGTTTACATGTTAAGATTTGGGAATACCAATAGTGACCTTGCAAAATATAGAACTGATTTGTTCCCGGGAATGTGAAAAGGATGTCTTTCTTTGTCTGCTCTCTGTTCTGATATTAGACTTTAAAAAGGCTATGTGTAATCTCTAGAAAAAGAATAATCACATACAATTACTATTTTATTGATAATTAATTCACTTATTTTTCTGGATCTATAAGAGTTCCACAAAGATGTAGAAGCCATCTGATCCCAAAGAAGGTCAAGTATAACACACAAGTCAGGTGAATGATGCAAGATATTTAGTGTAAATGAAGCGTTGATAACAGCAAAGTCAGGTCTGCCATAAGCAGCAAGAAAGACAGGCCAAAACAGAATCAGTTCTCCATGTGAGGCAGAATTTCTCAGTGAAAATTAAACTTCTGGTCCTCTGAGCAGAAAGGATGACAAGCCAAGTAGTGAAATGGTCCAGAATAATCTAGCAATCTTTGTCAACAGATATGAGCTAAAGTCATTTCTTGATTTTCATACCCTTCTAAAGTGTGTGCTATCTGGTTCTCAACAAGAACAAAAAAAGTTACAAAGTTGGAGTAAGCTACTTTGCTTCATCAGACCTAATTATGATGTGCGGATATATATTCAAAGATCATGTCCTTTCAATTTGCATATCATCAGTGCAACTCACAATGTAACTTACAAACCAAAGATACTGCAAAACTCTCCTGTAGAAATATGCTTGTCCTTCACTTCTTCAGAATTTATCACAAGTTGCTCAGAACGTGTTCGTGACTGGTCCCAGTAACTTGCATCACATGTTCATTGCAGCCGTGAGTTCTCCCATCTGCTTCCTGACCAAATGACTCCCAGACCACAGGCAGTTTGCCCCAAATTCTGATTCAAGCATATAAATATTCACACCAGCACTCACAGATGGATATATGTTGGCAGGAGTGCCTGTAACACTTTCCTTCCTGGGAAGTAGAGCTTTTTAGAAAATAAGAGTACAGTAGTAAGGGAAAAGGGGTCATATATTCTGTAAAATAAATGTGTTTGAATAAAAACTTGGAAAACTGTCTTATGTGATATTTGTCCACCTGCAATCATGGCAAAATACACACAGCAAAATCATCTCCTCTCCATCACGTCTGTCACTCACTGGGTTTTCCCACCTAATAGTTCTCAAACCATACCAACAAGAACAAGCCTCAAACAAATCATAAAACATAAGCAAACAGAGCAAAAGCTTGTTCTGAAACTACCGAATCTACTGAAATTCAGAAAGGCCGTTATGTCAAAGAGGCCCGTGGTAACCTTGGACCATACTGATATCAAAATGGAAGATCACCTTCTGAGCTCCCCCCCCCAAGCCTGAAACCTATTTAGATGTAAAAGTTGCTAATTGTATATCACCACTTTGGTTTCTCCTTTATTTGCATGTCAAACAGCCTTTGATGAAAGAGGTAATTAAACATTTCCAAAGATGTTTGCAGTTAGTATTATGGTTTAATGAAAATAAATAATGCAATAACAAAGCTCAACTATCTGGTTTCCCCCACTCTCACTTTTTTCCTATTTTATTTTTTCTTCTCTTAAGCAAAAAGCAAAACTGGGAGAGGATCTGGCTTCAGATTTGAAAATCAGGTAAAGTTCTACAGCATATTTTAAATTCAGTTTGCACTCACAGTACACATGCACACAGCTGTCATCTCACTTTGATAGAGAAAGCAGACTAAGATTAGAGCAGAAAATGTCCCTGACCTTGAGAATTATCACTCCTGACACAACAAGTAGCTTATAGGTAATGTAGGTACAGAAGGGAAGTTAAACCATTAGTGTCTGATCCTCACAGCTATTGTTACATCTCCTGGAAGACTTGAGTAAAACTAGTTATAAAACTGCTTGGCTTCAGGGTCAAAATAGTCTTTCTTAAATATATTTCTCAACTACAGGTTCTTATCTTGCAAGTATTATTAAGTATTATTAAGTATTATTATTAAAGTATTGCAAGCTTTTCTTTTACACAGAAAAGACAAGGATATCTGAAGAAATTGTAATCAAATAGTGCAATGCTGAGCATTATAGTATACATTCTAAAACAAAGTGAAGCCTTAGTTCCCAGGCAGGTCTGTCCTGAATGAGTTCTTGAAAGACCTCAAGTATCTACTAGAACAGAAATTCATGGAAGCCCTTTTCAAAGCTTCACACTTCCCTTTCAGATCCATCTTTATGTGTTCATAAAAAGTCAAGCCTTTTACCAAGTAAAAGAACTTTTCTACTCCAAGAGGAAGACAGAGAAGGAAGAGCAAGATGCATATCCACAGGGAACACAGGAGTGCAGCCAGCGGTCACAGAAGGTCTTAGTTTTCTCCATATCCCAGCTTCTCCTGTTTTTGTTGTTTTGTTTGTTGTTTTTTGTTTGCCTGGGGCCTTATGTGTATCTGTTAAACATTTACACATAACGGCCTTATGTGTATCTGTTAAAGAGACAGAAAATGTCTTTAAAATATTGAATGAATTACATAACTGTAGCTTTGCCAGTTTTCTCATAGCATTGCATATTTAATATTTCTCTTTAGACTGAAAATCCTGAGAGGAAGGGGAATGACAAGGCATGATTTTTCATTCCATTAGTTTCTTATCATCGATAGATGTAGAAAAAACATACTTACAAGTGTGTTTCAAAAGCCCTCTAAAGGCTGAGAAACTGGAAGGAAGGGGAATCTAAAGTTTATTACTTTATTTAACCCCAAGATATGGGGCTAGGAGAAGTGTAGCATACAGCGTTAGAAGTGGTGGAGCAAACAGTGTGACCTGACTTACTTGACCACCTGCAAACAACACCCTCACTTCATGTATTGCTATTTCAGATGCTAAGGAAGATACCCACTTTGTGCCATAACACTCATGCAGATTGTTCACAGGTGGAAGATTTATGTCACTCATGGCTTGTACCATTCAAACTACTTGTATATCATTCAGAGTGGTTCAAACTACCAAAGGTGAGCTCAGAAAGCTAAAATTTAAGACCTGCAGATCTTCGACACTATACAGCAGGATCATAGTAAGGTGTAATTCATTCTCTCTGGAGAGTGGACTTGACTTTCCTAAGCCTGGGGTGACAATAAAGCAAAAGTTTCAAATAGATGTTACAGAAAAGCACAGATAATGTGGGAGAAAGACAAAGAAAGGACCGATGGTTGTAAAGGGCAGTGTGAGTCTCTCTCCATACAGAGGTGTTATTCGCTAGCAATAGCCTTATTAATGGCACTATCAATCTCTCTTTGAACATAATAGAGTATTTTTGCTACATTTTCCCAGTCTCTCTGCCTGAGCTGTGTCAAGGGAAGCAATAGTGACTGGCATGCTAAATTTGGGTGTCACACTGACACGCTTGGCACGGGATGAAATGTCCGTGCTGGAAGCCACAAGCAGAGTAGTGCTCACATCACCAATTCCCAGTTGATGGAACACACCAGGACTGTGGGTGAGGCATCACATTTAGCTGAATGAGCTTGGCTGAGCTGATTCATTTCAACCCAGCAGTAGCACTGGCAAAAGCCAGCAGCAGAGAGGGAAAAAAAGCATGAGGGACAGCGGGAGCCATTGAGGAGGGCAGGCAGAAGGGGACCTGGGGAGATAAAAAGGCCAAAGTGGCCACTTCAGATATAGAAGGGGATGTTGGCTGGTAGATGGCAGGCACAAAAAGAGCAGAAGGCTGTGACAGCCACAAATGAGCGTCACTCCAAAAGCTTTGGGAACCAGCAGCCTATTCATTTATCCTCTAGCTGCTATCACTGGTGGAGCTGAGCCACGGGCAGCAACAGGAGGAAGTTTGGGCAGAAGTTTCCCAGCCCAGACACAGCCTATGGTTCCATTATGCCTTTTCATAATGAAGTGTTTCACTTGATGCCAAGACAGTTCAAAGAGCAGATACTCTGAAAATGGTATTCTCAGCTGCATTTTTTCACCAAACTGCCTCACAAGAAAGACTCACTCACAATTAGTTATGTTGGCAGCCAGGACTGCATTGCACCTAGCGAGACAAATACAGTAACTGAATGTGACATGCCACCATAATGACAGATCAAACTGGGACATTTCAGAAGACAAAGTGCTCCGATATGAGAGGCTTAAAGAGGCACTAAAGAATTTATGGGGAATGAAATGCAACTTTAGGGAAGGTGATAAAATTATCAGCCTCACCAAAAGAAAACAGCAGGCCAAATGGTGGCATCGTGCAATCCCATGCCACTGACAGACAGCCTTGCTGGGACTCTCAATGCATTCATCTTCTTAATTAAAGTTGAGCTGAACTGATTTGATCACATTAAGACTATCAGGCAAAAAAAAAAAAACAAAAAAAAACCCAAAAAACTAACAAAAAAAACCTTCGTAGAAGAAACTTTAAAACTCTTAAAAGGGTATGAACTATGACTTTTTTTTTTTTTAATTAAGAAGGAACATTAAACAGAATCAGTGGGTAGGACCTCGTAGAAGGCTTCTAGGAATATAGAGAAAAAACGTGCTTTCTAAGCAATCATACAAAAGCCTGCATCTGTGATTCAATGAACATTAAAAAAATACATCATGAATTAAATACCATTCTCCACTTTCCACCATCACATGCTGCCTTACTTCAAGTTGCTCTGTTACTAAAAGGACTGAAAGTCTGAGCCAGTGATGACGGACTCAATTTTAATAAGAGCTGAAAGCACTCAGTTTTCTGTGGAAATGAGTCAGTGCCTCACAGCGCAAGTCCTTTTGACCTAGAGTGAAGCAATGCTTTTATTCCAGCTCAGTACCTGCAGACTGGGAGAGGCATCATCGCTAACAGAACTGGGTACACATCATTGCTTTCTACACGGGCAGCAATGCCTTTAAAGAGGATTTGGCAAAAGTGGGCAGAGGGGTGGTTTTTATTATGCAAGTCTGATCAGCTTGGGCCCAGCCACCAAACTCCTGCCAGCCTCCTGGGCTCTCTGCTGTCCAAGGCAGTCTGTGCTTTTGGCATGTCTAAATGCTCCTCTCCTTTCAACAGAACCAGCTCCAGTTCCCCCCCCCCGCCAAAAGGCTTCCTAGGAGACCCTTAGAAAGTCAAATAAGGACAAGGTTTTAAAGTATTTAAATTGACTAATTTTGATATTTTCAAAAAAATACACTCAGGGCTTGTAGGTACTAATCTCTTTGATAGATAAAATACCAGCAACACAAGGAATGGCAAAATGTGGGACCAAAACAAACGCATCCAAGTTTCAAGTTACCCAAGAAATGCACAGTAAGGGCCAGGAGAATCACACATAGATTCTGCTGTGTAATTCACACCCTTATTATAGAGTCATTATTTCATCCTCACTGAAAATAATTCTTTTTAATATGTAAACAACCTCACCTAATTGCTTCAGGTTTCTACTTTCTGTTAGAGATTTCTTCTCCCTTACTGCAAGAACTTGAGCCTAACCTGTCCCTACTGTCATACCTGGTAAGCAAGAAATGCTAACCCTAATGCTACATGCTAAGGCTCATATCATATCATATCATATCATATCATATCATATCATATCATATCATGGAATGGTCTGGGTTGAAAGGGACCACAGTGATCATCTAGTTTCAACCCCTCAGCTATATATACACACACATATTGACAGGGCAATATATATATGCTAATTAGCTCCTGTAGTTGACAAGTTTTCTTTTCCTTTCTCACTGTATGGGAAGCAACCGGATTGCTTTGCTCTTCTCCAATGCCAATTAAAAGTACTTAATTAGATTTAATATACCACTGAAATGGGAAGAGAAAGGACTAAATTTATAAGAGACAGAAAACAACTGCACAAAAATAATTTATTTTACGTAACCAGACTACAAACACTCCAGCTCTAAATCATCTAACAGAGAATTCTAGAGGGTTGGTATATTTCATTTGGTGTATTTCATACACCAGTATGCATTGCATTTTAAAAGCTATGCAGACCAGGAAAGAGGAAAGTGGACACCCACCAGCATGTCATAGTGTCTGTGAACAGGAGTCCATGGGGTGCTTCCAGCTTCCAAAATGCCTCAATAAAATCTGACTCTCCAACAAGCACAATGTCACAGCACAGCCAGCATATCTACTGAAATGAAAAGATATATTTGCATCGAGGTCAAATACATTATTAGAAATGCTCAGTAATGGAGATAACTTAAGCCTCCATTTCCAGTCTCAGTGTTAGTCTTGAAGCACCCTAAATCTTAATTTAGCAAGGAGGTATGTATACCCTGAGACTGCATAGACTCTTCTCTCTCAAGTGGCATGGAGTACATTGCAATAACATCGGGAAGGCTCTAGAGAAGATAAAGCAAAACCATCTCCTCAGTCCTTCTTGCATGGTCCATTGCATGTCTTCCTTAGAGGTACTGAGAGCCTGACCCAAGTCAGTGTGGAAAAAGGAAGTGCCACTACATACAAAAAAGGAGAAATATCAGGTGGGCACCAATAGCATACACTCAGAACACAAAATGTGTGTTAAGGCCTTGTGTTCCTCCTCCATTAGATATGAAAATAGCCATAAGGAAAACACTCTGAACTTTGAGCTGGCAATTGTTTTGAGCAGTCTCACAAGGTGTATTGCTCCAGCCCCCACAGAAGCATGGAGCTAGGCATTACACAGAAGCATGGAGGTAGGCCAGCATCCTCACCCCAGCCTCTGTTCAAGACCACAGCATGAGTCCAGTGGCTCGGACACAGCTGCAGGGCCCCCTTTGCTGAACTTACCTCTGACATGCCAAGCCCCGCTGAGCCTGTGGAAATTGGGTTTACAATAGCAGCCACAGCCATCAGTTCCCTCTTTTGTGATTTCTAGCATTACTATGCTGTTTGTGAACTTCATTTTAAATGGACGGACTATAGGCTGGGAGAAATGAGGCTTGGGGGAAAAGCACATGTACATGCTGACACACAAAGTGTGACAAACCCCAGTGGCAAGGTTGTGCTAATAGCTTGTTATTTAGCAACATAAAATCACTGCTAAGTTAATATAGGCAGCCTAAAAACCCTAGCAGCTCTTTGACTGAGACAACAGACAGAAGCAGAAAAAGGCCCTTTCACTGCATTCCCTATGGCAGTTAAAAGCACACAGGGCACAAAAACCCCAAAGGAAACAATCAACTTTCTGCCAGAAGAAAATACACCCATTTTGCTCTCATATGATCAACAAGAGTTAAGGCATTCTTCTCACAGAGGAAGAAGGCTGAAGTGCTTTGGGAAAGTTTTGCTTGAAATTGGAATTGTGAGAGCAGCTCTTGAAAGTATCTCTTTGATCCCTTCCCTCTCTTACACTGAGCAGCCATCTCCTTTCAGCCTTAAGTCTTGACCAGGGTATCAGGGAGCTCAGCAGCCTAGATAAAAACAAATGTGTGAATCTAAGTTGTACAGACTGTGGTTATGTAGTCGTATGTCAGCTGAGATGATTGCACATCATCTGAGATGGACTCAGATTCAGTACTCCAAAGGCATGGAACAGACCCGTGTGCACATGCATAGACTGTGCCGAGGATACAGAGACAATTCATGTCCAATATGGCTTATTGCCTCGGGCACCAAATTGTGTTGCTATCAGAGGAGCTCTGTTAATTTGCATCATCTAAGGATCACTATGCAAGGGAAAACACTACAGCATGGGTGGCAAGGATGACTGCAATCACAACCAATTTATCCCTACTGAGCCAAAAGTGCAATTTCTGATTTGGCAGGGCCAGTAAGCAATTGGCCCACTTACATCCCTTGTTTACAAGAGTTTTGCTCTGTAGCCTAGGGAGTGAGACAGGCCAGCATACATCATGCTTTGCTCTATGGCTGTTAATTGTCCTGGATGACTCTTTATTTATGTAAATAATTAACTTGGTGGCTCCTGCCAAGAAGACACCTGAGCCCTACATAATCCCCTAATGCTGACTTTAATGATTCACGTCCAGCACATGGGTACCACCATTCCCATCATGCAGCCCTTGTTCCCAGTAAGTCCCCTGCCCATCTGTGCATGAGGACAGATTAAATGATTGAGGATTAGCAATGGGAAAGCCCAGGATGGAGCAATTTACAAATGTGGACATGGCTCTTGTGGGATCTGATGGACCCCCTCAGGGAAAATGCTCTGCAGATGAGGCCTCAGACAGAAACCTACTTCCCTTGGCCTAACAGGACCGGATGTCCCTTATTACAAGCAGCTGAATTTTTTCTAGCAAAACAGTTGATCTGATCAACTATGACTCTTCTTCTGGTCCTTGAAATGTAAAATGTATAGCACTGCACTTGTGAATGAGACCATCGTTCAGATTGCTTCAGCGGGCAACAGTTTATGAAGCTGTCAGGATCTTTTTCTGATATTTTAGTGCTCAGACATGAAAATTTAACCTCTATTACGTGTTTTTTGTAAGGGATGAATGTAAGTCTTGGCAAAATCTTCATCTTTGAAAGTTTTAAAAATATGAGGCCGAAATCTAACCTTGTAGAATATGTTTGCTTAGACCAAGTGTTTTTAATCTATTATAAGTAACAGATGTTTTTGATCGATGTGTTTGTGTCTCCTCATAGTACCAAGACAGGCACTGTAAGCTTTGAATACAGATAGAGACATCTTAGTCCTGTTAGGAATATGACAGCTGCTTCACACTCATAGCCTGACATACAATTTCAAAGAAAAAGTATGACAACTGGAATTCTAAAAGTTTGTCAAAACGTAGGTTGGCTCTCCCTGAAAAGTTGCATATTCCAGCAGCTCTGTATCACACAGCCTGGTACTCCAAGAATGGTGCTTTAGATTTCATAACACATTACCAGCTATTAACAAGGCAATTATGCTGCACTATCCTCTATTACCTCAGGTTCTAAATACTTCGGTCTTGCTAAGGGCCCAGTTCTTCAGCTGTGTCTGTCAGGTAACTTGCCTCACGTATTTGGTCCCAATAAGTACTGTCAGTTTAATTTTATGGATAAGTTTGGAAAATGAAGCTAAATTACTAATGTGATGACAACTGGCACATGGAGAACTCTGGATATTTTAAAAATAGTCCAAGCTGAACATGACAGTCAAATGTTTATCACTGCTGGAACAGAAGCATGCACTGCTATTGCTAATTCTTTCTGTTCTGCAGTTAAACAATTTTAGTCTCCAGGACAACTAGTGAAGAAATATTTACCAACATAACATATATGCACTACACAGCAGGGCTGCAAACACACCACACGCTAAGGTATTCAATGTCAACATTTTGGCCTCAAGCAGATTCTTACATCCAAAGCCAAACAGACCAGTAACCTTTCCACCAGATGTAGTTGGCAGAAAGCACTCTGTTCAAACATAGGCTCCTCAATAGCCTCAAGAAAGGCTCCTCTAAATATTAACATCAAGAACGTAGGAAAATGTAAACAGCTTCAGTATCCAGTCTAAGCAAGTATTGCTTTCCCTGTTGTAAACACTAAGCAGAGATAAAAAAGAACTTTTTTAATGTTGAAACTATGGGAAGGAAGTGGAAAGGAGAGTGACCTGATGGTGGAAAATTCGAAAAACAGTATCTTCATTTTTACGTGTCAATATAAACGATCACCAAATACCTGCTCTTCAAGCATTCCCAGCAGGATTCTTTAGCTCCAGTTTCCTCATGTTTCTTTGATTTCTTCACTAAGGCAAGTGCCTTGTTCATTTGTTATGGTTCCCTCTTCACTGCATCCTGTATTTGGCAACTTCTGCACAGTTTATTGGCAAACACAAGCACTATGCAAAACAAGCTAGTCTGGTCTATCTCCAGCCTCTCAGAGACATTCCTGTCCTGAGTTTCTGGAATATTTTATTGCTCCATGACATTTCTGCTATGTGCCATGTCAGCCAGAAGGTGGGACTCTGTGTAGTACAGTTCTCTGTGTAGTAGGTAACAAAAAGTTTCCTCCTATAAATTTTTACCCCTTGTCTCCTCATAATTGTTGCCTTAAGTAAACTTTTCTAGACACTTTCTGACCCCTCCTTAGCTTTAATAGCTTTAGAGTCAGGACTTATGTTCCTGACCAAAACTTCCAGTAGCGGTGGTAGAGGCTGGATGCAGACTCCTAACACATATCAGTCCCACCATGATCAACAAGGAAGCTCATTAGCATTCATCATCCTGGCATACAGGTTACACCACAGTTAATTATCATTGCTTTGTGTGGCTCACACTTGACACTTTAGAGCACATAACAGTGGATAACATTATGAGGCACATATCTTGGCTCAGAATGCAATTACATGACCTCTGATATCATGTAACATTAGTAATATTAGTCACAGTTTATTCATCCATATATCTGTATGGGAGTGCCACTTGAGCAAACAGATCACATGTAACCTTTTTCCTTCTATTTCACCAATAGGTGGTGGAAGGCGGCTCTGTTTCAGTGGGGCCCAGACCACAGGCATACATCTACATGTGGGCATGACCCTGGAAAACACTCTGGCAGAAATCCTAGAACTGCTGTAGCAGACAAAAGTATGCAAGAACAGTTCAGTTTTCTCCATAGAGTGTGCACCAGTAAACACTGCTTCAGACTCCTCATGTGGGTATGTGACTTCAGAGTGCGCGTGAGGCAAGGCATTAATACCTAATTTACTGCAAGAAGAGAAGAAATTTGTCAAACTTCCTGGCAGAGCAAGAAGTCATCTGCTAGACCAGTGTGTGAAATGCTAGTGCTAGCGAAAGCTGCAAAAGAAAAATCAGGAAATATCTATTCCGATAAGCAGATCCTAGACACGCAGTCATAGAATGAAGAATTCAGAGTTCAGGGCTTAAAATGAATGTTTCAAAGATGCTGCACACAAAGGTCCCTTCAGATACAAAACAAAATGGAACTTTTCAGCTAACTTAAGGACAGGATAGCACGGTTGTATGTTTTGGATATGTTTCTGTGCTCAGTCTTCCATCCTGTTTAGGACAAGACTCTTTGTGACAACCATAATTATGAGAGCTGTTCCAAAAGTAATGCTTCCTATTTTATTACTTAGATCCATGATATCAGAGGTGGATGTTGGTGGTATGGCAGTAAAGGTGGAACCTTACCATCAACAATCCATTGCAGTTTTTTTGCCATGTGACAGATGGCAGCAAAGGGGCAGTATAACAGAATGGTGTCTGACATGGAAATGAGCATAAAGTGAAGGTGTGTCATTAAATCCCCCCATTCAGAAAACATAGCACTCATTGACATTTACTGATACTTGCTGAATGTTGATGGAAACCAAACAGTGGACATGAGCACAGTGAGGTGGTGGGTGGTACGTTTCAGCAGTGGTGATAGTGGCAGTGGTCACCTCTGCTGATGCAGGTTTTTTGATCAGAACAGCATGCAGGCTCTTGTTCATTGCTGGTGAAAATGTATAGCTAGTGGTGGGGACTATGCCGAAAAAAAAGGGTGTTTTGTAGCTGAGGATTTGCTCTATCAAGTGGTATTCTTAAGCTATTTGTATCTGTTGTAGTTCCCATGGAAATAAATAGGAGGCATTACTTTTGGAACAACATAAGTAAATCAAATCATTCTACAAGGTAAAACAGTCAGTGAGGCCTGACAACCCTGGGCAGTCGAGCTAATACATTATATTATACATTATACTGACAATAATATCTCAAGAATATGAAAAGGTTAAGATGTGTCTTACTTTCTATTTCTAATCTTCAGTGAAGAACAACAGGCTCTTTCTCACTTGGCAATCATGAATTACAGCTGCCTAGTCATAAAGAAAAACCAAGTCCATTACTTTTTTTTTTTTTTTTTTGATGAGCCAGGCAGACCCCTGTATACCATTCTCCTCTTGAACATTTTGATTGCTGATCCTTTCAATTTATAGCTTCTTCTTTCCCTTCCAACAAAGCTCTAAAACTAGTGATAAGGTTAAAAAGCATGACAAATCACATCTGCTTCTTAATTGGTAAATGGCTCCTACCTGCTTGCTTTATTACAGTCATCACCTTTCACTGCCTTAGTAGTAGTGTACACCTGCCATTCCCCCAGCTGTACATCTACTGCTGTCCAGACTACAGCCTCTAACAGGTTTTCATCTATCCAATATGTAATGCACTTGTCTACATTTCTTCCTACAAGTGTCTAATGACCCAGCATATGTTTCATTGCTACCTTAAATAAAAACATTTTCCTTGCTCAAGGCTCAAACACCTTCCGTGAGCTTCCACCCTTTTCAGAGGTTCTCACAAGTTTACCATGATTAATGTTGATAGCCCATGTGAAATACTGCATGTATCAGAAGAATCTCTGTGTTGTGCTCTTTGGTGTGTTCAGAGAGTAAACATATTCCTAATTTAAGGACAGAGTATTCAATCATCTGTGCCATTAATTACTCCCTCCCGAATTTACTCTGCATCAGCCTTTTTCCCATCTCCAAAATCTACTTTCTTCACCTTTAACCATTCTGTTCTTAAGCACAACTTCTCGTAAGAGCAATGTTCCTGGCAAGCATGGGAAATGCAAACCAATTTTTTCCCCATGCTGGCACTAATGAGGCTGGCCATAGTGATTAACTTCTCATCCTCCTGCTCTATTTGCTCATGTCCACTCCAGGAAGGATTCTGTCATTCAGGCTAACACTAACACCAGAGTATCAACACTTCAAAGCTTTAACTAGATCAGAGATGATATAGACGTGTCACAGGTTTTCATCTCTCTGATTTGAGGAAAGTGAAAAACAGGTGTGGGAGGTTTACTTTCTTCCTCTTTATTTCTCTCTGCTCCCCAGATAACTAGAAGTTGGGAATGCATGTGTTTATCAGATCCTTTTATAATTGGCAGTGCATACAATTTTTGTTCCAGCACACCTCTTGATCTCAGAGTGAAATAAAATCAGAATGGCTAAAGTATGAGGAGTGACATAAATGATTTACAGTGCTTCACATACATACCCAATGGGAGATATACTGTTCTCTTTAAAAATGAACATACTTTTTGCTTTAAAGAGGCAGGAGTTATATGAGTAAGAGAAAAAGACATATCCATGCTTTCCTTGGGCATAAACACCCTTCTGTCTTATTATCTATATCCTAAACATCTGGATTTAGATCATTAGACTCCCAGTGCAGATATAGTTGAGGGTGATGTATAGTAGAGGGGAAAAACATCAGAAACAGAATTCTCATAAAGATCTTCTGGGCCTGATTTAGAGAAGGAAGTATTCATGTGGGGAGCATCAACTGAAAAAGCTGCTTCTTCAGCTACTTAGAGATACTAGGCTCAAGTAATATAATGAAACAAAGGTGTATGGATGCTTCAAGACAGTGGCACATGGAAAATGGCATACCTATATTGGAGAATGAGAGGAATCACAAAAAAAAAAAAAAAAAAAAAAAAAAAAGAATCCTCACAAATAAATACAAAAATATTGCCTTTCTGCACGTGTCGCTTTGCTGTTTCCTCCTAGCACTTTGTTCTCTCTTCACCCACAAATGCAGCTGGCCAATGGACCGCAACCATGTGGTCACCCCATGAGTAGCAACTCTGACTGAAAAGCATACCTCTTCTGCTCTGCTTTTTCCTGTTTGTTATGACTGTGCTGGAAATGACTCGCCCAGCGTTACAAAGTGCATGTCTCACAAGCACATGTTATTCTGCTCGGGGAGCTGCTTCACACAAACTCTCCCTAATCCGGAAAAGCAACAACAACAGAAACAACAGGACAGCTTAAAATGTTAAGTGAGTGGTTTGAGTAACCTTGGATATTTTTTTTTCTGTAATACATGGTTTAGGGAGCACTCATAGTAATCGCTGGGCTAAAGGCAGTAATTCCTCATCTTGTGGGTCATGGTGAGAAGCCTGAGGCAAAAACCGTCTTCAGCTGGGCTCACAGTGAGAGAGATATATGTATATTTTTACAGCTTTTGTCTTTAAGCAGAGATAAGGCTTACCACCTTTGAGATGTGTTTAACAGACCACAGTCAGCTACCTAACACATTCTAATGTGAAAACTCCAAACCACATCCTAGAAAAACAGAAAACTCTATTTAAAAAGACATTGATTAAAATGTGTAAGCTAAGACCCTGCTTACTTTCTTTATCTGACTGAGACTGACTAAGGTCGAGGCTGCTTTCTCTGCCAAATTTCACATGCCCACAAGCCCTGACCAGATGAGGTGTGCACTGCCATCTTCCTTCATTCCATGCACTATTTTGGCTGAGCATGCAACGCGTTGATCACATTAAATGTACAAAGTGACTCCTACTGTGGCATTCCTACCTTCACAGGGCTTATCTCTCTCTCAGTGGCACCACCAGAAACACAATTTTGGAATGGGTTTGTTATGTTGATTGAGAAAGAACATGTAGATTTCTCCAGTTCAGAAAGACACTAAGGATCTTTACAAACGACTCTGAAACACTGCTTCCTGCATAGACACATCCTCTCCACCATGAAGAAATCTCTTTGCCACGAGACAAGAAAAGAGAACTAGAAAGGTCCAGTCTTGGATCACCTAGACAACCTTACCACTTCCCCAGGTGGTGAAAAGCACAGATGGACCTGCAACTACTGAAACATTTAATGAGAAAGATTAAAGATTAAATTTAGTGAAGTTAGAATTTTAACCGCTGTAACGCATTTTGAAACTGCCTCCCCCACCACAGTAGCTGACACAAATTGCCTAAACTGTTGTGTCTGCCTCAGCAGCACATCAGTTGCCTCTGGATCACCAGACTGTGCCTAGCAGTCTGTAAGGTCCACATCCTACCTGTGTTAGGAATAGAACAAGAGCTGGTTTAGCAGCTGATAAAGATTGCTGAGACTAGACCCATTGCTGTGTAGCCACACAGTGCTCTGGTTTCCTACAGAGGGAAATAACACAGTTGCACTGCCACCACAGACTGTGTGGTTCCAGCTCTAAATGAGACTTGCAGTTGTGTTTCCTTCTTTTCTAGTTAATTTCAGCTTCTATAGGCATTTTCAAGTAGAAAAAAGTCTAATTTAAAATCATTTTTTTATTTTAGAAGTTGTGAAGTCAAAACATTTCTTCAAATTTGCAAAAGAGGGAGGAAGCTTTCTCCAGTTTGAAACTGTGGATACTGACACATGCACCATTAAAAGCAAACTACCTCCAGTACTGGGAACTAGAACAGGATTTTCTGGTTCATATTTCAACAAGGTGTTCAACCGAAAACAGATATTACACAGAAAGAATGTTTGCTGATAAACAGAATAGAAAGCTGACACTTTGAGGAATGCTGCTATCTATATATACATATATACATATTTGTGTGCATGTGTGTGCGTGTGTGGTAGCTCCACAATGCAATCAGCACAATGAATAGAGAACCAAACCCACTCACTGTCCAGGGCTTCAGGGAAGGTTGAGATTTTGAAAGTATGTCTAACTGAAACTGCAGCCAAAGCATCTGCCTTGGAGATACTCATTTCCTGGTAGCTGCTTCCAGATCCAAGATCTCCCAGATGCCAAGCCAGAGCTGTTGATTCTGATTAGGAGATTATTTACAAAGGACCGTATGGCAAGAACAGGAGATGGAATCAGTACAGGTCACTATTTCATATGACTCAGAGGACGCTTGGCTTTGTCACTAGTTGCCTATCAGGATCACGTGAGTCCTTAATTTTCTAATTACAAGATGAGTCTCTGTTTTGTTCCTAGTGTTTAGTAAAATTGCTCTTATGTTTGCATAGTCATACAAGAGATAGCTTTCAGCTAACTGGCTCATACCTTTAGATGATAAATAGAAGGAGCTCTCTATTACTTCCTGGTAGGCAGTTCCCATACCTCTTCTGCTTTCCTTACCTTAAAGCAGAAACAGCAGTGTGGACATACCTTTGACATGCCTCAGTGTAAAAAACCCTGGGCTGCACCATCAGGCTTGTACAGATGAATACTGATCAACTGAAGAGGCAAGAACACCCACAGGTTTTTGCATAGCAGAAACTCGAAGGGAGGCCGGATGGACTGTTTTAATTAATTTATTATTTCTTTAAGTCAGCACCCTGAAATCTTAAAATGAAAGACCGTGAATTGGAAGGCAAAAAAAAAAACCCAAAAAACCAAACCAAACCAAAAAAAAAAAACCAAGACAAAGTTCCTTGTAAGTACAGTTGTTTAGGAAACAACCATTCTGCATACCCTAGCTCTAATGAGCACAGGTAGGTGCACGTGTGTTTCCTATCCACATATGTATTGGTTAATATATTCTCTTCTACAAATGTAGGTTGTGTGCAAATACTAAATACAATGAAGGATTGATGCTGTGAAGTTAAGAAAGTCTAGAATAACACACATGCAAACTTGATATGCAGCTCAAGTAAAGCAGGCTCTGACCCAGCAAAGCACTCCAACACATGCTTTATGTTAAGTCTGTGAATATTGTCACTGAAAGCAAATGAGACCACTTGAGTGCTGAAAGTGTTTTGCTGGATTAAAGTGTAAAGAAAAGGGAACTGTACAAAGGATTTCATATGACAAGCAGGAGGCAGAATTCCCACCAGTACTGTCAGAAACAAAAAACGACCTGCCACCTTCTCCACTGGTTACTAAGACTCCCATTCATCCATGCCACATAAGCCTCAAATTCCCCAGAGTAAAAGAAATGAAAGTAGTAATAGTAATTTTAAGAAGTCTTAAATCTCCCAAAAATTTAGGGAAAAAGAGGAAGTTATTTCCCTTTAAACTATGATGAGCTCTCTGTGACTTCAAGAAGAAAATTTATTTTTGTAATATATCAATACACCTTTAGGTACTCAGAAAACTATGACTATAAAAGCATCAGCTCCAATCAGCTTTAGGAAGCACTAGGCCAATTGAAAGGTTCACAAATGACACAATAAAGGATAAAAGCCTGTTTTTTTCTAAAGCAAATGATCTTACATATTACTTTCTGTAACGTACAGAAATCCTGGGGGAAAAAATAACTAGCCCAAAGTGACACAAAAGTACATATATGTGAAAACCATAAATCAGATTCAGTTAACACTGCATCAGATTATTGACCAGCCATGCCAGGGACAGAGAAAACCGAGTATAGTTTTGTTGTGCCCCAGATTCATGAAATGATTTTGACCTCCTAAAAGATAATCCCCTATCTCTTTCCTTACAGATGTGCAGACCTGCACTGCTCCTCCCACTCCCATTCTGAGACACAGCTAGATGTCAGCAGCCATGCAGGAACCTCGATATGTAAAAAACAAAGCAAAAGGGTGAACAAGATCAATCTTTGTACACTTCAGTTTTCCTGTTACTCCACCATCTCAGTCACTACATGCAAATGGAGAATCAGCATAACTATCAGTGATTATACCTATGAAATTATTCTGCGAGCAGTGGCCTTATGGCAATAGCTTTTAAATTTTCCATGCTGAGTCAAAAATACTTGTTGTAGAAACACAGTGAAGAAAGCAGCAGGGACATCTCAGCCAAATTAAGGATTAACGATGAAAAGTTACAAGCCCTAGGTAGAAATACACCAAAAACACTCTGCTGAGGTCGCTACCTTACACATAGAGATGCATCTCTCATGGGAAACCAAGCACAGCCACATCTCAGGCTCTTCAGAATTTCTAAGCCATGTAGCCTCAGATACCAGTCTCAGAATAATCATAGTGAGAGCGAAAGCCTTCTTGGTATCAAAGATTACTTCCCTTGAGGCTTCTCAGTTCCTTCTCAGTCTGTTTTCCTTCTGTCATGCTCATGTCTTCTATCTCACCTATCCTCTCCTCTTCTACTTATTTTCAACTCACTAGTCAGTTTCTCTCTGTCCTTCTCTCCCCTTGTACTTAGCTCTTTAGTTGAGGAAAGAGAACTCACCTCCATTATTTCTGACTATGTCTCCAAATGGCCACTTTTGTGAATAGAGCTCTTAAAATCCATACTGACACAGAAAGAGCAATTACTATAGCAACAAAGTGGTTACAAATTTGCAAGGAAAAATCAAACATTCTCTTAAGGTCTTTGTCAAAGAATCACCATATGCTCACATCTTTGCCAGCAGTTAGGGCACCAAGAAATTGAAAACATTTTAATCCCTGTCATTATGGGAAAAAAAAAACAAAACAAAAACAAAAACAAAAACAACAAAAACAACAACAACAACAACAACAACAAAATCCACCAAAAAATAATGCTATTATTTCCTCGAGTACACATTGATCAACGTGTCTAAGAGCAGATAAACAAGATAGCCTGGGGTTTCTTTCTTACATATATAAAATCAGTTCTCTTATCTCAGGGTTGTTCTCTTTAATTTTCTTCACGTGTTGTACGACTAATAATTTGGGGAACATTCTCACATCAGTTTTGTACGAAGAAAGAAATCAGACATACTTCACTGCTTAACTATCCTGCTGAGTCCAAACAAATAGTCCCATTAGGTGACATCACCCTTACTAACCTTTAAGTAATTCCACCTACACAGTGCTCCTTGGGTAGCACTTACAAACAATGAAATGGAACACTAAGAAAAAAAAATAATAATCAGAAAATCTTTCCAGTTGGATTGAGTCATCTGTCCTAGTGAACATCTCATGAATTATTCTAAATTATTATTCCATGTCAAAATGAGACATATTAACTTTCAAATCATAAAACTGTACAGAAGCACCTAAATTATAAACATGGATCATTTCCTATACCTATGATAGGTGTATATGCTCCCCAAAACTGAGATAGAAAGATTTTATCCTTCTTTTGTCGTTGCCTTAATGGAAGGTGTCTGTTGGAAACTTAAGAACAATCCTCTACTGCTGCAATCACTGCCTTTTTGGCAATTTCTTTGTAGCACTTAATGAAAATATCATTAGTTAAAAGAAGTCTAGATGAGAATTCTGTATTCTTTCACTTCTGAAATATAATAAAAATATAAACAGACATGTTTCAACAGAAAAATATGCACAATTCTGTTCCTGTTCTGACACTGGCTTCTTATGCAAGAAATAAACCTAATGCAAAATCCCAAGATACAGTAATTTTCCTTACTTAAAAAAAAATTCAGTGCAGGTACTTAAGAATACTTTCGTCATCTATTTCATCTGTGGTTTTGTTTTACACAAGATGATGTAAGTCCATCTAGCTGGCATGCCCTAAAGCACTACCATTGGGTCAAATAATACATGGATATCAGAAGTTTCTTCATGCAAGAAATACTGAAGAGTTGAAAAAGCAACTTTCAAAATGAAGAAAAAAAGTATTTTCAGGACAGCCTATTTAATTGTTTGTCTCTTTTCACTTTGTCTTTTGCCCCAGCAGATTTTAATACTTTTAACACAGCTCTCACAGCACAGTATTTTTGGCATTGATATCCAGCTGGGACATTATATTGATATGTATGCTACATCACTGGTTTGCCAAGGAGAACACAGCTGTGACTGATATTCATGACTATACTTCCACAACTGGGCTTCATCTAGTTCATCCCAGCTCTCCAGTCTTCCCTTACCAAGCTAGCTGTCAGTCTGCAGGATATTTATACATCTCTCATTTCTGGGATATGTAAGCAACCAAATTTACACAGCTTGTTATCCCAAAGATGGAGATAGAGTGGTGGATTATTTGTGGGTTTATAGCACTTTTTGTTGTTGTTTTGTTGTTGTGTTCTTTTCTTCAGTGTCCAAATTATCTAAGTCAATGAGTACTTGCACCTTTAATCATTCAGTCTATTCCTATTCCAGCCATAAATATTTTATGAAATAACAACTTGCATACATAGCCATAGCTCTTAAATTATTCTTAACCAATGTAACCTGAACTGAAACACAACCTGCAGATACTACACTGTTCCCGTCAATGACTTTGAAAGTATTTGGTCATAAAGGTTGCATCTGGGGTTGGCACACGTTGCCCTAGTTTCTCAAAACATCCTAAGTACACGTTGCTGTTCCTTCACATGCCTCCAGAGGTATGATTACACTGTGAGTTAAGCCCAAGTTTGAAGTTGTTCTTCAGGTCAAATGTGCTCATTCACTCGCTGTTGTTTAAATACAAGAATAGTCCCAGGTGCAAGCTATGGACAAGCAGTTTCAGGAAGTCCCTGAGATGGAGCCTGAATATGGACAGAAAATGAATGCAGGTTCACCTCTCTATTCCTGGTGATGTAGATAAATCATAAACATTCAGCACCAAGCAGGTTCATCTTTTCCTGTCAGCTCTCTGCTTGGCTTAGTTTTTCCTGTGTGCAGCCTGAGCATTTCAAGTCCCAGCTGAAGGCAATCTATATAGCTGGATTAAGAGTCGACAACGTGGAATCATATATGCCACAAAAGTCACCATAATTAACCCCCACAAAGTATGCTCTTAACCTCTTACTGCAGTGAAAACTAAACAGCATAAAGGGAACAATAAATCAGGGCAAACATACTTCAGCATTCTTACCACAGTTTCATAATTATACAGGACAAAGTTCAGACAAAAGAAACCGTGCTTAGGCAGACGAGAGGACTTCCACACAGAGAATTACCTTCCTGAAACTAAATCATGCCATGTTCCCTTTGAAGCAAACTGGCTGAAATCCATGTACTAAAGAGAGAGCAGAGCCTTGAAGAGGCTGAGAGGAGCAGGAGGCCTTGTCTCAGCCCTCCTTGTTAACTGACCAAATATAAGAAGGGTGCAGACTTTTCTCCAGGCATATCAGCTCCCTCTTACCTGGCCAAGCATGCGAAGGAACACCCACAGCGTTGGGTGCTCCTGCCACTGCCAGCTGTGGCAAATGCACTGAACAGTTAGCTGCAGGGAAGAGCACATATATAGAGAGAAAAGCACCAAGCACAGGTTCATTAGCATGCTCTCACTTGTTCTAGTATGAAATTCAATAAACAGTGCTTGAGGCACAGCGCTGTAAGTCTAACACCTTTAAAGGAAGGGGAAAAGCCCAAGAGCATTTCTATAGAATAAGCAAAATCAGATGTGTTCACTCTGACTAAGTAGCCTCATATTGATGACTGCAAGTTCATTTATTTAAACAGATCACAGAAAAGGAAAAGGTAAGAAAAGAAAACAATTGTGCCCCCATTCCTTTGTTTCAAAATACATGTGTAATTGGCATGGGAGGAGGGGAAAAACATTAGTGACACTAATAACAAAGTCCCCACTCAGACTGCTTGTGTTGATAGGAGTGCAAATACAAAACCAAAAATGCAAGACATACAAACAAACAAAAAACCTACAGACTTTTCATCTGTCCCTTTGATGAATGTCTTTGGCACTATTCTCTAGGCAAGGATCAATACCCATTTCCTAAGACATTTATTTAGGGCTTTAAAAGTCTTTAAATTGAGCCCTGCCTAGGGAGTCCCTACCCCCACCCCCAACTGCTGGAGAAAGAAAAGAGGTATGGGATGGGGAAGAGAAGAGAAACCAACTGCTTTATTTTCATTTTAGCATTCACTATCTCTTATTAAAGACAAACAAACAAACAAACAAGAAATTCACAAATTTCCTCTTACAAATTCACTCCTTATTACAATGCTTCTGTTCAGAGCTTTCTACCTGCTGGATTTTGAACACCACCACCCAGCAAAATTCAGCACATTTTAGGAAGATATCCGCTTAAGACAAGATGAGTTAATTGTGAGGCTGTGTTCACAGCACTATTCATTTACTTCTAAAACATTCAGTACATGCAGTTTTCTCCAACAAGAAAGTCTGCAAAAGTCTGCAAAAATTATCTGCAACAATCCAGATAATGCAGCACTTTTCAGCCTTACTGAAAGACTTGAGGACAAATACTTCTCAATTACACCTACACGGTACCGCTTTCAATAGGAACAAACAGACTAACTAGAAACAGGACTTAAACTTTCATCCCTCTGTTGGCAGTCTCTTTCCAGATTTCTGTGACTGATGCTAGCCAGCCAGAGTCCTAGAGGTAATGTTCCTGCTGCTATATTTATTTAACTTTTCAATGACTCTGTTAATACAGTTCACATAATTCCAGGAATAGATGTAAATGCTTTCTGAAACTCCTCAAAAATTGCTCATTTGTTAGTCAGCATGAATCACTGCCACAGTAGGCTTTCCCAAAAAGCATTATAAGAGAAAAAGAAAAGAAAAAGAAAGAAAGCACACCTCTCCATTGTTTTTTGAGTAGGAAAATGAGCACAAAGAAAACTTCTGAGGAAAAAGACTTTAACGGGATCAGACTTTATATGAGACAAAAGCGTGCATAGATCCCTTTCTCATGGACATACAATCAATTCACCACAATTGACAAGTAAAGCAATAATTTTGTACTACATTCCTGTCCTGCTTTTCAAGTGCTTTGTAAATTATCTGTACTTCTTTACAAGGCTAAATGACTTCAGATAGGTGTAAAAGAGTGAGGACTTGCTCCACTGGTAGTACTCCTCTGTGACAGACTGAAGGTAACAGATTCTCAAAAATTTGGTAATTGGAAACAGAACATATTTTTACAATATTGTGTGACCTGCATATGTTATTTCAGAGGCTGCTGAGAACAGCAGCTGGGCTTTACTGAAAAAGAGAGAGGGTACCCATAGTGTTTTTCAAGTTATTATTACTCTTTATTCTTTTCCTAAGACTTAAATGCAATGACAGTTTGATTCTCTTGGAAAGATGCACTGGCTGTCCATATCCAAAAGAAATTTAAAAATTAGAAAGAAAAGTTAGCATAGTTGCAAACTGCCATAGGAGCTGCTCTAGCTTCAGAAAGAAATCTGTGTGGCACAAATGGAGCCCTGGAATTTGAGAACAGTGCAATCAGTGACCCACAGATTAAGGGGGATAAAAGCTGCCAACTTTGCTGTCTGATCATTGGAACGAGACAGGAAGTAAACACAACTGGAAATCATTATGCCTTGGTATTTTATTTTTAGCTTCTCTTTGTTTGCTGAGTGCATTTGGCAGAAATCTTACAGCTTAGAGATGGAACATGTCTTAATAGTCCTCTAATACATCCTTTTCAATCTCCTAATTTACCCCTGTGGAGCACTCACCACTACCCTGGCCTGTCTGTGTTTATATTTTGTGGAGTTTCCACCATTTTCTTTGAAAACTATTCCACATCTAACACATAGATTATTCCACCTGGAAAACGCTGAGTTGCAATCTGTCTGCCCTTCTTATTTGATCAGCTCTCTTCCTCCAGCCTGCTCCTCCCAGGAGAGGGGACACGCTGAAAGTTCCCAGAACAAAAAAGGTAGCAATTTTTCGATCATCTATGTTCTTCTCTTCATAGCACTGGCTACTAGCCTAAATGTGTGTTTGTCCCACTTCACGTGCTCATGCTGCTTGCTTCCATTTGTCTTCATCTGGCACTTGAACCATCTAGAGAGTGATCTTGTGCAACACTGGCTGCTGCTTAGTCAAGTGAAGCACGTTACGCATTTTCAATCTTTCTTTGCAAGAATTGTGCCAGCCCCCAGCCATAATCATCAGCGTGATTGGGTTCTGAATTTCTCCAATTTGCCTGTATTCAAGTGTCATGAGCTTCCAGAAACAATATATGAAACTACATTGCATTCTTATGCAAGCTTCTGAACTGTACTTGGAGTAGCGGAAGAAACAATTTAAATTCAAAGTGGCCAATCACCACAATAGCTACACACAAGGCACCCCCAGTTCCATCCCACAGCACCCATCTGAATGCAAACCATCTTTTCATGGAGCAGCTGGGGACAGAAATGAGCAATGCAACAGAGCACCACAAGGTCAAAGTGTTTTGTACTAGGGAAAAGAAGGGGCAAGAGCTCCTTGCTGTTAAGGATCCTGCCTCTATGCCAAGATTTGTACATTGGTAAGCTCCAGCACATCAACAGATCTCAGCTGTTGTAGTATCACGAGCAGTGAGCACTACAAAAAGAACAAAAAATCACATCAAGTTTTACAAAACAGACTTCTAAATGGAATGGAAGATAATTCAAACGTGGGGAAGACCTTTCAGGGGAGAGAACTGCAAACTCGCTACCTTATCTATGTGAGGTGATACTTCCAATAAGCCTTAGATAGAGAGGGAAAGTAGTCTCCAATTACCCTTCGGCGAAGTCAACAAAACCGTGGCTTATTCTGTGAAGGTCACAACCCAGAAAAAAATAACTGAATTTCTTCTTCCATGAGCAGATCCCATCTCAAGTCTCTTTTTTAGATTTCATTTGAAGACAATCACTTTGGTTAACTATAGTGAATTATGTCATTGAATCACTAAGAAAGAAGGAGCTCCTTACCCCATGTATGACAAAAGCACACTAAGAATTATAAATGTTAATTATATAAATAAAAGTTACATTATTATGCAAATATTTATATAAATATGAAAGTTATATATTATATAAATAAAATATATGTAAAAGTATAACTATATAAAAGTACACTAAGAATTCTTCCCCATCTCACGACAAAATAATTTTTAAAAAGCTACTACAAATGAATACAAAATGAAAGGAACCTTGTAGCTGGAAGCATTTACATGCTGTCTCCAGGAAATGCTCAGCTCAGGTAACGTTACTGCAGTGCAGAGATGCTTATTAAAAAGAACTGGCAAATAAATCATGTCGCTTTATGGTAATAGTAGCTTTCTTGCCAAAAGGTGACTCTTAATTTTCTGTCCTAGTACACTTGTGAATGCACTCACATTTCCCAACAAAGCACTAAACCTGTGAGGAACCACACCCCAAACCCTTGGTGGCTTCCAGCTGACTTATGCTTGTATAAATATATGATAGCAGAGTCCCAAACAAGGTCTCACAGCCTGATCTTTGCTGAATATAAACTAACACTCCAATCGGCTGTGACTGAGAACTGGCCTCTTTGTCTCTGACAATAAATTACTTTCCATGCTGCCTCGCAGGGATCTGCTGCAGAGCTCTACTAAAATCTTGGTTAATGTTTTCCTCACTTGTGGAAAAAGCTTATCAGCATGAAGCACAGTGAGCATACAAAAAGTGCTAACTGGTTAATGCTCATTATCCAGTGTCACAATGGGAAACACTGGGTATATATGGCTCTGGTTGGAGCAGCTTTGCCACCAGAGGAGAAATCAAAAGATAAGCTACAATGAAACATCTCTGTAAGTACTATAAACAGTGTAATGTTTTCTTCAGGGGTTGCATGAGCAATTTATAGTCAACATTAATTCTAATCTATTTTGAGTTAGTTTTATCCCAGATCTACTTTCTTCCAAACTTTTTCAATAGTAAAACATATATATATTTTTCACACACACTGCCATTTATTGCAACTGCAAAGAGAAAAGGGAAGTGAACTTTATGCAGGGCCTTCTAAACTGTCCCAATGATTCTGGGACACTGTTCAAACAATGGAAACATCTCCACTGTATCAGCTCAAGATAATAACAGAGGTGCAAAGGAAAGCTGACACACCTTGCCATTTCTTTCAGAGAAATATGATGACTTTAGCATACGTATACAAAGGATCTTTAAGAAATTCTTCTTAACATGATCATTGTCAGCCTCTTTCCTTCTACCTTCTTCTTTGCTGCTCCACTTTGCAGTGTGTGGCCTCACCTCAAGCACTGGGTACAGTTTTGGGTGCCACAACATAAGAATGCCATGAAACTGTGAGAGAGCATCCAAAGGAGGGCTATGACAATTCTGAGAGATCTGGAGGGCAAGGTGTGTGAGTAGGGGCTGAGATCCCATATTTTGCTCAGCCCATAGCAGAGAAGGCTGAGCGGAGACCTCATGGCGGCCTGCAGCCCCACACGAGGGAGCGGACGGGCAGTGCTGAGCTTTGCCTTCTGGTGACAGCCAGGGAAGGAGCTGTGGATACTGCTGATAGCAGAGAAGCACTTCTTTCAGCCTTCCTATGTCCTTGTGTTCACAAGGGGAAGATAACTTGTGAGGACTTCCAACACCTTTTCCATGGAGAGCTTCTTGCTGTGTGATTGTCTTCCCTTTTGGAAAGCCCTCTCTCTCTACCATTGATAAGTTTCTATAGGATTTGCAGCACTTGTCTGAAGGCACCTGGCCTACACAACTCATTGAAAGCCCCCAGGGACCCACGTGTCTGGAAGGTGGAAGGGGAAGGCTGTTTGAACCCTTCTGTGAAAGAGCAGGTGAAAAACATACTGGATATGATTCACACAGAGATACTGCCATGGGGGAAGCCCCAGGCTGCCTTACTACCTAGATGCTTCCTGTGTCCTCTCTTCTCACTCTGTATCAGATGGCAACAAGATTTATTCAAAGATTCTGGTGCCTGATAATACAGTAGCTTTCTCATTTACTGCTTTCCATTACTCTCTATTTCTCCAGTGCTTTTTCTTTTTTCTTTTTTTTTCTTCTTCTTTTTTTTTTTTTTTTGTAATTTTCTGAGAACTTTCATCTTTTCCCTATCTACAAAACAGCCTGATTACAGCAAATTAGCAGATTTTCATAGGTCAGAACTTACACTTTGGATCACATGCATGATGGCAAAATGATTTTAAGAGTGGAGAAAATATTTTATGTTGTCTTTTCTATGATTTTTTCAAGTTCTTCCTACTTTAGTAAAGGGATATGAACAAGCAGTTTTTGATTTGGAGACCCTTACACTTATTATCTTTGATACCTTATACAGTGGGGCTTGTTTGACTTGTAATGAAGAAAAGGCTTGCAGCAGAATTGAAAGACAGACTGAGACACAATTGTTTCATTTGAGGGCATGTCAGACCCAGAGATGTGATGCCTGATGTAAATGCTCAGCATGTAGGGATCAAGCATATGGACTCCTTCTTTAGCACCATGTCAGACACAGATTTTTATTTACAAATTTTCACATATACACATACACCCAGGCTTTCCTCCTGTTTTTCTTCACTTCATACAACTGTTGCATGATTTCTAAGTTCTTCTGTCTTTAGTTAGAAGTGCATGTGAGCACAACTAACAGTCTTCACAACTTAGCACTGCTCTGAAGCCTCCTTACCCTTCAGAAAAGGCTAAACATCTTTGTTTGCCAAAGGCTCTGTGAGTCACAGAGAATATGACTCCTGTGGTATAAACAAAGTTCAAGACTGGGGTTACATAGTCTATAAGAGGAAAGCTCTCAGGCAGTGGAAACAATAGTACATCCAGATGCCAGACCTCCTTCAGCAGACACTGTCCCAAAACCCCTGGGTGCACAAAAAGGTCATATTTCATCCTTCTGATCTGAAGACAACACTGGTCAAATTATAGCCAATATTTCTGGCTATAATACTTTTCTCTTGGAGGTTATTGTAAACTACAGTTAAGTACAAGAGTAATTTTTAACTCCATTGCATATTGCTACAGGTTCAAGGCACATCATGGCTGCAGTACTTGATCTTGGGAAGCAGTGGAAGTTAGCAGGAATATCAGTGTGAATACTGAGGGAGGTACTGCCCTTTCATTACACAAATATTGTGTGATAAGATCACTCTTGCTGCTTACTTTCAGAATCACTGGCATTGAATTGCACTCACTGAAGAGATGATGAGATGTGACTGTTCTTAAGAGAAATGTGAAAATTTTAAAAAATGCAGTATATTTTGCCACTATAAACATCAAAAATAGACCTTTCCTTCCTATTTTCCCAGTGAGTTTCTTCAACATACACAGTAAAACATACGCTCAGGTACTGGAGATGCAAAGGATTGGTTATGATGTCTGGTACATATTTCAATGAAGACAGTTATCTAGGAACATATCTTAGTCTTGCAACAAAAATGAAACAGATTATACTCGCTTAGGCATACACCAAAATTAAAAAAGAGATTAGCAGAGTTGTAAAATCCTTTTCTAGCAAGCTTTAAGCTGTTTTTTCTAGTTATATGTCTTCCTCAGTGATATAATTTAAAGATATTTTTGAGATAAATGCCAGAGGAAGACTTGCAAAGAAAATTGTAGAGGTACACGAACATAATGACACTGCTGAATATTCCACATTTAAAAGTGCATATTTCAGGAAAGGGAATAAAAAAAGCATAGCAATGGGAATTTTTCAGAAGGAGGATATTCCACTCTGTCTTCCTTCATGACATAGAGCTCAAAGAGAGCCCAACCCTACTGCAGAAAATTGCCTCTTATACCAGTTATCCATTATCCTGGATAAGCGTCTTTCTTCTGAACACTCCCTTGTATGCTGCATGGATGTTGCTGAAGCAGTGACATGGCAATTATGACTACATAAAGCCCTGGAGCACATCCTGTAAATTATAAAAGTTATGATAATTTTGGCCCCCAGGCCTGCCTGTGGGTGGCTCAGCTACCAGAGCAGAGAAGATGTGAAAGGTGGCACCTAAACTTTTCTCATCACACAAATGCTTTGCAGTGAGTCATGTTGACCTAAAAGATCTGTTTCCCTCCAGCCAGTTTACTACAGGGTATAGCTCTGCCATTCACTTTTGCACTGCTTTTAATGTGGAGGACTATTTTTGTAAACTGGATTTTATGTTTGTTGCTTTGGTTTTTCTCCCTATAACTTAAGGAAAAGCCAGATGCAAATTTTCTCTAAATTGGGAACATGGACTAACCACATTACAGACTCCATTCTCTTTCTCTCCTACATGCCTCTCTATTCCACTTCTTGCTTCCACTTGCTTACTTGTGTCTGGTTTAACTATGTAATTTTTTATAACATTAATTAAGATAGTATCTCTTACAGTAATTTTATCTTGAAAAATTTCTGTTATGGCCCTTCAATGGAACAAATAATTTTTTTCTGCTTTGTTTCCACAACAAGCAACAAGCCATTGCCACAGTAATTTACAGGAACCATTGAAAAAAGGCTGAAAGTGAACTTAAAGACAATTATCAGACCCACATCACAGCTTAACCCGATTTTTCCATATGCATGCCTGACCTGTTCTTAAAAACCACTGACAGATTACACAGTCTTTGCCAATGATATATTCTGGCTAGATTTTTTGGAAGGATGAGATCCCACTCTGTCCTCCTTCATGTCACAGGGCTCAAAGAGAGCCAATCCCTACTGCAGAAAATGGCCTCTTGATAGCAGCCTTTCAATATCTGAAGAGGGCCTTTAAGAAAGAAGCAGGGTATGTTCTGGTAGGACAAGGAAGAATGGTTTCAAACTAAAGGAGAAAAGATTTAGATTGGATATAAGGAAGAAGTTTTTTACAATAAGGGTGGTGAGGCACTGGAACAGGTTGTCCAGAGGTGTGGTGGATCCCCATCCTTGGAGACACTCAAGGTCAGGTTGGACCAGGCTCTGAGCAACCTATGTGTCCCTGTTCATTGCAGGGGATTTGGACTAGATGACTTTTAAAGGTCCCTACTAACTCAAATGATTCTATGATTCTAAGATATACCTGCTCTTAGAAGTTTTTCATGACAGCTAGCCTGAATTCCTCATATTACAACTGAAGCTCATTAGTTCCTGCTCTATCTGAATAGGACTACAAGTGAAAAAAAATATTTTTCATTTTACATATGAAAAGTTATTTTGCCCCCTTTTCTCCTGACACAGAAGTTTTTCCTCTAGATGAAATTACTTCATTCTTTCAAATTCTTCACATAGATCAATTCTCCAAGAGGAAAATATGTTGGAAAGTATCAGCTGTTGGACACTTGACAGTTGGAAATGATTTATCTAAACACCTGTCTAGCTAGCAAGTATAATTATTTTCAACATTTTTAGCCAATGACTGGAACTATCAGCAAGACTCTCTCTTTTACATGGGAATATGAAGTCTCTGTTGGCAAGGACATGGTTGAATTAGTTAATCTTTTGTCAGTAAAGACAGCTTCAGAATGCACTCATCCACAAATTTCTTGCTTTTATCATTAATTCATTTTCCAAAATTAAACAAAGACACGGTTGTTAGACCTGCTCAGCCTGTTAGATTTGGCATCTTTGTATATCAGTGACTAGGCATAGCTATGTTATTGCTTGACTTTGAATACATATCAAATAGCACTAAGTCTATAATATGAAAAATGCAAGTTTTTAGAGCTCCAAAGCACAAACACACCAACATTAGATCAATCTCTAGCTTAGAAGTAGTACTGGATTCTTCAGAAAAAATAATTTCTGCCTTAAAAGCAACAACGAACAATGCTTTCTGTAGTCTCTTGTTGACCAGAGGTTCCATCCAATCATGGAATGCTGACCTGGCTTTGTCTTTTCTTGTCTAAACTTCAGTACAGTGATCTGGCAAGGAGCCACAGCCCTTGAGTTACTCCAGCAAGATGAGAATGTCCCATGCCTCCCAGCAACACAGGCTGCCAGGAGTGCATCAAACCTCCAAAACTCTGTCCTGGGGAGTTGAGCCACAGTCCAAGACTCCATCATTATCTTCAAAGTGGTTTGCAGCATGGACTCCACACTTGGAAGTTTTAGTTAAAAGATGGAGGAAAGCAGAAGGCTCCTCAACAAGAAGCATGATAATTGGATCACTTGTATTTTTGTGCATGTATGCACACTGTGCCTACAACAGGCTGCAGTTATTCTGAAAATAAAAGAAACTTCTCCCTTTCTGTGTAGGAAATGTTTAAAAATTTAAAAGTAATGGTCTCACAGTTTCCTATCTATACATGTCACCTCAGACCCTTGAATCTCATTGTAAATGAAGGCAGGACAGCAAAATCTTTTCATCTCGATATATCAGTTACATTTTTTTAAGGCTGAAAAAAAAGGAAGTTTGCTTTTGAAGAGTTCCCATAAGGCTTAAGATAAACTATTTCAGGGAAATTGTACCCAAAAATATTTAGATAATATAGTACTGCAACATTAAACAAGTCACAAAGAATTACTTGCCTTTGGCATTAAACAGTGTTTACCTGCAGTAGTTAATGAACAGAGGGGGAGCTCTGACTCTGGAGTGAGTAAACAAAGTGAAGTTCTTCTCCCAAAGAACTTCTAACACCGACTTCACTGAAGCCATTTCATCTCTCTCACTTACTTCATGACTGTAGTGATTTTCCTGGCTTATGTCAGAACACCTTGTTCCTCTGATTTATGTCCTGCACTTTATTGATTGGAGAAAAACAAAAGTACACAGGTAGTCCCAATCACAGCTTTCCAGCTAAATGAATCAGAATTTCCCTATTCCTAGTCAGTTAAGTCAGTGACTTTTGGAGATAATCACTTCCTTTGTAGGCATTTTCATCAGCCTCCTAACAAATACATTTCTATCTCCCTTGCTCCAGTTTGCTGCCATATCCATCCATATGTAATCTCCATCCATTAGAGCACAGTGATGGTAATTGTGCACTCTCGCCTTCACATGGCAATTACCATACATATCTTTTCATTTCATCTCTCCATTAGAGCCATATTTGGTGGCTACTGCACACATTCTCCCTAAATAAACTCATGTGCCATAATATTCTACTGTACAAATTACATGAGTAACAGCCTAGCTGTAAAGCTTTAAAATAATATGCCTTTTGTCAAAGAGCAATCACTGGTTGCTTAACTTATTCTCTCTGTTATGGAAAAAAGAGGAAGGTAAAGTAAGAGAAAACATATTTTCTTCCCATTGAAAGCCTCCACTTTGCTGGTAGAATCCTTCAGGAGCAAGGGCTCTCAGTGAGAGAGAGTGAAGAATAATGGTAACTCAAAGAACAAATATTTCTGGTTTATCTTAGTTTTTGACAAGGATTCCAGTAAAAATGTGATCTCAAATGAACCACAATCTGCTAAACTTGGTCATACCTTAAGGAGACAGTGATATCTTCTGGAAAGGATTCTGTTTTAGAACAATTATGGTTCCACTATATTTTTCCAACATTTCTTTTCTTATCTGCCATAAAAAAAATCCCATGGTTTTATTTGAATGAAACCATCCACTCCTGCGGCTTAAACACTACCTGAAGTTATAGTGATTATGACAGAACTATCATCCCTGTAGTTGGTAGTCATAATTAAAAACACAATTTGAGTTCGTTAACTGTCAGTGGAAGACTTTCAGAGCCCATGAAGCGACACTCAGGCAACAAAAGGTTTTAGTTATCTATTAAATAGTTGCTTTCGTATCTCGTTATTTTCATGGAGAGAAAGTGGATGGCAATCAATTATTGTTGTCTGTCAGCATGCAAGCAGTTCATAGTAGACCGAGACTCCTATTCCTAGTACTACCAGCATGCCTACAGTTATGGAAAAACAGAACTGCAGAGTCAAGATCATCACAAGCAAAAATCTACTGCATAACATTTTTAATGATACATTTTATTAAGTCATTTCTATTAATAAGGCTTAATGAAATGCTTATAAATCACACTACATATAATTAAAAACTTTTCTTTTCTTTATGAACTTGAGAGAGTAGTATGGAGAAAAATGGGGCATAACAAATGTTCCTGCCTTCATGAGAACACGTCTTGGATCTGTAAGACCACAGCTCTTCCACTTTTTTGTATTCTGAATGAAATCAGTTTGCCATGAACCTTTTTTTTCCATGTCACAGCTATTAGAGTTTGCAACCCAGTGGAATGAAAGTTTGTTTGATAATTACTTTACTACTTGTCCTCAGGCCAAATTTTTTTCAAGGTAAGTCTGCACTTTGGTGGCTGCAGTAACAGGAGGTTGCTAACTTTACAGTAATTAGCTCAGGACCTTAACGTTGCAGCTGTGGTAGTGTAAGCCACAGGCCTAAACTCCAGTCCAATTAGTCAACGCAGCGTTCCATGCTGCTGCACCAAATGCATAGTGAGGTAACAGAGAACTGAGTACATCTACACAACCCTCAATCTTACTAGGACAGCTCAGGGAAATCCTGGACCAGTTTTAATTGTTCACAAGTACATAGTGCTTAAAGAATTCTGGCGAGCATTCAATTCATAACTTAATTACATATCCAGGGAAGTCATGCAGAACCCAGGCACTCTTTTTACACTGTTGCAAAGGGAAATCTCAGTTAATAATTTTATGGGAAAAAGCCTGAAAAAATGCAGAATGCAATTACAAGATGTGAGCTGTTTATCTCCGTATGTCTCCTTTAACAGCTTTTAATGCTGGCAAGTAGACATAAGCTCTTCTCCCTACTCCCTCAAACAATGTGATGCTGTCACAGCAGGAAGAAGATGGGAGCTCCAGTGAATATTTTAGGGGTCAGTGCATGGAAACTGCAGCTCTTGAGCAAACCTTTAGCATAACAACGTGGTATGCATGCCTGAGTCTGCTGTTAGCAAGGCTGGGATCAAACTGGAGAGTTAAACTACACTTCGACTACTTCTGTAAGTGCTTAAAATGACATACTTTGCCAGTGAGCACCCAACTCAACCTGAGGCTCTTGTGCTCTCTGGGCAAGTTCTCATAAAATCTTGGTTTTAAATGGAAGCAATTTGGAAGGCTCCAGAACATTCAGACTCATTTGAAACAATTCAGAATAAAAAAACAACTTAGACAAACGTTAATTGAAATGTTCACAAACAGGATTACAGCAGGGGGAACCAATTGGCTGAATCCCAAGGTCTTGCAGCTACCAGTAAACAGTCCAATTCAAAAGACCTTGGAAAAAGATGCTTTAAACAGACAATGCCAGCCATCAAGCAAGCTTCATTTCAGCCATTACCTGGTTATATTACCACTCCTTTCATTTAAAAAAAAAAAAAAAAGAAATCTATAACGTTAAACAATCAAATGAAATAATACTAAATTTTAGGAAGAGGAATGGAGGTAGAAAACTTTAGTTATATGAAACTGCCATTGATTTCAACGGACTGTATAAAGGTCAAGCCACCTACTCAGAGAAGTAAATTTTTACTCTACGTGAAGAGTAAGACCTTAACTCTAATCCTTTTTTTTTCCCCCTGTGCTTTTTCTGCATCCTAATGCAAAGGTGGAGGTTTACTGACACAAAGAGATACACAGGAGCCCTCACAGGCTTTGGTAGGAGGTAGAGAACAGTCAGAGCATGGAGTATTTCAGAGCTGAGTATAGTGTGTTTTCCAGCCCATGTAACTCACGTTTTGGATGCTCTACAGTATGCCAAGAACTGATGTGCTCTCTATTGTGTCCCAGGAAGAGAAGAGAAGAGAGATACCCCTCTCTCTACCACTGTGGCTCCAGTACTGAGCTTTATAATCCGTGTGATTTGACTTCAAGGTTATATGGGAAATTTCAGAAACATACATGTGTTCCAGTGTATCTGACTCTGCTAAAACTGGGAAACTTTCCATGTAGCAGGTAGTTTCACTTACAGTGGACAGGTGACTTTCAGAGAAGGGAAAACAGGTTTTTTTGCAATGTAAGTATCCTCAAACAGTGTTTCCTGTGGGGAAAGCCATGCTATCCTGTTGCTTTCCTCAACAGGGGTCAAAAGCTCAAAAGCTCAAATGATCCTTGTAAAAGAAATTAGAATTGCTCTTATTAAGTGGAGAGCCTTTTGTCATAACTTAGCCAATTTATATGAAATGACAGCATCTTAAAAGACTTCTATATTTTTAACGTTTTGTATCATCACAGCATAAAATAACTCTTCCATGTGAGTAAAGGAGACTTGTGCTTTTGTCTGTGATGCCTTTGATGGTGGCATTCAAACTGATGCTCTAAAGATCAATAGCAAGGATTATTAAGGAGGTCACAGTCTGTGTTTGATTATTTTATTTTATTTTATTTTATTTTATTTTATTTTATTTTATTTTATTTTATTTTACTTAAGAGGGAAGGGAAATCTAGACTTGAATGGGTATTTCTGCCACTATTTAGCAAAGTAACTTTGCCAGTGTTGGCTTATGTACCACAGGGACAGATGGCAATTCTAACTTAAGTCTGAGGATGGAATACAATCACTTAGAAGAAACCACCTAAAAACATTATGCACTCCCTAGATGTTTCTCCTCCTAGTGCACTCACAGCATAGTCTTCCAAGGTTTTTGGCTTTTGTTGTTTTTTTTTTGTTTGTTTTAAACAACACCAACATTGACTTGTTTCCTTTGTTTGACTCAGGTTTATCCTGAGTGAAGATTCTTGCCCACAGTGAGCAATGGTGCTTTCCAGTACCGGGGCAACAAGAAGAGCATCCTTTACCTGCTGTCCAAACAGACATACAAACATAAAACATTTGAGAAGCAAGGCAAAAACTCTGCTGTGGAAAATACTTGCTTGATAGAAGGTTCTGCTAAACAGAATTGCTCTGGAAGGGGGTTTTATCGAAATTTCACTAAAAAACTTGAATCAGGCAGTTGTGCACTGAAACCATTTGCTTCTGTAACTTTGGTGTGAGGAAAAGGCCCGAATAGAAATTGTGTAGCAAAACATCAACAGGCTGACTGCACAGTGTGACACTTCTAGAAGGGCTGAAATCTGTGTTAGCTGAGCAGACCTGCACTCAGAAAATGGAGGTAATGTCAACATCTGATGCAAATGCATGTCTTTGAAACAAAAGCTCCTCTATGCAATAGGCATACTTTGCCCTTGCAAGGCTGAGCACTGGAAGGCAAAGGACAGCAAAATACAACCTCCCAGACTCCTGAAAAACTTTTTTTCTATCAGCTTGCAGAAACGAGTGGTTCTTCAAAATCAGGCCCCCTGTACAGAGGTACACAAATACACTGTTAACCTGTGAAAAGCAGCCATGTGTTCTATTTAAAAAGACCATCTATCAAGATAGGTTTTCAATGTTCTTATTTCATTTCTTCCATTTTCACTTACTCTTCTTTGAAGAGGAAACAATCATATCGGGACCATTGTCCTGAGTAACCAAGTACCTTCTTTTGGAGGGCTGTAATAAAGCAAACCAAGATCCTCACTTCTCATGTGTGATTCTTCTTGCTGTGCTCATGCAGCCAGTACACCAAGCAGAGAGCCTGCCTCTGCCTGAGACAGAGCTGTACACGTGTCACACAAGAGGACAGAAAGTGAAAATGTGAAAGAGAGCAGAGAATAAAACTGCATAAAATCATAGAGCATTACATGATTTACATGAGGAAGCAAGAATGATGTTGCTCCAGTCCCCATTTTTCACCCCCATCATTTGTTCTAAATCAGGGTCTCCCAGTAACAGTGTAGCCTGATCTGGGTTGTGGTCCTCAGGAAGACAGCTAGCGCCAAGTTCTCTGAGAAAGTCCTACAGGGAGAGAAAGCAACATGCCTGATAAGAGCTGGCTGGAGAAGAGATTGAATTATGAACAAAGCCACCACAAGTATTCTTTGTAAGTAAGCAGGATTACATGCAAGGAAATGCCTGTCTCCTAACGTAAGTTTTTCTTCCTACCCAGACAGCCATGGATTTTGACTAACTGCCTAGCTCAAAATAGGTTAGATCATTTCTCCTTTTATTGCAGGAATTCTCTTTGCTTCTTTAGCCATACATCTCTGAAATCTTCATTTTTTACAAACTCGAACTTTCCAGAAAACAATCCACTTCAATTAATACATATATAACTTCTGCCACACTGCCATCCTGCATTCTTGCCCCTTTCCATAGCACAGTCTTGGCAGTACCGATCATTTCCCAAAAACAGAGGCAGCTTTTCCTGGCATGTGAACACTTACATAGACTGATCCATACCACTCTGCTCATCAATTGGATAGGAGAAAAAGGTAAACACTGGATACAAATGAAAGAGTTGGCAAAAACTAGAAGCAATAGTTTGAGAAAGAACTTCCACATTTGCATGCATCTGACCTCATTGGCATTCACATCCAATTAGTATCAACTGCCACAGCTCACACAGAAAGCTGCTGCTGGTTTCACTTCATTAAGACTGACGTCTGAACTCAGCTGCTACAGTGGATTACTATTAATAATTATTTATAGTCAGCTGTTTGCACAGAGCATGCTTGTCTAACGCTGAGAGTCAGGAGATGAACTTTGCCATAGCAATTCACAAGTTGTCCACCTCTTCAGCTTTGCAGCAAGACACTTTGTCTCACCTCGCTCATGCACTATCGCCAGCTCTCACACTTGTCCTACTACAGGCGCGATATGCTCTCACATGCAAACTCAGGCTCATTTCACACTTTTGGCTAGGGTAGGAAGTTGCAACAGAGAATAATGTTTCTTCTTTGAAGAAAAATGTGAGAAAGGAGAAAAGCTAGACAGTAGCAGCAAAGGTCACGACTGTAAAATATCTAGGTACAATGAATTTTAATCTCCGCTACTGACTCAGAAACACACCTAGAAGTCCAACTTTTCTCAGACCCCAAAGGGAACAAAAATCCATTTCGCTTGTGCGTTTTCAGGTGCAGCTAGTGAAGTTTTACATCCTGTGCAAGCACCACCACTTTCCTCACCACACTCTCGAGAGCCATCTAGCCTCGGGTGACTAATAAAGCAAAGAGCCAGCAGTGAAGACAAGAACAGGTTTTGTACCAAATCAGATCACACGGTTTCCTGTTATCATTGCTCAATTCAGGCCAACCTTGCTGTGTCCCACGCAGTGCTCTGCAGGTTACGAATGGAAAAAGTGAAGCTGCATTCCTTGCAGCCACACCATGAGCTGTACCTGCTGGACTGTGCTGCTTCTGGCTGCACTGCCTGAGCCTGGCAAACTGGGACTGCTTCTCATACAGATGACCTTGTGGTGTTGGTAAATAACCAAAACTCAGCATCTGGTTGTTTCATTTTACTGGCTTTCTAGCTCCCAAAACCAGGCAGCCTAGAGACACTGAAGAATGGTCTGGTGAAGCCAAGAATAGAAAGCTGCAGCCTCTGTCATCAGTGGGCTGTGTGTCTGGTAGAAGGAAACTGAGGAAACTTCACAAATCAAAAGGTTTTTCTTATCTCTTGCCGTTCTCGTGCAATATCCCAGATGCAGGAAATCCTAAATATTATTTACACAGTACATTAAATCTATTTAAAACATTTAAAATGTATTAAACCTATTTTCTCATGTTAGATTTAGCCAAAATTAAGACCATTTTTCTTTCGCAGCATTTTCTTCCATGAATGATGAATATATTTTCAAGTGAAAAAGTATCCCCTTTTCTAGCAGAGATATAACTTCAATTTTTTCACTTTTCAAGAGACGCTATAGAAATCAAGCAAGTCTGTATCATTTTACTGATTTCTAACCTTCAAGAAAGAAAAATTCAGGGATTTGGAAGTGCTTGACTTTTTATAAGATTATCACTGTACCCATCAGTTTGTAGTGCCACCATCCCCATTTTGTGATCGCATGCATTTACTGACTGTTGTTTCTGCTATGAAAACTGTTAAGATGCACCAGTTATTGGATTTTTTGAAAAATCCAGCCTTACTGATATTTGTTTTCTAATTTCTTTATATGAAATCACACTAAAAGTGGTAAATCCCCACAAAAAATTTGCATTTCTGTGAAAAAGCATTTTCCTGAAGAAAAAAAATGTCTTCCCAGTGATTTTTTCTAGTGTCTTTTTTTTTTTTTTTTTCAGGATATTACCTAGAATCATCACAGAAGTAATTTACTGCAAGTTAGAAAAAGTGGAAGATGAAGTCCAACATCTTCTTGCCTCCCTAGTCTCTGCTTGTTTGAAGGAGGTAAGCTGTAACAGGATTGTTCTTTCTGCAAGAAGCCATATTTAATCCTTCCCCCACCATATCATAGCAACGAAATGTGGTTTCCTACCACCCTCTGTCTTATGAGTTGGATTCTCTCGTGTTTAATGAGGTGAAAACTGACTGAAGAGTTTCCTGCTGTTTCCCTGTCTGCATTATCTAAACTCTCCAGTGTCCCATAGAAATAGGGAAACCTTGCAGCCTTCTCTCAATGAAAACAGTAATTTAGTCTTTTTCCTGTATTACATCTTCTATTTCCCTAAACTGTTCAGGAAATTTGAATCTTTGAGACCTTTAGCACTGTCCTTGTTGGCCGAAAGTGCTCCGAATTTATTAGGCAGACACACAGACATATAGTGTGGTCACATAAGCATCACCTCATATGGGCATAGGATAAAAAGAACATTGGAATAGCTGCCTGTATGTGTGATTGTTGGAAAGATCCTTGCACACTTGCAACTGCATTCAGGCAAGGAACTATTGATATCATCAGCAATCTCATGAATGATTCACATGTGAGAAGTGTTAAGATAAATCCCAACATCATTATAGCTAAGAACAGAATAATTACATCTAAGGTTCTTGGAGTCATCTTTTTCTCAGACATTCATAACTTTATTTACTAGTCCAATGCTACTCTCTTTGCTCAAGTGAAGTCAACTTCAGTGAAGCGACTGATGCAATGTCAGGAGTATTTCCCTCTGTGTCTTCTGGAAGAATGCTAAAAGGAATTAAAATGCAGTTAGGAGGAGTTTGTTGTGGATGCTGCAGAGAGATGTACATTTGGACTTAGGAGGAGGTTTCATTTTTACTAAGGAAAAAGAAGAACAGGGAAAATGGCAAGAGTAAAATCTGAGTCCTACTTTCCAAAATTCTATTTTCCAGAAGACAGTGTGCTCCCCAATATAAGAAGGTTAGTTTGTACTAGAACCAGAATGGCAAATGAAATAACCATAAAATACATGCAAATCATATTGAATATATAAATCAACATCTTTATTAGCTGCAATAAGGAGCAGGAAAATTAGAACTATTCCAAATTACCTTTTAGTTTTGTCTGTATTTCCTAAAGATCAAGACAAAACAGGTGTCACAGACAGCATCTTAGTTGGTACCTATGTAATGTATAAAAACAACATGAAGATGATACATATACCCTTCACACCAAAGAGGCTGCCCAATTCTGTTCTTAGCCTTGTGTAAACTAGGGATGAATCTAACCACAAAGACGCAATTGGTCTCACCATGGTGAAAGGCTGGTGGAAATTACATCCTCACCACACCCACATCACTTGTTTATTCAGCTCACACTGTTCACACTACTGAAATGAAAACAACACAGAAACCTAACAAAACTGGACAAAGTGGTCATAAACTGTCTTTTAAGTCTTTCATCAAACATTTGAGCCTTTTGCCTTGCCACATACAAAATCTAGGCTGGACTTCCTGCATGTGCACTTGGGTAGTGTATACCAGTGTTTGGTTAGCAAATGACCATGGAGTTATAGAATCAGAATGTCCTGAGTTGGAAGAAACCTTCAAGGATCATTGTGTTCAACTCCTGACTCCACACAGGACCACTCAAAATCCAAACCCTACATCTGAGTGCGTTATCCAAATGCATGGACACAGATGATTCCTGTGGTGCAAATGATGCATGACAAGGTCTTATTCTGTGCTAATTAGGCCGCATTTTAGATCATTTTATTACAGTCAGTTCCAGCTTTTGATATGAAAGGTGTTCCTGCTGCAATGTTACTGGGAAAACAGGCAAAGCTCATGCATTGCTGTTCGCTATTATGCAAAGCTTAACACAGAAACACTGAGCCCTGTAGACAAAGAGAAATAAGCTGCTGAGAGTTAGCTTACCCTCCAAATTCACAGTTTAGAGCCACTTCTTCAACCAGATTTGCTCCGTACGAGCAACTTGGAGCACATTTTTCTGAGACAGTGCCTTCATTCTTCGGTTTACCACTTCTCAAGGAATGCTGCCTTAGTGTACATATAAACTATATTTAACTGTCACTCAGACTGTCTCTTACTGATGTTGTCTATCATTATGAAACCAACTGAAAGCTCTGGCAATACTTAGCAAAAAGACAGGCTTGAAGATAAAATCATACCAAAGGCACAGTGACACATTTTTGATTTCTTCAGCATAACAGGCCTTGTAAGAAGGGCAGAGAATCTCCCTCAGGCAGTCTGTCAGACCAGTTCTGAGCCCTTGTAATGTCTCTGGCTGGTTGCTGAGGTTCACCAGCACAATCACGTTGGAGCATTAAAGCAAGCCAGCTGATGAGTTCATCAGCACAGAGAGAAAATGATGCTTGGTAAAATCTCTTCTACAAAGCTTAGTGCAGCATGAGGAATCAAGAGAAAATAGTATGCTTATATTTTCAAATAGAGCAAATTACACCCAAAGAGCTGCTGAGAGGATGTTTTCTTACTTGATTTCAAAGTCAGTTTTAGAGACCTCAAGGAAATCAGGTATTTGACTAACTCATTGTCACAATCTTAACATAAGTAGCTAGAGAATGACTGAAAATTGTTTTTCAGCCTTTTTGAAAAGATGAAACTCGAACAGAGCTGGTGCACCCAACATTCACCTACTGTAATTATGGTAAGACATATACACACAAAAGAAAAAAAAAAAGAGGAAAGCTTACTCAGCCCCGATTCTGCAAACATCAGATCAGAAGCAGAATGCATCAGCTGTATTCCAGAAAGCAAAGCATAACACTCATGTAATTACTGACACAAATGCAAGCGTCCTTGCATGCTCTGCTACTTGTAAAATACCGACATAAGTAATTGCTCAAGTGAACTACTTTTAAGAATAAGGTATAGAAAATATTTCAATAGCAACATGAAGTGTGTGATGTCTGGAAGTACTGTTGATATTTCAGATTTGTACTATCCTATCTAACCAAAAGCTTCAGAAGTCAAGGTAGTTATCTGCATGTCTATTAAAAAAATGTATTTCCTCTATCATGGTAGATGAAAAAAAGGAGGTTATTTTCAGAAAATGGCAAACTTTCATGATGACTTTCCAAGGTTATTGTAATTATTATTCTGCTGCACAGTTTTAATTATTTTGAGTAAACACATTTACTTTTATCAAAGCAGAACATAACTTTTTAATCCATGTTATACTGTAAAGTAATATGTTTTCAACACCAAGGACAGGTAAATTAATACTGACACTGTTCAGTTAGGTGTCATAAGTAGTTCACAAGGTTTAATACAAAGAAGATAGTGAAAATATTAGGGCTAAGTACCCAAAGGACACTGGGAAAGAACCAAGACTTGCATGACATTTTTCGATGTCTGGCTTTTCAGACAATTGTTTCAGTGGTTTTCTTTTTCACTGCTTTGCTTTTTTTTTTTTAGTAGTCTGCTTTTGTCTGAAATTCTAATTAAGACATGCTTCCTAAATGCTACTGCTCAGAGCTTGTAGTATAACCTCCTGAGCACTACTTCATAGCAATAGCTGTATCATTAGTGTGAAAGCAGGCTTATACAACATTCTGAAGCTAAATGCAGCTACTTAAGACGGTGTAGTCATGATGGCAAACAATAACTTTATATTCTATCCCTTGGTATAAATGCTCTCTTCTCAGAGCTGACAGGAAGTACTGTTGAACAATTCTGGGCAAGTGTGTTTTACTTCTCTGTTCTAATGTTTTATTATGAGCTTCGATTATCTGTCTCAGCTCAACATCTGAGTCTAAATGTCTACCTCCTCCTTGAGCAGATTTTTAGTGCCTCGTTCCACAGTTCATTTGTTAAACAGTTTAAAAGTTCTCATGATTTTACCTCCACATCTGAAAGCAGTATAGTCAGCACAGAAAAGCTAAAGAAAATGAGTGATATTGATTAAATACATAAATACATTACTTGCATGTGTCATTTCCTTGGGCATCTTTAACTTCCTTTTGCTAAAATAAGAATGTTCTTTCTGAGTAGTACCTTGATCGAAAATGTCCCAGCCATCTGGGAAATGCAGCCATGTACAGCAGTCACCAAGCAAGTAAAGCTCCTCAGTTTGCTTTCTCACAGTTATCAGACTAACTCCATCCAGATGTTCTCCTATTTAGGCCAAATGTTTTGGAAGTCAGTATACTTCTAGAGGTCACATCACCAATGGATGAAGCCTGAAATTTTCCTGCAAAAACAGGAATGAAGTTCCCAACTAGTTTGGGTGATAAAAATACACAGACATACAGCAATTGGTGCTAATCTCACCAGGTATCATCTCAAAAACTTGACTCTTGCAAGCCTGCAGAGGAAATTAAAATCCCAACAAGGATATGAGAGCACTCAGGATAAAAGTCACCACATCTCAACGTATTTATTTCTTGCTGATTACTTTGATAGGGAAGATCTAATTGCCATTTTGTCACATTTTTTTGGAAGAGTGGTTTCCACAGGGCATTAAGTAACCTTGCCTTTTACATTTGGTTAACATTTCCTTCTAGCTAAACTTCACTGAATTAAACTGGGCTTGAGTACATGCTGAAGTGTAGTACCGCCCAGGACAAGAATGCAGCACTTTTCTGTCATCCTCTCTTTTAAAGATGCAGATTTGAACTTCTCTGTTATTTATGGCTCATCTATTCCATCTAGCAATAACCAACATGAATTGATAAAGGGAGGAAAAGTAACAATATGCCATAGGTTTAGCACAAATACTTTGCAAAGCTACCATTTCACAGTTTTGTGTATGGAGGTAAAATAGTTTGTGGTAGTGGATGACTGGAAACAGAATCCCTCAAAGTCCAATACCACTGGAAGATACCACAAGTGAGGATGTATTTTTTAAAATCTCCCTTACAAATTTTTAGACGTTTCTGTTCACACCAGCTTAACAGCAGAGCAATGAGATAGATACAACATCTGTGTAAGTAATACAATGACCACACTAGCTAAAATACTGGTGTTGTCTTATCCCTAACTATAAACCAACACCAATAATTTGCACATTTCCCTAAGCCAAGTCCTTCTACAAATGTGCTTCTGAACTATGGACATATATGAGGTCTTAATTTAAATCACATAAGCTCACACTTAAATCCTCAAGAAAAAGACCCAAATTGCTAGCACTGTTTGTTACAGTGCAAAAACAAATGCCTTTTTCAAAACAAGGCTATACACAACGACAGCTGTGTTTGGATTCATGAGGCAAGAATTATCTTGATAGCTCTTGATATAGCTAAAGATTTACTCCAAAAGACAGGTTGCTCAAGAGAAAAAAAAACTGGTAAATGAGAAATCCTGGATATTAAGAAAAGTCAGACCATCCTTTGGAAAAGCCTTGATTTCTGCTTTATTTTGCATTTTGTTAAGTGCCACATCCCTTTTGCTGAACTCCTGTAGGTGGTAGTGTTGGTATAATACGTTATGTGTGATTGGGACACTGCCTGCTCCCCTAGAAGACTTGGTTCTTTAAGGTACGTTGACTTAATGACAGGTTACACTTTCTCTAAGGATGGTACTCCTTATTCTCAAGATCTATACACAAATCATTAAACTAAATTAATGTCTATAATTACTCAAGAAACAGGATAATCTGTGGAGAGGAATACAAGCAAGGACTATAACAAATACACCCCTTATTGATCCTGTTACTCTTGAAATTTAGCTTTATTTTCTCCAAAAGTTTGCAGATAGTGTTGCTTCTTTTATTAACTCTGTCCTCCACCTTTTACAGAAAAAAAACCTGTCATTTAGACTTCCTACAGCTTCTTATTGAACAGGGGGAAAAGAAGAAAAAAAAAAAAAAGTGAAAAAAAGAAAAAAAGAAACATTTAAGAAAACTTCTTGGTTGTTGTCTATAAGCAGAAAAAAACTTAAGACTCGATATTGAAGGGTAATTGTTTTTGATGGAAGAAGTAATTATCAAATCAATAGTTTTGTCCTTTGCTCAGGTAACTCCTATAACAGATGTGGAGTCAAACACAGAAAATGCCTTTCACCAGAAATGTAAAATCTCCATACCTATTTAAACACAGCATAAAAGTACTTAGAAATAATTGCAAGTATGACAAATACAACTAAAGCTCCAAGTCCAGGTCAAGGAAGGAATGTTATTCCAGGCAGTAGGTAACCAGTGGTGATGCAAACAGTTGCAATGCAGTTGGAGGAGGGCTTTAAGAATTCCTTACCTCCTTGCACGTGGAACCCAAAGATGAAAACCTCTCTGTTAATAAAGCAGTTTTGAAAAGCCCTCATGAGACTTCAACAGTCACAATGCAACCCATTCACCGTTTTTATATGGATGATAAAAGACTAAAAAGACAACAAATATAACATGATTGAAAATGTGTTTGAATGATGTGAAGGTGCTGTAAGAACTGGTACTGCAGTTAGCCAGCATTTATTTTAACTGCTTAAGAGTACTATTTGAATGTACTGCAAGCACACTATAACATATGTGCTTCTCAGTTACAGCTGTGGAAGTATTAAAGATGTAAAGTCAGATATAGTGGATAATGAGATATAATGGATAAGAAAGCCAATTTTAAAAATGAGAAAATATTTGAACAAAAAAATTCTTAGAGGCAAGGGCCACAGTTTTTCCTCCCTTTTGTTTTGGACCTGTGCTAGAGAACGTTCCTGCTTTGTAGGAGGTCTAGTCAGAGGCACTTGTGGAGTGAAAAAACAAAAACATGCCTGGAGAGGTGTTTAGAAAGATCTCATTGGAGTGCAGCACATCAGCACATCTGGCCAAGAGACAACTTCTCTGTGAGGATCTTATCTTAGGTGGCTGCTCTTGTCATGCCTGATGTCCCTCCAATGTAGCAGGCACTGAAATTAATGCCATTCAGTTACCAGTAACACTTGATTGGCTTCCACAAAAACAGCATGGGCAATGCGTGGCTGCACCTCTCTTTCTTCACCTGAACAGTATCAGTGGTCTCCACTGCTTGCTCTCCTTAGCAATGCAAGTAGTAGCAGCTGCTGGATCTTGGCAATGACTTGTTCCAACCAACGTGGTGCTTAAATTTAGCAGGAAAATCCATTTTAGTGGCCTTCCTCTCCCCTCCCCTTTTGGGAAATTCAACTGAACTGTAAAATGTCAAACACTGGTGACGATGAGGCAGTTCCACTGAGTGGCAGAATGAATCAAAAGCCTTAGTTGCACAAGAGTAGGCTGGCGAGTCCGTTAAAAAAAAAGCCCACACAGTAAATTTAGAGCTGCTCTTTCCCCATACAAATCAAACCAGCTGTTTGACAGCATAATATCTGTGCCAGAACAGTCCAAGAAAAAAGAATTGCGCTCAGATATATTTCCATGAGATCTGGAGATTTACAGGACAGAAATGAAGACAGATCTGAAGAACTAAAGAAGTAGATCATTATTTTAGGCAGTATTAATCAACAGCCAGCTATCCAAAACCCTGCTTCACACAGAAAAAAAACTGCAGAGCCTGTCCCTTGTAGCTCACCTCTGGTTATGAAAAATCTAGTCCTTCTGTCTTATCAGAGAGCATAGAGAAGAAAGAACAGAAAACTCAAAGGAAAGTGAGATTAAATGTCAGAATTAGGCACATATCCCTCTCACACTCCCAACCAGAGTTCAGTATTGAGCGTATTTTGCAAATTTTGAGTGCGTATCTAGCACTCCTCCTGCTTAGAAGTACCACATTCTTCATTTCAAATTTAATATCATGGCATAAAAAATCTTAGCATCTTTAATCAATGGATCAGCTGTGATTGGTGGTAATTCAAAATCTTTTCTTTTTTTGACAGAGAGTTTTACAGTGAATGTATAACAATTAAGAGAACTGACAAAACATAGTGAGTGGTGTTTCTTAGTTGAGCCATCTGGGGTCTTTACTACTCTTTTGCATTACTGGCAGAGCTCCCACACAAGGAACACAGAAAAGTGGAGGAGAAACATTATTTTGTACTTATCAGATTATCAATAAAGCATGCTGCAAAAGACTTAAGTTCAAATCTACGAAATGGAGTCTCCTGAGGTGAATTGCTATTAAGGAAATACTACAGAGCTTCTGCTCAGAAAGCATGACTTAGATTCCATTTCTTGAGACACACTGTAATAAATTCTTCTCATCCTAGATTGAAATACTGTCTAGGAAAGAGTAAAAAACTTGTGTCACAATTAGTCACAATTAGTACTGAATAGCTGGATTACCAAGACTTTCTGGGGAGCTTTAAACCTATCCATTACAAGTAAAGCATTCAGCAGTTCTTCTTTCATAACCTCAGAAACAAACTAAATGGTAGTTCAAATATTTGCCCAACAGATAACTTTTGAACTCTGAACTAAAGAAGATCATGCTTCTGTCACCAAAGCTGTTAGGTGTTTACCTTTGTCCTTCTGTCTCATTAAGTCTGTTCTGTTTTAAAAAGCATACAACTGAAATTCTAAGAATAGCAAAACAACAGGAAAATAATAGCTACAGATACACTCATGCATTCCCACTTGTAATTTGTTCTGGCCTCCTTCATTCCCCCCTGGCTATTTTTCCAGGAACATGAAGATGAGTGGTTACTACTCATGGAAACACTGAGCTTCTGTTATTTGCAGAAATACTCACAGACTGTGTGTGGAAATAAGCTGTGCCTAAGGAAGTCAATATGCTAATAATTAAAAAAATTATTAAATATACAGCCAGGTAAGGAAGAGACTTAGTCTAGTGCTTGTTAGGTAACTGAATTACAGACTGGATGACCACAAGACTTATTGAACAAACTATCAATTCTTATCGATTCAGAAGTACAATAAACAAATTGCTTCTTACAAATCGAGTGGATACCTATTAGCAGGATTGCTTACCAAGAATTGAATGGGAAAAAAAGGCAACATCATAAGCAGATCTGCCTAAGTGGAAAATGTTTCCAGCTTGCAATTTTCATAACCAGTCGCTCAGTTGCTAAAACAAATGGTGCACACTTCATACATATTCGTTTAGCCACAGACATATTGCATGACAAATCTAATCTAGTCAGGAAACAGAGAATGGGTTAGTTGAAAGAATTAGTAAAGGAAAATAAATCACTCAATTTCTGGTCTGCTAGTTTGAATTCAATCCATATTAGTAGACATGAAGTTGCTACCCTCTGAGTACTATCATACTGTGAAGGGGTCCATGTGAAATGAGCTGGCAAACTTTGTCCTGCCCTACCAAATTCAAGACTTACTCTTTTCTCCCATGTGTGTGTACCCTTCTCAGAACAGCAGATTATATTAGCAAACAGCAAGGACAGAGCAAAGCTTGTGAATGCCTGAAAACAGCTTACACCTGATCTCTTAGTTGTAATGACTGCAGGAAACTGATGGAGCTCAGCAAAATATAAGCATTCAAAGCCTGTGTGTGTTTTCTTCAGGGATGCAATATTTCTTACTACAGATTTTCCTTTTCTGGTCATTTTCCTGTTAGTACATAATTACTGTCATTCTTTGAATGTTAATGTCTCACTAATTTCTGATTAAGGATCCAAAATAATAATCATCTCACAATTTCAAAAACTTCATGGCTAGAAAGCTGCACTATAGAAGGATGTCACATTCCCCAACACATAGAAGTGAAAAAAAGCTATGATGTCTTAGATTTATAACTTGCCCAAGAAAAATAATGTTACAAATTTTGCACTAAAAGAGCCAAAATGAGCACTTTTTTCCCCCAAGCAAGCAAGGTGTTAACTGTCTAGTTTTCATAAGCTTTGTGATCATATTTGTGGGGCTCAAAGTCAGTTTTGAAATGGCTATAAATTACTATAATTTGGCAGCAATGTTCTGTAAACATAGAGGATACACATAAATTTTAGTTTATTTCCTGCAATAATCATTCAGAATAATTTCATATAAATGGCCCCTATAATCTAAAGCCTGCAGGTTTGATGTTATGCACACCTGCCAAGTAGAATTTGAATTTGCTTTCATGCACTGTAAACCAGGAAAGCTCTACATGAACTCCAGTTATGACCCAGTTTTGATGACCTTTGAGAACTAAAAAGCAGGTCAAGCTTAGTTCTGTTAACTGTTGTCATTTCATCCTTGACTAATATTTTGTCCCAAGCAGTAAACTGCTGTTTCAGTACAACTCAGTATTTTGTGATACTTTGGATTAAGTTTCCAGGATCTGCTTACAAAGAGAAAAGACAGAGATCTAGAATTAGCAAGGACAGTAGAACAATAGAAATTATAAATTGCACTTACTCTCTGTCTAGTCCCATGTATTTGTGAAGCAGGCCTTTTTGACATACCAGAAGGATGAACAGGAAAAAAACAAAACAACTCACTCTTCCTGAATTGAATATGAAGCTATTGTTCCTTGCTTCATCTTCTGTCAGCGTTCTTGTTTCTGTGGAGGAATAAAAAACAAATGAATCGCCTACCTAAAGAGCATAGCATGCATGAGCAAGTGCAAAAGAGCAACCTTACAAATATATTGGCAGTTTGGAAAGAAATTCAGCCCTGAAGCATTTAGATTAGGTGCTACCAAATTGTATTTGATCGTGAGACTCACCTGGCTGAAGAACAGTGGTTCCTGCAGCAGAAGCACAAGTTCTTCAGCATTGATTTTGTACTGTTGTGTTTTGTTTTTTTTTCCTTGTTTTGTTTTGTTTTTCTGGGAAATCATTAGAGTCTATTCTGAAATGTACACTGTTTTTCACATTCATAATTCCAGCGAGGTTCAGAGCTTCCAGAGAGGTAACAGCTGTGAGTCTCACCTGTCAGTCCTGCTGATGAACCTGAGTGGAGACCTCACCGTCTGTGAGCTCCCATATCATTCAACTTTTTTCCATGGGGAGGGAACACAGCCACAGGGTGCAAACTAAAGAGCTGACTGCAAATTTAGTCTACAACAACAATATTGGGCGAGCTCATGGAAACTATGCCAGGGTACATCCTTCTCTAGAGCCTTCGTAATCAACTTTTTAAGTGTGATATGATTGATAGTGGCTGAAGCCAGTATGCTAACAGAACTTGTATTAACCAAAGAAAATATTACACCTTCTGCCTTGTACAAGTAATTTTAAATGTCAGTAGAACTTTCACATAATAATGGCTACCCTTGTTTATTTAGATCTATCACCTTTAGGGCAATATCTGAATTCTTGGTTTTGTGGACCTCCTTCTCACTCATAGTTGTCTCACTGTGTAGGTGTGGAGGACTCAGAGGCGCAGCAGGAAGGAACGGCTGATACCAGTAAGTGACGGCTATTGGAGCATTAAAACATTACACACAGATTACACACTACGGTCTCTCACTGCTCCCTTACTCATACCAGCACACCTCTGACCATAAATGGCTTTGAGTGAAACATAGCATCGAGATATAAAGATGTTAAGATGGATGTTCCATCACCCAACATCACAGAAAATGTTCATCACATGAAACTAATTGTGTTGATTCAAGTGCTCTGAAATGAGCCACTGTGGGTTATGAGACTAAAAAGAATCTACATGTCAAACCTTTTGAGTTATTTTTCTTCTTAAATCTCCATTAATGTACACATACTTAAGCTGCTTGAGCCTGTACCTCGTAGAAAGTGGCTGAAACAGAGTGCAGACTAACCAGCTTACTAAGAGAATGTGTGTGGAAAAGGAGCTGAGCTTCAGAGGTGCAAAATTTGGGCCTGGAGCTGGAACATGTTAGTCCGAAGGTGGCAGACACAGTGGGAAAGGATGAAAAGCCTGACTGTCATGTTGCCACCTCAACAAATGAGGAGACATTTTTCAATTAGCTGAGGCATGGGAGCTCTTGAAAATAGTCTCAGCATTTGAAATGCATGGAACAACGCTGACATACCTTGGGTTTCACACTGAGCTAAAAATGATTTTATCTGTTCTTCCAAAAATGCAGTGAGTGCAGTTGGAGGATCCAAAGGCTGATGCCAGTGTAGCTGTGCTGGAATAGCTGAAGAACTTCCCGAATATTTTTGTCTAAAGCAAACAAAAGAGGCTTTCCAGGAAGTTCTGAGTAATCATTTGTCCTTTTGCGTAGCTGAGCAGCTACAGCAGGAAGAAACTGTCCTAAGACAGACAGACCACGATTTACATAAACAAGGAACCCCACCAGCCTGCTTGAGGAAATGAAGAAAGAACAGACTGAAACATTTCCCAGGAATTTCAGTAAAGAGTAACCAATCCAAGGAGACTCATTAGAGAACTCCAAAAAAGAATTAGATCTGGGAGGTAGTAGAGAGCCTACTGATACCCCACGGAGAATTTCCTCTGGTGCGTAACACGAGATGGGTTTTTCATTCCCTCCAAACTTTAAAGTTCTGTGTGTGGGCCTCTTAATGCTTTCTTGAACTAGAACAGGTTGTGTCTCTGGAGATGATAGGGGTATCTCTTCCCCCGACAAGAGACTACATGTGATAACATCATAACATAAAGGAATTGAGACACCCAACCTACGTGGTTAGGACAGGGATCGCATCTCCGCCCACAGACATCATGTCAACTCTTGATAGCGATTCTATGTGAGCAGATTTTCTACTCAAAGCAGATTAACTAGAGAAAACAATGCTATAAGTTTTCCAGTTAAGCAATCCTGCTTTTTATGCTTTGAATATTCTTGCACTAAAAGTCTGCAAAGAGACTGGAAAAAAAGATTGAATAAATTAAAAAAAAAGAAGAAAAAGAAGAAGAGAGGAGAAGATCCAGACAAAATGATATTGCATGTCTCAGAATGGACACAGTGGTAATCTTAACACTGAATAACTTGTAATTAACAATATGATGTGTATTTTTATGCTTATTTTATGCACATGCATATAAATACACACAAACAAGTGACTATTCATACATTACAGCTGCCTCCTCAGCTCTTAACACTGACCTCTGTATTGTGCAAGTAGCAAAACATGCCAGAGGAAAGGGAAGGAAATCTCAGGAAATCCAGAGGGCACAGACATACAGCCTACTCTACTCACAGTTAGAGGTGCCTGTAGATGTTCTATCACTCCATAAGTCAGAATGGCCTACACTTCCACTGGGGTGTGTTGACTCTACAACAATTGTGTAGGGCTGCAGGTAGCATCACATCTAGACTGTCCTGAAGCTATCTCTACTGTTCCCCCTTAGCTATTTATGTTTCCATGTAGACTCCATGCTAGAAACCTTAACTGACACAGAAGACAGATCAGAGCTCAGCAGGTTGCCCCGTAGGCATTTTGTCATGCTGTAACTAATTTTGCCTTGTGTGTCAAAAAAAAAAAAAAAAAAAAAAAAAAGACTGAGTACACACCTTGTCTCTGAGATAACCTTCTTTAACCTTTCATATCAGCACACAAGTAGTTGATGGTTTCTCACATCCATCTCAGTCTTCTGAAGCATCAGAACAAGAGATGAAAGAAAATGTGGATTACAAAGAAAAAAAAATAAATTGTAATGTTCTTGTTAAAAATAAGTATTTGTGCGGTGTGCAGATCCCTAAAAATACTGTTTGTTTGTTTGTTTGTTTGTTTGTTTTTTTAAGTGGTAAACTGTACCACTCCAGGTTTTTTTTTAGTCTATACAATTTGCTTATTTCTTAAGGTATACATGCTAAAGCATACATTGCCCCTTCTTCAAGAGGGCCAAACACTGTTTTTGGGTGAGACTTGTTTATTTTTAGACTTAAAGCTACTAATGCAAACAGATGCATAGATGGGTAACCCTGCCCCCCTCTTCCTGCAGAAGAAAAAATAAATAATTAGCCAAAGTTGATGATTGCTTTTGAGCAAACACTAAAAGACTAGAGACAATAGAAATTTTATTTACAAATCCTAATCAGGGTCAAGCTTACAATCTGCAAACATGCACAAGTTGTGTTCAGGAGGAGGAAAGGACAGCTGTGTGTCAGCATCAATCTCCTCCTTGAAAACACAAACCTAATTCTTTGCCCTTTGATCTGATGCAGTGATAAACAGTGGAATGACCTAAGACACCACTTTTTCCACTACATCTTCACGAAAATAAAACAAAACAGGACATGAATACTAACACCTCAGCCATAAGCACTTACTAAATATAATAATGGTCTTTCTGTCCCTTCCATTTCCACTGTTGTATTTATGTTTACATTCTACAATCAACCTCCTTTAGTACAAGTCAGGTTCCAGTCACAGAAGTTATCATAGGAAAGACTGTTAAGAAAAGCCTGTTTTTTAGCTTACAAATGTAAGCATAATGTAAGAGTGGTCAAACACAATGACATTGTTCTAATGCTAAACCAGAGTCTTACTGGGAATCTTTCTCTGGATTTTTATGATTTGAGGCTGTTCAGCCTGAAGAAGAGAGAGCTCTGGGGAGACCTGATAGCAGCCTTTCAGCATCTGAATGGGGGCTACAGGAAGGAAGGGGCAGACTCTTTAGCAGGGTTTGTTCTGACAGGACAAAAGGAGATGATTCCAAACTAAAAGAGGAAAGATTTAGATTGGATATAACAAAGAAATTTTTTACAGTGAGGGTGATGAGACACTGGAAACAGGTTGCTCAGATAGGTGGTGGATGACCTGTCTCCAAGGTCATTCAAGGTAAGGTTGGACCAGGCAGTTGGACCAGCAACCTGATCTAGCTGTAGATGTCCCTGTTCATTGCAGGGGAGTTGGATTAGATGGCCTTTAATAGTCAATTCAAATGATTCTATGATCCTATGATTTGTAGCCTCCTTCTTATAGCATGATTGGACAAACTGGCAGGGATGTAGGTACTCAAAGACCATGCTTAAAATAACAAATAAAGTAACAGGATTATTTCTCCTTAACATGAGTAAAATCTATAGAGGTGTAACATGGTTTCTATTAGCAGTATATTTCTGTATTATACATTCAGTATTGATACTGCAGATTGGAGTAATTCCATTGAAACTCTCTGAAAAACAGTGCTAAGACGATTAATTTCCACCTCCCCAACTCTAGGATACTAACACCTATGAACCTGCAATCAAAACAGTTTGTGATCCACCAAGAGCAAATAGCTTCCATAAAGCAGCAGGGAAGAGAAACTCATGAAGCTCAGTGTTGGACTACATTCAGCTACTACAACCAGGCAGAGCAAGAAAATTGTGTTCTGTGTTCAGCATGCAGCCTCTCTGACTGCCTAACTCACAGTGCAATTTCACATGACTATGAGAATAAGCTAGGGGCACTATACACACCTATGCATGGTTATAACACATGCAAATGCTTTGAAAAAAGTACATTCATGATTACTCTTGGGAATGGAGAACAGAGCAGTCTCTGAAGAATCAATTATCAAAGCTTTTGACTGTGTAAATAACACCTTGAATTTTATCTAGAAAATCCATTATTCAGGTGTAACAAAGTATTTCTAATTACACCTTACAGTAATTATGTAAACTAAAGGCATGACTTTATCCACTATACAGGAAGAGAACCAGACCCAGATAATGGCATCATTATTAATGCCAGGAGATCTTGGGGCTATGGGTTATTCTAGCTGCCGACTTTTCCAAAAGTGAACCACATATGCTTTAGTAGCTTTACTCCAGCAGCAGGCTTGAAAGTTCACAGCACTTCCAAGACCAAGGCTTTTCAGATGTTGAGACCTTCAAAATGAATGGGAATTCACTGAAGCTTTAACCTTATGACTCCACTAAGAATGTATGCTGAGTCAGCGACAGAGTTGGAAATGAAATTTCTGAATCCTTGCTGCTTAGGAAATTATGTAGTTGTGATTTTCCAACTTCCCCAATTCCTTTTTTTGGTAGGTGAATGGATTTTATCCATCATCTAAGCTGAGCAACCCTGAACCCAGCAGCTTGACCTCCAGCCAGCGGTCAAACTTCAAGGCCACGTTTGAAATTGGCTCTATAATTTTGTCGTTCTGATTTAGTGTGTATTCACACAGAACACGGATAACGTCCACCACATTTTTTCTTCCTCTCTCAAATGCATTTTTTCCCTCTAGAATATATTTTAAGAAAGCATGTGCACATGTAAATGCATTCTGCAACAGATGGTATTTCCATTGCCTGGCTTGGCCTTTTCACTTCTACTACTTCATACATCTACTTCTATCAGAATTTTGCATAAGGTTTTAAAAAAGGTAAAAATTCATGGGTTGGTATAGAGTCCCATGCAGTCTAGGGGAACATCTACCATTAAGTAAAACTGCTGATAGAGACTGCACAGGACACGGTTTGCATTTAATGGACTCTGATCAGAACAGGCTTTGAAAACAGCCTGCAGCAATAATGAATATGCCCATGGTACTTTAGGAAGGAATGACCCAGGCTTCTTTCAGCTTACATTCAGATCCTTGTCACCTATAGAAACTAAGTTTAAAAAAAAATTCAAAAAGTGTGAGAATTTTGTACAAGAGCCCCACAGACTATTTCTTCACAAGTCCAACTCTAATGTAAAAGAAACATGACATCTGTGCTGTGTGCTCTGAAAAGAGGACCTGGGACAAAGCTATGTTAAGAAAGATAGCACACCAGGTGACACAAGCACAAGTGACAGCTTTACCCTGACAGAAATCTGAGCACATATTGGAAGAGTGGGAGTATGCAAACGACTGCTACCTAAGAGACTTCACCACATGGGTCAGCTTCCAAAAGATGATTTGGATTGATATTTTCCCTAAAAATCAGAGCTGTACGCAGCAGGACACAAAGTATGTCAATGGCAAACAGTTCGTAAAGGTCTCCCCTGTCAACTCTGCTTATTTTAAAAAAGAAAACCTTGCTTTCATCCTTACTTCTTCCCATTGGTTTTCACCAGAGCCTCGGGCCTCAGGGCTTCAAAGGCAGAGTGTTTTCCCAAAGAAGGGCATTCAGTACCACTGTTTTAGGGTGACACTTTTAACCAGTGTTGAGTGGGATTTATCTAATGGGAAATCCTGTGTGCAAAACTTTTTTTATCACCTGTGATTCTGCTGGAGGGGAAGGTTTAACTGGAATGTGCCTGGATTCCAGCTGTAAGCAGCAGGTGGTGAATTCCTTCAGTCAGAGATTGGAGTCAAGCCAACAGATGGAGATCCTTCTTACCCTTAAATGGGTTGAAAAACTGTCCCTCACATAATAGTTCCGTAGGAATAGAAATAATCTCACAAGCAGGGAAGTGGCTGCCTGATACCACCTCTCTGCTATCCTGCTGGCCTTTGGGAACAATAGTGACAGAGCTGCAAGAAGTCCCGATGCCTTCCTGAGCCTGAGCAGTAGGAGCACTGCAGGTCACACACAGCTCATCTGCCAAGCCATATCCAGCAGCATTTTGCCACTAGTGTCACCAGGCCAGGTCATCCCCAGAAGAGGAGAACACTCCCTGCTGGGGGGCTCATCACTGTTTTTGCTCTGAGATTCTCAGGGTGACCCTTCATCCAAAACAGACAAAGTTAAATTCAGTTTAACAGCTGACAAAAATCACAGCCTGTAGCAGCTAAGCTGCGATGGCACTAAGCAAGCAAACAGCAGAATAACATGGTCTGATCATATCCTTGATTTCTTGTTTCTTGTGCTTTAAACATGCTGCAAAACGAAATCTCACCCTATATTTTAAACTTGAAACATTGCTCCTTCACTGCCCCACATATTCCCACATTGTTTGTGCAGAACAGAAGTTTCTTTTTAAAAAAATCAGAATTTTCCTATTTCTTGTAACCTGGTGACATTTTGCATGTGCTCTGTGCAAATTCTAAAACAGTTATTTAGATTGCAAGTACTTTTAGAAATAGCACAGCTTTTCTGCAAAGTGTAGCACCCAGCACAACAGGGTTCAGATACAGACGTAGGGCTCCTGCCAAGTGTATGGTATGTCGTGTGGAATTAAAGAAAATTTCAAAGAGGAAGAGGAGAGGAACTGAGGCAATATTTCACCTTCAAAATGTACCACAAGTCATACCCTAGAAGTGTCACAATGTTACGGAATATATCCCACTAAGCCAGGCAATTTAAAAAGCAGAGAATTACAATCATTTTCAGAGCCAAGAAGCTGTTTAAGACATCTGGGATCCCACAGTCCAGAGCTTCATTGTAAACATTCCTCCTCCATACTCCTGCCCATTTTGCTACTAGCTTCAAGAATCCACCATCTGCTTCCAAAATGGTAAGCAGAATTCAAAAGGTGAAACAAAGCAAGAGATATTTGAAGATACTGTACTGTATCAATGACCAAGTCTTTTTGCCCTTTCTATAGGGCTATCCAGCCTTGTGACGTTGTTCACATGACTAAAAGCATAAGGACAACTCTGTCAATTTAACCAAAGCTTTCTTGAGGGTGGTGGGTGAGGGGCAAGAAAGATTTAATCATCCTCGGTCCAGTCATATTGAGCCTCACATTATGCTGAAATAGAAGCTGAGATTCATCTTACATGTATTTTCCTCTCTCAGTAGTGTGAATAAACTCGTAACTCACACACAGTAACTCATAACTGCAGAAGAATTTGTTTGTTTGAAGTATGCAGTTAAAAATAAAGTTAAATCAGTTCAAAAAGCAGAAGATTTAAACATTCTATCAATCTTAAAGAAATTTCTTACTTTGCATCAGAATAGGGTACCACTTTACTAAGCACATTTTAAGGCTCCCTTATCTCAACTAGATCTGTGGTATAACCTAAAAGACCACCTCAGAAAGTCAGCAACATTTAAAGTTATCATCAACATTTAGATAATGGATCACATCTAGAAACCTGAACAGCAGTTTTACAGATATCTGTGACAATCTCCATTTCAAGTTACGGGAAACAGAGACACAAAGACTTTAAGTCACTCACTGAAGGTCACACAGCACATTAGCTGCATCCTCTCCCACTCATCTTTCAGATAGTGCTGAAGCACAGCTACACACCAGCCCATGGCATGGTCCCTGACCCACTTTAAAATCCAACTGCAGGATCTGATTTTATTATAATAAATACTTATTCAGTTGAGGCGTTTGGGCTCGGGTCTCTGGTAACAAGCAGTCTTCTGATGGGAAGTAGGGAGAGACAGGGAGAAAACTGTAGCTCTGGGTCCAACTCCTTGCCCTGGGGCTCATAATACTTTCAAACCACAAACTGCAAACTACTATACTATCTTGGAGAAAGCAAATGCAATTATTTTAGCTGAGGAGAGAAGGAAACCAGCCTGAGGCTATTTCCATGCTACAAGTCCCACTAAAAACCTTTAGCAATGGTTGTTAGCCTTCTTCCACACCTGTACATTAATCACTGTGAATTTCAATGACAACAATATTATAAATTCAAAATCAGGTAGAATATAGAGCTTTAACTTGCCAAAGCAGTTTATCTCTACTACTGTGACCTACATAAAACAATATCAGTAATATGACCATTCACATCTTCCTTGGATCCCACTCTAAGCACACTGAAGCAGTTATTTATATATAATTTTTTAATTCACTCTAAGCACACTGAAGCAGTTGTTTATATATAATTTTTTAATTTTTATTTTTTCGTATCTCTTTAGTTTAGTCTAGGCCATTCTTAACTCTAGTTAAGTCTCTAGTCAAGCACAATTGGAAAGTGTCAAACAAATATCAGTTTTGCTGAAGGGCCAAAGTCAAAATAGAAAGGAATGCAACTCAATAACTTATATGAAGAAATACATACAGCTGCATCCAACTAGCTTTGATTTTCTTTTCTAGCTTAAAATTGTAACAAGGCTAGATGATCTGCCAAGGCTGCTATCATTCTCACCATTCGAGGATCTGACTCAGGAGAAGAAATTTAATAAAGCAGATTTGAAGCCAATACATCACAGACACCATTACTCCAGAGAAACATGGCACACAGTGACCTTGTTATTGTCTGTACACTAACAACTTTTATTCTGAAATTCTGCCAAAAACAAACAAACAAACAAACAAACCATAATAGGAATACTGTACCTATCTGCTGTGTTCAGCCAATGTTAAATTATTTTCTGGCTACTTTCTTCTCCTCCCTACATGAAAAAACTTCAAAATAAAAATGTGGGTCTTGCATGCTTTGTGTGTGCATATTAAAACCTCAAAAACAACAACAACAACAACAGCAAAAAACCCAAACCCAAACCAAAACCTTCTTAGCGCACCATGGCTCTAGATCCCTGCAGAGCTGGTATCTCTTTTACAGATCTACTGTCACAGTGATGCTGAGAAAATGCAGAAGCTAACATTAAACGCTTATTACTTAGAGTCTGCTAGATATCCTTCCTGTCATAACTGGTAAACTACATGAGTTTTGCTACAGGTGAGGGAGATCAGACTCTTAAAATGCCACTCAGGAGAGTCTACTTCAGCATATTTTCTAATGGCCTTTAATGTGACTCGAGTCATGCACAAGCCACTTCCTCCTCATGTTCTCCTTTCCTAGGAAAGCCATCAGGAAGTCCTTGTATTCATTACGGATCTCCTATCAGAACACAGCAGTTATCTGTTAACTCTTCGGAATGTTACAGGAAGATATCTAATATCTAATATCTAATATCTAATTGTCTGTTTATGTTCTTTCATAATCCAACAAAAGAGAGGAAAATGAGAAAGGGTAGCTAGTCTTCTGTCATCTTCAAGGATATTAAAAAAAATTTATTTGGGGGGTGGAGTGTCAAAAAATTAGAAGGGACAGAATGTTTATGATAAACTCAGTGATTGGACCTGAACTTATGACAGCTCAGCTTCACATTCATCTGCATTATTTCACATTAACCAATTTCCAGTATTTAGATACAAGTTCTCTGTTGCTCCTAGCTCATTCAAACCTTTCTTTCTCACTGCAGTACTGTCTTTGAGTACAGTCCTCCAGCACGACAAGTGAAGCTTTCCTGATTCACCACAGCATTTTTCAGGATCAGGAATAGAAAATTCATTACTTTCAACATACTTTTGTTTATTCTCCACACCCACAAGGCATCTTTAAGGACTTTTCCTTGCATTTTAGCAGGCTTGTTTTCAGGGGGTTTTGCTTTCTGTCAAAGCTTAAAGCTGAAATAGATGAAGAAAGGGCTCTCCAGAACAGTACTTGTCAGCAACACTCCGTGCTTTGGGGTCACAGTATACCCTATAAAGTGAGACACGAGCTGTATGAATGAGTCACTGTTTCAAGGGTCTTGTACTTGATGGGGATGCTTCCAAAGTTCCATCACATAGTGCTACCCTCCAATTGTCCCACCTTGTAGATTTTGCTCTACATAAGTTCTGTTCCAAGATACTGCCTGTGTCAACCGGCTAAGGCCTCCAGGCTTCTGGAGAACTGCCAGCATTCCTGTCGTTAAGGCAAGTTTTAGTGCTTGTCATTTCAGGAGATAGCTTTGAAGAGAAAGCCTCTACAAAATTTGTACTGAGAATCCTCAGTCCTCCTGTGTCCTTGTCATTCATCATTCAGGGCAGGAAGGCTGAGGGACATGCTGCCTTACAAGGGGATTGCCTCTGTCTCATCGTTGATCACAGCATCTCAATGTGTCTGCAGCACCTTTGTGTGTGGAAGTTGCACAGGCATGACATAAATCACCTCAGATTTCCTAGCAATAACGTGACCCAGAAGCAACAGATTCAGTCAATTAAAAATAAGTTATGTGATGGCCTGATGTGACTTCAGCAGGCCCCATGTAAGACCTAGCCTGAGGGAAGAATGGGATTTCTAGCTTTTCCATAACAACTGTCTTTTTACAGTGAGTTAATTATCTACAAATACCGTGTGTTCAGAAGACATAAAACAAGACCAGTCATTTTAAAAACAACTTTAACACAGACTTAAAGACAAATCTGTGTAAGTCTAGGTGACAACACTGCTTACAGCAGCCAAGAGAATATAAAAGACAGTACTGTAAAATTTCTCAGGAGTTTGGGAACGGTCATATTACCTAGGTGGGATCTCATGAATGAATAACAGTGCTTGAACATTCTCAATCAACCACACTTGCAGACCACATACACCTCATTCGCCTTCGTTCTCAACAGCACAGCAGGACTTTCCAAGGCTTTATGCTCCAACAGACAGAGCCCCTGCCTTCCAAGGCATCTTTATGCTAAAGAGATGGATAGTGAACTTCATGAGCTGGTCATTAAAGGTAATCTTTTGATAAGCCTGTACTTAATTATTATCCCATTAGAAATGATGAATCCAGAAGCATTGCCTGTCTCTCTCTCTCACAAACAATCAAAATCAGACTCCGATAACATCAGCTAACTTCAGGCAGGATCATACATTTTAAACCTGAACATTAAGAAAGATGTTCTGCCTTTTATTAATGCATATTCAACAATCCTTCAAGACCAAAAAATTCTATAGAATAAAACAGGGAGTAAACTGTGGACCTTTGTGCTTTCAGCTGTGGATGTTCAGTTTATTTCCATATATGGTTTCTCAAATCAGTCCAGAGCTTCCTAAAAAGTAGAGGTCAGCTGTAACAGACACGGACTGAGTTGTGGAACTGAGATTTGCATGCAAAGTCTACCCATAGCACTGTTCCTCTTCTCACGCTCACAGCTGGGCAGAAAAAATACACAAGTCTGCATAAGACACCTACTCATATTCAGTATGCATATATAAAAATACAGCTCTATTTTGATTTCACAGAAGATCCAGAAAACAAAGGATCATAAAAAATTGTATGTTTACTTTTTTTCCCCTGAGATAACTAACAGATCCCCAAGAGAATACTACTGTATCTTCCAGTGATTTTTGGGTGGAATGGTAGTTTATACAAAGGTGAAAGTTGCAGAGAAAACAAAATAAGGTTCAGTTTCCTCAGAAACATGTTAGCTCCAGTTCTCGTTTATTTCTCAGAACTCTCTTAAAATGATTGTGGATGACTTCCCTCCTCAAATGTTCCTCTTCTCTCCATGACTAAGCTTTTATAGCAGTATTTAAGTTTAAAGGGATTTGACGGAAAGTGCATTTTTTATTTTCTAAAAGCACCCAATTGATGCATCTAAGAAATTGTGTTTTCATTATACCCAGGCCAAGTGTTATATATTTTCACACATATGCCAAAAAGTATATCTTACCTATACCCTGAAAGGACTAACAGTTCTTCCTGTTGCTTCTATAATGAAATTGCAAGCACACATGCCAGTTAGTAACATACATGGTTTTCCTCCTAGGTCCTTCCTGAGTCATATTCTTGAAACTTATCCTTGTAGCTGGCCTTCTTTTAGTTTGAGTTACATGTAATCTGAAATTTCAGAAAATGGAGACCAAAAGTGCATGCACAAAATTTTATACAGTCTTCTCTATACAGTGAAAAGTGGCAAAAATAACCTCTTTACTCTGGGAGAAATTGCTTTGTATCTGTACCCTATAATGCAATCTTTATACACCTTTTGCAATACCACTGAACTGAGAAATCATTCAGTTTAAATCCTACATGACCCTTTTTCTGCAGGACTGTTTCCTTGCATTTTGTATTTGTACCCTTCAGCTCAGCAACTGGCTTAATTCTATTCTTTGAACTCTATATATCTGCTCCTCAGGTAGTACTTGTGGTTCTACAGAGCTTCTCTACATAGGCACATAACTTTCACTAAATTAACTGGCACAACCATATTAAATATTGCAGTTCTACTCTATGACTTGTGTTTGTGTTCACAAGGCAAGAGAGAAATTCAGCCTAATAAACATTTAGTCACTCAAACAGTATAATGCAGAAGAGGAAATGAAGAGAAATGCCATGGAATAAGTGGATGCATAGACTAGGTAAGTTATTGGGCTTGACAAGGACATTGTGATTTATTTTGTAAAAACTGTAACAGGTGGATAAGGACAATAGATTTAAATCCTCTCTGAAAACTACTGAGAAAACTGGCAGACCGTTTCAACTTAGATTTGGAGAAGAGTACTTCTTGTTTCTGCCAAGGGTTTAAAGTGTAGTGGTAGGAGGCCTACCTAAAAATAAGACCTACACAGGTCAAGTTCAGGAAGACCACAAGAGATAGTCATTGTACATGTGATCAGAGGACATGGGAAGTGCCCATCCAAGGATACATATACAGAATTTACTTTATCAATTGAGTTTAAGTCAATTCAATTCAAGTGCTCTTGAGTGGGAAAACTTGTCAAGCTGACAATTATAATGCTTTGAAGTAAAATCAGGGAAAAAAAGTTACAGTTGCAAAAGAGCTCTGTAAACCATCCAATTAACATGTACTCCATCTTTTTTTCTTTTTTTTTTTTTTTCTTACTACTGGTATTGTTCTAGGAGCAAAAAGTAATTTTCCACCAGTTGGCCAGTGCAGGAGAAGAATCGAAAACAATAAACTTTTCTGCACCAGTGGGCTCAAACCAATTCTTACCTTCCCCATCAGCAGTTTTATAAGTGTTCAACAGAGGAGGAGTAATGAAGGCCATGAGGCCAGAAAAGAGAGAACATAGTTATTAAACTTGCAGACTAAGTAGAACTTTCCTAGTAGTTTATTTTCAGGTTGATAAATTTAGCTTCTAGTTAATTAATCGGCAAATAATAATATTTTAAAAAACTCCTCTCTGCTGTCACAGAAAAGAGAGGTGGATTTTTGCTGCCTTAGCTCAAGTAAGCAAGGAGGCACTAAGTCCATCAGAACAGTACTCAGCCTTGTCTCTTGTGGACAGGCTAAGAAGCACCAACATCTCATAGAATCTTCAGCTTTCTGCTGAACGCAACAGTGTCTGGCACTAACATTTTAGCAGAAGGCAGTTCTGACTGATTTTGGTTTTGGTTTGTTGTTATTTATTTTATTTTTAGTTTTTAATCCCTTACTCAATCCATAACATTTTCTCAGCTTCATATCTGCCTGGCTACCTGTCTCAGTATCTGCCTGTCTTACACCAGCCCCTCCTCTAGCCATAGGAAGAAAATGTTCCCTCTATTTTCCCACAACAGTCTTGATACCAGAATTAGAATCCTTAGCTTTAAGTGATTTGCAAACAAGTATTTTCCCAGAGTCTCTCACAAAAACTAGTCCACAAAATGTTGACATGGCCAGAAAATTGTGCCAGCCACAGGGCTTCAGGCCATAGCCATGTCTGACCCACTGTGTTATTATGCTCCTCCCACAAAAAGCAAAAAGAATTTAGAAGTCCCATTTGAAACTGTCCCTCCACCAAGCATCCAGAAAGCATGGACTGCAGTCAGGAGGAAGAAAGAGCAATATGGGAGCGAAATGTCTGGAGGAGTGGGAAGTGCTCAGCCACACCAAAGCCCCTCTGAACTGGGCATGTGGAGAAGACATGAGGAGTTACTTAGGCTGCCTGTTCTTTCAGCAATTTAGTGAACTTAAAGGGCAGGGCTAATTTAGACCATTAGAGCATGAGTCCTTATGAGATCTGATGGCCTGGGAAACTGCCTTCCCAGAGTCCTTGCAAAACAGGCTGGTAGGAAAGGCTGGGAGTGGCCTAAAAATCAGTGACCTGGGGCAGTGTGCCTTCCATGAGCTAGGCACCAGCAGAAGTTTCCATCTGGCTAAGGCCAAATTTGCTGTCCCAAGCTTTTCTGTGACAAAGACATCAGCCTGTGGCATCTGTGAGAGGAGGAAGGGAGAAAGAAAAGAAAGTGGAGGAGAACAGGGAGTGTGGGGTAGCAGCAAGCACTGTTCTCTTTCCTGTACGTACATCTGACACAGCCGCTGACTCATCTGCACCCTGCCACAGCTGGGCCAGAGCCATGCCTACAGCAGCTTTCATGTGACTGCTGCCTGATAGCCTCCCTCCCATGCCCATCAAAATCACTGTGATATGGGTTTATGCATAGATGAGCCCATCTTTCCCGTACTTGTAGCTCCATTCCCACACCTGTTGGCTCCTGTCATCTCTACGAACGGGGGATCTGCAGGGCATGGATTAACTTAACAGTGTCTTGCACACTGCAGCCCTTATCCCTGGCCATTATCACCACTAAAAATCAGAAAAGTAGATTATACCAGCTTTTCCACATAGACTTACTATCTTCTGCCTGGGGGAGAAGAGAGGCTGGTCTCCCTGCTCAGCCAGTGCAGAAGACCTCAGTAATTCTCAGTTCAACAGCCTGCAATTCAAAACAAACCCTTGCAGGCAGCCTTGATCACATTGAACTCAGAGGGCTGTCGAAGGACCGCCATCTCATTCAGAGGGCATAGAGAGCTCGGTCAGTTGCATGTCATATTAAGGAGGTAGTGGGTAAATTCTTTACCCTCTTATACTGCTACCTTTTCTCGGAGTAGTCAGCGTCTGGAAATGCCTTATTTTCTATCAACTGATGTAGTGCTGCACTTACCAGTAAGCAGATGTTTTCTCCAAGAAAAAGAACAATACAAGGCAGCAGCTTTTCTACACAAATTGCACAAGACTGCCAGCTCCTTCCATTCCCTGAGATTTCTCTCAAGAATCCTCCACTTTATAGACATGGACATTGACTTGATCATAACACAAGTCAAAATGGACACGTGACCCATCTGCCCAGCTACACCTAAGTCCAGCCTTCAGTTCACCAGGCCCCTCCAGACAGGGAATAGCCAATCTTCATGATGTACAGAACATAGAGGAGCCCTTAACATAATCCTCAACAAATGTTCTTTTACACAGGGCAGGGGAATTTCCTGTGTTCAGATGCAGTCTGCTTTGGTTGCATTGCTGCAGAGATGTTTCAGTACTGCCAAACCCCAGGCACTCAAGTCAGGCTGCAGGAGTTTTAAGTCTTAAGCATTCTGCTTTTCCTTTCAGCTTTTGAAATCTAGGGAACAGGGAAATGATTCTCCCTGTTCCCTTGCAGACAGAAGTACCAGTTTCTGAAAGAAGATGTAATATTCCTGTATTATAAGAGCCGTTTGGGGGCAGGAAGCAGTATTAAACCACCACAAATACTTAAGACCTGACAGCATTGCTCCTTCACATGGCTTACAGATTCTTAGCAATACCTATGTGACAGCTCATCAGAGGCGCTGGTAACTTCCACAAGGACATGGGAAGGGTGCAAAGGCCTTACTTTTCTCAGCCCAAGAGAGAATTCTTCTCTGTTTGTTTATTTAAGTTATAGCCCTGTATTTCTGAAACAGGAGAGAGCAATAAATGGAAAGTGGGAAATGTCTCAAGTTTTGTTGCTGCAACAAAGTCAGTAGATCCTTTTCAGATATTTTCTTCTCTATTATACCATCCGTCCTAAGATGCCTCATTTCTTAAGACAACTCCAAGCACCTTCTTTTTTGGTTCAGGGGAGAGGAAAAAAAGAAAAAAAGCCAAGAAATATGTTTTGAAATGTCCTTTGTTTCTCATCACCATGATGCAAGAAGTTTTCATCATATGATTCCAGCAACTTGTGTTTGCTCTCCTGGCTAGGTAAAGCAAGGCTGAAAACTAAACTTGACAATTTTCTATCTACCACATGGTAGCACATGAACTGTGCATTCAGTGAATTACATAATTTCATTGGAAATAACATTTGATGCATTTTCATTTTAGTGATAACTCAGATAGAAAACAAATATGGACAGGGGGTTAAATAAGAGCAAGAAGGAAGGGGAAAGTACAAATCAGTTTCTCAACATGAGGAAAAAGGTGATGGGCACCACAACATGAAAATGTTAATATATTTACATAGTCTTTGTCAGAATTCAGAAAACAAGGAATGTGGCATGTGGGCTTCAGATCCACTGTTGTAATAGAATGCTGGGGACCATGCTATGGTAAAAACAGGAACATGGAGCCTTTTGTATGCTAAAGAAGATGGGGAGAATTGTCTCCAAATTAAAGAGGGATAAGCAAGAGGCATTAGTAAGACTTCTAGAGATGTACCCTTGACAAGGGCATCATTCCTATACTTTTGTGCTATTACCACACCAGCTCAAGAAGTCAAATATTGCTAGAGCTGCTTATACCTGGAATCATAGAATCACAGAATGGCTTAGGTTGGAAGGTACATCAAAGGTGATCAAGCTCCACCCCCCCATCACAGGCAGTGCTGATAATCTTCATATCTAATAATAGACCGGGCTGCTCTTCCAACCCATCTTGAACACCTCCAGGGATGGGCATCCACGGCCTCTCTAGGCAGCCTCTTTTGGTAAAGAATTTCCCCCTGATATCCAACCTAAATCTTCTCTCTTTCAGCATAAAATCTTTTCCCCCTGTCTTGCCATTATCTACACTTGCAAAGAGTTGACTCCTTTCGTGTTTGTATGTATCCCTTTACGTACTGGAAGACTGCAATGAGGTACCCCGCAGCCTTCTTTTCTCCAGGCTGAACAAGCCCAGCTCCCTCAGCCTGTCTTCATAGGGGAGATGCTCCAGCCCCCTGATCATCTTCGTGGCTCTCCTCTGGACCCTCTCCAACAGCTCCCTCTGTTTCTTGTACTGGGGGCTTCAGATCTGGACACAGTACTCCAGATGGGGCCTCATGAGGGCAGAGAAGAGATGGACAATCACCTCCCTATCCCTGCTGGTGGAGATCAGGATACCACTTGCTTTCTGAGCTGCAAGAGCACATTGCTGGCTCATGTTAAGTTTTTCATCCATCAGGACCCCCGTGTCCATCTCTGCAGGGATACTCTCAAGGATTGTTCCTCCCTCTGCCTGGGACTCCTCTGGCCCAAGTGCAAAACCTTGCACTTTATTGTGCTGAACCTCGTTAGATTCACCCAGGCCAACCTTTTGAGTCTGTTGAGGTCCCTCTGAATGGCATCCCTTCCTTCCATTCTGTCAATCACACCACTCAGCTTGGTGTCATGAGCAAACTTGCTGAAGGTGCGCTCAAATCTACCTGCTGAGTTGGAACTGCTGAGGAAAGTGCATTGAGATTTTGTGGAGACAAATGGAGAATAAAATCAGCTCCTTAGCACAAGGGGGAATTCGGTCTGGAAAGCAGCAGTGGGACACTGCTGTATTTGATGTTATTTAGGGCCCACAGTTAATGCCTGTTGAGGCTGTGTTGAGAAAAAAAAAAACACTTACTGGAGGAAAACAGGAATTCCATACACTGAGTAACCTGACTGTTGTTTCATATCAAACTCTATGGTACTGATCACATCCTTAACTGCAAATTAAAGTAATGCCTACTAAGCAGCTATTTCAAAGTCTCAGATGGCAGATAAAAGGAAAGAGTAAAGGTCTGTTTCTGTTAGCCTTGATGTAGCACGTGTGTGACATTCCACTGCTGCATGTGGTATGCGATAATAAAACAATGTGCAGTTGTGACTCCATGAAACAGCTCTGGAAAGCAGCATCCCAAGATGAAGACAAATTTCTGAGAAAGGCACACTTTGTGGCACTGACCTGAGTCCTTTTCTGAAATCCTAAATAGGCAAGATAGCTCAATTTTAAAGAAAAGTTGTAGAACATGTGACTGATGTAATTTTGTCCTCTGGTTGAAGAGACAGTACAGCTTCCAGGTTTTCCAAATTCCATCCCTTCCTTCTAAGAGCTTCTGTGAACATTCCAGAGAAGGATTTCACTCAGTTAACAACAGGTAGATTTCTCTCATTTTTCACCTAATTTTCCATAAAATTTCTGTTTTTCCTATCTGTATTTACTCAGCATGTCAGTGACACATGTGCCAGTCCCAGCTGGACCAGAGAGAGCTTGGAGAGCTTTGTCTGGTAAAATTCACAATACATACTTACAGGAGTGGAAAGTCTCCCATTACAACCTGGTTTCCCAAAAAGCAACCAGCTGGCTGCTTGGGTGTACAAACATTCCCTATTTACATGGTTCTGACGATGACCTGTTTTTTCAGCCATGGCTTGTCTAGAGCTCAGTGTATGACATTGGATAGCCTCTTTCCAAGAGCAATCTCTTCAGAGATGTACTAGGCTCAGGACAACTGTGCACAATCATTGTCAGATGAAGCAGTCAAAGCTATGATTTTGGGTTTGACTATGTAATCTGTAGGATCCAGCAAAACTTGATGTTAAGCAATTAACTTTAACTGGGATCATAAAATTCTACATACATACATACATCTTACAATAAAAGGACATAAAAATATTTACATAATTATAACTGCCTAAAAATAGACTTAGCTTCTTAGGATTTCTAATCTGCAGACAGATTAAAAAGAGGGAATCCATTTCACCATGGAGAAAGTCTAGAGGTCCCCTATAACTGTTCATAATTCTCAGCTTCAAATCAGAGGTCCCCATATTCCTTCTATGTAGTCCATAAGTCCTGATGCAAAAGAAAGCACACTGCAGTCACAATTCCTGTGAAAAAGCTCCACATTTCCAGTCTCTAGAAAGAAGCTACATCCATTCCTTGACTGTATTCCTATGATTTTGTCCATCTTTAAATTGTTTATGGCAAGAGTTCCCTCTTGCCTAGTTCATAGAATCACAGAATCATAGAATCACAGAATGGCCTGGGTTGAAAAGGACCACAATGATCATCTAGTTTCAACCCTCCTGCTGTGTTCAGGGTCGCCAACCACCAGACCAGGCTGCCTAGAGCCACATCCAGCTTGGCCTTGAATGCCTCCAGGGATGGGGCATCCACAACCTCCTTGGGCAACCTGTTCCAGTGCTTCACCATCCTCTGAGTGAAAAACTTCCTCCTAATATCTAACCCAAGCTAAACCTCCCCTGTCTCAGTTTAAAACCCTTTCCCCTTGTCCTATCACTATCCACCCTTGTAAATAGCCGTTCCCCCTCTTGCTTATATGCTCCCTTTAAGTATTGGAAGGCCACTATAAGGTGTCCTTGGAGTCTTCTCTATGCTGAACAATGGAAGAGCAGTCACTAGAGAAGCAGCCGTGTATTCTCTTGGCACAGCCACAGACCAGTTGAATAGTCACACGGTGGACAGAATGGGGCAATATTAAGCCTGGGTTCAGTTTTCTACTCTCTCATTTTTTTGAAAAAATTCTGGGGCAAGAAATTCCTTATCAATTTATGTGTCCCTGCACTCCCATCTCTAAGTCTTCTTAGTTATTCCTTTATTCACTTTTGTAGTGTGCTTTCAGACCTGCGCAGGTACAAAATACTACTATTCTAGAAATCAGAGGAAAAATTCAGGCCACTCCTTCATTTTAGTTAAAGTCAAAGGTGAAGCTCCTTTGAATCTCAAGAAAAAATCCTATCCTTTCAATTTGGGTTTACTTCTACAGTCATTATTAAAATAAAGCCAAGTTTTTAACATGTGCCTCAGCTTTTTGGCCAGCATAAATGTACAGTTATGTGCATATAATTAGGCTACTCTTTTTCTGTGCTAGAAGAGCATCTTGACCTGGAGAGGTTTTTTTTCACCCTAAATAGATATTTCAATTATTTAATCCTCAATCAAATTACATCATAGCACACTAGTTTCAGACCAACTTCTTGATTGTTTTGAAACTGTATGCAGTGTATAAAAAAGTCTACATTCACAGCCTGAGCAACTGCAACAGAAAGGAAAGAAAGCTAAAAGAAAGCAACAACTTGCCTTCCAGTAATGATTAACCCTCTCCACTGGTCTTCCCTAGCAATCGCAGTGAAACTTTCTGCTTCACTCAATATTTTAAAGTACAGGGTCCACAATTACTGGACTGATTTCAGTATATCCATATCCATATCCATATAAGAAGTCCTTGTTTCCTCAGGATTATTTTTTTTTTTCCATTCTATTTACTTCAAGCAGGAAAAAAGGATAGCAAGATTAATCACTTAGATTGCTTACAAATCCTCCGAGCTGTTGTGATCTGTATTCACTAAGTCTTGGAACTCAGTTCAGTTATTTTGCAGCTTCATGAATTATTTAGCAATTGCTTCTCAGTTGCCGCTTTCAGATACAATATGGAGAATATCAGGAGAGAGAAGAGGGCACCCAGTAGGAACAGCACACTTTCTGCTAGAGGAGATCACGCGGCATATTGCACAGCCACTCTCATTCACACCTGCAGCACAAAGGGAGCAGCTGGCAAATAAGACCCCCGTATGTTAGTGACAGATCTGGTACATGCCCACAGTCCCACTTATGAACACAAGTGATGGAGGTCTGAACCTATGAAAGTCAGTGAGGATGTATCAGTTGAATTTGGCCTAGAAGGGCACAGAATCTTTTGGAATACTTAAATTTACAAAACAGATAGTCTCTAGAATGGCTCTAGAATTGGTGGAACAGATTACAGTCCAGGTCAATTAAATGCCATGGAAAAAGACACACTCCTGTTTCCATGGGCATTGCTCATCTAGAACACTGAACATGCATCTGCATCCCAGTAAGAGCAGTCTTGTGCACAAAGCAATGCAAATTGCTCAGAGAAAGAGCTGCTCTCCCTCTCCCACACCATTTACTACATACCATCCCCAAGGCAAGATCAGCAAGCCTTCCTCTCTGCTCCAGCTCTTTTATTTCTTGCTTGCCATTCCCTTCTATTGCAAGAAGTGCTTCATCTTTGTGGCAGTAAAATTAAATGTTGGCTTAAAGCTCTCAGCTGTAGAGGCATCTGTTAATACCTTTGAGAATTATAGAAAGCTTAGGTATCCTGCTTTGAATATTGTTGAAAGAAGAGCATGCCAAAGAGGTGGAACAAGGTCATTTAAATGTTATGAACCAGGGAAAAACTCTAACCCTTTGGAGACCAAAACATACAACATTATAAAAAGAATCAAGAGAATAAAGAATATAGTGATGTGATTTTTTCACATCCAAAACTGTACAAAGCCTCTGTATGTTCTGTTGCAGCATTACAGTTCAGACTATATTGCCATTTCATCTCTATAGTGAAAAGATCATGGAAAAAATAATAAATCTGATGTAATGAAACTAGCTAAAGAATTTCTGGAGATTAAGATCAAGAACATTCTATCCAACCAGAGTTCACTGAACAGCAACAAGAAACAATCTTCCTTAAAAGTAGGGAGTTGAGACTTTCTCAGCCAAAAAAACAAAGTAGTAATAATATATTTTACAGCATATTTTAAAGCATGCAAAGGGTCAACGTGCCGGTCAGATAACAGACGTCAGGGTACCAACCATGGGCACAAACTGAAATGCAGAAAGTTCCAACCAAACATAAGGAAAAACTTCAGTCTGCAAGTGATAGAGTATTGGAACAAGGTGCCCAGAGAGGTTGTAGAGTCTCCTCTGAAGATCTTCCAAAGCTTGTAGGATGTGGATCTGGTTAATGTGCTCTGGTGGCCCTACTTGAGCTGGAAGGTTGGACTGAATACCTCCAGAGGCCCCTGCCAGCTTCAGCCATTCTGTCATTCTGTGAATATGCACAAGTGTCACAGGTCTGTGTTATCCTTCGCTCTACACAATCGCATCACTAAGATGATCTGGTACTTAGATAATGAAAAAAAATATGTCAGAGGAGAACTTAAGAAGATATAGGATGTGTTCTTATTTTCTACTACCTTTGACCATTAAAATGAATTCTTTGATCTCATATTCTACTTCTTTCTTCTGACAATCTGAACATAATGAAGAGAACTGAGCAGAAATCTGAGCATTAATGATAGAAGAAATGTTGGTGACATTGGATGAAATTTAGAAATTTGTCTAAGTCAAATAAAGAGAAGCATTTTAAAAACTGTGATATTTTGTCACCAGGAATGAGTCAGAGTGGTAAACTATCTCATAAGTATTTAGTGCATGCATCTTTCATTAGAAATGTAGCACCAAAATCTGTCACATTCATGAAGCAAAAAAATAAAATAAAATAGTGCATTTGAGAATCCTTCCTAAAAAGCAAGAATTCAGTCCATTAGTATAATTTTAAGCAATTCAGTACACACAAAATGAGAGCTAAGTGTCACAAATGCAGGTCATCTTTTTCCCCAGATATCTTCAATGGAAATAAGACAGTGTACCAAAGAAACTCCTCTTGCCACCTTGCCAAAGTGAGTGAGTAGTGACTCCACTGAAACTGAATTTATGTATTCACATAAAAACATAAATCCAATCAATTACTTCTATTATTATTATTATTATTTGCTTTGCAAAAGATAATTGACACTAATTCTAGTCTCATTCCAAATTCAAAGCATTTCTTGAAACAGAACATCCATCACTCACACATTTCTAATAGTGAGCACAACAGGACAATACCTTCACACCACTGTTAAGATCTTCCTATGGCTGCCATCTTTATGCTGCTTAGTAACTGTAGCCCTTTCCTTCTGACCACTGGATGTTTCAAAGCATATGTTTAAATGACTTGCTGAAATAAGACCATAGAGAATGATTACTGTTCTTTTCTTTCCTTCTATTTTGCCAGACTGTACTATTAACATGTAATTAGGAGCCTAATTTTTAGTTAGGCATTTAAAAAAAAACCCTGAAGCAAAGAGTTTTAAATTATTAATGAGCCATTTTTTAAAAGGCAAACTGAAATAAGTGTACCCTCTTCTCCACATACTTAATGAATATAATGGTTTAACGCATTATTCATCCATTACTAAGGAAAAGTTTGCAGAGTAGGGCAATATTTTAACTAGAGCTACTAAGTTTCCTTCATAGCAGTGATTGTCTATAGCTATGGAAACTGCCTTCACTAAGCATCAGGCTTTAACTGCAGAGAATAGTGTATTTTTCATATGCAGGAAGATTTCAATTACACTAGGATAGGAGTTTTTTGACTGTAGATGATGCCAGAGATGTTTCTCATTAGAAGGACCTTGTTATTAATTATTTACCTGTAATGGCATTTAATAATAATTAAAAAAAAGATGGTTAGAGATACAGGTCTATCATAAAAGACATTCACTCATACAATCCTGAGACTGTTCTTTGATATCTGATAATGAGTTTGACAGCAAACTCCTTTTTACATTCTAGTGACAGGATGGAAATACATCACTGAGGGAAGACCTACAAAGTGAAGCCTGCTCAGCAGGACTGAGCCCATTAAAGACAGTGATCCGTGAAGTACAAAATATTTCAGCCTGAATACAATACAGGATTATAAGCTGCCATATCTCATATGGTCAGAAGATTCTCTATTCGTTTAAGGAACGTGACACCTCTTCCTCTCTATCTATGTGAGTCTTCTTGCAAAAGCACAACAGCTGGGGTGAGGCTAAGGAAACCTCACTTCTTCAAGAGGCCACCGCCTGCAGATACCCTGCAGATAGCAGTTTTCATTAAAAGGGGTTTCAGCACATTTAATAAAACATAAAATAGCCCCATTTTGAAACTTATTTTCTGTATGCTTCCAAACTGAAACTTGGGCATGACTGAATTCACACAGAGTTTCTTCAACACACTGATACCATATTCAGAGATATCTAGAAGATAAAAATGAAAGTCTGTTTTACCAGCATGTCTTCATAAAGTTTTCTTTAAGCAATAGAGACCAACATCTATGGTACAGAATTTCTGATTGTACAAAAGTCTTATCATTCTATTAAAAAGTGAGATGTCAGCAGCAAGCAAAGGAAATCTTGGAATCCTGGCTGTGAATGAACTGATGCACAGATGGGGTATAGGCAGGTTTACACTGCTGATTACACATCAGAGTGGTGTTAAACCTGGTGTGAATAAAGCACATCCAGTGTGATTGGACACAACTAGCCTGCTTTCTTTTGCAGCACTGGCACAACTTCTAGTAGCACCTCACAGCATCTCTTGACTCCTTGAATGAGTTCTGCAAGGTGATTATTTCACATATGCTTCTCTATGAGGCTCCTGACACTGCATCCCCGAGCGTTTCTTCTATTACAGCAGGAAGAAAATGTAAAAACTCATTGACTCACATCCATAGTGATGACTGTAGCTTACTGAAGAATAGCTGTTAGCATAAATGTTTCTATTAAGATAAGAGACTCCTCTGTAAAGCAGCTACTCCAAGTTCAGAGTAGGGCTGTTCTACAGAAGTAGGATCACGAACGTTTTTATCACAAGTGGCGTACAGGACCAGGTGAGCAAAAATCATTTTAGTTTTCTTTCCATCTGTGATGCAGCATGTACGCTCACAGCTATTAGAGGATTTTCTTATAAAAGTATGCTTCCTCAAGTGTTCCCTTCACTTACATTAGCCAAAGAGTCTTACAGCTGTTTGCACTGTTTGCATTCTCAGAAGAAACAAACCAAACTAACCCTTTTCCACTCTTTGAAACATTAGGACATAATTTATAAGGTAGCATGTTAAGTTGAAAAAATTGAGGAAACCAGACATTATCGATATAAATTGATATATACATATATATCAATATTAATCAATACATAACTAATATAAATATTACCCAAAATCAATATAAGAAGTGCTTTCAAAAAGTTTATTAGCCAGGACATATACTTCTTTATGGAAGCTGATTTTGAAACCATTTCTGGAATACACACCACAAGGTTCCACAGCAGTCTGTCCTAAGAACAGGACTATCTGATGTTTTCCTTAATAACTTAGCTGGTGAAAAAGTAAGATGATTAATTGTGCAGGTACATCAAGCTGGGAGTGATTGCCAATATGCTGGAGGATAGAAACAGAATTCAAAATGATCTTGAATAAAAAAGTGAAAGGTCTGTAAGAAAGGAAGATGTAATTCAACTAGAAAAGCACAGGTTAGCATGCTGAGGCAAAGAAAAATCAGCTAGAAAGGTGCAGAGGGCACTGATTAAGTTTGAGTAAAAGGATCTCAAGTTCCAGATGGCTCAGAACTCATAACACCCTCTCCTATGATGCTTAAAACTGACAAACAAATTAAATCTCAAAGCAAGCCATGCCGAGTAGATTCACAGTCACCCCTACCTGCCCAATTACACTTTAAAGCATTTGGTTGTCAACATGATCAAGCATGCAAAATCCCTTAAGTCACAGCCTTTGGTTTTGAAATATTTGGAGATGAAAATACAGTTGTCCTTGGCTTCTTCATGCATACAGTGCAAAGTCTGCCTCTTTCAAAAACCTTTTCCTAATGATCAAAGCTTCAAAGGGCAATTCATCTTTAATCCCTGTATGCAGCATGAGAAAATTCTAAGCCATATAGCAGAAATGAGAAAACGATAGCAAGAATAAACAAATTCTTAAATTCCCTGTTCCAGCTCTGGGCCTACTTAGTTGGCCAGGCATGTGATAAAGAAGAGGTGCTATTTAAGGACAGTGGTTTACCATCTGTTTTTTCTTTCGTTTCTTTTTTTTTCTTTTTTCTTTTTTCTTTTTTTTTACTTACTATTGCATTCACAATAAATTAAGCATGGTAGCCTTTTTCGCTTCTTCACTTTCATTGAAGAAATGTACTGTAAAAGCATGGTAGCCTTGATCAGTTGATCAAAAGCTCATGGGGAGGTTCATATTGGATATCAGGAAAAGTTTCTTCATCAAGAGGGCGGTCAGGCTCTGGAACAGGCTTCCTAGGGAAGTGGTCACTGCAACACCTGAGTGATTTTTGGGTGATCCTGTGTGGAGCCAGGAGTTGGATTTGATGATCCTTATGGGTCCCTTCCAATTTGGCATTTTCTGTAATTCTATGATTCTATAAGAAAAGCAACCTGACTTTCATACTGATTTATTCATTCTTTTGACATTTCCAGCAATGAACTAGGATTCCTAGTAAACAGGAATTAAATGTGGAGTTTTGATCTGTCCATCTCACTGTATAGGTGTTTGAGATCAGATGAATTTCATCACTCTTTGCTGCTCCCATACCTCAGCACCGTATAAAATAGTAAGGACTAACTTAAACTCTCTCATTGCTTCCCCCAGAAAAGTACCTCATTCAATAAGCATGTATAAAATCCTGTTCTTTAAAGATAAGCAGGTAAAGTATTAAGTGTTAATAAGTAGACCTTTAAATTCTTGCTTTGCTCCTGTTCAAAGCTACCATGGATTTACAAGAGGACTTGCACCACAGATATGCCATACATAATGGGGCCCATGCAATGAAGAATGCCTGGGATCACATCCAATTCTGGTTTCAACCCCATCTTCCTCACTTATTACTGTAGTGGTATTCTGCTCTCTTTAATTTCAATTTACACTACTTTAAAATAGCATCAGTAATACTGTATTTTTTGCTTGTTTTTCCCACTAAGAAAATGCCAGGAAATAAAGTCACTAATCGGTCAGAAGTCTGGATTTCAAAATCAGACTTGTTGAGTCCTCAGAAAGAAATATTTTTCCTGTAATCAGTCCCAAGCTATTCCTAGGAACATTAATATAAAGGCTCACTGGGATTTATATGTAAATGCAATGCAATGTTTAATAATTTAGTTAGAGAACGCTGTCATCTCTAAATGTTTCCTGAAGTCCTTGATTATTAACGTCTATGTTGTTGCAATTAACGACAAGCATTCTTGAGGGTTTTGTTGAGATAAACATAACCTGTTTAAGCAAATTAGTCTCCAAAAACATAGATTTCAATGTTGATTTTGTTTTTGTGCTGTTTGTTTGTCGTTTGTCCTACAGACGTATGCCTTGGCACCGGTCAATGCACTCCTCGTTTTCTGCCCACTCTGGTGATCCAGGGTGTCTGCTCTCAGTTTTTTGGCACAAACACGTGTATAACATCACAAATTCACTGGAAATCACAGAACTGTGTTACCAGCTTTGAAAGGTTAGATAGAGAAGCCAGAGTTATCTCTTTTACTAGCAGTTGAAAGAATTCCATTGTTTTGGAATGTTGCTCTGGACTTGCACTGCTTAGCTCAGAAAAAAACTGACTCCATGCAATGGCTGCATTTCCCTGAATGAAGAACATGCCTGGCTAAATAAATTCAGGAAGTTCATATAATTAAAAAGTGAGTACATGTTTAAGTCTCTTCAAGACTGCATTAACTATACATGTTAATCCAGGCTCATATTCCTGGCTATCTAGAAAAGTATAACCTACATATGTATATCTATAGGAAAAAAAGAGAGAAAAGGTGAGGCTTATTGCCGTAGTTAAAAAAGTTCATCATTCTTCAAATTATGACTCAAGGTATAAGCTGAATTTCATCACAGGCTTTAGTCTGGTCAAATAGTAAAATGTACAACATAAAACAACTGTTTGACTCGTACTGATTTTATTATTACAGAGGCGAGGAGGAAGTTGATTTCTCCAGAAATCTACTGTTTAATGACATCATCAGCATAGATCGCTTTTTAAGTAAAGGTCCCATCCCTTCCTCTGTTTCAAGTCCCTAGCACAATTTTAACAAAGGAAATTTGGATCCATAAGAGCATCTACAGTATCACTGAAATATTCAGAGACCCAATGACTGGCCATGCAAGGCAGCTTTGGGACCAGCTGGACCTTCAGCTCTTAAATTGAAGTGATTTGTCTCCTGAAAGAAAAATTTCAGCAGCTTTTACTAGCCAAGAAATTGGTATCTAAATAAATTCATAGCAATGCAATTTAGTTACCCGAGTAGGGGGCTGAGTTCGGTCATTAATAGGCTTACATGTTTTTTAAACATAATGCTAAAGAGTTAACAGGTGTTTTCCATTTTATTAAAAATAATAATAATAAGAATAAAATGCATCTTTATAGAAACAACAGAAAATAAACCATCTTTTCTGAGCTCTCCTCCAGTTTGTCAGCTCGTGGACTTTCACATCCAACCTGCTGTCGATCACCAAGGCAATGTTCAGAAGACAACCAGGGAGTTGCTAACTAAAATGAAACTACAGAGGGATAGATAAGCTCTGGCAGCATGCTTGTCACAGTTTATAACCTTAATTTACTCAGATGTTCCCCCATTATTAGGGCACCAACACATGCATGCATCTTGGTAGTTTCATTACACACTTTGATGTCTTCAGCTCACAATTTTGAAGTCTACTCAGTGGCCCTCTGCAGTTTGTCCTGAAATCCATATAAGAATTCTTGGCAGCTTCAGGTGAGACAGGAATAAGGCACAAGCCTCTGACATTATCATCACAGCAGCTGTCCACAGCTGCAGGAAGAAAATTTGGTTTTGCTGCACTGTTGGCCTATCGTTTCTCCATCTGTGTTGCTGCCACCCTGCATGCTTAGCATGAATAAGTTATTATAAGCAACTTCCACACCAACTTCAATAATGGAGTGTGAGATTTGTCACCCAAACTTGAGCTGCCTCAGTAATGACTACATTCTCCAGTAGAAATAATTGGATATTGTTGATCAGAGAATAACAAATTAGTATCATATTTACACATGAAATTCCTTCAAAGAGTAAGTATTCCTTTAAGATTTTATCCCTCACAGCTCAAACCAGCCACTTAACTGCTACATTTAGTGAATCTCCCAGGAAGGCTCTAAAAGCTAATGCTTTTTTGAGTATTTAAATGCATGCATTGCAACTCGACGTTGGGTTATAAGAACTCAGTATTTCAAAACTGTAAGGGACTCAGCTTTGTTGGAAACCTATTTGGAACTGCATACACCAGTTAGTAACACTGTACTCCAGCAACCATGTCATTTTAACTCCCTCAGTCATTACACTCACTCAGCAGTATGCACCACTTAGCTGGCTACTGCAGGGTTCAGTGCTTGGATCCAAGCAACTGCGACACAGCTTAATAATGCAGCATGTCCTGCTGCTTAGGCACTCAGCATGATGCCAAATACAAACAAACACATAGAGGAGAAATAGGCACAGCAGTTTAGACGAAACAAAGAAATAAGTCTCGTTTTGATGTTTGGTTACAGATAGTAACAGAAACTTTGAGGCTCAAGTACATTTTGTTCATCATTTCTGTGCCAGCACCCATGGCTCACTTCCACGTACCTATGTACCTGCTGCTGCAAGTGAGTGAAGGAAATGAAACCTTTCAGTGAGAGTCTGCACATACAGAATTATGTCCAGGTTGCCATGATTCCTTTCTTTCTTCCCATCAGTTCTGCAGTATTTTTGTTACTGCAGAAGCTGCAGGATCGACCTTAATATTTCAATAGAGCATGACTAAATCATTCACCACAGCTCTTTAAATTAAGAACAGCCTAAAGACAGGAACGTAGCTGCATAAAACTTTAGCCATCAGAAGAGTTAACAATGCAGTCACTATTTTTCTGTAACAGAGGAAGCACATTCACATAAAATGAGAGTCTATCTTTTGCTGACGCACAGTACAAACAACATTATGCTTATGCATTAGTCACATTTGTAAGATTCCTGATGTTATTAGGAGAGTTTGTGGCTTGCCAGTAATAGATATTTCCTAAAGGTCTCTCGTTCTGAGTCCTACACGCATGCAGAACACACACTCAGAACTGAGCAATTCATCCAGGGGTGTTTCTCATTAATTGCATCTCATGAGAAAGTAGTGGAATGGAATGTGAGGGCTACAGCTGTGAGGAACATCCTGATACTCATGATACATTCATAGGCTATATTCATAACCTAGTGATGGGAAATAACCCTTTTTTTTTAAAGGAAAGAGAGAGAACACAAGGCACTCACATGTACTATGTATACATATATTTCTAGAAACGTTTAAAAATGAAAAATGAACAAAAAATATGTAGGAAATGAATAATATGGCTAAAATGATGTAATGCAAAGTATGAATGAGCCCTAATATTCTCTCAGTTTTGAAACCAAACTGTGCTTGTTGGTGATTTGCAAAGCAAGTCATATAGACTCCAGTTAGACCAAAGTATTTATTTTCAGTTTTCACATCACAAAATTAAATAAAATGACTGTCAGATAATTTCTCCAGCAGCACACTTTCATTATACAGCCACAAGTTTCCCAGCCAGCTATAAATTTAATAAAAAATATATAATTTCAAAATAATTCTAAAATATTGTAGGTAAATAAAACAGATTCCATACAAACCTAACTATTTTGTCATTTTAAAGTGTCATTTTACTCTCAAAGCAACAGTAGTGCTGTATTAAATTTTCAAATGCAATTAATATTGCAAAAAATACACAGTCAATTTTGCAACACGTCTAAAATAAAACCTATTGGTCTTGTACAGTGACTTAACGGGCTGTTTATGAATCTCTTCAGTATGAATTTAATCATAAAATCATGTTCTTTACAAGATCTGAAACGATTCAAGCTCACTCTATTTAACATAAGACATGGTTGAAATCTCAGTCATACAAAGCACTTTACCATGTACGGTGGTTGATGGAGTGGATGGAGTGATTGGATTCTAGAAAAAGAAGATTTTTCTAAATAAGTTAGTGTGAGAACATCATAGGACTAGGATTTTTGGGTTTTTCTCTCACTGTTTCTGGCCACTGGCCAATCATCTCATTGCTTCAGACTTCCATATCTCCTCCCCATCCTCATCTGTGCTTCTTGACCTTAAGCTACACAGATGAGGGAAACAATGACTCATATTTGGTACACAGCTTTGGGACTTTCAGTAGCTCCTGCAAGACTTGGTACTCCTGAGCCTTTCATTTGGCTTTAGTCCAGAGAAACCTTGCTTGTTCACATGCCACCTGCACTATGATATAATTCTCCATAGGCCAGTATACCAGTTGGGATGTCTGCTGAAGCTGTCTAGAGTTTCTCTGTTGCCTAAAGGGACTGTATCGCCCACTTTCTCTTGCAACTCCCCAGGTATCATAACTCTCCATGTATCATTTACAGCACTGTGGAATTTGTCCCTAACTTAAATGTGAATCTGAGTTATTCATATCCATGATTCTTTCCTCCCTTTTGACAGTTTTCTTGCAAAACAAGGGGCACCAGCATTAAATCAGAGCCTCAAAATAATGCATTAATCCTAAGTATGCAGTGCTGAAGTTCTCATTCACTCCCATCCTCCTGACATATCCACAGCATTCCTCCATAAATCAACAAACTTACGTTACTGTTCTTGTATCTGTTTGAGTGAAATCTTGTATCTGTGATGAGTGAAATCACAACTCATTTAGTAGCAGTTTGTTGGGACTATAAAGATTAAATCATTAATCAGGATAAAAGCAGATGACCGATAGCAAGCATTTGAACCATGATCTAATAGCTCAGTCCACGATGAATAGCTCAGTCAGGAAGTGTTGGATGAACACTTATAAACTGCTAATGTATTTCTGAGCTTATACCAAAAATGGATCCAATCTTTGTTTTTAAATCAAAAGCTCGTGAATATTGCTCTTTCCACTTTGAAAAAGAGTATGTTTGGGGGTACAAATTTCAGTAAAAACTGTGTATAGGTCTTCAGAGATGCAGTATATATAGACAGAAACAATTAAATAACACAGTATAAGAATAAGAACAGCAGAATGATCCGCTTTATGTACAACTCCTTTTGATCTCAGATGGAACAAATTCATTTCATTATGCAACTGAAAGCTTACTTTCTCAAAGTATTCGGTTTATAGCCTGAATTCCAAAGCTTCTAACAGGTTTGTAAAGTGTTGCAACCATAGCTACAGGTTCTGTCCATGCATTAAGGTCCTTTTTTCTTTTTGCAAGTTAATTTGTATGCAGCTAGTAGGAAAAAGTACAGTCTGCTCTTGAAGTGGCATCCAGACAAAAGCAGAGGTCAGAAAATATTGGTAAATATGAAGGCGGTGCAGAAAGCATCACTGTGAGAGGTATGAAGTGACAGAAAAAACAGCCATATACAACATTCATCACGACAGTACCCTAAAAAGGGTAAAGAAAGGAATTCATCTTCGTAATAACATGAAGCAAGAAGAATTTAAAATAAACATCCATAAACTAAACCATGATTACAGAATCTAGACCTTGGAAAATAACCTGTTTGAGAAATAAAGTACATCAGAGCATGACTTCTGCTAAAATTCAGAGTCAAGATTTACAAATCAGTCATATAAATCAGGCTATTTTTTATTAATAAAATAGATATTTACATCCAAAGTGTAAAGTACAGAGTTTCAAACCTTCTGTATGACAGTAATGCTACTTATAAATCAGGTACATGAACTATCCATTATTTCCTACACATATAAATCAGTCATATTTGCAAAGCAGTTGCATGACTGGGAAATGATTTTCTTGATTAATAAATCAAGTACCACAAGATACATAAATTACTGATATGAATCATAAATCTTTTGACTACTAGGTACATTTCATAAATCAAACTCAGTATATACTAAGTGCTTCTAAATGCTCAATTATGAACAATTTAGCAAACCTACCAACACAAAATCCCCTAACACACAAAACGGTTAAATCGCATAGACAAGATTCATTTGTGCTTTTATAACAAAAACTTCACTGCAGCCCATTTTATTTGCTACTATATAATATATTAGGAGTCTGTGAGCTGAAAACTGGAAAACAGTGTGACACTTTGAGGACTGGTAAACTGAGGAAGGGAGATTTTATTAAAAGTTGTTGTTTTTTTTTTTTCCTGCTTCTTTATACTTCACATAAATTAACAGGAAAAGAAGCCAGAAATCTCTGCTACCTCATTTGAAAACTTGGGGATTTATTTTACTTTTTCCTTTATCAGAACTGTTGCATTAGATGTATGTATGGCTGTTTTTTCATTGCCATTATTGATCCGCTATGCCACTTGACGAAGTCATTTGATGACTACTGCATTATGAAACACGTTTGTTTCAGTAATAAATTTTAAAAAAGTGTGAATCAGATCTTTAAGTGCAGAATGTGTTATGACTAACCTGTGCGTATATGATGTTCTCTCAACAGAAAGGTGAGAAACATTTTTTTAAATTGAGAACTGCCCCTGTTACACTGCAACTATTTAGCAGAATGCAGCCTCTGCTGGTCCAAAGTAATTCCTAAATAGTTCTTAAATACATTTGTATTGGAAGATGTACAAACACCAACAATAAGACAATAAGAAAATCAAGTTAACTGTATTTAGTACGTTGCAGAAATTAGTAAAAGTGTGTTTAAATTTGTGAACTTAAAGTTTTGAGATTACCTTTGCAATTCACACAGTTCAGAAGAGAATTCCAGGATACAGATTTCTAGAAATTTTGTGTTCTGAAAAGTGAAATAAAATTACTCATAAAGAAGAAACAAGGAGAAATAGGTATTTAATTCAGGAAAGAAACATTTCAGTTTGAGGTAAACTGTATGCTTCAATTGATTTGAAATTATATTCTTCTCACCTAATTTGGCTGCTAAAATGGATAATTTACAACTCCTATAGGCTTATTATTGTAATGATACCCTCAAGATAAAAGGCACAGAAGGTGCAGTGACTGACTAGAGCTGCTGGGTGAAAGAGCTCAGATTTTGCATCTTCATCAGCTGCTGCTGCAAGAATGAATGAAAGTATTGGAGAGCAATAGAAGGAGTTGCTCCTAAAGGTGTGATCTGCATAGAAGAACATGAAGCAACTTCTGCTGCCTGTGTTATGCCTACATCTGTAGGCATCAGAATTCAAGCACAAAAGCTAGTGCTAAATTCATAAATAGTGGGATAGGTAACAAAACAATACTTAGGAAGCAGGTATCTGGGAAGCAAAGGTTAACAAAAGAACAGCTAGATGTCAAGAACAGCTGGGGTATTTGCTTTTACCCAGCTTCTCAGCTTCAAGGAAAACCCTGTGCACACCGTGAGACAGAAGAGCTATTTCACAGCATCAAAACTAACAGCAGATTGAAGCAGGTAACAGTTGGCAGTAACAATAGTTAGTAATTTACTAATGCATTTCTCCGAAGTGCTCAAGAGTAACAGCTGAGGTTCTGCAGTTTTAGCTGCTGTTAAATGGTCAAGAAGTATTTGCCATGCTAATAACCAGGATTAGGACTAGCACAAGCTTTTGTCCATATCATAGCCAAAACTGCATTTTACTGCTCAAAGGTAAGAAATGCCGAGTTTGCTTGAGCTGCCTTTCAGGGAAGGGGTGCCTGCCTTGAAGAACAGTTGTGTTGCAACTGCAAAGCTGAATCATCTCACCTCCGGGGGTTACGGATAGGCCTTGTAACATGTTCTCTTTCTTGAAGACAAAGCTTTTCTCTTCTGTTACTCTTGCTTAAGGCTATGATTTTACTGCAGCTATCAATCGGCTGTTGTAAATATATTCTATTTTGTCTAGATATAAAAGCACAGAACCACTCAAATCAAGCTGCCTCTAGCCTTCGTTTTCATCTGCTTCCCTTACCAACCTTTGGGCTCTGCTACAGCCATTGCACAGACAGAACAGAATGAAATTGCTGTTGTCTGCTTGGAAGATTTTTTTCCCCTCAGTCTCTTGAATCATTCCCTCCTTTTGAAAACAATTTTTCTATTATCTGTTTTTCTTGAGGAAAATAAGGTATTAGCAAGTGAATTTATTCAAATTCAGAACTGAGAAATTAAGTGTTTTGATAGAATCGACATCTGAAAATTACAACAGCCACTGCAGGAAGTGCAGCAGAATTAAAACACGGCAGTGCAAGAGGTGACTGTCACAAGCTGAAATACAAAAGCATAAGAGTGTATAAGCATCATCTGGATAAGCATAAGAGTGCTTTGTTTGATTTTGTTTAACTGTGAGGGTGATCAGACACTGGAGTGGGTTGCCCAAAGAGGCTGCAGTCTCCATCTGCACAGAAATGCACAACCTATCTGGGGAGAGTCTCAGGCAACTTGGTTTGGCTGACCATGCCTGAACAGGCAGCTGATGACTTGGAAAGAAAATCACCCCTGACAATTTGAGGGAAATCCTTCAATAGCATGTGAATGGTTTTCAGGCTGACTCAATGTTATTCTAAGTAAATTTTACCTATTATCTCTTTACTCATGGTCCAACACCAGTAATAGTCCCTTAATTTTGCATGATTTCATCCATATTTATATGTACTTAAGAACATCTTAAATGATGAAGAGTTTTTGGAGGAAAACAAGGAGCATACAAGCATAGGCTTCTGTGGTTGAGATTCAGCTTGAATAATTGAGTATAATGAACTTGGCATTGTATAAAAAACTTTGTCTAGTAGGGGCATATTCTTGGGAAAGATGTTAAAAGAGTCTTATGCTTTCCACTGGCTCTCTAGACAGATGTTTAAGAGCATATGGTGATTTTGGAAGACAATACTCTTGAGTCAGTACAGCATGTTTTATAATTCTTCAAATTATTCTAGACAGGATGTGAGCTCTTGCCAAATACATAATTGCAGCTATATGTGCTAACTTACGCAGGTGTTGGAGTTCTAATTCATTATTGCAAGGCATTCTGTAGCAACCTAAGTAAAAAATGCTATATATATATATATATATATATATGTATATATATGAAATAAATATTCCCTAGATAAGTGCATCACAGAAACATTGCCTTTGAGAAACTAGTCTTTCCACTCACCACAACCCAAAAGATACAGTTCTATCACTTTTCTAAGCCAGTCTAGATGTATCCAGGCACACATTCAATTTTTTGAACCCTATGGAGTTTTTGTTTGTGCAATGCTGATAAGGGGGAAAAATTCTGAAACTGGAGGAATAAGGATAAATAAAGACTTTCTGTACAGACGTTTGAATCATAAGGACAAAAGTATTGGATACAGTCTATGACCCTCCCAGGTTTCTCTTGTGAAGCAGGTCAGAGTTGCTGCATCTTCAACATAGTGATCTAAACACAAGGCAGTTTCTACTCAATATTCCTCAATGTACAACAAACGGGATCCTATCCCTCATCACCTGTTACAGTGTTCAAAAATTCAACCTGCCAGAAAGAGACCTTGACCTAAAGTTCACAGCTCGAAGGATTTCAGCTGTGAATACCTGAGTCTATTGGCATGGTGTTTCTTGCAAATGTCATTTGAAAATGGTCCATGGAAATTCTGTAATGCAAACTTTATGCTGCCACACAGAGAATCTCAGCCCCTAGCACAGGCTAGAGTTTTATTTAGAGCTGTAAGTATTGAAAGCTCAAGAAGTGCATTCACTTGAAAGGAAATTCTTCTTTTCCGCTAAGAGCCAGCACACAGCTAATGCATTTCTTAAACTTTTCTCCCCTGGAGAGCTAATGAAAGTTAATGGTTCATCAGGAAACTGAATGGTTTGTCTGCACAGAAATGATTTTCACCTTTACATTAGTAGCAATTGAAAAGTCTACAGAAATTGGCAGAGGAAAAGTATGGAAAGAAGTGAGATTTTACCATTGTTAGTCTGAAACTTGATTACCTTAAAATAATGCCTGTCAAAATTAAGGGGAAAAAAAACCCAAAACATTAGAAATGTGAATATTCTGAGACCTTGAAAAGTGTGCTGTGGAAACTATGGAGAGAGACTAAAAGAATCAGAATAGACTATGTGAAAATTTGTACCAGATTTTTACGTTCAATACTCCATTAAAATGGGGAAGTGTCCTCACGTGGCCCATTATTAGGAATGGAATTTCAATCTGTATGTCCAGCTTTAGAGCAAGCAAGAAGTGCATTTCAGGTTGTTCAAGTCCTGGGTTTCTATTCCAGCCCTTCTTTAATCAAATATGTTATACAAAGAGTGCATCTACCCAGTTGTTCACTACAGTGACATCACAAGACAAAATAAAAAAATATATAGTTGAAATTGCATTAAAATTCCCAGAAAATGAAGGTGAGATATTAGCGTATGTCAACATGATCAGAATTTTTCTTACATATGTAAGTTAACTGCTTCTGAAGAACCATCATCATGTATATGATGCCTTAAGATTAGATCCTGACCTCTTAGTATTGGAAAACAACTAATTTCACAAGCAATTCCCATAGAATAGGATGTTAACAGAATAAGAAATAGATTCTAACAAAAGGTTTGTGCAGAAATTCAGCATTATATTCTCTCTGACACAGAAGAAGCAACAAATTAAAAAGTTCATTTCTTCAGTATATTTCATCATCTGTAGCAATTTGCAGCTACAAAGATAGCATTCTAGTTTCAACTACCAAAATATAAAGGATTAATGGAGACAGCAAGGTTTACTAACACTTTGTTCCAAGATCCAGCCATTCTTCACCATTTCTGTGGTAGCTCTGCATCTTCTCAGTGCAATATATTGTTGTATATTGGTCTTCCTTCATGTTTTTTTCCAGATGTAAGACGACCTGTTCTCCACAGCCAGAAGAAAACACTTGAACGACCTGTCCCTACAAACCAATCACTTCAGACATGCTAATATCAGCTTTTCAGGCATCAGACCATCACTGAGAAAAGACAGACTTTCTGAATGGGAAAATATGGAATGAGGTGAACAACCTAAATGCAATGCAGCATTCACGTGGGAGAAGTAAGTTCCATAGAGCTGTTGTGTTGAGCAAGCATACATCTCCACAAACTCTCATCAGGCAGAGACGCTGCCAAGTCTACAGTCCCAGAAGTGGTGTATTATGGGTTTCTCTCAAATCTTTTATTACAAAGCAATTACTTTCTAATCACACTTAGATGCTTTCAGAGTGGAACAGCTATAGGTACCGCATTCACTTTTATATTTCCCCCTGGAAGCCCAATGAGCTGGGGTGTACAACAGTGATTGGGGAAATCAGCTGACAATGGATAATGCAACTGGTGGGATTTAGTGATAGCTGAGCAATAGCATAATTACTAGCAAAGAGGGTAAGAGGTCAGAAATCTAAATCAGATGAATATGCAGAACTGCTCCTGGAATGAACAACAGAGCTGGCTTAGAAGGTTATAGTATCGAGTGATAGGATCCTCACAGCTGCTGATCACAAAGTCTCTACCAATCTGTATGGAAATAAATGCACTGAACAACAATAGGGTCATACAAATGCACTGGCCAGACTTACACTATTATACCACCCATTCCTCAGGGTAAGATGACCTAAAGCTTCAACAAAAGGAAGTATAATCTAAAAAGATTATACTACTTCAAATTTAGTTTTGCCCATGGATGAAGAGGGAAGAGATGTCAACTTGGAACATCTGGCTTGACTACCATTCAAATTGCATAACTCTTCTACATCTTTTTGGATGTAGCATTTTGGATTTGTTCATTCATCCCTAGAAATAGCATGCCTTTCATCTAGAGAAAACAGCGTAATAAAAATCTTGAAATATATATTAAATGTATTAACAACTCTACAGAAAGATTTGCGTGCAGACAAGTATCCAGTTGTTAGCAGGAAATGATGTACAAAAAGGAGTCCATTCTAGACTGCCAACTGGAAAGATCAAAGCAGGCAGAAAAAAAAAGATAGCAGAAAGCTGCAGTTCCCTAAGAGAAATTATTTTACCTCTTCAAACCATACAATCAACTATCATGTCTATTTCAAATGCCCCTGGCAATGACCACTGTCAGCTTTCACATCAGTACTGTGAAAGGCCTAATTATCTTACATGTGCTTAGGATGCAGCCCTAGTAGTCAATTATTCCCATACCCTTTGAAACAACTGCTCCTTCACCCCTTTATCAGATAGCTGAAACAGTTAAAGCTGGATTTTGCTCCAACCCAATCAGCAGGAGATTTGCTACTGAATTCAAGAGGAGAAGAATCGAGGCTTTCTGTGCCTTAGGAGATTTCCAGAGGAACAAATAGCACTGAGATATCCATGCCACCTGTGGCCTCTGGGAACATCATGGATGTTTCCTTAATCTTTTTCTCCTCCAACTAGATTATGCCCAAATCCTCTTTGTCTCCCTCTAACCCACATCCTTTGTTTTCTAAAGCTGTTTTACAGTTCTGTTGCCATTCACCATTTTTACTTCAGTCCTTAAATTCACACATGGAACATGTACCAGTTAGAAGAAATTAAGGTCATTAAGCTGAAGGAGGTTTAAACCAACGAGGTGCTGTTAAGCTCAGGCCGATGCTTCTGAATTTTAAAATCAATGCAGAATGATCAAGCATATTGAATGCTTTACACAAATCTACAGCAGCTGTATAAATTTTTTAAAAGCCCGAATTAATGGCCTGATAAAAGTCATTTGTTAATTTAAGCAGCACTGGAGTTGGAGGATGATTTACCGAACATGCGGGTTTTTAAAGAACGTAAAACATTGTGCAGAATGATTCAGCAATTTCAGTGCAAATCATTCATGGCCAGTAGTGGAAACCCTGCCAAACAATTTGTGCTTCCTTTTATGATTTAGAAGCAGTGAGTGTCTCATGGAATCAATAACAGGACATATATATTTTCAGTTCTTATTCACTAGCTCAAACCACTCTTAGGTCATTAATAAGAGAAATAAATAAAACCTTGAACTATCTTTTGATGAGCTGGAGGGCTTTAAAGTTATTAGTCAATTAATTATCACAATATAGATATCTAAGAGTTCTGGTAACCATTGTAATCTTTCACCTACTGGAATGAAGAAAGAAGATAAGATAAAGGACTTACTGAAGGTCACACATTAACCTGGCAAAGACTGAGAGACTTCTCTAACAGTATCTCCAATGGGCCAAAGCAGTCATTTCTAGATACTAAGCCATTCTCTCCTGAATGCATTAAGCATTTTACCATGAAATCCAAACCAAAGTGTTCAAACACAAGGCCAGGAAGAGATTCTGGACCAATAATCCAAAGTCAGGAAACACTCGAGGTCCCATATTATCAAGAGGTGTAAACTGTCACAGATACCTAGACTTGCAGTTAAGCTGTAGGAGTCATAGTTTCCTGAATCCTGTGCATATCCAATCCTTTTAGTCAAACTAAAAACAAAAAGAAACAATGTCAAGGCTTTAGAAAAGACAAAAGAATTGATACTAGGTTGTATTAAAAGTTGCAGTGAGCACATATGGGAAACAGGAGAGGAAGTTATTTAGGCAAAGTTTACTTAATGTTAAGAGAATTTTGGACTGGATTGCCTGGTGAACAAATATGCTTCTGCCTTATTGCAAAAATAGTGTGGGAACTTTAATAAGCCCAAATGGTCAGAGAAATTCTGGTTAACAATTCATGTGAAGACGGTTTGTAAGCAGTGGGAATTTCTTTAGCAGTCAGAAAAAGTCCAGTCAGCTGATACAACTTCTTGGAAAGGCAGGAACTTCTTATTAAGTGAGATAATGGTGACGTTCCCTCAAAAAATGGCGCTTCTGATGTGTTACAATCATTTATTTAAGAGTTTGTTGAAATTTAATCTGGGCTGCAATGAAGGCCCACTTATTGCTTTGTTGAAAGTGCTCATATTTCAAATGCTCACAACTTCCTGTATTTCAGAGAAAAAATAATTCCCAAACAAAACACCTTCCAACAAACTTGAGATTTTAATGTCCTCAAAAATAAAACCTGTTCAAATTCAAAGATGAGCAGGAACTCTCAAGAGAATCTTCCTGAATCTCTCACAAGGTGAACTCCTCTCAGTACACCAAAAGAGTTTTGAAAGCTAGAGATGAGGTTTTAACAATACGACTGATTCAAAATACGCTCTTATAAAATACATAAAACTGAATATAGAAATGCTATAATCAAATATACCGGCTTGCTGGTAGGAAGGATCCTTTTTTCAGCTGTACTGCCTTTCCAGCAGTTGGTTCATCTATCTGCAAATTCTGCAGAGTTCCCTTGGGCATAGCATGAAAAATATCTTTCTTTCACCTCTGAAGTATGCTTTATACTCCCTTTCTTCCTGCAGCTGTCTCCCTGTTTCTACTCATGAGGCAGATTCAGAGCTGCTTACATGTATGAGAGGCAGGCACCTCTTTTCTCTGCTTTTCTCTCTCTTACCTTAAAGCATCTTTCTTTCTCTAGGAGGCTTTTTGGACTCTAAGGAAGAAAACACTTCCACTCCTTGCAGAACATTCCCCCTGAGCACAGAGGATTAGCTGCAGAAAAGCAAATAGGGCCTCACATCACTTCCTTACCATGTTGCCCAGCAATTTTGTTTGTTTTATTAAAAAAGAAGCATAGGTTAATAACAGATAGCACCTGATAAACAAAAACATGTGCCATCTGCCACAGTGAAAAGCAATGGCTTAGATCCTTTAAGATGTTGCTCCTGGGCATCTTTACTTTGCTGTAGACTTTGGTCAGGCTTCACGTATGGTACACTGTGCATATAAGTCACAGTGAGGCTAGAATAAGATAGCTAACCATAAAACATATCTTTCACACAGCTCTGACTACATAAGCTACTGAGACACTTCTGATCATGGACTTGAGAGCATTTTCTGCCTGCTGGAGAACTGTAGTGGAACTCCTCCATCAATTGGCCTCCAGAGAAGCACTGGAGAGCTGGAAGAGCAGTAAGACTATTCACACAGGAAAGTGGTGAGCTGGCAAAAAAGATACAATAAGCAAAATCTATCAGCTTTGTATAGATTACCAAATATTCCAAATTACCATGTGGAAGCGCGCTGTCATACCCCTCTCAGCAGAAAGGGCACAAGTGTGCAAAGTTGAGTTGGAATCACACAAGCTCAGGCATTATAAGCCTCAGGAAATTCATTGCTATTTTAATGCAAGGAATAAAAGTGGGGCTGTAGCTGTTCATGCTCCCAGGAGCAACCTCTGCAGTGGAAGGAAAGTGGAGATGGTTTCAGTATTCCTGAGCATAAGTAGTGGACAAAGGTGGGAGCTGAGAAGCATGTTACCCATTTATTCAAGAATTACCTTGTACCACTATATATAAAATATGATTCCCATAGCTCCATTAGCACCAAATATTCTGGATACATTCTGAAACATTTCATCTTCAGGAAAGCCAGGAAAGACAACATGGAGAGCAGAACGGAGGCATCTAGATTGTTCCTTACAGTCCTTTGTAACTGAATAAGATGGAAACATTTTTTGTGTGCTCTTAAAAATATGTCCTCTTCTTCCCCCCACTGCAATTTGAAGCAAAACAATCCTAGCATTTACACAGCACAGCCATGTTTTATCCACAGGTTTCTGAGTACGATATGGAAAATTGGATATGCACCATTACCAGACTATTGCCACATTATGTATCAAGCTTAAATATAATAGAAGCCCAGTTGCCAAACCACATCTGGTTTATCCAGTATATTTGGATAACACTGAATTCATATTATCAGCAGTCAAGAGAAGAGGGAATTACAGAGACAGTTTATAAATGGTTGTTTGGGTAACTGGGAACTTACTGTACAGAACTATCATTTCCATACATAAACAATGTTACTAAAAATACAAGTGCACTCTATTACACAGCAATTCTGCAAAACCAGATGTGGAGAAGATAGCTGCATATTACACAGATGCCTCTTGGACCTGTAGATGTGTCTTGCCCTTCCAGCTGATCAGATTTGCCAGAACAACAAATAGGAAGAATCAACCAAATCTTTGCCAAATGAGGCAGTAAATAGCCATTAACAAACAAAAACAAGTTCACATTAACACAGACTTGCTGCTGGGGATGAAGTTATCTAAAGTCAAAATATTTTTGACAGTTAAGGTTATAGAGGAAAGGTGTAGAACTTCTCCCATTATATGAGGATGACCATTCAGATTCTTTCTACAGATATAGGAAGTTTAAAATGAAAATATATAGGAAGGGAATGTAAGGAGAGATCATTTTTTTGAGAGACAGAAGTCATAAAGCTGAAGTTCTGCAGCAGAAGAGTGAACCAATTATGAGAGTCCTAAATTTATCACTGTATACTCTCACTCACTTATCTATTTTAAATTATTGATGTTGTCATTACTATTTCCAGATGTGTTTTAAAAGAAGTGAGCCCTGCTCAAACATAGGTGAGATCCCACAATTAAAGGGAGTCAAGCTTTTCATAGAGAGTGTTTTCACGGACACATACAGAAGATATTTGGCTCCAGTATCACTTCCTCTTTTTTCCCCCACATATATGCAGAAATGTCTTTGTGCACATATGGCCAAGTGCTTAAAACCCAGTAGTATGAGCTAACTGTCCAAGTAATCATTTCCTACCTCCTATAAGCAAAACTATAGACTAAAAAAAAAAGAGTCCTAGGCACTAGACTAGATGCAAAAATCAGCAATATAACCAAGTAGACTTAAATTTACCACATATTAGCTAAGAACTGTTCATGGCATGAACATAAAATACCTGCATTCAAAATCTGATGAAGTGATTAGCATTTTAAATGCAACTTTATTGACCACTGTGCTGCACATTCAGTTTTCAATCTGTCTTACATTTTCTCTTATTTCAAAGACCGTATAAGAAGAGTTTTATCCTGTAGCTACTGGCTAAATGAGAAATCTGATAGTTTCTAATATGGCAGAGATTTTTAATCCCTTTTCTTCAATACAGTTTCAGTGCTGCCAACTCCACATACTCTTGTCCATCCACAGGCAGACATTTGGACTCCACTACTCACAAAATGAGGACTCAATAATTCATAAAAATATGGAAAACTCATCATGAATTTCTTATTTTATGTTCAAATGGTATAATTTGGCATTGTTTTCATTAGAATTCTGTAGAGTTCCGGTTCTTATAGTGGTCATATTTGAGTTTCATAGACCCACCAAAAAAATCACGGAGGTCGAAAAGGTCCTTGAGAGATTTTCTAGTCCAACCTCCTTGGCCAGAATGGGATAAACTAAGGAAAGATTGCTCTAGCAAATCTGACTGGATACAGAATATCTCCACAGATGAATACTCCACGATCTCTCCGGATATTCAAAACTACCCTCACTTCAATATGTCTACATCTCTTGTACTGGGGAATCCAGAACTAGACACCACTTCAGACATGGTCTCTCAGGTAGGTACAGGCAGAGACTCACCTCTCTTGACCTGCTGGAGATGCTCTTCCTAATGCAACTCCCACTGCTGTTGGCCTTCTTTGCTGCAAGGGCACATTGCTGGCTCACCTTCACCTTGGTGTCTACCAGCACCTCCAGATCATTTCCTGCAGAGCTGCTTTTCAGCAAGTTGGCATCCAGAACGTCCTGGTGCATGAGGTAATTCCTCCCAGGGTTTGCACATTCCTTTCTTGAACTGCATAAGGTTCCTCTCTGCCCACTTCTCCACATAGACGGGTTAAAATTCTTTATGAAGACTATGGCTTGAAATTATGAGGCTTGTTTCAGTTGTCTACAAGGAAGTCTCATCTTTACTTCTTCCAATCTGCTGACTGTTTGTCCAAATGAAAACTGCAGGCATTTTCCATTGCTAGGCAAAAAGGAGAGTTAATGACTTGCTTCCCAGTTGCTATTTATTTTCCACTGAAGTACTAAATAAGTTTGTTTTCTTTTTCTCTCCTCTATTTGTGCAATCAGTCACTGTATTCACTATTGAAAAGTTTCAAATGGCTTGGTTCTTCTCTTTAAGACTTTAGCACCTTTTATTTGTGGTTAACAGAACATTCTCTGTGCCTTGCCTAAAGCAGACATTTCTGAGTATTACTTTTCACATTTTAGACATAGCAAAGAAACCTTTCAAGTACACCAAGTAAAATCTATTTTTTCCCATTGATATCTAATGGGAAGCTGATAACATTAAAAAACATAGCTGATGAATCCCCTTTCAATTAATGCCTCATTCCAAACACCTATGTGACTTTTGAATGTAAAAAGGTAACTATGTGTCATGTGTGTAAAATGGTTTTCCCATTTCACCTGCCACTCTCACTTTCATTTTTAAGTAGCAGAAGCTGTTCCTCTGTGGGTGGGGAAAATAACTGAACAAAGAATATTCTGTATTTCTCATAACGAACCTTTAGCTTATGTTATGGGTACAGACATTCATAGACTTTGGAAAATGTATAGTTGTCAGGCTTTATGAGCACCCCAATACACCTGCTGCTTTGAAGTGGTTGATAGATTGGCTGTTAGTGCCTTCTGCCAGATGAATGGCTGTAGGAGTGTGTCACTGTTGTAACTTCTTCGTCAAGCTTTAGTTGTATTTCAATTGCAAAACACGTCGGACAAATTAGATTTCATTCACGGGGGTCTCAGAGGAATGAAACTTTACACAGTTCTGTTGCCTATTTTTTTTTCTAGATGAATGTGAATGAAACCAATTCTCTAACTCATGTTTCATCTAGTCAGGTTCCACCCTTCCTTGCACTTTTTAATATCACAAGTTCTCAGTTGTGTCCCATCACTGAGCATAATTTTTTTTCACAAGTATTAACTAACTGCACAGACACTGCCATGAAAAATCGAACTGGTGCATGAAACGAGCCAGTCAAGCTTATTCTTTCCTAGCAGTGTCAGTTATTGCATCAAAAGTATTAAAGCAAAGAAAATAGTTTTTCATTTTCCGAAGTAATAACTCAAAGAGCAAAGTGAGCAGAATGTTTCCTCTCCAGTACCCTCCCTTCTTCCCCTCCCCCCTCTCCCACCCCCACCTCCTTTATAAATCTGTTGTAGCAATACTGAATATTAAGCCCTTTGGCTGTTATATAGTTTATATATGCTCTGTTGTTACTGCTGAGAGCAAGGAGAGATAATCTAAGAAAACAGTCTGCTTTCTTGGCAAAAACTGTGATTGCTCATAAGATACCAGACAAGCACCTGCAGTTTTATTCTAAAACTTTTCAGAATAAGTTACCTTGTGTTAGTTATTCACTTTTATCCTGTGTCACTTATGTACACACTGACAGCTATAAACAGGATGAATTTTAATGCCCTGATACCTGAAGTTTGGCAATTACATACATTTAAGGTACCTAAGGACTTGGGGAAAAAATCACAGGACATCTGTTTTTGAAAATCCCAGCTTGCAACAGTCAGGATTTTGGCAGAAGTGTCTATGGATAATGCACCAGAGAATTGCCCTGAGGCCACACAAGAGGTATCAGCTGCAAGCTTGCAATTATACTAGAAATCAAGATTACATTCCTCCATAGAAGAGAAAAATGAATTAAAGCTTTACCAAGTTGTAGAGAAATACAGAGCTGTTTTCAGCCACAAAACTGTACGTTTGGATTTAGACCCGTGCATGGGTCTAGTTAATGAATGGCTTCATTTAAGTCAAGAGAAGTGTTGCTCTATTTTCAGTGTGGTGCATTAAATCTAAACTCAAATAGAATGAATTCAGATGGGCTGATTTCAAAATTCACATTTATATGTCAGTGGTAAGTAGTTGCATGATTTTTATGTGCTTTGCTTAGTTAGGAGATCAAAGCATCAGAAACTTGAAGGAGAGGCAAGTGTGGTACGGCAGACGTGTTATACACTCGCTCATATGATACCAGCTTGCAGTTTCAAAATAGCTCGGAGTTCTCAGTAACTGAGCAAATCATGTGCCAAGCACAACTCCTGGGCTCTCTCAGAGGGCAATGCATCTCAAAAATCCCCAAATGGCATGTTTGTCTTTCCTCTTCCCGTCAGGTTCTCTTCTGTTGCATGAATTTCATTTTCTTACCTCCCTCACTCTGTTAGAAGCCTTGTTAACAAATCTGCCAGAGCTCTGGAAGCAAAATGCAGTTGGGTCAGAAGGGTCAGTAACAGTGATAACTCATCATAAAGCTTTGGACATGCCCAGTATTTCTCTCCTCAACAAAGAGTGAGGAAATTGTAAGAGTCTGGTACTGTGGTCCTTACCAATTGTCCATGAGATCATCCCACCCCCTTAGTGTTGCATGAGGGGAATTAAACACTTCCCACCTCCTAGTACCTTTTCCATTCCAGTTATTTCCATTCCAGTCCAAACAGCCGATAGCCAAGTTTAAGTAAAATACAAGTGCAATCCATACTGACAATACAGCCACCATTTTACATAGATCCAAGCATGTGCACTTTCCTCCTGACAGAATATATGTCCGACAAAGAACAAAATACAATTCCACACATAATTGCTTCAATACAAATGAAACTAAATTTGCATACAATTCCCAAGCCTAGCGGGTACATTTCCCTTCAATCCTATTTCATGTACCAAACTCCAGTAAGCAAGTTTAAAAAAAAATTTTAATTATTCTTACCACCTCCACTCAAGGGAGCTCTTTCAACATGGGGAGCTGCAATTCCAGGCACAAGGCAGTCACTGTGTGACAAAGAATCTCCACTCAGTGATGGAAGTGTTGTATTTCATTCTGTTTCCTCTGCACAACCCAGACCATTACAGACACTTCTTGACTACTCTCAAGGAGAGGGACATAAGCTGGCAGTCAGTATGTCTACTGATCACTTTGCACAGCCCCATATATATTATTGAGTCATATGTAATAACAACAAGAGATCCAAGTGGACATGTGGCATCAAAAGCCACAGAGCAAATCTGTAAGAACTGTGTGTGGCTTTGAGGAAGGAAAAAAAAAAAAAAATCACTCTCCTGGTATGTCTATATAAAATGGATGTAATCAAGGATTATATTTTTTTTTCTCTCCTTTCAGCTGCATATTTACATTCTCACTGCCTAGCTTGCTTCAGTTTGTTTCACTGCTCTTCCTTGAAGCTTTCATGTCACCATCTCTCAAGCCTTCTGTTGCTTCAAGCAGAATTACTACAGGGAACCAACAGGAACCAAAACTCAAAGCCCTTTAATGAGCTAGTTGCAGCTGTTACTAAATCCACCATCTTTCTTGCCACTCCTCCCCCTCCCCTTACTCCTCATTTTGCCTCAGTAAAAACAATTTCAAATTCTGTGCAGTATGTTGAGTTAGGAGAACCAAAGACAGTAATAGCCAGTAGCACTACAAAGAAATGAAACTGTCAAGTCAGGGAAGGAAATACAGACATATCAAAATGATTTCTGAATCTTTTTGAAGAGATTCTTTTTCCATCTTCTATTCATGTTGCCTCAGGCATCTCACTGGAGCCTAAAGAGGAAACCAAAAGCTCAACCCACTTTGACTGTCAAAAGCAAACAAACATCATCCTTAGCAGAAAGTTCAGCCCTTTATAAAGAACAAGCAGACTAAAAAAGGCACAAGGAAATTTTCTTTCCCACTACTATCTGCTTCGTGGCCATGTGGAAAACACAAATAATTTATTCATTATTCGAAATCTGCAGCTCAGCATTAAAACCACTAATAAACAGATGGCCATTAGATTTTACTCTCTTGAGAATACTCCTTGACATTTCAAAGGGTCAAGTTTTGCTCTGATACATCAGTGAAAATGTATGATTATTGTCTTGATAGGTATACTAATCTTCACTTGTACCTAAGATTGGAAAAAACTTCCCAGTATTTTTAAAAAAATAACATATATGATGTGCTTCATGAAATAAAAGGTTAGAGGGCTAGTGGTATAGCTGGTAAAAGGACATTAACTTAGAATACATTTAATGTTATAATTTAGTATTTGAGCTAATAGAACCATTATTACAGAATGCATGGTGTCTTTGTTCCACTCTTACCTATATAAACTATTTAATAAATAGCCTCAGGCAAGGTGCTTGTTATCTGATCCAATCTGTGATAAAAACAGTACAGATATTCCCACTGGCTGTACTAGAGATGTCTTAGGATTATTTTTCTTTTGGCCTCAGCCTACTGAGTAATAAATAGTTAAATGAATAGTCAAGCAGCAGAATGAAGGACAGCAAAATGAATTTGCCACTGATCATTTTAACTATAAGCAGTGCTTATCCAGTGGCTGGAAAATGATGAAGTTTAGAGGCTATAGCATAGAGAGTTATTATCTCTAACTTCAGTTGTTTATCACTTGTATTAACACATGTATTCATAAAAGCAGAACAGATCCCTACTGATCCCAGAGATCCTGGTGGATGAGAAACTGGACATGAGCCAGCAGTGTGTGCTTGCAGCCCAGAAAGCCAACTGTGTTCTGGGCTGCATTAAAAAAGGGGTGGCCAGCAGGGAGAGGGAGGTGATTGTCCCCCTCTGCTCGGCTCTTGTGAGGCTCCATCTGCAGTACTGTATCCAGGCCTGGGACCCCCAGTACATGAAAGACGCAGAGCTATTGGAACAAGTCCAGAGGAGGGCCACTAAGATGATCAGAGCACCTCTCCTATGAGGAAAGGTTAAGGGAACTGGGCTTGTTTAGCTTGGAGAAGAAAAAGCTCCAGGGAGACCTCATTGTGGCCTTCCGGTACTTGAAGGGAGCATATCAACAGGAGGGAGTATGACTGTTTACATGAGTGGGTAGTGATAGGACAAGGGGGAATGGTTTTAAACTAAGACAAAGGAGGTTTAGATGAGATATTAGGAGGAAGTTTTCCACACAGAGGGTAGTGAATGGAAGAGGCTGCCCAAGGAGGTTGTGGATGCCCCATCCCTGGAGGCATTCAAGGCCAGGCTGGATGTGGCTCTTGGCAGCTTGGTCTGGTGGTTGGCAACACAGCAGGGAGATTGAAACTAGATGATTATTGTGGTCCTTTTCAACCCAGGCCATTCTATGATCCTGCAGATTTACTGCAGGCAATGGAAGCCCATGGCCACTTCTTACTTTTTCATTTCAAGAAGAAGAAATAGGAAGAAAAAAGGTGGAAGATGGTATTGCTAAATTTTCTCAGGGATATAAATTATTAAAGGAGCATAATCTGTTTTGATCCCTTGTTCTTTAAAAAGGGAAGAGACAGGCAGAAGGAAACAAAACAAAATTCTGAGACATTGCTTCCAAATATTAAGAGATTAATAATGCAAATTTCCAATTCTTAACAACTCTGTTGTGTAGATGATCCAGGAGAAATCAGGTCCTCTAGCTCTGCTCTTGGTTTTCCCAAAACAGTTCAAAATGGTAGAAGCGGGAAAGGGATGTTGACAGATAGAGAGAAAACCACAGTGGCATTCATTTAAACACAAAGTGCTATTTCTGTTGCAATTATTCAGAGGGTATTCCTCAGGCACGTATCAGCGAGCTACATCAATTTCTAAGTTTACATCTGCATCAGATACACCCAAGAAATCAATGACTAAGGGTAGCAGCATCATTGCTCTCATTGCTTTCTTGCTAGACACAAGCCACACCAAGAAGTTTTAATAACATCCTTATGTAAATCTCTGCCCTCACTATAAGCTTTAATATAATTTATTTTCTAATTTTTTTTTACTGTAGATATGTGAATGCCTTGAGCTCTGGCCCCAGACCTTGGAGCCTTCCAGATAGAGACAACTTTGTGCAAAGACGTGCTGCTCGTAAAAAAAAAAAAAAAAAATGCTGTTTTTTGCAGTATACAAGTCAAAAGGCTTTAAGTTACTATAGTTTCAAGAGGATAACTTTAAATAAATTAATTTCCGTTCTTAATACACTGGCTCATCAACTGCCTTTAGAAACAGTTTAATTTTGGACAATATGCATTAAAAAAAGTTTTAAGCAGTTTCCAACTTGAATGACTTAGGTTTAATCCTGACAAACCCATATTCTCCCTAGAGTCTAGGAGTTTGTACCATTGATTTTAAGTGACAGGTTTAGAAGAATACTAAATGATGTCTTCAAATCCTCTTCTGCATTCAGAAAACTACACTGTTCCTATTCAGATGTACATCTGTCCAAAGTTCAAGGTGACTTGATTGCCCCAGTTATTTATCTCTATCTTTCATAAGGCTGACTATGAAAGGAAGCAGTGGAACAGCTCTGTCAGGAACCTAAAGTGGCGAATACATTTTGGCAACTATACTATCATTTCCTAAATTCTTATTCCATGAAGTGTTTCTCTTCAGCACACATGACACTGGAGAAAAATAACAAAAACAACAACAACCAACAAACAAAAACACCTTAAACATGCATCAGTGGAGCCAGCACAGGCAATAACATTGTTAAGAATCCTCCCACACACAACTCTCTGCAACTTTAACTTCCCACAAGAAGACAAGTAGAAATGTCCATCAATCCTTGCAAAAGGAATATCTATTGAGTTTATTCAATTTGTATCAAGTCATAGGTAACAGTGCAGTTTTGAAGTGTATGAGTGAATTTCCTCTGGATACATGTTCATAAAATCCTTAGAAATCAGTGACTGGTAAAAGATAGCTCATTTTCCAGATTTAAAACTAAACCAGGAATGAGGAAACAAAAGAAAATGATTAAAAATGTCCAGATATCCTGGTACTCCTAGTAAAGCCAGCACCAGAGCTGCACAGTTTGTGCCCATTAGTCCAAACAGTTTGTGACTGGCTCTTGAAGCACAAGCTCAGCATTAGAGACAAAACGTTCTGAATATTTTTACATCTTCAGTGGTGGAAAAGTTCCATGTCAGGAAGGAAGTATGCAATGTAATTTGGATATCCATCATTTTCTTGTAAATGGAAAGATGTTGTTATGCTCCATATTCAGGTGCTGGTGTGTTTGGATTTTTTACCCCTTTTCTTTCTTAAAAAAAAAAAAGAAAGAAAAGCTTATTGAGAGAAAATTGTTGATTCACAGTTAAAATCACAAATGTACTCCTAGATTAACAGTATAACACTACAAACTACCACTACTCTCAGTTTCAAAGGCAACAACTGCTAAATCTGAATTTGAACAGTTTACAACAAGATAGGACAGAAAATACTGTCTACACTATCAGAGCAATGGCTTTGATAGAACAGTAGTGGGAATCTGAACTTGCTGGGGATGTTTTCAAGAAGTAGCTGATGTACCTATCATGGTCTTAAACAGCTCGTTTCATTCAGCTTCTTCAGACACTGCTCTGTCAGTGACCAGGTCCCAGGTTCTGCTCGTGCCACTAGCCTGTAATTGTAGGAATACATCATCCCATTATGACTACTGTTTTGAATTACGTGGTATCCTGGGACAAATCCATGTATATACTGGCAGTACAGAATTGTATGCTACAGAGTGTACTACTCGTCTGCAATTCCACTTCAACTTACTATTGCCATTTTTTCCAGACTTAAGAAAAAAATGTTCTAATGGATGCATGCCCTGATATATTTCCTCTGCTTAAGAACTCAGAGCTGCTTCTGCTCTAATCAATCACACCAAAGGGTTATTTTTCATATGCATACAGTACAGCAAAGTACTTGTCATGAAGCTATAATCAGCCAGCCTGGATCTAAAGTCATATACAAATGAAAATAGGTTATAGCTGGCATTCAACATAACAAGCAGATACTTATCATAAGATGTGCATTAGCAAGGGGAAGGATGATTGTTCCCATATTGCATGTAGAGGAACTAAACTCCACATTCAACACATCACGTACGTGACAACAGAAAAAAATACTCCTATGTATTTATCTCTGTACATGTAGTTATCTCTATACACGACTTCAAATTGCTCTAGTGATGCTAGCCCTGAGAAACTATAACAAGCCTCTGCCTGTAGGTTCATGTGTATATATAATGCTGATTTTTTTTTTTTTTTTTTTTTTTTGATTATGAAGCATTTATTTCTATTGATACTACTGGCTCATTTCATTTTTCCAAAAAGAAACAAAGTTATCCCTTTTTAACGGCACCTTTCTATAAAGGTTCACTCCCTACTTTATGCCTGACACAAGATATGACACTTAGGATGCATGTTGTCAAGAGCTATAAATCTTAGCTAAGGCCACACACATTCTGACTTACAGGAGCTTGTTACAAAAGTATATCTCAAAGAAAATGAAATTAAACAATAAATATGAACAAATTCATTCCTACTTGGAATTATTTGCATGTACACAGTAATTCCTAAGAACTAACATAGAAATTAACCACAAGTTTTTTTTTTTTTTCATGAGCACTCTGAAACTGAGTGTTCTACAAAGTGAGGAAATGAAAGAAAGAAATCCTTTAGTGTCTTGAATACACACAATACTCGAAGATAAGCATGCAGGACTCTCTATTACCTGAAATTTAAGCTAGTTCATCTACATCAGCTAATCAATATACACTGTCACAGTCTTGATATAACAAAAACACTTTTTCCTCCTCAAGTCTGTATGTTTATCCATGCAGAAACAAATCTTTTTTCTTTCTTTTTCTTTTTTTTTTTTTTTTTTGAAACCTCACTGGAAAATGGACAGCAGTGATTGGGAAAAAAAAAAAAAAAGAAAGAAAGAAAATAAAACCCACTGCATTTACATTTTGATTTTTTTAATAGCAACTTACAATCACATAGACATAGGTTGGATTTTCCATCATAACTATAATTAGCTAGATAAAAGTTACCTAACATTCCTGAAGCACTGCCACCCACTGCTCAAATTGCAGTTGGTGACATTCTTGATTGTGTTTAAGATATTTAAGTGTTGCATCCCCTGCCCCCAAATCTTTGAAAACAGCTTATGAAGACAATGAAATCAGTTTGATTATAATAACTGTCATGGTTCATGAAGTTCACACTGATAAATACACAGCTATCTGATTCTATCACACTAAAATGGATAAACTCTAGCACATAATCTCTTATACATTACATTAAAGAAAAAAAAAAAAAGGCCAGTGGCATTAACAGTGATGATAGCAACTACTTTTTTTAGTACCATGTATTTTTTGTTAATGCTTTGAAAAGAATTATTGAAAACTAAAACCACTTTAAATTAGAGTTTTCCAAAATGAAAAACAGACGTGAAATGTGATAAAGCAGAATTTAAATCCTAAATTCTTGAAGAAAAAAAGATTTTTAATACGAAAATCTTGAATGACCATCTCTCATCACTTCCCAAGATATTGCCTGAAATAGCCACTTTGCTTTGGTTCCGTGTCCTAAAATTCCTTTACCATCCCTAGGGTAAATATTTTATGGTTGCCAACACCAAAAACAAAAGTGGTGATCTTACTTGGCATAGCTCCAATAAATTTAGTACTTCGTAAGTCTGATCTAGTAGGCATATCCAAGTCTATGCACAATATTTGTCCTGTGATGGGAATGGTAGCTCAATCACAATCAAGTCATTTAACCATTGAGTCTAGTCAACAGATAACAAAGAACATGAGGAAAAATTAGCATCTTGAGAATGTTTTTTTGTTTTATATTTAGCCTGCTCTTTTAACTCCCATCCCCCCCAAAAAAAACCTATGCTGTTCTTTATCTCTTCATTCCACAGAACAGTTTAGTTACACAAGTGGATAAGCACATCTAATATATATAAGAAGGAATTAGTTTAAAAACGCATTCTACTATAATGTAAAATTTTAACTCCCATTTTAAGCACATTTTTCATTAATACATTGTATATATTTCATTAACAGATGTTTAAGAGATTCTTAGTGGTCAAGTCTACCTGTGCACTTCAGCTTTTGTGGTGGGTTTTTCTGAGTGGAGGGTTGAGAAGTGAGTTTGGAATCAAAACAAGTTTTCCCAGGTAACTAGCAGTAAGTAAAGAGGGAATGGCATCAAGTTGTGCTAGATTGGAAGATTGGACATTAGTAAGAATTTCTTCTCAGAAAGAGTGGTCAAACACTGGAACAGCCTATCCAAGGAAGTGGTGGAGTCACTGCCCCTGGAGGTGTTTAAGGAAAGGGTAGGGACATGGTTTAGAGGGTAATATTGGTGGTAGGTGTGCAGTTGGACTAGATGAACTTAGAGTTCTTTTCCAACCTTAATGATTCTATGATTTCACTGAAAACAAACAACATGAAGAAAGTAATCTACACTAAACAACCATAGAACACAGAAAGACTTATCGTCATCTTCTAAATGTCAGTGACTTCTAAGTAGCTCTCTTCTTATATTGGCACCACCAGGGCTTTACTGTGTTCAGAAGAAATCAAGAAGTCATGCTGAATGGAACTAGCTCATGTAGTCTCTAGGTTCATTTCACAGAGGCTTTAGAAAATATGAGCCTTCTGGGGAATATTTAGCCCATTTCAGCACAGTAGGAAAGCAACCCAGTACACAGATAACATAAGCTCCAAATTCCACTGGTGATGCAATTTCCAAACCCTCACATTTCCTATGCAGTAAATATCATTTAGCAGTTGGAGCTGGCCTAGTTAATTAACTACAAAAGGTGCACAAGTAAGATCTTACAGGATTTTCATTTGTCTTAACAGGTAAAGAACATAGCAATCAGAATTACTTTTATTTACCTAAATGTTATTTAAATTTGCTTTTTTGACATCTCTGCTCTGAGACTAGGAATATGCTTGGCATTCATATTCTACAGAGCTAAAGAGATTCTATTTAAAGGAAAGCTGAACAAACAGTGAGGCACAATTATGAAAATATTAGGAAAAGTATTTCACTTTCATTAAGTCTGTAATGTGAAAAAAAAAAATCTGAAAGATCAAATACTCTGTGGAAACAGAATAAAAATCTATTTATATAAATCAATAAGCTTAATCATGGGATAAATTTAACTGAGGTATGAACTAGGAAAACAGAAGTAAGTGGCAAATTATTGCAAAAATGGTGCATTTCTGACCAATTGTGTGAAAATAATGACTCTCATGTCACTGTAGCAACCTGTTTAAGTGCTATGCATGTTCTTCTGAGTGGGGAGTGTATCCTTAACAGTTCTCTGCTGAAGTACCTGAAAAGACAGCCTACAGGCTGACAACATCCTCACCATAATTTCATCCACAAGGGTTGGAACTGTGGGGTGATTTGTACCTTGGTAAGAAAATACTGTTATGCGCCATCAATTAACCTTAACTTGAATTTTCTCACAAAGGAATAATGAACATTCACATGAATTTGACAAGCATTGTCCATTTCCACCTCTTATACTGCTTCTGGTCTATTTCAATTATAAGAGATCACAGGAATGTATAGACAGGACAACGGACTTCAAGAAAATGCTCTAATTCATTCATCTCTGAAGCCCTTCCCCTTTACCTCCTTGCCAGAACTGGTAAGACAATCCTGTTGTTACTCTACTGTACTATCTAAAGCACTGCCTAAAGCAATTTGCCCATTGACTATTTTGTCATGGTACCTTGTTTAGCAAGTGCTTTCCAGAACAGCAACCAAGTGAAAGAAAGGGAGGATAAGACTACACCTGATCATTCCGCTGCCTTCTGCAATGGCCCCAAGTTAAACTCAGTACTCAGACCATAGTATTATATTCTCCAGTGGCTTCTGTCCTTGCGTGGCCTCTAGGCAACTTTTAGTGTCAAAAGCACAAAACTGTGTTGCATGTAACATAAAGGAATGTGACACGATATGGTAGATACTCTTTCCAATTTGGAAAATTGGATATGAGTCTTCATTTTATTGAAATTTCTATAAATTACATCTTAGGAAAATGCAGCATCAACATATCAAAAACACTAAACCAAAAGAGATGATAGCACGAGCTACCTCAACAACTAAAATTCACTGTATTCCATGGAATATCACTTCCTTCTCTAGAAAAAAAGGTCCCACACTTATAGAAATGAGCATTATAATGTATAATTTATTCCATTTCAAAGGCAAAAAGAAAAAAAAAATTCTTCCTGACTGAATGCCAAATTTGTTACTAAAGACATCTGGACCTCAAGCCTTTCTTATTTTAGTGGTTTAATTGTCTATACTATTGTTCCTTCTGTGATAGAAAATTACTGTAAGAAAAACAAATTTTCTGTATTTTTTTTCAGAGAAGAATGGCAAGGAAGTTAGAAGTGGCATGAAGATCTAGAACTGATTCTTATTTATAAAACTTTTGTATAATACTGATCAAAGTGTCTGCACTTTCATTTTCTTAGTGATTTAATGATGAGGTGGAGACTGAGCACAATACTTACTTAAAGTGTAGTTTTTTGGCTTTTGTCTTTAATACAGCTAGTCAAAAAGTGAAACAGTTGAGCAAAGAAGCAAGTAGCTTTGATTTCATCAAGAAAAAGCTTCTTCTTTTTCTCTTCCTTTCTTTCCTTCTTTTCCTTCCTTCCATTCCTTCATCCCTTCCCCTTTCTTCCTCTATTCCTCTCTTTCATTTGTAAGTCTTTTAGGACTTTTAGAGGTCTCATGTTGCCAATGCTGACTGAACAGATGTCTTATTAAAACTGCGCAATACACCAAGTTTAATTATGTTCCTTTCATATATTATTAATAAAACAATTTTATGGAGTAATAATTAGAGTTTGTGACAAAACTAACATTAATCTTGCCTAACAGAGAAACATTTCTTCTTGTCTTTCCGTAATCTGAACTGTAAACACAAGTTAAAAAGGTGAGAAAATCTATCCTTTGGTGTTTTTAGTGAGCTTCTCTACCTTCCACATTTCTAGAAAGGATGTATTTAATTCTTTTCCTTTTGATGACTGATTCAAAAATACATTTTCTCTGTAATGCCACGGTGTACTTTCTACAGAGATATTTTGCTACCTAACAGCTTACCATACTAAAGAACAAGGAAATTTGGTATGTGCAAAATGCCTTATATTGCTTTTTAATGTACCATATGCTAATTGCATTCTATAGAGATTCATATTTCCTTAGTATCCAATCAAAGTGTGTGGTGAACTCTATAATTTGAGGTCTGAATACCTCTTATTTGATTGCTCTTCTTGCTGCATAAACACTCTGAGTTCATGTTCTGTAATCATCACCTGTCTCAGCATTTCTATTTGTTTTTTTATTAGCAGGTGAAATAAATTAAATCTGGAGATGAAGAAGGAACTGCATAGGAAACAAGGACTTCTGAAAGTTAAATTTAGATAGATAGATAGGGATATCAAGTTTTGATCTCCTAGTACTTCCCTTGGAAAGTGAATGTAACAGTGTTTATTCCATATCTTCAGTATGAGAACTTACTGTTCTGGTACACCCAGCATTTTCCATTGTGAACTTTTTACTTCCTCTAAATTTATGAACTCGGATCTTTTCTCATTCCTTTCTGAAATCTTCTTAACTCTTTTTGTTACTGCTTTATGTTAATGATTGCCAGTGCTACCTTCCCTGATCCACATCATGGGCTACCATAATAAGACTTTAACCCAGAGTCAGAAGTCTTACAGTCTTCTGGTGTTTGGAGATTAGAATGAGTACCTCTGTCAAGGTTTGTAGTGGTATTCCTGCACCAGGGTGAAGGAAAATTTGCCAATTGGCAAATTTTATGTGAAATCTTTCAAAACCTTAACTGCATATCCTCTGACTACAGTATTTATTTAGGTTACACATAAACTATAAAAATATGAACTCCAGGATCCGCTATTCAGGTCAAAGATTGGGCTGAAAATTATGGCTTTGGTATGGTTATGTGCTTGCATTGCTGTTTTGTGAAAATCAGGTCACGGGAAGGAGGTTGGCAGAGTTGGCAGACTTTTGTACTCACGGCTTCTAGTTGCAGCCAAAATGCTCATCTAGACCTGGTAGCTGAAAGATGGCTGCAGACTCCATGTTCAGATACAACCACAGGTTATTCTGGCCCAGCTGAATTCTGTGTTCCTCTCGTTAGCTGTTCCTTCCTTTCTCTTCAGAGTCAAGAACTTACATTTTTCATGCTCCCTCACTGATGAACAAATCAAGATAAATTAAACCTCTTTCTTCAAGTCTGTAAGATGTGTGCCTTTGCTATCTGTAAAAATACAGGCCCTAACAGTGGGAGTTTCTTCTGTTTAGAATAATTTCATTTCCGTTTTGAAGCCTTAAAGGGATATAATAACAAAGGCAAAGGCATAAAAACAGTACCTGAGGCATAGGCTACTTTTTAACCTGCAGTAGACTATAGGCATGAAATTGTCATATCTAACAAGCATTATCTGCATATTGTGAAATGTTCCAACATGTTCTCCATATCCAATTGTCCAAAATATTATGCAACAACAACAAAAAACTAAGAGAAGGAATTTATTCTTCACCTAAGTTTTATGATTCTGCAATTCCTTCTGGTATCCATAAGGCACTGTAACAAAGAAAAGGAAAAAAAAAAAAAAAAAGGCACAGCAGAAGACATTCTCCTTACTTAAGTACAGCAGTTGAGCTCACAAAATGCATTAAAAACTGCCCAAAGTGATGTATTTACAAGTTAATTTTACATCTTGCTGTTATTTACTTGTTCAGTCTTATGTTCAGTGCTTAATTTGGGGGGAACAAGTACCACCATGAAAGGCTGGTCGGTTGTATGACAAAAAGAATAATTTGTCTGTATAGAAGCAAGATAAAGAACAATACATTCTCTCCAAAAGAGAAATGGAAACTACTTGTTGCTTCTCAGGTTGATAGTTTTTTCTTCTTAAATGTAAGTTAATTAATCTAAACTCAGGTTGCATCACTGAAAATAAAGTAGTAATATAGATCTGCATTATTTCAGAGCCTCAGTCTGAAATATTAATAGTTTATATTGGCACTGCCTCTAACTACAAGAGAACAAAAGAGTAAAGCATAACTTTCTACCTTGTTTCTGACTTAGAGCAATCAATGTCATCAAAGGAATTTTTCCTTTTGGCTGTAACTCCTGGATGGCACAATGCCAGCACAAGGCAAAAGCCTTGGCTACAGTTTTGTATGCCTTTGTGGGTGTGGGTGAGTTACGCTAACACAGGCAGCAGTAGGTAGATGTTTCCTTGCTGGATTCGCAGTGGGAAGTAGAAGGAGAGATGTAGCATGAAAATTTATCTTATGAAGTTCCTTAATTTTATTTTTTTCATTTATTTTGTTCTTTTGAATGATCAAATCTTTCTTGACAGAAAGGCCTTCACAGATACACAGCACAAACATCCACCCCGAATCCAGGCAGCTACAGAGCAATTATATCTGTCTCTAAAAAAGCTTTCTGAAAACCTGGCAGACACAGGACCAGAAAAGATTTTGTGGTAATGGGAAAATTATATTTAACTTTACTGTGTTATTTTCCTATTGTTTCTTGGAAGCATTAACATCTTTCTTAGTCTAATTTCAGTGGCATTATCTGTGTATGCTTCTTTTTGTGAGTAACACAGGGCTTGAGAAGCCACAGGTCACAGTGCTTTGACTCCTTCACTCCAGTTAAATGAACAGCTAGATAGGTGCTTTCCCAGTCCTGCCACTGGGAACAGCTGTGAACCACTTCAGTAGTTCTAATTCAAAGTGTTCTGTTGCAAATTACACAACAGCTACAGCTGTTGAGAATGTACCTGGAATCACCTTAACCTCAGCAGATTCCGTTATTTTAATAAAGAAGTGGGCTTGTTCCTCATTCTTCCTGCACCAAAATATCAGGATGATTAGTACACCTAAGTCCACACACCTACCTTATTCTTTAAAAATATTTTTATCCCTGCTCATTTTGCCTTCTGTCTAGGCATGCAAAAATTCACTTTGCCTCTAACAAAAATAGTCCTGATGTCACAAAGGAGAAAAGCCATAGCTTATGCTCTTCCTGTAAATTCCCACTTCAGCTCCTTTTATTTCATATGAGTCATCATTGCTTGTTACTTCAGTTACTCTACAGCTCCTGGAACTCATGTAAGAAACTTCACAAAGTTACACTTAGGTCATTTACTGATATCATAGGTACTTCAAAAACCACTTCAAGCCTCAATTCATTGGACCCAATGTGGGTACCAAAATAAAAACAGCTATTGGCAGACTTAGAAAAAATAAAAGCTGTTAAAGTTAAAAAGCAATGTTTTCTTAGGAAATGTCACCAAATATGTAATACTTAGTAGTAACAGACTACAAGTGAAAGGGAAGACAAAATAGTACAAGCAGTTTGTATGGCCTTCATTTGATTTACATGACAATTGATAGTAGCATCCACACTCCGCAATGATTTATAAAAGCTTGCCACTCCTCATCCTTATGACAGAAAAATGGATTACCATGTTATTCAAGGGGAATGCAGTCCCTCTGAAAACATGAGAGTCAGTGGTACAGTACTGTGTACTGAAAGTCTTAAGACCAGGCAGCACAGAACTCAGTTGAGAAGGGAGGAAGGTGAGTCTAATTGGATCCTCATGTAACAGATTTGGCCACAGCAAGAATCCCCCCAGGGTCCATTAAGAAAGGAAACTCAGATCTTAGCTCTAAGCAACTATTTTTAGAGACAGGCTGAGAAGTACTTTGCAGCCTATAGTCCAACTTCAGAGCTAAAACAATGGTTGACTGCTTTGCTGAATCCAGTTCCAAAACCACATAGGACATCCCTACCTTGGGAAAGTGTGATATAGTAAGACTTCTGCTAGGTAAGTTACGCTTCATATTTCCTTCCCCTTTCCACATAATCTAATAGCTAGGGTTTCTGAAAACTCATTCCAGCATGGTGTGGTCCTCACTCAGATTCTTAAATAGGGAAAATCAGGATCACGGTGTCACTGTCTGAAAATTCTGAAAATTATGATTCAATTGATTTTTTAAAATTATTATTATTGTTGCATCTCATTTATCTTGGAGTTTAATACAACAGCAACAAAAAAAGAAGTATTACAAGGGAGAGAATGAAAGAACTTCAGAACTTCCTTAAAATTAAATAAAGCTGCTGAGTTGTTATAAGCAGCTAATCAAAGTCTTTATTCTTTGTATTCTTTATTATTGATGGAGTTGATTGAGATGGAAAACTTTCACTATCAAGGCATTTTTGTTTATTATTGATACCTGTCAAAGTATATTTTTAATACAAAGTAAAACTTGAAAAAAAACACAGAATCAAAGTGGCAGTCTAATAATACATGTATCCACACAGTTTTAGTATAGTAATACTTGCATATATTTATGTTTATATGTGCATTCACATATAGTAATATACCATTTATAAATAACTGAATATGTAACTTAGTTCCTTCACTAATTAAAACTAACACAGCTTAAAAACTAACCACACAGGCAGTTTGCTCCAAATTTTCAGATGAGTAGCAGCCTAATTTCTCAGTGTACACAGACATGCGCAGAAAAAGTATAAAGCTGTTAGACTTGAATGTTCCAGGAGATAGAAATAACAGTCTCTACTAGCAAAAACTTGTTGCTTAACAAGAACAAACTCATGCCCTTATACTTCTCTTTCAAGAAGGTAAAGCTTTTCTAACTGCCTACAAATGGAAAGATGACCAGATTGCCAAGTGACGTACACACTCTCATGGCTGGGAGCTCTGTCTGGAAAAAGCAAAAATCCAGGCCCAGACTAGCAATAGCATTGTTGCTTCCTGTTCCTGTGAATGTTAAGGAGGAAAAAAAACCACACTCATTCACAAAAAATAGAGTAGAAATATGCACTACGTGGGAACAACCCACGTTGCAGGACAATTTTAAACCATTGGAAGTTTCAGAAATGATGCAGTTTTCTATATAACTGGAAGTTTTACTTTAAATGCTTGCAGTAAGTTACAATGAGTCATTAAGAGATGAAGCAGGCACAGGACTACTTACAGACGCTAGTATGGATTGTAACGAAAGGATTCTAGGATAACAGGATTACTGTAAAATCTGAATTCCTCCTGACTTCATCCACTTTTCTCCAGGAGCTCTTGAAACCATAAATACTGGTCAAAAGTGCTCAATTATATACTTGTATAAATTAAATTCAATATTCAAATAGCATCATAAGCATACATAAAACTTTGCTATCTATATAAGACTAGATTCTGACTAAGGTCCCACACTTAAATAAAAGTGGTACAATATGGCCTGAAGTGCGTAAGAACCTGCCAATATCCCTACAGTCCTGAAGAGCTTAGAGCCAAAGCAATGGCACCTTTATGCTAAGAAGTTAAAGTACGCATAGGCAGCTACTCAGTGACTTTATGCTGTCTCTTCACACAAAAGTACTAGATTTCTACAATGCACGCGTTTAGAAGGATTGATCTACAAGGTGTGCTCCAAAAGCAATGCCTCCTGTTTTATTACTTTGGCCCACAATGTCAGAGATGTTGATGGCATGACAGTAGAGATGGAACCTATTGCGTTCTGTTGCCATGTGACAGTTGGCAGCAGAGGGACAGTCTGACAAAATGGCATCTGGCATGAAAGTGCACGTGAAGTAAAGATGTGGAACTGAATTCCTCGATGAAGAAAAAACTGCACCCACTGACATTCATTGATGTTTGCTGAACTCTGATGGAGGCCAAACAGTGGAGCAGAAGGTTACAAGTGCAGCATGCAGGCTTCTGTTCATCGCTGGCAAAAATTCTTTTCTAGTGGTGGTGACTATGTTGAAAAACAGTGTTTTGTACATTTGAATTTGCTCTATCAAACAGTGTTTTTGTGCTCTTTGTATCTGCTGTAGTTCCCATGAAAATAAATAGGAGGCAGTACCTTCAGAGTGACCTACATACTTTTTACTTTGTTAGAATACAGAAAACTAAATTCAAATCCTACCCTTCCCCCTTACTTGGGAAAAATAAGCACCTAACTTGAACATCAAAATTCAGCATGAAATTACCTCCCTACATTGTCACCACCAATCAAATAATAACAAAATAGGCTTTTAGATAAGCACATCAATACTAGAATACAAAGTACTTCTACCCACAGGTCCCTAGCTCCAATCTATACAGGTTTAAAAGGAAGAGCTGCTGTTTGTAAAAGTGGTTGTCACCGTTCAGTTTTAAGTGAGTGGTGTTTGCTATTACAAGTGTTGCTATGGCATTTTGTATAAGCTTAGAAGAGTCTGAGGATTGAATAAATACTGACACCAAGGTCTCCATTTTCCTAAAGTAAGGGGGCTCCAAAGGTCAGAGTGAAGTCTTGTTGGTGAAACAGTATCAAGGAAATGCAACTGCAGCTATCCATCTTCTGCATGAATAAATAGAAGTTGAATTTCAACATCCAAATCAGTTGGCAGTATTAAAAAGTTATGCTCCAATAGAACAGAAAGCAACTCCTTTTTAGCAACTTCATGAGGAGTGCTAAAGACTGAACACAGATCTTGCAAGGCCTTGGTGTTTGTCTTGTCAGCTTCAGAAGGACATGTGTTGATGCTATGAGTTCCTGGCCCCTTTGTGTGAGTATGTAGGAAACGTGAGCTCTCTCCTGCTGTCAATTTTATGTCAGATGCAGAACTAAAACAAACAAGTGGGGCAAGGAGAGGAAGGTTTGCAGTTAATTGTCTTTGCACATAAACAAGTATTTCTATTCCTGCTTAAACTGGAAAGGAAGTCATTTTATACACAGTATGCTTCCTTTCAGCTTTCCTCACACAGAGAGACAAAGAGACTCTTTTATTGAAAAAGGATCAGTTATGTTTTCCAGGTACTGTTATGTTTTGGTGACACCGGAGCAGTCAGAACTCTATGAAAGCAAGGACCCTGGTATTAGAAATGACTGCTGCCGTTTGATTGGGTTTGTCAGTACAGGCTGCAGAGTTTCTTTGCTCACCTCTCAGTCAGACACACAGGGACAGACATGCTTTGGTTATTGGATGACCGGAAGACTTTGGCAACGCTCATTTTACTATAAATCACAAACTCAGATAAATCTTTAACAGGAACTATCAGATCTAGCAACAAGCTACAACTGTGCTCACCACATGTTCCCAATTTTCTTGCTTCCTCTATATGTCAATCCTGCAAACACTCTGTTGATTACCTGCACATGAGTAGCCCAGCCTACATTGATGCATATATCTGAGGTAGTTTACTTATTCATGACTTACTATAAATAACCCAATAGAAAGGACTCAGTGAGGCTCCTTTTGCAAAGGGAACTTGGGGCCCCAAAAGTTTAAGATGTTCTTGAAAACTAACCACAGGAATCTTTAAAAATCTGAGCCGAGATCTTCATGAAGCCACACTGACAGAGACCAGTGAAATTCTTTAGAATATAAATGTACAATGACTACATTCTTTATTACGGGGATGAGTATATACGTGGTTAAAGAAACCATAAGATTTCCATAGTTGTTTCAGGTTTTTGAGATTTTCAGAGCCTGAAAAGTACTACATATGTAACATTTATATACATTTAAAAATACGAGCAACACTTAGCTCATATTTTATAAAGTGTATTGCTCTTGCCACTTTCTGTAATTTGAGATCATAAGCCATTCACCTTCACTAAGACTTAGTTTTACTGTGTTTGGAAACCTAATTGCTTTTAAATATTCACCTGCTAAGCTATACATGCCGACTCTAAAAATTTCTGGCAGGTACAATTTTGGCCTAAATGGTTGGTGGCCAGTTCACTGAGAAAACAATGCAAAAACGCTTTGCAAAATGACATACATAAATGATATAAATCAAAATGCAATCAGTATAAAACATGCTTCAGCATTTGAAGTATGCTTTGAAAACCTGACAGAACAAAATTACCTTCCTCTTCAGCTGCTATTTCCTTTATCACTGAAGAATTCCTCCATTCATTAATATTCTATTGATTATAAGCATCCCAGGATCTGGCCCCCATTTGAAAGTGTGCATTCCTGGCCAGATGGCAGTCAAAAAACTGTGTCTGAGTTACTTCAACTTCTGGTGGTGAATCTTTCAAAAAGAGGAAGAGAGAGTTTATCAATCCCACTCTTGGTGCTGCTAGATGCAGTCTCCATTTTAAGTGAGAATATGAGCTAATGTGTAAGAGCTTGTTAATAATACAAATAGTAAAAGCAAAGACAATAAACAATTACAAATGGCCTGCTAAAGGAACATGATTCCTTAATGTATGTATGAATGCCCAACAAAACGTATTCTTTAATGTAACATACCTCTGTTTACTAAAGTGTGTTTGTTGTTTATGTAATGTAAGCCACAATCCTTCCTGCAAACTGGTTACTAATCTAACCAGTAGTTCCAGTCCTTGGAGAATCAGAATGTTACTCTTTTAATTAAACACAACATATTGTAAATGGGAAGGGGGGGGGGAAGAAAAAAAAAGAAAAGTAACAGAATGTATTGACTATGCTGTATCCTCTTGGTTTTCATTCTGTTTCACACTTTTCATACAGCTTTCCTAGGAGATCCTTCATTCATGGAAATCAAACAAACTAAAACCAAAATAGTTCCAACTCTATGCAGCACCAGGTGCTTAAATAAAATAATACCTCTGAACGTTACCAGCTTCTCAGACAAAAACGTCCTTTCCTCACAGAAGATAATTGGAGGACAGTCAGAACTGTCCAATACAAATGCACCAAAGATTCACACATAAAACTCACACACACAGAAAGACAAAATTAGGTCCCATATACTAGAAGAAGTAAAAATGCACAAACATCAGATAAAGAACTTAAATGAAATACAGATCAAAATTCTGTCCCAAGATGAAAGACAGCAAAAGACATTTATATATAAAAAAACTACTGAGAAATGCATATTTTTGTGCTACAGTACAAATATAACACACTGTAAGCATGTTCCCATTAATGAAAGTAGTCATTTGTTAGCATTCTTGATTAAGAAGACAACTTCTCTTAAAGCTTTCGACAGATATCCTTGTGCACCCACTGATGGAGCTTCATGCCTGTAGATGATGCATTATGCTGCAGAAATGACCTTTACTCTGGGAGTCCTAACAGGTTGTTCTTTTGGTCTTTTTATGATAACAACTTGGTAGCTTTGGCCTATTTTACTTGAGCTCCTTCAGCATGGGTCATTGGTTGCACTCACCTACCCCAACATTTTGTGGACGCTGGTTATGACTGCAAGTAAGCAAGGAAACCAGCAGCTGTTCATGAACATGAGCTTTTTAAGGGTGGGATGAATACCAAATCCAGGCAGACTGCCTTCATTTTAGTCTCACAGCCTAGCAGAACACCCAAAGGATTGTTTGCTAGCAATGCCAACTTTTCAACCACTTTCTGAGAGTTAAATGCTTCCACAGAAAAACAACTGCAAGCTAAAAGTGATTGTAGAGAGATACTCCGGCTGCTTTTAAAGGGAAAACCCACAATTTTATAACAAGGAAATTTTGTATGCAACAAGTTAAAGTGGAATGAAATGGCTACACGGTATAAAAGCACTGGGATTTTAGTTGAGGGGGGAAAAATGACTTTGCTTATCAAATAACGCATGAGATGATTAAAATCAAAAATCAGCCATGGATGTACTCCCAATCTGTAGTTTGAACAACTACATTTACTAAATTTAGTCCTGATATTGAAACGGGATCAGAGTTGTTTCAGACCTCCCAGGAGCAACCTTCTAGACTGTCATTACTAGAATTTGGGTTGGATGGTAAAATTCATGACTTTTTTTTTAAGCTCCCTGTTCTCAATCTGATTCAAGTCAGGTCCATAACATAGGCCTTTTTCAGCTCCAGGTCCATCTCAAATTTGTATTTCTACATATAGTTCAGAATTTGAGCCATGTTAAATTTTAAGGAACTGAAAACCTGTAAATGAACCTCTAATTCTGTCCCACTGCCCCCATAATGTAGAAGACCTGTAAATGAACCACCCATTCTCCTTATTCCAGCACTCCTTGGCTTAAAGCAGGCTGTGCTTAGTAAAAGCACAGCAGGGACAGCTTCTGCAGGAGGTCTGTTAGGAGTCTTAAGTATGCTGAATTTTATTATATTTTGTTTCTTAAGGAAAACTTAAATCTCTAAAAGCTTTCAGCAGATGTATTTTTGAACGTTTAACCCAACAGTCATTGTTCAAAGAAAACGACGTTTGTCACATTTCCTTTTAAGAGTAGAACAATGGTAGGACTGGAATGAAAAAGGGTAAAGAAAATGACTAGCGGTGGATGTTCCTGCTACTGTTGCTTAGGGGCTGTCCCCGTCACATTCGAATAAGCCTTCTAAAACTTGATGATTGTTGTTTTTGTAGCAAAGGAAGTGATCGAATTAACCACAGACCATTTGTTTCTCCTGTTGCTAGCTCATTTCATTTCATACTGATGTCTAAATGTATTGTGGGATTCTTTTGCTTGTTAGAGATTATTCCCTGCATGCCTATGTAGGTATTCTACCACTACAATTATCAGTGCAAAGAAAAGTTTTTCTTCTTAAATGATCTCTTATTTCAGATAGCCAACTTGAAACATCTCAGCAAAACAAGTATTCAGCACTTTGGTCACTTCGGAGGGACCAAAAACTGAAGCATCAAAATTAATGGATTGTGTCTGAAACATTAAGCTAAAACAGCATGCACTTTTAATAGGTCAAAAATCAATAGCAAATTACATTCTGGAAAGTAGAAATGATAAGCAACAACAGAGCTGCAGATGACAGAACCTGTCTGTGAAACAATGGGGAAGGAAAGTAATTTAAATAAACCATAGGGCTATCCTTCAAGAGAAGGAGCTTGTATAAGTCTCCACTGAGTGTGAGAAGCATCAAGACCTTAGGTTTTTTTCAATCCAGTTCCTGTTGATGTACCTAATGTTTAGATTAATTATCAGTTCAGAAAAAAAAAAGAGATGTCTCCTTACAATTCTTTATTATCTACCCAAATTTTTTACTCAAGCACACATTATGCCTCTTTGCCCTCTCTTAAGAATAGATTATTTGGAAGAGGACAGTAAGAGACAGCTTAATTTCACTTCCCCTGCCTGTTCAGATTAAGTGAGACAATGCAGAGGCTGAGAGCAACAGAAAAGGCTGCAGTTGGAATAAGGTAAATTGTTACTGCCAGGCAGCAGGAAGGAAATGGGAAGATTTTTGACTCACAGGTGTGTCTGAGTCAGTGTTTCTTGTGACGACAGCTGGGAGAGGTGATAAAATTATGCATTTCCCCTTTCTTGGGCTATCACTTCAAAACAGCCAGCAGCGAGAAGTCACCGGCTTACAATGTCTCTGCTTCAGCTACAGTAAGAGTTGGAAGCACCAGGACTGTGTTCCAAATCCTTTTCAGATGCAAAGTATGAAAGAACAACTTTCCCTCTTCCAACCACAGAAAAGTCTGATGTTAACATTATTTATGAATAACCACTCATGGTTATAGTTTCAAATGACTTTCTAATTACTGCCTTACTTCCAGTGTTGCTTTTAAATTCTAAATTTTAATCACAAGGGCACGTGCGTTTCTTTCACAGAGATAATTAACATATGCATTGCAGTGTCAGTTCTCTCTGAATGGAACCGCCTATAAATTTGGGAAGCTTTTTGAACTGTGTCATCTCCACTTTTGGTATATGCTACTTAAAGAATAGTCTTATTTTCTGGTTTTGGATGAACGTGGATTTTTAAATACTACTATGAGGGATTCTTGAAGTCTTTTGTAGAAGACAGAATTGCTAGAATTATACTTTCCTGACAGAAGCTAAAGATTAATAAGGTCATCCCAGACAATAAAAGCCAAGTGATTACAACTCTTCTATTCTCCCCACCTCTCTTTCCCTCAGCTCCCATTACAACACAAATGTTCTGTATTTTGATATTCAGAATCTTCTGACAAATTAAGGAGCACTTTCTTGTCACTAATGACCTCCACTTCATTCAAATTTGATCCAAAACTTTTATACATATAAATATTCAAAAGCTTTTACAGCTTCTTCTGAAGAACCAGATAAAGGAGGAAAGGTTTGGGGCCATTCATTGCAAAGGATTTCTACCATCAAAGGGGCACGAGTCCGTATTGAATATCAGGTCATTTGAAATGTACCTTTGATTTCCATGTAGCCAATACACCCTCAGCACTTAGCAACTATAAAGCAGAATAATTTTGACCTTTCCCTTTTCCTCTGAATGCTAATATACCAGATAACCTAATTATTGTCATGCACTCTCAAGGTAGGAAACTGTAGTTACTGCAGTCTCTTCATCTGGGAAAAGAAAACTTATAAAGTGATCCATCTAAAGAATGAATTTACTTCCAATTTTAAGTATCTTTGTTACTGCTCTTTCCCTCAAAATCTCCAGTGCTCACAATTTAAATGAAAACTGATCTATATGCTGCTCTCTCAAGTAAAAGCCTGAAGTGTGGAAGAATGAATATCTTTGAACATTAAAGTTCCCCCCTCCTTCCTACAAGAATATTTGGGGGAAAAAAAAAAAAAAAAAAGTTGTAAGTGAGAATGGAAAAGCCATTGCTTGCACCAGGTCAACAGCATAAACAAACACAGAAATATCAGCTTTCAAAAAAGTGCAAAATTCTACTCTCAAAGTCTCGCTGACGTATGCAAATGATACAAAGTATTGCTCTAACAAGTGAGTACTATTCCCTCTGGGAATAATTCTATTCCAGGTATATCTCTGGATTTCAGAGTAAAGTAACATTCATTCTACACTATGCTTGTAGTGGTGAAGTTACAAATTCAGTTCATTATTAATGCTGATCCAGGTGAATTAGTGAAAAGCAATGTTGCTAGACCATGATGCAGTTTCTTGGAACAGCCTCCCACCAGCTTACATATTCTGTGGTATTGTGATTGGCTGGGAAAGGCAGAAAATAATCTGCAGAAGTAACACTTGTTTAAGTATGGACAATATACTCCATCACTACTCTTCATGATACGGAATTAAGACGTAGCTGAAGGAAGAATAAAGGCACGGAAGTCTTAAGTACGTTATTATTATGAATTGCTTAGCAATCTCTTTGGAGAACTGCATGCTCATTCTTTTTCTGAAGGACTGTCACATGAACACACACAGAAGACATCTGGAATAAATGAAGAGGAAAGATCCACTCCTGGAACTGATGCCAAACCTGATGAGAACAAAGAAGCAGAAGAGATGTCCAGTAATGCTCTTCTTGTGTTCTTTTACTATAAAGAATGGACTTAGAAGTAAAACCATTTCCTAACTTAAAAATGATAGTTATCCAGAGTATTCAAAATCCCTTTTGACCTGTTACATGTCACACATACTGATTAAAAATAAATAAATAAGTTCAAAGTGACATGAACATAAAGTACATAAAATAACTATATCGTAAGAATCATACTGCAACTACTGTGGAAAAGTACTATGGACAAAAAAGCAACAAATACTGATGAGCTGAGCTTTACCCATAACTATTACTGATTTATTACAAAACAGCTGCATTGGGACATTTAAACTGTTTTTTTTTTCCACTGCTAGCTGTCTGTTACTAGTTGGAAAGAGACTCTCAGTTCTACTTGTCTGCTTGGCATTTAGCACCATTCTCCACCCACACAGCCTACTTGAAATGGCACCCACACTGGAAATTTTACACTTTTAAACTTCTATTTTCCATCTGTATCAAATTCCACAACATTCCAGCTGCAATTCCAGAAGTCAACTGTATTGCCTTCATGCCTGCTCTGCTGCTCATACTCATTCTCCTTTCTCTTTTCTTTCTCTGTTTTAAGCATGTTGAGGAGCAGCTTAAGCTCTAGTATACTCCGTGTAGGTTAAAAGTTAAACTGATTGCATCCAATACGTAATAAATGAAGGAGCAGTAAACAAAAAGAGCAAAACAACTGAAAAATATATGTGCTGGCTAAGTTCTGCATTCAGCTTTTACTGAAGATGAGATTTCATGATGTAATGATCCTTATTTACAGCTTTGGAAGGAGCACTGCAGAATTCCTCTAGTTTGGTAATGCGGTTTATTCTTATCCATAGGTGTCATTAACAAAAAAAAAGAGACAATTTAAAGCAAAGATAATAGTTCAGTTTGGTATACACAAATTAAGATAAAGCAGCTCACTCAGGATCGTTATCTGTTCTGTTTCTGCATTAGCTGTGAGAGACAGTGCTGCTGAACAACTAAACTGAGCATCTCCCTCATATCCCACTGTCTCTCTGCATTTGGTGTTGACTTCAATCAGGGATAACATCTCCCACGTATGCTGTCCAAGGGCATATTGCTTCAGCACACATTCAGTTACTGCTTCCCTCTACATACAACTCAACTACCAACACAACCTGCCTTTGTAAAAGAGCAGTGGTGCTAAGGCAAGTAATTTGGGAAGCATCTTGCCAGCTTGGAGGGAAGGTAGAAAAATCTCTTTGAAAGTTAGATTTGTTACAGCTAAGGGAAAAGAAAGTATGAATGCTTTTCAAACTCGTGTGAACAGAAATGTGGCAGACCAGCAATAGCGGAGTATCTAAGCTTTCTACACTTTCCTTACTAATTATGGTTTGTTCAAAAGCCCATCACCCCTAAAATAAGCACACGAATTTTGAAATAAGCTAAGAAGCTTTATTCTAGAAAATTCATTCTGGTGGAGGATTGCAAAGATATTAGAGGAAAAGCTTCTGGAGCATTTCTCGGTGGACAAGAATGTGTTGGCCTTGGAGAGGGATGCAATCTAGCAGATTGTGAAAATGAAAACAGTTGTGACAGTCCTTTTTTGTTGCTGTTCTTCAGAAGATCACAGAATTACAACCAAACTGTAGAGGGACAGCAAGCAAGAATAAGTAAGACATGCACCCTAACTCAGGCAACACATTCACCAGTTCCATCAAAGCCATGCCCTTCAAAGACAGGAAATGGAGACAGGCCTGTTTGAAAATAGTTTAGAAACAGCACTACTGTCCTGTCCATTGCTATTAATAACCACAGATGTTCTTGTTACATTATATTATTGTAGTTACATTATATTAATTTCAACAGGCCTTGTCTTCAACAGAGTCAATTTGTTTCTTGCTTCACTTTCTGAACTCTAGCAGACATTTTGCCTTCATGTTTATAGCATTTCTTTCCTATGCCTAAATACCAAATAAGAAATCTCATAGCCCAGGAAAGAAAGTGGTACATTCAGACACACAATCACATGGAACCATCTCTTACAATTCAGACTCCACACTTCATCGTCCATTCCAGTGCAGTTGTGGTTTGAGGTATTTCCACATGATGCAACACCTCAGCTCTGCACACTCAGTTGTGCACAGTTTGCTTTCCACAAAGACTGAAGAGGCTTTTCAGTGCCTCTAAAGTTGAAGCGTTTGGATTGGCACTAGGAAATCATGAATATAAATCTATGCTCATTTAATAGAGCCATGTATTTTGGAAACTTTGAGTACGGACAGAAGGAAAGCAGCAAGTGTTGGGCTCTCAGAAGGCTCCCATAACATTACAGTAAATATCTTTTACAGATTAGAATTTCCTCCAAGGTACCTCAAAGAGTCAGTTGTCCAGTAATAAGCCAATCTGAAATAATCAGTGCCAATACCACCCACAGACATGCCCTTAGTCATAGTCAAGTCTTTTGCTTCCCCTTCATGACACCAACAGTGTCTCCTATTCAGCAGCTGCATAAATTTATAACCTAGCTCAGTGGAAGGAATAGGTGCTTAGTACTTCTGCCTGTGCTTGGGATGGGAGGTTAGAAGGCTAGGTAGAAAGAAGACAGAAAGAGAAGTAAAATCTCAACCAAAACATTTATCAAGAAAACATCAATAGGGACCTGGCAGTGACCCCTTCAGTTCTCTGAGGTTTTTGTTACCTTGGAAAAACAAGGAATAATAGAAGCTTATTGTGGTATATAACTTGCCCTTCTATGACATTTATTCTTTCAAGCTTCCCAGTTGCCAACATGCAAGGTTCAGAGAAGACAGTTCATGAATCTGTGCAGACAGTAGGAGCTAAGATTACAGCCAAACTACTATATTTGCTTGTAATACACACAATGTCATTGTGGCAGTCAGCAAAGGCCTCTGGGGAGCTGCAAAGAAAAGGACAAAGAAGGCAAGAGAATAAACAGTGACAGAAACAAAGAACAGACCTTTTTCCTACATCTTTTCCATTATAGGTGATTCAATTTGGATTTATATCTTTGAAGTGGACTTAGGATTTCCTTGAAGATCCCTTTTAAATGGTTAAATTCTTTATTAGTAAATCTAACAGATTTTTCCTCAAAATAAGCTGTAAGAAAAATTAGTACTAAAAAATAAACATACACAAACTCCTTTCATATCATTTTCCCCTGGACTCCTGAATAGTCACATAAAATAGTTTTTACCAAAATAATGTGCCAGACAAACAAGTAACAAGCAATTCTGTTGAGAATTTGACATATGTCATAGAATGGCCTGGGTTGAAAAGGACCACAATGATCGTCTAGTTTCAATCCCCCTGCTGTGTTGCCAACCACCAGACCAGGCTGCCCAGAGCCTGGCCTTAAATGCCTCCAGGGATGGGGCATCCACAACCTCCTTGGGCAGCCTGTTCCAGTGCATCACCACCCTCTGCATGAAAAACTTCCTCCTAATATCTCACCTAAACCTCCTTTGTCTTAGTTTAAAACCATTCCCCCTTGTCCTATCACTACCCATTCATGTAAACAGTCATACTCCCTCCTGTTGATATGCTTCCTTCAAGTATCGGAAGGCCACAATGAGGTCTCCCTGGAGCCTTTTCTTCTCCAAGCTAAACAAGCCCAATTCCCTTAACCTTTCCTCATAGGAGAGGTGCTCCAGTTCTCTGATCATCTTAGTGGCCCTCCTCTGGACTTGTTCCAAGAGCCCTGCGTCTTTCTTGTATGGGGGGCTGGCTGCAGTACTCCAGATGGGGCCTCACAAGAGCTGAGCAGAGGGAAATAATCACCACCTTCTCCCTGCTGGCCACCCCTTTTTTAATGCAGCCCAGAACACAGTTGGCTTTCTGGGCTGCAAGCGCACACTGCTGGCTCATGTCCAGTTTCTCATCTACCAGGACCTCCAAGTCCTTCTCTGCAGGGCTGCTCTCAAGAGGCTCTTCACACAGTCTGTGCAAACACCTGGAATTGCCTCAACCCAAGTGTAACACCTTGTATTTGGCCTTATTGAACCTCCTTAGGTTTTCCTGGGCCCGCTTCTCCAGGCTAAGTCCCCCTGGATGGCTTCCCTTCCTCCCAGTGTATCAACTGCACCGCTCAGTTTGGTGTCATTTGTAAACTTGCTGAGAGTGCACTCCATTGCATTGTCTATAATCAATATCCCAGTTACCTCCATAGTTTAAAAGTATATGACTGAACAATGCATTTCATGATCTGCGTTCAAAATTGGCCATGGTCCTGTAATTGATGAAACCATTGGGGAAGACTGACTAATATAAGAAGGAATACATCAACATCAGGAAATAAGTACACGACCTGACTTCAAAAATAAATTCTAAAACTGTGGACTGACAGCTTCCATTCATTTGCATATTTGTAAATCAGGTTTACTCATCTCTTAACATTTCAAAAGGACTTCAATGATTTGATGCTAAATATGATGTCTTTTTGTTTTTTTGTTTTTTTTAATTTTTATGGGCAAATTCTCAAAGCCTATTTCTCATAGCTGTCTATATGCCAGTACGACAGAAAGCAAGGAGAGAAGGTAGAAGAGTGCCTCTATGAGTTTTTATAAATAAAAGGCTTTTCTGTTCTAAGTTGCTTGGGTTATTTTGTTCGTTTGGTTTGTTTCTTTGTGTTGTTGGTTTGGTGGTTTTTTTGGTTGTTTCTTCATTGTTTGCTTGTTTTGTTTTTTGTTTTGTTTTTTTTTTTACACTTTAAGTTATCACAATTTTAGACATCTTTGGCCCAGATAAATTCTCAATTTATTTCTTTTATTTTCCATCATCGTTTATCCTTTTGCAATAACAATGACTGTCATGGCAATTTGAAAAGATCATTTATTTCCACCACACCAGCTGTATGTGGAGATGACGAAACCAACCCATTTGGCTGTATGGCTAAGTTGCAATTCAAAAGGATGAAAAAAACAAACCACAGCAACAATGAAAAAATAAAAACAAAGAAATAGAGCCAGTTATATTATTATTAAACTCCTTTTGTCCACTTGAACAGTCCTTTAAGAATTACAAGCAAGCAGTCATGATCTCAGAAGAGATCACGTAAGAGAAATGTAAACTTTTCTCAAGATGAAGTTCTGCCCGCATAAATAAAATTTTAGAAGTCGCCAAAGTTTGTCTTCCTAGCCCTGCAGACCTTGCTCAAGTAAACTACTTGAGTAAAGAGGATCTACACTTATATAATTACTAATCCAAGTCTTCATTTTATCATTTTAAAATACATCTTCCATATGCACACTTGCATAGAAAAGAATATGTTTCATAAAGCTATTATTTTTTTAATAGTTATGCAAATGTATTAGTGACAGATGGTGAACCAGACAAAACCAGATAAGAAATACAGAAGCCATAAGAAAGGGGGCAGGGAAACACTCTTTTTATATTCAGTCTTTTAGTATTACATACATACATACAAGTATATTTAATGGAAAGATGTTATATATATATTATACACACACACACACACAAAAAAAAAACCTCCATCCCAAACAATGAAAAATTCCTGTGGAAGTCTTGTACATTTCACAAAGACATATTTTACATTTTTGCTGCTAAATATGCCTCAAATCTGCAGTGAAAATTCAGCCTTATTTCAGTAGAGCTCTTGGATCCAGATAAAGCTTAAGCACATACAAATACTTATAAAATGACAAACTTAATACAGCATTAACTGGAAAAAAATGATTAAGCACAACTAAAGACATAAATACACAAAATCAGTCTTCTCAATAATAAAGTTTTACTATCTAGACAGCCACATTTTACTTTTTGGTTTAAACCAATTGCGACAGTTCCAGTGATGTCAATTTACATCTCCCCTGAAAAAGGCTCAGGCTACTTTAAAAATACTATACCACCATCACATTGTAAGAAATCTTTTTTTTTTTTTAAAAAAAAAAAAAAGCTTTGAGAGCATCTAAAATTGAATATCTAGATTACCTACTACTTAAATGCTTCATGCAATACAATTAAACTTCAGCTGTAATTGGGCTAATGCTTTTCCTGCTGATTCTACAAGTTTGTCATTCTGAAAATACCATCAGCTGAACAAAAATCAAATCTACCTAAACATAATTCTACTTCTATGAACCTGGATTCACTTCACAGAAAAGTCCTGCATTTTTCCACTGTTTGGAATAATCTGACATCATTGTTTCCAAAATGTCATTAAAATTCTACTAAAATACAATAGAATTGTGCAAGAAAGGTCCAAGTATGGCTTCACAGAACAACTACCCTTGTGGGCACACTGCTTCATAAAAGAGCTGCAACTGGTGAAAAATTATTACACTCTAAATTATAACCAAAGTTCTGACTAATTTTTAACCTACTCCTTATAAGTTGCTTAATAAAAAGCATTTCAGTATTTGAAATTCTGTCTGGAAAGCCTATTTAAAAGAAGTAAGTCTCACTGCAGTTTTTCTGCTCTACTCAGTGGATAAAGAAGTCACAATGAAATATTCACAAAGAATATCAAATCTTTTAAGCTCACAATTCACTTCCCAGCAACTATCTTCAGTACTCATTCAAGTTTCACCATTTCAGCAAAAAAAAAAGATTCTTCCAGAGTAAACTGTGACTTCTCTAATGATAACCAGATAAGCTGGTCAAAGTGAAAATGCAGGAAGCTTGAGTGAACAGCAGTGTAAAATATCTTGAAGAAGAAGATGAGCTATATGCTGACAGACAGATGAGCTATGCAAGTAATTGGGCACAAATCAAGCACTACTCACACAAACGGCAAAGAAGATTTCAGGTTTCTTTCTTATAGAAACAAATATCTTAGTAATGTATCACCTCAGTTAATACAGTTTTAGCTGCAGTACTAAGCAGGAAGAGTTTGGAAAGCCTGGAAAACCTGGTAATCAAATGCATTTGATTCAAGCATAACATTTTATTTTCATACCATCACTGATATCAGCTTAATGCTGAGTAACAAGAAACTGCTTTTCTATTCCAGTTTAAGGAGCAGGTACTTGATATAAACACCATTCCATTTGTTTGAAGACTACCCACTTAGTCTGGCTGAGGAATGGGCCCCTCAGCTCATCCAAAACTGTGAAAACATGAGAGCATTTTATCTGAATAAATTCCAAAGATGATGTTTGTACGATAATGCCAGTGAAACCAAGCCACTTAACTAGAGCCACAAGCCTATATTTTTACAATTGCAAATTAAACTCACTGCTCACAGTACCCTAGCTCAGACTCCTCTGTATGATTCCTTTGCCACTTTAATTCTTTTTTCCTCCTTCAAAGGTCATTGATAAAACTGTATGCACAGATATTAAGGGCTTCTGTTAGTTCTGTCTCTATACAGTAGCACAAGGGAACCTGGAATTAAACACATTTTCCATGAGGACGTTTACATAACCAGTGCTTTTCTTGACGATTTTTAAAACATTTCATTCGCTGTCCTGATTGTCTTATTCCAAGTACCCTTCCAGAAGCTTGGTGTTTGTTTTTTTTTTTTTTTAAAACATTCCCCCATCATAAATTCTGAACATTTTCCTCATTTATACTGAGGAGATTTCTGACTAGCTTACGTGCTACATTTCTGCTTTTTGGCCCAATCAACTGCACTTTTCATAGGCTTCACTGCTCAGTAACCATGCTCGATAGATTTAAAATCCAACTGGCATAATTTAGTCAAGTGTATTCAAGTGGAAGGAAAAATATAGAGAGCCAATGAGTCAAGGGAAGCAAGTTCAGAAGAGAACATTTTCAGCACTGGCTAAAGGGGAAAAAAAAGAAAAAAAGAAAAAAAAAAAAGGATGCAAATTGCTGTATTTTTTTTCCCTTTGCAAAGTTTTGTTTCATGTTTTTAAAAACTTGCCATGGCATGTTTTATGTCATGCACTCTACAGTATCTACCATGCTCTACTTTCTAAAAGTGTAATTGTTCCTGCCTCCAATAAAAGTGACAACAACTTAGAAATGCCAGTGTTGCTACAATAAAATAGACATTCTATATGGGCAAGAGAAACGATGGACATACAGGAACCCTCAGTTGAACTAAACCAAAGTAGCTCCGGGGACTTTATTATATCACAAGGCTATGCAAGGTTATGAAAATAGGCTGAATAGCACTGAGAGTTAAGCTACAACTGAATTTAAAAGCAGCAGAATGTTATTTTATTCATGGTACACAAAGTGAGCTGTTCCTGCCACTGTATTGCTTTAGCTGAGCTCTAGGTTACAAGAAAAAAGCAAGAATTCCCACATATTTTTAGCAATGCTATTGTACAAGATTGCTATTCTTAGCTTCTCTGTGCCAGTAAATGGAGAAATCTCTCTAGGACTATTCATTTTTCTACTTTAAAGAATTGATTAACTCCTTCAGAAGAAGGAGCTTTTAAAAGTTCTTTTTCTGAAGTCCTGAGCCAAGCTAGCTACAATCCTTTCAGCACATGGACTTCCATCTTTGTCTTCCATCTCTTCACCTGCATCAGACAGTGAAGGTAGCTAGCTACACACATCCTATAAGCACAAACAGCACAGGGAAAGTCTTGTTGAGCTTCTGTGCACATTGACCCAGTACTTCTAGTGCTGCCTCACACTTCAGCAGTGAAATTCATTGCCATTTTTCAAAGTTGTAATCATGGGTTAAGAAAGAATATTCCAAGAGGGTACAGATAGAATCCAAACTCAATTTATGTAGTGCATAAGAAATGAGAAGAAAATCAACACATTTTCTTCTCTATCAATCTGACAAAAGTATGCTGCACAGGGAAAAATAGATATCCTAAACATCTCTGCAACAAAAGTGGAATGTTTGTTCCTAAGCCATTTCAGGAAAAACAGATGCAAGCCAGTGTAAGGCTATAAAGCTGGCAAGCAAAAATATGCACCTCAAAATACCTTCAAAAACTGAAACCTTCACATTCAATATGTTTTCAGAAATCTCCAAATATCTTCTTTAAGATGCTAAACTGCTTTTTCAGGGATTCATATCTGGACATTTGAACATATCACTATTTACTTCAATTATTTTTTTACATACTGCTTATATGAAAAAGAAAAATGTGTCAAAATAACATATGAAAGAGAAAACTCTCGTAATTCCTCTAGCTTCTCTTGCTACAAGAGTTGCACAAAGACAAATATCAAAAATTCAGTTAAGTTAAGCAAAACAATAAACATTCAAAGCTGCTACTGCATAACAATATTAACAACTATTTCTTACACAAATCTGTAGCATTTCAGCTATCTATCTTCCATCAAGAAAAAGCAAAAAAATAAGTACTCCCAAAATGCAACAACTGGGACACAATTTTGGTAATTCCTGCAAGAGCAGAATAAAGCCTATGAGGAGGATCTACCATAGGGCATGGATGACTTATAACTAAATAGTGAAATTGTCTTTGTTCATTTTTAGATCTATTGAAGTAAGAGACTGAGAACAACTGCAGTGCTATGCTAGTTAAAATCCTAGATGGTAATAACAATAAACCCAACAACAACAAAGCAAAACAAACATGTAACAGAAAGCGGGGAAGAAATTGTTTGCACAGCAGGCTTATAAACCAGGAGAGCTGTTTTTATGTTTAGCTGCAAGTGACCAGTAACTAAACAAAACAAGAACGCTTGGAAACATATGTCAACACCTTATTGGGAAAAAATAAATCACACCTTCAGTAATTAAAGTCACCCTTTGTTCTCTTTGATACAAGGGTGTCGATGTTCTGCCGGACACTTTCTGACTGCTTAGACTAGATACATTGAGAACAAGGCAGAAAGTAACACAAATTCAGAGAAAAAAATAGAAAAGATTAATTCAAATTCCAATTCTTTATTAGTTTTTGACCTCCTTATATTTCCTTTGAAACAACATGCCTTAATTTGAAACTTAATAGAAACAGGCATTAATACTATCCCTTAGTACAGAATGAACAAAATAACGTAAAAAACATTTCAGAGCAGTATGCACTGTTAAAAATATGACTGCTTAATGCATTGAAATGAACATTTCAGAAAGGCAGAAATCACTTATTCTTTTCCCCAGAAGTCTCATTCACTCTTTTTCATTTTCATTTAAAAAAAAAAAATTCATTTTCATTAAAAAAAAAAATTAGTCCAGTAATGAAGAAGAAAAAAGTACAATCATCAGTTGCATTATGTAGAATGAGCAACTGATGCAAAAAGCTTATAAACTCAGCCTGAGAATAACTGAACGCTCTGAAGCATTCAGAAAATAATTACAAATATCAGATGCATTCGATTTGATTTCGCAAATGACCAATGCAAAAGAAAAATTCCTCAGTTCTATTAAAATTGTGACTTGTCTTGCAGAACATATGGCCTACTTTTCAGTTGGAAAAGATAACTTATTTTAAATGAAGCTAAGCAAGACAAAAAAATCCAATGTGTTTACTACACCAAATACACACGCTTCCCATCCTTACTCACAAAGAAAATATTCGTAGAAATTGAAGCATACAGGAAACATAAGATAGACCACAAATTCATAGTGAGATCAAAGAAAAAAAAAAAAAAAGTTGTCTTCTTTCTACAAAAGATGGGCAGAACGTTAAAGGGAGGAAAATAAATTTAAGCAAATAATTCACAATGTTTAAGTTACTACTTCCTTGCACTGCATTCTTTCAAGACACTGTTTTTACTAAACTGAAAAATTCTTGCTTGCTGCAGAGAAGTCTGGGTGCCACTGTCTCATTCAGGTATTTCAATTAAAGCTGCTAGTAACATAGACCAGCACCCCCCCCACTCCCCTGCCTTCCACACACACACACACACACACACACTAATTGAGGTTATTTAGATTTGCAGAAGCACAGAGGAAGTCTTTTCTGTGCTAAACTGTGTTCAACAAACACAAGCTTGTTTCCTGTTAAAGTGCGGCTCCAGAGAAGGATGGCAATGGAAAGTCCCTGGGCACATATTTTACAACAATTTACCACAATATGGAAATCTCAGAAATTCTTGTGAAAGCAGAGATATTTGAATTGGAAAAAAAAAAAAAAAAAAGAAAGAAAAGAAAAAGAAAGCTCCTAATTCTCAAGTCAAACAAGAACTCCCAGTTGTATTTGGACAGGTTCTTAAATAGGATGTTCAAGATAAATACTGCTGCTATTGTTTTATCAGACCAAGGAAAAACTAAGATAACAGTACCTGGCAGGAACTGAGTAAAGAAAAAAAAAAGGAAGAGGACTTTGAAATTGATAATTCTTATGCTATAACACAGATGGGGTACATTCAATAGTTAGTGCTAAAGTGATAGAACTTAGTTAAAGCTTTTGCACCTGCTCTGGCAGATGGATGCAATTAATAACAGAAAAGAAACAGAAGAACTCATGTAAAATTGCTCCCTGAGGGTTAGGTTGTTTTTAAATTAAGCTGACGTGCTTTTTTTTATTACCATATATCACAGCAAAGATGTGTTTTGAAGTGGGCTGTCTAGTTTACAGCAAATGAACTCATTAGCAAGGTGTATAGACAAACATAGGCCTGGCCCTACAATTAGGGCCTCATTCTCATTCATACGCAACCAGATAATGTATAGTAAGGGAAATTGCTTATAGTAAAGGAAATTGTTCTGCTTTGCATGGGAAACAATATCATATTCGAGTTGATTTTCTCCTTGGCACAAAGGAGAGATTTGAAAATGTAAGCTTAAGAACTTCAGTCAATAAAATTCTTGCCATTGTATTTCCAACACTTAAGTGTATTTCCTCCCTTAAGTAGTTCAATTCTCACATTCAAGAAGCTATTTGAAAATAAACTTCATTATCTGAAGTCAAACCAATGTTAACAGAGATTAAAGGCCTCATGTTACCCTATGTACGTGCAGCTGTGTAACTGATACGCACACACACTACCACTATATGTGTATGTAGTAACTAGTTGTGACAATCTAAGGCTACTGCAATTTATGATGTTAAATTATTAGGTTACTCCCTCGTAGCTTTGGTCCACGTCAGCTGGTGCTTTCCCAAATGGCTCCAGGGAAGTTCAGGGTTAGCTGAGGTCAGAGATCGTTTCCTGCTTGCAGGTACTTGAGTTGATAGGAGCAGTGGTGTAGGAATTTTATGAGAACTGTGGCTACCATCCATGTCATGCCATGCTACCTGGCCTCAGGGACAGAGAACATTGTCTGGCCCATTTCATTTATAAGCACAGTCAAACTTAGCTTGTCATTCTAAGTCAAGGATAAAAAGAGTATGTAAAACCTCAGCAGAGAACTAGTGCAGCAACAACATATTACAAGCTGTGACCACAACAGCCTGCTGAAGCAAAGAGTAGTATGTACAGTGCAAAGTATCTGTCTAGAAAATTTGAAAATCAGTTGTTTTTGTGTTTTTTTTTAACAGTAATTCCACAGCAAAATGGGATGAATTTATTCATATTTCATGCATGAAATTCATCTTTTGGATTTCTAGAAACCAGAAACAAAACAGAACACGCAGGTCTGAGGACATGATGACCATTAAGAACATAAGTACATGGAGAAAAAATAGTTAAGGGATTGTTAGAAGTGGATGAGTTAACTGGATAGTAAGCTAATGACTAACTGCCATTGTTATCACTGATTTTCCTGAAGTAACTATGCAGTAAGGTAGGAAAAGCAAAGTTATTATACCAACTGCAGTTATCAGTAAGAGAGTTCTGAGTGTCAGTGGTGATCTGTTTTGCTTTGTATCTCTGAGTTTCTATGATAAAACAGGTAAGTGTATTGCAATCTGATTTAAAAGTTATCCAAAAATGGTAGCTTGCAGCTTAACAACCCCCCAGCTCATAAATAAATTACTTCATTTGACATTTCAAGAGCCTGGCATCCTTGAGGATGATGTAAAACTACAGCATGAAAGGATTTTCCATTTGCTCTGTATTCTGAAGAGTTGTTAAAGGTGAGTATGTAATAACCAGATAATGACAGGGGCAGACAGGCTACGCACAAGACCTCATACATTTTTAGAATGGGCTAAATAAATTGTACCTAAGCAGATAGCTCCAGAACTTAAAGGTATTAGTTGCTCCTGGCTTTTTTTTGTGTGTGTGTGTGTGCATGCATGCATGCATGCATTTGTTTTGTTTTCATACAGAACAGACTGGTGGAAGGCATTAAAACAATACCAGGTTCTACCTTAGAGCCTCAGTTTCCCTGCAAAGAGTGGCCAGCTGCTTTCTGCTGGGGCACTGCACCTGCTGCAAAGAGCAGGACCTTTTCATAGTTCAGCCATTAAAGCAATGCCTAACAGTACAGCAAAGTGGGTCACATCCATGTGAAAAGTTGTCTTTTCACAATATTTTACGCACTCAATCAATATGAAGAGATGACTTTGAAAGCTGAAGAATTCTGGGATAGCCAGGGTGTTCTTCTCACCAACGAGAAGTGGCTTCATGTTCAAGAATCAAGATAACTGACTTAAGCTTTTATAATATTGCTACCATAGCATTTAACTCATCACATTAGATTACATTTACCTTTGAACATTATATCATACGAGAGCAATATTTCATCTTATTTAGGTGTCTTTAAGTAAAATTTACGTTTTGCTCTCTTCATTGTTCTAGTGTTTCAGCATATTTTTCCAAAAGTTAGTTTAGATGGGGGCAAAAGAAAACACACAAATGAATAGTGCTTCCAAACCACATACATTGACTGACTGAAGAAAATCAATAATATTTAATGGCTGGTAAGCAAAAAAACAAAATCTCTCCTGCTTCCAACTACTGTCAATGGCTCTAATTAATTTCATTCAAGAGCAGCAACGAAGCTTCATTCAACCTAATCACCCCAGAGGAATGAGTCACCAGCAGAGCAAAAAGAAGCCAGCTAACTTATAGTAAAAATCACAGTGCATAAATATGTTAGTTACTTCTAATATCTTGCAGTTCTGTTTCCTCCCTTTCTATCCAGCAGTTTGCTTTTTCAACAAATGGTATTAATTTGCCTTTCAGTAAAATTGCTAGGTTTGAAATCCTTACTTTACAAAGGGATTTAGGAGTACCAACAAGGCTTCTTTTACTTACCGTCCTTATTTCTTTGTTTATCATAACTTGATTCACAGCCACCTCCTCTCCATCCTTTTTATTACAGGACTTCACCATTACAACAGCCATCCAATCACAACTGAATAAAAACTTAACAAGGTTGAGGGCCTTAATTAGGTATCAAGCTTACCTAGGACCCTTCCACTTAGCCTGAACAGAAAACCTTTTTTTTTTTTTTTTTTCCCCCACAGAGATTCAAAGTGTCTGATTTACCTCTTTGCTTTGTCATCCTGCTGTCTTTTTGTGGTCTTTCAACAGGTCTGCATACAGCAGACTAGATTCTTAATTTAGGCTACTGAAGTGCACAAAGTTGTGCAGGGAAATTACCCTCTCACATGCTCCTCTGTACACTGTACAGGCCTGCATCAAAATAAGCCAGCTGGCCAGTGCCTTCAGCCACCACCTTTTCAAGGGTTTTTATCCTCATGTACCCCGTAGATCCACTTGACAAGTTCTGTCCTTAAGTTCTCCACTGCTAACAACCATATCCCTTGAACTTCAAACACACAGCAGCTGCCTGCTCTTCCTCTCTCAGCTGCCTTCTATCAAATAGTCCCTTCACTCTGCATGCTTGAAAGCATAAAGGCAATGCTGTGTCTTCCAGTCCTTTCAGGGCATAGCACACAGAAGTTTAGCCCATCTCAAACATTCTTAATACTGAAGCTTGAGGTGTCTGTTTCACTCACTTGTCCCAGCTAGCTAGCTTCCAACATAAATTCATATAATCCTCTGAGGATGCTATTTCCCAGAATATCTGTACTTACTGTACAGCACAATGAAAAAAAGAGGTTGTCTGAAAACCACTCCTTTTTCTAATACAGCTGGTTTTTTGCTTAATAGCACAACACACATACACATAGGGATGCAGGAAACCAAGCTGCTTATTCCTGCTGGCTCGGCACTCAGATGAGCTGCAAGACAACATGACTCAGCCCTACACGGCAACCAAGTCCAGCTCATTGACCACAGCTCTTGGCAGTGCACAGAATATGAAGAGAATGACATAACAATGAAAGCAGAACAATCAACAAAAATAAGGAAAGATTTAAGAAGCTCATGAAAATACATTAGATCATCTGATTTACCCACAACCAAGCGAAATACAGCAGGAGGAAGAGCAGTCACTACCGACCTAATCTTACGCAAGCAGAGCTCCAAATGGAATAGAAAAAAAAAAAGATAGGGAGAGCTGCCAGTGAAGAGTATTAAATCAATGCTGAAATCAACATAGAAAAGAAAATAATCCAAAGCCTGCAATGAACTGAGAAGCTTCCAACCCACTTAAGGCAAGCGCCTGCCAAATTGTATTTTGAAGCTAAAAAGGAACAGTGATCTTTGAGGGAGACATTAATGATGAGATTTTAGTCGTTGTACCTATGCCCACAGTAATAACTTGACACATTTCAAATCAACAGGAAGATACCTGCACTAAAAATACCTGTAAATGACATTATAAATAAAAGGAACACCGAAATGATCCACAATAGCATTTCTGTTCTTTTTTCTTCAATTGCTGTTTTAGTAAAAGGTAAAAATTAGGGGGGAAAAAAAAAAAAATCAAGAACGGTTAGAAACATCTACAGAAATCCCACACTCGCTAACATTCGGAAAATCAAAACTTTAAAGCAGTCTCTAAAATAATTATCTTCGTAAAATAACCACAAAGCTTTAAAGTGCTTTAGCTTCTTTGTATGATAATTAATTGCAAGATTAACACTCACAAAATGTAAGTACACCCTGGAACGTCTTCAAAGGGCTCTGAAGTCAAACGCCTTGCACCCATTGTGCCTACGCTTCACTTTCTCCTCTCCAGTATTCACTGGTAACGTAAACATTTGAGAAAAACTTCTCCCTGAAACAGAAGTGTAGCATTCATCAGTTGGGCTTTATTTACCACATCTCCACAAAAAGCCCTCATATAAAGTAAACACGTGGGGAAGTTTTTACATATATTCACTCATTGCCCTGAGGAACTGCTGCCAGTATCTGCAGCTCTCCGGCCCACCTTTAACACAGGAAACCTCACTGTTGGCTTAAAAAAAAGAAAGAAAGAAAGAAAGAAAACCTCTCTCTCTCAAGAGGAGAAAAACAGACGTGAAGAAGGAAGAGAAGCTCCTGCTCTTTGTGGCAGCAACAACAAAACTCTCACAAGTGTGAACAAGAGCTGTACAGGCAGAAAACACCAGAAAGCAAGAAGAAAGCCCACTGATCCTCAACACACATTGGGCGCTTCGACGGGACAGAAGCACAGCAGCTTCAAGAGGACGCATTTCCCAGAGCCCCGTACCATGCAACGAAGCTCCCAAAAAAACCAAAATCCCTCACTGCCACTCCAGACTCCGAGGGCTTCAAGCGGGCGGGCACGCGTGAGGGGGCGGGACCGGAAGCTCCTCCTCCCTCTTTCCAGCCCTCCCACTGGACAGTTTTCCTATCACTCTCAACATCGCCGGCCCCCGCTTTCCCGCCCCCTGCCCAGCTTCAAGCTCACTTGCTGGCTTCCACGTCAAGCAAAGCCATCTCTGTGTTCTGATTGGCTGTCGGAGGGCGGCTGTTCCCGCCCGCGGGACCAGGGCGGAGTTCCGAGGAGTCGCAGCCCACTCCGCTCCGCTCCCCTCCCGGCGCGCATGCGCGGGGCCGAGCCGTGGCCTCGGGGTGGGCATGTTGCGAGGAGAGGAGCGGCCGCCAGAGCGCCGCGGGGCGGGGGAGGGAACGGGGCAGCCGGAGCTTCGCCAGCCTCACTTTCTCGGATCGCGCGGAGACCGCAGCCTGCCTGGGGCTGCGAGCTGTGCCGCATACAGACCTGTGCGTGTGCCTCTCTCTATCTCTTCTCTCGCGCGTTGCTGCCGGACGCTCGCTCGCCGCACCCGGGCGCGCACAGCGGCGGGTAGGGCTGCGGGGCGGGCAGGGCGGCGGGGCAGCGGCGCTCCGGGCTTGTCCGCGGGGCAGCGGCAGCGCCGCAGGGCTCAGCTCCTCCCGGAGCTCGCGCGTATATCGGCGGCGATCGCCGACGTTCGCTGACGGCCGGCGCGGCGCAGCGGTAGCGACGGGCGCGGGATGCGGTCCGGCCGCCCTCCGGGGCGGTGAGCGGGAGAGCCGAGACGCCCCGCCAGCCGCGGCCCTGCGCCCTGGGGTGCGGATCGGCGGAGGAGCCCGCGCTCGGTGCCGCGCCGTGCGGTGCCGCTCAGTGCGTAAGTGTCTGTCTGTCTTCTGCCTGTCTGTCCGCGGCCTCTCTGGTTGCTCCCTCGCTCCGCACTGATTTATTTTCTCCTCTCCTTCCCTTTGGCCGCGGCACGTCTCCCGCTTTTGTTGTCCCCTCCCTCCCAGCCCTTGGCGGGGCCGTCGACGATAAATCCGCGATGGCCTCCGCTATAATAAACACAGCCCAGGTGGGTTTAGGTTGTTTGTCACGGGAAGTTAAAGTTGTTCCTAAACGTGCCCTGCTCTTGCCCTTTCCTGCCTGTGAAGAAGGAAGTGTTACCTCGCTGGCTGCCTGACAAGATGTTTTGAAGCACCTTGTGAGTCTCTGTTCTCTGTCCCCGCGGTCAGCCTAGCTCCCAGATGGCCAACTCCCAGAACGGTCGGAACCCACGCAAAGGACGGATCCTGGGCTTCATCGACGCCATTCAGGATGCTGTGGGCCCCCCCAAGCAGGCAGCTGCCGACCGGAGGACTGTGGAGAAGACCTGGAAGCTCATGGACAAAGTGGTGAGTGTGTATGTGTGCGCCCTGGGCGAAGAATGGGGATATTTAAACAGATGCACGTGGGGAAACAGCATCTTCCTGCAGCTTCAATTGCCGTGCTCTGCGTGCTATGAAAAGTAAGGGGGCTTCTTCAGTCTTAGGTTATTTAAGCGCGGTTCATCTCTTTTTTCCCCTCTTTCCTGTGGCCTCCGGCTATGTGTTTTTTTTTCTATTTAATCTTGGTTTGTGTTGGGAAAACAAATATGTGTGTTTGCCTCAGGCTATTGTTACTTTCAGATCCTTTAAAATGACTCAAACTTGAAAAGCTGAGCTGTCCTAACAAGAAACTGCTTAACTTGGTCTTGTAATCACGTATTCTGTGTGTTTTGCGTTGGATCACGTTGTTAGTCTGCAAACAAGACCTCTGAAGCATGAAACTTAGTTAAGCTCATCGTCCTGTGAGACGTGCTCATGATGGTAATGTAGATACGTTTGTGCTTTTAGGAATGTGCGTGGGGACTGGGAGATGTCACTCTTGTCAGTTCTGTAAACAGATTTGTATGGCGCACCTAACTTTTCAGTGTGTGCTCTGCATTTCTATGATTTCTAAAGTACTTCATATTTTCATTCTGAAACTAGTAATAGACTCTACCAAAAGTTATTTTTAAGGAAACAGGAGGATAGACTTCAGTTTTCTAGATCTTCTCCTATGTCCCTGAGCCAGCCCCAGAAATTTTGTTTAGCATTATTCAAGATAAAACCTCCCTGTAGATTAGCTAGGAGAGTTTCTTACCAATGATAGGAATAGTTTGATTTATCGCACAGATAGCTGTTCAGGAGGTGCATGCACTCTATTTTGTGTATGAGTGATGCTTGACAGCTTCCTCTTGAAGCTGTTAGCCTTAGGTCCTTAAATCAAGTGTTATTACTTTTTAACTCCAGGAATTAGTTGTAACGGTTTGCTTTCCCTGGGACTCTTCTGAAATGCAGGTGTTCAACACCTCTTGAAGTTCCCCTGTAGTTACACTGCCGTAGCAGAGAGAGTTAATTTAACATAATGGGCCTTGATGAGTGGTGATTTGGAAGTATTTGATTTTTTTTTTAAGCTACAAGAATAGCAAGAGTATTTCTACCACAATTCCTGACAGTGATTATAAACTTAAAAAAAAAAAAAAAAAAAAAAAAAAAAAAAACAGCTTTCATACAAATGGTATTGTATGAATCAACACAAAGTCTTTGGCGTTTTCCTGTTACTGATTAGGATGCTGTAAACAGTGGGCATCTTGTAATGAGAAGTGCAAATATAAATCCTTGGAAGCAGGCACTTTTCTTTGGTAGAGGGAAGTTTTCTGCTCGTAAACCAGGAACCTAATGTGTCATTGCTGAAGCCATGTGGGGAATGTACAGCTTAATTTACAAGTCTGTATGGTACAGTTGTCCTTGGGTTGTTTGTGTGTTCACAAGTACCAGAAAATCTTAAGCCCAGTGCTTGGACTTGCAGATTACTTTTATTCATCTATTATAGGGTAACTTTATTTGTTGACAGAGCATCAGAGCAGCCAGCAAGGCCTGTTCTGTAAAATTCACTGGGAAGGCTGGACACTCTACTGTGCTTTCTTTTTTTCATTTTACTGGATAAGTGTCCTCAATTTGGATCTTTAATGTATCCTCTTTATGCTGCTCTCAGTTAATCAAATTTTATTTCCAAATTATATTAAAGTATACCAGACAGGATGATGTCATAGTGTGAGAATGCTGTAGCTTTCTGCTTGAATTTTTAGTGTTTGGTGCTTAGAGTGAAAGGATGTGTTTGAGTAAATTTAATATGTTGGCAAACAAATTTAAGTCACAGCCTCATGCGACAGTAGGCACAGGAAGACCATTTTGTTATCTGCCTAAATTCAAAACCAAGGATTAAGTCAGAAATAGAAACCTGCTCATTCAAGTGTTTCTTGAAATCCCATTTTTGCAGCATATCCCATGACTGATGTCTGTGGTTGTTCACTGATAAAATTAATACCTAGTGAAGGCAGTAGGCTATGCAAAGTCAGTGGGATGCCACCCAAGGTAAGATTGTGGCTTTGAGGTCTGTTTTTGCTTCTTGTAATAACAGTCATCATTCTCATTTGTTCTTTGTCTATAATAGCTGTGATAACCATTGTTTTGCTGTGGTTAGGTGGCAAAAGTTTTCTTCCATTCTAAAGATGTGAGTGAAAGGGAAGATGAAAACAAAGCAAAGCTGTTATTTGACCAAAGGATGGAAAAAGAGTAGTCTTAAAAACTAGAAGCATTTTTTCCCAGTTTACATTTCCTTCCCTCCTTCCTTTCTGTACATTTCCTTGCATGCTCTCTGCTTTTTCCTCTATTAGTAAGTGGTATCACCTGTATGAATTATTTGTCTTCAACAATAAGATATTAACCATGACCACCAATGTTGGCATTTTATAAGATAGGTTTTATGGTGTATGTAAAAGCTCTGCCTAATGAATTTAAAACCTTGAAACTAGGCATGCATTACTACTGGAAGATGATGGTTATCTTGGGAAGAACTTTGAGAGAGAATGTCTATTATATAAAGCATGGGAGCAGTTCATTTAATTTACTGCGCTGGCTGTTTGGACTTGGCAGTACTATTGTGCATGTTATACTATGGTGGGTTTTAAACTGGTGGAATTGTGACATGTTCTGAAGAGGATTTTTTTTTTTTTTTAAATAGGAATATTACAGGAACTTTCAATCATTTTTTCAATACTTTAACACATTGGCTCAGAAAATGATGCTTTCTACTGTGAAGGTTGGCAAAAGGAAGTGTTTGTGTGCTTGACTCACCTAGTTATTTGACATTGCAAATGAGGATTTACTATTTTACTAATTATCGAAGAGCAAATTGGAGTGCATCTCCAAAGCTTGTACTACTGACCTAGGGAGTAAAAGAAGTATTACTGCTGTAACTTAGTAAGCAGTGTTTTTTCCTTTAAAATGCCACTGTCAATAGACAAGTTTTCAACTGAATATGAGCAACTGGAGTGCAGTTCAACAGCTTGAAACCCTGTGCTGATTGGGTGTTCTTTGCAACAGAGTGATTATTACATTAATGCACAATATTGCAAACCCATTAAATGTCATTGTTCCACAAAGGGATCTAGAAAAGGAAATCAACAGTCATAACCACGGTATTTTTCAGCATATTACCTGGTTGAAGTTGATATCAAGTTCTATGTCTGCACAGATTATTTGTGGATAAGAATTTAAATAGAGAAATGGAAGCTTCTCCTTTCCTAATTGCAACAAAGTATAAGTGACTCTCCAAAGTCAGGTGTTCCCCTGGGTATGTAATGTAAGCATTGTTACTTTGTATTCTACCAGCATGGAAACATATTGTTCAGTTGCAACATGATAGATGTTCAACAACTGCTTACTGCTTGCTCAGCTGAGAAGATTGATCACTGGTCACTTCCAAATATATTTTGATGAGAAGCCTTCTTTTGGGGGAATCATAGAATCCTTAGGCTTGGAAGGGACTGTTAAAGGCCATCTAATCCAACTTTCCTGCGTTGAACAGGGACATCTACAGCTAGATCAGGTTGCTCAAAGCCTTGTTCAGCCTGGCTTTGAAATTCTCCAGGGAAGGGGCATCCACCACATCTGTGGGCAACCAGTTCCAGTGCCGTCCCCTCCCCCCCACTATAGAAGACTCTTTTCCTTGTATCTAACCTAAATCTATTCTTTTTAGCTTGAAACCATTTTTTTCTTGTCCTATCAGAACAGGCCTTGATAAAGAGTCCATCCCCTTCTTTTCCATAACTCCCCTTTAGATACTGGATGGCCACTATCAGGTCATCTCAGAGCCATCTCTTCTCCTGGCTGAACAGCCCCAGCACTCTTAGCCTGTCCTCATAGGAGAGATGTTTTATCCCTTGGATCATTTTTGTGGCCCTCATCTGGACACGCTCCAATAGGTTCATGTCTCTCCTGTACTGAGGACTCCACATGTGGATGCAGTACACCAAGTGAGGCCCTGCCAGTGCCAAACAGAGGGGCAGGGTCACCTCCCTTGTGCTGCTGGCCATGCTTCTTTTGATGCAGCCTAGGATATGGTTTGCTTTGTGGGCTGTGAAGGCACACTGCTGGCTCATGTCCAGCTTGCCATCCACCAGTAACCACAGGTCTTTTTCAATAGGGCTGTGCTCAATCCTTTCATCTTCCAGCTTGTCCCCTAATGTAGTGGATATTGCCTTGACTTGCCTTTGTCAAACTTCATGAGGTTCTCTTGGACCTGCTGCTCAAACCTGTCTAGGTCCATCTGGTTGGTATCACATCCAGTGGAAAATAAAGTTCCTTGCATTTAATGTAATTTCTGGCAGGAATGTAGTATATGTTGAAGGAGTGTCATCCTTGCACTTCATTTATTTTCTTGATTCACCCCTCTTTTGTTAGGTCTTTATAATTGATAGCATTGTGTATTGTGTTTTTTTTTCTGAAGAATTGTTTTGGTATCTTCAGATCTTCACTTATGCTATGTTATTTAGAAATGCTTTTTAATGCTTGACTTTTTTGTACAGTGTCGCAGAAAAACCCAGATCAGTAGAGGTTTATAAGGTGTAGTTTTGGAAGTGTAAGAGAACTGATGCTCTGTTTAGTCCATTCAAAGCAGCTGAAAACAGTGTTTAGCAGATCTGCTTGTTAGATACTGTTTTAGTTGTTGCTTTCCTTTCTTTGTCCTTGACTAGCATTAGGTGTTTAAACAGATTATGTTGGAGCTGCTATACTTTGCTTGAGTAAAAGTTATTTTGTCATACCACTGTAGGGCTTTCAACTTTGCAGTAAAAAGTGAATAGAAGTTACAGCTTTCTGAAAGAAGTCCATAGTCTCAAAGAGAAGGGCTATCCATTATTCTCATATCTGAAGATAGCTTTAAATAATTATAAAGCTTTAAATCTGCAGTCAAGTATGTTCGATTTGAAGACTAGCTTTTTTGTGCATGTCTTTGGGAGACAAAAGTTTTTCTTTTTTTTTTTTTTTTTTGGTGGGGGCTAGAGTATCCTTGTCCAGAGGTTTTTGAGTTAAATGATTCAAAGTCTGTTTCTGTTAGATTAGGGCAATCTTCTAGTTATTCACAGATAGAATTGCACTCTACTGTTCCTGTAGGTCTAGAGTAAATACTTGAATTTACAATGAGACAGTGGAAGAAGCTTAGCTTTCTTAGTTTACTTCAATGGGAGAAACATTTCTTAGTAACTCACTACCTGATTCCTTTTCTTTTTTTTTTTTTTTGAGACTGCTTGTTAAATATATACATGTTTGCTTTTAGTCACAACAATACACAAATCTTGCAGTGATATGATTCATGTCTGCTGCTGAAGTGTTGTTGAGGACCATTCTGTAAAACGTAGTATGGAGATTTTTATTTTTGTTACTTTGTTTTGCTTTGAGTTCTGTTTTCTTTTGAAGAAAGGTATGTACACCACTTCTGTGGATTGGTAAATCTTTTGCGTCAGCAGCTGTCATTTCTTATTGCTTGCTTTTAATTGTGAACTGCTGTAGTACGTGTCAGGACATCCTGACTCTGGAAACCATATGGTTTACCAGCCATTTCTTTACAAACTGACTTCCTTTGGGCTGAAACCTTGTGCAATCAATAAAAGCAAAGAAAGCCTTGTACTACTTCACTGGACCCCTAACTCTAACTGAAAATTAGCTTTCTTTTTTTTCTTCCACTGAGAATGCATAAAACTAGTTAAGCTGTCCAATTCAAATTTTTTTGTATGATTTTCCTTCTTAAAGAATTGTTCTGGAGATAAGAGTTCTGCTAATGTTCTGTATTTATTTTAATAAGTTGAAGAGAAGACATAGTTTGGTAAACCATGACCACAGGATCTTGTTCTGATGTGTGTGTGTGTGTGTGACTAATATCACCAGACTGAAAAATACTTTCTAGAACATCTGAAAGAGAAAATAATTCTTCACTTAAACTGATGTTCTTTTTATGTTTAAATGGACTCACTGTTTAAAATGCAACATTCAGCAGAAGCAATTTTTTTTATCCAGGATAAGCAATTATTTTAATTGTAGTTTAGTATACACAAAGCCATTCACATTCTGCTTGTTGACACATTTGATTGAAAATACAGACTTCAGAAAGAGAGTTAATTCTTTGATCGTGAGATTTAAGAAAAGTGAGGATAAATAAGCAATTAAAATGATTGCAGCCTTCCCTGCTTGTAGTCTCCTCATTGCTGATTATTTTCCTGAGTAAATATTTTCCTCTTTTAAACTGTTATTTTTTTGTTACTGTGCTCCTTGCACCAGAAAGCTGTAACATCTAATCAGTGATATTGATTGGTGGCATCTGTAGTTTGCTTTGAGAGAATGTCTATCTTTATTGATTCACATTTTTATTAAATCATAAGTTGCAGAAAACAGAAGTTCACATGGAAAAAGGTCTGCAATTTTCATAAGAGTTTCTCTGGGAAAATTTTACTCTTATCTTTAGGATTTCAGTTCTTTCCTAACTCTACTTCAAAAAGAAATTCTTGTGCTCTACATGTATGACTTCCAAATCTGTCTGCACATGTGAAATTTCTGAAATCTCCTTAAAGAATTCTGTCTGTCAGCTTAATTTCAGCATAACAAAAATAAAATCTGTAATCTCCATTTTAAGTCTCTCGTTAGTTCCTTTCCTCATCACTCAGGCAACTCACTTACTTGGACTGTTATTTTTAAAGCTGTTTCCGAATCCTTCAGAGCAAGCATGTTCTTCTGTATCTATTTATTCTTTTAAAAGTTATCCAGGAGTTGCTATGTTGTCCATTAGTAAGTTCGGGTTTTCTTGTCTGACCTTTAAAGAATACTACCATATCTGATCTATGTTTTTTGAGAACGGTACTGTGGGCATCTGCTAACCCATGGTTTTGACTGTGATGTTTTATTCTGATAACGTTTTCTTTATCACTTTAAATACAAACATCTTTTCCAAGTCTCTCGCAGTTGTGGTTTGCAGCTCCAGAATTCATCACTCACTCATGAGATTACCAAACATCCTTATGCTTTGCTTCTTTTTATTCCCTTCCAGCTTTCTACTCATCTTAGGAGGAATTCCTTTATGATCCACTTAAATTATTCTACAGCTTGCCTTGAAGATTTTCTTTACTGTTTATACCTAGAAATACTCAGCACAGTGAACCACTCACTACCATGTTGAATTTTGCTGTGTTCGTGTCCTTGTGTTTGCCTGTATCCATCTTCTGTCTTCTTGTTTCCTACCAAGACTGTAAATTTCTCTGTGGGAAGGACTATCTCTTTTACAGTACATCAAATGGATTTCTGAGCCATTACTTGGTCTAGTATGTGGAAGAGCAGTATCAATCACTGAAATAAAAATGGATCAATAATATGAGGGAACTGTTGCGAATATAATGTTTTAAATACTTTCTTTGAATGATATTTGTGATTCTGTAGTACTAATGAGTTTGCACTGTACTAGACATATGTTTTTTTTCACTTGTCAGTGCTTGACTTCTGTCTATTCTTCTGTCTCCGCTTCTCTAATCACGGTTACCTAAATCTCATTGTGTGATATGTTTTGGTATACGTTTCATTCTGAGAAAGAAATAATTATGTTTTCACTTAACAGTTTTTAATCCATGAAAGTCTGTTAGTTCTTAATGATGTAGGTCAAGAAATGGGGAGAGGAGCTAGCAGTATAGATTTGAGTTTACAAAGGGATCTATACGAAACAAATATTCCTCTCTCCCTCCCTGAAATGGTCAAAACTGTGCACTTTTTTTGAAGTTGATACATTACTAGGAATAGGAGTTGTCTTTCAGCAGTATTAAGAAGCTTTTACAACCTTGTTAATTATCTCAACAACGCTGTTAGTTACCTCATAAGAATTGTCAAAGTCACTAATATACACTGTGACAATCCCCAAATGATACCCATAACATTTTTATATGTCATGGGCTTATTTTTCTTATAGATATGAATGCACATGTAGAACATATCCCTCTGCAGTATTTTAGCTGAGCTTGGGTTACTCAACTATATCAATACAATAGTATTCAAAGCCTGTTAGTTTTGATTCCTTCAGTTTCTACGGAACAAACGACCAGATAATATTAGGTAGCAAAGACATAATTACTCTAAATATGGATGTGTTCTGGAAACAAAAACAGTATCACCTTCTTCCAGAAACATTTCTGGTGAAGACTGAATTCAAATAAAGATATTCAATTCATCTGAAGCTTATTTTTTCTTTCTTTGAATACATTATTCAATTATTTTTTGTGCCATTTAGGAAGGTAATGATTCCAGGTCTGAGAACAAGTTATTTTTCTATTACTATGAAACTACTCTTGGCATGACTTGCAATACTGTGTTTTGCTAGTATACTTCCTGGCATATAGTGGTCAGGCAAAGTTTTTCTTCCCTTAAATCTATGCAAACAAACTATGTTTGTCATAAATGTGACAGCATTACGTCAAACTTGATTTCCTTTGACATCAGGGACTATCTTGAGATTTCATGGAATATAAATGAGGTAGTACTTAATTCTTCATTTCTGAAAGCTGGATGAATGTGCTTGTGCATTTTTAAGATTTCAGGTCTTTTTTTGCCCCCAACATATTTACTGTCTTTTAAAATTCACTTATTTTTGCTTGTAGGTGAGACTGTGCCAAAACCCAAAGCTTCAACTCAAAAACAGCCCGCCCTACATTCTTGACATTTTACCAGACACCTATCAACATTTGCGACTTATACTGAGCAAATATGATGACAACCAAAAACTTGCACAACTCAGTGAGAATGAGTATTTTAAAATCTACATTGATAGTCTCATGAAAAAATCGAAACGGGCTATCAGACTCTTCAAAGAAGGAAAGGAAAGAATGTATGAGGAGCAGTCACAGGACAGGTAAGAGAAACATTTAAATATAAAGTAGACTTTCTGTCTGCATACTTAACACTGTTTGTCTGCAGAAATTGTCTTGACATTTTTAATTATTTAAAGAACAGAACTATTTATTGTTTGGATTCGTTGACCCTGCATGTCAAACAGTAATTTGCTGCATTTGTTCTGCTGTGTGCTCTTATCTGTCACTTTGCGACCTTTAAAACCAAGAACATTTCCTTCATAAAACATTAATTTCATTGTAATTACTTGTTCACGAGGCCTTACAGTATGTGTGACAGTCTGTGGCAGAGAGTGAGTGACTGGTATCTGGTCTGAGCTTGACCACCTTAACTCTGGATGTTGACATAGAGCTTTCATGAGTGGTGAATTGGAACAAAATATTATTCATGTTTTTGAGATACTGTATGATATTAGCATAAGGTGACGCTAATGTTAGTGAGAGCTGAGAAGTCTGTTCAGAAACCTAATGGATTCCTGATTTGCAATGTTTCCGTCTTAATAACCAGGATGAGTGCCTACTTTGTGTACTGTTTCAGTGGTGGGTAAGAAGGTTATTAATATTTGATATTAGGACATATAATTTTCAAAATAATATTTCAGGGATTTCTGTGGAAAAATCTGCAGTTTTGTTTTGAGAAGGGATACAGCTGTGATGTGACAATTGTCATCTGTCATTTGTGATATATATACATTTAGACCTATAGGCGGTGAATGGACAAATTGTATCCCTGCTGTTCTATCTGCACCTGAGCATACAGATAGGTTTGTGGTATTGTTCTACTGCTGATGAAAATGGTGGTAGAAGCAGTGAAATGTCCACGTTACTGTAAATGTCACTGCTGTTATGTTTGAATGATGTGTGTGTTCTTTCCACGTATTCAGTAATGATTGTAGCTATTCAGTATACTGTGGCAGTCCTACTGTGTTTGATAACTGACATGAAGCTTGCTTACCATGCAAGGATTTTTATTTTGGGGAAGTATTTAAAGACCCTTCAATTGTGAAGATGCTTAATGCAATTTACCTAACAGGAACAAAAATGCAGTTCAGACTATTTGAGCGATGAGTGTAGATCTTGATGTGTTCTGTTTGAATTCCTAAGTACAATAAAAGCATTCATTTAGATGCAACCTTACTAGAAGTTCTGGAAGAATTGTTTAGCACTGAGCCTATAGTGTCTTCCTTTAATAACCTGTATTTGTTGTACATACAAAAGTCATTGTGTTGCAAAGGAAATAAGAACATTTTATACTAAGGGAAATTTGACATAAATGACTGCATTATGTAAATAGGTTTTATTTTAACTTCCCTATGCTGCACAGAACACAGATTTACTTGTGGATTTACTTCCAGTTAGCAGTAAATTAAAGCCACTTTCAGTGTAACTTTTTCAAAAACAGTCTGCCATAAGTACTGAGCAGTCATCTAAAACAATGTTCCAGAAACTCTTATCTACTTGCTAGAATTGCTGAATTGCCTCCTTTCCAATGTCCCACTTCCCTTTCTGCATAAGAGTGACAGTGGTGATTCAGGGATGTCTGATGTAAAGCAGACAGTTCTTGAAGAAGGTGCAGTTAGTGTATTTACTGTCATTTATTGGGTTCATTTTTATGAGGTGATTGGAGAGGAAGGATTTTAAAACAAAATAGAGTAATGAAATGCAATGATTCACATTGCTCTTTAAATTTGTATTAGGGAAGGTGATAGTTATGTTGCCAGACTGATACAGAGTTTGAAGCTTGAGGAAGGAAATGTAATAGAAATGTTTTTTGTGCTAAAATAGCTAGATGTGTTTCCTCCATAAGGCAGATTCTGACGTACAGTAGAAACTAAAGCTAGAATGTTTAAACAAAAAATAACAGAAGCCTTGTTCCAGCAGTTTATATCTTGTTCCCTTGTAAGTTAAAGCTAGGTTGTAGCATTCTGCCTTTCTACATGCTGTGCCAGCATATATGATAGGCATTTGAGTGGTTGATGCCCTCTTTTGTGTTTAAGACAAATTCTAGAAAGCAGAGCATGTATGGCTTACAAGTTATCTTTCACATACATCAATTTTACCACTTTCTGGATTTGGTGTCTAGCTTAAAACTATATCCTCTTGCTTAATGAGGTAAAAGTTAATATTAAATAAGTTCTATTAGCTTTACCAGACACAGTCTACATAGAAGTTTTTCTAAGTATGAAATGGTTTAAAGACTTGTCATTGATTTTATTTTTAAAAAATTATCAACATTGAATTAAGATTATTGAATCAAGTTGAATCTACTTAAGACTTTTCTATTTCTTTTGAGAGTCTTTTGCTCTTTTTTCCTTTGTTATTCTTTGGGAAGGAATTATTTCTGTGAAGTCTAAACTTCCATTTGTCTTCTGGACATGTTTCTGAAAAGCAGCAGAAGTAGATACTATAGGTTGGCAGTTATTAAAGATAAAATTTTGCCAGGTGTTGAAAGCAGGCACATAAGTTACAGTAGTAAGAATAGAGGAGAAACAAAGTGGCAACTGGGAGATTACATTTGGATTCATTCAAGATGCTGAAATGTGAGCCTTTAAAACTAACAAAACCTTTTCTCAGCAAAGGAGACAAACATGAGCTTCCCTGTGGGGTTACCTATGGATTGTGTCCTTGGAAGGATACATCTTGAGATGGAACTTGTTCATTGTCTTCTTCAGCATTTCTGAGACGTGAGAATGTGAAACCAATGTGTGTATGTATTTTATACATTTTCTAAATACTACTTGATTCAACCTGAGTTAGTTGGCTACTTGGCTTTAAATTGCATTACAGAGGTGGAATTGGACAACAATATGATTATTAAATTGCAGGCAACACAGCTAAAGCTGAAAAGGTTATAGAAGCAATGAGGTTGGTTTGAGGGTGAAGTAGGAGGATAATCAAGAAAGTAGGAAGATAATCAAGGAAGACACTCTAGATGATCACAGCATTCCTCTTCCCTACAGAAGGTCTAAGTTCACTTGCTCATTTGGCTGCTCAGTATCTTGAAAGTGACTGCCTGCTTCTAGATTGTGTCTTAAGTGTTTTGTTAGTGAAGCACTCTTATTTTTTGTTTTCTTGGGAGATATTTGTACCTCCAGGTCATGTAATAGTTCAGATTCTTCTTTTTCACTGTTCATGCATTCCCTTGCCATGTGAAGCTGTGAATTAGCGTGTTTACAAGGTACTCCATTTTTTTTTCCTTCAGTTCGTATTGACACTTGAGTGCAGTTAAGGTTCTTGAATGAAGTCCCTGAACTGACATATCAAAGTACATTCTCAGTAAAGACCTTTCTACTGCTTACTATGAAAGCACAGATTTGATAAGAATTTACGAGGCTTATAACTTGGCTAGCTTTGTAACTTGATTGCATCTCCAGACAGAGGAGACCGAGAAAAGAATAAGGAAGAGTGTACTTCTAGTTTAAGATAACTTTCTTGGACAGGTTAAGATTGTTTTGTTGATTGTTTTATTGTTTTTTGAATCTGTCCCTTGTACTTATTTAATAATTGTAGTGGCTTTTTTAAAGAGCCAGTTGACCATTGGTCAACCTCAGGTAAGTAACTTGATAGTTGTTGAATGGTAGCCTTCACCAAGATTTGAAATTGAAATTGTGATGTTTTGGTGAAAGCTATTAGCACTTTGAGAATCATCTGATTTGTCCATTTTCTACTCATTTTGTTAGTCTTCAGTAAATTGTGATCTGAACACTGTCTTTAAGTACTACTGGTCTGTTGTTTAACATGATCTCCAAACCTCTATACTATATCAACACTAGTTAAATAACAAATGTATTGATTGCTTTCTTTTAATCTTGCTGAAGTTGAGCTAAAAAAAATTTAGAGTCCTTTCCTCTATTGTATGTAGGTATCTGTATTTTTTTTAGATTCTTCCATCAGTGCAGTTTATGGAGAAGCAGCAGCCTTGTCCTTGGGGAAAAAGACAACTTTTTATTATGTGTAACCTATAATATGACAATTAGCAGTGGAACTTGGTATTGGTGTATTAAAATGAAGAGGCTCCTGAGAGGGGAAAAAAAGAGTGCGTAAGTGATTGAATTGGGAGAAAAGGAAATGCGTTGTTTTTTGAAAGCTTTTATATTACAATGAGATTTTTTTCCCCCTTCTTCTTTCTCTATTTCATGTGATATAAAACCAGATGTAAACCAAAGGAAACTTAATAAATCCTTTGGCATAGCTGAACCATATGAGTAACTGAGCTTTAATGCAAATTCAGTGAAGTGTACACTATTTGCTATTTTTTGTTTTAGTCTAAATTAAACAAGGAGTGTTACACAAACGGGCCTTTAAGACAAAGAAACTCTTGTTGCAGTGGGCAGGTGAGAACACATAGAGGTTACAGATGGGAGGGCAGTGTTATGACAGCTTGTTCTCTGTATAAAAGCAAAGGTTGTGTGACTCCAATTGTAAGGCTGTATTTCAATTTTCAGGTGGTTTTGATCATTTTCAGTACTTGGGAGGGTGTTATTTTATAGTAGTATTATGGTCAAAATAGCACAGAGGCAACTATTTATTCATATTCCTGGGGAAGATGGGCTTCAAAACCACAGAAGATCCTAAATAAGAAAAATAATGGTTTCTAAATTATTAAAATTGATTTTGATCCTCTATTCATATTGAGTTAATGAGAGACCGATAATATGTGCTTCACATTTATGTTGCTCTCTCATAAAATCAGATAGACCATGCATTACTAGAAAATGCTCTTTTGGATGTTTTCTTGCGAGTAAGGTGATGTTGACATCTATACAGAATTTATCTGGCTGTGAGGGAATATATGCTGTCTGATCTACTCATTGTTCTGCTTCGAATAATAACTTGTACCTGTGAGAAATTTTGTATGGTAATACTGCCAAATTATGGTGTGCAGCATTTACTCTACTGCGTGTAGAGGTGAGAGCTTTCAAAAAGCACCAAGTTGTGAGGAACCAATCCTCAAGTCTTGATTAGAAATCAGGCTAAAATGCGTGCTTTCTGTAGTTAAAAACCTATAGTATGTAGCTGTACAGAATAGGAAATTATCCTAATCCGAAAAGAAAGGAAATTAAGAGTTCTGATGATCACTGATGATCACACCTGAAATTGAACTGAATTCAGAGAGAGAATGAGCTATGGATGGAGATGATGATGGATGAAAATACCCATTACGTTTGTTGAAATGTGACGTGCAAAAAAGAGTAGAGTACTTTAATTGATTGACATAAGTTTCTCTTCTTCATATTTTGCTTTTTCTTCAATATGAATTGAGTGAATTTGTTACCTTCAAAATGGCACAAGAAAGTTGGTGTAATTGTTTAGTAAGTTGCATGTACTGGGCCATTTTTGGTCAGTGGCTGCCCATTCTTTTGAATTGTCTTCACAGATTCTATTATAATATTATATATGCAATATACTGAATGTCTTTAAAATTATTAATTGATATTGGAGGAATGAGGCTTTTTAATTCTAAAAATAGACTTACTGTCTTCTGCATAAAACATTTGTGATGCTGATAATGTGTTGGTACGTTTCTTTTATTCTCTTAGATTGAAAAATTCTAAACAATATAATGGCCTGTTGTCCTTTGAGCCAGCTCAGGGATACAGTTTGCTTGATTTGATGGATAGCACTAAATGCAACAGTTAAATAGAAACAGGTGAAATAGAAATAACACCTAAGTGTCATCAAAACCCAACAGAACATCAGTAAGTTGTATCTGAGAAGAAGCATTATCTTCATATGTAATGATTTAAAAAAAAAAAAAAAATCAGGAAATGACCATATATAAGAAATAACACTTCCCAACAGAGTGACTAGGTTGCTGTCATCAGCAACATGTTTGCAGTGTATGTGGATAGTACTTTTTGAATATTTTGGTTTTGATGCAGCCAAGGGTAGAGCTAAAGAATGCATTATTCAAATAGTGATATGGCTAGAGGGAATGGCCTCAAGCTACACCGGGGAGGTTCAGATTAGATATTAAGAAAAATTTCTTCTCTGAAAGAGTAATCAGGTACTCAAACAGTCTGCTTAGAGGAGTCGTTGAGTCACCATCCCTGCAGTTCAAGAAACATTTAGATGTGTTCCAAGGGACGTGGTTTAGTACCATAGTTTCCTTAGATATCCTATGTCAGAATTATCCTGTTTTGAATGAAAGGTCGTAACTGTAATGTACTTGTTACCCAATTTTTACTCATTGCTACCCTCTTTTTGCCCAAAAAAGAGGGGAAAAAAAAATCTAAAACCTTGATTAACTCTATACCAGAGACGTTCTTTCCTTTTTAAAAGGAGATCAGTTCATTTGTTAAGTATTACTCTTTAACTGTGATATCTTAGGCAATGCTGTATTGCTTAAAAATGCGGGAGAAAAAATGTGCCTCTGTTACAAGTTAAAGGGCATTAGTTCAATACAGACAAACTTATTATCATTTGTTTTCAAACTGGTCCAGTTGAAAATAGTTTTTAGCCAAGACAATATTCAGTGAACTGATTTCAGAATTGATTCTGAGTCATGAATGTCTGTCATGGGAAGTATGAAATGCAAGGTCAGTAATAAAACATCCCTTACCTAAGCACATTTGTAAGACGAATGTTTAAATTTTGTTTAAAGCAGTCATTAATTTCTGAATGCTTACAGGTGTATGCCCAAGAGTGGACCTTTAACTACTGTCTAGTGGAAAAGTATGTAGATATGAAGAGAAACACCTTGAGATATTTGCATGTCGACATTTTAAACTGCTTGTAGGGCTGAAGAGGACTAGTCATTAAATAACTTTTCAAAATTAAATGATCGTATTTCCTAGATTATTTATTTGGAATTTAATGTCAGTCTCTATGCTTGCTGTTCTTACTTCTTGGAGCAAGCTTGGTATTTTCAAAAGAAAAAATGAGCAACTGTAAACTCAAAGTTGTAAGCTTTAGCAAATCGGGTATCTAAGTCTTCAGTCATTGCAGAGGGCTATAAAGGGTTAAAATGCATGTTTAATGAAGGTGCTGAGCAACAAATAGTGTGAAAATGATTGACGTAGTTCAAGTGTAGTCTATTGTTAAAACTCAGAAGTAAAGGTTTCTATCACGTCTCTTGAGCTTGTGTTCCAACTATGACATTTGTCATTAAAAGAACAAAGCTACTGTTATCAACATCTACTTCCCAATAATGCTAGTAAAAAAGGAGATAACTATTCAGTAGCTTAGCTTGTTATTTGTCTTTTTTATATTTCCAAGTATTTGTTTTTAAAATACTAGGGAAAGCTGGTATTTTTGTAATGAAATATTATCCTAACTTTCAACATTAGGACTTCCAAAATCTGGAAAGTATATGTTCAGTTGCAAGTCATCCTGATAATATGGCAGAATGGATTGTAACCTACAGACTATTGATATTTTCATTAGAATAGAGTTCTTGTACATCTGTTTTATTTCCAGTTTGGGTTCTATTCTCGTTCAAGTTACTTCTGTTTTCTCTGCTTATGTCGGTCATTGTAGGTCACTTATGTCTGTGAAGTATTATGATATTTAATTCACTGCAGCACTTCCAGGTTTTATTAGAATAAGGAGTAGTATTTAGGATTCTGTGCCTTCTGGCTATAGCAGTAACAGCCTAATGGTGGATGACAGGAGCGCTGATAAAGGCTCGTGTCTGTTCTGACTTTTAACAAATTTTTAATCCACAGCTGCATCTTACTGACAGCTCCTTCCTGGTGGCCACTGTTTTGTTGTTTCTACAGCTAAATGATTTGTGTTCTGTGCTCCAATTGGGGAAAAAACACAGAAAATAATGTGGCATATATATTGCCGATTTTTTTTTTTTGTCTCGCTGAGGAAATCATGTGTCAACAGGGTGAAATCTTATCCCGCATATTCCTTTCAAATGCATTTGTTTAGTATAGGAGACTGGAAGATGAAAATAATAATTCCTTTTTCAGAACTCTTCATGTCCTTCTTACACATAATTAATGGACATACCAAACACACAAAGATTCAAAGCAAAAAAAGAAAAAAGAAACATCCTGCTCATGTGCTTCTTTTTACTGTTAATCCCCATAATTAATGCCCTATGATGAATGGGACATAATCACTTACAGAGCAGCACAGTAATGTAAAAAGACAGTACTCATCTGGGAGGTGTTCAGTAGTATGGATCACTGGTGACCCAGTTGGTACACAGCTGTCCTCTAGTCTATACATATGCGGTTTCATTAACTACACGCATATCTGTCTGACAGGCTGGTAATGATTGCCTAAAAGGAACTTTGCCTCATTTAATAGTCTTAAGTGTCACTGAGAATGAGTAGTTTGTTTTGTCTCATTGTTCTGCTTTCTTTGGGGGTGGGGGTGGAGATGAGCAGAGAGGAAGCTTTTCTGTGTTGGTGAAGGTCTCAGTTTTGGGCAGGTGGAGGTGGTTTATACGTGCCATGTTGCAGATGGGCAACGTAGGCACCATCTATTAGACTATTAGGTATATTTTTATAAGGACTGTAGACAGAGGGACAGATTCATAGATTTCTTTTTTTTAATTAATTCTTTATGAAATTTTTACTTCCTGGGAATGCAGTGTGTTATTAAAGTGAATGACTGAAAGGTGTTTTAGCATCAACAGTTTCTCAAAATATATAAGCCCAGCCCATCCAGGAAAGTGGTAGCTAGGGAAGAAATTTGCCCATATTTATTCAGTATAAGGAAAGCAACAAAAAGAAAACACCTACCTCCTAGCACCTATTATAATGTGACAAAAGGTATCTAGTAGCTGAATCATTCCAATATAATGGAAGAGAAGAATCACATCTATTACAGCCTGAATTTGTGGATGGGGAAAAAAAAAGAAGTGTAAATGTGCTATTCCTCTGTTTATTTGCACTATTTCAGGCAATCCTCTATTCTGCAGCAAATCTTTCCAAGACAGTCTTTACTTTAGGCAATTACTTGTTCATGCTTATTTTTGACATATTATAGACTTCCAACTGCCTTAAACTTTGTCATGGGGACAAGTCAGTCTTGGAAAGGAAACTGACTGATACCTGTGACAACATTGCTGAAGTTGTGCATGTCCATGGAGCTTTTATTTAAGGTGCTTGCACTATCATTTTGCACCCTTGTGGAACACCAGTGATTTTCCTTAGGGTTGGAATTGATAAAGTTAGTAAAATAAGAATTTCTAAATTTCATGTTGTCCTTTACTCTGTGTACTTAAACTTAGAAGCTTCTATAGGTTTTCTGTGTGGCACTTTATTTTTCATTTTAAAGTTAGTTAAGTAAGAATCTGTTATGAAAGAAAATAGAAACATTCTGCTGACTTTAATGCAGCTCCTTTATACGCTATTCCTGGATTTTCAGTTTGCTTTATGTAGCAGCAGATGGTCCATCTATTGTTCCATTATTCTTCTATGAATCTGACCCTCTGCAGTGGGTGTGTGCTTTTTTGGGGGGGGAGGTGGAGCAACTGAAATGAGCCTTTTTTCCTTTCTTTTTTTGTTAAACTGGAAACAATTATATTTGTTAAATTGCACAGATGATCTGGAAAATTCTAGCACTTCAGATTTGTTTTTAAGTGCAGCAAGGTGTTTTTTATTGAAGTAGTTTTGATTCAAAAGGATCGTTAACCATCACAAGCACTGTTTTGTGCCATAATTTTACCATATGCGTAGGGATTCATTTGAGATACTATGAATAAGCAGGATGAGTGCTTTCAAAGAGGCATTCCTGCTGTCCCACATCAACCATGTGGGCTTTCAGTTAAGCTTCTCAGGAAGACAGCAACATATGTGTACACAATGTGTGTATTATTGGCGCCCACTCACAGTGTTAAAGATGTGTCAGCATTTCCAGAATAATTCCCTATTTTAAGAGCCTTGTTTCAACCTGCATTTGATAGTTAGCTCTGTGTTTATTGTGTGTGCACAGTTTCAGCCCTCATACTTTTCAAGTGTGATTTTTTGTCAGGTAAACAAACTGTAATAATGTATTACTGAATTGAATGGGAGATCTCCAGAAGGGTGATGTTGTGATAGACTCTTCTTACTGTGTTAACTCTGAATCAGTGCATTATTGCTGTGCTGTAGTTGGGAAAGATTCCCCTATTTTTTGAATAATGTTAAGAGGTGTTTAGTAAAAGGTGGCCGTGTACTTTGTCTTCTTCCCATACTCCAGTGGGAATATCTGCATTCTGATTTTAATATACATATCCTACAGGCGGAGATGGGTTTAACAATATCACTGTGCAAACATTTCTGTGATCATATGGTCTACTTTTTCAAGTATTTTGCAAAGATAGCTAAAGAACTGAAGGCAACTGAAGATAAAAGATTTTTGTATATTCACTTTGAGTTTCTTGAAATAAGCCATGTGAATGGAAAAGCAAATATTTCTTTCATTAATGGTGAACTCATGTTTTTGATTGGTATTGACTCATTTCTGTGACTGTTGCCTGATATTTTTCTAACGGTCTCCCTTGAGTATAGGAAACTTCCAATTTCATTGAATCTGTACCTGCAGATTACGGTGGCATGGAAATAGTCTGGAATTATCTCCCCTACATGTCAAATTAATCTAAAAAACAAACAAACAAAACCACCTGAAAAACAGGGTGAATCAGAGTCCTTTTATTTGTTTAGACCGTGCTTCCCAATTTGTAGCATTCTTTCCAGAAACGGTTGTCTTTAACATGTAGCAGGACTGTATAGCAGGGCATGCTGATTCTGTAGTATGTGGGTGACCGTGTAGGAGCAGAATTAAGATTTTGAAATTAGCAGATTTCCAGTATTTAGCTTATGAACGTAAAGAATCGCTTGCTACAATAGTTTCAAGACCTACATGCTGATACCAAAACATGCTTTTCTGTAGATCTAGGAATTACTAGTTTATTCAAATGAAAGCTTCTGTTCAGCTATTATAATCAACATGATACAGCTCTGTTTGCTTGAATCCCGCCTAAAAAGTTTCCATGTAAACTGCAAATGGTTTTGTATCTAGGCCTGTGTTTGAACAGCATTAGGCCAACTGGAGAAGCCTGCAGTATGAAGATAAACAAATCAAGGGTTTTCATTGTTTTGAAATCTGAATTCAGAACTGACAACTCTAGAAAGATAACTCTATACTTTCCTGATAGGAAAGGCGTGTAAGCAGGACATTTCTGTAAAAACAGTTCTGTCATGCAGCTCTGATGGTTGTGAGACCACCCCTTTTATGTCCTTACACGTTTTAGTGACAGTAGGCTGTCCTTATTTTTTCACGTGAAGTAAATCCTGCTAATGGCTTGCTTGAACCTCTAAGTGAGAGGGAAGAGCTAAATGTGCAATATACCTGCTAATTTGCATAATAGAGCAAATATGCAAATTACTGCCTATTTAGTTTTTCTGTCTCCATTTAAATACTCATACTGACTGCAAAGGAATCAGTTACAGCATGAGATTTATCAAAGCCAAATGAAGTTTCCCACTTCTGAACTTTGTTTACACGTTGCTGTCCAGTAACCAAAAAGTCCCCTCAAACTTGAAAGAACCTTTTGGAAACAGAAACTTTGACTATGGAGAACAATGAACCTAAATGTCCTGAAAGCTGAGCTGGAAAAATTGTGAAGTGAGCTGTAGTCAAATCCTTTGGGCTCTCTATTTTTTTTTCAGAGAGGTAAATGTTTATAAGAGTGTAGTGGGGCAGGGAGATGATCTAGTTGGTGACCTGGATCTTAGTGTACGTAGCAGGGGTTGCAGCACATTGCTTTTGGGTATGCAACCTGAATATCTTTCAGATTAGATGAATCGCTGTACCTGAGTTGAGTTAGCCCAAATAGTGTGACTGTCATGTAGTCTGCAGGTGACTAAGGCATTAAATCTTGTGTGCTTTAGAGTGTAATATATATGCACATGTAATATGTGTTCTGCAATAAATACCTGTACAGGATGATGGTCATAAACATCGTGCAGTCTTGTAAGACTCTCACGTAGTCTGTCCTAATTTTGTCCATCTCTGAAACTTGATTTTTTTTCACTTCAGTCATGTTTGCAATTCTCCTATCTATCTTAAAGCGATTTAGCCAGGCATCATTGTCTGATGCCGATGTTAATATGTATATGTTTCCTTTGAATATATGTCACAGCAATAATGGACGTGACTTGGAGTAACCTCAAAGAAAATCAAAATTACTTCTAGGCCATCTAGAGTAGCCATGTGTTCATATGGAAATGAATATTTGAAATGGTTCTCAGAGTTTAAGACACTTAAATTCTACGTGTTTGATTCTGGTATTTGATAACACACTGTTTTTGTGCATCCCTCTGATACTGTTCATAAAGACCATGCATTTCCCGCATTTAATATTTCAAAAATAGTTTTTATTTATCATGTGCTCTGGATGGTAAGATATATGGCCACCCCAATAACAAAAAGTTGTTCAAGTAGCCTTGAATTGGATATACTACTTATTTTATTACTTTCTCATTTCTGTACAAGTCCTATGTGCTGGGGAACTCCCATTGCAATACTTTTTCTTCATCTACATGATTAGCCTTCCCTTCTCACCATGATATTTTTAATATGTCCCCAGAGTTTCCTGTTCCTTAAGGCCAAATGCACCCAAGAACTTAGGACAAGTATACCTCCCCTGGGAGACGAAAAACAATAGACTTGGTAAATGTGGCTCTCTGTGACTGCAGTTTTACTCTGACAGTTGAGATTTTACACACCTCTTAGCTTATATTGGAGAGAAATAGGTAGTACTAATGCTAGCCTGTCAAAGGCTATTCAAACAAGCACATGCATTAAAATATATACTCTTTCATCTTTGAATAATTACAATACCATTATATTTTGCTAGTCTGGCAAGTGTTCACCAGACCTTCACAGAAAGCTTACTTTATTCTTTCTGATGGCATTAATATTTGAGTGACAGTTTTATTTGTAGAGTACTTTACCTCTTCAAAGGGGTGTTACAAAGGGTAGTTAGAGTTTTATGTTCACAGAGATTTAAACAGCCACGCTTTAGCTTTTTAACTTACATACTTGATTGCTCTGCTAGTGTTGTTTTAATTCTCAGTTCAGTGTACACCTTGTCTATTATAATTGGTTTGAAGAAATCTACAAATGAAGCACTATGTGATGATCCCAAAATTTGTGCTTTCCAAATTAAATAGCAAAACTACTTTCTTAGTGTTCTGATGCTAGCAAAATATTAGTAAGATATCAAAGTTCCAAATATGTTGGAAGCTTTATTTCTAAACTGCAGGACAATGTAATACTATTGAGATGCATGCCTATTTGCACCTACTCTTCCTGAATTAAGTGGGCTGAGTTTGGTACAGTAGGAAATGAGATGTTACATTTGCCTTGGTATTACTCTTGTGAACAACAATTTTGAGCAGATTTAGTTACAGGCAGTTATAGAGCTGGTTGCAGTCAGCACTGAGACTTGCAGGGAAAGACTGAGTAGAGAGGAAATGTATAAAGGTATGACTGACCCACATGTGTATCTGAAAGCTTCAGCCCATGCCTTTCTTTCAAAGACTGTTAAAAAACGACAAAAAGCCAACTAAAGGTTGAGTATTATTCTGTTCTAAGTTACAAAGTAAAACATTTAGTAGCTTGTGAAGGTGTATGCAATTTGTGGAAGAACAAGTAACTTCTCAGGATTTCCTTTTCAGTTGATCTACGTTATGGATAGAGGCCCAGTCACAGCAGTTTGTCAAACTTACTAACAGAATTCATTAGAAGAGCATACAAAATTAGGCTTGTGTGACCTGACGTGTCTTAGTTTTCCTTTTCTGTCTGTAACCTCGTGTTCTGTACTGAAAAATCAAGAGTCATAGTCAACAGCTGTCTCCAAGAAGTAGCATTTCAATAACATCCTTGTAATTTAATTTGCTTCTATTTGGCTTATGATATCTATTTAATCTGGAATTTGTGGGTACATCAGAGAATGAATTTAAGCTTATCCACCTCTTTTGAATCGTAGCCAGTTAAGTGGTTTGAGAGCTCTTCACAGTGAGGAACTAAATAAAATTTAATAGACAGCTGAATGTCTATTCAGATCTAGCTTACCCATCAGTAAAGATCCATTGGTCATTTTTTAAAAAAAGCTTAAATGAAGTGACATAATTGAAGTGCCACGGTTTTATCTTCTCTGTTTCACACCACAAGTTTTAAGGGGAATGCTGGACAATAATTATCCAGAAGTCTCCAGAAAAGCAAGATTCTGCAAGTCTGAACAACTGTCTCTGCTGTTCTCACCAACATTACGGTCAAAATATTTGTTGTTACTGCATACTTTTGGGAGTTGGCCCATATTCTGGTTTTCACCATGAAATATATAGAGGACAAAGCCCACCTCAGTAGTGTATTGGAACAGTATATATGTCACAATTTGGCAAGAAAAGCTTTTTCTTTTTTGAAAAATAAAATTACTCTAATGTGTTTGAATTATTGAAGTTCTGCTCTGTCTGTAATACTGAGAAGTCGCACTGAGTGTGTAAGATATTGAAGTTGAGCACTAGTTGGTTGTTTTTTTTTTCTCCCCTACTGAACTGTTTTGAATTGATTCCAGCTAAGAAATATTACTAGCAGGGACCTGCACTTTACAATTGCTGATTTATATTACTTTCCATTCTGTTGGAAATGCACTTATTCGGAGTACTAAAGCTTAATTAGGCAAAGTTTTTTCTAGGATTAAGCTTTTTTTTTTGAAGTCTCCTGTTTGAACTTTGTGTAGTAATTGTAATAATAATTTTTATATAAGAAATTAGAAATAGTTTATGCCAATCATAGTTAAATTTTGCAATATTCCTGCTTACAATTTCATGAAAGATAAATTCACTTGCAGACTTGTTTTTAAATAGTGAAACAATTATTATAAAATATTGTATTTCTGAAAGTTGATACATGTTCAAATCTAGTAGACAAGCATTTAATTTCCCTCTCCCTAATCCCCAGTGGTTTATTTACCTTGCACAAAGGCCTATCTGTTAGTATTATATGTGCAATATCTAGAAAATGGATTTTGATTGAATTCATAGCTTCTGGACAGTATGCCATATTTAAAAGAACTTTGTTTTTTCTCCACCTATGAATTGTGGAAATGAAAATACAGAGAAGTGTGAAAGTAATTTGCCTAGGATTATGTAGCTTGCTCACTGGAGCACTAAGAACAGTCTACAGGTCTTCAGACTACAGCTTTACATTTTCTTACTGTATCTTGTTAGGAATTTGTTACTTCCATGCTTTGATTACAAAGGAGTGGATAGAGTAGAACATATTTGAATTTATTGAAGCTCTTTCTGATCTAGGGATTTGCTGTACAACCAACACAAAGATGAATTTTCTAAATCTTTCCAGGAAGAATGATGAGCATATTAAATGTAGAGTTACTAGGACAGATTTGATTTTTGTGTGGATGGTCTCCAAGCTTGCTTGAAAGCTCTTTAGACATTGCATAGTCATCATGCAGATATGTAGTGGATATAATGAACAATAGTAGAGCAACAGAACATGGCTAAATTTCCACTAAATTTAGTGGGTTTTTTTCTTGTTTTATGTACAGAACGAGAGGAAGTTGACTTAATAATGAGTCTTAAAGTCTCTTAAAGTAACTGGAAATATATAGCATTTTGGAATTAATTTTATGTAGTAGTGGTTAGACAACCATGTGAACAATGTTTTGTGACAGCACAAGAAAAAGACTCTTAAGTTGAGCAATAGCATTAATGGCTCACTTGTGGTTACGCCTATATTCATACTATTATCATTATATGTAAGTATTGAAATGGCTATGAATGTTTTAAATAAAAAAGCGAGGTGTGTTAAATTTCACATGGGGGTAATTTTTATTTCCAGTAGGTCACGTTGACTTGCCTTGAAATGCTCTTCTCAAAAATGATCTTGTCCTAAGAACAGAAATGTTTCTCTCTGTGCCACCTTTTCTTGTTGTGACTGAGTGTAGGAAACTGCAACGTCTTACGTCTCCACTCTCAATGGGGAAGTGTCCCCCAGGACTACAGTTCCTGAACAAATAAGACTTTAGGGCAAAGCTGGGAATACACAGAAATGAGTGTTTAAACTCTGATTGATGGTCTTGGAATTTAATCTCATGGAGATGTAACTTATTTTTTTAATCCCTTTTTGAGTTCATGTTTAGTTACCTTTTTTTACAGAAATTCACTGCACTTCTGAAAATGTAATTGCTGATAGTGTTGGAGAGTCAAATCTGCAGTATTGCAGTATGTCAGACTTTTGCATTTCCAGTGGACATGCAACATTAAGATTTATGCAAATGATTATTAATTGTTCTCCTCCCAAGCTTGGAGGAAGGGTCTATCTCTTTCCATTAATTTAATGATTACAAGGGACAGTCATGGCTATGTATAAATAACTCCTTAAAGATCTATTTTAATATTGGAACAGCTGGCCATCAAATAGAAGACTTCTATAGGCTCTGGTTTCAATTTAATGTTGACTGTGTAATCTTGTAAACTCGTGACTAAAGTCGGCAGGATGTAGACTATTGATAACAGAGATTTCCTGTCCCTTCCTCCTCTTAAAACCCACTTTTTTTTCCTTCTTTTGTGAGGAGCTTGGGTGTGGGTGAAGATCTGGTATTGCCTTCACTGACTGATGTGATGATCCATTGTGTGTGTGTGTGTGTGTAGTAGACAACAGCTGAGTGATGGTAGCTCTGAAAACACTAGTGGTTAAAGGTCTAATGTAGGTCTCAATTTCAGATGGCTGGAGAGGAAGCCTCTCAGCAATCTTTAATCTGGGTGATGTGAGAAATTAGTGGTGATAGAAGTGAGAAAATTAGTGTGAGAGAAGACCAAATGAAAAAATATTCCCCAGTGCTGAGCAAGCAGCGCAGGCAGCATGACTTTTAGGTAGTTTTTAAGCTGTATAAATTGTTAAACTAGGACGGTTACGTTTTGGAGAGGAGGAGGCAGCTGACATCATACGAAGTTACTTGATTTGGTCTGCTTAATTTACATGTACATTTTCTATGGCAATGATGATGCAGTTGAGCTGAAGGGAAAATGATCGCAGTTAGAAGGCCAAAGTTTGGTGCTCTTCAAGAAAATGTTATAGGTAAAAATCGGTAATTTTCATGTTTTAAGTTGTGCAGTGGATGTATTCTATTAGGCCTGAGATTGGCCTGTGATTTTTGAAAAGAAAGTGCAGGGGAAAATTGGATGTATGACCACATGACTTTCTAACCCCTAGTTTGAACAGGAAATAATCATGGAAGCAACCCACAGTGTAAATGTGTTTTAAAAGAGAGCACATCTAATAGAGTTTGGATTATGTAAGAAAATGTAGAGTTACAAAAGGCTTGATGAAATGCAGGGGCATTTCATGTAAGGGCATGTCTTGAAGGTTGTAGTGCTCTGACCTCTGAGCTTCACACTGCAAGTGAATGTGTAAGGCTGTACTTCAAAACTTATCAGCTGTGCATATTTTTAAGCTGTAGGATTTAGTTATACTTGGAAGATCAGATTATAAAATTGCTGGACTTATAAATATAATACGGAGAGAGAGTGACTTTTAAAAACTAAGGTGCGTTTTAGTGGGTAAGAAATGCTTATTTCCTTGTCAAGCCTTTAGTAAATAATTCTTGAGTGTATGTGTGCTTTTACTCATTTGAAGTAATTCAGAGTTCACATTTTACTGACCAGTTCTGTGTTGCCATCATTGCTTCTAGCAGCTTAGTCTCTCATATTCTGTTCCAAATGGAAATATAAAATCTAAGCTAAGAGACTAATTATTGAGGAGCAGGTAGCTGAGCTGCTCTATTTATCCCTGTTGACACAAGACATGGTTGCAATCCACTAGATTATGAATAGTGAGAATATAGCCTCGTTTCTGTGTTTTACATTTGCAGCTTTGTTAGTAAATTGTATATTTGTCAGAAAAACTCTGAAAAGCTTGCTTTAAGTTTAGGCAAGCACATCTGGATCTAAGTTTGAGATGCTTCTCTTTTAGTATGCGCTAGTGTGATCTGTTATCGTACTGCAAGTATTGTAACACTTCGTGGCAGTAGTCCTCTACCAGCTTTCTCTAGTGGTTATTTTCACAGCTTGGCCTGCTTTCTGTGACAAGAGGGCAAAGGGACCCATAGATCCATGCCCTGGGAAGGAAGAGAGTGGGGAGGAAAGGAAATGGTAGGGAGATGGGCCTGAACAAAGGAAAGTGGTGGCCATGAGCTAAAGGAAAAAAACTTAAGTTTACTAAGTATAGTAGCAGAATGTGATATAATACAACATAATACAATACGATTGGAATTGAAGCTAATAAATCAAGTAAAATTGAGAAAGAAAGTTTCTGAAACCCGTGTCCTTAATCCTAATGCTGTGGGCAAAGTAGCCAGGGAGCAAAGAGGGTATATTTTATCTTTCCCTCCACTTGGAAAACAGAAGCAGAAAAAAGAAGCCTTCTGGGAGTTGTAGTTCATTCTTCTCTCCTGAGACCGGAATTCACGAAGTATATCAACTACCCATGGAAGTGCAGCATTAACTCTTCAACTCCCAGTGCTCTGCCTGATGTTACGATGTGAAATACTGATGACAAACCATGAAGCCATGGCAGCTATGATGTGTTCATGATTTCTGGCCAATATCTATAGATATTGCGATAAGTGTGCGTTTTTGCTATTTCAAATTGGGTGTGGGCCGGATGTGTGTCTACTTAAGGTCCCAATGTGCACACTTAATTTACATTATGTGCATGGGAAAGGTTGCGTGTGGGTGCATATATATAGCTGTATGTGTCAGATTTATTTTGCTACGTCTAGAAGCTTAAGCCAAATGGATAGATTTCTCTTTGGACAAATACATGTGTGTATGGAGAGAACCAATTCTTCTTCCAAAGGAGAATGTGCAATTTCAAACAAAATTCCTCTTCAGATATCTATTTTGGGGTGCTGTAAAAATGAATATAGTGTTTCCATACTCTTTTAAGAACTACTTGGAGTCAACATGTGTGAAGAGTACATAATTGTTTTAGTTTAAATTTTCTATTTAAAAATAAATCCAGAATAAATTTTGCGTTTGCTATCAAATTCATTTTTTGAATACTAATCTTAAAAAATACATCTGTGCTCTGTAGTATTTTAATTATATTTTCTATTTTCTACTTTGTGTTATTTTTATACTATTCGAGGAAGTTCAGCAGGGTGAAGTAACTTTTAAAGCCTTCAAAGAAACATAACTCTTCTAGCAGTATTATGCAGGTCTAGTTTCATTCTTTTAAAATGTGGACATCTTAGTATATTCTGTCTGAACAACATTGAAACTTTCACCATTTCTTCTAATACAGCTCCCTCTTTTGAATTTTTGTGTGGTTCAGTAAGGAGAGGATTTTAGTGCTGCTGCACCTCTGAAAACACTTGATTTTATTTTTTAATCGGTAGCTCTTTCAATGTATTTTCTTGCTGTCTGAGCTATGGGTAATAACTACTTCTTGTAAAGCGTTCCTCTGAAAGAGCTTTCCGTGTAGTGTAATAATCAGACCAGTCCTCTGAGCAGGCAGCAAGGGAATCTATGCATTAAAATGCTAGGTAAATTGAAACAGTGAAGGATGATCTCAATCTTTCAGTGCCATGCCCACTCTCTCTGTGACAAAAATCTGTGGGTTCAGGAATGCTGCAACTGAAGGACTGGTATGACTTCAGCACCAGCAGGGCTTTCTCTCTGCCTCCCTGGAGTAATGTGTTGTCATAACATCTTAAATTCACGTATATTGTTTCCACTGTTTATTACACTTGATAACAAATGGCTTGCTGTTAGTGTTCTGGCTAATGGAAGACTTGTAGTCAGGTTATAGAATCTATAACAATTATGCCCTTCAGCCTACAGAGAAGACCAGCTTTTGTGAAACTGGGAAGCCTGCTTTGTGGACTCCAAATTTATGCCAAACAGCAGCATAGAGCAAGCCATTGCAATGGGTTTTGCTCTCAGAGAGTTTGTATAGCTCAAAGAATGACAGTCTTTCTACTTCTGCCTAAAATAGTAGGCAGGTTTGTACTTCCCTGGAACAGCTGTTCATCTCTATCTATAGTGCCAGTAAAAAAGAAATATTTGTCATGGTCTGCTTCCTCCCTGTGAGATGTTTAGATGAGTTCTGCTAGCACAGCAGTTAAAACATTTCAAATACTGTTGATTAAATCTTGCCTTGACAGGAGCAGCCCCTTATTGAGCTCTTACTGAGTATGTGCTGAACAAGAGCCTTTCCACAGTTCAGAACTTCCTCTTCCCCAGTAGCAAGGCATAAGTAAATGGTCTGCAGTGAAAGCAAGGTATTCAGGGTACTATTTAATTACAGAAGTGTTACACAGGAAAGAATTTTGTAGGTTTCTAGCTTTTTTTAAAGAGATATCCCTGCTTAAGTTAGTAGAATATGTCTACAAGACTTGTAGGTGAATTCTTACCCTTGCCAATAATAGTATAAAACTTAAAAGGTATGAAAGCTTAACTTTCCCCTTCTTTTTCTTCTAGAACAGCTATCTGTGTATGTATGGCTTTTTTTTTCCCTGTATCTAATTGTTATTAAATCTGTCTATAGCCTGAGCATGATCCAATTGGGAGGATTGTGTCCTTGTCTGACTATCGTTCTAGGCATCAGACATGCAAATAACTAACTGATTGAGTCATGCATGATTTATGTAGATGGCTACAGGTATACTAAATGTACCATACACAAAAACAGTGGAGAAAGAACAGTTGTGTTGATGTCCTCTCTTCTGCCCCTGGCTTTAATGGCTGTGTATTGGAAAGATGCTCAGTCTCTGTTCTCTCACTTGTTGAATGTGCCACTGAGGGTAAGGAGAAGGGTGAGATCCTCAACGCCTTCTGTACATCTGCCTTTAATAAGCAGATCAGTTGTCCTCAGGGCACTTTACACCCTGATCTGCAAGTCTGGGGTGGTATGCAGAATACAACATAATTCATGCCCGCTGATTCAGGCAGAGACAGCTAGAGAGCTCCTCTTCCATCTAGACTGTCACAAGTCCATGGGACTGGACAGGTTCCATCCTAGGGAGCTGAGGGAGTTGGTGGGAATGATTGCTGAGCTGGTCTTGGCCATCTACCAGTGCTCCTGGTTATCTTTAGAAGTCCCTGAGGATTGGAGGCTTGCCAGTGTGACTCCCATCTACAAGAAGGGCTGTAAGGAGCATCTGGGGAACTACAGGCCTGTCCCTTGGTACCAGGGAAAGTTATGGAGCAAATCGTCTTGGGTGAGATCACACCAGGGGATCGGGCCCAGCCAGCATGGCTTCATGAAAGGAAGGTCATGCTTGACCAACCTCATCTCCTTTTACAACTGGGTGATCAGACTGGTAGATGAGGGAAAGGCTGCTGATGTACCTAGTCTTCAGCAAAGCCTTTGACATGGTCTCTCACAGTATTCTCCTGGGGAAACTGGCTGCCCTGGCCTGGACAAGTATACCTTTCTTTTGGTAAGGAACTGGCTAGAGGGCTGTGTCCAGTGGGTAATAGTTAATGGAGTTAAGACCAGCTGGTGACCCATTACAAGTGGTGTCCCCCAGGGGTGGGTTCTGGGGGTCCATCTTGTTTAATATCTTTATTGATGACCTAGGTGAGGGGATTGAGTGCACCCTCAGTAAGTTTGCAGATGACACCAAGTTGGGAGGTAGTGTTGATCTGGCTGAGGGTAGGAAGGCCATTCAGAGGGACTTAGATAAGCTGGATCACTGGGCTGAGGTGAATGGGATGAGGTTCAATAAGGCCAAATGTCGGGTCCTGCACTTTGGCCGCAGTAACACCATGCAGCGTTTTAGGCTTGGGGATGAGTGGTTGGATGACTGTGAAGAAGAGGACCTGGGGGTGTTGGTTGATGTTCAGCTGAACATGAGCTGACAGTGTGCTCAGGTGGCCAAGAGGGCCAACGGCATCCTGGCCTGCATTAGAAATAGTGTGGCCAGCAGGAGTAGGGAGGTGATCATCCCCCTGTACTCAGTACTGATGAGCACCTCGAGTATCGTGTTCAGTTTTGGGCCCCTCACTACAAAAGAGATATTGGAACGTGTGCAGAGAAGGGCAACGAAACTGGTGAGGGGTCTGGAGCACAAGTCTTACAAGGAGAGGCTGAGGGAGCTGGGATTGTTGAGTCTGGAGAAGAGGAGGCTCAGGGGAGACCTCATTGCACTCTGCAACTTCCTGAATGGAGGTTGTGATGAGGAGGGGTTTGGATTCTTCTCCTAGGCAACAAACAGGGCCTGAGGAAATGGCCACAAGTTGTAACAGAGTAGGTTTAGGTTAGACATAAGGAAAACTTTTTCTCTCAGAGAGTGGTCAGGCACTAGAATGGCTGCCCAGGAGGTGATGGAGTCGCTGTCCCTGGCAGTGTTCAAGAGGCATCTAGATGAGGAGCTATGAGATATGGTTTAGTACCCTGTGGTAGCAATGGTAGTGGGAGGACTAGGGGGTAGGACTAGGTAGAGGGGTTGGGCTAGATGACCTTGTAGGTTCTTTCCAACCTTGTGATTCTGTGATTCACTTAAGTTTTCAAGACTGATAGAAGTTGATAATGCTGTTGTTGACATGAGAATATTTGAAAAATTTAAATGAAATAAGTGCATATTTATACCTTTGTAGAGAAAGTTCTGCTGGAGAAAGATGAAGATGACCTATCTGCCTTGTGTGTGACAATGCTAGATAAGTGATATGACTAGTACACAAAATATAAAGATTCTACGTAGTCTGAAGAATAACTTGATGATTATCCACCTTAAGTTTAAAAAAAAAAATTACCTCAAGGGTTATGCAAGCTAGGAAAAATTGTATTATGATCTACTAAATAATTTCTTCCTATCACACTTCAATCACACCCTTCAAAATTCTTTCCACTATCTGCTTATTCTTAATGTTGAAAACACCATATCAATAATATACTTAATTTAACAAGGAAAGACTGAACTGTATATAGACAAGAATTCTGTTTTGTTTGAATACATGAACCAAAGAAACTAGAATTTTTTTCATTAGAACAGTAATTCAACATACTTTTGACACTTTTTTTGTACTTCAGTTAATACTCTAGGTGTATGTGCCATAAAGGGCTTTAGAGGAGTAAAGAAGTGTATTTGATAATGCTTTAATCATGGGCACATCCTCATTATTTCCGTGATTACACACACATGACATGAAGGTTGGTGGAAAAAGTACAACTAAGATATTTGTGATATGTGTGGTATAGTCCACTATATCAAGAGGTAAAGGGAAATTGAAGAGCTCTTCAGCTGACTTATTTCTTGTTTTCCAAAATCGTTCTGTCATACCACCATTCTAAAGACATGCCAATTAAATCAGTTGCTGTTCTTGCTGTAGAAGCAGGCAAAAGGAAATCAAGGTTTTTGACTAATTATTTTGTATTGCAAGAATGTTTGCACAAATAATGTTTCAAAAATAACATGGAGACTATAAAGGTTTGGGTTTTTAATGTGATTAGAAACCAATTGAATGCAGTGATGTTTGCTGGAATTTAATTGAGAGGGCAGTGGCAAGGACGAGAGAGAATAATAGAGATCAGGAATTAGAGGCTGAGAAGCATCTTGGAAGTTGAACTTTAATACAGCTGAAATTAAAGATATCATTAGTTTTTGTTAGTATTAAAAATGAGCATATAAAAGGTTTCTTTCTCCTTTTTTCTCCTGCTTTTGGTGCTGCTGATTACTGATGAGTCCTCCTTTGTGTCACTTTGCTTTGTTTTCTGACTGATTTTTCTCTGATGCTGATTTTTCTTCTGGAAGGGATATGTATTCTCCCTAAACAGTTAAATTTTTATGGTTGTTTGACACTGCTACATTTATATCGTCACAGACAATTGCTATGGATAATTTTACCAGCTTTATGGGCTTTGTCATGAAGTGTTTCGCCCTTTTAGCATCAATGAGGAGGAACAATCTGGGAAATTAATATAAAATGCTGAGCTGAAATATGTAAACAAACTTTTTTCTCATGTAACAGACAACTGTGATACGTATGGAGGGAATGGTTTCATTATCTTACAGTAGTGAAGCTTCTCTCATGTATCATAACTTTTTACAATAACTTACTGGCTATCTTTTGAGAAATGTATTTAAAGAATGTTTGTGTAGGAGGTTCTATTTTTGTCTCATCTGGTTTTTAATTTGCTAGACAAAGAAATATTTAATGTTCATCATCCGTATCAGCTTACTGGCCACAAAAAGTATATGGATTTATGTTTTTAAAGAAAGAAAACTCTTAATAGTTGAAAATAGCCATAAAGGGGAAGAAAATACTTCTTATTGGAAATAGCAGAAAAATTGTTAAGTACTGTAAGTGGGAAAGAGTATATTTAAACATAAATTGAAAGAATAGGCAGTCTTGAACAAAAATGCAAATAACCCAATTCTCACGCTTCTATAACATTAATTCTGTAACTGGCTGCATAGTAATAATCATGATGATGATTAAAAAAACAAAAACAAAAAACCTATTAGCAGTATGTATTAAGATAGGTCTTAGTTGCCAGCCTGTCTCAAGGCATGGAAATGTGAAACACAAAGTAGGGGAAAAAAAGTTGCCGGCTACAGATTTGTTCCTAGAAAAAATGTTTCCTACTGATAATATAAATAATGGTCTTAATAATTTTAGGAGAAGTAATCTGAATGAAAGAATTGAGATTTCTTTGAATACAGCAAGTAAATTAATGAATAGATGTGTACTGGTGGGTGACAGTTCTGAGGGGTTCCTGGGAGCAGCTGATTGATTACTGCTGTTGCCTTTGAAGTATATAATCAGGAAGGGTGAGACAGGAGACAAGAGGGGGAAGAAAGGGGAAAAAAAAGGGGGGGGGGGGGGACGACATGTGAAAGGGCAGATTACCTGTGGGAAAGAAAATGACATCTATTTAAGTGTGTGAAGTACCCAAGAGATATCATAATGATCTTAACATATTGCGAAATAAGCTAACAGTTACAAAAATAGTTTTGGATTTGTCAGACTTTCCACAACGTGGCAGAAGTTGCTTTAACGTTTCTCTGACCAACTCTCTCTACTGATTTTCTTGTAATGTATTTGGCTCAGTTCCAGTGAAGATATGATGTAGAAAGTTCTCTGCCTTCCAAGCTCAATGCAAGTCAGGATTTCACAGCAAGCATGGCAGATTTTCTAATGAAACTCCTTGTGCTGTCAAAGTATATGAATTAGTATAAAAATATTGGTTAGAAGTTTCTGAAAGGAGGTTTTTGTGATGATGACCTGCAGGATATAAAATTCAATCACTTTTAACTGCAAATTTGAATAACAGATGTCTTTTGGACATAGTTTTCCAAAACAGTGGTTTGTACACACAAAGCTTAGATATTATTTTTTGGTCAATGAAGTTGGGTCCTTTACAGTGTCCTTCCTTCTGATGTCTAATGTCAGGCATAGTATTATTACATGGGAAAATGCATGTATATGTATGTCTAATTTGAGGAAACCAGTGTTCATCAGTAAGTTGTATTTGAGGTGTACAATTGCAAAAGAAACAAAACAATAGCTGACAAACTACTGTCAGAAAAGGGTTGATTAGCCTGAAACCTTTGTTTAGATATTTCATTATTAGTAAAGGTTTACTATTATTTTTTTTTCAATGTTGGTTTTTTCAATGATCTTTTATAGATATTGAAGCAACAGGATATCCTCTTTTTTTTCCATAGATGATTATTATGCTTAATTCACCAATAGCCTGAGATTTTTTTACTGTCTTGACTATTGTAAAAAGGAATATATATAAAGTGGAAAAAAAACCCACTAAATCAATTAACTATGGTTAATGCATAATAAAATATTCTAAGAGTGATGATAGTCTTGTGACTAATCTTTTCTTGATGTTTAATGTCTCAAAACTGGCAAATGCACAGTATTTAAAAATCTGTAGCAGTGGATGGTGAATTTCCTAATACTCAGAGTATTGCTACAGGAAGTGATTGTGCAGATGAAAATTGATCTTTACAGCTGATCTGTCTTCCTTCAGACTTGTGCCTGTATATCATTTGGAAGTGGAAAAAAAAAACAAACTGTCTTAAGCACAAGCTATACAAAGCATCTTAATAGTTCCCTTCTCTTGAAATCTTTCCCTCCTAATGTTAAATTTCTTGCCTAAAGTAGGAATCATTCATTTTCTCAGTCCAATTTTGTCTAAATAGGAAGCTGGAAAAATGTTTCAATAGGCACTTAAGCACATGAGAAGTTCTTTAATGATAATAGCAGCATGGTGGTTTAGCTAAAAACAAATACTCTGCTTTTGATATGATTTATATTTTGTATGTGGTTTGTCTATGAAATAATGTATTTGCAAAATAGCAAAACATACAAAGATGCAGACAAGGAAGAATTAATCCACAATATTGCTATAAAGTAGTGACAGTAGAAAGAAATGAACCTTTTTCAGTGGTGAGCATAAATCGGTGATGCTCACGTTGATTCTTCTCTCCCCTCTCCTTGCCTCTCTAACCTCCTAGTATAATCATGAATATATATGAGCCGTGAGCTATGTTATGTTACACCTCAGCAGAAAGAGTAAAATTCTGGTGTTTGATAATATTTGGCAGATATTGTTATAGCAGCTTAAATCCTTAAGTTGTATCATCATTCCTTTGGTAGCTTTATTTAGTCACAGAAGTGAAATAATTACCCTAACTGGGATTAATTATTTCACATTTAATTAGAAGTAGACTGTGGAATTATATACTCTGTACAGTCTTTCAAATTTAATTTCTCATCTAATTTTGCTAAAATGAGAGCAGAGACCTTCAGAGTAGAATATTTTGCCTAGAGAAAATACCTAGAATTAGTTTTAATCATTTAATCAGAGTTAATAGGAACTATTTTTGTAGAGATTGTACATTGCTAAGATTTCATAATGGCTTAATTCTAAAAAATTAATTAGGTAAAATAATTCAGTATTTGCAAATATATATTTGTACTTAATAAAAAATTAAGAAGAAAAAAGTGCTTTAACTGTTTAGCTACAAATCACTAAAGCTTTAGAAGTTCTGGGTCAGAACTGCTATAATTGGATGAGAAGCAGCCGCGTTATTTGGAAGATCACTTCTGATATATAATATTTACAATAATATGTAGGCAACACAAGGTCAACAGTGTAAACTGTAGTCAATAGTATGTTGTGAAGTTTTATCTAATGTGGTGCAACTTTTGTGTATGATTACAATGTAAATTGTGCACTTTCTAAATATGTACTGTCTGCTGTTTCACAATCACAACTAATCAGTTTCAAATGCAGAACTAAGTGGTGCTCATTCTTGTGTTGAGAGTTTTTTATTATTTGACTGAATTTGTCAGCCTTTCTGACAGTGTAGTCTGAATTCTTGACCACTGCACTAAAAATAATGAACTTAGGCAATTATTTGTACTGCTAGACAAGAAACAATACAAGAGGAATTAATGCACAAAGAAGGAAAGATTGAGGAAACTTTTGCTCTCCAAAGTGTATAGGTGTACTGCTAACGACTGTTAAAATGGAAAATGTTGGTTGTTTTTCTAAATAATAATCAAAATAATGATATAGTGAGAATATCGTCTTTAAAAAGTTATTTGAACAAGGAGATTCAAACTGCTGAGCTTATATCTTTATATGTGACTTTTCTTGGTGCCCTTCCTGGTTTCAGTTATTCCCTTCTGTGCTTACCAAGCCCCTTCTGTCAGATTGTGTAATCCTAATTCATGCTGTTGGCTGAGTGTTCTATAAACTTAATTCCATCATCAATTACTTCTTGGTTGCAAAATAGAATCATTAATTTGTCACATAGATGATTTCCATTCTTTCCTCTTTCACTTTACTCAGCGACTGTCAAGCTACATGGTAGGGTGTTAAAAAATAACTATGTAACTTATATGGCCTTTAATTAACTTGCTCTGATTCTGCTAGTTTACACTTCAGCAAAGTAGCAAGATTATTATATCTCAGAAGGGGAGCTCTATAATGTTTTGGTTGAACTTTTTTTCTATAAATAATCTGTGATAATTCCAGTTGAATGGGAAATCATTTGTCCGTGCATTTGTTACTTCTTTCACTCCGGAGCAACTGTACATGGATAAAATAGGCTTGTTGCTTTTCTCTAATGCCACTGTAGAAAGCATGGCGGCCTGAGTATTTTGTGCCCTGTTATTTCCATCTCAATTTCATATCAGTGCACTTTGCAGTCTTGGCCTTATTTTTACAGCACCTATAGGGAACATAAATGTGTAGTACAGAAGAGCTAATAAGCTGCTTTTGGTGATAGACCTGACTTTAAATAGGTATGTTTCCTTGCCTTTGGATTTCTTTACTACATTGTCTGAACTCAAGCCAAGCCACTAAGCCATGCCTGGGTTCTCTTTCCATTTCAGACTTCAGCTTAGTAATGTAATTTAAAGAAAACTTTGGAGATGCCAAGAAAATTGCTCTCTATAAAATGTTTGCGATATGAGTTGAATGGGAAAACAAAAATATTTAAAACACATTTTAAATGCATGAACCCAGAAGTTAAAATTTTATCTATGTTGACAGGTAAAGCTGTGAAGATGGGTTCAGCTTATTAAGGAATTTGAAGAGGTTTCGGAAAATAAGTGGGAAGAGGATCTAAGTTACTTGAGTGTATATATACTTGATGTGTATATAATTTCAGTGTCAAATTTGATCATTTAGTATCTTACCAGTTCAGAAAGCCCATATATTGACTAATTAAGTACTTTGTTTAGAATTTTGACTCTCAGACTTCATGAGCAATAGACACTGTGAAAACCAGCTCCACTGTGAGTAATATTGTTTGCAAATCAGCAATGCCTGAGACAGTGATTTGGACTGGCTCTTGGCTTCTCCCCCACCCCAAAAGGTTTATTGGTTGGGTTGTATGTGTTGTATGTAGGTAGCTTGGATTTTGGAGGATGTTTCCTTTTGTAGGCCACAATGGGAAATGTTTAGCATGACAATTCCTTCCAATAGCCTTTTTTTATTTTTAAAGGTACATTATTGTGGAACTAATCAAACTGTTCTAATATTGTTGTGCATTACTTGATTGAATTACTTAAATTGTATTTATCTTATAGCCTCAATTTCAGGAGACATAATGAGTTGCAGCTTTTAAACAGATACTGGCAATTCATAAACATATGAGAATTTCCTCCAGCTGATGGTACTTGCTTTTTTTGTGGTCTTTAGCAATCTCTCTGAAGTGTTTCTTCTCAGATTGTTCAGTATTGGATATTCTCAGATGTGGTGATTACTGGGTGATTAAGAACTGGCAGATTTCCTTTACTGGCCTACAAAAGAGAGAGGATAATGCTGTTCTGTATTTTCAGGATTTCAAGAATTGAAAGGGCTTCTTGTTAGACAGCTTGCAAGGCTGTAGAGAGATTTTTAAGACATCAGGAAGAAAATTATTTCCTGCATCTCAGCTTGGCAAATTCTCTTTCTATTAATTCTCATATTGTTCTGCTATACCTTCAACTCTTGAAATACATTGAAGCTGGACTTTGTGTGAAAGATAAACTGTTAGACTAAAATCTATAATTTTTTGGAACATGCCATGGTATAAAGAGCAGGAAGGCAAATGTTACTGCCATGGCTCACTCTGGAATTATCTATTGCCTGATGCCAACCTTGGTCCTTCCTGTCTTGCCTCTGGTATATGTACTAAAGTCTATATGTAGAAAGAAAGACGTTTACCCACTTTTTCTTCCTTGGTTTTTAGTTCAGGCATCCATACCTTGATTTACTTCTAAAAAGAACACCTGTATATTCTCTAAAAGTAAGAGATGGATGCTAAAGCTCAGTTTTTCATTTTATATTTTAAAAACTTAGCCTTGGAAAGATGACTGAAGAAGTGATTCAGTATTTCAAGTCAGACCCTCGTATTATGAATAAAAAAAGAGTGTATGAAGCAATTTCTGTATAGTAAATAACTTAATTCTCAAATGTTAGCTATGAGATATCAGCAGGGTACTGATTTGCAGTAGAAAAATGGCATCACTGGTGGTGGTTGTGATTTTTCTTTACTTTTGTGCTCTTCCCCCCTTCCTCCATCCCTGTCATTTTCTTGAGAATGTTGTCATTTACAAATAGTGATGTTTCATGTTTTTAAAGGAGTTAAATGAGATGAATCTTTCTAGAGTTGCATGCTACCTAATAGGTATGCATATGCAATGGTACTTCACTACTTTTTTATTACAAAAATATTGCAAAATATGCATCTCTATAAGCATTCGACCTTTGCTTGGAAACTTAAAATGCTGTGTTAATCAATTTTCAGCTGTGTAGGTGAAGTATCATCTTATTAAACTGAATAAAACTGCCTTCTTTTGTGTGGTGTATTATAGTATCTTATGACCTTGGCAAAATTATTCTGTTCTTGATGATGAATTCATCTCTGCTCGGGGATGAAGACATCAGAAAGATCTGTAAATTTTTGTTCACGGCAGGTGAAGGAAGAGGAGAGAGATTGTGTTGAGCTTTTTGCTTTGCTGGTTTTGTTTTGTTTCCAGACTGGAGAGAAAGTGGGAAATGATATTCAGGTGGTGAATGTCTTTTTTTATTGCCTTTTTTTCACTGGGAACAAAACTTCAAACAGTTAAATAATTAAATAAACCCAAATTTTCCATTTCTAGTGTATTGTTTTGTTGCTTTTTTAAAAAAGAAAAGCATTATTTTCAGTTGAAGGATTACATCCCTCCCAAAATTTCAAAGCTATCAAATTTCTGGTTGGATTGTTGTTCTTAGCCACTTTTGTCCCCAGTCTGCTCCACAAAAAACAATAACATCTAAAAATAACAACATTCTCAACATCATTAGCAAGAATGAACTCTAGAACTTTCCTATTTGCTGTAATTGTTCAAACTCATTTGTGTAAGGCAAATTCTTAAATCCATGCTCAGCACGTAAATGATATCTGAAGATGCACAAGAACAGATATGTTATTAGATTAGTCTTGGTTTATTAAACTGTGTAAAAATATCCCTTGCTATGACTTTAATGGTCAAAAGAAGAAAAAATGTTGCTTACTAATATATTTCATAGCTGTAAAGCTGAATTATAGGTAAAGGTTGTAAATTAGTGCAAGAATCAGAGGAATGCCCTCTTTTAATTAAGATAGGTGTGGAAAGATATTTGCTTTCTGTGTCTTGCTAGCTCTCTGTAAACATTTAAAACACAATGCTTCTTTTGACACATAAGGTGTATACAGACTAGGTTACATCATTTGAACTGACCAATTAGCATTTGAACTGAATCACCTTGTTCAGCTGTGTGGCAGCATGACTAATGGAGGATTAGCACTGGCAGAAGGGGACTCCCAGGACATGCCAAGAGCTGGGAGTAATTTTTTTTTACGAAATCTGGTGTTTATGATGCAAAAGTTTCGTTAAAGCAGGTCAAAATTCCACGATTTAGAAATTGGAGGCAAATATTTTGTTGCTTTTTTTTTTCCTACCATCTGGTCTTGGCGATCATTGGATAGTAAAATATATATATTTTTTTAAATGACAATTCTTTATGAGGTTGCTTACCTCTTATAGTTAGCGTATGTAGCGTTGTTCATTACTATTTGGGTTATGTTAATTTATTTTTTTAAATAGTATGTTCAAAAGTAAAGAAAACAGATTTTTTTTTTAAGTAAAGGAGTAATTCATCTTTACAGCTTCTAATGATTTTATATTTGACTATATATACCACTTTTCCTGTAAAAACAATGAGATTATTGAAAATTCAAGTGGGCTTCATGAAACTTGAGATTTCTTCCTTTTCAAAATAGGAACCAGTCTGTCTTGATTTAGAGCAAGATTTAATGTTGTATAAATCCCAGAATGTCTCAACTTTTATCAAAACCTGATATTTTCCTTTTGATTTTGATATTCTCATGGATAACATCTGATTACTTTAGATAAAAACTACAGATGTTATTGTATTTATAGCTTCGTACATTCATGTCATAGTTACATTGTGAGATAATGCAGTGTTTTCAACATGCCAAAATGGGTTTGTTCTTTTGAAAGTGAATATTCATGTTTTTATGCTGTAAAATTCCTGATACATTTTTATCAGAAAAAGTACATGCCAAATTGTTTCTCTATTTAAATGACAAGCTCTTCTCTCCTTAATCTTTCTTGCTTTCAGTTACTGACATTCACAACAGAAGTTATGGAACTTTGTGTTGAAGCATCACTACCTTTTAATAGGTTCGTTTGGATGTCTTTAAGCTTCCTTTTTCATTAATAATGTACACATATGCTGAGGTTCACTGCTGTCCAGGAAATTTAAGTATCTTCCTAAGTTCTGTGCTTACGCACATTTCCCTCTCTACCAATTCTAGATATAATGTCTATTAATGGCTATTTTTAGCATTCATGAATAAAATAGGCCAGCACTCGTGTGATCTTCAGGGAAAACAGTATGTATGTGTAGAAGAACGTGCCTTTCTCTCAAGACTAGTCCATATGGTCTGCTGGGAAGAATCCTTTACAGGAACTCACTGGTAGGGTACCCAGATGTTGCTTATCAAGAGAGAAATTGGCTGGGGCAAGAGTTATACCAAGATACCTTGGATTAGGTGTATATAGGATGGGGTAATTGTGCTCTGGCCACTCTTTCTAATAGATACAGTCAACATGACCAGGGCTGTTGAACACTTGTTAAAAATGTATCTGTTGCCTTCTCCCCCTTTAAGATCCAAACTTTCATCGTATATAGTAAGATATAGCAGAAGTTATGTTCAAACAGTTCATTTAACATCGTGTTTAAATGAAACTCATGTACTCTACTGGGACGTGATGTACCACAGAGACTCACTAACCCTCTTGTTATTGGCATAATAAACTTTGGTTAAAGAAGGAGCCAAAGGCTCTTTGTGCAAACTTGAGGACTTACCTGAGCAAGGCCTTTGACATGGTCCCCCATCACATCCTCATCTCCAAACTGGAGGGAAGTGGATTTGACGGGTGGACAACTAGATGGATAAGCAATTGGTTGAAAGGCCGCAGACAGAGGGTGGTGGTCAATGGCTCTATGTCCAGGTGGAGGCCGGTAACGAGCGGTGTCCCTCAAGGGTCTGTCTTGGGACCGGTGCTCTTTAACATCTTTATTAATGACATCGATGAGGGAATGGAGTGCACCCTCAGCAAGTTTGCTGATGACACCAAGCTGAGTGGTGCAGTCGATACGGTGGAGGGAATGGAGGCCATTCAGAGGGACCTTGACAGGCTTGAAAGCTGGGCTCGGGTGAACCTAATGAGGTTCAATAAGGCAAAGTGCAAGGTTTTGCACTTGGGCCGGAAGAACCCCAGGCACCTGTACAGGCTGGGGGGAGTTGTCCTTGAGAGCAGCTCGGCAGAGAAAGACCTAGGGGTCCTGATAGATGAGAAACTTAACATGAGCCAGCAGTGCGCTCTGGCAGCCCGGAAAGCAAATGGGATCCTGGGCTCCATCAGGAGAGGGGTGGTCAGCAGGGATAGGGAGGTGATTGTCCCTCTCTACTCTGCTCTTGTGAGGCCCCATCTGGAGTACTGTGTTCAGGTGTGGAGCCCTCAGTACAAAAAAGACATGGAGATTTTGGAAAGGGTCCAAAGGAGGGCCACGAAGATGATCAGGGGGCTGGAGCACCTCCCCTATGAGGACAGGCTGAGGGAGTTGGGTTTGTTCAGCCTGGAGAAGAGAAGGTTGCGGGGCGACCTCATTGCAGCCTTTCAATATCTGAAGGGAACTTACTCCCAGGAGGGGAGTAAACTCTTCATAAGGGCTGATAATAGCAGGACACGGGGAAATGGTTTTAAGTTAAAAGAGGGAAGATTTAGGTTGGATGTTAGGGGGAAGTTTTTTACTAGGAGGGTGGTTAGGTCCTGGAACAGGCTGCCCAGGGATGTTGTGGATGCCCCGTCCTTGGAGGTGTTCAAGACCAGGTTGGACGAGGCTCTGGGCAACCTGATCTAGTAAAGGTGTATGTTTGGTGGCCCTGCTAGGCAGGGGGGTTGGAACTACATGATCCTTGAGGTCCCCTCCAACCCAGGTCATTCTGTGATTCTGTGATTCTGTGACTTACGTGAAGCTGGTTCTTCTCCTAAGTGGCAGAGTGGTGTCCAGATTGTGACCTTGTTTGTAGCCTCTGAAAGTGATAGGTAGGCAGGTGCCTAATCCTGCCTTTCAATTGAAGTACTTTGGTAGAACAGAGTGTAAAAATTACTGATGTTTAGTATAAGGGAAGACTTTTCATTCCAGAAGAGTTAGAAAGTGTAATTTTACTCAAGGTTTGTAAATGTACTGTTGTATCTATAAATGGTATCGATAACAATTCATAACCCAAAGAAGTCTTAATTGCGGCTGAGAACATGAACGGAAGTGTGGAAGTGAGGGCAACACTCAAAACGTTTGGGCTCGGAGTCTGAGCAAAGAATTGCCCTGTTTATTTTTTTTATGGTGCTGTAAAGGAAGAGGTCTACTGATGTCTCTTTCAGCCAAATTGGTTTTTATGGAGCTGCCAGTTAGATACATATTTATAATGTGTAACACTCTGTGATACTAAAAGGCCTGCAGAAAAGAACTGGTTTATTGGTTGTCTAGGTAGATGGAACTTAATTCACTCTTACTTATAGCTAAAAAATGCATTTCAAGTTAACCGAATACATGTTAAAATGAATGGAAGTATGCTGAAGGAAATATTGAAGGGCAATGTTGAATGTAGTGAGTTCAGAAAAGCATCTAGCGCTATAAACGGTTAAAGATATTTTTAATATAACATGCTAATGTAACAAACATTGCTTTATGACATCATGTTGCAGGTAAATCGCACCATATATTTCATTCCTGTTGTATGAACAGATTGATATGAATCTGATAATAAAAGGATCATCTCCTTCTGTTTAATGAAGGATATCCAACATCACGGCCTTTTGTTTTCTGTTAAACAGACTTTTTTGTTAAGCTATAGCCTCCAGAGAGAGAATGATAGTGCGGAAGGGACGGGTTGGAAGGGCCCGGAGCAAACAAACAACCTAGTTCGAATGGAGTTTCAGGAATACATAACCTCCTTTCTATGTCTGGAAAAGCTGCAGCTTGTGGTGGGAACTACTCCCAGGAAACCCTATGAACAAGTTAAGTATTGGATGACAGCTGCTTAAATTGAGCAAGTATGTTTTTTGGCTGGAAAAGATGACACAGACTGATTTGAAACACAGACCATTTTCTCAGCCCATTATCCAACTGCCCTTTCTGGGCTACCTTGCAAGAATTCATTGAATCTGTAGTGTTGGCTTTTGTTTTCTGTTTATCGGTACTACACCTGTACCAGGCATCTGTATGCAGGCATCAATTCAGAATCAAAATCCACCTACTTGTTTTTAGCTTCCCTTTCACTGTTTAGAGAGACCTTGTTGTTCTGTCAGTTGATTATAGTAGAATCTAATTGTTTAAAGAGTCAGTATTTAAGGATTAGTAACTAGGTTAAGGGTTTATTACTTGTCAGAAAACAGGTAAACTCTGGGGTGATGCTTGTTGTACACCCTATATTATCAATCTGTATTTTTAAGAATTACACACTGGAGCAAAATTTCAATAGGTAGCTGCTGCAGACTGTAGCCATTCATGAAAAGGGGGATTTCTGTTTTCTTGGTTTTTGATTTTCAAACAAAGAAACATTAAGTTGCGTGTGTTATAACATGGAGGAAGCAGAGTTAGATTTGTTTTAATCCTAACTAGAAGTATTTGCAGTTCAGTAGGACTGCAAGACAATTTATCAGGAATATTGAATTATCTAACAAGAGTCTTATGTAAATGTACTGCTGATAATTCTTGAATCAAAGCATAAATTTATGTGATTTTTTTAAATTTTTAAATCAAAAGAAGTCATTTTCATAACATTCCTAATACATGGGGAAAAAGAAAAGCACAAAAAACTTAGAAGAGATTATAAACTGGTCTTAAATCTTTTTTCTTTTTTTTAAATATTATTTCTTTGTTGTTACTTGTAAGTTCTTCAGTGGGCCTTGCTTCATAAATTTTTCAAAATAAGCATGTCAAGGTAGATGAAATTTAGGTCATCTGAGTATAGCACCAGATTTATAGTGGGATGAACTTTTGTTTTCAGCCTACACTTGTTTATAACAGAATCCATTGAGCTCCATGAATTGACTGTGAAATTACTTCAGTATGGCTTGAAAGTGGGCTTAAGTTTCCCATGTACAAATGGATGGATGTTTTTATTGAATGCTTCCAGGATCTCCCCCTGTGCCCCATAAGCCATGATGATGTTAAAAATAACCCTTATTAAGTATGTGAATGTCCATTGTAGAGGATTGACTGTGAGGAAGAACTGAGGGTATATGATCATTGCATTAAAATGTGAGCTCTGACTCACTGGAAAGCTGCACCTGTGCACATGCTTGCAGCTGTATGAAGTTGGAAAGGGTAATGTTTTACACGAGGTTATGCCTAATTTGCACAGGTGCAAGTGTGGAAAGCTATAGCCTCAACTCAAGTCCCAGTCCTGCAGCAAGATGTCTGTGACCTCCCACTACGTGCTCAGAGTGTGACCTCTGTTCCAGGGAGACCTTCTGCAATGTTAATGTTCTCTGTTTTGACTGATTAAACTTTATAGCTGGGGACTGTACTTTCCTCTGTGGGAAAAGTAATCTGTCTCTTGAACACGTTCATTATCACTTTGTCTGTACTCCAAACTGCCATTAAGTGAGTTGAGAGTTTACATTATAGATTTATTTAGCATTGCTGTAAAAGGAGCTATGCTGCTTCAGAAGAATTTTGCTTAAATGTGTTATTAAAAATATTTAAGTGAAGCTGGAGTAGACTATTCAGAACTAAATACTTGGAAGCCACGTTCTCATTTCCACAGTTGTGATTCTTTGAATAAATATGGCGAATTGGAACTGCTGCTTGACATAGTCTTCATTCAAAATTATTTACATTGTTCCTAAGATATACTAAGGGCTTGCTCTGGGAAATAAATAACCTTCATATTCTACAATGGGGTTGTGTACAGCTGGTTTAAGATACAGTTGATCAATTGCTTATGCTTGGTGTTAACAGTGTGGGTTTTTTTTTTTTTACTGTTATTACTTAAGTCCTTGGCAGCACAGCTATAGAAGAACTAAGAAATAGCAAAATCAAATTTACAGTTTTTCTTTACACTCTTATAAGTTTTGACTGAAATAGTTTTTGAACATAGTGAGGTGTTTCTTGTCTGCTGACAACAAAACTTAGTCTGCGTTGTTAGTAATGTATCTTCTGTAAATAGCAAGTGAGCCTATTGTGAATCATGTGAAATTAAGGTGACTTAACTTAGAGAAATGTGAACTATAAAGTTCCTAAGGAAAAATATAAAATGTATAGTTTCCATTTTTACCATTTTATATTTCTCTTATTTTTTACCTTTCCCTTTTAACTATCATCACTGTTGGTGAAATAAAGGTATCATCTGGTTGGCTAATCTTTCAGTATTCTGGATTTAAACAGTGAAGTCACTATGACATCCCAGCCAGTCCTTTTAATCCTCTGGCCCTTTAGAGAAGTATTTGGGGATTTTGTATTTTCAAGATAATAACATGAAGCATGGTTCTTTCCCTTCCCAAATGTTTACTGTGATTTGGCAGGATTTAGCCTAGTACGAAGAAGCATAAATGCAACACACTGCGTGTTTCATGTTTTGCTTCAGACGTCCATAGATGAGCATTTTGTAAAGAGAACACTGTCATACTGTTTTATCTTCTATCCTAAAGAAGAGCTTATCCCATATGGGGCTGTGGAATGTGGCTTGGTGGGTGGGAACCTAGAAACTCCAGGAAAACCATCTGGCCCTTGCCTTCCCAGTTCCCCCTTTCGTGTCTGTCCGTCACCTTCTTTCCTCTCTCCTCTCTGGGAGCCATCTGAAGAATTTGCTTTCAGCCACTAGGGAATAGGAGGAGTGAAGAAGTACTGTGGGATTTCTGGTGGAAACTGATATACAGGGCCTGTTTTTCTGGGAATTGCTTTTAATTTTTGAAACTGGCCAGTGGCAAGACAGGCTACACAGGGACTTGGACACAAAAATTCTCTCCAGAACACTGTCTTTTTGATGAGGATTTATTTAGATGTTAAAGTTGGCTGCACACACTTCTTTAGTATATACCTGTTATTTATTGACAGCTGCAATATTTCCCAGTTCATTGCAGGAGAGATGGACTGGAATCTTTAAAGGTTCCTTCTGACTCTAAGGATTCTAAGATTCCATGATTTCTTGTTTTCATAGCAAGATTTTTCAGACTCTTTAGCAGATAGAGACTTTGTATGTGCTTTCACTATAAGATCAGATATTGATAGTACTCGTTACTCAGTAATGACTTGCAACTGTCATAGTATTTCTGTCAGTCAGTTCATATTAGATGTCACTTAAAACCAATGAAAACTACTTGTGTGAGAGTGGTTTCTAGCTCCAAATGTGCCACACCAAGTGGAGCTCTGTCATAGATATTTCAAACCTTGCCAGACCTCAGGAGGCCATCACTGGCCACGTTAGCCAGTGGTCTTGGTGTTCTGAAGATGATAGGAATTTTTATATTTGAATTCTATTTGCTCTTGCTTCAAATTTAGACAGTCCCCTACTATTTGTAGTGTAATAAGGCAATTAAACACGTGGTACATCTTGGAAATTAACGTTCCTTTCCTATCTCAAGATCTGAGGATCAGAAGTGGGAATGTGTTGTTGACTGTGACATTTTTTAGCTGAGTGATTTTATAAAATACGTTTATTTTATGACAGTTTTTTACAGGATTTATTTTGTCGGTTTTTTTAACTATGGTATTCAAATATTACAGAAATTGACATGGCTGGGACAACAAACTAAAGGCAGTGTATAAACAATTTCTTATAATGTTAGTATAGATATCTTCAGGTGGCAAGAATTTGCCAGAACGTGCTGTGCAGTGATTTAAGATGATTCATGAAAAAAGATTGTTTAGAAACTTACAGCTGGATTTCTTAGTATCCAGGGATTTTTTTTTTTCCATTTCAGCTTGAGATGTGAATTATGTGTCTGCTGTTCTCTCTGTTTTTACTAGCCATGCTAACAAGAGCTGGAATGCTAGGGCGCTTGATGGAAAAATACTATTGTCTTTATTTTCTGTTACAGTTTCAAGCCAATTTCTTTTGAGAGGCTGGATGATGTTTCCAAGAGTCTGTAATCACAAAGTGTTTACGTATGCAAGTAGCAAAGTAAACTTCATTGCTAGGCAAAACCGTGTAAGTGTTTAGTCTCAGGGGAGTAAAAATTGGGTGTGACTCGTAGAGCTTTGATGTTTTTATGAATTATTTTAAGTGGAAGGAATTTTAGTCTATCTTATTTCCAGTTGTGATCATGATTCCTCTGTGTTGTTTCAATAGCAATGAAGCAAGATTTAGGCATGAATAAAACGTAGAGGTTTTCACTTTGCCAATCAGAACATTGATGTTTCCACTGCAGTTGTGTGATGTATGTTGGTTGCTCTGGAAATAATATCTCCTGTTTATTTTCAAGGAAACTATACCAGATGCCCAGAGCACAATAACACTACTTGATAGAATAAACTCTTAGCTACAAAACACTATTTTTCAACACAGTCGCCACCTCTAGCTGTGCATTTTTGCCGGTGGTGAGAAAAAGCCTGCAGGCTGTGCTTGTAAAAATCCCTTCAATGGAAATGACCTGCTGTCACCCCTGCTGAAACGCCCTACTCACCACCTCACTGTGCTCTCATCCGTTGTTTGGTCTTCATAAACATTCAGCAAATGTTGATGAATGTCAATGGGTGCGATTTTTTTCTTCATGGAGAAATTCAGTGACACATGACATACTTTTGCTACATCTGCAGTTCCATGTCAGATGCCATTTTGTCATATTGCCACTGTTCTGCCATCTGTTACATGGCAACAAAATGTACCAGGATATTAGTGGGAAGGTTAAGCCTCTACTGCCACGCTACTAACATCTGCCTCTGATGTTGTGGGCCAACATAATAAAATAGGGGCATCACTTTCAGAGCAGCCCTCATAAGTAGCCTTCTCTCATGCTGTTTGGACTATTGCCCTCTATGAGCTTCCTGATGTAATTTTAGGAACTTTATTTTACTTGGCTCTTACCATTTTAGTTATCTTTGAAGACATCTATGGTTCAACTCAGCTATCAGCTCTCTTAACGCTCCTCACTTCCTCCATCATAGCAAGTACCCTGCTAGGTTTTTGTTGCATCTGTCAATTTAAAGCTCAACATAATGCTCTGCTCTTGAGTGCCCCTTGGACATATCTGAATCTCTGCTTTATTCTGCTCTGCAGTGTTGCATGCTGTACCTCATGCTGAATTCTACCAGGCCTCTCTTAGTGGAGCATGCAGCCACACTCATGATACAGTCTGTGTTTTAGGCAACTTACAAGTTTTGGAGATATGACAGGTTGTTAAGTTGCTTCTGTTGGCCAGGACATCTGATATTAATTAAAGTTATCAGGCACAACAGTTTTGTGCAGTCTGATTGCATGAGAAACGAAGTAAGTGATGTTAAGGACATAGAGTACCATACTAGGCATAGCCTTAATCCAAATCAGTATGGCCATTCTTCATTTCCGTGTCTACTCTAAGTGGACACCTAAAGGAGAGTAAATAGGGCAAACACTGTAATATGTCACATTCCTCCCTTAGTCTCCCAGCATCTGGCCACTTCTAGCTCAGGAGATTTCCTGAGCTGCTGTGCTTAGTTACTCTAGAAACCTTTTATGAAGCTGTTTGTCCTGATTTTTTTCTCATTTCCTCACAAGCCTATTTAAATTTGCCTCCATGGTATCCTTCGGCAATAATTCCTGTGGGTTTCTTTGAGCTTGCACCACATCAGCTTCATTTACTGTTCTAGTTACTGTCAGTTTCTATCCATCTTCCTTATGGTATTTGCAATTCGTAGCCACTGTTATATTTTCTCCGTGGTTACTTGCTGAACAGTTGCAGCATATTCAGATCCTTCTAAATTTGAATCCCTTAATAATCTTTGTTGTCTCTTAAAGTATCTCTTCTGGCTTTGATATGTCTGGTTTGATATGCAGTGTCCATGATTTGATATGGTAACACAATCATGCTTCTGTTTTGTTCTGCGTTCCTTTTCTAATAATGGGTAGTTTGATTTGCTTTTTTATTGCTTATAAGCACTGAGTCAGTATTGTTATGTATCTACTCCAAAGTCTTGCTTTTGTCTGCTAATGGTCAGCTCAGAGCCTTTCATTTTATTTCATTTAATGTTGAGATTATCTTTCACTGTTTTGTTTTGCCTTCACATATATTGAACTTTATCTGTTTTTTTTGTTGTTGTGCAGTCCACAGCTGTCAGAAGTTAGCTGTCTGCCTTAGAGCCTTTGAATAGCTGTGTGCAATCAGCCAACTTTGTCACCTCGCTGCTCACTTCTCTCACGCTGAACAGAGCTGATTTCTGTAACTCAGCAGCACTTGCCTCCATTTCAAACATGGACCCTTGATGTTTACCCTGTACTTCCAGTTTTTATAGCCCAATTACTTATTCACGCAACAATGTTCCCTCTCAGGCCGTGGCGATGTAATTTTCTTCAAAATCTTTGAGTGTGATTCATTGTGCTCACGTACAAAAATACCACCACTGTGAAAGCAGTGGGGTATGACCCTTGTTTAGAAATGTAGTAGTTATAGTCATTAAGATCAGAGTATAAATTCCTTCATTGATCATTTTGCTTCAGAATAGGAATAGTTTTTCACAGGAAACTTGTTAATTTTGCCCTTTTACCTACCTTCTCATGGAGATGGGGAGTGAAGAAGAAGGAAAATCCATTTTTTAAACTTCTATAGAGAATTTTTTTTCTGACATTTGATACCAGATCTTCCTGAAGTTACACTCTGCCTCGATTTTCATGAAAAATATACAATTGTCTGTCTAGCTCTGTAGTATTTAACACCTACTTTTACTCAATACAAATTACTAATGGAAATACTTCAGCCAGATCTACTAACTATATATATTTTCTCCAGTTAGTGTGAAATCTCCTACCTTGTTATAGAGAGGAAATCTGTTAGAGTTTTTCTGAATGTCTGTGCTGTATTCCTAATTGGTGCCAGATAGATAGTTCCCAATTGTCCTGTCACATGTCTACTGATCTGATCTTCATGGGCTTTAAGTTGGTATAGCATTGTGAAACTATGGCAAGCAAGAATTCAAAACCAAGTATTTGATTTTTCTTTCCTTGCTATTCCATACAGATGAAGTTCCCAACATAACCTGGCAGCAGTGTATCTGATTATAAATGGTCAAGGATGGTCCTGATGTGCAAACAGATGGGCTTCTGATTGGTTCAGGGTATATATGAAAGCGAAAAGGGCAGATATGTATTGTTTACTGCTTTGGCCGGAGATGGAAACTTACTGCTGTTTGAATGAAAATCACTTTACGTTCTCCTAGTAAATTATCACAGCAATCATTCTATGACAGTTTCTGTACAATCGTATTTTGTATATTTCCATGCAGTATGCATTAATGCCGCACTTCTTCGGTATGCGACAGCTGAATATTGCACACAAGCTGTATTTCAGTACTAAGTAATGTTTAAATTCTTTTTGATGAATGACTTCAAGTGGATTTGATTAAAGTGCATCAGAGGAAATGGGAATTTTTATTATAACTTTGATAGGAACTCAATAACTTTTAATTCTAGGAATTACTTGAGTTGTGGTTTGAAGGCTGATTATTATATTTCAGTGTGTAATTTAGCAATATTATTACTCTCACTTGGACTTCCATTCTGGTAAATAACATATATTTTAGACCATGCGAAAACCAGCCCGCTGTGAATCATTCTGTTCCAGCAACATATGTGTGTAGCTTGCTAGCAAATCTTTTCTGTCCAGTTTAAAAAAAAAAAAAATCCCAGTAAAAAACACTGACATGAAGGAACTTCAAGTGCAAATAGAATAATGCTGTTGTTTCTGAAAATTTGTAACTAATTGATCATCATCTGCAAGCTAGAAAATAAAATGTGTTGTTTGGAAGCAGTTTATTAAGATCGATGAATATCAGTTTGAGTAATCTGTTTGTTGGCACGTCATAAATATATTTGTCCAGTTGTGTTTTATGTAACAAACTCTATCACATGTAATCTTTATATTTTGCATCTAAGTGAAAGAATTCATGAGTATCTTAAAAGAGATATTCAGGTAGCAGCAAAATGACAAGATGTCCCCATCGCAGTAACAGTAATGCAAGTCAAAATAGGACAGTTAATTTTGTCTAAATTCCTAGAAATCCATTAATTGCTACTTCTTTCTGTCTTGTTATTAGTGGTAAAGATAACTTCTGCATGATTTATTGCATACTAGTATGCAAATTGTATGCTGAGTGCACTTCAAAGAGTGGGATTATAAACATAGGATGTGATAGTTGTAGTTTCCATATTACTCACATGTCAATGAAATTCAAATGTCTGCTTTTCTAATCAGTTACTATAAAATTATACTGACCATGCCTCTGCCTTTAAAAGATTGCTAATTTTTGCAAAGTGTTTATTTATGTATTACCTAAAGAAAACTCTGGAAGACTGTATATTTAGTACTTCCTATTTTTTTCATGCTAATTCACTCTTTTAATTTTTTTTTTACATATTAATAAATCCAGATAGATAATTCAGTTTTCAAAAAGAGACTTAGCCTAATGCCCAGGGAGATTCTGTAACTTCATTTATGTTTGAAGATGCAGATTTTGACTTTATATGTAACCCAACGTTGAATTAATAACATTAGATCTTGGTTGACAAAGATATCTGTTTACAGGAGGATGGATGAAGCAGAATAATGCCTAATAATAAGTTAATTTGGATGGGCTAGAGAGTAGTGTAAAAGGAGTTGACTTTAAAAATAGTAAATAAAATTAAATCAACCAGCATCCACCTTTTATTTCTTCTCTCTGCATATCAAATTAATTATGCCAAATCATATTCTTTTAGAATGATATAACAGCTTAAGTAAAAAAAAAAAAAAGGTAGTAAAATCTATTAGCTCTAGCTTATATTACTACCTATATTGCAGTAGAATTTATTGTCCTTTGTAAAGTACTTATACTTGTAAGTATTCAGAAAAATTTAATTCAAATTTATTTCTAGTAGCATTCTCTAGAGTAATTTTTAACCTCAATTGTCATTTTGTGTAAGTAATTAAAGAGAACTATTTATGGGAAAAATGATTAATCTTCACCATGACTAGATGCTTTTTTTTTTTGCAAGTTCTACTCTAATTTATGCAAAGCATATTTCCTGTGTGACTTTAATTCCTGTTAATGCTCAGTGTTTTCATTTTGTTGGATGTGTCTGTTACTCGTAGTATACTCAACAACTGTTGTGAAAATAGATGAAGTAGACCTAGAAGTTCCTTGAGACATTCATGTAGTCTGGATAACATACAGCTGAAAGTAGTGAAATTTTCAGAATGTGGGCAGTAAAGCCAAGCTTAGGAGAGCTATTGACGATTGCTGTAGTATGGAGTGTTTGTTTATTGAAAATCAAATTTAATCCTCTCACAGAGCTTTGCTTAAGAGAGGTTGGCAGGGTCCAGTGCCACACCAACTCATAAATGAAAAAAAGCACATGTACAGCTTTTGTGTTTGTATTCTTAGATTTGGAGAAATGTTCTGCATCTTCCTTCCTTTGTATTTGTGTTCAATTTCCTCTGCTAAGTTATTTTATGTTAATTATTTTTGCATAAATGGGGCAGAAAATTTCTACTGTAGAAGCAAGAGAAGCTGATGATAAGCACTTCTGAAATGTGAAGTGTATTTCTTAAGCATTTTGTCTAGTCTTTAAAATACGAGAACGAAAGGATCCCCATTGCTACTAGAGATGGGTATGTCATAGAATCATAGAACGGCTTGGGTTAGAAGGGACCCAAAGATCATCAAGTTCCAATCCCCTTGCCACAGGCAGAGCCACCAACCTCCAGATCTGGTACTTGACTAGATTAATCTTTTCCTTAGAAATGGATCTCATCCTGATTCTTAGTAAGGCAAATGGTAAAGCATCTGGCAATTTTAATTTCGGTTCTTGGCAATGTGATATGATTTTTAAGCAAATGAAAAGATGGAGGAAACTTTCAGGTGACGTTGTGATCAGATTTCTTTGTTTCCTAGAACATCATTACTCAAATCTTACTCAGTCTGCCATTTTTAACTTTTGGTATCCATCATGAATATCAGAACAGCAGCAGACTTGCACAGCACTCCTGGTATATGTCAGATTTTGGCTGATGAGAGAGATATTTGAGGAAGAATTGTGCTTTTCTACTCCTGACAAGCTCAGTCATTTCAGGATTCAAGTAAAATAGTTGTCTGCATCTGGTTTCTTACTAGTTTGTACTTGTTTTTCTTGTTTAGCATGATGAATTTAACAATCCATTAACAATCTTTAAAACAGTCTGTTTTTTTTTCCTAGGCTTTATAGATGAAAAAACTAAAGCAAAATCCAGTCATTTGTCTCCATCTCTTCTATGAGTCAGTGACGCATGTAGGAAATGAAGCTCATGTTTATTCTTACTCCCAAGAATATAGGCCCATGCACTTGGATCTCTGAGCAATGCTCTACCCTTATATAGCTTTTAAAAATAATTAATGCACAGATCCAGTGTTTAACCAGTTGCCAAGTATGATGGTAGACAGGATTTTTCTCCACAGACGTATTGACAGGAACCTTCAGTTTCCTTTACTTCCTCTGAAGTGCTAAGGAGAGATCCTTTGTTAAGATTAGATTACTGTTCTACACCTGTAGCTTTCTAAATCAGCAACATTTTTGTTTTGTTAGTTCCTGTGTTTACTGTCTGAGAAAGGGGGAGTTCTGGGAGAGAACAGGGGACTAATGAGCAAGGATTGTACTGGGTTATTAAGAGCTGCTAGTTGCATAGGTCTCTTTTAGTTATACATGTGCCTTTTGTAGATCTTCTGAAATTTGAGCATTTCTTCAGATTTTTTTTTGTAGATGATTTATCCCGATAATAGTACATTTCTTTGTCAGTTGTCATTAGTTGATTTTAGAAGTATAACCCATCAAAAGTATTTGGGGGGCAGCTATGATTTTCCTTGTGATGGAAAAGTACAAATAGGAAATATTTTGGAAGCCTGGATCACAAAATGTAAATGAAAAATTCTCAAGGAGCAGAGTGGAAGAGCTAGGTCTTAACTTCCCTCTTTTGTACCTGAATTACAAGACTATATTCTGTCCCTTAGTTCTAATTAGTATCATGTATTTTGTGTGATCCCTGTATTTTACTACAACTTGAGCATATGGATCAGAAATCTGTTTTAAATATAACCAATTAGGTGAAATGAGCTCTATACATATGCTTTGAATTTTGAAGCTTTAATATTTTGAAGGGGATTGGATTCTAAAAGTTAAAATCAACATTCACCTTTTGAAGGCTTTTCAAGCTTTCTTTTATCATCATTTGTGAGTAATTATGACTTGCACTTTTGCCAGCTAACAGAGCTTTCTTTGTCCTTGTATCCTAAGTAAGAGTTGTGGAGGAATTTTCTTTATTAATAGACTAGTCCACTTCTCTGACAGATCTATCTGGAAAATAGTTTGCCAAACAGATCTGTTCCTAGCTCTAAAAAAGGCTGGGTTTTTGTTTTTGTTTTGTTTTGGTTTTTTTGTGCCTGCAACTGACATATATTATGAACTTGGAGAGTTGATATATTATTTGTTAAAGCAGATAGCTGCGTAGAAAAAGGGAGTATGTATGTGGGGGCAGAGATACTAGAAGTGAAATGAAGGAAACATGGTGGTAATCTAATTTTTGAAATAATGTGTCTGAAAAGTTGAACAGTGATTTTTTTCTTTAATATATCATGTTTCTTTTTGGCTAGAAATGTATGTAGTTGCAAAACAAAAATAATCACTTTCATGGGACAGAGTGATTTGCAAGCATGGAAGTAGAACAATATTTAAGCAGGTTTATGCATTTTCAATTTTGAGGGTGAGATCTAGCTAGAGATTGCTAAAAATGACTATGTTTTGATTATAGTCTGTGAAATCCAGTAATTACAAAGGATGTAAAGTCCAGGTGTATGCTTTGCTTTGTGTATTTATTTATATGCTGATTCTGTCAACTGTGTTTGTTTAGAGCTCTCAGAGTATTTTATTTCATTCCTCCTCATATGCAGGCAGTAAATGCAGGACACAGGTGTTCACCCCACCTCATTGATCAGGCTAGTGACAGAAAGGAAATGACACTGCCTAATTCCCTATCCAATTCTGTTTGCTAGACCATATTGCCTTTCAAAAGTAAGATTAGCTTTCATGCAGTAGCTAGAAAGTTGAAACATCCAAAACTTAATTGTGTTATTGCGTGCTGGTCATGCCTCACTTTCCTGTTTTATAGATCCAGGAGAACAGGACTGCTTCAGACGTTCTACTGCTAGGTGCTGCTGCTCTGGTTATGGCCAGGATGTTGTAATATTTCCAATAGTGAGCCTTATTTTCAAATTGTTTATAGCTGGGCATGTGAAAACTCCTGTTTTGAAATCATTGCAGCAATCTCTAGCCTACCTTCACTTTGTAAAGTTGAAGAGAAAAATGATTCAGAAGATACATTTTACAGAAAAGTGAACAAACTCAAGATTCTTCTTTTCAGTCTTTATCATCTGTTTTTCAGAAAACTTGCTGTTGATTTATTACTTCAAAAGGTGGTAATTCTGAAATTAAGAAAATGTTTCCTTCTTCTGACTAACCAAATATGTTTACTGAGGAACAGACTTTTGTAAGTTTATGCCAACTGAAAATTTGATTTTTCATCTTTGTCTCTTATGCATTCTGGGGTGAATTCAAAGCTTACACCAGGCTTTAAATGTCCAGAATATGCAAATTTGATGCTATCCATTAACTGTACAAACATGTCTGATAAACAACTGAGTATGACTGAAGAACTGGTACTTTCAAAGTAAAATTCTGCAAGGGGGTTGAGCTGTATGGCATCTGCTTGAGTTAGCAGAAGAGAGTTAGCAAAAGCTAACCATGAATTATAGAGAAATCATCCAGTAACTGGTGTTGAGTATGTTGCAGATAATGTGGAAGAGACCAACGATATCTGTTACATAAAATGCAGTTGATCTACCGTAATTTACAGTTAAAATATTCTTAAATCTTACCACAGTAGCAATTAAATTGTGAAGAATGATCATCTCAGTTCACTTTTCTAAAACAAAACAGTGTTATTTGATTCTAATTTCTGAAAAATAAGATTGTTCTCATCAGCATGATACCCATTCTCTGTACATAAATAAAGGAGATGTCTGTACTCTAAATCAGGCACAAAACAGCTGAGAAAAGAAAGCACACCTTTAACTTGCTCCAGGTTGCCACTGGAAGTATAATATATCTGTAAACCCTGAAGGCAGCTTCTCAGGCATTAAAACCGTTGTTTCCCTATTAATTGGGTAACTTTTGTTTTTTAATTGAAGTGTTGCTTCAGAATGATCCATTAAGATATCTCTTCCCTGCTAGAATTTGTTGTGTTGAGGGGTCACTCCAGAGCTTGATTCTGCCAGCTTTTCTGCGCTACCAGACTCCAGTACAAGGTTGTGTTCACATCACGCTCTGCCACTGCAACATTCCACACTGTGATGAGGAAACAATCCAGCATTAAAGTCAGAGATGCTGACCTGACTTGAGCAGGATTGGTTTCCTTTGTTTTGTGTTGTCATTGAGACTCAGTATAGGTGGCTAAAATTGACCACTTTGTCTTTCTTTAGGATTATTTACCAACAAGACAAAATTGATGGGTTTAGTTGTTAGTTTTCATATAATTAGGATTTGAATACCTGGTCTTACACTTCTGCATGGGGAATAAGCTGGAAAAGTTTTGATACTGATCCATCTTGATATGAGGGAAGAAAAAGGATTTAACATAGAGAACAGAGCTTCAGAGGCATCCAGGTTGTTAGTTGTATATGTGCATCTTGTGATGTCTGGGAAAGCCCTCCGCAGAATAGCAAAATTGCCTTTGCCAGAACAGGTAACCATGGTCAGGAGAGAAAAGTGCACAGTATAAAATTGGTGGCTCGTCCTGATGGCTTCATCTCTGCACCTTGCATTACTCTTGAAAAGCATTCCTGAAATTGTTGTGCTTTGTATGTCCCATAAGTGACTGAACTCTGGTATCATGTAAACATATCTAAGCAAAAAGGGTGCAGTATGTGCTTTACAATTTTGAAGAAAATTATGTAAGTGGAAAGTTAAGACAACATAATTTATCGTTATTTGATATGAGGAACTTGAGATAATCATCTAGTACAGCAAGAACCATAATTAAGGAAGAAACAGCTACCATATATATACAAATGATTGAGAATTTGCTATTTATACATGCTGTGGTGTATGTTCAGGCACAGATAAGGTTCTAGGTTGTGTCAAGTTTCAGCTTTGCAATCATAAAGAAAGATATCTTAGTTTGATGCTAAACCGTTTTTTCTCATTTATACGAACATTGACCAAAGGCAGTTTTCTCTCAACTCCTCTTTATCTAACTGACTTGAAAAAGAAGTGTGCTTATACACGTCATGAGTGGCCTTGTTCAAGCCAGAGTTTGCGATTCAGATACAGTCCTGTCATGATTGTTCCGGAGGTTTGCTGGCAAGTTCCTGTCAATAGTTGGTTTGGTCACATACTGTGCAGCTATGTCTGTCAGACAGTGTGTGTGTGTGTGTGTGTGTGTGTGTGTGCAGCCACATGCTGCCCTCCAGGCAAGGAAGTGCCTTCTGTTGACAGTGCAGGGAGGGTGCCCCAGGTGGAGCCGTGCATGACTTCATCCTTTAGTTTGCTGAAGCCTCACAAATCCAACAAGCTTTGTAATATAATAGTTCACTAGGCAAATTCATACCTGAAAAGAACCCCTGAAGCACAGTAAATTGCAACTGTAGACAATGTAGACACATACATTGTGTGCCAGCCAAGGGAGAGCTCTGTTAAAACTTGCGCTGAATGATGTTCTCATACATCCTAGGTATAGGAGGGTTCTTGCCTGATCTTGATTCTAAGTCAGGCTGATGAAGCCACATTAAAATAGCTGTTGCTTTTTCTGTGCATCAGGATTGAGTTCTGAGGAATAAAATAATAAAAAACATGTGCGTGCAATTAAAGTACAAAGGAAACAGGAAGGGGGGATAGCGAGGAACAAATCCAGAAAATAAGGAACAGTTGAGCATCGTAATTACAGACATCTGATTATACTGGAGGAATTAAAGGACTGAAAGAATTAGTCCTACAGTCATTCTGATGGATATTCTCTTCCTCCTCACTAGATTAAGACCTTTTTAAAATTTTTTTAAAGTTGCTTCTATTTTCAAAATAGCTGTCTTTATCCTATGTTCCCTCATAGCAAGACCTGTAGGAAAATCTGCAGTACAGCTTCTGCAGGGATCTCTATTATAAGTTGCACAAAAATTTGGCTGAAGTAATTATTACTTCAGTGCTAAAATGAGAGTTCTTTTAGGAAGACCCTGGGAAGTCAGCTCTGCTATTTTGAGAATGAAAAATTGTTATTCATATTTTGGAACCTGTTTGGTGTGTACGTGTAAAAAATCTATCACATGAATCTTGTTTTTTTAATATGACTAGGGACTCATGAATAATTTTGAATTTACTTAAAATATTGAATGTAAGCAGTTATTAACTGCATTGTTGATAATTTTATTATGATTTCCATTAAAACATTTGAAGCTTTGTGAAGTAGTACTGGAGATCGTGACAGATGAATGGGCTTGACATAGAGCATTTCTGTGTTATTAAAGATACGTAAGAACACTAATTCTTCATTAGAAGCTGGTCAGTCTCCTGAGTCTTTTCTGTTGAATATATCAATTGGGGAAGTATCTCTTTTCAACTGCCAGCATAGCCAAAGAAATCTACAGGAGGAAAGTCTCCTAAAGATTGCTTCACCATTCTTCCTTCTTGTCCCCCCCCACCTCCCACAGTGTTTATGTTGTGAAGGATGATCTGCATTTAAGGATACAGTGTTATTTTCATTATGCTGAGATTTCTATGCAAAAAACTACTTTTTTTTTTTTTTTTTGCTGAACTGGCATAAAGGCTGGATATGTTGTGAAAATGGACTGGTAGCCAAAAAGAAGTTTGATTTTGTTTCTAACATGACAGTGAAAATTGAAAGCAAGCTTTAACTAAAGAGGGGGCGTGTAAGAGAAAAATAGGAAGTGGCTCCAGTATGAAAAAGCTGGATAGAATAAAAAGAATACAATTGTCATAGGAACGAAGAGTAAAGCTAGTCCTGTGCCATATTTATATTTTTAGAAACCTGCACTAAAATAGTTTTGAGGTAACATATAAAAATAAATTTTATGGGGTTTTTCTTTTGGTTTTGATTTATATTCAGGGAGACCTATGGTAAATATGTACTGAAAAGTGCATACAAACACATACTACTCCTTTGTACTTGTTTGATGTGTTTTCAGTAGAAAGCACCATGTTTCTGTTTTGTCAGATGGTGATTATTACACAAATATACTGGATAGATGAGATTCTAAATGATATATTCACGTTTAAAAATTACTTTTTTTTTTCTATTAAATCCACAGGAGGAACTTAACTAAGCTGTCCCTCATCTTCAGCCACATGCTAGCAGAAATCAAGGCTATTTTTCCAAATGGCCAATTCCAGGGTGATAACTTTCGTATCACCAAAGCAGATGCTGCAGATTTCTGGAGAAAGTTCTTTGGAGACAAGTAAGTACTAATGCTTCACACAATTATTAACTGTTTCTAATTTTAAGAAACGGTATTTTCACAAACTCAAATAGTACAAAGTATGTGAGCGAACATTTTAAAGATATTTTCTCCTCCAGCTCTTTAAATTAGGTGAAATTGGTTAATTTGTTATTAGCAGCTTTGTTGCAATGCTGTAAATCATTCAAAAGGTGAATAAAAATGCATGGGCAGTTCTTCCAAGGGCATTTACGATTGACCATAAATTGGACTAGCTTATGTGAAGCTTATTAGTTTCATTCTAGGGTGAAGTGAAACTGTTTTTGTGAGATATGTGGCAAGTCACAATACTTTGTATTATGTATATTCTACATTTGATAAGTCTGAAGTCTGAACTGGGAGCCTATTATTGATCTCATGGACAGTATGTTTTCATATCCCATCTATAACTTTCTTACTAGAGTAATATTTGGTATTAAGTAAATGAAGTAATTTGTTTTATTCCTTACTATTGAAACATTTTTTTCTTTGTACTACTTACAGTTGCAGATGACTAATGTTTTCTTTTGTTCAAGTTCTGTCACAGGAAAGGGGTTCAGTAACTGGAGATATGGTAGAAGGTTTTATCAAAAGGAAGTTTTTGGAGAAATTTAGTATTCTAAGAGTGCGTCATAAAATGAATTCTGAGTGATACTTGTAGATAAGTGAGAATTTAAGATGTAGGTGAATAGAAGATTCACAACTTGATCTTTCTCATGTGGAGAAATACTTTGCAATGGAGCTGCTTTATGGTCAAATCTGATATCTTGTGGGTTGGCACATTTGTGAAATAATTTGAGTGTGTGAATTTACAACAGTTTCATTTCCTTTTTTTTTTTTTTTCTCTTTTGCTTGTCTAAATGCAGCTACTGTTAGCTTCCAGCTTTTAGGTTTCATTTCAGTGTGGTCTGGTAACCTCAGTCTTCTAACAAATTTCTTTATTATATAGGTAGTTTGAGTATGATCAAGTCATTAAATCAGTCTTTTTTTATTGTTGTTATTGTTAAAGGAAAGGAATTTGGCCATGTTTTGTCTTGCTTATGTCCATTTCTTAGAATATCTTTAAAGTGCCTAAAAAAGATTAAGTCTCTGTTGCTTAGACTTTTTAAAAGTGTCAGTCAAAAGAAAAAAATATTTTTGAAAGATGATTTAACCGTGATCATCTGCATTAAACGTCTCTGTTTTCTTTTTTCTTCCCTTTGCTTAGCAAGTCTCTCCACCTCCTGGTCCTCCTTTTGTGTTGGACTCTATCCTTGAATGACCTTATCCTGCTGTCTTGATTGCGAGTTCCATTTCTGTCACTGGGATTTACGCATCTTCTGCAAGCCGCTGTTTCTTTCTGGCTGTCAGTTATCTGATCATAATCAGCCTCTTCATCTTCTCTGTTCACTGTTATGTTCCTCTTTGCATTTGTCTCCTAACTTGTACTTTTTATGTGAGATTCAAGTGTTTCATTTCAGGTTTATGGTCCTGCCATTTTCCTTGGGAACTGACACAATAGCCAAGTGCACGAGTCGTCAGACAGCAGGGTACAGTAGCATACAAATAAGTTTTTATCAGAACTGATAAGAAGAATTTTTAAACTTCATCAGTCCATCTGAATAGCTGAGTTCTGCCCCTGTCTTTCTGTCTGTTCTCACTTAACTCTTTTCTTCCTTGACTCATCCCCTGAATTGCTTTTTTCTAATCCTTTTCAGGACCATGGGGCTTTTACTGTTTCTTATCTAAATTTCTTAATACAGACAAGTTAAATATGAACTCTCAGTACTTAACTTTTTTCTTTCCACATATGCTGTACCCTCACACCTCGTGTGTGTACCTTCATAGCTTGTTTGCTAAAGTATCCATGGACCAAAAATGCTCTGAAATCCTGCAGTTTGGAGGTGACCAGTTAATTGCATATGTAACCTTGGTTATACTTATTTATCTATTTTACTTCTATCTGCATTTTCAAACTAGATAAATAACTACAGTTTCTGTTAAACTGAACTCATTACATTTGCCTGTCTTCTAAACAGTGAGGAGTTGATATGTGCGTAGAGCCTTGCCATTTTCTCACTTGTGTGCTTAAGTAACTGTAAAGCATGTAACAACATGTATTCCAGACAGATGAGAAGGGTTTTTTTGGCATTACACTTAATCTCTTCATTAAACAAAATGCCTAAAGCTTTTTAAACATTAATTGACTTCTAATCCATTTAGAAATATATGGCAGGTATGCCTTTGAGCAACATCTTTTACAGTGGGCCTGTTATGACAAATTAGTTTGCAAATAATTTAGTATCACTTCCCTGAAAGCAAAGCCTACGTGAAGATTTAGGTTGTTGCAAACAAATGATAAAATCTGTTTTTAACCTGACCTCCTGGGGGTATGCCCCTTGGGCCTTGTTAAACTTCCAAGTCTTGTAAGGTAAACGCTGCAAATGAAGAAGTGCTAGAGGAGTTATATCGCATATTCCCTGGATGCATTTCTGTTTTCCAAGGCTAGCTTGGACTCCTTGTTTTCAAAGTTCTTATTTTGAGGTCAGTAAGTAATTCTGCTCAACAATGGAGTGTAAATTAAAAGTAAATTCTACTTTACCTTGGCTTCTTATGGATAAACTGTAGCAGAAAAAAACAGCATATTTTAATTTGCTGAGAACTGAAGTTGTTTTTAATTTGCTGAGAAATAAATATATAATTTCAAAGAGCCCAATTTGTAATTTTTGTTTTTCTGTACCTTATGTCTTTCACCGCTCTTCCTTAACAAGTGGGAAGCTCTAAGTTTTGTAGTTTTGTTACGTATGTCTGAATACTTACTGCAAAACTATGCTGCTGTAGCAAAGTTTATTCAGCCCATTATTAAACAGTAATATAAGATGTAACCATCACTTCAGTGTTTAAAGCAAGTCAGGTGTGGGTTCACGTGACTTTGAACTCATTAGTAGAATAAATGACCAGGTTAACTATTGTAAGTCTACAGTAATTGTATGTATGTATATATGTGGGGGCTGCTCTGAAAGTAATGCCTCCTAATTTATTTTGTTCACCCTTTGTGACCTCAAAGGTGGATGTTGGTAATATGGCAGTAGAGATTGAACCTTCCCAGCAATATTCCCTTATATTTTGTTGCTGTGTAACAGATTACAGTCTTACACAGAAGTGTGCATGAAGCAAAGGTGTATCATTGAAATCCTCCATGCAGAAAAAATGACACTCATTGAGATTCATCAGTGCATGCTGAACATTGACCAAACAGTGTACGTGAGCATACTGAGGCAGTGGGTAGTGTTTTTCAGCAGTGATGAAAGGCAAGCCATATTCTGGAATAGCCATGTGTACTACAAAATGAAGAGCATCTTGAACAGCTCATCCACACTAATTGGTGAATTACAACCAGGAAATTGTGTGTGGAGCTGAATCAATGCATTGGAAACTGTGGTGGCGATGTTGGAATGTTGCAAAGTTTGTGCCAGATGGCTCCCATGAATGCTCACACAGGAACAGAAATAACACACTATGCAAGTTTGTCAGGATATATTGAACCAATACAAGGCTGAAGGTGACAATTTCCTGGATTTAATTCCCAGAAATGAGTTGGAGTCAAAAAGGCAGTTTGTGTAGTAGCAATGTGTGAATTCGTTATTGGAGTAAAAGTTCAAAACACAGCCCTCATTGGGTAAATTGATATGCACTGTCTTTTGGGATAGGAAATGAGTGATCATTTTGGGGGATTTTCTACAAGCTGGACAAACCATTAACTCTGACTGCTATGTCATGATGCTGGCCAAACTGAAGGCTCTAACCTCCAGAATCAGACAAGAGAAGAAGAAAACCTTTCTCTTGCACCATGATAATGCCAGGCCTCTGACCAGTCTGAAGACCATAGAGCACATTGCTGTTCTTGGCTGAGCTGTTCTACCATACCCACTGTACAGTCTGTATTTGATGCCTTCTGGCTTTGATCTGTTTGGGCAGATGGAAGATGAACTATGTGGGCAACACTTTCCTGGCAGCGGTGTTGTCACAGCAGCTGTGAAAGAGTGGGTCACCTCTACTAGTGCAGATTTTAGCAAGAATGGCATGAAGGTTATTATTCACCACTGGCAAAAATGCATAGCTAGTAGTGGTGATTATCTTGAAAAATACTGTGTTGTTGTGGAGAGTTTTCTCTATCAAGTAGTCGTCTTGTGCTCATTGTATCTGTTGTAGTTACTATGAGCATAAATAGGAGGCATTACTTCCAGAGGAAGCTATGTAGCTGCTCTTTGAATGTTCTGTGGAGAAAAGAGAAGTAGATCTCAGTAAAGAAATTAAATGGTTTCAACAGAATAGGGTGCTGAGAACTCTAGAAATTCTTGACTTTCAAATCCCTCCTCAATTTTTGCATTTCTGAATTACCTTTACAAAACTTGTAGGTAATGCCAGTAGCTAAGAAGTCTGGGAGCAAGACAATGCTGTGGAACTTTTGAGAGATGCAACAAACTTTATAATGGAAATCATCAGCACTTACATAGGCAGAGCACAGAATAAATAAAATGTTAAATAGTCAGGACCCTTTGAGTTGCAAGTATTTCTAGTGATTCAGAGGAAATGGGAAAGCCTCAGAAGTGGTAGGATGTTTAGAATGGGCCTGATAAGAAGAATGTAGGTTTTATGTATTTGCAGAGAGGGGTCTGACTGATAAACCAAGGTGGAAGATTGAGACTGATAATTTGGGTGAAGGAAGACAATGGACTTCAGCAGTATAATGAAGGAAGAAATGGAAGAATTTATATGATTTCTTTGTAAGGGCAAAGTAGAGTATATATGCAGATCGGAGGGTGAGTGATGTCAGCAGTGCCCAAATGGAAGGCACCTTGACTTTGTCAAGGAAGTTGAGAAAAGCTGTCATAAAGTTGAAGGAATAGAGAGAATTTTGGATTTGCATTGTGAAAACAAAAACCAGCAATAAATGAGAACTTTCCAAGGTCTGAATGATGTCTACAATGGCCAAGAGCATAGCTATTTGATGTATTTATTCACTGGCTGTGAGGAAGAAGACAGACTTTTGAAAAAAAACACAGGGGCTGTCTGAAAACAAGGTAAGGAATAAATTGATACAGAGTTTACACCAAGGACAAGGTCAAGATTTTAAATTAAATACCATATCAGGAAGGTGTTTGACAGGGACAAAAGCAAGAAGGTGGTAAAACTGAGGAAGTGTGACTTCTAATTTTGTACTGGTTACTGGAATGCAATTATTGGAGCAAGTGGTTTTAGTGGAGTTGCTCATAGGTCGTTTTGTACAGGGTTTACCATCATAGTTGTTCTGACTCAAATTAGAGTTTAATATACAGCTAAGCAGTAATGCTAAGTGGAACTGTGAAATTGTAAGGCATGTAATCAGCAGTTACATTTGTTTATAGATACTTTAGTAACCCCCAGTGGCTTGTAAATATGGATATAAAACATAATCTGATCGCTTCTTCATTATCTGCATTTTATCACTGCATAGTGCTCGATGTTAATTTCCCCTGGTTCCTCACTCATTTTAATAGCATCTTACAGCTTTTACTTATTTTCTGTTCTGAGTAAAAATGTGCAAAATACCACTGGGAGCAATCCTGAACTGAAAATGAGAGTGGGCGAGATGACCTAACAGAGCTTTCCAGCCCCTGAGTTTGTTAGCTATGGTGAAGTCATGCAGCTGCTTTGTAACTATTGAAATTTCTGATTTGCGGCTGCCTTCATGTTGCAAAATGAATCAGCATCAAAATGTTAATGTTCTTAGAGTTTCATTTTTTCACAATTGTGCCATATATTCTCTCCTTTAATGTTTTACTCTTCACTGTGAAATATTAAAAAAAAAAAAAAAGCATTTTTGTTATTGCTAGATAAATTGATCTCCCTACCTCTTCATTTCTGAGAAAATAGAAAATATTTCACTACTAGGGTCAAGTACATTACTGTTTTAAAAATCTGATATTTGGTTTTTTTCTTTTTCCCTCCAGAATCCTCAAACTTTTTCTTTTAACTGTTATTCAGTGGAAAATGTGTCTACTGAAGAATGATATTTCAGAGTGCTACTTCAAAATTTTGTGTAGTTTTGTTTCTATTGTGGTTAGTGGTGTTTGGCTCAGGATGTAACAGACATAGCCTCTGTTGCTTGGATTTAGAGAAGCAGCAGTAAAATAAGCACAGATCACTTGCAAGACTTAACTTCAAAACATTTGACTGTCAAGAAGTGAGATCTCAGGTAAACTTGGTTTTAAAACCTTGTTGATTCTCTTAAATTACTACTTGTTCTCCTTTTTGTGTTGCTCATAGTGCCCAAGAGCCATTCTATTGCCTGAACACTGTAAATTATGGGTTGAAATGGTGATTCTGGCCCAGAGGCGTGCTAATCTGAGTATGAACTGATGTGGAAGGAGAAACCAAAAGATACAAACAGATGAAAGAGGAAGAGGCAGTGATGTGGAAGCCCACGGTGTTTATAACTGTGAAGATGGTTTGACAACAGAAAAGGTTAAAGGGAAGGAGATAAAAAGAGAACAAGGCTTTTAGAAGGTGATTGTTTCCTTGGCTTATCAGCAACATGCAAAATATACTTTTTGGTATCCTTAGCCTGAGACAGAGGTAGAAGGTATAAATCCTTAGCAACTAGGGAGACATAAATCTGTCTAAATCTTTTTTTGTATAAATGTGGTATCGCCAGATTTGAACAAGAGAATATTACAGAGAAAAGCTAGTCAACAGAAAGGTGGAAGATGCATAGATTGCTCTAAAAGTAACGCCTTCTATTTATTTCCATGGAAATTACAACAGGTACAAAGAGTACAATACATGATTTGATAAAGCAACTTCTCTGCTACAAAACACTACTTTTCAACATTAGTCACCACTATTAGCTGATTTGTGCAGAAGAGAATATCAAAATGGTCTTCATTTACTGATGCCATACCTGTGTATGGCCATCTGGAACGTGGCTTGTTTTTCACATCACTGTCGTCACTGCTGACACATCACCCACCACCTCACTGTGCTCACATCCACTATTTGGTTTCCATAAACACTCAGCAAGCATTGTTGTATGTCATAGGGTGCCATTTTTTCCACAGGGGGAAAGAAAACGCTTCATCCACCCTTTGTCAGATGCCATTTTGTCAGACTGCCCCTCTGCTGCCATCTGTCACACAGCAACAACGTGTAATGGAATGCTGGTGGGAAGGTTCAACCTCTACAGCCATAACACAAATATCGATTTCTGAGGTCATGGCCAATACAGTAAAGTAGGAGACACTATTTTTGGAGCAGCCTTTGTATGATGAAATAAACAGAAAAATACATCAGTCTTCACAGTTATTCTGGGTGGCTAAGAATAAGGTTAAATTAGAGATGCAGAAGATAGAGAAAGAAAGTTGTAGTAGAAGGCGCACATGATTGTGAGAAGGAGAACATTCTTGGTGAGCAGTCAGGAGGGGCAGCAGTTTTTTAAGGCTAAAAGAACTTGCAAATCATGGATGTGCTTTGGATTGTGATTTGAGATCAGAGTTGGAAATATACAGATAAGTTTATCTCTTTGGGGACTCTTCAGGAAATGCAAGCTTCCTGTGTCTCTTAAGAGGAAGTATGAATTCACTGTCTCACCAGCAATGTCCAGTTACATGACTTTGGATATTTTAGGTGGTATATATTTCTCATTTCCGAAGGCTTATTTTCTCTCTTTTACTTTCTCTTCTCTCACACTAGAATCATCTATATTTGTTAGGTATTGTGTCATTTTCTAATGAATGTACTGGCATGATATGGCAGAATTCATCTTTTCCCTTAGGACTGAACTCCTCAAGCATGTCGGTTGTTTGCTCTGCAGCTCAGAAGCAACGAAAATATGTGGCCCCTCACTTAAAACTGAAGCAACAGTCTTAAGAAAGTGCTGTGTTCAGTGATGATAAACTGAAATTCACATTGCTCACTGCAGACGTGCAAAAAATGTTGTTTCTACTTGGATCAGCATTTACTTGAATATTTTTGAGTTTGCTCTGAACACAGTGCTGCTCTTTTCATTTTGTGCATTCTGGCAACGTTTCAGAGAGTTTCTTGGAGACAGAAATGTTCACTATTAAGTGTCAGTTACACAGGTATATGTTTACCTTCTTAGACAAACTTGAGGCCTGTTATAGTTCAGATGGACTCAGTGTCACTTCATGTTTGAGAATAGCTGTATTTCTGCAGTTCTACTGAAAAGCTATGCTTTGAACATTCTCAGAAAATATTTACTTCCTTTTCAGGTTTATTTTCATGTCTTCTGCTTTTTAGTAATGTGGTTAATATCACGGAGTTAAAGAAAATCCCATCTACGCATGGTCAGGGCAAAAAGGAAAGAAGGACCTAAGTTCCTCTTCTAAACTGTATGAAAATTATGTCCTGGACTCTAATCATTCGTCTTTAGATGTGTGGAAATTGTTCGGTGTTCAAAACTCTGTATTTGAGAATATTGAATGATGCTATCTTCTGAGATATATGTCAGTAATAGTAAAGTATTTTTGAGGATTTAATTTTATTTGAGCATGCGTACATTCATTATTATTCTATAATTCTATAATTCCATTCAATTCTATAGTATATTCTATATTCTATTATTCTATAATTCTATACTAATTTTACTATTGCAGAAAAAAATGTGGAGAAGCAATCTCATTTAAGAGGATTGGGGAAGAGCATATTTAAAACACACACACACTATTTTTGACAAGAATCTTAAATAAAAAGACAACCCCAAAGTAAATGTGAGAATGCAGATAGCTTTGTTGATTGAAAAGAGATTAGATGAACACAGGAAGGCCTTTCAAGGGGAAAAAAAAAAACAATCAGAATCTTTTTTTTTGTATTTTCTTTTTTTTCTCTTTTTTTTTTTTTTTTTTTTTTTAGTGTGGACTTGCTCCTGCTCTGGTGATGGGGAAAAAAAGCAGTACAGAGGAACTGCATGGATTAACCATTTCCTAAAAGTTTGGCAGATACAGATCCCCCTATTTTAGTTTCCTTCTTATTTTATTTGATTCTAAACTTGTGTTTCTGAACATTTTATATTAATTGTAGGTCATAATAAAGTAACACATAATATAAAAACAGCATGTATGTATCATGTATTTTTATATAGAACAGAATAGTGGGGAGGAACCATCAAAGTTGACCACTTCAGGGCTAACTCAGAGCTAAAGCATGTTATTGAGAGCGTTGTCCAAATGCCTCTTGAACACTGTCAGGCATGGGGCATCTCTAGGAAGTCTGTTCCAGAGTTTAATAACTCTCATGATAAAGAAATGTTTCTCAGTGCCCACCTGACCCTCCTCTGGCAGATCCCTATGTTGTTTCATGTTGCCATCAGTTCCCATGAGCAGAGCTCAGCACCTCCCTCTGCATCCCCTTCTCAGGGCCCTGCAAAGAGCAGCAAGGTCACCTTTCAGCCTCTGTTCTTCAGACTAGGCAATCTGAGTGTCATCAACCTTTCCTCATAGGACTTGCTTTCCAGCCATAGAACAAGCTTTGTTACACTCCTTCTGGATGCTTTCAAGGATCTTGGCATTCTTTTGATGTTATGGAGCCCAGAACTGTTGAGGTTGCACCAATGACTTTTTTTTTTTAATTAGTGATCAGTTTCTTTTTTCTCAAACTGTATCTTAAAATCAGGAACATTTACCAAAACCCTGGATGTATCTGTTTGGAATGTGTAGTAGAGCTCTTAACTTTGGGCATCAAACATTCAATGAAATACAACCACTCAGCTTTGGTCATGCTCATTCTACTGCAAGAAGTAGCCTGTGTAATTAGAACCAAATACCCTTAATACTGAGTGCACTTACTGAACCTAAATCTGTGGTGAACTAATGTTACAAAGCAGTTGTATCAGACCTTTCAGAAGAGCTATAGTTGAGCTGACTAACTTTTCTCTTCCTAGGCAAGTGTCCACAGGTCAACCTAATAGCAGTAAAGGAATTGTGCCAGCACTGTGCAGGGTATCATTATGACATGATGCAACAAATATTATAAGGACAAGGATCATGGAAAGGTCTGTAGGAGATACCTTATATGACTTAGGAGCTGAATGCTGCAGGCAGTTTCTCATTACAGATTTTTCTTTTTATAAAGTCTTTTCTTTTTTTTCCTATAAGAAATAATATTCTAAGCATTAACTAGGACAATCCCAATGCCAAATTTTGGTTTGATTGGTCTTTTTGTCTTCTTTCTCCTGCTGCTTCTGGCACCCTATAGCCTCCTTAAACAATTAAAATAGATCTTTAGATTTAAATAATAAAAAGGTGCCTTCAAAGGCAGTGAATCCCCTGAAGCACAAGAAAATGTTCATTCAAGAAAACCACAACATCTACAAAAATCTTTCACCCCTTCATCACCACGGGAAGCATTCTGACTGAACATTTCTTAGTTCCCTCTCAGAGTGTTGGTTTTTTTTTGTTTTTTTTTTTTGTTTTTTCTTCCAACTTGCTTAAACGGTCTCCTGGTTTTAGTTCTTTAGGAGAAGTGGAAGTTTCTGAATTCTTGACCTTGTGATAATTCAGTAACAGCTTCAGAGAGGGATTTGTGTCTGCTCACTGTAAGCCCTCAGAAGAGCATAACAATTTGGAGATATTGACTGGAGAAAGACACTGGGAAAAAAATGATCCCTGGCGGGTACTATTTCAAGGTATTTAGGAATGAGAGCAGTACCAAAGTAGCTCCTGAGAAATAGGAATAAATGTGTTTTAACAAACAATTCTCACCTATTATTTAAGAAAGTAGAAGGTAGAAGACATTCCACAAAGTTCAGCAGAAAACAATTCTGCTGGTATTAGTTGTATTTTAAATTGGGGCCACATTTTAGACACTTTTTCTTGGAGAAATCCCACAGGATAACTTTAGATGTTATTTCGTTAGCTAATCACTCATTTCCCAACATCTGGTTTCTATCTTAGCCAAAGTACTAGCAAACAAAACTCTAAAAACATATGCTCCTGAAGACTTCTGTGTGTTTTCCCCATCACTGGTGGGGTTTGGAGGGGAGGATACAGAGTGTTAATGAATCAATGATGAAAGATCCTACTTGCTAATCCAATCTAATGAAATGTTTTCAGTAAATTGTCTCAGTCAATGCATGAAAAACTTGTTCTTGAGATATAGTATGCCTAAGTTCTTTCTTGTTAGGTTATTATTTTTTTTAACTTAAGGGTTAATTCACTTTTCTGACCCTTTTTTCAGTGTGATTCCAGTGCTGTAACCCTTCAGGTGGTTTGCTGAAAGATTCAGAAGATGTTTCAGAGCTATGGCTACAGAAACTAAATTAATCATAGGCATTTGAATGAAAACAACTTTAACACCAAAAAAGCACTTAGGTTTTCCAATGTTGGTCTCTGAACTTAGTGCAACACTTCATTCTCTCTTTACCATAATCAAAATTCAATGTGCGTTCTTTCTTAAATGGCATCTGATGTGGTATCTCTCTTCAGCTCTTTGTGGTTTCCTGTTTTTCGTACACAGATGAAAGTATCTGCTGAGATCTATTAAACTATGCAGTTTATCATGTCTGATTTTTCAGTGTAAGCTTCCAAGTAACATTTAGACTTCTTTGCGTGACTCAGTAGAAATATAGGAAAATGTCTTTGGTGTTATTCAAATTGTTATTTGTTTTAATATAGTTTAATTCTGAAATATTTGTTATGCAGTGCCAACTTAAAATAGTTGCTCTTTTTCTTGAACAATATTGTAGTACCAAGTAATATGTATTTCACGTAAGGAAATGCTTTATTGTGGCCTTTCTAGCTATCTTGACCCTCATAAAAATAATGTAACGTAAACTAATAAAAATTGCAAGAAAATGTTAATCAGTAGGTGAGCCCTGTGTCTCCTCTTTTGACAACTAGCAAACATTAAAAAATATTACTTGGAAAATGTGGAATGTTAAGTCCTGAAAATAGTTACGTATCAATTACTGGTTATATGCTGGTTAATTCACATGTTTTTAAGTAACATATAGTTTGCTCTCAGTTCAAGGCAGAACCTTTGTAAGAGAAGGGGCTGTGGGTTAGCAAAATTGGGATTCAATACTAAAGACTTGAGAAAAAGAACTATTAGTGAAGAATTTCTCATAGATTTGAGAGTGATAAATTGGAGTACTTTAGTGTGATCAGCCTCATATCAGGTTCCAGTTGTAAGCACTTGGTTGGCAAAATAACAAATCTACAATACCTCAGCCTATACAAATAGAAACTGAGTTTGACAGATTGTGGGTTTGCATTAGGGAAGATAACTTTAATCTCATTCTACCCTGATTTCCCATGTTCTGCCATGTTCACTACTCTCCAAAAATAATCCTCATTGTGCCATAACTTGTGAAGATGAAAATTTTAGAAAAAGTCTTCTAATATCTATGTAACTGTCATGGGGTATAGCAAAAGTTGGCCTAGTGGTGATGATAACTGGATGATTGTTATCAGAAGGTTCTTGGCCAGTATTTAACAGCCTAAGTTATGAAAAAAGGTTCTGCAGTAGATGCTAAATTGATGTTTATCATTCTGAGAAGGGAGACTGAAGAAGAGAGTTTTTTGCCAAGAACAGAGGTGGTCTTTCATGTTAACTTTGGGAAGGTGTAAGCCTTGTTGCTCTACCTGCATGGTAGAATATTTCAGTTTCCACAGTGTTTTCCATCATTGTGCTATTGAAACTTGAATATTTATCATTGCAACATAAGATGTCATTTTGTTCCCCCATGTTTTAAAGGCTCCTTTCAGATAACTGGATTCTTTTTGTCTGTTGAAAAACCTAATTAATGCTTATCTACTTCAAAAGTCAGTCTCTGCTGTCTAAATAAGTTATCAAATTTTTAATATGGGTTTTCATTAAATTTATTACTTCCCCCCCTCACAGAACTATAGTGCCATGGAAAGTGTTCAGGCAGTGCCTTCATGAAGTTCATCAGATAAGCTCTGGTTTGGAAGCAATGGCTCTTAAATCTACTATTGACTTGACCTGCAATGACTACATTTCAATTTTTGAGTTTGATATCTTCACTAGATTATTTCAGGTAAGACTTAAAAATTTTAGATATTTGCATGACTTTGAAAACTCTAGTGACCTGAGGCAATTACCTAAGGGTCAAGGAAGTTGGATTTTTGTCAGCACCCACAGCTAAAAAACTGATATCCAAAAGAGACATTCAAGCAATACCAGCTTTATTTCTGCACAAACATAGTATGATTGCAGTGTCTTTATGTCTGCTGTTTGCATGTTTCACTAATCTTAGATGCATTTTTAGAAATATTGACCTTCAGGTAGCCTTCAGGTAATTATCTAAATTTTGTGTTTTGGTTATATTTTTGTATCTAAATCTATTTAGATTTAATGTTTCTACCAGAGGCATAAGGAATGTTACCTATAACTTTTTTTTTTTTTATGTTTAGGCCTGATTATTATTAATTTTTTTTTTTTAATAGACAGATTTTACCCATTAATGCTCCTCATTCTATCTAAAATGGAGTATCTTTGGGAATAGCACTAATATGAGGGAATAGTATTATTGTCAATAGATAATATTTATCTAAAATAAGCTTTGTATGTATGTTACAGGCCACTGCAAATCTTGTGCTCCTTCTACAGAACATAATCTAAGATATTCTTTGAGTATTTGAGTTAACGTAGAAGTCTGTGCAGGCTTGCATCCATATTAGATGAACTGATTCTAAATTTGTCAGTTTGAATTTTTCTTTTGTATGTAGTAATCTTTGACCTATCCAGTGATTTAGTTGGTCATTTACTTTTTTAAACAACATACATAAATAAACTGTTGCATTATTCTTTTGCCTCTTGCAGATATGTTCAAGTAACAATTTTTTTTTACCAAAGCCATGCCATATTTTTGTTCCCTCTTCCATAGTGTTATGTGTTAATCTCTTTTTAGCTTTTTTGGGTATGCTCTTCTGGGAAAGGTGACCATTACAAAGTTGATATTAAGATCTGGAAGCAGATGATTAACAGTTTTAGTTTAGAGTTTTGATTTTGATAATCTCTTCTCTTGTCTGAGTCAGAACTATATCAAAGTTGAAAATGTTAAGGCGTAAATAAACTGTTTAATTTAACCACAAACATTGGTTACTTTTTAAAATAGTCACGTGGGCTACAGATCTTTCAATAAAATTTTGGAGGCTCTTTTGATGAAATAAAATAAACTGTTGCTGTTCTAGCAAAATCCCTCTAAGCTTTGCCCTTTATGTGCAGCTTGATACAATCAAATGTTCCAGTCTGAACTTTGATGCCTTGTGAGCCATTTCTACTCTGTCAAAGTTTCTTGCTTTTATTCATTGTTTGGCAAACCGATCTTATTTTCAGATCAATCAAGCCCAGATCTTGCTCTCAGACTTCACTGCAAATTGTCTGAGGCCTATTGGCTGCAATATACATCACTATGAAATACATTTATTTGAAGTTCCTTTCTGTAGAATTTGATCACCTTTTTCATTAAGCTCACAGCTAAGAAGTTTGTTGTGCTAGGTGTTTCTTTTATTAGTTTGATTAGTTTTTAATGTGCATATCAACTATAAAATTAAAAATGTAACAAGAATTGAATGATCAGAGAGGTAATATTTTTTTCTGAGCCTGTGTAGGGTCCTGTAGATTTTGGTCAAGTTCAGGACAGTAGTCTCAAATGAGATTTATTTAACTTGAATTTGCATTGCTTAACTTTGTTACTAGGCCATGGTTATTTTGATTCATTTCTATGCCTGATTCTAGGAAAAAGAAAACAGCCGTACTGACATCTGTAAGGAGAGAGGACTGGCTAGGATTAAATTTTAATGTAATAAAGAAGCAGGGAAAACTTTATCCAAACTAATTTACCAACTTGTGCAATAGCTGCATAACTGTTGAGGTGAACTTACACTGAACTCGGTCTGAGAATCTCTCCCAGAGGTTACATTTTATTTCTCCAGTTTTTAAACTGCTTCCTTAACTATGTGTGCCTACACCCATGGAGAGAAAATCCCAATTGTTGAAGTAATCAAAATATTGCTTTGCCAACTGTGGGTTGTTACAGAAAAGCTACATGTTAATGATGCTTATTCACTGAAGAAAGCAAGACTACATTCTGTGAAGATCCTGTAAAAGTGAAGTTGCTCCCCCTGCCTCACTGCTGTACATGTGCACAACTCTATTGTTATCTCTGACCAGAGATAAAGTTAGCATGGAAGTACATGTGGGTGCTTGGAACTAATTCCATCACTGTTAGTATGTTCAATGAAATTGTCCTTTTAAGCAAAAATCTTTCAATTGAAGCGCACAAATCTTTTACCATTTAAAATTTCCACTTTTCTAATAATCTTTGTGTCTGAAAGACAAGCTTAGAGTTCCTGCCTGTTGATTTGCAGACCTAGTGCAGTAGCTGATTAATCTGCAGAGAATCCAAGCATTAGAGGATTATACTGTTTACTTAAAAGTCTGACACTCGTGATTAACTAACAAATTTGCATAGGTGTTGTTTTTTGTTGTTTTCTTTTTTTGTTAGGGGGATTAAGGGATGGAATCATGTACTTCATACATAAGATTTGTTGTACTGTGGTAATACAAAGCTTCAAAGTACTGAATGTTTGAATATACTTTTTGACTGACATGCACTTGAGTAATACAAAAGGTGAAGGTATGTTTTTGTGATGGAAATGTCAACGTCGGTGTGGTGAAGGGGCAAGGGTCAACTCCCTTTTTTACTTTAGTTAGAATAACTAACATTTTCAGTGTGATTAAGCCTTCTGGCATCCATCTTCAGTGAGTGTGTAGAGAGATGACAAGATGTGGTATCACATCTACTGAAGTGAATTTTTCTCCTTTGTAGTTTGTACAAATTTGCTCATTTGACCTCAGTACTGAAACCTTACTGTTCTGTTCCACAAGTTTGATATGAAGATTTTAAAATGCATGTCTTCATACATGTTTAAGTAGTGGTTAGGGTTTGCCTAGGAAATGCGTCATCATCTCAAGTTGAACTTTTACAATACTTTGCTTAAGTGTGTCACTTAAGTAGACATTTATTCCCTGCCTCACTAGCCTTTAGAAGTCCCTTTTAAAAGGAATTTGCAGGATACACAGTAACACTAGTCTCTTCTTGTCTGTTGCTTGACTTCTCCTGCCCTGATCTTTTGATAAATATATAAATAAACATCTCTCAACCACAGAGAGGCAGTTTCTTATCTTTTCAAATGCTGGCTATGAATACATAATATATTTGTGTTAATCCACTCCTTAAATATCATCCCTCTTCTATGGTGGAGGAATACTTTATATTTGAAGTAATAGCGTATCAGGCATGTTTCACCAAGTTTGTGAAGCATTTGTTATTGAGATCAACAAATACTGCAGTATTTGTCAATATTTGTTTTGCTTTCTGACTGCAATATTTTTATGATAACTGAAGAAAACAATAAAGAATAAGGAAAGAAATCACAGCTCAAATTAGTAGCTTTATTAGGCCTCATTTCAATGTTACTTATCGTTAACTATGAGAATGCCTCAGAACCACTCAAGAATAAGCTCATTTGGGTTTTTATGAAACTGTCGTGCTCTACAGGCTCCTACTGAATTATGTACTTAATATTTTATGTGACTATGGGCAGGAGATCCTGCAAATTCAAAATCTTCAAAATATTTATCCAAATATTACTCTGTGTATTATCTCAGGGCTCCGTATTGGGCAAGTTTTTTTTTTTTTGTTTGTTTGTTTATTTTTTATGTTTTTAAAATGATCTTGATTCAGCCATCAAGTGCTGCCTCAGTAGATACCAAGTTCAACGGGGGTGTTGATCTGCCTGAGGGTCAGAAGCTCTGCAGCAGGATCTGGACAGGCTAGGCTGATGGGCTAAGTACATGTCATCTAACTAGGCTGAGTTCTGGATGCTGCACTTAGGTCGCAACAATCCATGAAGTGGTGTAAGCTTGGGGAATTGTGGCTGGAAAGTTGACAGAAGAAAATAACCTGGGGGTGCTGATTGCCAGCCAGCTGAATGTGAGACAGTAGTGTGTCCGGGCGGCCAAGAAGTCCAAGCCATCCAGGCCTGCATAAAAAATATGGCCAGCAGGATGAGAAAAGTGATTTTCCCATTGTACGTAGCCCTGGTGAGACCAGTCTGCATCTTGAATATTGTGTTCAGTTTGAAGCCCCTCCATACATGAACGATAGCGAGATGCTTGAGTGCGTGCAGAGAAGAGCAACAAAGCTGGTAAGGGAACTAGAAAACTAAATGCACAAGGAGCAGTGAGAGAACTTAGGTTGTTTAGTCCAGAGAAGAGGAGGCTGAGGGGATACATGGCTCATTTATACCTACCTTGAAAGAAAGTTGCAGTGATGAGGGTGTTGGTCTCTTCACAGGTGACAAGTGACAGGACATGAGTAAACGGCCTCAAAATGTACTAGAACAGGTTGGGTGGTCATGCATTGGAACAAACTGTTGAGAGATGTAGTAGGGTCATCATTCCTGGAGGTATTAAAGAGATGTGTGAATGTGACTCTAAGGGACATGGTGTAATGATGGGGAGTAGGACCAGATCAGTGGTTGGACTTGACTTAATATCTTTTTCCAAACTAGATTTATTCTGTGATTCTTTTTTTGAATGAATCCTTGCACCAGAGCTGAATGTATAGGACAATCTTTTCTACTACTTAGACCTTAACCAAAAGTGTGTATTTTTCTGCTGAAGTGAAAACATCGTGGGTCTTTTTGAAAAATTGACTTAAGTTTTATTAGAAATATGTAATTACCTGGTTGTATCTATTTAATTGTTTGTCTGATCTTTTTAGCCATGGGGTTCAATCTTAAGGAACTGGAACTTCTTAGCTGTGACACATCCTGGATATATGGCGTTCCTGACATATGATGAAGTGAAAGCAAGATTGCAGAAGTACAGCACAAAGCCTGGGAGGTGAGAAGTTTGGCTGATTACAGCTTTCCAAATAAGCATACTATCTCCGAAGTTTATGTTTATCTCTATGTAGTTTATCTAAATTCATACTTCTAAACTGTGTAATACTTATATTACAATAATGTAGGTGTAAATTTTTACCTTTTTTTCTCATTAACAGTAAATCAGGTTAGTAGTAACATTTTTTTTACATACTTGGGATTTTATTTATATCAAAATATATTTTTACAAAATAATTTAATGCTAACTGCCAGAATTCCAGATTCAAAAACTGCTGATTTTTTTTTTTTTTTAGATTTTAAGACTTAGGAGTTTTGTAACCATGATCTATTTTTTATATTGTAATTCTTCCATTGCTGTGAAGCAAGCAACATTTTAGTAGCCCATGGTAATCTTATCAAGTACAAGTAAACAGAAACAAAAAAAAAAGTGAAATGTCATTGCTTTTCCTTTCTTTTGACTTAGGTGAAACAAGCAATATTGGAAGGTGTTTTTGGAAATATAATCTACTTTTAAAAATGGGTCAAATTTTTACTAACAGTAAAATTCATCTTAGACTAGTTTTACCTTTAAGTTCCCAAGCTTTGTTGCCTAATGTCTAACTTTTTAAATTTGCTGCAGCATCACGTATACATATCTAAAAGCTCATCATTTTGAAACTTGTTAGAGAAATATAGCAATAACATGAGACAGATATATGTACATTCTGTACTTGATTTCTTCTGATTATTTTGACTATCATGTTAAGTTACCTATCTGATCAAGTGCAGGTGCAAGAATCTTGTGTTTCCAGTGAGATAACTATTTTATCTTGGCACTTGTGAGCTATATTATGGACTTCAGATAACTAGGTTGATTTTTAGAATGATTGCTATACATTTTCTCTGATTAACTCTGATTAGAAAAGAGAAGTAATGGAGAAATTATCCAAAGTTGCCGTAATGCTTCTTGTAAGTTATATATAGAGAGTTAGTTTTAAGATAACTTTCTATTTGAATACTGCAAGATGACTTCCTGAGTTGTTGAGGTGAAATATTGAATTTTAAATGAACAGGAGATAAAGTGAAGGTACAAAGTAAAATTACATTTGTAATCAGTTTAAAACATTTTGGAAAGTACAAGTTCTGCTCAAACGAGTAGAATCTGGTTACTTCAATATAATGTTGACCTTGTTGAAGTTTTTAAGAGCCATGCTAAACTTCGGAGGGCTAACATTTCTCATTTAAAATTGTTAGGGTATAAAGAAAAAAATGAGCTATAACTAAGAAAAGCTGTTTTCTAATACAAAATTGAGTTTGTGGTATTTCTTTATGGGACGCTTTTCTAAATGCAGTATTTGCATCTGGCAAAGGTGTCTGACATTGAAAAGACTAGGCTTCTTGGTAAAAAGAAAATAATGCCCAATGCCCTTGCCAATAGTCTTCCTTTTTTTTCCCTGCTGTATTCCCTGTCTGCATTACATAAACTCATAGAAATCAACTGTACAATAGAGAAGTATTTAAACTTCAGTCTACTTGGGTTGATACTACCTGGTATTTTTTGAAGTGAAGAGATACTTTTTCCATCCTGTTCACCAACTCAGGTACACCCAAAATTAACACTGATAGTAGAGCAGTTTTTATTATTTATTGTTTGCACTTCTGTTGCATTGAAAGGTGTTTTCTGTTTCTGAACAAACTTTCCACTGATTCATATTCATGGCCTGTGTATGCTCAAATGGGTCATACTGTAGCTGTGGATAGTCAGTAGTATAATATGTTGTCCTAGAAAAGATTTATGATCTAAATGTATGTAGGACTATTCACAGTAAATGTGCATCTTTCACTTTAAGAAAAATCAAGCAAATGAAAATTTGGGTTGAGGGAGATACTGTTATCCTCTTTTGTTTATGGGGAACTGATGGAATAAAAGATGCTGGTTTATTTAAGGTTATGTGCTAAGTTTGCCCAAGTCCATCTAATGCTGACTTTTTATTCATCTTGTTTTTATCAAGCTACATTTTCAGACTGAGTTGCACTCGCCTGGGGCAGTGGGCCATTGGGTATGTGACTGGTGATGGGAACATACTGCAGACCATACCTCACAATAAGCCTCTGTTTCAAGCTTTGATTGATGGCAGTCGGGAAGGATTGTAAGTACAAATTCCTGTAGTTACCATAGGAATTAAATCCTGGTTTTCTTCTTCTGTTGCTTCAGATGGGTAAATATTAAAGATCTTTGAAGCAGAAAATCTAGATATGACATTTGCCATTCCTATGGAGATTAAAGGCCATCCTTTTTATTCTTATTTCCAGGTAATTCCATTAACCAAAGTTAACAAAAGACTTATCTCATAGTGGATAAATTCTAAGAAAATAAAATTGGGTAGCTGTCACTTGGATTATTTCCCAGTAAGAGTCACAAATGCACTTAAGCTTATTGAGCAATTACTACTGCCAGTTACTCATATGTCTAGCTCTGGACAATGATCTGAAAGCAGTGTAATTGCTTTTTTATATATTGTGCAGCCAAAACATTTTCAAGGTTTGAAGGGTTTACTGAAAAGATTTCTAATTATAAAAGAATCTAAGTTTATGAGAAGTACTGTTTGTTTTCTAGGTTGGTTGATGTAAATACTTGGTATCAAAATCTTTTTTTGTTACATTATGACATATCCTCATAGTTATATATATGATCATAATGAATTAAAAAAAAACAGAAAAATTGATCGGTCCTCAAAAATTGACAAATTTATTTGCAAAATTCCAGTTTTACTCAGTTGACTTTAATAATTTTATTTCAGACATGATTTCGTATTTTGAAAGACATCAAGTTACTTTAGCTATTGCCTTTGTAAAATAAAACATACTTATTACAGTAGTGTTACTACTACACAATTTTCATGATCAAAATTGGGCAAACAAAAAATGAAGCTGAGAATATTAATTCTAGATGAAGTTTTTGTACCATATTTAAATATAACTTTTTCACGGTTGGCATTTAATAACCTGACTTTCAGGAAACTGCTTCCAAGTTAGAGGTAACATAAATTTCAATATAGAACAACTCTATAATATCATTAACTTACTGTTTTCCCGCGAGATTGAAAAGCTCCCATCTGTTCTTGCCCTAAAGTCCAGTCTGCATCTCAGATTCTCAGTGTAGATTCTTGTCAAAATATACAGATGTTCACAAATGTATGTTGCTATCTGTTCTGCTGCACTGGTTGAAATAGTCTTCAGGGTCACTTAGTGCCATGCTCGCATTCTGAGATCACAGTGAATATATCCAAGTGTAAGTTCACTGTAAAATGAAGATCAAAAATAATATTGCATCTAGATGCTTCAAAAAGATGATCTGCAATAGCTCATATGCATTCTGCTGATGATTATGATTGTGATGTTAACATCTTTCTAATGCTTTTATAAGTGAACTTTAGCACGTAACAGAATTAACTTGTAGCGGTTAGTTGTACACAGATGTTGAAAGAGATGACTAATCTTGAAAAAGATTATGCATTTTAGTTAATGACTGCTGTAATTTATACTGCCTCTCTGAAATTTCATAGGCATTATTTATGTAACAAAGATGAAGAAATGTGCATATTTATAACAATTTCTTTGTGATGCAGCTATCTCTTCCCAGATGGACGAAGTTACAATCCTGATCTGACAGGATTATGTGAACCTACACCACATGATCACATAAAGGTCACGCAAGTATGTTGCACAGTTATCAGTTATTTTTTAATCTTCACTTCCCTTAGGCCCTTATCTAGTAGGGATAATAAGCTTTTTTAAAATGTGAGAAATGAATTCATGAGAGTGAAAATGTATTGTTGATAGAAGGGCTTAAATGAGGAAGAACTTAATAACCATTTAAACTCTAGAGCCAGTGATGATGCAGACAGTATGCCTTGGAAAAATTTGTTTATTCTACGGCTCATCTATGTGAGAAATGAGTTAATGGTTGTTAAAGATTTCTCTGATATTTGTGTCGTATGTTTATGTAGCTTAGAGCTTACTTGATAATAGCATGTAAGTGTAAAGGAATAAAATCAAGATCAGTTGACAGTTTTTAAGCCTGAATAAGTATACTACAGCTTGTTGACAGATCCAGGAAGGAAATTTTAGTTTATTTGTTTAAAAAAAACCAAAACCACAAAACAATTCCCTGGTCTCTTGTTTCTTCTGTTTATTGTGCAACTCAAAAGAGAGATCCATGAAAAGCAACAGAAATAATTAAGTGCCTAAAGTAACTTGCTTTCCAGAGAGCAGACCATCTAGATGTTTGTAGTCGTGTTAGGTGATGATGTGATATTATACTGTGCAGATGTTTGATGTTCAAGGAATAGGAAATAACCACCACAAGACAAAGGCTTGATTAAAAAAGGTGCTGAAATTAATACTAGAATGTTTAGTTATGCAGTTGCAGAGTATTTCTCCTTACAAAGAAATACAGAATACTTGAGGATGTCTTCAAGGAAAGACATCAGACTAGATGCAACTCTTTAAGACAGTACTGTTTTTAGATGATTTTCCATTTCATCAGAGCAGAAGGGTGATCTGCTGTAATTTAGTGCAATTGGGAGTATTTTAGAAATATTCATTTTTCTCTGGTATTACAAGGAATACCATTATGAAAATATTTTTCCAAAATATCTGTTTTGAGAGAATTCCTACAAACAATTACCTGAGGAAGATGTAAGCCCATTCACCATTCTGCCTTCCCTCTTTTCTCTCCAAACTTAGAATAGTAATGAAAGAGATATCAGGTATGTTGCAGAAAAAGTTTTTCCTTGCAAAAATATTATCCTTACTTTCTCTCAATGATTGTCCTGTTTTTTGCAAGCCAGTCATCCTGTATTTTGAGTAAAGTGATTTACTCAAAATCAGTTCAGCTGATTCTGAACTTGTAGTTAGGAAGGATCTATTAGTTAATGCTCATAGTAATTTAAACAGTCTGAACTACATGAATGCTTCCTTAAATAATATCTTGCTGCAGTAGTTTAAAACTGTCTTTAGGAGCTGTTTAAACTATTAAAAGAAGTATAAAACTAGCTCCAGATCTAGATTGCTGCAGATGGATTCTTTGCAAGAGCTCCACCATAAGCATCTTTAGTACACACTGACTACAGCTACAGATATAAGCTGTCTCTATTCTCTTTTGCCTGACCTCTTTTACTGAGCAGTAGCTACTTATTTTCCTGTGACTTTGATTATTCTTATTTTAGCTTTCAAAATCTTTTTTTCTTTTCAAGACAAAAAAGCTTTCTAGAAATGCTTTTCCTAAGTCTAGATATTCTAGACTTCAGTTTTTAATCTATTATTTATTTTGCCTGAAAGTGTTCTTGTACCTTACTGTCAGTCTTGTAAGGATACAAAGTGCTCAATGATCTGTTCATGTTGCTGTGTCATCTTCCAGGGATGCTCTTGCCCATATTACCCTCACAAGAGTTATTTTTTTCAGTGGAAAACACTATCCAAGCTGTAGGTAGAAATGCCTCATTTGTCAATTTTTAGTCCAGTAGCTTTTGTTAGTTCTAAACTCATACATAGAAAAAGAAATCTCCATTTTACTTCCATGCAGCACTGAATTTCTCCCTTTGCATGTGTTCCTTATCTTCCTTTTAACCGCAACCAAGGAAAAGCAGGATGTATGCTTTGCATCAATATACTACTTAAAAGTTATAAGTTTGACACACACATAAAAAAAACACAGATTTGTTACCTGGGTGTCCTGGTGGACGACAGGTTGGCCATGAGCCAGCAGTGTGCCCTTGTGGCCAAAAAGGCCAATGGCATTCTGGAGTGCATTAAAAGAGCATGGCCAGCAGGTCGAGGGAGGTGATCCTCCCCCTCTACTGTGCCCTGGTAAGGCCTCATCTGGAGTACTGTGTCCAGTTCTGGGCTCCCCAGTACAAAAAAGACAGGGATCTCTTGGAAAGAGTCCAGCGGAGAGCCACAAAGATGGTGAAGGGCCTGGAGCATCTCCCCTATGAAGAAATGCTGAGTGAACCGGGTCTGTTTAGCCTTGAGAAGAGAAGACTGAGAGGGGACCTGATCCAGGTCTATAAATATCTAAGCTGTGGGGGGCAAAGTGGCGAGGCCAGACTGTTTTCAGCAGTGTGTGGAGACAGGACAAGGGGAAATGGCCAGAAGCTGGAGCATAGGAAGTTCCACACCAATGTGCGCAAGAACTTCTTTAGGTGAGGGTGACGGAGCACTGGAACAGGCTGCCCAGGGAGGTTGTGGAGTCTCCTTCTCTGGAGATATTCAAGACCCGCCTGGATGCCTACTTGTGCGACCTGGTGTAGGGATCCTGCTTTGGCAGGGGGTTGGACTCGATGATCTCTGGAGGTCCCTTCCAACCCCTACGATTCTGTGATTCTGTAACTCAAGGAAGCAATAAAGTAAACGTATCAGTAGACTATCTGAGTATTAATAGAGTGGGTTGGAAAGTAGGATTCAGAGAAATGTTTGCCACTAGTAGTGCTGAAGTATATTCTTTATAAACAAATTGCAGTAAAGAAATAACTTGACTTTCTTTTGTTACAGGAACAGTATGAATTGTACTGCGAAATGGGTTCCACTTTTCAGCTATGTAAAATCTGTGCAGAGAATGACAAGGATGTAAAGATTGAGCCTTGTGGACACCTTATGTGCACCTCTTGTCTTACGGCATGGCAGGTACAGTCATAGTTCAGTGAGAAGTAGATGAATCTCTGTTGCATCTCTGTTTACAGTGGATTTACTGTTTCTACTTTTTTAGGTACTCAGCAAGAAGGTTCAAGGTCTTACCTATTTAGAATGATATATATATTTAATTTACTGGAATAAAATCTATTAAAAACAAGGTTTTAGGAGTCATTAAAATCTAGATTTGTAGACTGGCCATTTTCTAACTTGCTAATGTGGAAATAATTTTCTAAGTATCTTCAGACAATGACAGATGGACTCCTGGTGCTAGTTGTGCCACCAAGGTCACTTCACAATGTGTTCAAGAGGAATAAGAGGACAGGAAGCAATCAGGAGTGAATAATTGACCAGAGAGGGTTTTATAATGAGACAGGGTGTATTCTCTCAGAAGAGGAATTAGTAGTAAATGTCTCATAAGGCTCAATGAAAAATAAGCTTTAGAATTCCTGTGTTTTGTGTTGATAAGATATAAATCACTAAACCCACCTAGTTTTTAGCTGATTGTTGGGGTAAGAGGCTCAACAGAGAGAAAAACTGTGATATCAATGTCATTTACAGAATATTTCTGAAAACACATAGAATTTCTCATGACATGGGTTGGGATGTTTTCTGTCTTGTACGTGAACAAAAATTGCATTGGCAATCCAACTCAATGAATCAGAACTATCATTTGACTTTTTCTTTCATTAGCAATAAAGCTGTCTGAAAAAGATTCCTGATTTTCAATTTTTTGTTGTTTCTCTTTCTGAAATTTGAATTTGCACACAAACCCTTCCAGTTCCCCTAGACAGGAAATTCTCATAAGGTTCTCTTTTACACATGCTCAGATAGGAATATTTGCTTCATTACTAAGTAGCTGCAGAGAGCAGAAAAAAAAGTATTCCTGAAATGAGAAATAATTATGGAATACCTTTTTTTCTGCTCTTTCCAGTTTCATTTTTAATGATAAACAGACATCTGATTATGTTAATCTTCGAATTACAAAATTCTAAAATTGTGACATCTATAACTATTTGGTTATGTTTTTTTGTTGTTGTTGCTGTTTTATTTTGATTTAACTTCTTAGAAACTGAAGGTCCTTGCACTTTTGGTTGCTAGGTCTCTGATGTTATGGTAGCAATACATTCATTAACAGTGTTGAGCTAGGTATGTGCTCCAATTCTGGACACTCAAGAAGCTAACGTACTCAATATTTTGGTTAATGGCTAAGAATTCAGGAAGAACATGACAAAACATTTTAGGCTTAGAGAACTGACCATTTCAAAATCATCAAGCTTCATCAGAACGTTGCAGTCAGTGAAAATTGGCCAGGTACATTTTAGATTTCATTACAAATTTAACTTTTGTATAATTAGTGAGACAATGAAGAAATATTGCACTGTAGCAGCACCAGCTGTTGCAGGCTTCTGGGATACCGTTTAATTGCCAGCATAATGCCTCATTAGATATGCTTCGGCAGTCCAATACAGATGTTCCCACTAAGCAGAAAAAATGTGTTATTTAATAAATTGAGTAAGCAATATCAGATCTGCATAGAATGCCAAGGATGATTCAGTGTTGTTCACCTATAGGGAGATCAATTTCTCAGTTAAGTCTTGGTTTAACAATTTTACTTTTGTATTATGTAACAAGATGAAAATTTATTCCTAATGAATCTCTTCTGTAAAAACTACTGTTTCGGACTTAATTCTAAAAACATATGGACATATGTACTTTACTGTAAGGTTCACAATAGCTACTTTCTCCGTGTTCTAAAAATGTGGACAAAACTATGTATTTATATAGAATTTAGCTCTCAATTTCATTATTCATACTCTTGAATATGAATCTGCTGTTGTTGTTGGTTACTCAGTATGTTTTGATGAATATGTAACTTTTGCAAAGAGAGGAAATTGCTAGTACACAGCTATTTGAAAACACTGATATAAGATAGCCTTGCAATTGCAAAGCTCTGTACCTTATCTATACAGATATTTTGTTTGGTTGGTTTCTTTTTTGTTTTTGTTTTGTTTTTGAGGTTTTTTTCTTTGTTTTTTAAGAACATCAGCCATTAAAATGTATGAATAAGGGAGAATTTCTGTTCACTTAACAGTGATTACTTCAGTAGATCCATAAAAATGCGATGTGTTCCTTGAGGTAATCATAAGTGATGTTGACTACTTCTTTGTAATTAGGACACAGCACTGCTAGAAGTAGATTACAGGGATCTTTGCATACAAAATGAAAATCCAATACTAACTCTGTAAATATATGTGATTGTTGTCATGAGATATCATTTATAGTTATCTGGCCCCAGTTCTTCCACAGATTATAAACTAGGAAAAAAAAAAAAAAGGAATCTGTCCATAAGTTTGTGAAATCAAAAAGCTGTGCTTGCTTGATGACATGTCAGGACAGTTTGCTTTAGACATTTTGGTAGGTTTAGAATTTATTTTTTTATTTTCAGTATAGAATTGTAGAGTGGTTTATTTTTGAAAGGGGAGCCTAAGGATTATCTTCTTCTAACGCTCATTACCATATTAGAACCTGACTATGAATATCACCCAATGTAACTTCTGAATTCAGATTGAATTATTTTGATAATTATTTTGATCTTCAGGGCTTTTTTTTTTTTTTTTTTTTTTGGGTGTGATTTTTTTTTATTTGGTTGGTTTTAGTTTTATGTTTTTTGTAGGTTTTTTTGTTTTGTTTTTAAGACCAAATCAACATGGTGCCTATTCATGGAAAAAAATATATATTTCTGAAATTGATAAAAATAAACACAAATATGGCTGCTTGAAAATCATTTAACACATTATACCACTTAAAAATTAAAACTCAAGTAATTTGTTTTTCTGATAGCAAAAAATCATTGAATTGTCTGGGTTGGAACAGACCAGGATCGTGAAATATAACCATCAACCTGACCTACCAAGTAATATCACTAGACCATGACCGTTAGTGCCACATCTATACTTCTCTTAAAAAATATGTGAAGATGGTTCTTTGCTTTACAAAATTTGATGAAAATGTTATTGAGTCCTGCTTTGCTGTTTAAACGTCAAAAAAGTTTTTACTCTTAAAATTCCAAATGCATATTGCTGAGTGTTCGAGATGTACTGCATATGGGTTCTTTGGAGAATAAAAGCTACACACCCTGAAGCTCATCTGTATTTTCTAAATAAAAATTAAAACCAAATATTTTGTATTTAATATAGGAGAGATAAAATAAAATGTATTATCTCTATCTGCACACCTTGCCTTTATTATTCTTCTGAAGTATGAAAATTGTAATTCAAAAAGGCAAAGTTATTTTTGATGCTTTGTAGAGATAACAGTTCCTTTTTGGTTAGTTATTTTTAAATGGAATGTAGTCATTGGAAGATAGCTTTATAAGCACAACCATTTTACTATTAACTGCATTGAAATATCTATGAAACTTAAAGAGACCCTAGAAAAGGGCATTTTTGTATAGATAAAGATAATGACCTTATATTTTGCATACTTTTTAAAGTGCTTCTTTTTTATTTTTAATAATTTATGTGCCTTTTCTGTTTTACTATAGGAATCTGATGGCCAAGGCTGTCCTTTCTGTCGCTGTGAAATCAAAGGAACTGAACCAATTATTGTGGATCCGTTTGATCCAAGAGATGAAAACTCCAGATGTTGCAGTATTATCGATAGCTTTAGTATGCCCATGTTGGACTTGGATGATGATGATGATAGGGAGGAGTCTTTGATGATGAACAGATTGGCTTCAGTCCGAAAGGTATAGTTTCAAATATTTTACAACAAATAAAGCTGTATATTTTTAAATAATGCTGCCTGTAACCAAACAATGAGAGGCTGCATTTCATGCTGAAGATTTCAGAAACTCACTGAAAATTTCTCAGGGTGAAAAAGCAAAATGCTTTGATATTGCAGCAAGAATACTAAAAGTGAATAGGAGAAAATTATATATATATATAGACTCTCATGTGATGTGAATAGAGTTAACTTTGTTCATAATGGAGGAAGCAACAAATGTGTTAGAATTATACATGAGCTAATCCATTGACAATAAATATTATTGCTTTGTAAAGTTGACTTGGAGCCCAAATCATATTGCACACAAGTTCCTCTTTGTCACACTTCATGTAAGTTGTCTATAATTTTTTCTGTAATATAAAAGGAATTTTATTAGATAATTTTAGAGGGAAAAAGCTGAAATTATTCATAGTAGTATTGTGTTTCTGGATGTATTTGTTCTCAAAGTGCTCTGTGTTCATTTGTGGGATTTTTACATTGATTGCAGAAGATTTTATCACTAATAAGAGCTGTCATTAACAAAATTTTATATTGTTGGTTGTTTGCAGAGTTCCTCTTATATTTTAGCTTTGAATAATACTCTCATTGGCCATATAACACTGAATTTTACAGTGCAGTTTCTATATTTTGCCTTTTACTAAGGTCATCTAGATTGAGTAGTTGACTTGAAATTAATTCTGTAACACCTTACTCTTCCATTTCCTTATGCTTGTATTTCTTATCAAAAATCTGAAAGCACCTGTCATTTAATAAGCATACTTCCGATAATCTTTCCTAACCTCTCAAGTCATACGAAACATTCTTGTGTATGTAATACAACATAACCTACTCTCACGAACAGTTTATCCTTCCTGATGAGACTTAAGTTGCAGTCTGCACCCAGACCCTTGAGAGATAGTGTTATAAAAGTCTATCAATTCAAGGCTATCTCTTCTATGATAAGGCAAAAACACATTAAGGTTTTTTTTAAAAAAAGAAGGAGCTGTGAGCTTGAATGTAAGAAGGCTTGTTTTCAATATCTCCTGTTTGAATGCTTAGATGTTTGCTGGTTTTATGTCATTAATTTCATTGTGCAATAAAAGAAACCTACTATTGATTCCTAAAGTTTTAGAAACAATATTTTTCACTCTTTTTTTAGCCAGTTTAAATCATTACTTGGAAACGCTGAAATACCATGTTACCATGTCATTTTCAGCTGCTGTTGCCTTTTAAAAACTAAAAGGTTGTAGAGTTATGCTTTTAAGTAAATGACCGTATGTAGTGTATATTGTTATTTATGCACATTTTTGGTTTATAATTCAGTCTTAAGCATTATTCATTTTTCTTGTTAAATAATACTTCTTCAGAGCGTAGTGGGAGAAACTGCAATATTTTGTAGGATTTTTACCCTCTTTGAATTTTTCTTTTGTTTCTTGTTTATACTGTTAACAAGAATTGGTCTGCTTATTGGCCTCATCAAGCAGCTTTTTTTTTTTTAATTTCAAAATTATCTTCAGATAATTCTTAATGAACCAAAGATAGAGTGGTGCCAAAACTTCTGCTAATTGTCTCATCACTGAGAAATTTCTAATGCTGTAGTAATCAGTGTCAGGAAAAAAAACTTAAATTCACAACTACTGGGGGAAAACTGATACCACTATTTCCTAGTAATAGATACATCTGATTAAATCATGCAACTGTGTTCCACACTGCAGTCCAGTTGCAAAAATAAGTCACAGCTGCCTGTCCCTTGGCAGCAGTTGTGCCAACTAGATGAAATCCAAGTCCTTAGAAAGGAGTCTGTGTTCTTTTCCTTAATTACATCTTTATTGCACAGGTCTGTGTTGCAGCAGAGCCCCTTTGTATGCTGAAGGTCTGTCTTCTGTCATGGCCAGTTCATTTGTATTAGTTTGTGTCTTAATTGCTTGTTTTTCCTTTTTCCCACTGTGCTGCTCTCATTGCTCCTTTATTTTTCACTAAATAGAAAATGCATGGAAATCTCCAATAGATAATGAGCAGAAAAAAATTCAAGTTTTCAGTCCATAGGGAATGTTTCAGGTTTTTTTTTAAGAGGTTGGATTCTGTGTCAAAAATAGTACTTGTTAAGTACATCTGTTGATACCCTGACTTTGACAAGAAATGCAGCCATCTTGTTTGCAAAATCAAACAATTATGCAACTAGGCAGATTGGATATAAAAAGAAATGTACATTTTTTAAAAATGAGAATGTGAAGGAAATTTGACAGTGAGTACTGAAGAAAATGTTTGTTGCTGTGGGATCTTCTTCTGTTTGTAGATTTTAACAAAGAACATAGTTTTTAGTTTCTCCCAGCAAAGTACTCTCTCATACTTCAGCACCAAACAGTTAAATGGGTTAAGCTTCTTTATAGGTGGAGTAACTGTTAAGTTTTATTAGCAATTTTCTTTTTTCTTCACATGCCTCATAAGTTATTAGCCTGTTGGCCATCATTGGTTCCATTTTTAAGCTACCGTAAATGTAGAGACTTATCACACCATTTCCATTTATGTTTAATAATTGTATCTTTTTGGAGGTGTGAGACCTACTTATTTAGATCTATTTCAAACAATTTGAGAAATAAATTAATCTTCTGTCTGATGCTGAAGCCAAAGGATTTAATATATTATATTATATGGCTTTTGGCGTTTAGGAGTGCTTGATGGAGATGTAACTGAACTTTGAAAACTAATGCTATTCAATGACACAGTGTTTATTAGGATATTTAACTGATGGATGCTTTCTATTAAGGCAAATGAACTGACATTTACTTTATAGTCAATTTATAATTCTGGTTGCTCAGGCATGCTTGCAAGATAAGTATTTAGCATAGTTATTCATCTAGTTCCCTTTTCATAGAGATAAGTGAGGGTAAGCAACTCACCTGTCTTTCATTATTTATCCTCATGGCCTTACAGTTGAGGTCAGGGACATTCACCAGTTAAAGAAAAAAGTTAAAATTAAGTATTGAATTCAAGTCATTTAGTATATACATTCAGTGAAGAAGTAATAAGAAAAGAGAAGCTGGGAAGCTCCTGGCAGGCACTGAGTGTGAATTTTCAATTGCTCAGTCTCTTGAATATGTAGTTGTGACACTGACCTTACACTTACAGACCAAATGGTAAGATAAAAAGTGTCACCAAAAGTCATTCTGGCAAGGGAATTGAAACTCAATCTTCTAGCTCTTCAACACCTTCTTGTTTGTCCCTCATTTTTTTTCTTGCCTTGTTAACCAGTAATACAGTTGTGGCTTCTATTTCTGATGGAAGTCTGGTAGCAGATCCCAATTGTATAGAACATTACACTAAGATGTAAAACACAAAGTATTGAGTTAAGAGTTAAAATACTAGATCTTTTTGCCTAGATCTACTTTTGAATTTATGAAGTTTTCAGACTGTTTAATATAGTCAGATAACGTTGTTGACTTTACTTTATTGAAGAATTTATTAGTCCTAATCTCCGTTGTAGCCATAGGATGTACCGTGTTGATGTCAGAAATCTTATGAACGGAGGAGAAACTTTGATCAAAGAGATTTAGCAGATGCATTTGCATGAGCAATTTTATGTGCCTTATGTAAGAAGACAGTCTCTATAAACAAGTTGCATAGTGAGAATACTCAGTGCATGAGTGATCTGAGTCTGATGACTCCTGCGAATGTCTTGAAGCTACTTTAACTATTGCCAAAAATAACACAGAATGGCATGAACATCCAGATTTACTTAGTGTACACTGATACAATTACAGTAGGTTCACAGGTGTGCCTTGAACTGATTTATGCAATAAATTAAACTGTGTGTTTGAACTTGCCCAGTTAGTTGGAAAACTGCAAAAGTAGGTGGAACGTAGACTGAGGAGTGAAATCTTTGATTCTGATTGTAGTATAGCATATTTTCTCATATTTAAATAATCAAAAATGATATTTTAAAAGAACATTCCTCAACTTCCACTGTGCCTATGAATTTGACAGGATGAGTAAAGGAAAAGAAATCATGGTTTGTCACTTGGGGACGATATTTATCAGCAAATTAATGAGGAAGGAAATAAATTCTTTGTTTACTGACTTGATGATTTTGCTTAGTAAGTTTTCAGAAGACACATATTCCATTTATTTTTTGTGGAGGTATGATATAACAATGGGTTGCTGTTAACAGACAGTATTGTGGGCATCCGGCTTTGAAAATTGCACATAGAGAATTATGAGATGGAATACTTATAAATGGAAAAGTTATCAAGAGTACCGGTACTACTGCAGGATAACTTTTTACATTTGTTGTTGTTTCTTTTATGATGGCAAGAATTGCTTGTTTAAACAAATTACTGGAATATATTGTCTTTTATTTTTATCACAAATTAATATGGTTTTGAGATGCATGGACTTTCAGACTTCTATCCAGTAATCAGGATCTCAGTACCTATACTGTACATGAATTAAGAGTTGTGAGGTGTCCATTATGATAAATGACTATCAATAAATACCTGGCAAGTATGAAATCTTTTCTTAAGAAATGAAAGTAATTTACCTGATCATCAGGTAAATTCTAGTAATTTTTTTTTTCTGTCTTGAAGTGCAATGAGAGGCAGAATTCACCAGTGACTTCACCAGGATCTTCCCCTCTTGCACAAAGAAGAAAACCACTTCCAGATCCCCTGCAAATCCCACATCTTAGTCTTCCACCTGTACCTCCTCGTCTGGATCTTATTCAGAAGGGAGTAGCACGGTCTCCATGTGCCAGCCCAACTGGATCACCAAAGGTAACTCTTACTGATCCTGATTTCTTTGTACGTGAAGATTCAGTAGATTTATTTGGATGTTTTCAGTGTGAGCTTGCTTGCTTGTTTTGTAATACTGACTATTAAGAAATTTTGTGTGTGTGTGTTCTCTTTTTCAGGAGTTTGTTCAAAAAGATTTTTAATTCCTTGTTGTTAGAAAAGTTGTCAGTTAGATCAACATTGATTAAGTCACTTAGAGATTCTTGTTTCCTTGTTTCTTTCAGTTGACTTTGGATATGCCTGTCTTGCATAATAAGTTACATAGTCACATAATTACAGCTACATGCATTGGTCAAATGTGACCTGTTAATCTGATGGTTATATTATACTTAGTTATGCTCAGAATTTTAAAAACATCAATTTAACAACGCTGTTAACAGATCAATTCTGTAATAAACCCTGATTTGTGAAACCAAATAGAAGTGAAAATTTCCTGAAAGTAGATTTAAAGGCCATTATCTCATTAAAATTACATGTTGTTCTCTGGTTATTTGTGCTCATTTGCACAGTACTTTGACAAGAAAAATATGTGCAGATAGCCTGCTTTCAAAACTATAAGTGGCATATATTATGACTCAAGTTTCAGGGGAAATAATAATCGTAGAATCTTTTGAGTTGGAAGGGACCTTTAAAGTTCATCTAGTCCACTCCCCTGCAGTGATCAAGGATATCTACAGCTTGATCAGGTTGCTCTGAGTCCAGTCCAACTTTGAATGTCTCCAGGGATAGGGGCCTCCACCACCAATCTGGGCAAATTGTTCCAGTGCTTCACTACTATTTATTATAAAATACTTTTTCTTATATACAGTTTAAATCTCCTCTGCTTTGCTTTGAAGCCATTTCCCCTTGTTCTATCACAACAGACCCTACTAAAGAGCCTGTCCCCTTCTCTCTTCTGTCCCCCCTTCAGATATTGAAAGGCCGCTCTCAGGTCTCCCCAAAGCCTTCTCTTCTCCAGGCTGAACAACCCCAGCTCTCTTAGCCTGTCTTTATGGGGGAGGTGTTCCATTCCTTCAGTCGCTTTTGTGGCCCTCTACTGGACATGCTCCAAATAGCTCCATGTCTCTGCTGTACCGAGGACTCCATATCTGGACACGGTATTCCACGTGAGGCCTAATCAGTGCAGAGCAGTGGGGCAGGATCACCCCTCTCGACCTGCTGGCCATGCAGGTCTTTGGATACTTCGGATGCAGCCCAGGATATATTGCTTTCTGACTGAAAGGACACATGCTACTTTCTCATGTTTAGCTTGTCATCTAGCAGTCCTTTTTGGCTGGGCTGTGCTTCGTTCTTACATCCTCCAGCTTGTACTGATAATGGAGGTTGCCATGAGCCAGGTGCAAGACCTTGCATTTGTTGGATCTCCTGAGGTTCTCCTGTGCCCACTGTTCAAGCCTGTCTAGGTCTCTCTGGATGGAATGTTGTCCCTTGGGTGTGTTGACCACATCACATAGGTTGGTGTCATCTGCAAGCTTGTCATTAATCTTCATCTGTTCATTGAGCCATTGACCAACCACTCTTTGAATAACCACTCTCTGGGTATGGTCTTGCAAGAAGTTTCGTGTCCATTGAACAGAACAACCATTAAATCCATATCTTTTCAATTTGAAAAGGATATCTAAAGTTAGTTAATTGTGTATTGACTGTGTTTTTTGAGACTAATGATGCTAAAGAGTTAAAGAATTTTCAAGTAAGTATAAAGCAAAACAGCTACGTTTGTTGCTCTCTATTATGAGCTGCTTATTTTGTTTTAATTGCTGTATATAGAGAGGAATTTCAATTCAAATTTTTATCTTAGTGAATTCAAATTCAAGTTTTAAATATGAATTGAAACTCGTGTGTTTATAGTAATCCAGTATGAAATACCTTTTTGGTATTCTTGGGTTTTTGCTTCAAGCTTGAACATCAACTTTTTAAAGTTCTGATGGTCTATAATTCAGATGGAAGAATAGAAGTTTGAATAGTTTCTTTATCAAACTTCTTTAATCACATTTTTATGTTATACAAGGGAAATTGTAGCACATAGGGAATATAAACTGAATGTTTGGCTAACTGAATGTTAGACTATTTGTACAAAATTCATAGCTTTAGAAAAAAAAAATGAAGGGAATCAGAAATATCACAAATATCACTTTACATCTTTCTCTTAAATTATTTTGAAAATGCTTCTGTTTTCCCATAATACTTTTCCATATGTACATAAAAGTATTTTGGGAGGTGCAAGGGAAACAAGATGGGAAACAACAAGCAATTGCAATTTCATGCTTAAAAGTAAAGACAGGTTGTTCTACCAAAACTACTATTGCAGTCAAAAGCTCTACCTTTTCTTCAGTGGGAAACAGCAACAACAAAAAAATTTGGACTCCTCCTTGCTGCTTGGTTGCTTGGTTTTCTTGCTGCCTTGACAGTGAGAATTAATCTTTTTCTTAACTAGCATCTTGATTAAATACTTCTTTATTTAATATAATAATAATGTATCCTATTTATATGAATTGACCTGCAGGTAGAATAATGTTTTTAGTTTTGTTGTTGTTGTTGTTGTTTTTACATAAATAACATCTTGAAGAGTTGCACTAAAAAATATTGGTGGCCTAACCTATGAAGTGAGACCAAATACTTTTCTTCCTTTGAAACTTCTGTGGCCTCACTCTCTTGAACCGGTAATATTATGCAGACTTGCCAGAGTCCAGGAAAATTACACATTCAGTGAGAAGTAATCTTCCCTATGCTTATTACTGTAACTGCTTGTAGGAGAAAAATATTTTCTGATAACCTAAGAAGAGCTGGCTCAAGCATAATTTTGTATAATGTTTCTAATAGTTCTGTCCTACTGAGATTCTTTTGTTTTTTTTTCAGGTTTATGCTTTTAGAAACTATACATACATTTAGAAAATCTACATACATTTTCTTTCTGAAAATTTGGTTTTCTTTTTTTTTTAGTATTTTGGCACATAATTTTGAAAAAAAGTTTTGCCATTTGTGACACAGTTCAGTTCTGAAAAAGGAAATATGCTGGCAAAAGTTATTTGCAGACAATCTAATTGCAAACATAAATATATACTAAGAATGCCACCTGAAAAATTGAACCGTGATTCTAAAATATTGGACACTCTAACAATGGTTGTCATGTAAAGAATGGAGTCATACCTTCTTATATCAGCATAACCAAAACATTTATTTTCTCTTTATACTTGTGCCCTCATCAGTGCTTTTTTGTATTTATTCCATGGCAGAAATATTTTGCTTTTGAATGTGTTTTTTTGTTTGTTTTTTATTTTTCCTGCATCCAGTTGGTTTATTTTTCTTAACATTCCTCAGAATTCTTTTCAACAGCTAAATAAGTGATTCAAAGTAAGTATTATGGAAACTAGAAGAAAGGATTCTAGGGAAATATTATCAGTTACATAAGTTTGCTGTAGCCAGTTCTCTCTCTTCTCCTGTTCTTTCTTGGTTCTTCACTTAACAGCAGAAATAAGGGTATAATTTCTGAAGAGGGACCACGTAGTCTGCAAAGTTGAAAGGGAAAACTAATTTATGACTTACTGGCAGGTTCTCTTCTGGTGCCTTGAAGATACTATGATAAGATAATATGGTAAGACCATATTTGATCATGAAAGAAGTGAAATAAACACATGTAACTTCTTTTTTTCCTAACTTGGTTTTCTTTAGTCTTCTCCTTGTATGATGAGGAAACAAGACAAACCCTTGCCAGCACCACCGCCACCCTTGCGTGATCCTCCGCCACCCCCACCAGAACGACCTCCTCCAATTCCACCAGACAACAGGATAAGCAGACACTTGCATCATCCAGAAAGCGTGCCTTCCAGAGACCAGCCAATGCCCCTTGAAGGCTGGTGTCCCAGAGATGTGTTTGGGACAAGTCAGTTAGTAGGATCTCGAACGGGGAGTGACACTTCTCCCAAACCAGGACTGACTGCAGTTTCAAACATGAATGGAAGGCACAACCGCATAAGTTCTGAGCAAGGATTTATGAGAAAGCACAGACGTCACGAATTGCCTGTGGAAGGTGCCAAGGTATGAAATTAGGTGAATTTATTGAAGCCTTAATTTGATATCCTACTGCAGCATTGTTTTCCTTGGCTACAGAGCTGGTGTTTCTAAATCTTTCATGTTGGTTATTAATAATAAGCAGGCCATAAATAAATGGCTTGTTACATACTGCAATTTCTAAAGCTACCATTCATGAGGGTCTAAGATAAAATTCAATTTTAATATGAAACATTCTAGAAACAGCTTGGAGAGAAAATTTTAGATTTGCTGTGTTCTTTCAGCAAATGATTTATACAGTTGGTGCGTAACAGAAGTTAGTTATGCAGCATCTCAGGTCAACTTTGAAAATGCCTAAATTATTTCTGTGTTTGATTATGGGTGCTGTAGTTACCTCTGTGGATGGTGAAGTGAAAACATGGTGACCTCTTAAATCTATAAAGTATGTAATATGCATATATGGTATTTACAAGTATACTTAAGTTGTTAGCTATATTGTGTACGTTAACAAAAGCTAAATATTCTAATGATCAGGTGGTCTTAGTTATCTGTAAAATGTTATTTTCAAAGGAACATTAAATTAGTGACGATCTTCAGAATAATCTAATGGAAAAGATTTAACCTACCTTGACCATAAGAAAGGAGAAACAAGTGCATCAAAAGCCAAGCTAAAGATACAACATACTATTCTACATTTACTACTGACTGTATGGTCAGTAGCCTTGAAAATGTACAATGACACAGCTTTAGTTGCATTGTTTGATTTGATATTATCATCAGTACTTTAAACTTCATTCACGATAATGGCAAATACCTTTTTCAGTTGTTTACAGTAATGCAAATATCTTTAGCTGGATTTGTCTTCCTTTGGATTTAAGTCACAGCTCCAGTTGCTGGAGTTGTATGTTGCTATTTCTCCGTAGCGTATTTGATTTTTTCTTGGACAAAAGTCCAATGGAGTGTCCAATAATTCATTTTGAGCTATGAGGGTGTTTGGAATTGTCACTTGCAATCTTTCCACTGATTGTACAGCTTGATTTGGCTGGGAGGCATCTACTTGTCACCTAAGAAGTATGATTGCCTGTCCTTGGCTGCACTGAATAGTATGTCTAGAACTATGGTGTTTTTTCTATTAAAAAAAAGAGGATGGTTTCCATTTGTTAATTGAAGATATCTGAGAGATTAGAGAGTGAAGCAGTAGTCCTAGTATTAGTCAGCTTCAAATAACTTGCAAGACTGTGTACTCAGAGAGGCCTGGGTTTGAAAAGAGAGCAAGTGGTGGTGGCCTAGGAAAAAAATCCATATTTCTGTTCTAATTGCTGCTTTATCAAAGCAGCTCAGTATTTGATTATAGAGTGGATTATTAATTCAGTGTTGCTGCTCTTTTTTTGGTTGAAAACTATATAGCTTGTGCTTGTGATTCAGTACAAAAGTTAGAAATCATCACTTTTTTTTCCTTTTCCCAAGATCACAATATTTCTTTATCAAATGGATATCATGATAATTTTGGAAGTATGATTTTTAAAATTCAGTTATTATTGGTAAAAAGCATTTATTTATGTGATGAAAAGTGCTTAAGAAGCTTATGGTATTATATGTAGTAAGAATGTTCTTTCATCAGAACTGTGGTAAAGACCAAAATTTTACTAAGAACTAGACTGTAGTTTTAAATATTATAGATTTTCATCTGCTTTTAAACTACACTGGGTTTATATCTTCAATAGTACATTCTAATAGCCATTTAATATTCCAGTTGTGGTTAGGCACAGTATTGAGGCAGATGGAATGAATACTTCTCAAATCAGAATAACTACACGGTGTGGAAGAGCAATTGTAATCTAGTGGAGTTATACAGGTTTTTCTTTAACCAAATGTTGTTTGAAGTGTCATGTTCAGTTAATAGGTCTAAGCCACTTGGTTAAATGGAGTAACTGACAACTCTGAATTACCATTTGAGGATGTATGAACATTCTCAAGGGTAACAATTCATGAATTTTCAACCCTGATTCATTTGTCGATCATAATACAATCTTTTTGCTCCTGGTTAAGGCTAAGAATTCAGAAGACAGTTTTACATTCTGCCAGGTATAGCACCACAGAGGTTTAAAAAATGGTGTTTAACATGCTGTCCCTGTTGTTTTTCATCTGTACTCCATCTCTGTTGCTTTCATCAATTTGCAATCTTGAAATCCTAATTTTCCCCAAGTGGTTCAGCTGTAACTGAGTGATCCATCTAGTAACTGTGACATAGAACTTCCTCTTTTGGTAAAATTTAAAGCTAGTGTGTTTTACAGCTCCCAGATGGGGTGAGCTGAAATTGATATGAACATAATCGCTTGAGTATAGGTCTGTCGCATGAGCTCCTAGGAAAGTTTTAATGTGTAGCCCTCTCAAAGTCTGTTTTGTAATATCTGGTTGAGGATCATCTGTGGTGATAAATGGGAGGAGAGACTTATTGTAACTTATGTGTGATTTTTTAGGTATTTTCAAATGGTCATTTGATAAATGAAGAATACGATGTCCCACCACGGCTTTCACCTCCTCTTCCAGCTGCTTCCACCATCCCTGGTATAAAGTAAGTTAACTTTAACTGTAAAGGAAATTGTTTAATTAATGTCAGATAATAGCACTGATTCTGTGGTGCTAAACGGAAAATGAAAAAAGAAAAAAATAACTAATATCTATTGGTGATGTTTTCCATGATGCTTTAATGTGTTTTTACGAAGGAAATATAAATTTTTTTATTAAGTAAAAACAATTGTCATGTTAATTGGACATACTACATTTCATAGCAAAAGAATGCATTGTGGCAAGATCTTGCTCATAGGTATTTGGCAGTGGGAAGCAGAACCTATCCATTCCATTTTGGTTCTACTACTACTAAAAAAGTATGATCAAAGCTATCTATTGCAAGAGATGAGAGGTTCTAGGGACAATGCTAAGTGTAAAGAGTGTGATTTGTGTGTGTGTGCACGTGCACTCTGTGTCTAATCCAGGCATGTTTACTGGACTTTCTACACAGAGAGCTTTTTGTCATGCCAGTATCAGTAGTTGCAAACTACTCTGCGTTCCAATAATATTGCGGTTTAAAAGATGTTGCTGTACAATCAGTTGTGTGTAGTTGGTCCTCTGTTCAGATTAATCTCCTCGGACTGACTGCATCTTCCATGATACACAGAGCTCCTGGGTTGTTCCATAACCTATCAATCAGAAAGTGAAAGAATTGACTGTGTTGGACAAAATACATACTTGAGTATTCCAAAGCAAATTACTGGATTCTAAAAAAGGAAAGATTTCTATTTTTTATGGTGTTGAAATAAAAAATAAATAAATTTTAAAAACATTGTTACATGAAAATCTCATTTTTGCAGGTTTTTTTAGAAATATATCCTAGAATCAAAGTACAGCATTATGCAGTATTCACTGGAAATGCTTCAGTATGTTTTCACAAAGTATTTTTCCTCCTATTAAATTGACTGCATTAAGCCTTCATAAAAATGTTCAACTATATTTGGTTCAAAATACTCATATTTTCCCAAACTGCCCTACTGCAGTCAGTCTAGTGCAAGCTTCTCATTTTTCCCTCCTCTCTGATCTCTGCATAGTTTTGGTTTGAGAGCTATTTGTTTTATACAGCTCTAAGGCATTTTCTTTCCTTGTTATTTTCATAAGTCTGTAGCTTCTAAGGCTTAACTGGAAGATACATAGACCAGGTATGAAATGCCTTAGTCTAAATAACAATGAGGCAAAATTATGTTTATTTGGAGTTTCACAGTTCCAGAATTCTGACGTCCTTGCTTGACTTATTTGATAATTTTTTACTGAATACGCCATAGCAAATATTAACTTTTTTTTTAACTGAATTGCATAGTTTAATGTCAGTATTGTTTTTTTGTTGTTGTTGTTGTTTTTTTTAATGGAAACAGGGCTAATTTATTTTCATTTTGTTGGATTTATTATTATTATTATCCACACATTAGTCATGGAATGTTGGACTCACATTAACTAAGCATCTACTTTTTATTTTCCACTCAGCTGCAATCCCTGTTTGCGAAAGCAGTTATTCTTTTATTGGACTGATGTAATTATATCAGATTATTTTTAGCAATTTTGATCAAATTGCTATTTTCTTCTCAACAAATAAAACTTTTAGGTTAAAAAGATAAAACAGTTCTTCCATCAAACTTATAAATTTTCAAGGTAAAAAGTGTTTGTTTTTATTCCTATGAGTAGGTCCCATTTTGCTATAATAGTTCAGATTGGTCTCAAAAGTGCTATATATTATAGTATTATTTACTCTTTTTTTTGAGTGTGTATGAAACATTCAATTCCAAGTACCTTTTATATTCCATATATATGTTAGGAAGAAGTAGTTGCCTTGAGGTGGTTGAGGAAAAGTACACAGAAATGTATTTCTCCTCCTGTTATCCCTTTTATCCTTGCTAGCTGACTTTGAATGTGAAGTCGTGATTCCATTAAAGGAAAATGGAAAGGCTTGGAAATCGTGGCTTCCTTGAAATCAGTCTTTGCTGTGGTGCTTTTAGAAGTAGCGCTGCTGATACAAGGGCTTCTAGATACCTGAGAAAGCATGGTATGCAGGATTTAGCTTGGCAAGCTTGACAGATCAGTGAGTTTGGATGTAACAGCTACTCTCAGATAATTCTAGCATGCACTCTTACCCTGTGATAAATAGAAAATTGTATACTTCCCTATGAGCAAGGGCAAACTTTTATATATGCTTAGGTTTAAGGGTAAATATGCACTCAAAGGTAGTTTTTTAGAAGCATCTGATAAACATAGACTTAATCATGTGATCTGTGTAATTTAGCATCTATTTTGTTGAAACAGCGATAGCTTAGTAACTTGCTTTTGAGCTCACTATCAACTACTTATTTGCATAAGGTTTGTACAAGAGCTGATATTAAGAAACTGATGTCTGTACGGTACATGTTATGGGTCAGCAGTTCAAATAGCCTTAGTCATGTCCCATGAATTAGAACAGTCTACAGCAATTGGAATATCTTAGTGGTATGCTCGGAGAGTGTCTTAGATTTATGTTTAATCTGAAAGATATTGAAGTTGTGCATTCTTCAGTGCAAATTGAAGTGTGGTAAGTGGAGAGATTAAAGACATTCAATCAAAAGTACAGTCCTGATTGGAGTAAAATACAAGTTTATTGTATCTAAGCTCTGTGAATCAACTTACCAGCAAATGACGGAAGGAGAATTTTTCCCTGAAGTACCTTTAAAAAAGTGTGTTGTTTGTTTCTCTGAAGCTCTGCTACTTTACAGCTGAGCTGGACTTAAAGTGACTTGATAAAAACAACAACTTTGTCTTCTGTGCTTTACTTTGGCCCTTGGTGTTCAATATAATAAGAGAGTTTGGCATCTGGGTGACTGTCCAACAAATCAGAAAAGACAAAGTCACTGCTTATCAGAATGCAATTCTGAATTTCAATTTTAAAGAATTTTAAGGAGGAGGGAAAAAAAACTAGGGAATATTACAATACGTTGTGCTGGTCAGTTTTGTATTCCTCTGTACATAAGCCTTCTAAAGATATAAAAGTAACTACCTTTTGAAAAGTGTAATTTTAGAAAACTTCACTAGTTTGATAAACAAATGCTTGAGTATTTCAATCTTAGATTATACTGACATATTCATCTGTTTAGTAACAGATGAATACTTGTCTGTTTACCTTACTAATTTATGTAGAAGGGTAAAGTTAATATCATAGTAGAACAATAAATATTTAATGAAACACTTAGATCATGAAGAAATTTAAGTAATCTAGGAGAAAAGCAGATATACTTCTAAAAGAACAATGCAAAAGAGATTTGGAATCAGCTATTACAAATAGATTTCAAATTAGAAGAGCAATGTGATTTATTCAGAACTATGAATTGTGAAAAGTTAATAAAATGTATGAGACCGTTTTAGGAATCTAAAGAAGAAAATATTAGTTATATGTTAGTAGCTTTAAATTGCATTACAAATCAAAGGACCTTTTAGATATTAATCACATAATATATAGCCCAGCAAATATTTTCCTAACTTTAAGGACAGTGTGAAAGAGACTTTATTAGCATGAAGAGTTTGTCTAAGGCTACACTGTACTTGGAAACAGGAGAACATAGAACCTAAATCTTTAAAAATTCCAAACCTGTAAAGGTTTCTCTGCAGTGCAGTATTGTTGGAAATTGATTTTAGCATAAACATACTGATATTTGTGGAATGAAGTTATAGGTTTGTTATAACATAAATTAGGTTCTTGTATCTACTAAATATGTAAGACAGGAAGTAGGGGTTTTCTGAATTAGGTAAGGAAGGGAAAAGTTTATTTTCTGTACTCCTTGAATATTCTAAATTTTACTTATTTTTTAAACTGTCAGTAAATGAGTCTCCAAGCTTTCCTGTGTAAGAACTGTTTCTGTCAGGAAGCTGATAAGGCTAGCTATTACAGTGCTGTACTTCAGGTGATGGTCAGGCTCTCAGTTTTTACCCCATAGATTTACTTTAAAAAAAAAAAGAAAAGAAAGAAAGAAAGAAAGAAAAGAAAAAAGAAAAACCCTAAGTCTATCTAATTAAATAACTAATCAACAACCTAAATCTTTCCTATCACCAATTTCAAATACTGCTTTCAGAGAGGATTTTTTTTTGTCTGTTTGTTTCCTATTTGTAGCCTTTGAAATGGGCTTCAAACACCACCACCATGCTGGCTTCTGTATTGTTTGGTGTTGGACATTTCTAGTATACATACCAACATTGACATCAGTTCAATTTGTGATTATTTTTAAAATGTACCAGCGTATATGTTTTATATAATGTCTTCAGAACATTCTGGATTGCCGAGTAGGAATGGTTGCACATCCACAGAAGTGAGGGAAGTTATTCTTAGTGAGCCTTACAACTGTCTGAGCACAATACAAACCTCTCATTGTCCTGTTAGGTTTTACTTGCTTTAAATGACCACACAGCAGTGACATAAACTTGTTGCCTGTTCAACTTGGAGATCAAAGATGGAAAAAGCATTTCACCTTGCACTGCTGTATTTACAGAAGACCTTTTACTCCCTCTACAGAAGGTGTTTGAATACTGCAATGCGTAGTTTGCAGTTCAGTTTCATGAATCTTCTTTCACCTTGTGTTTAGCTGGATCGCTTTTGCAAAAAAACTTGAGTTCCCATCTTCCATGAGTTTGTTGGTGAAGTCACAGGTGTATTACTGATTGAAGAAAGCAGTGTCTGAGAGGCTAGGAGTAGCTAGGGAGCTCTAGACTATGAATATATTAAAACAAAAGCAACACATCTGCCTCCTACTTTCTCTCTTCTTATTTTTTCTCCCTTGTTTGTTTATTTAGTGACTGATTGGTACTCATAGCCACTTATTCACTTTTGTTAGTTATTCACTTTTGTTCATAGAGTACTCGGATGTTCTGAAGTCATTTAACATCATCTAAAATAAATTGTGAAAGGCATAAGATTTTCCTGTGTGAAGAAGTGTATTGCATGTGTCAGATGCTGCTTGTGTTGGAAAAAAAATGAGGAGATGAGCCTGACTTGTCACTTCAGTTCTTGCCTTTATGATAAAATTAAACTAATTAGACCATCAGATAAGAAATTATGTCCACTCCTGTCTCATTTTTTTCCTATGGTACTTAAAAACTTCCCTAAATGATATATTAAGTAGATGTGTCTTGTAATGTGGCTCAGGGGCCACAAATCAAAATGGCCAAGACCACATTCCATATCTTTTTTTGAAGTCCTCCAGCTATTGATTCTTTTTTTTTTTTTGTATGGTAAAGAATGAAGGTACTCGTTATTATGTAATTTAATATGCAGATCATTTTTGAAGGTATGCACTTAGTGTTCAGCTAGTTTAAGAATTGAGTGTCTGCTTATGGTTTTTATGTATGATTAAACAGAAGTTAAATTAAGCCCTTAATGTAAGCTTGTGTGTTTTAAATGGTTTGTGAGTTTCTTATTGATTTTAATGTATCAGTATAATCACTATAAGCAGAGGGGCTATATATGTAGAAGATGATATTGATTGCTACTTAGGCTAGTGGGTTTTTTTATGTCTAATGAAGACAAAGGTATGTTGAGCTTGTTAATATATAGCAAAATCTCTTCCCCTAGATGGTGCTCACTAAATGAAAATTTTGCCTATTGTTATGTTTATAACACAATACCAGCTAGAAGGCTTTAGCTTAAGCTGTAAAATAAAACTAATATCCAGCAGTATTCTCCAGATGGAACTTTCTTTTTCTTTTTTTTTTTTTTGTACCTGTAAATAGAGATTGTAAACCTACTTGGGAGTTCAGTAATGTAATGGATGGAACAAGATGGAAATCGCGAATGTCCACTGCCTTACTGAGCCCTGCTAAATACTATTTGCCCTGAATTAACTTCTGTTTAGTTCTTTTGATAACTACAAACAGCTTAAGCCTTCTAAGCACATATTTAGTACTACTTCTTTGGAATTCTCTGTTGTGTTATGCTTGCTTAAAGTACCTGTTTAACTCTTAAAAGGTCCACTAACATGTTTCTCTAAGTATTCTCATTGACAGAAAAGGCAGTAACTTTTAAGTTTGTTTGACATGGTATTTTTTTTTAACCTTATGTGTAGCTGGCACACATTAAGGATGTTTATGCTGAAGAAGTGTATCTTCTACATTGTACTAAGGATTATTATCTAACAGTTAAAGCAGAACTGATCTTTTTTCTCATCCCCATAGGTGCCCTGTTTCCTCAGCAAATTCTTTGTCTGATAAATCAAGGGATCATACAGATGATGATGATGAATACAAAGTTCCTTCTTCACATTCTATAATACTGAGCTCTCAACCACCTCATTGTCATAATATAAAACCTGTTGCTCGGTAAGGTCATTTAGCAATCTTGAAAGCAACTTATTCACTAAAGTCTGTTTTTCTCCAGAATTTAATTGTATTAAACATTTACAGTGATGGTTGCAAGATATCTAAAATGTTTCATCTTTTCAAGCTTGTGTTATTTATGCTTCTGTTTCACTTAACCACCACAATCATATACCTGTGAAGTTCACTGTATTGTATCTCTGTGATATGATATTGCTTTCAAATACCACTTCTCAAGAAGATAACTTTTTTGTTACTCGCATGGAATAAGGCTCTTTTGCTTTAAACATATTCTCTAAAGTATTCTCTCCAAACTCTCACACTTATTAATTATTAATAGATTATAGCAGGGAGATTTTGAGCCAAAGAACATGACATCTGAAGGCTATGTCATTCATGGTGAACTTCTTGATCTTTCAATCATAAAGAAAATCTAAATGTCTGGAATGAAGAGAATAAGTCTTGGGAGAAAAAAGGGCCAATTCCTTACTCATACTGTAGGTCAAAAGATTGATACTGAAACCAATTATTGATCTACAAAGGCCAGGCTTTTTTCTGTTAAAGAATGTGGTGACATATTGCCTTTTTTCTCTCTCTGTCATAATACAATGTCAAGAACCCACTATCAATAAAGCTCAATACATCTCTCATTACAAAATAAGCCACTTACGATTTTTTTAGACCTTTTCAATTGGACATGTATAACATGAATAAAAGATCACTCCTTGCATGCAAGTTAAAAATTATGAGAAACAGAATTGTTGAAGTGATGATATAACCTTCATTGCATGGATGTGAATGTTACACAGTTGTCTTAGCTTTATGATCTTGAGTGCTTCAATGCCCTAGCAGACAATCTTGATTATAGTTGACTCCATATGCTTAAGAACTGGGGGAAAGAAAAAAAAAATCCTTTACATCTGCACTTTTTAAAAATCTCATAGGATGTATAACTTAAAACTTAACTCTTAAGTATTACTCAACAAAAGCATTAATGATTTTTTTCCTACTTGTCATAAATGGTTTAGCACCTTTCAGAGTTACTTTTTTATAGTCTTTTTCCTAAGCGTTGCATCCTCAGCCCTTGGATAATGCTTAGACATTTCAGTAAACAGAAGAGTCCACAGAATTTATTTTAGATTTTTTGAAATTTACAAATAATTCTTCCATTTAATTTTAAATGGAAAATTATTCTAAATTCTAAATAATTCTAAAATTATATCACTTCTGTGATTTCTTGTTATTTTGCTACTAAATCTGTCAATTCTAAAAATTGTACAAGATCAATAAAAAGAGAGGACTTACAGTCATCTTTTCTAGCAGGTCAGTTAACTGGTCTGGTTTGTTACAGCTGATCTCCTCCTGCATACACATGTGCAAGTTCAGCAATAAAAAATGGAAAGAAAGAATTTCAGCATTAGGGTAACTAGACTAGTATTAGAAAAGTGATATATTAGTCACTCACTCTTTGATCACTGTCTTTTCCTAATAATATTTTTTCTGAAAAGAAAAAAAAAAAAACAGAAGGCTGGCTTGTTAGTACTAATATGCTGCTATTCTCTCAGTGCTGTCTAATGTCAGTGTAAACAGATATTTCAGGATGATTTGCAAACTGATTTCTTTAATGGACTCTTCATGAAAACTTTTTAAGTGGTGCCATGTTAGGTTATCTTACCTACCTATGTTGATTAATTTACTGAAAACACAGAATATATTTAACCTGAAGTAGAAAAGATTCTTAATTATTTAGTATCTATGCTGATGAGTCAAAGTAAGTGTTGCTTGCACTGCATTTGAGAGGTTGAACCAATCTAATTTTTGAGAGAAGCAACACTTCCTCTACCACTTCCCTGGGGAAATTAATTCATAACAGAATGCTTCTTACCGTTAGTTTTGTCTTTTTTTTTTGTTTTTTTGATTGCTTTTTTTTAAGTCTTGTAATTATTCTTACATTTATTTCATTACTCCTAGTTATAACTCTTGGGATGACAAACACAATTTCACTTCTGTTTTCCTATTTATGTGTTTTAAATGATTATACACCTTTATTCATTCTTATGTTCTGTATGGCTGAAAGAGATAGTTTTACCAATTTTGACAGTACTGGAAAAAAAACAAGATGTGAAATTCGAACTTTATATAGCTCTAGCAAATTTGTCAACTTTTGAAAATAATGGCACGTAGTGTGTAGTTGTGATTTTTAATTTTTAAAATGGAACTGTTTAGCATGGTGGTCTTTTTCTAGGGAAACTTTGAGATTCTTTCTGAGTATGTAGGATCTGCAGCTCCAATGACAGGAGTCGTTTTCCAATTCTTTAACATTTATTATTAATGTTTATTTAAACAACATTTAATTTTATGAAAAGACTTTTTTTTGCATGTTATTTCCCCACAGTCTTCGAGCAGTTGCAGAAAAGAAATCTGCAATAGATTTTTTTTTCTGTTAAGATTATAGATTACTTTGTACTTTGCTTCATTAACTCTAAGTGAATTTTCATATTTAACATGATACTGTTATTTAATTTTGAGAGACTGATACATTTACATTTTTTTAAAAAAGGAAAATTCTAGTACAAGTTGTCAGTGAGACTCCATTTTTCTATACAGAAGTAGATGTCTGCAGAACTGCTTTGACTTGTTTGTTTTTTTCATTTTAAATAGTTGGCTAAGATTTTACTTGAAATTGTCAGTGATGTTTATGGTTTTCTGCTCGTTTGTTTTTCTTTTATTGTTTTATTGTATTTGTTTGTTTGTTTTTAAATTATTTCCTATGTAGGTAGTTACCTTTTGCCCTCTTAGTATTTTATCTAGTAGAAGTTTAACGGTTGGAAAGGGGAAAACAGCATTGAGTGTATGCATTAAACGTGTAAATAAACCACTGGTCTGACTTCAGAATTGAGGACTGCATTTAACATTAGTGATTCTATGATATGATTTTTTCCTCTACCTTGAGTAAGTTACTTAAACTAATGTCAGAATACCACCAAGAAAGCAGTATAATTCTTCAAAGAAGTTTTGATGAGAACTATCCATTACCTAAACTCAGTGTAAAAACTATAAAGTTTAGAATTGATGCAGTTTATCGTTTTTCATTTGTTTCTGTGTAATGGACTGCTGTCTTAAGCACTTTGTAATTCTGGGAACTAATGCTTGGTTAACTGGTTGATTACTTCCTTGTTAATGTCTGTCTTCAGGGTTTGTGAGAATGGTCAATGTGTTGGAGTAACAAATGGAACACACAGTGCTACTTCTGATGTGAAGAAATCAAAACATCCAGAGTTAGGTATGTTTTAATTTTTCACCTTTTTGCAAGAAAACTTACTCTGTGCTTTTCCAGGGGTACAACAAGAAAACATTCACTTCTTGTAATTGTGTCATTCAGGAGATGTCTATGATGCACCTACTGTTCCGGTACCTTTGCCACCTGCACGGCCTCCTACCAGAGACAACCCAAAACACAGCTCTTTGCTCAACAGGACTCCCTCCGATTATGATCTTCTGGTGCCCCCTTTAGGTTGCAGACTTTTTGCTGATTACATTTAATGGTTTATATAGCCTAGATTAACCAAATGCCATGTTTACCTGAAAATCAACAATTGTTGAGTATGTTAAGAGTACCAAACAAACTGTAGGCTAAAAATTACAACTGTACATCAGTGCTTGCCAATGTGGCATCTGCCTGTAAGCCCTCGTGCAAGACAGGTGAATAGATAAACGAAGTCTGGATTCAAGCTACGAAGAAAAACAAAACTGTTTTGTATAAAATAGAATGAAAACTAATGGATTATTGCAATTTAAAGGCTTCTGATTGTAGCTTAAATAATTACATTTCTTTTATCATATAACAAAGATGAATGGCAAAGTGATGGTATTTAAGTCAAAGAAAACTGGGTTACATTAATAAGTTTTTGTATTGCTTTTCCAATGTCAAAGGACAGTTCAAAACTCACTGCTGCCTACTGTCACAAAAAGCTATATTTCCCAGTCCAGACTTAGTCTTGTGCCAATGACCTAAACATTTTGAGATCCATAATATTAAAGAGGCCACTCTGCCTACATACTGGGGCTGAGCTTGACATCACATCCACCTTCATCAACAAACTCAATTCATTCATTGTTAGACTATACTGTATGTGTCATCATCCAATTTTCTGGTCCATGAAACCTCTTGAACACTGCTTGGTAACTCTGGTCCTATCTGCACTACCTTTATGTAAGGGGAGAGTTATTTTGCCAAGTATACTAAATTACTTTGTATCTTAGGTCAGAGCTTTAGTACAGAAGATAAAGACAACATATGGTATGAATGTAGGAGATTGGATGTAGTCAGCATTGATATCTGAATATAAATATATTTTCTTAGCCACTGAAGCATTACTGTTATTCTACACTGATAATAAATGAGACTTTCATTACAATACAGTCTTCGTAGTTGAGCCATTTAAAAGACATTCCTCCCCCTCTCCATCCCAGAAAAGAAACTGAGCAGCGAGCGGTCATTCAGAGCATGTTTTCGAAGAGGACTGTGCATAGTAAGAGTAAGGCTAACAATTTCATTAATGCAGTCACTGAACTGCTAGACAAACCCCAGGAGCAAGGGCCATGACAGCCAGAGAAAAATCAATTTTAAACCATTCTATGATACTTTATGAAGTTTTATTCATCTAATAAGTCTTTCCTAAATGCAGGTGAGGATGCGTTTGATAGCTCACCTCCTTCACTACCACCACCACCACCACCTGCTAGGCACAGCATCACTGAGCACACGAAACCGTCTGGCTCAGGAAGTCGACCTCCCTCAGGACATGAACTGTTCCCTCATCCTGGTAGGAATATAAAAAAGAGTATATATTTTATTTCATTTATTCCAAAAGTGAAACTACTATGCAGTAAAGTTCTCATTAGTCTTCAGAAGTCTGTTTTGTTTTCAACTCTATACAGAATATGTAAGAAATAGCTTTCCTTTGTTTTTTTTAACTGTTTTTGAATGGTGGAGTTGAAAAAACACAGGATAAGACAAGTCAACATTTCATTATAATAACGTAATAAGATAAAATCAGTATTTTTGTACAAGGAAAGACATCTTGTTAAATTGTACTTTTCTCATAAGAAGTGCTACTTCCAAAGTACCAAGTTTTCTGTTGTGATAATTCGTATATGGTTATTTTTTTTCCAAGTTGCTAAATGGGGAAAAACTAGAAGACATGAGAAAATAATGCTGTTTTACCAGAAGTGTTGCTGTAAAATTTTGCAGCAAAACACAGCTGCAGGGCCCTGTGGTTTCATAATTTTTTATAAGTAGTTGAATTTTCACCTACCTTTTTCCACAAATCGCTATCACATTTTTAGTCCAGTATTTTGATTATAAAAATCATGAAAGTTGCATTTAAAATTCATAACTATGCGTTGATAATGTTTTCATTGTGTCTATGTATATGTATGTATATATTTTTTGCCGTCAGTTGAGATCTGAGCACTGAGTAATTCACCAAAACTGTATATGTTTAATAATGTGGAACTCAGCTTCTGCATGCATCCAGATAAAAAGATTAAGCACACTGCAGGATGTAAAGGTCGATCACAAATATAGAGCCAGGAACTGAATTACCTTCAATGCTTCAAAATAAAAATAATGTAATCTTTAGCACTTCAGTCTGAATGAGTGCTTCAATTGTGTAATCTGAGGAAGAAATACACTCCGCAACATTCAGTTTTAATATGAATGCTGAGGAAAAAAAGAAAGTTCTCCCTCACTCCCAGTTGCATACAAGCTCTGTTGATCTGTCTGCAGTTCCCAGATATGTGCAGGATTTTTAAATACTATTTCCTAATAATCAGATGTATCACTGGTAGTGTTAAAAAAAAAAAAAAAATCTTCTAATTAAAAATCTGGAGAATGTAATTATGGCCATTCATTCTTCATATTTACATAGCAAATACAATCTTATAACAGCACTTCTCACGAGTGTTGTAAGTATGCATGTCTACTTGAGCATACATGCATTTGTGAATTGGTCTTTTTAATTCTTTTCTATTCTTATGGTATTTCTAAAGACTTGCTGACATATTTCATGCTTTGTGTTGTGCCAAATAAACTACTGAAAATGATTTGATGCATTTTTGAAGATTGATTTCCATACAAGTCTTCAGAGTGATATCTTGGCTGTTTTTCTGAGCCTGTGAGATTAAAATAATAATCTCACCATCAACAATAGCAAAAAAATTGCATACATTTTGAGTGAAGAACAGAATCTAGGTTCAGGATGATGGTAAAAGCTTGTTCAGCAGCCTTCGCAGTATTTTAAAAAAATGAGGATTTTAAAGGGGGGCATAGTATGCCAGGCCTCTACCTTTCTCTGATTTTTTTAAGTTCTGTTCCTCTAATCAGGAGACAGAACTCCTTACAGCTTTTAGCAGTCACTGTAATGTTTACCCAGTAACTGGGACTGTGCAAGTAAGAAATCTGGCCTGCAATATTGGTGGACTGCTAAGCATTGAAGTGTTAACTGAGCTCTAACCAAACAAGCTAGCAGGGATACCTCTAATTTTGCAGTTTTGGGTCTTGCAACTTCTATATTTTACTAGCCACAGCCTTCTGAGTGTCAGGACTGAGTAATTGGAGGGTGAATCATGATATAGTGCAAGGTAGACCATTTTTTCTATTGTTGTTCTCCTCAAGACACAGGTATGTGTCTTCTATGCAAGCATTTAATTTGGGTGTAGATACTTTGTGGAATACCTCTGTTCACATTGTTTTGTTGTTGTTTTTTTTCTTCTTTCAAAAGAGATTCTTTTAAGACTAGGTTCTGTGTATTAGCCCTTCTTCACCAAATAATAGTTCTAATTATTCTAAGACACTTTATTGCTTTATTATTACAGATCCTCATTTTGATCCAGTAACTGGTCATGTTCCCTTGCCGCCTGTTCGTAGAGTAACTGGAGAGAATGTCAAAACAAATAGGAATTCACAAGACTATGATCAGCTTCCTCCCTCTTCAGGTAAGGTAGAAAGTTACAGCCTCATGAACAGATAACTTTAAACCATAACATCAAGTAAGACAATTGGTAGCAGAAATATTGCTTTATAAAAGCATAAAATCATCATCAGGTCATAGAGATTAAAGTTCTGCAGTATATAGGTAAAAATGGCTACCTGTTTCTTTGACGTTATGCAGATATTATGGCACCAGTTTGTGCCAAGCAGAACACTGATATGGTTTCTGCTGTTCCTTATTTTTTGAGAAAACCAAGGACTTTTCTTTTGTCTTTGAGTACATAGGAGATCAGATTCAGGGACCATAAGCCTCTTCCAGCTTTGTTTCATTGTTTCTTCAAAACAAGTAATTTCACTTTCTGCAGTATTACTAATTTCTGGTCTTTTCTGCTAGTGTGCCTGTGTGAGGTTCTAAGAAAATTTTAAAATACCTTTTATTGAATCTGCAAGAACCAAAACCAATTCAAATTCAATCTTGCTACAAAATAGATACGGTGGAGTCAATTCCTCTGCTATTAATATTGCACTTAATTTTTTCAGAGTATATGGATACTACATAAATAAAATATATATTTCAATTAATTTAAGTATATTAAAATAGCAAAGTATTGCTTGTATTCCAAAGTACTTTCACCAATTTTTAGACAAATTTTATTTTCTTTAGCTGTGTGTATGGAGAAGGGGGAGGATTGTGCTACCTGCATCATTTTGTAGTGTGAAGAGGTACCAGAAATGAAAAAAAGAAGTGATTATCTGAACCATTAAACACTATTAGTTCTCCAGATAGAGTGAATTGTATGTTGAAACTTTTCTAATGCATGAAGAAATGGAAGGACTTAATTATGTAGTCTTTCAGTCTCTATGGTCATGAGTGTTTAATTGCAACAGTAACAAGTGGAAAAATTGTACAATTTTCAATAATTATATACCGCTTTCTTACAAGTGTGTAGTTCTACTCTTCTGGGGAATAAGAAAGAATATCTATTTCCTAACTAAAGTACTGGAGAGATTAAGCTTATAAAGTGCTATAGAATCTTCAATGAACAGCAAATCTGAAAATGTGTGTGATAATACATTTAATATTTAATACATTGTGTGTGATACATTTAATAAAACAGTAGGATTTTGGGGAGGATACTGTTATTAATGTTACACTGTTACTCATTTTTTCCTATTTTTAGGAAAACACTTACTTGATAATGCACGTTTCATATGTGACCCTGTGAGGGGGTCTTGTTGGCCTCACTACATTAGCCTGATTTATTGAGGGGTTTATAATTTTAACACAAATTATGACTACCCTTTTAAAAATGTTTATTTCCTGCTCTTCTTTTGTGGAACAATCTTTAATTTTCCTACGTTATGCAAGATCCTTGCTAGTTAAGTCCTTGCAGCTTTTTGATGTCACTCAATATATACTGTTCTATCTATATATTTTTCCCATAGCCATCTTCTGAAACATCTAAATGTATTGACCTTTGCTATAAATATCACTCTAAATCAGTATGACATACAACAAGATATTCAATTTAATTTCAATTAAATGAAAGCTATCTGATAGATCATGTCATACTCTTAATTAGAAGGTTGTTTTTACAGTGACAGTAGTTCCATAGAGTGGAACTGCTGAACTTCAAGATGTACTGATTCATTTTACACTATGATATTAAAAAAATATAGTGCAGTGATTGTAACTCTGCTTAAAAACTTTAGTTTTTATATTTATTCTGATCTAATCAGTTCACTTAGGAAGTTCTTCATTTCAGCCCTTTTGCATGGTGGTTATTTGAACTAGCTGGAAAGGAAATGTAGTTCATTCTAAAATCTAATTATAATTTAGCCACTGGCACCCTAGTGTAGCATTGGGAATCCTTTGACTTATGTGCTTCATTTTGACTGTAAGTTTGCTGTCCTGATGCTTAACTGACTTGTTAACATGTAGTGACAATTTCATCCTAATTGAGCCATGTATTTAGATTTAGCATGGAACACAAGAAATAGTTCTCAGCTGTGCACCTAATTGTCCCAAAGGCATAATTTTTCAAACATCTTAAATACATCATTTTTAAATTATTACAATAAAAGCAAAGCAAATGAGATTGCTTTTCTTCTTGATTGATATTTTACCTAAGCACAGCCAATTATGCATGGGAAAGGCAGAAGAAAATTAGGCCTCTAGTATATATGACTTTAGCTATTCTGTGAGAAATTGATTCAAATGGCTAGTTAAGAATATAATGGCTAGTTGAGTATAGCATATGCCTGTTCACTCATCTGGCCTTATTGAAGCATTTGCATGCAAATTTAAATACCTTTACGATTAAATATTCAAATTTCGGAGTCAGGGGGGTGATTTGGAGGTGTGTCACACACAGTTTCAGGGTAGATTTCCATGAAACCCAAGGAAAATCATCAGTTATACTAATGCAAAATATGAAGGTTGCAACTAACAGCTTGAAGAAACAATATATGCACTTAATCCTTTCTCACTTTCTTTTTGTTCTGCCCATTCCTTAGTATAGATGTGTCCTTGATGTGCTTTGTTCCTGTGCATACCATGCCATAGGTGCACAGAGGGCCTTGGCTTTGTGCAGCAAGCCCTTGGCACCCATCAACTTCTCTGTTTGCCTGTTTCCCTGGTGCTTCTCCGTCTGTTGGTGAAAGACCATGGAACATATTGGAGAAGCAGCAAGGGTCATTTCACAGCAGAGAGGAACAGAGACAGCTGGCATCATTACAAATATTCTCCTCCCACAGCATCACAGAGCCTTCGCACCTTGCAGCTTTTTCCATGGCTTTTAGACATTGAATAAATGAGTCTGTCTCAGCTTTTATACTAGTCATTTTCATAAGGGTTAAACTTAGCTCGGAATTACAGAAATGTGGTAGGGGAAGACTTCTTGCTGTGGAAACAGTTAATTGAATTATACAATTAGGAAATCTGTTTGAATTTTTAGTTAGTCATCCATGGTGGCTGAAACATCAAAGGGTGGGAGGTTGGAAAGGGAAGTTCTGCTCAAATACCTCTATCTCAGTGTCCAGATGGATGTGCAGCTTAGGCTTAGTATCTCTAAGCTTAGGATTCAATGCGATACCCAGCTTCAGCTCAAATTTTATATGGATGTGAAGATATTGAAAGAAATGTTGCTCATAACGGAAATTTAGTTAGAGTGAGAAGAGCTGAAGTATCTGTGCTACAGAGGGATGTCATTAGAGTGTGAATAAAATGCATACATTGCAAATTTGCTGGCAGAATTAAAAATGACCTTTCAAAATGGTGCAGTCACTTAAAAAAAGTTTCTTAGAAAGCATCAGCAAAGTGAAGGCTTTATATGAGAAATAACTTCAGTTTCAAGCTTGTAATAGGCTGGTTAGAGCAAAAATTACCTCATTTAGTGTGTGTGTGCACACAGAGAAGATCTGACTTATATGTCAGAAGCTCAGAAGTTTGCATCCTAAGTAAATAAGTTCATGGCAAAATGTTCTGCATATCAGAACAGTTTTATATATCTGTGAAGGAAAGGAAATTGTTTTTAACATGATATATTGTGATTTTAAATATGAAGAATATTCTACTGTTACACTTGCTTTTTCTAAAATAGATGAAATGAGGTATTTAAACTTGTTCCTGATTTGGTTTAGGTTTAGTTCTTAACTACATTTCTTGAACTATAATTAACTTCTCAATCCAGTATGTTTCATTGATCTCCTACCTAGCAGGTTTGGATCTGTCTTGTGGCATATTTGTTAGAATGATTAGTGTTTGCATAATGCTTCACATCTTCAAAGATGATTCAGAGATAAAACTTCATAACAATTATAAGTAGTCCATACTTGCCTGTAGATTGTCATAACTGCATGCACAGAAAATGGGCAATGCAATTGGAACAAAATTAGCATCAACCTTTTTATTTTAATTCTAATCAAACTACTCTCATCCATTTCTTACATAAGTAACTTCACCTTGCTAACAATACTGTTTGCTTATCTTCTTTGAATTAAGAAGTTTAGTTAAATTTCTGGGAATGCTCTCTTCAGAATACTCGGAAACTGAATTGAGAGAGAAATGCACTTTGGATAGATGTGCAATAAACAACTATTTTTATCCATCTGAAATGCTTAATGCACTCTGTTGAATTACAGATCTCTCTATCAAGTGTTATGATAAGTAGCGTATTGTAACAGTAATACTAGAAATACCAAATTCATTCATCAGTAAAAAGGAAAAAAAAAAAAGCCTCTGGAGCATTTAATGCTGTAAAATGCCATTACTGTCAGTCTGAGTAAACAGGAAGTGTCACAGTCAGAAATTCCTCTAATTTGTCTATCAAAGTCACTGTTGATGGAACATTTCAAAACCCTTTTTGAAGGATTAAAGACTTCTTTTTTATTTTAAATACTTAGCTCTTGAAAGTCTTCTCTGCACTTTGCCTGCTTGTATTTAAGCTTCTTATTGTGGTATCAGTGAGGATAAAGAGGTTTCAGTAAAGCACCAAGTTTACTTGAGCAAGAAGCTCTGACTCTCAGAAGATTAGGAAGTTTGAATATTAGCTCTTTTCATCAGTACATCATGATTCTTAGCACCAGTATTAACTGTGAAGGTAACCTTTCTAAAGAAGAGCACAAAAAAAAAAAGGATATTTTCAAATGAGGACTGAGGAAGAATCTTGTTCAGTTCTTGTCACTGAGATTAATTGAACTAAACTTTTTTTTTTTTTTCTTTTGGAAATCTAGTTATTTGTATTTTTGCAAACTGGTATGCATGAAATGACCTGCAATTGACTGAAAAGGATCTGCAAGATATACTCATAAGTGAAGGGTTTTTCTCCTTCACATGTGTTTGGCTGGATTCCTCTCAGTGCAACTTAGCAACCTGAATAAAATAGTAATCAATTTATTTTTTATTTTTAAACAGACTAAGAAAAAGTACTTGGATCTTAGGTTGAGAGTGGATAGCTGTTAAAGTTATTACTGGCTATATTCACTGTCTTTATTGTTTTGTCATGTTTTCTTTTTCTTCTAGCTTTGAATAATTTAGATTGTAACTTGCACATCCTTACCATATTATTGAAATAGTACTTTGTTAATTCATAGAATGATAGAATTGCTTAGGTTGGAAAAGATCTTAAAGATCAAGTTCCATTATCGATGTTCCTGAGGATTCTAGCTTCTGTCCAAATTTAAAAATGAGATATATCAGTGAATTAAAGTGTCTCTTCATGTTTGTTTAGAATTTCCCTTTGCAAAGTGCTTCATGAAGCTTGACCTACCTATAATACAATTTTTAATCCACTTTGTAATGATTTCTATCTCATTTGTTTGACACAGATGGTTCACAAGCACCAGCCAGGCCCCCTAAACCACTTCCTCGGAGGACTGCACCAGAAATACACCACAGGAAAGCATTCAATTCTGACAGTTCCATGGAAAATGTGGATGCAAAAATTGCAAAACTAATGGGAGAAGGCTATTCCTTTGAAGAAGTCAAGAGGGCACTTGAAATTGCCCAGAATAATGTTGACGTGGCTCGTAGTATTTTAAGAGAATTTGTCTGTTTTCCTCCACCAGTCTCCCCACGTCTCAATCTATAGCAGTGTGAAGATTTTCTTGGAGCATGTGAATTCTACATATACATGTGTGGACTGGGAAATGAGAGGAAGAAGAGAAGAGAATATTTTTTCTTTCATCTTTAGCAGGAGGCTGTCTGTTTCCAGCCGTGCTCATGGCTGCTCTGATCAAGACTTATAAATATGCTGAGGCTTATGTATTTTTGCTAGCCATACTTTTTTAAATCAGGGTTGAACTGACAAAATAATTTAAAGAAGTTTACTTCCCTAGAACTTTTAATCTGTGAAATGCTTTTTCTTGTTTACAAGTTGATAAGTTACAGTTTTCTAGTTGATGTCTGTACTATGTTCCTGTTCATGTCCCCTTGTACTTTTGGTCAGTTCTGCTGTAGCATTCCCAACAGTTTCCATGCTGACCACCCCAACAACTAAATCATCACTTTCTAGAAATTCCGTGTTTGCTTTTTTTTTCTCTTACAAGATGCTTTAATTGTTTTTGCATTTCAGCTCAGCAAATGCAAAAGTATGTGGCCTTCACTACTGATTATTTTTTCATACGAGATTCCTTTGCTTTTGAGAGAGGAAATATCTGAATGTAAAATATGTTATGTCTATGAACTGCCTTTTTAAAGGTATTTTTGACAACAATGTTGGACAGCTTTCTGTTTAACATTAATTCCATGACCTATAATCCTCAAGGTCTTTTATCCGCTGCTTCTACAGTTAAGAACAAAAAATTCCAACCAACAGGGAAAAAAAAAAAAAAAACACTTCTTGCAGTGATACTGAGTTCTGACATGTAAAAGCTCTTTAAAAAATTATTTGATTACAAACGTTAAAAAAAAGCCCAAACACACATGACAGTACTGCATTTTGATTACACACTAATTGCACCTGTTGTCTGTGACCTATGTATTCTGAGGCATGCCAGACTAGAAGGAATCATCATTTTGAATCACTTCAATGGCGTTCAGGTAAATTCCAGTACAAGCTTCTGCAAAATTAATTTTGGAGTGATTATCCTGTGGTTCATTGTGGCTTGGAATTAGTTTGTATTAACTTGGAGACTTTTAAATTCTTGGTGCACTGTTGATTCCTAGTGCTACTGTAGCAGTATGTTTTGGAAAGTTCTTTAACAATCTCCTCCATACACTTTATTACTTTAAAGTGTGTTTCTAATGCCCAAATTCATTCATTCACTTTCCAGCTACTTAGCTTGAATGTTTCTTTGCTTTTGATGGCTAGTGATACTACAGGCTTTGTGTTATTTTTAAGCCCCAGTTGATGCAAGCTAAATTAAATATCTTCCTAACATTAGAAAAGTGACAACTATGTTCCTAGTGCTCTTGAAGTGTAGGGTCTAAATATTTCCAGTAGGAAATTGCTGCTTTCCTGTTTTTGTAGGAGAATTGGTAGCCTGCTCTTCTTCTATTACTGTTGAAAAGATAAAACCGTATGGTAGCTAGAGTATTTTCCATGTTTTGGGATGTGACCAGTATATGACAATTTTCACTTTGTGCTAAGCTACATTTGAGTCATATATTTATTGTTTCCTTTCAGCTGTCGTTTTTTTCCTTCACTCATGGCAAGTGATAGAAGTTGTACCACTTATGGGATCAGATCTCAGCAGCCAATACATTGGTTTTAAAAAATTTCAAATACAGAAAATGTCTGTATTGCAGGATCCAAAATAACTGGGAACACCCAGAGGAAATTGCTGTGATACCTCAAAGTCCATCGTTTCATCAAAGATCTTATTCTTAAAACTTGCTAAATAAATTATTTTGCAGTGTCACAAAGCATACTATATATCTATTGTTAATCTGCTGTGTTTCTGTGATAAAAGGTGATAAGGGGAATTGGATTGCAGGAAGGAGTTAAAGAGTTTTTTCTGCATTAAGTAAATAATGTTTAAATTTATGTTACAGAAAAGGTGCATTTACAACTTCATTTAAATGTTCATTGATTGCCTGCAGCTTATGGAAGGTTTTGTTTGAAGTTATCTTCTGTGCTTTTCATTCAAGTAATTCTCTCTCCTCTGTTTTGGAGGAATGTTTTATGCTTTCTTGAACTCTGTTGTTCATTTGTTTTGTTTACAGCATCACTTCAGCATTTTTGATAACTATAAATTCAAAGTGATTCATATCATTAAAAAAAAAAAAAACAGTACTTTTTTTTTTATAACTGAAATTACCTGTGTGGTTCCAGTATAACTGCCAGTTTGGCAGTGATGGCAATGAACAAAAGAAAGTTTTAAAGGGATGAGAGAAGAGTCTATAGATTATAAAGCAGAGCTCTCTATTCTTCTCATTTTTGTGCAGCATCTTAGTAAAATGAGACCTTTTTGTTTCGACTAGAGGCTGGAATTGCTGCCTGATAAATTAATGTTTTTAAATTTTTTTCATTCTGGTTGTGACCAGCAGTGACTTTTTTCCTTTTTTTTTCCTTTTTTTTCCTTTTTTTTTCCTTTTTTTTTCCTTTTTTTTCCTTTTTTTCCCCTTTTTTCCCCTTTTTTTCCCCTTTTTTTCCCCTTTTTTTCCCCTTTTTTTCCTTTTTTTTCCTTTTTTTTTCCTTTTTTTTTTCCCTTTTTTTCCCTTTTTTCTTTTTTTTCCCTTTTTTCTTTTTTTTCCCTTTTTCCCTTTTTCCCTTTTTCCCTTTTTCCCTTTTTCCCTTTTTCCCTTTTTCCCTTTTTCCCTTTTTCCCTTTTCCCTTTTTCCCTTTTTCCCTTTTTCCCTTTTTCCCTTTTTCCCTTTTTCCCTTTTTCCCTTTTTCCCTTTTTCCTTTTTTTTCCTTTTTTTTTCCTTTTTTTCCCTTTTTTTTTCCTTTTTTTTTCCTTTTTTTTTCCTTTTTTTTTCCTTTTTTTTTTCCTTTTTTTTCCCTTTTTTTTTTCCTTTTTTTTTTTCCTTTTCCCTTTTTCCTTTTCCTACATGTTAAAAAAGCTCAATGAGCAGTATTCTTAATGATGACTTAAAAAGAGTTCCTTTAATCCTTGAATGAGCATGCCATTAATGCTTCTAAGTTGTTGAATGTGAAGACTGTTTCAAACCTGTTTTGGTTGGCAATCAAGTCAAACAGTGAAATTGTTTTGCTAGAGTGTTGATGTTTACTCTGCAGAAATTAATAGGCTTAATTAATCTGACTACAGTGTAATTATGTAAACGTTTTTACCTTTTTAAAGACCTAAGGGTTTGAGTCTGGCAGTGTTATGCACGTATATAGCTTTAAGCAAACCTGGCTAGTGAGACTGCTTGAATGAGCAAAGTTGGTTAAATTTAGAAATGTGTGCTATAACGGTTAAGGCTACAGGAATATCTCTTCCAAATAAATGTCACTGAAGGCTTTTGACCACCATTCTGATGTCTGTAAGGCCTCACCTTTTATCTCCTCCTTGTGAAATTACTGCATTTCAAGCAAATTAGCTGAATTAATGCTCAGTATCTGAAGAGTACATCTGGCACGGATTTTTTTTCATAATCATGTGAATTTAGGAAGTTTTGTACCACGATCATTTCTTCTGTTTTATTTGTCATGTTTTCAGCTTGAAGTTTTACTTTGCACTGATCACTCTGACCTGAAAGCATTTAAATTTGTGTCTTAAAGCTTGACAAATTTTGAAGCAGATATGAATAGTGTATTCTAAGCAGATTCAGTTACTGCCTGCTGACCTGGAATTTAGTGTATATAGGAATGATTTCTTGAAAAAGGACTTTGTTAGTTTCCATTTTGAAGGTTTTTCTTCCAAATAACTATTTTATCTGAAAATGCCTTTTATAAACTTGTCTAACATGTGGCAAACTTAGTGATGTGTTCAATTAATTTATATTTTATTCAACATTCTTTTTTAATTTTGGTTACTATGTAAGCTCAAGTTCTTTATCTGTTCTTGTAAGGTATTTTATAAAATTAATGTTAACAGAATGTTGGGTTGCTCTGTGATTTTTCAAGACTGTGTCTTTCTATTGTTGAGTGTTAACACTTTTCATATGCTGGCGTAGAAACACAGACTACTCTATGTGGGTATCTTTTTACAATTTTTTTTACAATAAAGGGTAGTGAAGCACTGGAACAGGTTGCCCGGAGAGGTGGTGGAGTTCCTGGAGACATTAAAGGTTGGAAAGTTTAGAGTTCTGAGCAACTTGATCTAGCTGTCAGTGTCCCTGTTCATTGCTGCAGACCAGATGATCTTTAACAAGGTCCCTTCTAACTCATGTTGGAAGGGCTCTAATGTTTTGAGAAATCGTTTTTGATAAATCCAGTCATTTAATTCTGGACAAGTTATCTGCCTCAACTTATCAGTTACTATAAGTCTTCATCAGCAAAATCATAATTTTTTATTTTAAAACACTATGTGTTACTTTGGTAACAAAATACATGCCTAACTGCATTAATATTTGTTGAAAAAATGTTGGCTTTATTGTAATATCTGATGTGATAGTTTGACGTGATAGATGGAGCTATCTGTTACTTATGTAGAAGATAATTCTGTAATTCTGTCCTAGCAGTCCAAGTACCTCTGTCCTGATGGCATACAAGGTCTAATTGTTTTGAATCTCCAGAGTGTCTAGTGCAAATGAAGAGTGCCTGGGAAGATTAGTCCAATGTTCAGTTCCTTTGTCCTTCTCCATGAAGTGTTATGAAAGATGTCATTTTGAAATGAGATGCAGGGTCTTAGCAGCAGGGGGAAACGTGAAGTAACACTTCTCAGCACGATTTCTGATGTGAACAAAACAGCCAAAAACTTCGTAAGGATTTAAGTGGAAGCACTTAAATTTCACCAGCTTGTTTTTTGAAATATATATGTACCTGCTGATTTAGTGATGCTTGGGCCAAGTTCAGCCTTGCCCTTCCCTCCCTTCCTCCCTCGCATCATCCCTTTCTCTCTCTCCCATACACACACACAGCGTATCACTTGTTTGCCTCCTCATCTGTTCCCTTTAAGACTTTTCTTCTTTTCCCACCACAATTCTCTTTATGATGACATTGAACACCACAGCATCCATCTTTATGATCCTTTGCAGTTGCCCATCTCAGCTTGCGACCGCATGTGAATTTTCATACATCTGTATTTTCTTCTTGTAAGAACTCTGTTAATCTTGCCTGTCTCAGTTATTATACAAATTTCTTTGTGTCATATCTGAAGTGGCCCCTTTGAACGCAATCATGTAAAATCATTTCAGATTTCTGTGAGAAAGCCTGTTTTCTCTTTTATCATCAACAGAATTTTTTCCTGCTTCCTTCTCAGCCTGGAAATATGCTCTTGTGTTTCATGATGAATTTAGGTTATAAGTTTATCAGGGAAGGAGATGAAATACACTGCTTATTTCAGCAGATTCCTACTATGTTTCTGAGATGTGAAGAAAACAAACAAACAAACAAAACAATAAAGGCATCCTCTCCTAATAACAGTCCTTGTGTTTGAGATGACTTGTGTCCCAAAATGAAAGTTAAGACATTTATAGCACATGAGGTTTATGGCTTATAATGGTTATAATAATTGCATTTGGTTACTTCTAGAGTTGAGTGCGGTGCAAGTTGAAGGGGAAAAAAATGGATAAATAGTGTAAAAAATGTCAGTGAAATTGGGAAGTCACTTTCGGGTTAAGGTAACTAATTATCATCACTGGTTGGGATAAAAGACTTGGAAGTCAAATGATTGAATGAAATGATAATCACATAGCTTGACAATTCTCCCACAGAAAAGACAAAAACGCAACATCTGGATGATTGAGTCGGTTCCCTCCCAAGAGACCTTTATACTTCATTTGTCAGGTAACCTTACCTGTAGGTTGATTGTGATGATTATATGTTTGTAGCATTTTAGGTGAAACAGTGTTTGTGACATGACTGCAGATAGAGGGTTCCTGTTTCTGCATGCTGCTGCTGCTGCCTGAGGGGTACACATTAGAGTTTCCAAAATGTAACAGAAATTGGAATGTTCGCATTAGATCTCATACAAAAGTAGACTATTCACCCTGAAGAGATACCACAGAGACAAGACAGCTGCAGAGTGTGAGCAGAGTTACGAACACAGGAGCTGAGCAAACAAGTAGGTGGTGAAGGTGTTGTGTTAGAACCATGGTTTATTTGGGGAGGTAGCGGCAACAGCGGCATGGAGGGAGGAGTGGAAGAGATGGGGGGGAAAGTGTGGAATGAATTATGTGAGAGGACATGTAAAAGTTTGGATCAAACAGAAAAAAACACCCTATTAAAATGACTCAGTGTGTCAGAGTGTGAGTTGAGAAGGGAATCTCTGAGTTGTAAAGTGTGCACAGAGGTCACTGACACATTATTTTTGGGGCACAGTTGTCATATGGAAAGGACAGTATGTGCCTGTGTGTATCATTTCTCAGCAACCTGCACCTTACTTATCTCCCTTATTAACCTCTGTGTTTACTCTTACACCCCACACTATGTGGTCTTTGATACCACTCTGAAATTCTGTGTGGCAAACTGTTCAGTCAGTACTCAGGGCATCATGTCTTTCCAGTGGTTTAGCATGATGTTTTGTAGGCCCTTCCAGGCTCTCTGTTTTGAGATTTAGTGCTAGCAATAAAGCTGGCTTTGAATTAAACAGATTCGTCTTCAGACATTGGCACCCTTTCCTTTGATGTGTTGGTGTTGCTGACTAAATGGTGTCTGAGATTATAAGGAGAGACAGAATCTTAATTGTATCTATGATGTGAGATGCTAACCAATCAGGACACCACTGCAGGCTGTCAATCAGCTTTCAGACTGACTCTTGGTTTCCATTTTAACCACATCCCATACCAATTTGTAAGGACCTGAGACGAAATTAAATTTATCTGTGGCTTCATTCTTAAAGATGTGATATGCTTTTGACTTCTTACGGTCATGTAACTTGCAGCATCCATGTGTGGTACCATGAACATAATGCACTATGGAAACTGTTAAATTCAGCCTATCCTGAAATCCATGTCATTCCAATGCATAGTTAGGGGTTAATATAATTTGCCTTATGAAAGGTACAAGTTCCGTGATGGGTGCACAGAAGAAAGGCTATTTTTCTGAAGTATCTTGGAAGCAATAAATACAGCAGTGTGGACTAACAGCTAATACGTAGAGGTTTCTGTTTATGTAGAAACTAGTTTACCGTTGAGGATTGATTTTCTTGGTTGGTTGCCAGAAATTTGTTTTTTAATGGTCTGCTCTTATGGGACCTTGTATTATTTGCACTGTATCATCATTGTATTTGAGCTTTCTTCATTACAGTAATAACCACGCCTCTTGGCAGTGCTCGATCATCTCCCTTTCCAGACTAAGGTCTGTCAAGATAGCGGTATGAAATGTGTGGAGAGATGGTTGGTTGATTTGTTAGTAGCATGTGTTTGTGGGATAAAAGGGAATTCAGGAGAAGCATCTTTTTGTTTGTTTGTTTGTTTTATTCTATTTGAAGATGGTTCTTGATGTGAAATGACTTTTATCAATTTTTCAATTTTGGAAAGCTACTGCATGTTCCCTTAAAGGAAGGGAGATGCTCATACTATTTTTTCCTCTCTTCCTTATTTTTCAATATGTATATTGAGCAATGGTTTCGAGAGAGCCACATCTCCAGCTATTTTTTATTCTCCTTTGTTAATCAGCAATGAGGAGAAATTATACTGTTTATATAGTTGCTTAAGTGATGTCAACTTCAGGGTGCTTGTTCAACAGTTACATGTTTGAAGATGATGTTATCTACCTCTTGGTGAACAGACAGTGGCAACAGAGTAGAAACTTTCATTGAAGGAAATTGGGGAAGAAAGGATATTACAGAGGTAATACAAAGGAAGAAATTGAAGACAGATTAAGTAAACACTCTTAAGAAAAAATAAAAGGTTTATTCTCTGAACATTCTTTCACCAGAAGTAAAAAAAGAAATGTAAATAATATAATGAGCTAGAACACAAATGGTAGAGAGTTCGGCTTAATGATCTTATTTAAGGCTGCTTTAAATTAACAGCAGGTCTCCAACAGAAAGAATGGGTCTCTTATTTCTTCTCAATATTGTAACAAAAATATGCTTAGTTAACATCTTCTAAGAAAAGAAAATATACATAAACTTGAGTTTGATAGTGAAGAAGGCCTACTGACGTTCACCAAATCTTGCAAATGGATGAGTAGGTAAAGAAAACATAATTCGTTTTTCAGCAGTTTTGCATCAGAGCCTACTTTGGACAAAATATTAAATGTAGAAAGTGTTCAGACCTTGCTACAATGGAGGATCTCCTCTTAATTCTTTGGAAGGCTTCTAATATATATAAAAGTTACAGAGAGTGCATTTAAACTGGGACTGGAACTGTGTGTTACAGGAATATGAATTTAAGCCTTGCCCAGTCATAATTTCCCCTATATTAAGAATAATAAACCAGTAGTCCGCACTCCAGTTGCACATTCATTCATTCTTCCATGCAGAACTTGCAATAGACTGTTCTTTGAAATGAAAGTTAAATTTCTTTCTCAGTATTGAAATCTGGGTTTCACTTGTCAATGCAGTGTTAGAAATAATTTTCCAACTACAGAGTGGTCATATTGAGTTTCTGGTTTATACCCCTCACTGGCATTAATTCATACAGCCAGCAGGCATGCTGAAAGCTATTATTTCACAAATACAATGCAGTAATTTGGGGGGGGCAATTGAGATACCTTAATTTCAGGTGTTCCAGTTTCAAAAGCAACTTCCTGATCATCCAGCAGATTTTACAATGTCTCATTTGGAGCATTTAAAATTATCTGTGTGCCTAAAATCAGTAGCTGCTTTTACTATCATATTTTTAAAGCATTTAAACTGTAATGGTGCCTTCAGCAGATGTTCCAGTGTGTACAAGGCAGAAGGGGAGAGAGAAAGGCTGGAGATGCTCTCTTTCTAGTTCTATGTCTATAGTTTTTAATCTCTCTTAACTGTAGGAGACAGAATATTTGCTGTGATACTAGTAAAGCTTGTGTGAGTTTTATCACTCAAGAAGTATAATTTATGCATATTTCAGTTTTAATATGCAAATGTGTATGGAGATTGCAGGAAATTGTCATCCAGGCCAATAGGCTAGTTTACAAATGTACAAAGGAGAACTCTACTTCTGCATTTATGTGAGAAACTTACAAATAAATTGAGCAGTGCTCCATTTACATGTCGACTGAGTAAAATGTAGAGAGAGAGGGAGGTTCCAGGGGATAAAAAAGAAAACAGCCAGTAAGTTCAGAAATGCTTACCTGATCTCTGATCTGCATGGCAGCTAATTTGAAACGGCAATGACAGTCAGGTATTTTGGACTAGAGAATAAGAAATAAGGAGAAAGTCCTTATGATTTTGACACGTTTGCTTTCCACGTGTGTGCCAATGAATTGGGCCTTATTCAAATGAAGGAATCAATTTTACAAAGCCATAACCTGATAGGGAAGGATTAAGTTTACAGAGAAATTCTCTCTGGGAGAAGCATAGTTGTAGTGTAACTGCATGATGATTGAAATTTAAATACACATCATAAGAGTAACTCATTTATTTATACTTATAAAAGTGGAGGATGGCTTTGTACATGACACTGAAGAAGACCTACTGAAGACTCAAAGCACTTCTTTTTGTTCATTCTAGAGAATAAGAAATGTGACCTTCCTACAAAGCGTTGTGATCAAAGGGTGCTATGCCTGCCTTGGAATGATGGAAGAGAGGATTAAAGATTTGGTTTGCCCAAGCTTTCTCATTGGTAGTTTTGGATCATTTTGATTGATGAAATTTGATGAGTTTAGTTTAAAGAAAGAGTCAAACCATTGTGGATTAAGAGGAGTTCACAAGATTATTTCAAAGGGCAGGTGAAAAGGAAGACATTTGTATCCTTGCGCTGGGAATGCAAACTGCATGTGAGCCAATGGATGGGGCTTCTCATCAAGTGGGTGTCCACGGGTCATCTCCTTTCCTCCTCAATGATTCTTGCTCTTTCTCTGAGAGGTTCTTTTTTTTTTTTTTTTTTTTTCTCCACATAGTACATAGAAGGGTGGAAAGTTTCATGTAAAAGAAGATCCCAACAAATCTGCAGTGTGGTTAAGGGAGCTCAGTTTTTTTAAACATACCTTGCTAAAGCTCTTAGGATTCCGGCTCTCGCTGCAAGTTTCTGATTCTCAGGCTTCTGTCAAAGCACATCAGTGAAGGCGTAAGTGTCCCTCGCTTCTATTGATTTAACAGTCAGATTGGTAGAATTCAGTTACGCGTGCCAAAGACCTCATGACTTGAAATGAAAGGCAATTAGAAGGTGATGATCTGGGCTAAAGCCATTAAAGGAATTTATGCTCTAATTATTCTATGCACTTGTTTCAATTATCTTTTTTTCCTACTATATTAGAACAGATTTTTACTTCTTATTACACTCTTACCTTGCCTCAGAGAAAATTCTACTGCCTCAGAATCAGGACTTTTTTTTCTCCTAGAAAACTTGGAGCTCCGCGAGCTGGAAACTATCAGGATGCTGACACTTCAAAGTGGTATTTTTAGTTTGCTTTTTTTTGTCATCTTGGAGGGATTACAGAAAACACAAAAATGAAAAATAAGTTGCTAGTACTCCTGCTGTTTTCCTGATTGAGGACAAATGCTGTTGTTACAGTGGTGAGACAAAACCCCATTGAACTAGGTACTACACAAATGGAGACTACAAAGTAAAAGGCCAGGTCCTTCACCAATAATTTTATCTCTGATGTAAAGTGGAGACATATTAATACCCTACTGTAGAATAAAACACAAATAAAAAAGACCAAAGTTGAGAAAATAGATATAAATAAGCAAGTTAATAGCTCTCTGGGAACTGTTTTCTGTATATCAACAACTTTGAAAAGGTATTGTGGGAATTTCAATATGTTGAGTTATATTTGCAGATATTTGAGGAATACAACTAGATTTATTTTGCAGGCACTTGAAAAATGGCTGTGGGAAAATTCTTCTTTTTAGGATCTTTCTTAGTATCTTCATTTTCTCTTCGCTCAGTATTAGCACATGCACATTTCTGAATTAAACTCTTACATCTTGCTGCTCCCTCACTTTTTTAAATCTCATGCCTCGTGTTTTTTTCATGGTTTGCCTTATCTACTCTATAAACTTCCATCGCCCCTTTCTTTGCCCTTTTGGAAATTATTCCTGTGTTGTTAGGACTCTCTTCTGTACATTTTGAAATCTTGTGTTCCCTTGCTTGAAGCACCACAGCTGATGAGATCTCGTGCCAATTTCTTCAAGACCCTGGCATGTCACACTGATCTTCCTCCTCGGCTGCAGTTTGCGTTGTCTAGGAAAGTTCAGCTGCAGTGATGCTTTGCTTCTTTATTGCTCCTTCTTCCTTGCACAGCAAGTGGTTGTCTTGTCTTTTTTGTTCCTCAGTTGTTTCTGCCAGTAAAGGAAGCTGAAGTACCTGGCTCCCTTTAGCTTCCTTGCCAGCCGTGTAGTGTTGCTCTAAGTGCAGTCATTTCTTGTCTGGATGGTCAAATATCTATGCAGTACTGAGTAGCTTAAGCTTTTAAATGTGTCAGTGCTTTATATCTTTTCTTTTAGCATTTGGTGGCTGAATTCATACTTGTCCGTATGCATCCACAGTGCTGTCATCTCTTCAGTGTTCTTGATGCTGAATGATAGCTCTATTGGCAAAATGTCTTGAATTCAGGTTGTGAACATGTGGGATGTCCCAGATTAGGTTAAGGACTCTTAGGGGGTTTCAGGAAGAAGGCATGCTATAGTTTGTGGCAAGATGTGAGCAGCAGAAGCAACTTCTGTTCTGCGATGACTCCAAACAAACGATGCTGAGTGGGGCACCACCAGTATGACTACTTCTGTCAGTTTAAAGTTGTCACTTTTCCCTATTACTTGAAGGGAAGCTACAAAATTGAGGAATGTGCAGTTGCTAACCGAGCAAGAATTCCCATATTATTCCATGCTTCAGACCCTATCCTTATCCAAATTTTTCCTGACCTTAATCTGAGTTCCAGAAAAATGGTTAGTGGGCACTGTGTTGTCACATCTCTGGGAGCAGGTTTAAGCTGGTGATCTTGGCCCCTTGCTGTTAAAAGGGATTTTTGAGTTATTTATAATGAGAATGCAGACATTAGCATGTTCTGGGGCTTGCAATAAAGCACGACAGCCAGAAAAGCTGAAGTGCCTGCTGTTTTCTTGAAGTGGTCAGAGAATACAAATGGCAGAAGCTCATCTGCTTGACTTAGTGATTTTCTCCACAGCAACCATATTAACAACAAGTAGTTTGAGTTTTAACAGGAGCCCGCTGTCCTATTTGTATGAAAAACAGCTCAGTGTAAGAGCTTGAAGGTTGCGATAGTGCAGAGAAATGATAAAGAAAAGGGACTAATTTTTTAGGCTGGAAAAGTAAATACAGGTCCTTTGTTTTGTTTTTTCTCCTATATTTTTTTTCATCAATTCTTGGCAAATCTTAAGTTTTAAGAAATACAGTATATTTGAATGCTTTGAAGTGATACACCTTTTAAACTTGGTTGTTGCTCAACAGGGGAGGATTCCAGCTGCTTACCGTTATTTGAAAATTCTGTTTAATTGTATGCTTCCTCTTTCCTGGGACATCTGCACTATTTTAATTCATTTTTAAAAACAATCTCATGCATTGTTAGGCTGCAGGGGGTTGACGTTATGGCCCTGCCATGGAAATTTGCTTTGAATGTGCTTTGATGGAAGATTGACTTTGCAGCTGCTTTGGTTTCTGTCTGCTGCAGAAGGTGCTATTTGCATCCTGACTGCTGTTACTCCTGACAACAGAGTCTACATCCTCAGTAATTGGGATTTTTCCTTCAGTCCCCATCAAGCAAGAACGTGGACACGTTGCTCCTTCTTTTGTCTACTTACCTGTGCCAATCATATTCTTAAGGAAGATGAGTCACATCACTGCCCAAATATGTGGCCACAAGACTAAAAGCTTATTGGAAAGCAATGTTCAATTAAAGCAAGATCAAAGATGGAAAGGAGGGAGAATTGCAGCAGCACAGGTAATAAATGATAATGTTATGGCAAATATATAAAGCTGATGGGAAAGATTTATAGACCATTGAGACACTTTGAGGTAAATGTAATGACATGCTTTTGATGAAAGACTGATTCTTTTCTCTTTGCTTTTTCTTAGGAAAAAAGAAAACTAGCTGGAGGGAAGCTAGATCGGACAAAAAATGCAATAGTAGGAGGCAGAGGAAGGGGGAAGGTAAAATAGAAGAGTCTTCTTGCTTGTTGTTTCTGTCGATAAAAGAAGAAACAACAACCAAAAAAAGCAGTTTTCCAGAAACTGATTCCTGAGTATACACCGCACTTTCCACACCTGGACTATTTAGCTCAGTTAGACTCAGTACCAGTACAGAGTCAGGGTGCTCACTGCACTCACTTCAGCACTGGTTTCATTCTACTCTTTCTCTTTGTGAAGATCCTTCTATCAGCATTCAGAATTGATTGAATGCATGGATTGCATTTTCCCCCCTCCACTTCCAAGCTGTTCAACCAAAAGTCTTACCAGAAGCATGCATCCTGCAATACAAGGGGCTTCTGTCCTTCTCTGACGGAGCTTTGTGCTGAGTTGAACACACCTGCACAGACAAGGCACTGTGTGTACACAGCATGGCATAAAGCTTTTCCAAAAAATCCAGCTCCCGGCACCTTCAGTCCATCCTTTGTGTGTGTGTGTGTGCATGAGGACACATCCTCCAGAGTGTAGAGGATTTTCAGCATATGCATATACATATATGTGTATATATATCTAAAACCCTGAAATAAAACATGTATGCAGCCAACTCTCTATTTCAGGAAAGCATAGGAACTGTTCTTCAAATGTATAGCAAACATAAGACAAGTGGTACTTCCCGCAGGATCACTTGCATGCACAAGCCATCCCACATCATGGTAGGTGGCAGAGAGGAGAGGGGCTGTGGGGCCTTGTGAGAGAACACAGCTATAGGAGAAGAGGCTTGGAGCTGTGCTGCTGAGTGAATTTAAGTTGTCCCATGTTTTAACCAGAGATAGCACAGGCTTGACTTTCAGAGTTGCCAAGCACTTCTGTCTCCTTTTGCCTTGAGTTTGAGCTGCAGCAGCACATGCTCCTTTGTAACAGAGTCTCAAATTATAGAAAAAAGGTTCATTTCTCATAAATGGTGGCCCCACGTTTCAGTGGTCATATTGTAGTGTGATGAGCCTAAATCAAGGCAGTGTGGATTAAGCTACCTCTCTAATTTTCCAGCTCACTATTCAAGGGTGTTTGTCAATCTAAAACTCATTTACAGCCTTCACAGTATTGTCTTTTATTAAAATTCCTTTGAAATTCTTATCCATTATCTTGGCATTCTTCAGAGGGTATGATTATGCCCCAAAGTATGGTTGAACAGGTTCCCTCATATGAATGACAACTTCTAACCCTCCTCTGTAAGTAATGGTTCAATTTCTCTGAGTTGTCTTTTTTTTTCTTCTTTCCATTTGATATCTTGGGACATATTCCTACCAATCTGAATCTAAATGAGGCAGACAGTTAACTTTGATTTGCTTCTGTTCCTTCCCATCTACACAAAATAGCTTGCATTAATCATATTAATAAAAAATGGCATTAAAATTACCAAGTTTTAAGAAGGCACAAGATGGTGATATTACCCACCAAGTTGCAAGTCATTGTGCATGCATATTAATTACAAGTTGTCTTAGATTTCAGCAAAAACTCAAAGGAATAACATTTTTCCCTGTATGTTGTTTTTAATTTTGGGAAGCTCTCTTGTAATGCAAAATGCATCCCATCCTAATGCGGTTGTCTAATCACGGCATGTTTTAATTCTGATAGATGACCCCTGAATGCTTTGAATCTACTAAGATTCACAGCAATTAGAATAATTTTCTAATACTTTGTTTCCCGAGCTGTTCATGGTGACGTCCATCTATCATCAGATGGATTTGTTTACTCATTCAAATCAAGTAATTTGAATTGGAAGCTTATATTTGTCGCTGTGTGATGGAGGGACTGTTATCATTTATTTCACTCTCATCACTGCTCCCTCTTTTTGAGGGGTTGTGCTCTGAAGAAGCACACATTTTTCAGGAAGATTTGAAGCCCTTCCTCCTTCAGTCTCCAAGCAGGAGCACTGACTCAGTGCTTGTGTTAAGAGTCTCCGCATCCATCCTGGATGCCAGCTAGGTGGATATTGGGAGCACAAGATAGAATTCACCAGGCATTTTCTTTTTTTTCTTCTCTTCCACTTTTCTCTCTCCTTTCTCTTTTTACTCTAATGCTTCTTTGTGCGTACAAATATAAAGCGCTTTCAGTGTGGAATATTTTTGGAAAGTAAAATTTTTGGCTGTATAAAACAAGACAGTGTTGAAGAAGTTCATCGCCTGTACTCTCCAGGTAACCTGTCATTTCTGTCCTGCCTCTGTCATTCTTTATCTGTCCTTGGAGGAGCAGCATCTCCTTTCTCAGTAGCACTTCCCTGTCTTATCAGTGTTTGCTCGTACCCTTTCCCTGTCCTGTTGTTTTCTTTCACCACTTTGCATGTTAGGTCTGTCCTTTCATATCTCTGCTCCTCACTCTCAGTTTTCCTCCCCTTCTTTCTCTGGAATACATTTTCCCCTACTTTGCTTTTTGTTGCTCGCATCCCTCCATGCCAACACACCTCATGCTGGGACTGTGTAACGCTCCATCCCACCTTCCCTCCAGAGGCTCCTGTCACAGGGCTTCCTCTTCATCACTGACCCCCAGCAGCAGATGCTATAGCACAGAGCAGCAGGATCTTCTCACGTTGCCATGCAAGGCAAGAGGCTGCTCACACTCAAACACCTCAGCTTTATCAACTCTTCAGTGCAGGGAGGCAGTTAAGTAATAGCTGCCAGCCCAAAAGGAAGCAGCAATAGCCTTGTCTCTCTGGGCAGGGAACTGGAGGAACAGCTGGAATCCAGCACGCGCCTTTGTCTGGCATATGTTGGATGGAGCTCCATCAGCCAGCAGGCTGAGCGAGCGTAAGGAGCACAGTCTGCAAAGCAGCACCCTAGCCTTGCCCTCTAGCATGATGTTTGTAAGGCTTTGCTCATTCGTGGATGGTTTCACTCGTTATTTGAGAGGTGATGAAACCACATCCTAGCCAAAGACAAGGTGGGAAGCCTGTGCCACCATTCGCCAGTGTCTGGATGTATGTGGTGAGCCCAGGAGGTTCCTGATGTGAAAAACTGAAAAGGGATAATTTCTTCCTGAGCAGGTTAATAATCAGATCATATTAACAAGTAAAATTTGATTAGGCTTCTGATTAGGAAGGAGTAAGCCAGAAGTTTGAAGCTTGTTGTGTCAACAGAGCAGATTAGCTTCAGTATGACGTTCTGCTTTCATTAAGAAATTGGTAATAAAATTATAGCATCTGAATTCCCCATGAGATTCTGAACATGATGCAGTGCTTTGAGATGATGGCTAAATGTTACAGGATAGCACACTGGGACTTTTACTCAACAACCAGGTAAAAGCGTGTCAAATCATTTAATTGCAATAAAAATAGTAATGAGGGGCCATGCACGTGTAATCTCTGACTTTAATAAATGATTTCACAGTTCAATGTTTGAAAAAATCTGCTGGGTTGCTGTTTGGCTGTGGGCAGGGCCCTGAGTATACTATGGTACAAGGCTTTATTTGCTGAATATAGCAGTCAAACAGTGGCCACACAGTCACAGACTGTAGCCCTGTTCAGTGTTGAAAAAGTTCTGAGCAGTTCTGACAGTTGAACCTTTTCGTTAGAAAGCGTTACGTTAAATTATGTCACCTGCACTTCATGAATGGGTTAATTAAGTGCAATAAGTAACCACCAACGTAGTATTATCTAAATGGTAATGGAGTTTAAGTTTTGGCAGAGAGCAGATTTTAGAAGAAAAGGGAGAAAATCATTATTGTACATCTTGTCATAGAGCTGGGTTCTCTCAGCAAGTTTAGGGATGGCCAGCAGAACTCTACGCACCGACCTGTTGTTGTTCTCCTTGCATTCATTCAAACCAGTGTAACACACCTTCAGTGTATCAGCTGGAAAGCTGTTAAAAACATATTGTAAGTGCCTAACATATTTAGGAACACAAGTAATGCTTAGCTTACATTTCTCATCAGAATAGGATCTGGTGCCAGCGTGATGAATCATAGACTGCTCAGCATCAGTAAGGGGGAAAAAAAAAACAAACAAACAACCATTAATGCTGCCTTGCTCTACAGGCACCGGGGCTGTACTGAGAGGAAATGATCTTTGGTGTGAGAGGAGACAGACTACAAATTCCAACCACAAACTTCCACCTGCTGTCAAGAGTGATTACGGATCAGAAGAGTGTGCTGTGACGATTGCTTGATCTTTGTGGCTAGTAAGTTAACTACCTACAGTTAAAACCCTATTAATATTAACTATGATGTTTTGTTCCATACCTAACGCTTTCCCCTGTTAAAATAATGTCCCCCATGGGACATTCCGCTCTCCAAGCACACTCACTCATGTGAGACGTGTGAGAGGCTGAGAGCAGCTCCCTGCTCACAGCAGTCAGCTTTGCTCACTCACGGTGGTTACTTCAGGTGTTGGTACAAATGGCTTTGAACATTCTCTACGCAGTGTTTTACTGCTAAGTATTATAGAACATTGTTAATGATACTCTATCTGCTTCATTTAGGGATATGGGAACCAACATTTCCACTTCCTCTTAGAATTGCAGCTTTTTGGATTTAGATTGTTTAGATTTACATTGACATGGTTTCTGTGCTGTATTCTGCTACAGTATTAGAGCTGGACAACTCCCATCTGTTTGTTTCAAAAATGATTCATTTGGCTGTGCCTCTGTGGGCATTCAGATTCCTTTGAGTTGTCCTTTGTGAGCAACATATGCTCCTGGAATACCAGGTCTCCTATTCTAAGGGCTCTGCAGGAAACCCCAGGACTGTCCAAAGAACATATCAAGGGCAGTGCTTTGCGATCTACCATCTGAATGAGAACAGGATGGTGTCTGAGAGTGGAAACAGTCATATGCACACTCTTCATGCAGTATGTAGAAAAGTGCTTGTATTTAACGGGAACGAGGTAGTGGTCATCAAGGCTGAAGCTGTGTTTTGTCTTAGACTTCATACCATGCTGTGAACTATTTGGGATCAATGGAGAAGTAATGGGAGCAAGTTGTGTATGTGGGAGAAAACTGGGCATATTAAAAGAGGCATAAGGAGAGCAAAAAAGATGTGCTTAGAAATGGAAAGAAAGAAAAATCTGATGAAAAGTCAGATAAAGAATAAAAAGTGAGCAGATGTTCCAGCTGTTGGATTATGAACTTCCACAGGTGATAGTGTCACAGAAGGTAACAGATGCTGGAGAGAACCCCTAGGAAACCTCTCTGGACAATATGTCAAGTCTGCTTTAGAATGGCCTGGAGTAGTATGGGAAGACCAAAGAGGATAAATTGCACCCTAATGTTAAACAGTGTGGGGAGAAGAGTGACAGATGTATATTTCAGTAGTTCTGTGCATTTAGGTATGAGAAGTAGCCTTGTAGTTTTGTCTGACAGCAAGCCAAATAATACAAATATAAATTGGTAACAGTAGTCTGCTTATTATTATTTAGGCTGAATCCCTGCTTAAAGGTGATGTATTTAAAGGAAAGCTTTGTTAGATCCCAGTTGTAGTTCACCAATTTCTACACAGTCAAAACTGTTTCAGACTCTTGTACTTCCTGGCACATTTTTGGGGGTTCAGATTTGTTTCATATTATGGTGTCTGTTTGGTTTCCTTTGCAAATTTTTGTGGGGAATTTTATAAATCATCTTTCCAAATCTGTTTGAATGCTTTATAGCTACCATTGCCTTCAGTGCATTTTTTTTTTCTGGATAATCTGTCATTTTCTCCTGTGAAATCTTCAGATGTTGCTTTAGTTTGTTTTTCAGAAAGCTCTTGTTCCTCATCTAACTTCCTTTGTGTCTTTCCTAGTGATTTTTGGTCAGCGTCAATGTGTTCTGGGTAACTTCATTACTTGTTCCATCTTGGTTCCTTAGTTTCTGACACTTCCTCTCTGACCACCTCTGTCCTGCTGCGTTGGCTTTTGAATTAGCCACAACATAGTAGTGAATCAGCATCAGTAAGACAGAATGAGTATGCTGGTGTAATATTTTCATACCAAAATTTTCTTCAGGATGTGGAAACAGAGAGGATGTTTTCCCAAACAGAAATTCTATTTCTTTTGCTGCTTAATGTAGCCTTGTACCCTGTTTTTTTTTTGTTGTTTTTTTTTCCATGCCTCTTCCACACACCCTGCCAGCAGGAAATGCCATGCCTTGTGTTCCAGGCAGATTCACAAGAGATGGTGAATAATGCATTTTTATGCTGGAATACTTATCATACTTGTGTTGTCTGGTGTCAAGATCCAGCTGGATGAAAGAACCAAATGCATTAAAATATCATTTGTGATAGGTTTATTAGTTAATAGTACCTTTAAATGCATTTGAATACTTTTCACATGTAAATTTATGTAAATGTATTTTGCTCTGGAAACCAAATTATTATAACAAAGGCAGTCTTAGGTAGTGTGAAAAAGCCAAACTGTTTGTGTTTGGTCACAGTCCTGGAGCTGAACAGGCTTCAACCTTCTGTATAGATCACAAGGCAGCCTTTTTTCCACTCAGTCCATTTCTGAACCCTGAGTTGAACTTTAATGAATGGAGAAGTGCAAATGTTTAACATATTCTCTTGGTATCTGTTGCTGGGAGGGGGCTGGGCTGTGCCTCAGCAAGGGCTGCTCCAGCTGCTGCTTCTGCTTCAGCTCTCAGACCTCCCCGACCATTCAGGAAGCAAATAGATCCTGCTTAACCCCAACTGCCTGCACACTTTCCATAATGGTTAGGGTTACATTTTAGTGTTTAAATCTCTGTCCTGCTGCAACTGGAACTAGATGAATGTTTTAATTTGTTACTTTTACCTCTGCCTGATGCTAAGGATTTCTCCCTCTAGAGCTGCATGAAGAGATTCGACGGCTTCCTTCATTGGAGATAAAAGGCCACTGAGGCTAGCAGCTTTATTAGGGATGCCTGCATATGTTGGATCCAGATCTGTTCCTGGGGATAGCTATTAGCATCATACAGCTAGTGTAAATGTAGCAAAGTGTATAGAAGAGGGTGTAGCAAAGAGAGTAGAAGAGAGGAGAAATGTTTGAATAAGCACTCCAGAGAGAGCATCAGAGACAGCATGTGGATGGAACACTGCACTTAAGGTATATCATTAAAGGCTGTGATCACAGCAACGTTATCATCTGTCTTTTTTTTTTTTTTCTATTTCTTGAAAGATTTTGCACTTTCAGTGAGTTACGCTCTTAATTCTGTGTAACCTTCCTTTCTCTCCCTCACCCCTTTTTCGAAAGACCAGATGACAGATTTCTCAGGCCAGCAACAGTGCAGACGGAGGTGGTCCATGAATATCACTCTTCTGAAGAGCTTCTCACTACTGCCAGCTCTGGTTGCTAAACTTCTCGCCCTTACCTGACATAAATCTCAGGGAAAAAATCTGCTTTCTCATTATTGTGGTTTGGCAATGTATATTTTGAATTAGGAAAACCTGGGACCTGGCACTCAGCAGAAGACATTCTTTACCAAGAGAGTGGTGAGGTGCTGGAACAGGCTGCCCAGAGAGGTTGTGGATACCCTGTCTCTGGGGTGTTCATGGCCAGGTTGGATGGGGCCCTGGGCAGCCTGGTCTAGTATAATGTGTGGAGGTTGGTGGCCCTGCATGCGGCAATAGGATCTTGATGGTCCTTGAGGTCCCTTCCAACCCAAGCCATTCTATTATTCTATGAAGACATGCAGCAAAACTGGACTGTGCTGCAAAATGAATTCCTTCCACGTACAGCAGCTTGGGGTTAGAAAGGCGCCGCACATGTAATTGGAATTGTGTTATTCTACCCACTGGTAATCTCGGTAACTCCAGTTTTATCATCACATAAAGTCTTTCTGGTCTGATTCCCCCATCCTGTTTCTTTTGCTTTGGTCACTTGCATTTATCTCTGCTTACCTTCCTTACACTCAAGGAAATGAGTGTGATATTTCTTTGTTTGCATTAATAAAAACAGAGAGCACTTTTATATCAACAATGCTGAAATTGAATTTGTGGAAATATTTTATCTATATGAGGTTTTGTTCGATTCTTTAATTCATTTCATTTCCTGAATTTAGATTCAATTACTCTCTTCCTTTCAAATGCACTCTGTTGGCAGCACTGGGCTCGCCCATCTTCTGACAGCTGCAAATGGTAATGAAATCTCGGAGCTGGTACGTAGATATGATCAAACAATTGCAACAGCATCTGAATGTGTGTGTTTGCTCACTGGCTCTGGGGAACTCAAATTGCCATCAGTGACATACTTGTGCAGTGGTTACTTCCCTGCTTTGGTGAGAACCCTGTGAGGGGAAAAAAAGAATCAGGAGAGATGGTTTGAGGTCACAGAGGCATTGCGGCACTTCTGGATTTGCAGTTCACCTGTTTTAATGTGAACTGCATTACACAGACTGTTTTTCTGAGTGAGGTTAGAATCGTAGAATTGTTCAGGTTGGAAAAGACCTTAAAGATCATTGAGTCCAACCACAACCTAACCATACTACCCTAACTCTAACAACCCTCCGCTAAATCACGTCCCTGAGCACCACATCCAAGCAGTTTTTAAACACATCCAGGGATGGTGACTCAACCACCTCCCTGGGGAGCCTCTTCCAGCAATTAACATCCTTTTCTGTAAAGAAGTTTTTCCTGATATCCAACCTAAACTTACGCTGGCACAACTTGAGGCCATTTCCCCTCATCCTGTCACCATTTAGAAGAGACCAACCGTGCTCTCACTGTAAGCACCTTTCAGATATTGGAAGAGAGCAGTAAGGTCTCCCCTCAGCCTCATTTTCCCCAGACTGAACAGCCCCAGTTCCTTCATTCTCTCCTCATAGAGCATATTCTCCGAGCCCTTCACAAGACTTGTTGCCCTTCTTTGGACCAGGTTTGGACTAAAAGACAGAGAAAGTTTTAAAGGTGAGAAAGTAAATGGATGGAAATGACTTTAAAGTAAACTGGATCTGTTCTTAAAGCAGTAGGGTGCTACCTTTCCCCTCAGGTCCCTCTCAAGCACAGGACTGGGCAGTCTGCAATAGTCCTTGTATCACAGCTACATGAGCTGAAATGCATGAAAAAAGATCACATCCTTAAACAAAGTGCTTGTGCTGACATTCCAGGGTGAAAATTCCTGCATGCCATTTTATGTTATGTGTTGTTGTGCGAGTGGCAGGAGAAGGGTAAGCCAAAAAATAACCTGTTCTACAAATAAACGAGCCATGGTGAGGGCAGCTGGGAATCAATCTGCGCATCACAGATGAGAGAAAGAGCACTAGGACAGGGAATGCAGGACTGCACAGGCCTTCGCTGCACATCAGGTGAGAACATGAGAACAAGAAAAATATTTGGGGATGAGGGCATATGGGGGAGGTACATTACTGTTTTCTGATTAAGGAACAAAATTTCATAATACTTAGTCTCTACCTTTTCAAGCTGAAATTCATTACTACATCAAAGTGAATGCTTTGCTGCTAACAGAGTAAATATTTCTATTTAGAATGTAAACGATAAAAATGTGCAAATTACAGAACTTTTAAAGAGCTGAGTGGCTGATAGTGAGTGATTGTCTGGCTGGAGTTGATCTTAGTTAATAAACTGATTTTGATGTAATTAGATAATAAGTAATAATCTTAGATGCTGATTCTGACAATTTGAAACAAATCATTAAATGTGCGTGCTGCATTACACATGAAGCACTTTTTAATGTGTGGGGGTGGGGGTTTTTTTGTATGTATGTTCCATTTTGTTTTTCAGCTTCTCCACTTTGCTCTTTGCCCTCCTGTAGTACTACAGCGTGCTCAGCCTCTAGCAAAGTAATGCAAGAAAAGGCTGAAGTCCCCCTTGTTCAGCGCTGGAGTTATGATGGTTTTTGCCAGCCTGAGGATCTCACCCTCTTCTAGAGACACAGGTATGTAATGTGCAGAAGTCATGGGCCTTCTGTGTTCTCTCCAGCTCCACAGCTTGGGCTATCTTGACTGCAGGAGCAACCTATTCAAAAAAGCTGTAGTAGGTAATTTTTGGAAGCAGATACCTGGATGGAGATGCTTTTTCATCAAAAGAAAACATCTGCACAGGTGTGGTTGACACAGGAGGGCACGATCTCATTCTATATGTCATCACTAATTTTAGCTGAGATAATTGCAAATGTGTGACCGTCATATATGAAATGATATAAAACATGAAGCAAAGAGGAAGGTACCTGGCTACCAGCTACATGTGGTAGTACAAGTAAATCAGACTTAACTGCAACAGCTGAGGATATTAGATGAACTTGCAAGTTCCATGAAGAAATTCCTTAAAAAATAAACAAAAAACCACAACACCATCTCTGCCTCTCCCTACGGCTGCTACCAATATGGGTAAAACGTGTCAGCATTCCATTATGTTCAAGTCATCAATGTGCAATTTAGAGTTACTGACTTGTCTTTGTATTTCAAAGCAGGATATCATGAAAACTCTCTGTGCAAGGAAAGGTGTAACATATTTCCTGAACCATCTGTATTGCTTGTTGATGATGGCATGTCATGGGCAATACGGATGATGTGATGTGGATGGTCTGTTTTACTGGTAAGCAATCTGATAAGAATTTAACACCAGTTAAGGGTCTGAACACCTGCTAGCTCAAGAAGTGTAGTTGGAGGTGCATAAAATCCTGGAAAGCAAGCTGTTCTGTAGGACTCAGACCCAGTACAAAATCCACCTGATGCTTTGCCTTTTGTCATGTCCAAGCACTCACTGTTCATTCAGAAGGCCTCACCTTATGGACATGCCATTACCATTGTTTTGTTTATCTATTACATTGAGCTGTAGTTTTGAGATATTGCTTCTGGGGGCTTAAAAAATGGCTGGCTTGAGAAGCCTATGGGCTCTCCTTGCAGGATGCTGCTTCTGCACCATGCAGACAACCTCTTGGTTTGTTCCAAACTCAGTGACAGTTTCCTATACAGCCACGAAAAGACACCACAACCAATCTTTATTTCCCAAACTCCCAAGGAGGTTGGGTTTCTTCCACTGTATGCTGTTTTACTTTTAAACCATTTCTGTGGAGGGATTTTTTTTTCCTTCCTACACGTGGTAAATTGAAGCTGACACTGGAGTGGTGTACAACATTAGATTTCAACAGGACCCCTAAGAGTCCTTCCAAGAGTGTTTCTTTTAACGAGGTTGCATGTAGAGACACATGCCAACCTCATGGGGGGTATCACATACCTATGAGCAGCATGGGACAGTCGTATATCTCTTAAGTGAGTGCTGATGCTTTCTAGGTCCTGACCCTCTGCTCCCAGAGAAGGCCCATACACCCACACAGAACGCCCCAGACCTGCAGATGTATATTTGCAGTATCACAGTCAGCAACAGCACAAGTTTGGTAAGTAAAGTGCCCCACACTCATTCATATGTGTTCTTTCAAAGTGAGATTTCAGACAGGCAAGTGAAGATATACTTCAGTTTTATTGTTGTTTAGGCATGGATAGAAACATCAATTCTTTTGCGCTCTTGGTTCTTGAAACGTGCCTACAGTGAACGTGGAGCAGTGAAAAACGCGGCTCCTAGGACTGACGATTTAAAGTGCATAGGAGATCTAGCAGAATTCCAAAGGATGAGAAGGTCTTCTATTTCCTTTCTCATAGCTGTGGAAGTGGAAGGACTTTTGTTCTTCTCTTCCTCCACCATGCTCCCAAGACAGTGGTACGAACGTTTTCAACCCTTCCCTATGCTATCCCTGATGATCTTTGGAGGTTTCTTCTCTGTGTTTAAAAACTATTTGTAGTGTTATAAACAGACAGTTGATTTTTGCATACTCCTTCCCAGCATTCTGTTGCAACTTTTTCCTGTTTAGAGTCACGCCCACTGTGATTTGTTAAAAAAATGTGTATCACTTGGCAGTGTTCTCGCACCAAAAGAAAAAAAAAAGATATATTTGTATATAAAGTAACTTCTTCGTGTGTTCACGTTTTATTTTGGAAAAACAGGTGTTTAAAAATTTTAGAATTTTTTTAACAAAATTCTAAAAAGAAAAAAAAAATCACAATATTTACAGAGATAACATAATGGCTTAGCCATGCAAAACAAATCACTTTGGTTTTTCCCCCATTTTACTTTGGTTTAAATACTGACCAAGATTATAATTTTTTTTTCTCCTCTTTGCCAAATAAAACAGTAACAAATCAAAAGTTTAGAGGCATATAACAGGATTTCCCTCTAGTATTTTATACAGCATAGAGTCTATAGGACTTCTTATGTATTTTAATCCATGCCAATGCACTACAGGAAGCTTTTATTAAGACATCAGTCACTACTGCCCAGACATATAACATTTTACAAATTTACAAGTAACAGTGTTTTCTTCCCCCCTAAATAATGCAAAAGTGGCAAAATACATTTCCTAACGTCCATCTCTTTCTTTTATTTATTTATTTATATTCTTTTTTGCCTACCAGTCTATAAAAACATACTTTTTTCCCTGGATATTTGTAAAAGGAAACCTGATGTTCTGCGTGCTTTGCTGTTCCTCTCCATCAATCCACCTATCACTTTCTTCCCAAAACGATCCTTCCGCGCAGAATGAAACTTCCCTCTCCCTTAACAACAATTCTCTATCAGCCATTCACCCTAAACCATTTTCTTATCAGTACCATTCTAAAAATTTCCTCAAGCTTAAAACATGTTTATAAAGTTACAAACTTGAATGTAACTAAAGATACATAGACATTTCATTGTTACAATTATATGTACTGTTTGATAAATTAGGTACCAGTTAAAAACACTAAAATTATCTCAAGGTGCATTCAATATCTGTAGCATAGTTAACAAAACACACAAAAAATATATATATTCTATTTTTGTGGAAAAAAATGCAGCTTTGATATGACCACTTTTTTTTAAAAATCTCCAATTCTGACTGATATCTCTTTGAAATGAAGAAAAGGTACAGTACTTTAAGGCAGCGGATAACGTAAAGGAATCAAAATCAAACCAGAAATCCAGTTCCTTATCCTAATTTTAACACGAAGGACAACAGGTAATGTATGAGTAAAATGCACGCCTTGCTTTAGAAGGAAAGGACCACAGGCCACCATCTGCACGTAGGCTATGAGTGTTTTACATTGTGTTCCTAGTTCAGTTCCCAGCCTTCTCCATAGAAATTCTTTATTCCCTTTCTGGCTGTTTGCTTTCCCTCGGCTTTCTTAAATTCTCACTGCTATTAACAATTCAGCTTATTTTTGTCACAATTGTCACCTCTCCTCTTTACTGTGACTTCTAAAAAATGAAAAAGGAGATCGATATTTTCCTTTAAGACAATCTTACGCTTTAGGTATTTGCTACAAAGCAGAGGTTTCACTGATAACAATCAGAATTAGACATGTACCTGCCCAAAGGGTGTCATAAAAACAATTAAAATCAAACCATTACACTATACATCAGAATAACAGCAACTCCCAGAACAAAGCCTTACAGTGTATAAAAATAGCTACGTAAAAAATTTACATAAAGGCAAACAAAAAGAAATCTTCAGTGCAGACATTTACAAAAAAATAGTTTAAACAGAACACAACATGGTGACCTATTATCATGGCTGTTGCCAAAATTAGTTATTCTGTGGGTTGGGTTTTTTTGTTGTTGTTGTTTTGTTTGTTTTTTTTCTTAGCTTGAGATAATTGTGTCTAAAATCCGCTGAAAACTTGGTAGTATGATCTCTTTAATACTTGAACCATGAATAGCTGTCACTTCTTTGTATACGTTTAAATACAATCCACGTTCATGCTTCAATTGGTCTATATGTATTCTCTGAAAACACGAAAGATAAAGGCAGTTAAGCAGGTTTAGATTTAAACATGTTAATCAACATAACTGCACAGCATCTGACCCCCAAACAAAAAGCTACATTAGCAGTACTTCCCATCTAGTTTAATATCTTTACTGATGACCTAGATGAAGGGATTGAGTGTACTCTCAGTAAGTTTGCAGATGACACCAAGTTGAGATGTAGTGTTGATCTGGCTGAGGGTAGGAAGGCCATTCAGAGGGACTTAGATAAGCTGGATCGCTGGGCTGAGGTGAATGGGATGAGGTTCAACAAGGCCAAGTGCTGGGTCCTGCACTTCGGCCACAACAACCCCATGCAGCGCTATAGGCTTGGGGATGAGTGGCTGGATGACTGTGAAGAGGAAAAGGACCTGGGGGTTGGGGATGTTGGTTGCTGCTTGGCTGAACATGAGCTGACAGTGTGCCCAGGTGGCCAAGAGGGTCAATGGCATCCTGGCCTGCATGAGAAATAGTGTGGCCAGCAGGAGCGGAGACGTAATCATCTCCCTTTAATCAGCACTGGTGAGGCCGCAATCAAGTGTTCAGTTTTGGGCCCCTCACTACAAAAAAGAAATTGAAGCCCTGGAGCAGAGAAGGGCAATGAAACTGGTGAGAGGTCTGGAGCACAAGTCTTACAAGGAGAGGCTGAGGGAGCTGGGATTGTTGAGTCTGGAGAAGAGGAGGCTCAGGGGAGACCTCATTGCTCTCTACAACTTCCTGAAGGGAGGTTGTGATGAGGAGGAGTTTGGCCTCTTCTCCCAGGCAACAAACAGGACCTGAGAAAATGGCCGCAGGTTGTGCCAGAGGAGGTTTAGGTTAGGCATAAGGAAAACTTTTTCTCTCAGATAGTGGTCAGGCACTGGAATGGCTGCCCAGGGAGGTGGTGGAGTCGCCGTCCCTGGCAGTGTTCAAGAGGCATCTGGATGAGGAGCTACGAGACATGGTTTAGTGCTTGTGGTAGCAGTGGTAGTGGGAGGACTGTTGGACTAGATGATCTTGCAGGTCATTTCCAACCTTGCAATTCTATGATACTATACTTTCTTCTCCCATTTTATAAGAATGCTTTCCTTCATGATAAGAACAGCTGTTGTGATGTAGTTCCTAAAGCAGTCTATCTGGTAGGTAATGTACTTAACGGATAAGCTTTCATTTATGCAGAACTACTGACTCAACACAATAAACAATTATAATACAAGATGGCACCGAAGGCCCGTGATGCTATTTGAACTGCTACGGTAAATGAGCACCTTCAGCTAATTTTGTCTCCACCTAATCCCCTCAATATTGCAATGCTGTGGACAGTACAAAGTCCAGAAAAACAAATCAGAATGGCCCCCAGCTGTGGAGATGGCAGAATTTTCCTGTAGGAATGTGTGTACACTGCGACTTTTTCAAAATCCAAATTTAGTTTCCACTTTTAAGTCACTCATAAGGTATTATTTGGGAATTCCCAATCCCAAGGAAACCCCAACGAAAGGGCACACAGGAATGCTGCATCTCTTCATATACTCTATAATCATTCTTCTTTAGTACAAAAATAATGGGGTTTATTTTAAAATTTCAGATAGTGCTAACACAGTGAAATGATCCATAATCAGAGCTACTCTGTATTCTTATGCAGATGAGAAATGTGATCATCCCACCATACGTTTTAAAGCCCTGCAGCCCAGAACAGGTATTCAGCACTGTTTCGTTACTCAGGGCCATCCACTACTTTTCTATCGAGGAACTCCAAACGCTGTGCCACTGAACACGTACTACTCCCCTTTTAACGATCAGCTGATGATTAATTCAAGAAAACTCAGTATGGTGAGCTACCACAAAGTTAATCTAAAATTACTTGTGTTGCTCAGAAAAATGGTCTGAACTCTCACTTTGAGTACCAAGTTATGAGACATGGCATATGGGTATGCAGCAGTGGTGTATAGACGTGCAGGCACTGGGTGGTGCTGTTGGTGCTTCATAGTGCCCAGTATTGCCAGACAGACTGTGTGACAGACTTCTGTGTCTATTTTTGCACACTTTTTATTATACACAGATCCCATCTGGGCATGCTTGTATACCTGTTGCACTTTTTACTAGCTTAACATACAGTGTCTCTTTCCAAGAGCACATGGAGAATCATACCACTTTGTGAGGTCCTGAATAAAAGAATGATTTATTCTTAGAAAAGGTTTGTGCCTTTTGCAGCACTAATGAATAAAGCCCATCAAGAAATACTGCTTCCAGTAATGCAACAGTGCTCCTGTGAGCATTTAAATCCATAACTCAAAAACCTTCTAAATGTTATCTACACATCTTCTACACACAAATGCACAGGTAGGTATTTACCACAGTGGTATACTATACAATTATTTTTTTCAATTCCCTAAGTGCACTAGTCAAAAAAAAAAAAAAAAAAAAAAAAAAAAGCCATGTACTAACTTATAACTTATTTCTTTAATGTGTGTGTATGCAGGTTAGAAATTGTAACTGGCTGGGGACTTAAGTCCGTCTGTCTTCATATCAGCAGAGACAAAACCACTCTACTTCCTATGCCCAAAAGGTAAGCAACAGACCCAAGCTAATGCTGTGATTGTTAGACATGGATTTCTAGAGAGAAGAGGTGTCCAGATGTTAAATTCTGCAGTATGAAACACCTACCTGGAATGATGACTGACACATTTTGTCTCTTAAGTCTCAGATTTATGATTGTTTTCTTCTAGTTTTTTATTTTCTTCTATATTTCCGAGATCTTTGTCTACATGTTTTGACGCTGTCCTAGAATGAAAAATTAGGGTCATTTTTACACTTTTACAGCACTCTGTTCCATGCACGCATTAATGATGCTGCTCCCCCCCTCTTACAGTTCTGTTTGGAGTGGAGCAATAGGCTTGCATATGATTGTAAATGGACCAATAGCACCAGTTTCCCCACTGAAGCCATGCTTGTGTGTTTGATATCTTGGGAAATTCAGAATTATTCTGAGCTAGCAAAGTATGGTTGAAGTGGTTGTGCAGATCCATGTATCTCGACAAATTAATTGTGAAGCTTGTTTCAATAAACAAGAGTTTGCTTTAAGGCGTACTAAAATGTTACAAGTGTGGCTAAGATACCTTGATCAACATAGCAATCTTTTGTGTACTCGTAGTAATTGACTTTCAGAGGCTGTGCCACACAGCAGAGCTCTTTAACTGTGAAGAAATTAATGAAAATTCAGGCAGCACCAAAAAAAGAAAACATTCTGTCTTCCAGATCTGTGCTGGCTCTGACTGACAAGGTTTAGGTAAAGAAGGGATTGTGTAAATGTTTGAGGGGGAGAAAAGAGGTATGCCTCATTTAAAATAGCAGGTTGTCTTTAATACGAGTGGTGGAGATGAATTAATGAGTTAAGTGCTTAGTTTGGCTTAGCACAATAAAACCACTAAGCCATTCATTTAATGTGTGAGAAGCCTCACTGTCTGCCAAGGTGAAAGATTCCTGCAGAGCTGCGATAACATTTTGAAGGCCACAATTTTTAAAATGTAAATGGGCAAATGTGTTTGAGTGGGACAAAGTAAATCCCTTGTGTCAAAGCAGATTATGGTATAGGCATTTTCTCTACGGATAATTTGTTTCCCCTACAGAAAAGTAACATCTGTTGTGACAGATTTATGCATATGCTCACCCTTGCTTCAGGGTAAAGATCTGCGGTGACACTGACTTGCAAAATGCAATGAAGACACAGGTAGGGAGGCAAGAGAGTGTGACATGGGATGCTGACACCATGCAGGTATGTACCTCACAAAACCACCAATTCCAATTTTTTGCTATTGGAGTGTTTCAGTGCGCATCCTCCATCTGAGCAAAGGCTGTGAGTCAGGGCTGAGCAGTGTGTGTGCCCTGAGCTGAAGGAGCAGTGAAAGATACTGTCAATAAAGCACTATTTAGTGCTTATCTCAGCAGAGCTTCTACCAGGTGCTAATGCACCTGCTCCTCAGCACCCCTGGGAGTGCTGTGACAGCTGCTGGTGGGAGCAGTGTACGATGGGCAGTGCCAGAGGGTGTGCAAATCAGGGTCCCAAACCTCACAGAGTACGCTGAATGGGACCAGTCTAAAACCAGAAAGGTTTTGAAGTGGGTTACTTCCTAGGTGGATCAAACTTGTAATTCTTCCAAGTTGCATTTACCTTTTACTAATGTTCTCAGACTGACTCTGTTCTGCTTGAGTGGCTGACAGAAGGGCAGGTGTCTGTGCAGAACCAGTTTTGCTGTAAACCCTCTTATACACAGATTCAAACTACTGATTGTCACAGGCAAATCTAATTTTAAAATGCCAGATTTGATACTCGAAGGAACACGTTCTACAGCGGTAAGTTTCTATCATGCTGTGAACTTCCTACTTTCTTCCGATATCTAAAAGCCTGGAACACATTAAGTGCACAGGAGGAAAGGATGCAATATGTAATGAGGAAGAAAATCCAATGATTTGGTAGAGATCGACCTTCTCCTCTGATCATAGTAACCCTTCACAAATCTCTTTAATCCTAGTTAAAAAACAAACAAACAAACAAAATATCCAAACAAACAAATAAAACCTTTAAAAATTTGGAAAATTATTTTTTTCTAATTAAATTAAAATGTAAAAACTTGTTTGTTTTAGGTAGAGCACAGAATCTGTCTTGTCACAGATAAGAAGCCTTTTCCACAAAAAAGTCTTTCACAAAACTGGAGATGGTAAGGAAAGAGATGAAAAGCTGAAAGAATCTGGATATGGGCAACTGCCAGAGCTGATGTGAGCTGGAGGTGGGGAAGCAGTGCTGTGCTCATCTGCTCTCACAGTGCTGTATGTGAGTACTTGGGGCTGTTCCTGCAGACAAGTGAGTGGAATGGACAGGCTATTGGCATGGCTCAGCATGATGCCTTTTTTTGGCCTCTTATCCACATTTTTTTTCTAGAACCTAAAGCAAACTGGATCTCAAATGACCTAACCACCTAACAACAGGAAACTGTAAGTAAGTGGCATTACTGTTCTTTGATCAGGTTAAAATGGATCAATGACTACAGCTAGTAGGTCCTGCGTTGCTATCAAGATTTATTTTTCAGGTGTTTCACTGTAGCCCTGCATTCAATGGAACCACGGTGTTCCCCTCACTAAGTGCCATCTCTGTTTTCCTAGAGCCAAAAGGGGTGAGAATGGAGAGGTGAAAGGCAGCATTCTGACTTTGAGAGTTCCCCAGGATCCTGATGTGGAGTACAGTGAGCACGGCTGGTCTGAAATCAGAGCAGCATTTCATGTCAGAGAGCCAGATAGATTTAGATTTTTCAGCATCTGAGACTGAAATACATATGAAGTTCAATTCTAGTGTCTTGGTGATCTTGCTGATCACCAAATGCTGATACATGGGCAGATTCACCACCTCAGTACAAATTCAATTCCTGTTTTGTTTTGTTTGTTTGTTTTACAGCTAAATAGTATTATTAAGAGACAAAATCAAAATTTGGACTGAGTTGCAGCAGTATGATCCATTGGCAGTGCTATGCCAACAGCAGAGGAATGGGCAACCCTGTCATCTCACAAAAATGATAAACAGATCTGATAAGCCCCTATTTTAGTATGCTTTGGCGATGTTACTCAATCCCTGAAGGTATTCAAGGCCAGGCTTGATGGGTTCCTGGACAGCCTAATCTACTGGTTGGCAACCCTGCCCCCAGCAGGAGAGTTGGAACTAGATCATCTTTGAGGTCCCTTCCAACCCAAGCCATTCTAGGATTCTATGATATTGCTCTATGATATTGTGAAAGTTGGTTGTATTAATATGAGTTTACTTATATCTCTTGGCTGGTTCTTTTTTTTTTTTTTTAATCATTTTTAAAACAGATCATTGCAAGTGCTTGCTAAAATCATGACTCATATTTTACATTTATCTGTGCTCGCTCTTCAGGAAAATAATTATCCTCAGGGAATGCTAATCAAAATGTCTCTGTAAGTAATGCCAAAATGAGGTCTTTGGTTTTCTTTTGAGCGTGTGTTGAGGGGCCATTATTTTCATGCATTTTGTTTAAATATTTTTGATAACACTTTTCTTAATATAAAGAACTTTTCCTATCTATCTCCATTGTTTTACTTGCTTTACTGTAAATACACACTGCATATAGGTTACACAACGTATATATATCCTTTGGAATTTAACTCCTAATTTCTTTGTATCTCGTGCCTCTAAGCCTCAGCTGGAATTCTGCTTAAGAAGAAAATTTGCAGTGCCTTTGTCCTGTTATCAAGCTTGTGATAATGACAGATAAGAGAACATGCATAGATGTAGTTCTGTGTGTTGAAGCAAGAGCTATGAGCTTCATTGTAAGCAGTACATTTGAAAGACATGTTAAGACACTGAACTGTAATGCTGAAAAGGAATTTGTATGAGCTGAAGATGTCACCCAACCAAACCTGCACAATTTGAAACCTCTTTCCCTTCACCCCAATTTTGCCTTCTAATTCCTACAATTACTTTCAAATGCCTATTTGTGGGAAAAAAAGGCACAAAGAAAAACACTTCAGTGATTTAGGAAGGAGCAATTTTCGTAAATTCAATTTATTCCATTTTCATGTAAGTTTTGGGATGTTAACTGACATTTCCAGAGTTGTTCTTAACTTGGTCTTTTCTCTGGAAAGCAATTGCATGAAAAACAACATGAGTACTGCATCTTGTTGAAAACATACAGCAAGTTGCCTGTATATTTGCCCTGCTACATTTGGTTTCATGTGCTTATTTCCTATAAAGTATCAGTAAAGTAGAATTGCTATGCTTCAAGTGTTCAGTTTCAGAGCGAGACGAGTAACATTCTTGATTACTGTGATCTAAGGAGAATTTCAATATTTTGTTGTGCTCTGAGCATGAACAATTTCAAGACTGCTGCTGTGCTTCAATTTGCCCAGCTGCATATACTTTTGCTGCATTTTAAATTTACATGGAGCACTTCCATGCCCGGAGAGCAGGGATACAGGGTGCTGGGTACACTGCTTTCCTTCTAAACCTTTAATGTATACAGAACTCTCAGTAGTTTCTGGCAACATGAAAATTTTGTATATGAAGGATTTACAGAAGATGGGTGTTCTAGAACTGCTCAACTAAGATACGGCAAAAATTTTAGTAAGATTCTTCAGTGCCATATTATATCCTCTGTTCAGTGCTAATTAGTACAAAGTATGCTTTTTGGAAAATGGACAAAGCTGTAGAAAACAAATGTTTGGCCTTCTGCTCAGATGACGGAGAAACAAAGCATGCTGGGATAGGGAGCTTCAGCTTTTAATGTGAGAGGGGGCTGGTTGCAGGACATGGAATACAGATGAGTCCCTGATTTATGTGATAATATTCATAGTGAAAAGAATATGTGGCAATAATCAGCTTTTGTATCGAGTAGAGCTAAGACAGTGAATAACTCTGTGATTTATTGTGAATATATTCCAAGGCTACAACTGTAATTTCTACTTAGCGTGGATGACAAAACAATAGAAAATTATACAAACCACAACACCCATAATGACAAAAGTAATGTTTTTCTTGCCTCGGCAGACTTGGAAAGTTCTGTGCTGCTGCCTTCTCAGACTTTCCTTTGGCGTCTCTTTGGGGATAGAGATTAGGTGAGTTACTGCTCAAGGGTGGGTTCAAAAAGTGACTACTATCTGTTGGCCTGCACGGGGATGGACAGTTGTGATTGGACACAGGCTGTACCTGAAGGTGTAAGGTGCTTTTTACGAGGAGTACTTTTACTCCTAGACTACAATTTGTGCTGAAAAATTTGTCAGAGAATAGGTACTGACACTCAGCTTACTCTTGCAAGTATGGCATGCACAAGTTAGGAGGATAAAAAGCAGGTCAACTTCAATATATGCTGAGAACATGAGATTGTCAGTGACAATATATCAATTAAGGGTTTCAGAAGCCAGCAACATTGCATGAAATAGGAAGACTATTATTTAACCATAAAGGTTTTTTTTTATTATTTTTTTGTTCCTGCTGAACTTTTCTAATAAATTCAAGCTCTAATTTTACTTGAAGCATGTATAAGAGAAATTGAACACAAGGAAAAGAAAAAAGAATATAGAATATTCCATTTAGAATATAATGTATCCTATATTTGAAGAGGAAAAAGCCATCTTAAATCACAAGCTTATTTCAGCAAATGACATCCTGTAATCTAGGTTTCTAATCGGCTCTCACCACAATATATAATGGTGCAGAGAAAGATACTTTACCTTCTCTGCCCTCCTTGTATCCTACCACCTCTTGCAAAAACCCAATCACTGCATCGTTTTATGACTGCACATTCTCATATTCAAAACATATGAGAGAAAATGATTCTAGACATTATTACAAGAGTAGCAAAGTGTGGGAGGAGGAGTTCAACGTTATTGTACTAGATGATTTTAGTTTTCCGACCATAATGATTCTATGGTTCTATTATTACTTCTTAATTTGTAAGCAAAAGAAGCATGAACTTGGGGGGAAAAAAAACATGCTTCCCCACGTATATAATATCTTCCCCACCTCTATAATATCTGAATGTGGTTTTGTGCTCTGTCATTTACAGCAGTTCTTTATTTGCAGAACTTCCTAAAACTTAATTATGTCTAGAGTACATTCCTTATGTAATATCCAAAAAACTGCATTTTCTAAGAAAACTAGATTGAGAATTCCTTGTTAGACTTTCTGTCACAAATTTTAGATTTCATTTGAACTAACTTTAATGAAAAGTCACAAAAAGAACTTTAATATTTTTTATATACTTGTGCTGACTTGTTTTTATTATGCATAACTTCTTTAATCTCCCTATTTAATAAGTACTTAAAAATAACCTTCCAGACAACAAGCCTGTTCTAAGTTCTCCCTTGGGACACGTATATGGTGATAAGGTCAACTAGCACACAGTCATGGCCATTTTTAAAATTATGGAGAAAAATGGCTACACTTTAATAATAAAATGAACGGGATGATCTCAAAGTGTACCTGAGTGATAATACAAAAACTGAAAAGCCAAGCAGGCCTCAATGGCAAATCCTGTGCTTGCTTAGGTTGGTAAAACATACTCATCTGGATGATGGCTTCTATCTTTTCTGCAACAAAAGGCCTACGTTTACCATTTTTACTTCTATAGATCTCGAAGTATATGTGAATGAATGAATGAAGGATCTAGATAATTTAGATCTGTCCAATTTAGTCCACATTTTAAAACAGAAGAGTTACCCAAATTTTTAAGTGTAAACAATTTCTAGTAGCAACTGAGCCACACAGGAGGTGACTTCCCACAATTAACTCACAGGTACCATATCAGCACAGATTTGGCTGTCAGGAAACAGAACCTCATTAGAGACAGCTAACTACAAAAAGTCTTGGAGTAGCTGTCTTTATCCAAAAGAAGTGTCTTGTTAAGCTTTAGGGCATGCCAATCAGGAGTGTCATGTTTCCTTTCCCTATTAAATGCACCTAGTATAACAACTTGTCCCTGTCAGACTACTGGAACGCTGCAGGAAGGAAAACAGGTAAATGTATGTTTGAGTTTATGATTATGATTTTTTAAAATTTAGTATCAAGATTTTATGAATTCTTACTTTGATTTCTTCACATAGAGCCAGTAGACAACACCTGCAACCAGGGCAACCAACAGAAGACCGACTACAATCCCCACTATTAGTTTTGCCTGGTCATTAACCTTTTCACTGTTGTCATCTGAAGCAAAGAAGAAAAGTTAATGACTTAACCTATGATGAAGAAAAGTACTACAGCATTTTAAAAATATTTGCATTAGGATCAAGAAAAGGAGTCAGAACATCAAAATGAAACAAAACAAAACAAAACAAAAAAAAACTGTTTCAAAAAGAGCAAGCAAAAAATCCACAACACTTAAAGCTTCAAGAAAGTCACGATCTTAGTCGATCATGGTGCCACCTGCTACAGATCAAGTTGAATCCTATTATGATGGACTGTTCAATGATTCTGCATATGTCTTAATCTGAGACAATAAAGAGAAAGGATTATGGAGATGGAAAATCATACATACCATTTCTATCCTCTGGTTCATCGTACTCTGGAATACTTACTGAAATGAAAAACATTAAAATTAGATAAAACGTTATAATCTGAATGTTACTTTTAATTATTTGCATCAGTGACACTAAAAAATAATACAATATTTGCCAAAAATCTTTAAGTAGTCATCATTATTTTATAACTGTAAGATATCCAACTGAAGGATCTTGTTCCATTCTATAATATTAATCTGAGAGATATTTGTGTTCCTCTTTCACAACTATTACCTTCTTAATATATTTCCTCATTGAAAATGGAAAAAGTCAGTACCACTGATGATAAACTGGAATTTAAGGAGTAAAAGATGGTTATGTAGTAATAAATAAAGATTTTGTCTTTTGTAACTAATATTTTATGTATACTAAATGTGCATTCTTTTGTACCATTATGGTGCAATATTACACAAGTTACACACAAAACTTATGCTTTATAAATACATATATTGTATACTTATATTGAATAAAAAATGAATATATTGCATACATGATATAACTAGTCAAGGAAGACTACACAATTTCATCCAGAAAGCTATCACCACATTCTGTATTCTATTATACTATTAATGGTTCTATTTGGCATTGCTTGCCTTTTGAGATGAAAAGGTAACTACCTTACTACCAACATTATTATGCATATCCAGTCTTCATTTGTGTGTGAAGTGTGGATACTTCACATGAAACTACAACTTTCAGAAAATGATCTTTAGAAGATACTCACTAGCAGAGACATTCAGAGAGGTCACAGTCCTTTCTAGCTGATTTTCTGCAATGCATGTTAATGTTACATTTTCCTCAGGAGCAATTATAATTTTACTGGAAAATTTTCCATTAACATATTTGGTCTCCTCTGTCTGAAAAGGCAAAAAATGAAGGCTAGTATCCTTGAAAACCGCAAACAACAAAGAATTTATTATTGTGTATTATATGTATTTATGCAATGAAAATGTTCAGAGAGAAATAACAATCAACAATATTTCAGTTTTCCAAATAACTTTTCCAAGTGACAACAGAAATAATTCATTGTTTTATTGCATGGTAATGCGAACATTTGGATTGCCCAGTCTCTTCTTGGTAGCTGTATCTACATTTTGCCCAGCACGTACTCCAATAAGACCTATAAAGAGGTATTTTTTAAAAGTTCACCAGCCCCTGTACTTGTTCTTGTTTATTCCAACTATTTAAAGAATATCCAAGGAACAAAATTCTCCAAGGAAACCCCAAAATGAGACTTCTAAGTTTGCTTTTCTTTCCATCTTGATCTTTCTCATTTATGCCTTTAAAAGGGGAATGACCACTGTAAGATTTCCACTTACAAGATTCCAAGTCATGAGTTGTTTCCACCCAAGAACCATTTTGCCAAGCCACATCTATTTAGTGGTACCTGCAGCATATGTGCCGTAAAGGCGATGAAGGTGTTCCTTAAATTTGCTGTACATCATTCTTACATCAATACCATGTCCAGAAAAACATTATTTTCAATTAATTAGTTATGTAGACTCAACACAATCCTAACCTACAGTTGCAATTAAATGGACACGTTTTCACAATCATGTAATTTCTGTAGGCCTAAAGCAGAACCATAGGAAGCAGTGAAATCTGCAGGAACAATGGGCATTATACTTTCAGTCTTCAAATGTTTGTATACGCATCTAATTTATTTTTCCCGTCAAGACAAAATATGGTAATGCTCTGCATGTGTTTTGGTCATCAATATGAAGATATTTCATTTTGCTCATTTTTCAGATATTTTTCAAGCTGCTTAAGTCTTCTTATTTCTCTCCTAGGCTGACTGCATTTTGGTTTTGTTTCCAAAATGCAGTAAGAAACAATGGGTATAACCATACAAAAACAACATATACATTAGGATAAAACTGCAAAGTCCATTAGGAACTATAGTGAGCATATTTTCTGATTTTTACTTGTAACACTTCTCCCAGCTAATGCCTACATCAAGTACCTTACTGCTTTCTAACACAAATTTCACAGTCCATCAGTACTTGTAAAGCCTTTTTGTATTTGGCAAAGCCACCACATTATCCAAGCAAAATGACTGAATAACTTAAAAATGCAGATTTTAATTGTAAACTTCTTTTTTTCCTTCTTTTTCCTTCCAGCTTCGTCTTGTAGGTGACAGAATCTATGTACCTTTGCAATATGCAAAAGCTCTTTATCATCAGAAATTATCCACGCAGGTACCAGGTAGCTACTGTCCACATAAGCCTGTAATATCACTTAACCCTCCTTCTCTCAAAGAAATAAAACTGATTAAACTCCTTCAATCTAATTACTTGCAAATTTTTTCTTGACTTTATACACCAAAACATAGGAGATGTGATTTAAAGTAATAAAAGAGATACTTGCCTTATTTATGAGGCTTCCACTACCAGTAACTGTCCATTGCACTGCTGGTTTGGGAAATCCTTCCACATGACAGACAATTGTTTTAGACATTTTATTTGTGTTGGTTTTCTTTGTCATTTTGATTTGAGGCTTTCCTATTAGAAAAATATTACAGTGAAACATTTTATTTGAACAGCACAATTAATAATCATATTTTTCTTGCTTCCTTACCTTCCACTATAAGTTTAAGTGTCTTTCTTTTCTTTAGCCCTTCAACTTCCTGTAGAGTAGTTTCACAGATGTAGTTTCCAGCATCTTGATACTGCAGACTTGAAAATGATGGACTTGTTTTCATTCTGGTATTGTCCTGATGGAGCAAGGAGTTAATCTTTTGAACTCTAATTCAGAATACATTAACCTCTATATTACAAAAGTGACTAGCATTAACAGATTAGAGTCTTACACTTCAAGTGTCTTCCTGTTAGTAACCGCATTCAAATAGCAGACAGCAACATCTGAGCATGAAAAGTGGAAATTATTGGATGTTGATATAAGCCACTTCTCTTCTTCACCTTCAAGTCAAGGGCATAGAAGGGAACAACTTTTCTGAGCTTTGCCAGTAGGCTGGTGAAAAACGCTATTGGTACAAGTTGACACACTATCAACACGCCTCTAGTAAATGAGCTTAGGAGTTCACTACTTAGGTATCATTATTTTTAGTTTCCATCAGTATTGGTGTTCTTTAAACCTGCCATTTACAATAGCTACTTTTTTTAACCACCACTAACCAGCCAACATCTAATCTCTCAACCAGGCTTGTCCTGCTAAATTTACTGGGACCAAGATTAAGGTTGCCTTAAAAAAAAATTATAATAATAATTGATAAATTCAAATTCCTTCAAAGGGCTTTTTCTTCTTAGAAGGACCTGATTCTAAAAGGTCCTCCTTCATACAGGCCATTTCAATAAAACTGCATTTGTGCTACAGTGTTCAGTAGTTCTCTCTGAGAATTGAGCCAATAATTACAGTAACTAATTTTTAGTCATTAATTTGAAGTGGTATCTCTTATTTTAACACTGCACGTAAGATTCACTTTAATAATAGTCTTCCAAAAGCCAAATCAGCATAGTTTCCACCCTCCCAAAACACTGAAGTATCAGCAGTAATGTGAAGTGATGAATACACAGATGAAGTGTGAAGTAGATGAATCACTGACCTTTATCCAAAACACAGTTGCATTTCTACTAGAAGAAATTGTGCATGACACAGGCAGTGCCTCTCCAATCTGCTTTGTGACTTCTCCACTAGGAGTAAGCTGCAAATCCAGATCTGGGACACAAAGAACATTTGTCAAAATGGTAATCTCAGAATGCCTGGGCCATAACATAGGCTTTCCAAGAAAAGAAAATGTGACTAATTGCACTCATTAAATTCGAGATTTCATTTGCTCAATAAAATCTAAATCAAACTTAGAAGAAAGGGAGAAGACAGAATTATTCTAAAACAGGCGTTGCAAGAACATTCACATTTTTGCTGTAATTACAGGCTAACAGGAAAAGTGAAAACTTACTAATTACTGGACAAATTGATATCTTTTTTCACCCCTGTATTACTGAAAGGGTGACAAAAGAGGTACAAGAATCTGCAGGAGTCTTCAGCATAGCAGTATTTGTTTCTTGAAAGAGGAAGCACAGGCTGCCATGACAGAATCTCTTTTTCAGCCAGATTCAAGTGTGCTTTCAGTGGAGGACTCAAGCAGATGGGAACAGATTAATTTGAACAGTTACTTAATAAAATGCAAAGAAGAGGATAGGAGGACAAGGGGTAACTTCCTGAAATCTGATAAAACAAGATGATTTTTATGCTGACCATATGGAGAGGATGAGAGTGGTCAATGTAGCGCGTGACAGATGATACTGATAGAAGAGACAAGAGGCCTGAATTATAAGGCTAGGTGGCCACACATGAAGCCCTTTGATTTCTTTGTTTTCATTAGTAACTTAAAAGTCATTTTGTGTTACTCAGAGTCCAAGCTTTCCCTGACCTGCTTTGGCTTCAGGGAAATTGCAGAATCAGTGATAGCTGTGTTTGACACTAGGGAAGGTGAGACCCAGTAATGGAAAGGTCAGAAAACACTGCTCCAGAATTTTCTGAGTATATGGATTTGGCAGGCTAGTGATTGCTTTTTCAGGAAAATCCTACAATGAAAGAAAAGCAGAGTTTGCCAAGCTAAACCTCTATTTTGCTTCCCTTCTCACAGAGCCTTGCCTGTGAGCCAAGTTGCCTGGTCAAATAACTATCACAGATGCACACACACACAATAGCTCAAATGGCAAGCATACATGGTTTCATCATGAATATAGCACTAGAAAAGCACTGCAGAATATCCTTTTGGCTTTTAAGCAGAGTTAAAAAATATACATATATACTTGAGGTAAAATCACAGTTGGTAAAGGAGGGGAAAACAGTGAGTTTTACTTAACAAAACAGTGAACTTGACTACTGGTTTCATTCAACGGTTGCCCTGGGAACACCATTAAAGAGCAGGACTTCAGGGAGAGTCTACGGTTCATCCAGTACTATTAGCCTGCATTATTATCTGTATTATAAGTCTAATGGCTACTCTGAGAAGTCCCAGATCCGCATGAATGAAAGAAACGTCTTGAAGGGGAAAAATTGTGTTTTTTTTCTTTACTCTTTCTTTCCCCCACCTCCCCAACAAGCAAACCCAAGAAAACTAACAATAGCTACTCCAGATTTTACCACTGCTTCCACAAGGGAAAAAAAAAAAAAAAAAAAAAAAAAAGGAAGAGATTTGTTTCTTCTAGCTCAGTTCCTCTTGAGGCAGAAGAGTGGGTTGAAGAAAAAACTACATTTTTTTTTCTCCCCTCAGAGTGACTCTCCAACATTTACTTAAACTTTTCATTCTTTGAAGCACGATGGCACCTCAAACCAAAGAGATCACTAAAGAACATTCATGAGAATCTTCTTTCACATACACCACAGAAAGGAGAAACTCATTACATTTTTGGCCATCACCTCAAGCCAGACTGACACTGAGCCTCAGTGCAATCCTTCTAACTAGTCCTCCGCCTGGCTAGCAAGCCTGAGCCCCCCACAATCCCATCTTTCTGGTGCTGTAAGTGAGACTACATCCCTCTCACACATTGGTCTTTGTTATTACGGATGTTCAGGAAAATTATTTATGTGAGATGAACTGCATAGCTCAGGGCATTGTTTTCTAACGTTCTTTTATAAGGCAAACATAGAATTAACGTATAATTTCACATAGGATTCCCTCGAGGAAGAATCCATAGAGCAATTTGATTTCTTTCTTTTCTCTCTCCCACCCTAAAAATTTGCTTTATGAATACAGTATTTCCCTACATTTGATGGGTAACTCAAATGCCTGAATGTCAGTGTTCAGCTTTCTGTGAAGTTCATAATGGATTCATTGGTGTAAACAGAATTTTGTATTGCCTATCTTTTTAATGGAAGTGAAAAACCTAGTGTCAAGATCAGGAGTGAGGAAATGAAAAGTCCTGACTCAGAATGAACACTTTTACAGTGTAACATTGCAGAAAGAAATACTTATCCATATGAGAAAATGAAAGCAATAAAGCAAAAGAAGAAAATAAAATTTAATATGGATTAGAAAGTATTATTTTAAGGACAGGTACAAAGGTTTGGGCATTCAGAAGGTACAGAACTGCTCTGGGCCTCACCTAAGCAAAGGCTTTAATACAGATAGATGTATCTAAAAGAAACAAGCCATATGTGAAGAAAGGAAGCAAGGTACTAGACTGGACATAAGAGTTCTGAGTAGCTGCACTAGACTTACATCATGGAAATACATGCTTCTCTCATACTGCAAAACTTTTCTGACATGCACAGAACACAACAGGTAAAGGACAAGTGGCTCTTTATAGATAACATGAAGCCACAGAAGCCATACTCTAGAGTAACTATTTATGGAGGTACTAGTCAACATGCTAACCACTTGGAACAAAACAAAAGGGCCAGTGATAACACAGCAATCTAGCAGCAATTCAGCTTTGGTATTGAGCAGGTGGCAGTAGAAGCACAGATCTCTTACATATCCCTGTTCTTGGTCAAGAAAAGGGAATAGGTAGTAAAACAACAGAAAACCTTGTTAAATATAAAACATTCATTAAACTGAAGAGGGTAATTATTCACATACAGGTAGATCCTAGATATATTGTACCTCTTCCAAGAAAAAAAAACCCACATAGCATCAAACTGCAGAAAAGCAAAAAATGTGGCACACCAAATGCTACGTAGTCAAAAAGTCCTTGCTTTACTGTGTTCCATTACAGAAGTCAATCTTGTTGATCAGGCCAACAAAGGAATAAAGTTGGTTTAGAAGGAGACAGAGGCACCTCAGCTCTTGAAAATTGGGCAGAGAGAGGCAAGCAGACTGAAATACCAGAGTTTTCTAACTCCCTAAGCAAGTAGGTAGATTCTGAAGTTGAAATGCCCTAACTTGACCCACACTTAAGAGGAAAAATAAACATAGATATTCATTTTTCTATGTGACATTTCTTTTCATATGAAGTATAATTACTGTGGGAGCATTTCCAGTTTGGTATTGATTATGCCCCTCTGAACCTGTAAACTATTAGGAGATATTTATGCTACTGGGAAGACTAGAGACCACGAATGTTCTCTGCGGAAACTCAGGACCATTGGCCTGGATCTCATTTCGCACCCTGTGATAGTATGGTAAAGTTTGAATGAAAGAGGCCCAGCTCTTGCATTTTCCCAGAAAGATAAAATTAAAAGCAGCCACTGAATTAGTTACTTCAATGGTTAATCCAAATCAGTGGTTGCTTCATGCTGATGAAGTATGAGTAAATACTCTTGTGTCTGTCTAAAGCAAATTTACCAATCTCTGTTGCTCTCATGATTCCAGGAAAAGGAAACAAACAAACCAAAAAACAGGGAAAAAAAAAAAAAAACAGAAAAAAACCCCCAAACACTACGTGAACAAAACGAATATCTAAGTTGCTTCTCCTTACATGTTAGCCTTATTGAGATAAGATGAAAGGAAATCACGCTAATGTAAATTTGACTACAAAGAACGACCTTCAGTGTGAGCCGCCGGCTGTCTGAGTGCATTCTGAGGCATTGCTGGATCAGAATAATTTATCATATCGTGACACATGAAATATCAGAATTTTCACCGTACAGTGCAATATACAACCTACAAAGGTTACATAAAGTGAATCTCTAAGCCAGGAAATTGAGAAAGTTTAGGTGTTTAAGCAGAGATACATTAAAAGGAAAAAAAAATAAAAAAAAAAATACAACCTTAAACTACTTCAAACAAGTCACATCATTCAGTTCACCTGCAGGTCAGTTAGAATGATATCCTTAAGTAAAGCAGAGGTGCAAGCTAGGTTTTCTATCCTTATGCAAAAGAATCCAAGTACAAAATGCAATGACTTACAGTGCACAGTGATGGTGGTTGCATCCATCATGCTTTTGTCAATCAGAGAGCACTTGTATTCTCCTGTTGCATTTCGTCTCACATCTGTCATTACATAAGTATCTGAGCTTCTTATACCTTCTGTTTCTCCCTATGGATGGAAAATAAAACATTTGTTGCATACGAGTCTGCTGAAAGCTTTCTTTTTTGTTGGGGATTTTTTTATAATTGTAAGGCTCCTGAAATACACCAAAATACATTTAGTTTCAGTATCACTGAAATGCAATTACCTATTAACAACACTAATGCTTATTTCCTGCATGACCACAGAGTTTATAAAACCCTACAATTAAAAGCTTACTCTTTTAATTGAACAGCTAGCATACTTAAGAGAATATGAAAATAAGAAATCCAAAAGTTCAGTAGAAAAACGATGAAAGATAACTAAAAGGGTTGGAAAAACTGCAACGTCAAAACAAACTGTGTTTCTTAATTTGTATCTCAAATGTTATGTTCATTTGAGGAGGTCATGAAGTAAAATATACTGGTTACACACACTTAAACAACACACACAGCCCTGCTCTATCCACATCAGCATATACACTACCTTATATGCACTTATCCACAGAAACTGGGGTTTTGTCCCATTCCCCATTTTCTACCAGATAACAGCTGACTGTCTTTGGACACCTTTGAAGCATGCACAGAATGCTTCAGAGAGCCTAATTCATATCTATAAATCCAGGAAGTGATTTACTAGGTTTGTCACAATACCCACGAGTCTTGAAAAGGAATTGCCAATTCCAGCTCCCAGTAGCAGGGAGACTGAAGACCAGACAGACTGCAGTGTTCAGCTTGCTAACTGTGACCATGGGGCAAGGAGAGACATGGCATGCAGTAAATTCCTAGGATGACTCACTGCACCTAAATGGCTGAAGAAGACTTCAAATCCTACTTTCCCTTGCTAACCTTCAGTAACTGAAACATGCCAGGAGCGTAAAGTAGAAGAGGATTATGTTCGAAGGACTACATATGCAGTTTTTGAAATATCTGAAAGCATGCCACAGCTTTTGGCCTCTCTCGCGTTCAACTCTGCTCAGTGCTGCAATAGGAACAAAAAGTGGATATAAGATTGAAGAGAGAGAGAAGCAGCACACAGGAAGAAGGTAGGAATCTTAAAATATAAAGCCACATGTGTCTGTGGATTCCAACAAAACTAAGATTAGCAGTATCAAACCCTTTATCTTTCCTGATTTTCATCTTATACATTTGACAGATTTGTTCTACAATTTCTCTTACACTGTCAGTTTCTTTTTTTTTTCATGACTCTATGTCACCACACAGTTTAATTAATAAATACAGAACTAAAAGAAATTGCAAAGATTCATCCCTGAAAGTAAAAAAAAAAAAAAAAAAAAAAAAAGGCTGAATTAATTTCCTGTACTTTCATTGCTGAATCTCTGTCCATTGTGACCAAAATAAGATGGTTTTATTCAAAATGATAAACTGCTTTTGTCAGAACTTCTTTTTTTAAAAAAAATATATGATGATGTGAAGTGAAGAACGACAATTTTTAGTAGGTTGAAACACCAACAATCTTTGGATAGGGAAAGAGGCTCTTTCAAACTATTTTGCCAACTCAGGTGAGGCGTTCTTAGAGTCTGATGTAATGGCTGATGTCTATCTTTCAATATAGTTGTAATTCCTTCCTTCATTTGTTTTAGAGTCACGTATGCACTGACATGCATCAAGGTCTGTAAGAAGGAATGATACAGAATATTTCACTACACAGTGACAGCAAGGGAGGACTTACTGGAATGTAAAACAGGAACTCCTGTGGAGGAGGGTTGCCATTCCCTGAGCACTTCAGAGTGACGTTATCACCTTCTTTGATAGTACTACTTTGTGACAGCACTCGAATAGTCACCTTCTCTGTTGGATCTGTGAAAACAACGTATACACACTTACTAGCTTCCACAAAAAACTACAGAGTAATAATAATATGCATGGCTGGAGAGTTCATGATTTCATCATCGAGCAGGTGAAGTTATTTGCATGTGTTGATCTTTTTTTACAGAAGACCTGAAGTCCATCACACCTTCCATAGTTTGGCCAATTCAAGTAACCACAAAGAAGCCATACAATACAAAAAATCATTTTTATTAACCAAAATACCCTATCACTGACACAGCAATGACAACAACTCTATCAAGTGCTTAAGAGGAAAAAATATCCAACTCTGATCAGCACGAGCAGCTTCACAGCATGATTTCATTATGAGGGATTAACTTGTCCTCTGTGAAGCTTGCTATATGGAGGACTCCAGCAATCAGAACAACAACAGAGGCTCTCAGTGCCTTGCATTAGTATTAGATATTAGCCTTCTTCCATTAAAAGGAAGAAATATGAACTAAGCAACTCTATTCAGCCTATTCTATATGCTGATCACAACAACCTTTCACAAAGATGAATTCCATGAACATAATAGGACCCTTAACATAGTCAACAGAACTGTAAATGTAACGCACTTCTGTCATGTTCAGTGAAGTTGAACTATAACTTACATTTTACTTCAGTAATTTTTTTAAGGCAAAGACGGAGTATATGTTAATAGATGCTATTCTTCCTAAGTAGAAGCCTAAATAAAATTTTTCAAATACAGAATAAAATGAAGAAAATTAAAGGAAATATTATGGGCAGATAACTCTCGCTGCTGTAATTTCAATGAATAAATAAAATTCCAAGGATGCATGTCTTGCACTAAGACACAGTACAGAACACCTTATTAGACACGAAAAAAAATATCTAGACAGCAGAGAAATCCTTGTCTGACAGCTGATTCTCTGTGTTTAATGAAGAATGGGCTCTATGACCCTTCTGACCCCTTAAGGCACTCATCACGTTCATCTTCTGCTATGGGATTTTTCAATAACAGGAGCTGCAGTTTATTGTGGCCTCTCAATGACTGGGAGCACTAACACAGATTTGCATCTCCCTTCATAGGTGGTACCAGACGTCAAAAGGCCCTACCCTTCCCTCCTCCACATGCCCTTGGCTCCCCATCCATATCCAAACATCTACCTCAATGTCTGCATCACTGAATCACAACTTTACCTACTGAGGAAAGGGAAGTCCAGCTGTTGTTGTGGAACACAACGGATGTGAGTGAGCAGCTGGGCATAAATCACAGGCACTCTTTTTGGTAGCTTCTCAGCCAAAGACCCCAGAGCCAGCCTGCTGTAGAACTGGTCTCTCCCTTTTTCAAGTTATGTACCAAAGGTGAAAAAGTTATTACAAATCCTGGAATTGCATAGGCGTTGTCTCTGAATTCAAAGGAGATTAATCATACTGAGGAAGACTTCGGGACTTTTAATTTGGAACTGTTTTTTCCCACAGAGATGAACTGAACTGGATTAAAAATTGGACACAGTTAAGCAAGAGTGACATTCATGCAAACCACCGGTCTTTCCCCTAGGCGTATCTTACCCTTCTATGTATTTCCATCAGCTGGGAGGAAAGTTTCAATCTCATTCTCTAAACTGGAAAAAAATAACTATGAAAGTAAATAGCAAAAGACTAATTAAATTGTTCTGTGAGGTGAACAGCTCACCCTTCTGAGGAAGAAGCAACCCAGTGACAATGTGCACTGCAATACTCATGCAAAGCAGTGCACAGCAACATGCTTCTCCTTCACTAATAAGCATGAACAGCTTGTCTTTCTGCTCAGCGATACATATCTCTGGCTAGGTCCATATCACCCTGTCCTTCTATAAGCCATCAACTTTGTGTCTGCTTTCTTCAAGAGCAAAAATCTAGAAGCAGACACCAGAGGGCATTTAGTAAATGAATGCCACCATCCCAGACCCAGTGTGTCCACAACTGACATAATTTTGTTATAATTTTAATACAAACACAGATGCTGGAAGCAGCATGACTAAAAAAGCACCTTTGACTCTTATCTGTTGTGGAAAGGAGTTCATCTCAAGCAAGACAGACACTTAACAACAGGGCATGATAGGAAATTTTGCCTAATACCTTTTTATACTAATTAACTCAGAGCAGAACCAAACACAACTGCAGTCCAGATAATTTCAATACAGTCAGACACTATCTAATTGTCCAGTGCCAGGAGTTCTCCCGCATTAATCAAGTTACTTTATCCAGCTTGCTGGCTACAGCTACAAATGAGAGCCTGTTAGTTAAGCACTGATAACTACTGCTAGCTGAGCTACCTATCTCCAGATAGCACAGCATTCTGCAGGAGTTTGCTTATTCTTCAGAGGCTGGCTGCTTCCAGGAGGTCCACTTAAGAACAGGAGCTGGCACAAGCCCTGAGCTAATAAAAACAGTAAAACATCTCTTAAATGCTAACTAAACAGGTATATCTGAAAAAAAAAAACAAAAAAAATCTTGTTTAGGCATGGTTCAAATTGTGCCTTCCTCATTCCTTTGTGATAAAAAGTTACAGTGAATCTCACTACATATTACAAAGAACAGCAGTCCCTCTTTATGTTTTTTTTCAACTTCCTTCAAAATTGCAAAACATAATAGTTTGACAGACAAACTGAAAAAAAAAAGGCTGAAAAGAAGACTCCCATTACAAGCCTGATATTTTTTTTTTCAATCTGCATTACATTCAGCTGGTTAAAAAAATCACATTTGTTGAGAAAGAAATCAATTACAACCACTGAACCAAATTAAAAAACAAAAACAAATCAGACATTATTATCATTAAATAACACCAGTCAAGTAATCTGTCTGTTGAAGCTCCAGATGTATGTTCATAAAGAGTTTCAGAAATTCATTTGGAGATGCATTTAAGCAGAGCATGAAACTGAAGTTACAGCAAATGAAGATATGCAAAAAGGAAATGGGAATTTTACTCTAAAGGTAAAGGAAATTTTGGAAAGCCTCTTTAGTACTGAAGGTTGTGCCTGCCTCCCACTGTTGGCTAATTAGCAGCATGATGCTTCCCATCTCAGGAGGAAGAGCTTATCTTAATTAAATTGCATGTTACTAGACCAAGATTAAAAGAGCTAGTCTAGCAAACAAATCTTTAATACTGGGTATGTGTGGTGCCTGATGCAGAGATTATTCTTCAATGCTGTGCAGCTTTTTTTCCTTCACATCGAGTAGTTCTTAATAGCAAGTACATGTAGTACAAGCATCACAGAAATTTGCAAGAGCCTCATCCTCAACAGGTGAAGTAGCTTGATGCATTAAAGTGATGGAGAAATGGGGAATAATAGCAATAAACCTGTCTGACTGGGAAAAAATTAAATTCTTTCTGATCACTACAATTCTTTTCTGTAGATCCTTGCCATAAGCAATAGAAGCTTTTTGTGGTCATGGGTTCCACAGCTGACAGAAAAGAAAATCAGTGGACCAAATTTAAAACAAAACAAAAAAGCAATGGAATTGGTGACTGCAGAATTGAAATCTCTATATAATTTCCCAGGATAACGGCTTATCTGTTATCCCAGAGGCTTTCTTTTCCATTAGTTCTGGCAGTTGTCATTCTGAAGAAACACTTGGTGAAAAGAAGGCCTTAATTTACTCTGGTTTCTCTGGGTGAAAAAAAGGATTAACTCCTCCAAGATCTGATCCCCTACTTCTGCTGCTCAACAAACTATACTGCAAAGAAAAAACAAGCAATGATCTAGGTAGAAAATAGACTGTCCAAGACTTTCATTTTCAAAGCAATGGAGCACACCTACTGGCTGCAGAAATCAAATGTACAGTATTCATTTTCTTCACATTCATTTGGATCACAGAGTTGTTAGACCAAAGTGTATACACCAAAGTGTATACTAAGGCTGCATTAGATATCTCGACTGTGTACTCAGGCTTTATTGTTCCCAAAGCAGAGACTTTTTTTAATAAGCTGAGGTATTACCTAAAACGTTCAAAGAAACAACAGTTTACAGGGCATCATGAATATCTCCTGTTTCTCTTCTTTCTGTTACAACCTTCTGCCTTCAATCCTTCAGAAGTGTCCCTTTACAAGACTCTGAAACCCTTTCCAACAGCTAGCACCTCCTCTGACCTACCTTGCCAACTGTCTGTTTTCTTTATTCAGAGGAGAACTAAGATCTCTATGTAAATCAGCAATACAGTAAGGAAGTTGCTTTGGGACTTACACCAGCTTAAAGTAATCACTCACACACATCCTCTACTTTAAAATAAAAGTCTATCAAGATTCAAATGCATTCAAATGCATTCAAATTTTGAATGTAAATATCAGCATCTTACAGCTATAGAGAAGCTACTACATTTCTGTGCAAGGTAGTCTGCCAGCATTAGCTGCTTGGTGCTGACTCTCCTTTGCAAGAAATGAAAAGGATCTCAGCGTACAAATAATTATACAGAATATTTATTGCATATTTCAAGAGGCTCACAGAGTCATTCTCATCAGCCCCATCTTCTGCTAAAGTTCTGAAAAAGCCATTTCACAGTAAATTTTTTAATTATTACTTTCCTCTTAGCAGTCGCGCCTTGATGATCAGTATTCTGCTGCTAGAAAGAAAGAAAACCCAGGTAAATCCAAAGATAAATAAAAATCACCCTGACACTTTATTCAGATCATCTTGCTGCAAATCAGCTTTGAAAACACCATCTCAATAGTCAAGCAGCAGTATCTGTAATGTTTTACACTGTCTGAGAATTATTTCTTTTTCCCCCAAAGGTAGACTTTATACAGCAGAAGATACATATTTAATAACTTACAGTGAACATCAAAGACAACTGGTTCAGACTGTATTGTTTTCTGGCCAGATGGTCCATAGTATGTCACAATGCAAGTAAATTTAGCATTTGCATCTTCTTTTGTTGGCATATACTGAAGAGATGACATCATGGTGAAGAGTCCCGTTGATCTGTTCTCAACCTTTCGCAAATTTATGACCACAACTGTAAAGGAAATATTATTTCATTATCACATGGCCAGAATGTGAAACCTTTTTCTGACTGCAGATTCTTCTTGCTTGCATGTTCTCTATTTATGGTCATCAGGCTGCAAACACGCAAGTAACATGACATATTACCAACGAGACTACACAAAGAGTTTTTCTCCAATATTGCCACTGACATGTACTAGGAAGGTTTTATCAACAACATATTCCTAACACACTGCAAATTTTAAATCAAAGCAAAGAACTAACTGCAATTTTTTGTTGTTGTTTTAATGCAAATCTCTCAGGCAGTAAGAAGGCCTCAGAAGTGCCAGCAAAAACAATTTTTAAGATCACATTTATAACTTAATTTTGTAAGCCTCTCCTGCTTTATGGAAACTAAAATGTTATGGTCCAATCAGCCCATCAAAATTAAAGTTGAAAGTCATGGGGTAAAGAAGAATTCCTCCTAAACAACCTGAAGGACAAATAACTGCATAAGAAGGCTATCATCTACATGGTCTGAAACACAGTACTGGACAGACATAAAACTGAAGCTGGACATTAGTTATCATTTTTTACTAGCTACATAGGTTCAAGAATTACTTTGCAATAGCATTAACAAAGTCAACTCTCCTCCTCACAATGTGTTTTTTAAGCTGTGACATGATATAAAGAAATAATATGGCATAGCTTGGGTTCTCCGAGAGGCACCCAAGAAGTTTCCTTCCAGTTTCATATTTCTGTATGAGTAATCTTCCTCAAAGGAACAATACTTAAGACTAAAACAGAGCAACTCCAATAAACACAGTTCTTCAGCATATATCTGTGAATTTGAGAACAACATTCATTTCTGCAACATACCTTCTTCCACAGGCTGCAGAACTCTCCCATTTTTGTACCATGTAACACTGCCTTCAGGATAACTATCTCTCACAACGCACTCCCCAAGCTGCAAAACAGACAGGAATTAGTCACTGTTTCTTTTTGCTGTGTTTTAACAGATCTGCTTTTGTTTTGGATAAAACTGCTAGGCAGTTCAAAAGCTTAACTCCAGATATATTTTTTTTAAATGGAGGTAAATCCCATAAGTGAGGCTTAGATACAATTTGGAAGAGGGTTCGGTTGTGGGTTTAGAATCAGGATGGACCCTGCTTGCAGGGTTATTGGGGTACCGGTTGAAGAAGCCACTCTGTGCACAGTCTGGCTACACAATGCGACCTCTCAAAGCCACGCATGCACACACACCCTCTCAGCCTCAGTTCATCACCTCTCTTCATCTTCACTGCAAAGGAACTGTAGGCAGCCTTCAGGCACGCAAGATTGAGGGAGAATGCTGCTCTTACCATTTTTAGCTTCTCTGTTTCTAAGAAGTCTGCTTGATGCAAGATTTCTGGTTGAGAGGGTTGTTCTAAAACATAAATAGGATAAAGGTAGTAGTGATAGAAGAACAAACAGTTACAGGAAAAAAAAAAAAAAAAATTACCACAAGATTGTGTGAACTTTAAGACTAATTAGAACAGCCTGTGCTGGTATAGCCTTATCTATACTTCGCCTTTAAAAGAAAGAGAGAGATACTTCTACCTCAATATCAGCAAAAAGACTGGAGGTGAGGAAAAAACGTAAAATTTGTCCTACTTTCCACACTAAATTCCATGCATCCTGACAATATTTATTGTAGCCAGGCAGACTGTTAGGTGTCCAGGAGGAGATAACTTGATCTGATCTATCTGATTTACATAACACACATGCTGGAGAAGGAGCCACCAATACAGAAAATACAGCAACATTAAAATAGCTTTACTAGTGATATTGCTATAGCTAAGCTATCACTTTATAAAGGAACAAACTCCACCTAATCACACTTCTAATGTTTATTTCTCCTAGAGGGTATTGTTACATTTAAGAAATTAAATACAATTAAGAAATAAGATGACAGAAGTACGTATAATTACTTTAACTGATTTTAAGTCGGTTAAGACTCTCTTAAAAAAAAACAACAAACTTTTTCTTCAGTGCCTGTATGTCTCCTTATTTACTCTTTTTTTTTTTTTTTTTTTTTTGTGGTAGATGGACCTCTTAGCTTGCCAAAGTAGAGGATCTATCAGTGTTTCCATCATAAAAAAGTACTTTATAGACACTATATAACGTTTGTTAAAACAAGTTGGACTGAAGCCCAGAATGCAAATTTTTTTCTCTAAAAGAAACAGTTTTTCCCACAATTTTTTTTTTTTTTTTTTTTTTTTTTTAAGTGGGGAAAGATGAGAGGGCAAAATAAATCAATGTTTCCACAGTCAAAGAAAGTCTCTGCATTTTGGCTGTACTGCTTAAGAAAGCACATGCATTATATACATTTACACACTGAGACATCTTTAACCACGTCAGCTTACAGAACCTTTTTCCCAAACCAAGTGCCCTATAAAATACTGCCAGCAATCCCATCCCCAGTGAACTTCACATCATCATGCCAAAATTTCAATGCAGTGATGATGCAACTCATCTGCAGATGTACTACTTCTGCTGTGGCACAGATAGCAAGCCTACTTATTTCCTCAAAAATTCATTTACTTTGTGCGTGCGTGTGTGTGCACAGACATCCTTTGCTTGGAAGACTATGCCAAAATGGAACGAGAAGAACAGCTCGAAAGGGAAATGAAAGGCAATAAAAGAAGCTGTTTATCTGACATGCACCAACAACTTGCTTGTGGCAAAAAAAAAAAAACCCACCAACAGAAACAAAAGAAACAGTGGAAGCAATGCACCAAAGCCATCACAGTGTCCTCAAAAGGTTATCAGAGCAAAAGGTATATATTTTTAAAAGCTATGTGCATCTTTATTTCCCTTTTCTTAGTTCTAAAGGAAAAGATCAACTTATTTCTGCAAGAATCCGTCAAGGACAAAACATTTCCATGTCAATTCAAACAAATTAGGTTTTACAAGACAATTAACAACCCTTCTGGTTTAGATTTTCCGGTCCCATGCACAGACACAGCTGATTTCCTGTGGTAGTTGCCAGCTGATCAAATCACAAAACACACAGCCTTCCTCTATCTTCCCCTCCTTGTATCTCCCTTGTCCCTCAGGACAGCGCTCTGTGCCTGTTCAGGAAGACCTGTGCTGTGCTTTGTACCCCCCTCGCACCCTTTGCCTGAAGGGAAGCAGAGGGCTGCCATGCTGTGACTCTTGCCACGCAGTGCCCTGGCATCTGAGCACACACCACAGCTGAGAGGCCTGCTGCCAGACCCTCAAGCCACAGTGTGTACACCGAAGTAATTCACTACACAAGACTAATATTGGCACGTTCCAGGATGAAATTTGAAGCTTAGCAGCAGCAGGACACACTTTGGTGGGTCTGCAACTTCACTCCAGTATTCATCTCTTGGCTGAAGAGCTTGCCAGGACACTCTATAGCCCTGCACAGGCATTGCAACTGCTGGGAAAGTGCTCATGGCCCACACCAGCTGGGTTATGCCATGGTAGGGCAACAAGTAGTGGCTGCTGTGCTGCTCTGCTCTGGAAACCTTGGCCATTTAATTCCAGAACAAGATGCTGACAGAATCCATCTGGAAAGCTGGAAGAGCTTGTTTGAGTAGTCCAGTGAGTGTGACTAGCAGGTGGGAGTTGTGTAATGAGCCATTCTGGCTCGTTAGTCCTGAGCTAATCAGGTAGCAACAGCTGAGGATGTGACAAGCTCTAGTGAAACCCAGCTTCAGTAAAGCCTTCTGGGATACAGCTGAGGTTTGGTTTATGAGTGTTTGCACTATGGCAGCTTAGCTCTGCATTTGTGGTTCAAGGAGCTTTGAAACTCCACTGAAGAAACAAAACACTTAAACTCCACTTAGAAATGCCACTGAATAAACGAAGCTTGCAGGCTACTGTTAACTCTTTCATAATTAAAACAAACAAGTACACAAGCAAGCAAAAGCAACAAACGAAATCCCCCGAAACAGACATAAGGAAGTTAAATGCACAAATATATTAAATAAATATATTTAATAAAGTTGTGAACTCAAAATGAAACACTAAAAAGGTAATTTTTTCTTGTTGTGCCAAGTCTGCTGCATTATACATGTGGCATCCTCTACTCTTGTTTTCCTCAGTAAACAGTAGCATTCTCTATTAGTATTAATGCAGACTATAAAATACACAAGCTGTGCTCCATGGCTGAGTTAGCATTGTCTGAATATTTAGTACAGTACACAGTAATTCAAGCAGTAAGTATTTAGTTCACCATACACCACTGTCTCATCTACATATTTACTGCTGTGCAATAAGTAAACATGATCATTCTTTATCATTTCCTTTGGAGCACTGTTCTTACTATATGTGCATTGAGCACACATGCCCCTGTTGTCATTAATTAACTTGTTCTTGTGGTCAAACTCAAAGTGAAACAAGGGAGATGGTATTACTGTTGACTATCAGTCTACATTCACACTCATTTATGCCACTGACAAACTTCTGTCAAGATAACACTGAAATTTCCTTTCTCCCAGAGAAAATCCTAGGACTTCCCTTCCAAAACATATTCTTGTGTGGGCTGTTTGAAACTGCCAGTCTCTGAAAGCAACATATTCTGATGACAGAGACTTACTTTGCCTCTATAAACCTGTATCTGAAGAGCAGCAAAGGCCAAAACAAGCCCTAGAAAAATATTATAAAGAGGACAACATCCACTGCAATTATAGGACAACACATACAAACTCTGCCTTAGCCTCAGCAGATCTGAGTCCCTAAATGGGAGCAATGTATGTCCCACTATGAGGTGGTTCAGATTTTGAGGAATTATGTTTCTGAGTCACCAGTGGGAAGAGCTCAGGTTTGCCTGCGAATTCAGAACAGGACTACTGTGGTTCCCAGTGCCAATCTGTCTCAGAGCACACAGTCTTTTGGCTCCTTTTGAGTGCAGCTAAACCAAACATGTGCTTCAGAGTTCATTTAATGCCTCCCACCAACTGACATTCAGGACATACGAGGTTTAGTTCAAAGTAAAGTTCCCCACAAGGTGCTGTTGTTGGCTCCTAAACACCTACAGATCCAATTCTGTGGTTGCTAACTTGCTAATCTAGACAAATCCAGGACACCGGAGAGCACAAAGAGACCAGTTCTTCCACGATTAAAATGACTCAACAGTGCTCTCAAAGGTGTAAATGCCACATGGCTCTTTCAACAGACCAGGTGTTTTGAGACCTTTCAATTTGACTTCAGTAATCAAAAACAGAAGGATCTTCAGAAGCTGCTAAGAAAGAAGCCTCAGGAAGTCAGGCTTCTGACAGACTTAGAGCTTCACTTCCAACAGACAAATACAAAAACAAAACCTCAAACACATTCGGCACTCTTGAACATCTCCGCTGTGATCCCTAGTTTACCAAATGTTAATAAACCTTGCAGAACTGCACCAGGGGATAGCACCTGGCTTTTCAGCTCCGCTCTCCCTGATTCACGGGTCATGCCATTGCATACTGGCTGCTCAGAGCTGCTTTAAATGTCTCAGCTAATCTAATCCTTCAGAGCACACACAGTTAACATTTCTCTCCTGCAGAAAAATTCACTCCGAGAACAAATGAAAAATAATCAATGCTAATTTTACATTTTTCATTTCTAAGGCCAAATGACATCACATAAGTGAGTCATTATCAAAGTCTAAAATTCTCTTTGAGCCAGCACTTATCATGAATAAACTGTAAGTGCAGGCAGTCCTGTTACGTAAATGCTACCAGTAGATTACATTTTTGAAAGCTGCAGAAATTTGCTAGTCTTAGTAATTTACTCAGCCAAGCTTACTTTCTTGGCTTTAATCTTCCCCTCAAACAAAAGTTTCCTTAATTCAAGATTCAGATACTGAGGAATACTAACAGCAGTAACAACAGATTACTTACTGAAGACTTTAACTATCGTTGGCTCCTCAGAAACATCATCTTCTGTTACTAGCATACATACAAATCTCTTTTCATCGCTGATTCTTGCATTCTTGATGGATAATGTATAGTTTTCTGAGAGACTCAACCTGTCTTTGTAGTCTGGTACATCATCATACTGTACATTCTTTTTTGTTGATGATCTGAAGGCAATAAATACCGGAGATTCATTTGGCATTTCCTATTAAAAAAAAAAAAAAGATAGACATCTCTATTTTGCATAAACAATCAGGTTCACTTCAAAGTCCCAAAATATTTGGAATTGGCACAAAGCTGTAATTTAAAAAAATAATGTTAAAAGTACAGGAGATTACTTTTTCTGCTGACTAATTTCTGCTGTATGAGCAAGAAATTCAGTGTCATATGACAGCTAGAATAAACCATCTCTTGCACACATTGAGAATATCATCAGCAGAAGCAATTTCAACCCTTTGGCTCAACTGCAGCACAACACAGGGCTTTCTATGATCAATTCTGGTGATTCTGGCACCACCTGATACTCAGAATATGGAAAATCCATTTGAAGTAGAAGCATTAATGAGCTAGGCTCAAAAGCTTCAGTTTCCTTTTTCATGATTGTTTTACATATGCATATTGTCTGCCTGGGATAGTCAGACTTCATTCCAAATGCAGGATTTAATCAGGCATAACTGCCTATTTTATTCTAAATTAGGTTTTAGCTTTTTTTGTTTTTTGTTTTTAAAGACCCAATAGCTTGTAGAATAAAAATACACATACAAGCAAATATTGTTATTTATGTGTTTTAGTATAATCCAAAAAAACTTCATTTGTTAGACATCCTCCTTATATCAATCAGTATTCAGTTGCCATCCTGAAAATGAATACAGAACCTTGCACAAACCTACCATATAAAAATTTTATAGTTAAGATAAAGACAAAAGTACAAGCTGAGCTGTGCGGGATTCAATTACCCCCCTGCACAGAGAAGGGACAGACAATGTCCCCCTTTAAGTACGGTGAGGTGAAAGGTTGAATCCCTCTCTACATTCAATATTGTGCTGAGAGCTGGAAAAGGTTTTAGTTCTCTTTAATCCCTTGCACCTTGCGGCACTGATAGTAACAGTGCTCCCAGCACAATATCTCAGCTTGACTGCAGAGCCCACAAAAGCATGACGATGCTGTGACAGGAGATGAGTGGTGTCAGAGCCAGGGCAACGAGCGGGAGACAACAGCTAATGTGAATCTTAAATTCACTTATAGTCTTTTTCTCTTTTCCACTTTCAAATCCTGGATTATTCCAAGTGTCTGTTGCAGAGGAAAGAAGGCATTGGCTCAACTCATTACAAGAGAAGTTGGCTGTCAAGTGCAAATGAGCTCTAAACTATTCAAGCCTGAATGGGGGTTCCCCCTTCTTCCAATGAAATAATCACTGCCAAAAAAAAAAAAAAAAAAAAAAAAAAAACACATCCCAAACCAACCAGCTCTCCTCACCCTAAAAGCCAGTGTTGCTACACTGGGAGCTGCCCTGGGAGAGAAAAGTATCAACTTCCCTTGTTTGTATATTGACTATATCAACAATTTCATACAGTTGCAATTGGGTTTTTTTTTGGTTTTTTTTTTTTTAACATTAGGTTTATGTCCCTTTCCATCAGCAGCAGACAGTACTGTATAAAATTGTCCACACACTTAAGACAAGTGGTAGCATTTCCTTTTGATGACTGCTGCTCATCACTTGGTGGAGATGAGCAAAATAAATGCACGGGAAATAGAATTTTTCTTTCATCTATCTTCTCATCATCATTTGCATCAATCTTCATATAGATGGACTTCTCTTTTCCCAAATGACACCAGAAACAAACAAAAAAAACCAACAAAACAACACATTGCAAAATGCAGACTTTGCATCTTCCAAATGGATATCTGACACAATTTTACTAGCCCTTTTAGGGAAACATTCTCCACAGACTTGTGATTTTGCATCCCATAACTTGTTTGAGGAACAGGAACTCAAGTGTACAAGTTCAGTAAATGCTGCAAACTGTAGCCACGAGGGAAAGAGGCAGGGGGATGACACACTAACTGTAGATTGTTCTGCTTTAGAATATGCTAATGGATATCATTTAAAAAGAGAGGACTACATAATTTTAAATCCAGCGTCAGAGTAGGAATCACCTTTACTGCTGGTAACACCAGAGCAAGAGAGGAGATCTAGATCAACTTAAAGAAGCAGGGAAAACCAGCAGGAGATCACTGCAACTCCACTAAGGTCAGCTCTACACTATTCACTGTGCATAAAATACACTCAGCCATGAAACAAGGCAGGCAACTATCGCATCAACTGAGCACGGGGACAGCATTTTCCCAGGGATGAAGCACGCCCTGCCCCAGGCAGCCTGCTTCAAAAGCATTCAAATGTACAGCGGTGGCTCTGTCGAGCAAGTGAGATGTCACTGGGTAACATGCCAGGTTTCTAACGCAGGTTGGCAGACAACTCCCCAACAATTATTCCTCTTGAACAATGAGATTAATTTCTCAAAGCTCTCATCTATACTTGGCAGAAGGATGGGGATCTAGCAGTCTTAGAAACACAGAAACAAGTGACTTTGTGTACGAGGCAGAAATTTTATAGGTTGAAATCTTGTAGACTCGCACACAAAAAAATACACATTTTCTTATACCAGCTCTATTGAATAAAAATGTAAGCTATACTTACATATTTCCATTTTCCAAACATCAGACCATCTGGTACTTCTAGACGACAGGGCATAGTAATAGTGTCTCCATATACTGCATTTACTGTATACAATCCCAGAGCTAGAAGAGAAACAGAGAAAAAAAGAAAATAATGAATGTGTTCTCTTGACTTCCAAAAGTTTGGTTCACAGCTACTACAAAAGAAGAGCCACGTCCTTTGTAAGTGGTTATTTTCCAGCATATAGGATTTATCTCCAAACCTCTAAGAAAACAAGATTCCTGCCACTAACTTCACTTAAACATTACACCCTTTCTCAGTCCTTTTCATGCTGCAGTCAGTGGGAGCCAAGTGAATTTTCCAACAGCGTTTCACTTATTCAGCTGGATGAACACATCCACTACAATCAGCTTTCATGGCTATTGTTCCAAACTCAATACCTGAAAAGGGAAATCCCCATATATTTATTTTCTTTATCTCAGAAATTGGTCACATGTGCCCATAGAGGTTATGTTGCAATGCCCTGCTGCGGTGAAGCCAGGCATTATTCTGACTGCTGTGCTACACTGAAAACTCAGAAAAGAAAGAAAGAGAAAGAGTGTGCTATTTAAGTGCTACATTTCCTTAAACAAGGGAAACAAACTAGTCTGTTCATGGAGGCTTTGGAAAACTGAACTGAAATGCTTCCATGAATTATTTAAAAATGGCTTTTTAGAAACCTTAGCACAGTGTTATTGTGCTAATGCATATGATTCACAGGGTAGAACTGACCCACTTATTTTTATTTTCATTGTCCAAAATACGCAGACTGAAAAAAATCAACAGTCCCTAAAGCGAAGAACTACAAGAATGCGAGGAAGTTTAAAGCAACAGTGTTACAACTCAGTGCATTTGCTACAACTTTACCATGCATCTTTGCTTAGCTTCCATCTTTAGCAGTCACCTCAGCTCTTCAAGAAGCCTACTTACACCACAGCCCTACCAACACATTACTGAGAGGTTTTGATTTGGCCTCCAGTGCTCACTGACCGCCAGAGGAACCTTACTGAAGAGATCAGTGAGATGCTGGGTGATGCAACACAGGCTGAAGAAACACCCAGTCCTTCTTTACAGGCATTTATTGTTTTGAAGATTCAGCCCTTGTGCTGGAGAATGTGCACAGTGAATCTGTTCCCTGACCTGAGCAGAGATCCTGTGTTCACAAGTCCTGAAGCAGTCATGGGGATGACCTGGCAATTCTCTTGCCTTCTGCACATGTCCCCCAGAGGAAGACTTTCTTATAGAACTGTCTTTTTCACATATTTTCAAAGACCCAAACACTGCATTCCTTGCCAACATCTTAGGTTTCAGGACATTCTTCCTCACATGAGGACTTCAGAGCTCACGGCTAGCACCAGTCAGCCTTCACCATCTGTATCACTGTGACAATGTGGCTGTTCTGCATTCTCTGTGGCAGTGCATAAGGAAATATTGAGACCTAGATGACACCTCATGGTAAAGCAGAGAAACAGTCAAACAAGCTGGGGCTTGATAGACTAGAGGAATTCAATAGGTAACAGGCAACGATGTGCTGGCACATATCATAACATTTATTTCCTTCATAGCATGCCATATCAATTAAATGACTGCTAATCTTATTCTGTTAGTAATCGGTCACAAACATGTTTTGGGTACATTATTCACATTATCAAGTGCGTGCTCTATTTGCTACAGAGTTTGCCAAGACCAGCTGTTTGCTGGTCTTTACGTTGAAATAGAAGTTGGTCCACTAGATGGTGCTGAATAAGTGCACACTTTACAAACGAAGCAAAGATTTGTGATGGAAGCAGCTAACTTTAACGAAATAGGACTGATGTTTTATGAAATCAAACTGCAAATGGAAGTAAAATTCAAAATGGGAACAAATTTTCTCCCTTTGACTCTCCTTTGCTCTGATCCTCATTCTGATCTTCATGAGGGGGACCACACAACTTCAGCTTTGCAAGCTGAATCCTAATGCTCATTTCTGCCAGAACTAGAAAACAGTCCTTTTTCGTTCCTCTCTCCCATGGGTGCAAGTTTATAAGAGAATTGCAAATACTTATTTCATTGGTAACCAGGTTAGCACTCATTCAAATTCCAGTCAACACCACCAGCAATTTGAAATTCTGTAATGATATTTTGCATCACATGGAAAACCAGAAACTGTTCCTTCTGCTAGCAGATACACTCTGTCATTAGGGGAAAACAGAAAAACCCTGTGGAATCTGTAAGACTGTTCTTCACCGATCTCTCCTAGTCAATCATTTAACCCCTGCAAGTTGCTAAGGTAACAAGCGTATGCCAAATACTTGACAAGCAGTCCCAGGAATGTGAATGAAACTGCTTCTGGAAAGGATTGGCATTTATAGCATTCAAAGCAGGTAATCAATGAACGCCCTGATAAATGGAAAGCCTGGCCTCTGGTTTTAGAGGAATTCTTTCATCTGAAATGTATTCCTTCAAATGGACAAAACCCACACGAAATCACGTCTTGCCATAAATTGTCAAAATTAAAACCATACTGTTTTCTAGGAATTTGTTAACAGATAAAACCAGAAAAAGATGGGCTTTACTTTATATAAAGGGAAACAGACTTTAGAAAAATACAAAAGGTCCTGTAGTAAAATGTTCTCCTCCCTTTCCTGGATGGAAAAATCTAGGGCAGGTGAGGAGTGCAAACTAGTTGAATAACTGCAAACTTTCACAGCAGGAACTGCAGTAATAACCGCAAAACTACTTTGCAAAGCTATACATTAGAAAACAATGTATAGCTAACAAAACCCCTCAACAAATTGGGAAATTCCTCTTTGTAGCTATTTGATACATTTGCAAAAGGGTGGGATAAAGAGGAAAAAAGAAGAAAACTACTGCTTAACTACATGATGATTCTTACTCCCCCCCTGCTCCCCTTGTCGTTTCCATCTCGTTTGAAAGCAAAGAAAAAGGGATCTACAAATACAAATTGCCACATAACCTAACATCACACAGGGTCAGTGTCACAGTCCTTGTATCTCATTAACTGCAGTAGGGGGCAAAGGCAACTGTAGGGGATAATACAACAAGAGATCACCAGCCACCACTCCCTGCATTTCTGATACAGCTTTCCACAGCTAATTAAGACCTCAGCCAGCTCCTCTGCATGAGTTTCAGATTTTATCTTCTAAAACTGAGCCAGTGTTTTTGATAACAACACTAATTCAGAGGCAGGATCTCTTCCCACATATGCTAGATGAAGCTCTACTGAATACCTCCAGCTAACTTCTGTGCCCCTTCTTTACATCCGAGTCCATGCAGGCTCAGGTGATTCTTAACTCATTTTCCCCCATTTGACCCAGCAATGAAGAAATTCCCCTTTGAGCCCAATTAAACCTTCCCACATGAGTTCAGGCAAGGGAAGAAAGCAGCAACATCAGGAGGTATTTCAAGTCAGCAAAGATCCCAGCAGGACAGTGCTAAATTGAGATTACATTTGCTGCTGGTGGTAATAATTACAGTTCTTTTTACAGCCCCACAGCAGTACTAACTGGCATCCCCTTTTGTCCCCCTCTCCATATGGCCTGGCCAAGGGAGGAACTGAGCAGTTACTACCCCACAGACATGGGTGGCAAACCCAAAAATCTGACCAGTTGATCAGAGGCTTAGAGGGTTGTTACTCTTTTATTTTAGATCTTCATCAAACCACATGATATAAGTCATAATTTAGAGTAATTATCAGTGTCTAGAACAAGAGGGGTTGTATAAGAGGAATGGACAGAAGGTGAATATTAAAAAAAAGAAAAAAAAATCAGGAAACTGATGTTTATTCCAACAAAAGCTGCAGGAAGTTGGTGGAAAATATCAATATTTTCCACCTCTTTCTTCCACCTGAGAATGCTTTTCTTGCAAGTAATCCACTTCTAAGTGCTTAGAAATAACATTTTTAGATAAAAGTTTATTCTAGACGCTTTTAGATGCAAGATTCACTAGAGATTATGAATCTGTACACCAAAACTATGACTAGCAGAGCTACTGCCAAAACACATCTTCACCTGCAGGATCAGCTGTCTTAAAGCACAGCTAACTTCTACTCAGTAAAGTAACAGAAACCTGGGCAAACTGAACCTCCCTCAACACTTGAGTCCAGCAGTTTAAATTATGCTTTATATGTACATAGACATCCTATATTTTCCTTTTATACCTTATTATTTACTACTGATGCCTCTCCATTGTTCAGCAGTGATGCTTTCTGATCCTCAGCAGCAAGGTCTCATTATCTGAGAATAGCAGGACACGCTGGCCATGACTGTTCTTTGCGGCTCTCAGCAGCAGCTCTGCATGCTACTGGGCAGAGGAGGTCAATTCACAGCTTCCAGAATGGATGTGTCCAAAGTAAGTAGCCTTTATGTTTATTTAGTGCCTACTTCAGATAACGACAGTTTAATTTGGCCCTCCAAATCTTTACTTGAGATTTTGCACTCCAGCTAGGCCAGGTGACATTGTGGGAGACTAAAAAGATTTGCCTAATGAAATTAAGATTGTATTAAGTTGCTTATTATCAGCTCTGAAGTAGTCACAGGCATATTTTTCTCTCTACCTTCTTTCCACTTCCTAAGAGGATTTCAGGTATACAGCTATACAGAGGTCCTCTTGAGTATCCTTTTATATACCACCCAGGAAGCATCAGTACTTCACAAAAACAGTAACTGCATGTTCTTAAGATCAGAAAAAAACACCTTTTATTATCTGTATTTCATTCTACTGATAAAGCAGTATTTGAATGACAGGTGGGTGTTGGTTCATTGCAAAAAGTATTAGCAAGAACTGTCCAGCACTGAATGAATGAAACAGGACTTGAGAGCAGGTAGTTCCTCTCTCTACTGGCAATGCCAGTAATGCCTTATATAGTGCTTTTAACTCTGAAAAGTATTTTACATTTAATTACAAGCAGCATTTAGAGAGAAAATTAAGAGAGTGGCCCTTCACTTCACTACTCCCAACTACTTCTGCCTTGTGTTTATAATGGATGAGCCAAGAACTGGGCAGAGTACTGCAGCTGCAGAATCACCAGGGCTGAGAAGGATCACCTCTCTCCACTTGCTGGCAACTTCTCACGTTATCTAATATAGGTTATATGAACAGTATATTTCTTGTCTCTTCTTATTTGAGTATTGAAACAAACCCAAACCATTGGTGACCAAGCCTTCAGAAGGAGTTTTACTTTCAAGAGAATCATCAGTATTACTCAAGATGGAAATTAACTAGGCATGAACATATCCAGAAGTATTTAATGTAACATATTTTTAAAACATTACAGAACCTGAAAGGCTTCTTGCTCTTTACCACATCATTCCTTCAAAGATTTTTAAATTCTGAATAAGTGCATACAATTTTAACACCAAAGGACAAAAAAAATCCTTTATCATCTCATAAGCACTGATGCAATGGACAGCAATTACCCTTTGGAAGCCTCAGTGCTTGTTTGAGCTCTTTGAAGATGTGAAATAACTGAATGACTGAATGGGAATGCACTCCCCGCGCAGAAGCCCAACTCAAAACACGGGAAAGATGCTAAACTTCCTTTTTGACAAGCTGCTCAAAGAGACACCTACACAGCTCTAAAGATACAAACTGTAAAACTCAAACAGGATCACTTATGTGCTTAGTGCTAATTTTGGCAAGAAAAATTGTAAATTAGGGAGATTGGAATTGCCACCCAGGAAAATCAAGCCATCAGCCAGTAATGATCAGGAAACAGGCAGAGTATGTAACACTAAGATATACTGATAACACCATAGGTGGATAAAACCAAACGTCAACAGCCTTCAAGTATATCTTTATATACAGCAATATGGTTGTTTAGACACCAGAGGTTTTCCTTATAAATTGGGTAAAATTCTACAGTAAACACATCAACACTTCCCATGGAGTAGAAAAAAAAAACAAAACACACAAAAAACCAAAAAGTTCATAGCTGTGAAAAGGGTGATAACAGGCTTATACGTTATCTGGTATCAAATCAAAGAGGTTGCAGTGGAAAAGTTGTATGTGACATACAGAAGTTGGGAGAGAGCTTTTATTTTAAGCCACAAATTGTAAAAAAATTTAAAAAAAAATAACGTCAAACCTTCAAAATGTTGTCAAACTCATGCAAATTTCAATTTTGCCATTTCACATCCTTAAATAACCTGGTCTATACGACTTGAAAATTCTCTCTCCTATGGACCCTTCGCTTCTACTTTTCTCACATTCTAAATAAACCATTCATAATCTTACTTATCACTGGCTATAACTAGAAACTAGCTCAGATAATCTGCCACATGTGACCCAGGTTGTATGTTATCAACAAAGAAAGCTTCAATTTCTGGCCAAGAGAACAGAGGCTAATGCCTGGTAATGCCTGCAGTTCAGCCAGTCGTGCTCTGCATGGGAACCACAGTTTTCTATTAAGTAAGCTCACCTTAAAGGTGAGCTCAAGACTGGGATCTCTCAGTGTTTAGGCAGAACAGTCATACAAAATCCCAGTGAGCACTTTAATCACAATTTTTGAAGTTCTGCAATGCAGTCATGTAAGACTCTGGGTGGTGCGTGCCTGTTTGCAAGCTGACTCCTCAAACACTACTTATTTCTCTGAATATCCAGCTGCTTCAACATTTGGGCAGCTTTTTCCCTACCTCCCACACCTGAATACAGCTTTCCTATCTATATGCTCTCTTCATGCAAGCTTCGCTTATAGCTTGATTTGGAATGATTTTAGTACAAGCTTTCGAGAAGTTTGAGAGAAATTTCCATCAGCAAGGCAGAAGTGTTAGAAAGTGGCATACTTCCAAGGGCAGATGGCTTTGTGGAAGATTCTACAGCATGCAGTTGCAGGGTTGTCATTACTACAAGCTTTGCCTTTGTGAGGTTCACACTGAGCATTCCTCTGAACATTTATACTGCCACCAGAGAAAGTACAGAAGAAAAGCTTCTTCAGTCCGAATGCAGCAAAACTCCTAAATTGCTTCCAAATAATTATGACTAAGAAACTTTGTTAATTTAGGACGTTTATATACATTAGGCAATGATCATGACAGTACTCCTATAAGCACCCAAACATTTCTAGAATATTTGATAGGCAAAATAAATTTGTGCATATTCATGCACTTAATATTCAAGCGTCCTTTATTAAGTGACAACAATAATGCACTTAAAGTAAAATGAACACTTCTTTCCAAGTCAGCAAGCTTTGAAAAAAACATATGAAAACTGTTCCCAGCACCTGCAAAGCTTGAAATCAAGTGGATAGTTGAAAGCTCAGCAAACAATGCAAAAATGCACTGCAAAATGAATTATTTGTATCAACACACAAGCCTTCCTACTGTTCCACATCAGCCACTGTTCCAGTACATAGTACAAAGGAAATTGCCAAGAGCAATAGTACTGAAATTGGACCAGTGAGGCTCTGGTTTGCTTGGGAGCAGTAAGTGCATCTCTGCTTTTTAATCCAGTCCCTTTTAAATTAAGAAAGCCCAAAATCTACTGAAGCGAAGGAAAGAAAACCTATGCCTTTGCACAGTATGGTAGAGCAAAATTTGATCACAATGGGAAAGTCCTAGGCTTCTTCCACAAAACAAACACCCCACAAAACGTTACATGTGATTTTAATGGCCTTCTACTAACACTATTTTATAGAAAGCTTTAAGCCCAGAATTATATCACTCTATTTCTGGGTTTGTGGGTTTAAATTTTCAATTTTTTTGAGTAAATCTTAAAAGGTTTAATAAATTGCATATATACTGTACATAGGAAAAATGTAATTCTAAGCAAATATCTGCAAATATGTCATAAGAAAAAATATACCTACTTAAAATTCTTGAATTAGCATAAGTCTAGTAGAAATGAAACTTCCACATGGAGCTGGTGAAATCATATTAAAAGACAACATTGGCAAGCTGTAATTCAGAGGAAGGGGTAGGATGGCCAATGCATCTTCTTGTACGTTCTTCTCTGAGATGGAGCAGTGAATAAAGGAATTGATTACTTGCAAGGCTTATTTTTGTGTGTGCATGTAGGTATTTTTTTTAATATATTGGGAATTTGAAAATCATTTAAATGGTTATCAACATATGGTGTGAATTCTTTATTTTTATTTTTTTTATTTTTAAGTATTTCAGCACATCTGTCAAGGCAGCGAGCTGTAGCTTACCAAGGTTTGATGAAACAAGCTGTCTGCCAAGAGATGAGCAGCAAAATGCAGGAAAACAGTTCCTGAGTCAATACTGCCAGGAGTTTCAACTTTAAAGGATATAACTAATTAGGTAAAATGGAATCAGAAAAGCCCCTTTAATTTGATGAAATTTCTCTTCCTTTTTGAGGTTAGCCTGTGATTGTTCCCACTACACACTTGTCTTCAGCTTCTCAGCAACCCTTCCAAAATGCTTTTCCATTTGCTGAAACTACTCCAATTATTTTTCACCTTCTTGTTATGCTAGTCAGTAGCGTTGCCAAGTATTCAATAGCTTAAAGGGACTTAGAAGTTTCTATTAAGTTAAATAAAATCTGTAGCTCAAAAATAATAACCTAAAATGCTCTAAAGTCCTATTTTGCCATGAATCCTTTTTTTTAAATTATTTTTTGTTTTTATTTATTTTTTTTAAAGGCCAGTAGAAAGTGTACTAAATTAAGCTCTGGCCCTCTTACTTCTTCATAACCTAATATTGACAGGGTGGATCAATATACCCACAGGCTAACAGAGCAAGAAAAGCATATAATTTATATACAAATGCTGAATAAAAGGCTAACAGCATATGTTTTTCATATCAAAATTATGAAATATTTTGTTTTGGTACAGCAAAAATATATTACTCTGCCATCCCAGATTTTAAGTCAATGTCAAATTGGCAGCATAAAAAAGGAGAAGATGCTTTGAAGGAGGAGGCTGGATTTTGCCTCTTGTATCCCCCCGTCCTTGCTGTGCTTCTTCACCACAGAGAAAAGCCCTGATAAGGAGGGTGCAGCCATGGCTGTACTGAAGATATTGCTGTGCAGGCAGCAACGGGGACCAAAACCCACTGAATCCTTCATGGAAGTGAATGCAGACTGGTTCTCATCTCATGGCTGGGATTTTGCTGCACTCAACCACAAACCTCTTCCCATTGGCCTGCACAGAATCACAACAATGAAAAACAACAACACTGCAAGGAGCTGTCACTGCTTTCCCACTTAGTCAACTACTGTTCCCAGGAAGGCGCAGTCCAGTACCACGCTAAGGCTTCACTATTCATTTAACAAAAAAGGCAAGTAATGCACCAAAGTTCCTGACTACGGTGCTCTTTTCTAACTATGGATAACACTGGAAAACAAGTTTTCTTTCATCTACATTATAGTCCGTATATGTTAGTAAAGTACACACTAACACATCTATGTGCATGCACCACTTCTGAGTACTCTCCCTTAGATTTTGCTCTGTGAAGACCCATAAACAGAAAAGAGGACAAGGAGCAGATGTCTGTTTTATTGTTCTGGTGTTGTTTTGTTTTGTTTTTTTTTTTTTCAGAATCTGCACTAAGAAATGTATGCTCCAACTTTTCCATAAAAGCCAAGAGAAAGTAATCCAAGCAAGTCCCTAGCTTTGGAAAAGTAGCCTATAAGTATCATTATCTTTCCCCTGGGATCAAATGGAAGTAAGGATGCCTACAAAGATCACAGCATCATGAAGTCATCTGATCCTGAATATATATATATTCCCCATCAGGACATGGAAGGCTCTATGGCTATGTCCACAGAGCTACCAGCAGCATTAAAGCTAGCTGTTTTCCCTCACTCACTCTTTGCACCTTGTCTAATTCCACTTTAGTGAAAATAGTGTGGTTAACATAATTATGGTTTGGCTGTACAGTTAACAAAATTATCCATATTTCCCTTTATAGAGGAACATAAAAGATATTGAACTTCTTAGTAAGTGACAACTATATTTTATAAAATATGTAATCTCCAAAACGCATATATTCCTTAAATTTCCTTAAGCATAGAGAAATTTCAACAGTAAATTTAAAAAAATCAAATCAGAAGATTACTTTGCAAAGAATGAACAAAAGCATACATAAAGCAAAGACCAGTCTAGTTAAAAGCAAATAAAAGCAAAGGAAAAGATAGGCAATTATGAGAAATAACTCAACACAAAAAAATAGAAAAACTACTGTAGTTAAATCAATGCCACTGCAGTTCTTTTAAGCAGAAGAATCATGACAATAAACACAGCTTTAAGACAATTTTCTCAATTTTCTACATCCTGTCTACAGTCCTCCTTTTGGGAAGACACAGCCCCCTTCTTCCTGTCTCTTGGAAATTTTCCAGTTGAAAACTAATACCTAACCTAATATCAGTAATCTTTTTATACATATATGTTTTTGGCTTTTTTTTTTTGAACCATGCTTGTTCCTCTACTTCAAATCATGGTTTGCTCTGACAAATAATCATGAAACAAAGAAAAAGGACTTATCTAATATTTGGACTATTCCAGATTTGAAAATCTCATTCCTACCGCTATCAGGGCAGTTGCTTACTCATGAAAATCTGTTCTAAGGTTCATGACCTCATTCTGCCATTGGCTTGCTGTCTGGTATCAGCATCCTCCTCTACAGCAAAACAACCTTTTGAGAAAGTAGAGCACAATGTATTTGGAAAAGGCATCATTTTGTCTTCTCTAACAAAGCTTTGAAGCATTTGCAAAAGCTATTACAGCACTGATGCATTAATCATCCCTTACATCCCAATAAAATATAAAATATTTAGTTAATGGAAATTTGATTGGCAAGTTTCAGAAGCATAGGATGCAACTCTCCCTGACACTGCTGACACAGCCACCTGAAAGTAACTAGTACAATGTAGTGTTCTGCCACACTTCCATTCTACAGAGTTGCCAGTCCTGCTCTGCTTGCTGCTTTTAGCAATGCATGTTTCCAAATGAGATAGATTCAATCAGCAGAAACAACCACAACCTGTGAATAATGTGTACAGTTGTTTATTTTCTTCTGTGAATGAGCTCATTTATGGTGAAAAACATGAATTAAACACCTCCAAAAAAAAAAAAAACCAACCCCTCCCTGCCCCCCCCCCCCCAAAAAAAAAAAAAAAAACCCATCTTAGAACTCACAGCTTGAAAGGGCATAGATAAAGGACAAACCTATCCTTTCATAGCTCGGCACGGATTGAATGAGATATATCTGCTGAAAACGTCCAGTGAGCAGTAAATGGAAAGTTTCAGTTTCCTGTGCACTGCACAGCTCTGGTTCAGTGGAAATCCCCCTGGCTGATGATAGACTTTTGCCTGCTACATCTGTTTTCCAATTGCGTTCCCTACTGATAAGGAAGATGACAAAGCGACATAGATGACATTAATACAGCTTCACTGGAATCATCAACGGGTCTTTGTTACCTAGAGACAAGACCTATCATTTCACTGATGGCACAATAACATAGGTGTGAGGGGGGAAAATGCTCATTGAAAGTATAATGTGATAAATCCTTATGATTTATGCTAAAATAAGTGACTGACAGTTCCTTTGAGGCCTTCTTTAGATTTAATGGGCTCCTAACAGACATAGCTTTTCAAATTTCAAAGATGCCTGTAGTCAGCATTGTTAGCGGCAACTGTCTGCTGCTGAAGGAGGATGAGCTGAAACAGACATGCTCTTCCTTTCCAGAACAGGAAAAAATCAGCAGCACCTTCATTTCTGAAAGTTTTGTCTTTGTCTGTCTTTATCGGTATCTTGAAAATTAACAGGTGTGCCATCAGCACAAACTGACAACTATATAAAATGAAATATTACATATTATACGCTCCTATTCACTGGTGAAATACAGATGGGCTGGTAAGGAAATATGCAAGGCTGGTGTGAATTCTGTGCCTATCACTTCTATTTGAAATTATTTATTTGGAGAAGAAATGCTGACACATACTGGGGTCTATTTCAACCTTGTATGTATTCACATAAGAGCACGTATACCTAAGGTAGCATCTGATGCCCTAATAACGAATTTACACATAAAAAAAAATGTCATTAAAAAAAAAAAAGCTTAAAATAATGCTTCATATATAAAACAAAGCTGGAAACGACCACTCATCTGACATGTCAAATCTGGTGGATTGGCCAACAGTGTCGAATGTTTCTCCAATATAACTTAACATATAGGAACTGTGCACTTATTGAACAAATTGCTGTAATATCAGTCACAGCTGCCCACTAGAGAACACCATGAAAGGCTAGAGAATGCAAAGTATTATTCCTACTCATTTTTTATTAATATATGATTTATTTTCCAGAATTTTAAACTGCTGCCATTGCTTTCTGCCAATACAGTGTTGCTATTAGGGTTATAAGCAGCAGCAGCATGCACTGTAACGGCTATCTTTAGTCTACAAAGAGGTATTAAAGATTTACTGGAAGCACTGTGCAAACAGAAATAATACAAGTTCAACCTTTCAAGTACTTATGCACATACTTATCTTCAAGAACAAACAGTTCCACAACATGAAAATTGGGGCGCAAAGCAGCAGAATTACTACTAGAAAGCAGTTATGCTGAACAGGACTCTCCCAGTTATTACAAATTAAGGTAGCCGCTTGAGACTTCAGGACCACTTTTATAAGATAATAAGAGCACTAAAAAAACAACCAACCAAACTAAGAAGTCAATTAACTGCTCAGGGACCCAGCCCGCGTTAAATCTTTGCAGAGTTATTCAAGACCCTTAAGGAGTCACTGCTTTTTCCAGTGTAATCCCAATGCAATGAGCTCTTCTGCCCCAGGTAAAATTCTGCCTTGAGCCTGCAGGAAGAATGTTGGCAACCTCTACATACACTGCACTGGCTTTAGGGAATATGTTGATCACATGCCACCAGTTCTGATATAGTCTTGAATGGTATTATCCTGGGCAACCTGACCTAGTGCTTGACGTAGCAGTTGGCAACCCTGCTCACGGTGGGGGGCTTTGAGGCTCCTTCCAACCCAAGACATTCTATAACTCTATGAAATAGCAGCTGCACAGTTAGATTAATTTCCTTTTAGGTTTGGATTTCAATGGTTGCAATTCCTTTGGAGTAGCCAGCCAAGGTAGGTGCATGGCTTTCCATGCAGAGGGGCTATATTTATGCTGTTATTGCAACTCTCTGTAAACACCATCTTGGTCATTTCAAGTGAGTCACCCCTCTAAAGACCAGTCAGGAATTCCTTGTAGAGAAGATGGCTTTTACTTAACGTGATGGCTTCTGTTGCACATTATGTTCTTGTAAACTGAATTAATACACAACACTTACAAGTATAGTTCAAAGTGATGTTCTGATCTACATAATGGGACCATAACTACCAATTACCTTATCTAGACACTGCTGCTGTCAATACCACTTCTCCCTGACGAGGGACACAGAAGCCAAATCTCTTGAGTTGCCATGTTGATTCCCTACAGAAACTTTCATGAGTACACAACTAATTATTCATTTTTAGAAACTAACAGTGTATTCAGAACACTACTGTTTCAACCACCAAAGAGGCACTGTTTGTTACAGAGTCAGCATCACAGAATTGTAGGGGTTGGAAGTGACCTCCGGAGATCATTAGTCCAACTAATCTGTTAAAGCCAGTTTTCTACAACAGGTCTTAAAGGAAATTATCCAGGCAGGTTTTGAATATCTCCAGAAAAAGAGACTTCACAGCCTTTCTAGGCAACATGTTCCAGCTCTCTTTCACTCTGACAGAAAATAATTTCTTCCCTTTGTTTGTGTGGAACTTCCTGTGTTCCAGTTTCTGCCTGTTACCCCTTGTTCTATCACTGCACACCACAGAAAAGAGCCTGGCCTCATCCACTTGACTCCTGCAGTTTAGTTATTTATAAACCAAGAACCCCTCTCAGCCTTCTCTTCCTGAGGCTGAACAGGCCCAGGTGTCTCAGCCTTTCCTCACAAGCGAGATGCTCCAGGCTCTTCATGATCCTTGAAGCCCTCTCTCATTGTTGAACCAGGGAGAACTGGACACAGTATTCCAGATGTGGTATCACCAGGGCAGAGTGATATGCTGTCCAAGCCAACAAGCTGCTGACTGGCTGGAGTAGATCAGTGGCAAAAGGGCAGAGCCTCTGTGCAAATCTTTATACTGCTGCAGTAACAAGTAAACAAGAGGTACCTTACTGCTATTATAGGAGAGACATGAATCACTTTAATGCTTTATGTGAATAAACAGCATTCACAGGGCAGCTGTGGCCCTCACAGCTCTCAAGTCTGAAGGTACACAAAGCCATGCCTTCATCCCCTCCCTACCACTGGGCTACAGGTACTTGGCAGCAAACGCTCCAGAGAGAACAATCCTGGTCCCACCCCTGCTGCACACCACTGCTCAGCATCCAGAGGGGTGCTAAGGTGACTGTCAAGGAGCTGTGGCCTTTCCCCAAAGACAAAAACCTGTTCTGTCTTTTGTAAGGAAGCAGGCTGATCTCCAATAGTCTCCAGCTTCTGTAAAAACATGCATTAATTAGCAGACTTTTTTTTTTTTTTTTTTTAATACCATTATACCTAATTATTCTGAAGAAATCCTGAAAACTAATTATTGGTTCTGGAATCCTTTCTCTTTTTAGAAAGCCAGATGGTGCCCTCCCTGAAATACAGAGGTAAGAGAATTATTTATGTGAGCTCTGACCATGTGTGAATGGCTTGGGGAATGATGTATGTTTTTAATGCCCTGATCCTGACAACAGGCCTTTTTACCTTAAATTAATGGGAAACAAATGTTGCACAGTGAAGATAAAAATGACTTTGCAAAGTTTTATTCCTTAGAAGTTGTCTTTTTTAAGAGACTGGGATCCTAGCAAAAAACGTTGCCATCTGCTTGTCTGAAAGAGCAGAGAGATTCCATGAAACGTGTGTGCACTCATGGGATGTGCTTGGTTTGGGCTGCGTGGGCACCAGGGGAAAAAATAAAAATAAAAAAGGATAAAAATCAGTTATTCCAGATACTATCTGGAATAATGTTTCTAATTTTAGGTTGAGTTTCTATTAAAAAAAAAAAAAATCTAACAGAATAACCTAAGCCACCCTCCAGCAAAGTAGCAGCTGCCTTTATTTACTCACAGATAAAAATCAGCTTTTTAGGCTGATTTGCTCTGTTGAAGCTATAACGTGGGCCTTTAGAAATAGTGCTCTGGATTATCTTTCCAAAAGAGGTCAATAGGAGCCTAAAAATCCTAGGTTTTCTAGGATTACTAATTCACTGGTGAATCTCAATGTACATTTCCACAGACATAACTGCTACTACACTTGTTTTAAAGCAGCAGAACTCAGGGCCACAAAACACAACACTACATCCACAGCTGTGAGGAGGGCTGCCTGCCATAGCACATAGGGACCAGTAGGAAGAAGCTACAGAGAGCTGGCACAAAGCAACTACGAATCAAGTGACAAAATACCTGGCTGCAGTGTTGTGAGTGGGTTTCAGCAGCAGCATTCATGCTATGCCCTTGGCATTATCCTAAAGGCACTGTTTAATAAGCATCACACCTCAGTTTGAGGCTGTAACACCAAGAAGCTTCTGAAGTAGGTTCACACCTGAACCTGCCTTCTGTGCACCAACACTCCAAGAATTATTTTTCTTCTCTAGACAGTTTCATGCAAGAATCCAAAATTGGCTGCAGTTTTGAAATGAGTCCAACATAAAATTAATATCCCTCAGCTGTTTAAAAAAAAAAAAAGTCCCTCATTATTTTATTCTACAATCAAAATAAGGCACCTTAAATCAAGCTGAATGTATCCGAGTAGGTTTTCATTATCTAGATTTATCATAGGTACATGGCATTTCTTTCTCATTAAAATGCAATATGAGGCATTTTGTACATATAAAAATATGAAAACATATTTTCTGCTCAAAATGACTAAAACGTGATAAAAGCCCACTTAATACTTCCCTTGTCTTGATGTTTTCAAGGGAGTACCATATGGCCTGTCTGAATCCCTCAATAAGAGACTTCCCAAATTCAAAACTAATTTTACTTGGCACCTTCCATTTTAGAAAATGAGAAATTCATCACATATTTTAAATCGTCTTCTTCCAAAACACTTTTTTTTTTTTTTAGCATAAGCACAAGCAAACTTTTAAACATTTTTTATTTTCATCTGTAAAGGTAAGTCCTTCTGCTTTTATAACTGGTGGTATTGTTATTTTCAAAGACAGTATCAATGCATATTGTTAATAAACCATTATTCATACACGGTCCCATGTCTCCCTCATGTCTCATGATATTACGCACTCTAAAGATACGGAGTCTGTAGTCATCTTTCTTAAAAAGCTGTACAATAAAGGAAAAGGAGCAGAACTGCCTTACTGAAAATACTTCTCTTCTAAAGGACACTACAGCAGAAAATATTAGTGACTGGCAGATGCCAAGCAGCGTTTGGCAAGATTATAGAATTGCAGGGGTTGGCAAGGACCTCAAGAGATCATCGAGTCCAATGCCACTGCTAGAGCATGTATCCTACAGTAGGTCACTCAGGTAGGCTGTCACAGAAGGAAACTCCACAACCTTTCTGGGCAACCTGTTCCAGTGATCCATCATCCTTACTGTAAAGTTCTTCCACGCATTAGTATGGAACTTCTTACGTTCAAGTTTTAGGCCATTGCTCCTCGTCTTATCACTACACACCACTAAGAGGAGTCTGATCTTTTGCCTCCCACTTCCTGTTAGATATTTACAATCATTTATCAAATCCCCTCTCAGTCTTCTTTTCCTCAGGCTGAATAGACCCAAGTTACTGATGCTTTCCTCATATGAGAGATGCTCCAGGCCCTTTATCATCTTTGTGGCCTGGACTCCTGCTAGGAAACACTGCTTTTTTTGAACTGAGGAGTCCAGAACTGCACATAGTAGTCTAAATGTGGCCTCCAGGGTAAAGGGGAAGAATCACCTCCTTTGACCTGTTGGGCATTCTATTTTTAATGCTCCCCAGAAAACCATTGGCCTTCCAGGCCACAAGAGCATACTGCTGGCTCATGGCCAACCTGTTGTCCATCATTATACCCAGATTTTTCTCTGCAGAGTTGCACTCCAGCAGGTCAGCCTGATGCATGCAGTTACTATTTTCAGTTCAATTGTCCTAGGAAGAATGGTCTTCCAATGCAGGACTGTGGACATGTCTTACAGACCAACCAAAGGAAATCAACAGCTAAAAAAGGCTTTTCTGTGTTTATATGTCCAAACGAAATGCAGCAAAATATCCTGAATTGGTCCTCGATTTTGCACCAGGCTGAAAATTCTTCATTTCTCATAATGTATACAATGGCTAAAAAAAGAAATTACTATTTAGTTCCACTTCAAAAGTACAAAGTGGTTTGCCATCATACGATGCTTTTGTACTCCTAAAAATAACGAGGTTTTAGTTAGCATGACACCTACTTTAGATATGTTAGAGGTTTTACTTTTCACCTAAGGAAAATGAAGCTTGTATGATTGTGCTGCTGTGGGTGCCCCACAGGGAGCCAACGGGTTAGGAACTCGACAACCTAAATTAAAGTTCTATAGAAAAATAAGAGGTACTTCATTCCCAGAAGTGTCATGAACCCAGGTAGGTTAGGGGGAAAAAAAAAAAAAACATCCAGCTGAGAAAAAGACAGCAAAACAGGCTACCAGAGCATCCACCCTGTTGAGAAGTTTCAAAAGCTCGCAGTAGGAGACAAGTTTCCACCACAACCTTCACCTGCTTTGTCTGCAAAGGACCCACCAAAGGGCACAAAGCCATGCAAAAATAGCCATTATTAGCTCCACTGCCCCTCATTTACTTGGTTAACTCTTCATACCTCTGTTTTCAGTCACTCCTGAACAGAACAGTCACCTGCATTGCTTTCAGGCAGGCAAGTGAATGGAAATTTTCTAACAGGTGCAATAAAAAGTCTATAGAGATACTAGAGAGCATCAGGCCCAACCAACACTGGAATAAGTCAGCAAGCTGAAATGGAAAAGGTCTGCAAACCCTTAATAAACCAAGGGAACTACAATTACTGACCCTATTTTCTCTCCCCAGTTATTTTATATATATATATATATGCTTTTATATATATATATATTTCTAGAATATATATATCTACAATAGTATTTTATATATATATATATATATATATATATATATATATATATATATATATATAAACATACTATACTAGATATGTCCAGAATACTTCATTTAAAGTATTATTTGAAAATTGGGCATTTTTGCCCATGTAAACTTTTCAGATATTGAAGTAAAAAAAATCCAACACATGGCAACATGCAGGGACAAGAAAACAGAAAAAAAACTCATCTGCCCCAAATATGACATTCATTTCAGTAGATGAAACAGACTTGACGTATCAAGGCACAGTCCTAACTAATCTTACAGAAGCAATTCTAATTAGATAGGAAATGAAGAATGGTTCCTTTCAAGCAGGCTGAAAGAACAGTGGATTGATTTAAATCAAATCACTGATTTTAATCATAGATTTAAATCAACCAAGCAGGACACCTTGATTTAGATCATCAACTTTAATCTTGTACTTTTTACCTTTCTCCTAATGAAAGCTCATTCATTTTGTTAGCATAATGCTGAGAATTATAAAAAGCAAATACATATGTTTAAATGTATTTTTTTTAAAAAATGTTCACTAAACATTGTTGACTTGTGAATACAAAGCCTGAGCTAAGCTGAATGTTGTTTATTTCTTGGTGGTGGTCTTTTTGGTTTTCAGTGTTTGTTTTTATTTATGGTGTGTTTTTTTTTTTTAACAGAGTTAAAAGGAACACTTTTTAACATCATTCAAATTTAAAAGAAATCTTGAAGGTAAATTATTTTAGAGACTGTAATAAATTCAGGCCTTGAAAAATACAAAAGATTTCAAATTAATTTTGTCCTAAAAATTTCCAGGTAAAACACTCTGAACTACAATGTCATAGACTTATCTAATTGCGTTGAAGAATGTTAGACTGCAGTAAAAGGCTATTTGACGTGATTAATTTCATTATCCTTATACTAATGACCACATTATTTAAAGACACCTACCAGCAGTACGAATCCTGATATTAATCAGCTTTCTCTTAAAAATGCACAAAGATTAAAGATAATAGTGTGGCTTCTATTAATAAAGAAAAAAGGAATGTGTTGTTGGCTGGATCATAATGCTGAACAATTTAGTCTAATCTGAATATGAGATAAAAGAACAGATTAGATGCTACCTGGGAAATAGAAGGCTTCATTACATACTGTGGGGAGGGGAAGCCCAAAAAAGTGCCAACAGAAAGGAGGAAAATATAAGAATATTCACGCTAGAATAGAGCCAGAGGAAACAAATAAGAGCAGGTACTTTTGGTAATGCAGCAGCAGGATAGGAAACAACAGTGCATTAAAAAGATTGAAAAAAGACATTAAGTATGATTTAAGGGATATTCCAGGAGAGTGGGCTGAGCAATATATTATATCTGGTATGCTCAATTGATACCAATGTACAACAGACGTGTTTTTCTTCTTTTGTTTAGAAATAATCAGAGAGAAATAATCAGAAAATACTCCTCCTAAGCATGCTGAGACATATTTCTCCATAGAAAAATAGCAAACCAAATATGAAGTTACAAGAGCTAAATGAAAGACTGAAGCACACAAAGAACATCGTTAAGTAAAATTTCATTTTAATTGTACGTGCAAGTGAAAAATTCTGACTGGCTTTGTTAGTGAAGAATTCCTGATGAAGAAATATCAACTGTTAATCCTTGTGACTCACTACTTGATTCTTAAGCAGAGTATTAAGGCTCTGCTAAAAATGAGCAATGAAAAAACGGTGACACTTTATTCATTAGTTCTGCCTTTGGTGTGCTTTCAAAGCTTGGGATTCAGAGGTGCTTATTTCCATGTCAATGTCTGAAGCACTTTTCCTTACTCCTGTTAGCTCTGCAAAGCTTTGGCAGAAAGATGCAAAGTATATCTGAAATCACTCACAGCAAAAGCAAAACTAAACAAAAATGTTCACTCCCCCACCCTAGAAGGTTAAGTATGTTTGATTTGCACTGCCATATTCTACCTCTTAAGTCTCCGAGGATAATTTTTCCTCTTTTACTGACAATGTTTTTGAATAAGAAAGATTTACATTTGAATTTGAAATGTTAAGATAAGTTTGCTACACTTTTCCTTACAAACTGCGGGAACCTGGAGCACAGAGTGGCAATCTGCTAAACAAAACAGATGAGTGATTCTGCTGCGTTTTTCCTCAACACACGAAAGAAAAGGACCTTTTAAGCAACACTCGAAAGCATACAAGTGATAAGAACAGTCAATCTAGAAGGAACATTCAGAAGAAAAAAAAAACAAGCTACAATGATGAAAATGTAACCACCTCTAGATTGTTGGCCTTTTGGCATACACTTGTCAAATAAATTAAAGAACAGCTTAAAAAGCAATGCAGAATTTCTTCTGCTTCATTATTTCAGCTGTTTATTTTTTACTGAAGTTATTTAGTATTTGACTTCAGATATTCAGTTTTGTGCACTTGCTTGGGAGACAATTTTCTGAAGCCAAACTGCAGAATCCATGCACTAGCAAAAATCTAGATAATGGACATCTGCTTCCAAAGAGCTAATGAAAAGCACAGCTAAAGTTGGGTTTGTAGGTTACCACTGGCTTGGAAGGCTGCAGAAGTGGAACAGGAAAGCTTTGCAACACTTTGAATAATTAAGCCCACCTTTCACATAACAGCAGCACGTAACTTCAGCAAAAGAAAAACTCCTCAAAATGACAAGCAGGATCCTAGCCAGTTAAGGGAAAATGTGGTGGCATTAAGTGATAAAATAAATTGAATCAGTTTCTAACAGAACAGGTATTTTCATCCTGAAGTTGATTTTACACACTAACTTCTTTCCCCTGCACCCCTCTCCCCCACTAGGATTAAATAGTCTTGTTTAGCACCAATCAAACACGCTATTGAATGCTGGATTTATTTACACTATCCTGTGAAGTTCACAAAACTTGGATCACTAGCCTAGGTTTCCATTCCCAACAGAGAGGAAAAGGACAGAATAGTTCTCTCAATTTTACTTTATCCGCAGTCTCCACATCTGCATCTTTTGCAAGTTCAGTGTTTCAACTGAAAGTATATACTCAGTGCATTTAGGAATGTAAAAAAAAATTACTATCTATCCTAAGAGAGCCTCCATAAATCACATAATTAGACCAGGACAGCAAATCTTCTTGTAACGTAACTTCTCAGGTCACTGAAGACACCTCATGAAATACTCTATCATCTCAAACTCAAATTCATCACTCAAGAAAATAAAAGCAAAATGCACACCTACACCTCATATGGACCTCAGCATGTAGAATCTCCTCTGACAGTAGGCAAGCTGCACACTACTACAGCTGATGAAAGAATCTTTTAACCCAAGACTTGTTTTTGAAACATAAATAAGCTCGTTAAATTTATCTACTAAAGAGAAAAGATACCAAACCTTTTGAAAGCTAATATAACTCCAAAATATTAGGAGCACCTACTTAGCAAAATTGTAACTATTTTGGTTGGTTTTGGCATTCATAGCTGCACACTTTTACACTAGCTCATGCAGCCTGTGCAGAGGACAGCCTTCAGATTGCTTCTGTTTTTCATCACAGCCAAAATGGCTACGTGTAGTCACTTATCATAACAGAAACACCTGCTGCCTTGGAATAATTACTAAAAAAAAAAAAAAACACCTTACTCCGTACTTTTCACCAGATAGTACTTTGCAGATTAATTTAAAGCATAAAAGCTAATGATAAGATAAACGATGCACCTTGCTATTTTCTCTTAGGAAGAATACTTGCTATTTGCTGACACACCTGTTTCTGCACCTCTTCCTTACTTCTTCTATTAATCTATCAAAGAAACAGGCACACTCTAGTCTTCTGGACACAGCCACAAAAGTATACAATAAGCCACTTTCTGGCTTCATCATATTCAAAGAAGCAAGATGTTAAAGGTATCTAGCACTCTTATGATTTTCATTTCTATCTAATGTCATATTGTAATTTTAGAGAGAACACATTTAAACAGATTACCCTCAGTGCTATGGCTCCTTAATTCTAAGAAAATTACTTTTCAACAAGTCTACACATTTATACATTAAAACCAGAAGCTAACAACAGAAGTCTTCTAAATAACTCTTCGAATTGTGGTTCATCACCTTAATTTACAGTTTGCCTTTCACTGAAAATATAATGCATCATTTCTTGTCTTGTTTGCAGAGGGTATGTGATCTTAAACAGAGTTTGCATCTTCCTGTGATAATTGTTGCTTTTAAACAAGCATATATAACATTATCTACATTTATAATTTGTTTTGCTAATTAAAAAAGAAATCCAGCTGAAAGATGCTGCATAAATGTGAAGTTATATTAAAGCACTCATGACTCCAAACTGGAAAATATTAAAAAAAAAATCCAACGGAACTTATTAGAATTAGACTGAATATTTCTGGCCAAATATGAGGTCTCTTCCAGTTGTTTATTGCCTAAAGAAAAATATTTTCAGTTTTAAGATTTATTCAGTTTTAAGACTAACACATGATTAATATTTTTCAGATATTGAAGTTCTACCTATCATCTTTCTGCATGGCTAACTTTAAAATTTGTATCTGTTAAGAGGCAGAGTCCCTTAGAGGCAAAAATCTGATTTTAAAATAAATTACACTGCAAACACTATGTTCAACTAAACACGAAGTTCAAAATTTAATAGATGTATTATATGTATATTTTGGTTTGGAATGGTTTACATACATATGTGGTTAGGTGTACTCTTCCTTCGCAGCTTACAAAATATCATTTATTATCCTGACAGAAAAAAAAGAAGTATTGGTAAGATTGAAAATTTGAATGTTGGCATATTTTTCAAGCAACTTAAGAGCCTTACTTAGAGGCTAGAAACCTAAAAGGACTTGAATGTATTCTGTACCTTTTATTTTCGCTACTCTTGAAAAGCTACACGCCTTCATCCTCATCTGAAACAAGTGGACCCATATTCAATTCTTCTATGGCAACACAAATGGGAAGTGGAAGCTAAAGATTATGCAATTCTGCAGAACCTTGCATATAACTAAACAGAGGCCTATAAAGACGTCACATTTTTGACCTATTATATTTCAGTGTCTGCATTATTCTTTAAGTTACGTATTCTGAAGATTTCATGAAACAGGGAGTAGTATAGCACAAGAGTCAAAACACTGGAGAAAGTTGCAAATCAACCAAACATCAGGAAGCTGTTATATGTTATATGCACTCTACTAAAAAAAAAAAAAAAAAAAAAAAAACCTCTCAATAGTCTAGATAGAGATCTAACATTTCTGTATAAACTGTGTTATAGATAGTATATGCATGTAGCAGCATGCCTGTTTATGTATATGTACAATCACACTCCAAATATGAATCAATTTCACTGGAAAATTTCCTTTTCTATCTCATACTTACATGATACTGACACTCCAAGTGTAACAAGTAAAATTAAAAAGAAGTTAGCAAACTCATTACCATCTCTTCAGATTCCAGCTTTCAAGTTCCTTCTTTAAACACAAGAACAGAAGATGAAATATAATAGTTGCAGCTTGGGTTTTGTCACAGTTGCAGCTACACACAACTGAAATTGAAGAGTTATTTCAGATCCATACTAGAGCAACTAAGATCCAATTGTGTCTCTATACACAGATTTTTTGTCACATACATTTTTAAAGTCATAGTGGAAATTTTTCATTTGTTATGGCCACCAACACAAAACATCAGCAGCAAATTATTTCCAATCTATCTAACCTTGCCTCCCTTCCTACTCAAACCATTCTCAGTCAGTAAACATCCTACAGCATTATCTTCCATGCTGCTTTCAAATTAATTCTCTCAGTCAGGATTCATGTAAAGCAGAGGAAAGTGTTTATGTAAGCCAAATGCCTTAACTTGGAAGATTTGAAAACTTCTATGTTCCATTTCCAAAGTAACGGAGTACCAACAGAAAGCTATGAGTGTCACAGAAAAGAAGGGCTTTTGGCTAAGGATACGGACAAGGACACATCCTCTTGCTCTGCTCTCCAAAAACATTGTGCACGCAGAACTTGGGGAAAACAGCATTCAAATACACGCTGGTTTTTGTTTGTTTCTTTTTGTTGTTGTTGTTTTGTTTTACCACTTCTGTACAATTTTGTGGTTAAATAGTGATACACTCTATAAAAAACACATTACTCTGTTGGCACATTAAATGACCTAACACTCAATTACTGACAGGCAGTTCAGGTTTTCACTCAGTATCTAAATACTGAGATTGCACACTCAATAAACAATGAAAAATGGTATTCTGGTATAAAGGCAAATGTTTGGTTTTAATTAATCTAAAACAACATGTTTTCTGAGTCATTAATGTTCCAATATGAGGGCACTATAAAACCAGCTCATAAAAAAACCATCCATAAAGTAGTTCCAAGTTAACACACTGAAAACAACACATTGCTAAAATGACAAGCTAAGTAGTAGCAGAAGAATGGTGATACCCACTAGTGAAGCTCCTGGGCTCCTTTCACTGCATTTGAAGAGAATTGCTACCCATGAAGTGTTTGCTATGACTCTATATATTTTCCTTATGCAGTCATCTGTGCCTCAGGTCTATTTGCTTTTGACTGCACATGCTTCAGCTACTGTGTATGCCACTGAGAGCTTCCAGTTAAGAGCTCTCTATGACCCTCTTGGCATCTCTGAGTGTATTTCTGCAGTTAAAACTTGAGATGTTCCTTCACCGCTTAACTCACAGTTCCTCCTACCTACGGGAATTTTAGTTGAGCAGACAACAAAATTGTCTGCTCAACTGTATAATAAAAATCTAGAAACAAAACAAAAACAAAACCTTGACTACTTTGCAAATTTAGGTGAAGTAAGACACACAAAAAATTTAAGTTTGAATATGGAAGTTGGACAGAAGTTTTCTAGTCTAACATTTTCCTGATGTATATAATTAACTGGTTTTACCTACAGATCATGAAGTGGGTTGGAGAAGTCATACAACATCCTTGAAGATCAAAATGACTCATCAGATTGACTGTTCTTCAGACAGGATGTCCACCAAAACCCATGCAATTCTAACTTGCTAATGCCCATGTGTTTTGGTCACCAAAATTACCTCTTGCTCATTCACAGTATAAAACTTCACCAATTTCCATTGAAAAATACGAAATTGGTCTGATAGGATCTACAAAGTTGTCACTTTCTGTTTTTATTGTTTAAAAGTTATTTTGTTTGTTTTGCTTTGTGACCAAATAACGTATCTGGTAAATAAACAAAGTGAACAAATATAAGAATAATTTTTCAAGTAATTCTTCAAGTAATTCCATATTCATTAGAAGCTTATATCTTCATATTTCAGCTACTTGTGAGATTCTGACCTCTAGCTTTAATCACAATCCCTAAAAACTAACAAAACTCTTATAATTTGGTGCCCAACTGTGAAAATGAAAAGCCATTTTCTGTTTTGAAAAAAAAAAAACAGACTTTGCTTTCAGCTCGTCCTTCACAAAGTGTGAGGTGAGAAGAAGCCGCTTTGAGCTGCCAGCTTGTAACTGTCACTTGGAAGCATGGCTACTTAGAAAATTAAAGCCATAATATATCATATTACAAATGCAATTCCAGGTCTCCTAGGTATTAACCTCATGTTCTAAACACAATTTAATTTGACTGGTCTGCCTGTCACAACACTACAGAAAGCAAGACTTCATAATAATTCTTCTATTGCACATTGATCACTTCTTCTAACAACTCATTGCTATTCCACTTACACATAAAATCACTGTGTGCAGATACCAGAATTACTACTCTTCAGTGGCTTTTCTATTTTCTCTTCAAAAATTATGTGACAGCAAAAAGCAGTCAGCAGAGTAAGCATTAAAACACACACACATAATCTACTTGATTTTATAGAGGTGTCAGCATATTTTTTATCTGTTATTACAGATTTGCAATCTTTCATGCTGCTTAGATAAAAGATATAGCAATTTCTCTGCATTTCAGGCACTGTCATTGTTAGTACTTCTGTTAAAGCCTGAATACTCACACTCCATCATACCAAGTACTACTGAACTTGGGGCAGATGGTTGACAAATCAGGTATTAAGAGTAATAGTAATTTCATGTTTTCTAGGTGTGGCTTATGCAAGTGATGCCTCCATGTAAAATTTCCCATTAGGTAACACCACCAAGGGCTTAAAAAAGAAACATTAGAAAGCATGCACAAACTGCATACTTTAGTACGGGACAAACAACCGTAAGCAAGTTATTCAACAGAAAATCCAGTGATCTATTGTTCTGCTTTACAGGTCTGAAAACTTACACCATATTCATCTACAATACTTGGAAAAACCACATCCATCTCAACTTCATGCTTTCAATCAGAAAAGCGTACAAAAGGAAAGTATAGTTGGTAAAGGCATCCCTAGACAGCTTCACTGTTCTTTTAACAGAAAAGTTAAATAAATAAATAAATAAATAAATAGATAGATAAATAAATAAATAAAAGAAAAAACAGAAAGTATAGAACAGCAAGCAATGACAATCCACAGATGGTTAATCTTTTAACTGAATCAAAACACAAGAACTCTTAGGAATCAAACTCCTTCTCAAAAGTGTTAACTCAATCACAGATATATCTCTGTGTGAGCATTACAACAAATTAGAGAGTTACTGTTGCTTTTGGGTTGACCAACATGAACTATAATGGAGAAGACTAGTTTCTGAAGTTGTCCCTCAAACACACACTGTGAAGGTAACCAGCTCAGCACCCTGAAGTTTAACCCAGCTACTTAGGACTACGTGGCCTGTATACAACACACCTGTGAAATGGAGTTCCCGTGAGAAAGTGAAAATTTGTAATCTGGTGCAGGGATTCCTCTATTAATTATATTAAAATAATATACTAATATATTTAGAAACAGAGAAAAAACAGAGTCCATCATAACTCAGCAAACTCCAAGGTGCAATTTTTGCCGATACACAAACTATTTTTTCTTATTATTTAATGAGATCTCAGGTTCCTAGAAAGATAGAAAAGAAAATCTTTCTACACATTCAAAAGTAACATTTTTTTTAAATCAAAACTTCTGAACAAGATATTTAAATTGCAGCCAAACCTTATTCAGGGGTTTCTTCAGCTTGCTCCAGGGATTTAGGCTCATCTTCTACAAAAATAAGTCAAATAGAGCCAGCTGAGAAGCGTGAACCTTCAGAGTATGTCAAATAGCCGCATGTGCTGTCAATTAGGAACACTTTCCCCAGAGTTTGAGAGGTATCAACAGATAACTCCCAGTCACTACAAGTTCCTCAAGACAGGCTGTCAATATCCATAATCCTTCTTCTCTTTTCACTCAGTGTTTTTTTATTGCAGAGAACTATAGAGCATTGAGTGTTCCCTTGATTGTGTACATAAAATGAAAGTTCAGAATATAATTCAGCCTATACTCCCCCCACTAAAAACTAACCTGAATTATATTCTGTCTCAATTTAGAAAGAACCCTTATAGGACACTAATGGAAAAACAACACAGCACACTCCTTACAGACTCAACCCATCTGTTTTTCCAGTAACATCAGTCTTACCACATAATTTCACTACACTCTAAAAATGGAGTGTTATGAAGGCAAGCAGCATAAATGCCTTCTTTTTTCTGCTGTTAAATGCATGTGAAGTCCTCCATATCACATGAAACAGTCTTACAGTCTAAGGCCCATCACGGAATTCTTAAAAGGAACAAAGTAATAAATAATTTCTTTGATCCCACTTAGTTGTTCTTGTTGCCACATTTGCCAGGGGCTCCATTAATGCTCCTAGTTTCCTTTGAGTTTCCATGTTGCATTAAATGCTAATAGGAATGCACTTCAAAAAAACAGCTCTTGCCAATTCCAGAGGCAGCACTCCCAATACTTCTGATGTGCTTCAACTGTCAGAGGTGGGAATACAAAGGAACAGGAAAATAAAGTTACTCAAAGACACATCTTTAGTACAAGCCAGCTCTGTGCGGATTTATGCATCTGGAGATACTACTGAATCACAGAATCATAGAAAGTCCATGCCACAAGTAAGCTCAGTAGGTCATCTAGTCCAACATTCTGCTGAAAGGGGGAACCAGATTAGGTTATTAATGGCCTCATCAAGCCAGTTCATAAACACTTACAGTGGAATACTACAGTCTTCTCTATTTCTCCTTTTCCAAGTTAGGTAACCAAAAGCTAGATATGTATTTTTTTAGCTGAGACCATTGATTTCCATTTATCAAGTCTTTCTACTTAAGGAACAACAACTTCTAGTACAATTTCAAAACAGAAATTAAAAGCAAGGTTAAAAAGTTGCATCAGAATTTCACAACATAGAGAAAATACCAGTAAATGAACAGCTCCACAGACTTTAGCAAAGCATCCTAGAGCTTTTGTCTTCCAGGCACCATTTGGTATAAAATGCCATCACACTGTTTTTCAGCTGGAGACAGAGACAAGAAACTGAGCTGCTTTATATAATTATTGTGAGACAGTGGATGCAGTACTTCAATACCTTTTTTCTGTCAGACTCAGGTCTATCTAAAGCTTGCTGTCATCAATCAACTTCAATGACTGTTGGATTCAATCCACACCTGAGAATATAAGCAATTGAATTAAGGCTTTGTTGACCTCAAAAATTTGTTCAAAAAACAGTTGGCTATTAACTGAAGAGGGCAGGTTGCTCTTCTAAACTTTCACTGCTTTCCCTCCAAGACCAAAATAAACCTTTTAGGACCTTAATTTACAATTAAGGTGAATCTATGTTTTAATAGCTTCCTAACCACCTATGATTTTCCAGATAATGGTGAAAACAGAAGCCAAATACAGCCTTGATTAACTGAAGGGCAAATTAATATTTCATCTGAATCTTGGGAAGTAGAAAAAGAACAGCTTGGAGAACCAGAAAAGTTTGTCTCCAGAAGAGTAAGACAAAATCTAACACTAACTCTGAGCAGAACAAATAGCTACAGAAAAGGCACTTGGAAGTGAAAATTACAACAAATCAAGAGTGGAGGGCTCAAAGGGTAGTTCCATTAAGAACCTCAATGTCAGATTAAGACTACAGGGAAGAAAGATCTTCTGAATGTCAATTTTGTTAAAAGGAGTACTTTAAAAAACAGAGAAAAAAAGAAAAAAGAAAAAAGAACAGAATGAAATGTGACTTCAAGTTGTGAAAGAAGGCTTTTTTTTTCCCCTTGGACTATGCACCTGATTGCTAAGATAGCTGCTATTTGCACTTTAAGCAGTCACATCTACAGATAATTTTTCTTTTTCTTTCTTTTTTTTTTTTTTTTATTTTATCAAAGATGCGTAGAGGAAATCCAAGATCACCATCACTTTCTAGAAAGATTTACACCAGCAGCAGAAGAAGCAACTATACTGCCAGCCTCTAAAACATATAAGCAACTGCTCAGAGGGTACGTCAGCTGATGAGTTTGTGACTAACTATACTGAAGCTGCTGGGGAACAAAAAGAATAGAATGTTCAAAAGTGGATTTCAAGAATGTAACACTTTATCATGAAAGAAATCAGTATCTAGTACATATGCAGACGGGATACAGTCTATACTATCACATGTCTATAAAAGAATGTCTCATTTGATAGGTATGAAAACCTATAATTGGCCATTGTACCTATTAAGTAACATTTCTTGTAACATGGTCTACAGCAAATCAAACAAAACATATCTCCAAAATAATTATGAGAAGAAAACTGCTGTTTTACCTCATAAGTAATATCAATCTGGAGGCAATCTGAAATTTGCTGTTCTTATTAATCAGGATTCCTCTCAAAACTAACACTAAAAGAAGCAAGTATAAGCTTACCATCAGTAATAAAGATATTAGTAGGAAAGATGCAGAAACAGACACAACTGAGTAACAATAGCTTAGACAGTAAAACATTTTAATTATAGTGAATGTGATTCAATATTCAACATTGGTAAAATTAAGAGGTCCCATGAAAAACTGTTTCATGCTATAAAAAAAAAATCTAATAACACTGAAGATGACTGAGAATCCTAATTTCAATTCTATTGTCACTAAATACTTTGAGGTTTCTAAGCTTCATAATCTGCAAAGAGAGTTCTCGGCACTAATAAGACAATACAAAGCTCTGTATTATAAATAGGGTTTTTGTTGGTGGTGGTTTTGGGTAGTTGTTCTTTTGTTTGTTTGTTTTTTGAAAAAAAAATTATCAAGACCAGTATATTTAGTAATATCAATTTAAAACATGGTTTAGAGCGAGTTGTGTTTTGTGAATGTTTCTGTCAGTTTTAGCAGGGTCAGAATATAAATATATATCTTTTTAAAGCATACAAATTATTTCCACAGTTCTTCTTGGGCTGCACAAGTAACTTTATTCTACTACTGTGTGAATCATACAGAAAATATATGACAAAACACAGCTGAACACACTACTGCTCTTGTCATTTTGTAACTTTAAGAAACACTCTTATTTTTACCTCCTTAAAAGGTAAATATCAGGGTTAATATTTTTCACTTCTTGGGAACTAATAATGAAGACTCTTCTTTATAGTGAATCACATCCTATTTCTCATTACTGTGTGCAAACACCGTCTAGACAACCAGTTCAAATATAGGAATCCCTATGTGGCCAGATAAATTCTCATGACTGTTTTACCCGCATTAGTTGAGTATAATATCCCTAAGCTAACAGAAGTCCTCCTTTTGTAGCAGAGCTACAAACACAATGAATCTGCACTTGCCACTGCCTTGGATCTACTCATGCAAAAGGCTTCTTCACTTAACTGTGTGATCAAGAGATTTTGGATATTCCAGGAATTCCACATATATACGTGAAATTCAACTTGTCACAGAGACAAAATAACACAATATTATGGAGCCTGAAAGACTGTTCACAAATGTATCAAGTTTTGGTTCCCATTCCTGTTAAAAAAAGGATCCTCATTTCTGTCACACCGGTACAAATAGTTGTGCTGGATTTTGTAGAATCACTTGTTCGCAAGTAGAAATGCTGAATACACAGCTACGGTATTTTCCAATTTTTGCAGATAAAAAGTAAAGGTTTCTAGTAAAAGTGCTGACGTGAACTTGCTGCAAGTGCTACCAATATCTTTAAAGTTACAGAACTAGAAAAAAGTACACATTTGCAAAATCATTTAATAGATCAGACTTGAGGGTATTACTTTTCACTGATAACATAAGTGACGGATTTCTTTCCCCAAAGACCAGCAGATATTTTGCAGACATTTAATACAGAAAACAACACAGGCACTTTATGCAGACTCTGGCACCAAAACATATCAAACTGCTTAGAAGATGCAACAATGACATCAATTTATAAAGCTTAGTCATTAAGACATCCATCTATATTAATCGACATATAAAGATTTTCAATATATCTCAGTTTAAAAAAATTATTTATTTTCTAACAGGTGTGGTCATTGACATAAGCCACTGAGATACAATGGTTTATGTTAGTTTCTTCAAACTAGTTTAATAATTTCAATTAACAATAATTAGAATTAATAACACGACACAACTGTGCTGTTAATGTAACATCTAGGAAATTTCCTAGTGAATCTATGTGGTACTGCAGATTGCACCCTAACAGAACATAACCACTGTACAGTAAATGAAAAAAAAAAAAAAAAAAAAAAAACCTGTCCATGGCTTTATGACTGCAATAGTTAAGAATTTGTGATCAGGTGATTTTTAAAGGGAAATCTGTTCCTGTAAGGAAGATAGGATTAGCAAAACAGGTCCTTTCTCCAGCTCACTGCCCTTTAACACAGAGGCAAAAAAGAAAAAAATTATCTTTCTGTCCTACTTCAGAGAAAAGACAGAGCTTCTGTTTCACATAAAAGAATCCCAAATTTCCCTCTCTTGCTTTGAGTCAAAGAGTCTCTAGGAACATTTTTGCATGACTAGCCATTTCAACAGAATAGTTTAATCTGTTTCTATCTGCCATCCCAAGCAAAATCTTCTCTACTGTATGAGTTTAGCACTGTAAGCGTCTCCTCATTAGAACTGTTAACTCCTGGTGACTTCTTCTGTGTTCCTGATCTCAGATTCTTTTACTAATCCACATGATTTCTCTAGCTCCTTAGCATTTCTTCACATAAAATTCACCCTTTACTGCCCATGTCACCAAGTGGTGTAGAGATGAAAGAACTTGGAGACACAACCAAGAAACATCTAGTTTCAGTGTTTAAAAATGTTATCGTCTCTCACACACAGATTGCAATAAACCTTTTTTTTTTTTTTTTTTTTTTTTAAGAATGTGATAACATGATATCTGAACATGTTTCTTTTGCTAGTGAATCAGCTTTACGTGAATCAGCACCCTTTGTGCTTTGGAAAAGAAAAATATTAGTCAAGTTTTTGCTTCCTCAGAGCATCAAGACTATTACAACCTATTTGGATGGACTTCTATCCTTTCATCTCAAGGGATAAATTAGCTGACACCTACAGATCATAGAAATACTGACATGAATCTCACCTTGCATCTTCATTGACTGACTATTATCAGTGGTATTTATAACCTGCTGTCTTTCAATAACCAATGTGTCACCCTTCATGGGAAAGGCTAAATGCTACCATTCTGCTGCTTCGGAGAGATCACAAAAGTAGTCAATAGAAATTACTTGTGTTTCCTTCTATAAAAACATGGATAGCTCATACAGTACTGTGTTCTGTCAACTCTCTTTAACCTGATGGTAGAGAATAATTCTAATGGGATGAAAATAGATTTTACATGCTCCAAAGTCCGCCTACATTTTCCTCCTACAAGGAAAAAGTAACAATTTCGATAAGTTTAGTCAAGCATAAATAATACCTACATCAAGAATCAAGGTGGGGCAGAAGTTAAGCTGGAGCAGATTATATTAATATATTGAATCAAATTCCCTGGATATGTACTCTCTCTCTGAGTTTTATTTACTATTGCCCTGTGCCTTTGCAGCCATTTTGTGGGAACTGCACGTAAGTCAAGAGCAAACAAATCCTTGTATTGAATGTTGTATTTTTCATGCCTTCTACAGTATGAAAGCAGTCTCTATAAGGAACATAACAGCAGACTATAAAGCTTTAGGACTGTGACTTTATCCTGACTATCTTTCACAGCCATGTTCAGACCGTAAATCCAACAGTACAGCTTAAAAGCAGTTTCTTCCAGAACTTTTTGATGCACAGGGAGTTGGATCTCTCTTCTATACATTGAGCAAACAGCAAGTGTACAACAGAAGTTAATTGCTATGGCCAACACACTGGGTTATACTGATTTGCATAGTACATAACTATTTTGTAGTCAATTCTTTATTATGATTAATCAAACACTGTATTTAAAAAATAAGATATGAAATGAGGGCAAACACTATTTCATGACTCTGCCACTCCCTTGTCCTTTCACTGCAGTACCATGAGAGATGATTAAGGAAGTCAGACAAGAGAAAAGACAGTACTCTATGATAGAAATCAAGGACATGGTCATCTTTTCCTTAAAAAGAGCATTCCAGAAGTCTGACAGAAGTTTAACTTGCTGTAGAAAAAAAAAAAAAAAAGTTTGGAGACAGTTTGGATTATTAAGAGTATTGGCTGTTCCTTGAGAGGTGTCAAAAAAGAAAATTAAGAAAAATACTGTATACATATCAGCACACTAATAAGATATGGTAAGGATTATTTTTCTCATGCAATGGAAAGACCAGAATGATCAACTCTCCAACAGTCCAAAATCCTACAGGGACAAACGGTGAACTTCAAATCTATCACTAATCCTGGCTGGGTTTCTCATAAGGAAGCGCCTACCCTCCCAACTCTCTCAGGGAGGAAACAAGAAAAGCATTAGCTGATCTGGTCACTGAAGTGTAAGGCATACTAGCCATAGCTGGGAGTCCTTTGCACCCATGCTTGCTTTCCAACTCTTTCCATTATACTGATCAACCTACTTCCTCTTATCTGCAGATGAGACCAGCCCATATTCCCCCAAAAGTTTCAAGTACTAGAATGGGAAAGGCAAACAAAACCAAACTCCAATCTTCATCTGGGCACATTCCCTTTCCCTCTTCCTCCTGCCCTTTATCCTTCCCAAACTACAAATTAGATGCTCTGAACGAAATGAAAGCCTGCAAGTCTGATGTCTTGGTTGCATCTAATGAAAATACACACATTTAGAGCAGCAAACAAGCCAAAGATTTCACCTGATCCAGAAACCATCTCTCGAAAGATTCATCTTAATTAATTACAGCCTGCTTTGCAAGTCCAGCAGACAACACGACACATGTGCTACACTGGTTCTGTCGATGCTGTAGAAAACAAATTAGCTGACAAAGTGAAAAAAAATTGCCTTTTCATCCCTTTTCCAGTTGAAATTAATTGCACCAGTGCACCAGTGTAAAAACGCTGAACTCAATATAAATATTTGCAAATGTAAGGATGCCCAGGTATTTGATATATACTTCATACCATTTTAAATAACAAAGATTTGCCTCATTTTAACAATGCTATTTACAGGCATTTTTGCTAGTACTCCTACATAAGCTATCTACCACTTCTGCTACATCTATGTAAGCTAGCTACCATTTTTATTGTTTAGGTACAGAAGCTGAACAAAAGATTAGGTGTCTCAACTTAGAGAGTCTGAGCTTTCTATCCACCAGAGTAACAGTCAACCAAACATGGAATGGAAAAGGTCAAATCAGACCAGAGTTCAGAATGTTTCTAACAGAGAAGTGTTTCTGCAAATATCTCAAGTCACCAGCTCAACAATGGTGAGACATGCAGGCAACAAAAAGAGATGTAGGTAAAGCACCTCAGAAGTGCCAGCCTAACATAATGCAGCAAGCAGCCTCTTTTGACAGCTTGGATAGTCCCAGCCCTTACCATCCCCAAAGTAGCTGGAAAAGGAATGGAAACAGTGACTGCAAATTGTCGGTACAAAAAACTGTTGAACTGCTACTTAACAGACTGAAATTTGTAAGGTGAAAGACCTGACTTCACTATGCTAGTTCCATCAGTTATCAGGTCCTTTAACTTCACTCTATTTTAAATAGAATAAGCTACTCATTACTTTGTAAATAGGCACAACAGTTAGCCAAGTGTGTGAAATCTCCTTTCAAAAAGCAGATACAAGAAGTCAACACGGAATATGTACCAAAGTATGTACCAGAACCAGTCTAGTTTGTATCTAGAACAAAAAATCCCTTTATTTTAATCAAGAAATTGAGAATTCGTGCATCCATAGTTACAATAAATGATAGATGTCCGAAGGCAAGAGTGGTAAAAGACTCTCTGGACTGAGGCAATAAATCCATTTACAATTCAAGATTAGTCTTCCAAGTTACACCGCTGAGCCCTTAACTAGAAAGGTCTTATCTACAGTGAGAAAATCTGGCTCCAGTTATTCAAAAGCTGCAGTTCAGTGAGGTACAATACTTGCTAACTTATTATAATGCTGCATTTAGATGAGAGTCAAATGTTGCAATTGAAATACACTTCTTCAAAGCAATATGCCTGAAAAACAAGGTGAAAATTACTGGCACATTTACAGAATGCTGAGTATCATCTGTAGTGATGATATTTCCCATTCCAATTGTCATCAACTTCTCAGATTCTAAAATAACAGAAGTTGCAGAAGTGGGAATCTAACAACAGAAATTTAGACATTTGGAAGTTACACCTGTAAAACTTTCCAGCACACTGACATTCAAGCTGTATACACCAAATAATTTTTGCCTGAAGAATATAACTCCAGGAACAGAAGTCTCAGGTCATGAACCCACAAAAAAGAGACACCAAGGTACTTTCCAATGTACTTCTATTTATTCTCTTGGAAGAACAAAACACATGACCTACAAGCATGATGGTTTATTTAAATGAAACTACTTAGATGGTCTATTTGCCAGTGAAAGTACATGCTTTTAACAACCTCTGCAGACTAAATACATCTAAAAGCATATAGGGCTTTCCTTATATTGGAGAGAAGTACAAAGAAGCTTTGGCTGGCTGGAAGCAAAAACGTTATCAATATGTAAAATGAATTTATGTATTTACATACTCAATATGTAATACAGAGGCCATGCTGAAAAAAAAAAAAAAGATAAATAATTCAACCCATTCTTCTGACAAAACTGCTGTCTTGTGGTTTCTCTGCTTTAAATGAATCAACTGATGTGGTCAAAGTGATCCCTTTTCTGAAAAACTCACAGCTGAGAAATGGTTCCTGATAAACAGAGAGGAAAAAAAAAAGCTGAACAGTATGTTCAAGTGTCTTGCATTGCCATTTATACTAAATGACCTTTTTATGAAAATGGACTTATCTATATTGAGAATTCAAGAGTCGCGTTACAGCTCTCTGTATACGGCGTATCCTTGGAGGTTTGATTTCAAAAGCTAGACATTGTATTGTACATTCACTGCTGATGAGATGTCAGTCAAAGCATATTACATCACTCTTCAAAGAGATGCAGAGTGGTAAAGCAAATACAGGAAAACCCCTGAAGTGATCTGATAAATGATTTTCTTAGTTAGTTTGGCACCAGCATGTCTGGTATCTAATTCTTATGATACACAGTCTATCAAGTAGTGCCATATTAGATTCCTGATATTTTGTGTCAACAAGAAATGTATGCTGTGACACATGCCTTTGTAGCAAAGTATGGGAGGACAGAAAAGTCAGAGGGGAACACAATGCATTTCCCAAACATGTAAGAAAATAACTGAATTGTACTGGTATTGTATGTTGTTAACAGGCTGCCTTTAGAGAAAAAGAGTTACAATTCAGATTCCTAACTCCAAGCATATCACATTGCAATAGTATTACCTAGTTTTCAAACATAATTTACCATTCTACTAATAGAACTCTCAAACCAGCATTTCAAAAGATCCTTTTCTCCTCAACATAATTTTCACATATATTCACTATTAAGACTACTAACAAAGGCAGGCAAAGAAGAGACAATACTACAGAGATTAACCTATTTTACAGAATCAGCATAGAAAAAGCAAGGTTGGACAGGATCTCAATGGATCTGTAGGCAGCTCTCCGCTCAATGCAGGCTCAGCCATAAGATGAGAAAAGGCTGCTCAAATTTTATTCTGGCCCATCTTGAAATCCACCAAGGATGGAGCCTGCACAACTGCTCTAGGCAACCTGCTTCATTGCTTCTTCACCATTCCAGTGAAAGTTCTTGCTTTCTTTGCTATGCCCTTATAGTTTGTTACCACTGTCTTTCATTGTCACCCTAGGAACCTCAGTATTGAGACAAGATGTTCTTCTGGCAACCTCCTTGCATGGTGGAGGCTGCTGTCAGGTGTCCCCACAGTCACTTCTTCTCCAGGCTGAGCAAGACGTGCACTCAGCCACTCCTCATAAGGCAGATCCCCTACAAGAATCACTCCAGTTAATTGACATCTATCTTTTAACAAGTCCAAAATGCAGTATGTGGTCTAGTGAGTACTGACTACAAGAAACAAGCAATTCTCTTAATCTATTCTCTTGATCTCTGCTATTCTCCTGCTAATGCAGCCTAGAATATCATTGGCCCTCTTTGCAGTAAGGGTGCACACACTGCTGGCCAGAGGTCAGCTTGTCTGTCAAGACATCAGAGATCCTGACAAAAGCTGTGGGAAAGAAGGCTATGAGGACTTCATCTTACATGCCCACAGCCACTGAATCACCCGGTCTGTGCAGAAACAGGTCTACATTTTGCTTATTTATTCTTTTACCACTCATGTTGTGGCAGAAGACACCGCTCACACAAGACAGTACAGCAAAGGAACATTTCAGAAGAATGAGAGTAGCTTTTTTCTACAGCAGTATTAAGCAAACATAAGCACTGACTATCTGGGTGCACTTGTCTGCCCTCTGGGGAAAAAAAAATGCAACTCTAAGTCTATTTCAATATCAATTATATATTTCTATAGTATTAAATTTGTGTAAATGGCAGATTTGTGAAAAATGCATTTAAGCTGTCTGTAGACTTTAAAGTGTCTTAGTATTTGAATGATTTGTTTTAGCTTCTTTGCTCAGTCATATACTTAGGGCCATGAAAATTCAGGTATGGAGCTTCAACATGGCCACTGTATTCAGACTTGGGGCAGTAATTACCTTTTCTGTATCTTGAGATTAGTCCAAGCATTAGAAAAATAATGTAATATGAACTTCCAGGGTAAGAAACATTTTAGTATTGAAGCTTAATGCAAAGCACAGGAAAATGAAGACTGAGCTGAAAAATACTATAATCAGAATTTCACTTCTTACTTAGTCTATCTGAAGCAACCAGATGCGTGTAATGAATAAAAATGTCTGCTTTGCAGCATCACAGTGAGTGTTTAAAAAACATTCATTTGAGTACCCAGGTTAAATACTAACCGAGGGAATTCCATTTTTTAATATATGGTAGTTTTGTAGGTCACATTAAACTCAAAAGAACAAACTCAAAGTGCCTGATTCTTCTTTATATTAAACAGCAGTTTTGAATAAGAAAGTGTAAAGGAGAATATATTCTGCAGTTAGTCTAGTATAGTATTAGCAGGCAGCTCTATATTATACTGTGAGACAGCTGAATTGATTCTGCAGGAATAACTTTCCACTATTTCAGTTCAGAGTCTGGCAGTTTTGTCAGTACTACCACTTACTCCTTTTTCTCTTGCTGAGACAGATTCCCATCTGCAGTCCCATCAGATGAAAAGCACAGTGGATTTTGCTCAACTACAGTTAAGACTATTTCATACAGAGCTTTGTGTCCTAAGGCAATGAAGTCTATGTTGTCATACTCAGCTGTGTACCTGCCTGTCCATCAGCAGAGTTCTAACTATTTAGGCCTGAAAATATCTCAAGGTTGAGACACAGCTACCAGTCTCAAGGATCTCAAATGCTTACATTTTTCCATGCTTAACAAGTGAGAAGACTACATTAGTCCTACAACCATTATAATTCATTGCTCTTTGCAGAAATGAAGCTAAATCTGATCGATTCTCACTGGAAGTGAGACAGGGTTATCTTGGAGAGGATCTCAAAGTTTCAGCAGTGTGAGAAGACAGATGTGGGATATATACCAGAAAGACATAAGAAAATGGATTTCATTATTTCTTCTGTCTAACTATGAGCATTTTGATTTGAGAGTATATTTTAACTAGAGTAATCTAACCACCATGACCAAACTGAAGAATTGCTTGTCCTCAAGTGTAAAGTCTTTGAAAGACTGTCCATGACAAATACTGTTAGATTTATATGTGTGTGAGAGTACTTGTATAGAAGTTGATTATTTCCACCATATTCACTCAGATTTCTTTCATTCACATTCTTGCAATCACAGACTTTGAAATACCAAGGCACATATGCCCAAGTAGTCCAGATAGGATCTCTTGCATGCAACACAGATAAAACAGGATGCTGAATACCAAGTCCTTTTTGTATCTCAGGTGTGATTCTTGTTTGATAGCAATGAATTAGCTTTAAGACAGATCTTTCTTACCCTTCAAGGATCATTACAGCACCATCCTTTTCTTCAAAAATGTAGTTTACTCCACCCACCTTAAATCTTAGGACAAGTTATTACTCACAGTCTGTTTCTCCTTGTTTATTTGGAATGTATGTTTTTTCCCTCATACACTAAGAAGAAAGAAAAATCACAAAGGTCACAGCCATCATCCAGTTGAGAGCAGAAGAGATTGTGTTCTGAGTAGTCATCTATGTTGTGGTCTCATCAGAGTGCAAGCCTTCTGGTCTTAATGTAAGGCATGTTCTTCAATTATACTAATGGAAATGGCATGTTGGAGGCAGTATCCTTGAAACACATTTATCCCTAACAGAACAGGCTATTCTTACAGTCCTCATTATCTTTATTATGGTGGTTTCACTGACAAACGCACAGACACAGCACCTCTGTTCATATTTCATTCATACAGTCTTCATAAAATTAATTAAATTCCAAGTATCAAGACTTAAGTGTGCAATCCACCCTCCAAATTCACATAACTTATGACATAATTAAGACATGTCTCCTTTTGAAACCTGTATTTGTTACATTTCTTGAGGGCCTGTATAATATTACATGTGGCACAAGCATTAGCTTTAGCAGATGCCTTCTTTGTAAATCCCCAGAATGAGAAACTGCACCGTCGCTCATGAGAAGTTCCAGAGAGGAACTTCTTAAAACTTCTTTCATGCCAGACATACACAAAAATCCTATACTCAAAATGCATCAATAGCCGTGTTTACTGTAACTACCCGCAGTGCTAAGATGAAAAGTCTCCATCCTTACTAGATCTATCTGCACATGGCTTTTCTTTGTCTACAAAAGGTAAAACCAAACCCCCACATCATCAACATTAATGAAACATATAACCTTTAGAACATAACTGATTTCCCTTTGTTTCTTACCAGAGAACTGTTACTTAATAAACACATGATGATCAGTACACTTGAAAAGACTTATGGTAACAGTTAAGGCACGTAACCTTTCTAGCATCTATATGACACACTGATTCCATGGTTTTTGTCTACTTTTTAAATATGCCTCTAGAATTTGCCTCCAGATCCTAAAAGGCTGATTAGTTCAATTAAGCTAATAAAGAAAAAAAAAAAATAAAACGTATCTCAACCTTCACTTGACATTAACAAAAGTGTTTACATGGCACAGTTCCTGGCTTTCCCAGCCAACAAAGCCTCTGCAACACAACCGATTAATTAAATAGTGCTGAGAAGTTAACACTGAAGGTTACTGATTAATTGTATGTTAGAGCTGTCTAATCAAGTACCCAAGGCAATAAATAAACACAAAGATAAATTATACTCTGATTAAGACAATTATTTATAGTGGTTTTTTTAACTACTTGCTTACCACATAGCATATTTTAGCCTGAATAAACTAAAGCAGTAGGGGAGGGGAGCAGAAATCGAGATCACTTAATGTATTTCCCAGTTGGCTATTATGGCTGTTCTCTTTTGAAGTGAAATATATTATTATAAATCCTGCTTCATGCATAGCCATCATATAAGCATATATGCTGAATGAGCAGCCATACAACATTTATTTATCATGTATTTTTTAGTACTACTGCTTGCTAATGCATGTCTCCAAGGGCTTAATTCAGCACTGCAAACAGCTGCTAGCCCTCATTAAGAGAAAGCAAGCAATCTACTTTAAACATTACATAATTATAAGGCAGACAAGATACAGACCTATAGACAATCGACAGCTTTTTATCTGATACTCAAGCTCTTCTGTCCAAGAACGAATCTCTCTCCTTTCAGGGAATTTTGCTTCAATATCTGAATTTCAGTCATAGGCCCTTCCAATCTTGAAACTGCAACACTTTTCCATCCATTAAGGTTATTTTCACGGCATTCTCTGAATCACCATAATTCCTTTTTATATTAGATGATATCAAAGCATGAATACTAGAATCTGCCTCCATACCACAGTTCCTCTGACCGATTTTAACCATATACACCACAAAATTCATCTTTTCTTTGTGTGCACTAGAACAAGGTTAGTTATCCTTACCATGGTTCAGAGACCTTTTGAAGAAAATGCTTCAACGAGGGCTCTGGTTCTGGAGTTTCCTCCTTTCATTCTTATTTACCATATGTAACTGAAAACAGAAGTTTGACTCCTTCAAAAAATGTCAACAATCTCCTCCTACACCTGCCGAGCCTGACTGGTATGTACAGAGGTCAGTGAGATAATCCTGTCCCTTTTGTGTCCACCATCTACCTCTCTCTTATAAACTAAATATATGACAAAGATTCATAGAATGCTCTGAGTTGGAAGGGACCCATGAGGATTGAATCCAATTCCCAAATCCGCACAGAGGAACCTATGCATTAAATCATGTATCTAAGGGCATTAGATAAAAAGAATCTGTGCCTCACAAGAGGCAGCAATTAAGGAATAAGTCCAATGGCATTCACCCACTCCCTGGTAATTTCCCCAGAACATTCACTGCGCTGTAGGAAGATTTATTAGTCATTTTAACAGGCAAAATCCTTTGTCAGTCTGTTCAAAATACAGTCATTATAAAAGTCCAAGTTTATTCTTGTCCTGTACTTTTCTTTTGTCATAAGCTATTGCATATGTCATATAACCACAATAAAATAAAAGGAATTAAACTTCTTCTCAGCTATGAGCATGACAGCAAACGTTCCCTCTGTACATTAACAGACCCACTGCCTATCCATATCATGGTAGCTTTAAAGGACTTCCTGACATAAGATTAGTTTAAGACAAGAGGTTCAATCCCATGTCCTCTCATTACACAGCTTGCAACAGGACCCACAGTGAAACACAAATCTTCCTTTTTCTTTAGTGCTGGTACACACAAGATCTGACAACTCTACCATGGTCACCTTCCCTTGTCCTCAAATAACTGCTATGTGAATATGTTTGGCTGAAATTACAGCAGATTCAGGAAGCATGAAGTAAAAGAGAGAAGGTCAAAGGCTGATTGATGTCACCACTGCATATTGTAACATTAACATCTGACCAATTAACACTGATAGAAGTCACATATTTCATGTCAATGCCATGGTCTGTTTTGTTGTAGTTGCTATTTTTCTCCTTTCATTTTAAAATTACAATTAGAATTTTTCTTCCTTCCCCTCCCCCCCTTTTTTTCTTTTTTTCTTTTTTTTTAAATCTGATTGAAATTACCATCAACCAAGATCAACAACCCCATCCCTATCTCCAGAATTATGGATTCTGTGACAGCAGTGCATATTATACATTCAAGAATTTGTCTGTCTTTATTATTTAAAGTGCTTACCTATATAACACTGGAGAACAGGTTTTGAATTTTCTCAGTAAACCTGGCTGGACAGGTCCATAACAAGTAACCATTCGGTGAGCTTTGTGTTGCATGAGTCAAAGCTGAGCAGGAAGCATTACAAAGCTACACACTGCTTCTTGACTAAATATCTAATGACATCATTAAACCAGTAGGCACATTACTAGGAACTGAAATAATCCTCAGTTCAAGATTTTTTTATTAAGAAGGCGGCTTAATATTGCAAGTATTTAAGAACCAACAGAAGGTACACAGCTTCAGTAATCTTACATGCTGACCCCTCACAACTATCATCTGAGAAACAGAAACAAGGCCTTCACTGTCCTTCAGCAAAGCAACATGCTAAGTGTCTCATCCCCAGTGGTAAAGCCCAATACTAAATCCAAGAGCACAGTGACATTCACATGGATCAAAAGGCAGAACTTTGTACAAGACTCTACTTGTGCTAAAGTATTTAAGTTTCGATATCTGCAAGCTGGAATTTCAAAAGAGCATATCTGTGGGTGTTTTTTGTTGTTGTTGGAATATGTATAATAAATACTAAGGAGTTGTTGAGAAAAAGCTGCAGGTGAACTCAAGCTGTGTTTTTCATCAACTGAAAACTACACAAAACTTAAATTACTGAATTCAGTGTACTGTAACCTGGCAATACCCTCATAACCTTCCTCCTTTAATAACAGATCTAATTATATGTCTTGCTATGAAATTTAGTTACTTTAAAAAATTCCTTGAACACCAAATAAGCTTCATTGTAACCCTCATCATATCATCTCTAAATTACACCTGTGCAAGTGCCTAACCGCTCTAATTGAAGGTTTATAGAATGTATGCCACAGAACATAACGATCTGAACCACATAAAAATGATTAGGGCAATTACTCGTGGGTAAAAACGTTTAACACAATGTCAAAACCATACAGCACTGCTGTATTTGTTAGGTCCTGTTCCTGCACTGTTAGATGCTGTCCCGGTTGTTGCATAAAACTTCTTCATTTCTCTAAAAGATTTTTTTATTCCTTTAGTTTAAATGCTGGTATCTCAGCTCCCAGACCAAGTTTAAAAGGCATATGCCATGGTAATTCTTTTATATTGATGAATCATGAACTACTTAATTTATTTTAAATACTTTTATTCCACTGGCATATATCTAAAAGTATGTCTAGTGGTAAAACACCCCAGTCTTAATCTTGGAAAAATCTAGGGAGATGAAAGCTAAGAAACTGATTATGCAGCTACTTACATTGGACAGCTATGTAGGCCAGCTATCCATTTTCACAGAAGAAATAATTTATAAACAGAAATTGCAGAAAAATAAATTTTAAAAAGTCCGGCATCTTCTGTAACAGAGGCTAAAAATTATACAGAAAATCCTACTATTCGCTTAGAACTTTGACCTAAATATTTGAGAGGAAGAAACTTCTCCTCACCAAGGAAGTCACTGCATATCTCTTAATGCCCTAAGAGACATACTGTTTACATCTTTGGGACCATTTCCCCTTGATTATTTATTTTAAATGCTAATGAGTCTGTATACTGATGGGTTTGTACGATCAATCCTCTCCAACCCCCCCAGTCTATTATTCTACAGCAGTGTCCCTGTTGCAAACAAATGCAGTAAGCTCATATGCTGAGAGTCACTGGTCACATTTTGAGAATTCAGCATCTCACCCTATTTATTAACAAAAAGCTTTTCCTTGAACAGTAGCTTACTGTCAAGACTGCGAGGTTAGGTATTTCAACTTAACTAAAAACTGCTTCACACATTTCTGGTGAAAACCCACAGATGTACTCGATTAAAATAGCATCTGCTGACACGACCCCTAATTCCAAACAGCAGTTCTGATGAGCATTAAGAGCTCAGCCTCCCCTTAGCTGCCACCTTCTTCATAAGCAAATGACATCCTTTTCTTTTCAGATCATATATATTCAATCAAGTACGCTGGTATGCTCAACCAAAAAAAAAACAAAGAAACAAAAATTATTTTTCAAAGCATCATTCTCAACTCAATCTCCTCCATTGAAAATACAGGAAGCTAACCTGTTCTCACTGCTCTACTCTCCCTTTCCCAAAGCTGCTGTGGATCTGGAAATCTGTCCACAGCTTGGTTAGGTCAGGTGCAGACATAAACTCAACATCCAGATGGCTGTACAAAGTAGTGATCTGTGCATAAGCCAAAAAACTTGCAGCAATCTACTTTGAAGAGGGGTCAGAAAGTGTTACTTAAGCTAGGTAATCAAAAGCACTAAGTGTGCAACAGTAAAATTAATTTCTAGCCAAACCTTCTGAAAATGAAAAGTTTATTTTTCAGAACAGCATAATGGGTAATGGTACTCCTCCTCCTGCAGTCATGTACAGATAGGTAAGGATTGCTGGGATAAGATCCCACAGGCTACAACCATGCCAGTAGTTGGAGGTTGGGAGGGAGAGAAATCATCATCTGCACAATGAAAAGACAACATCTGATGTCCATGTGATCCACGAATCTGAGTTTTTAAGAAAGATGGAAGAATGAATTGTTACTCAATCTGAGAATGTTATCACAGTAATCCCTCTGTTTTCAGGTGAATATGAAGCAGCTTCAGTCCTGTTTGGTTCAGACAAACAAGGATGAGTTAATACCAGATTCTGGTATTAACTGGTATTAATACCAGATTCTGGTATTAACTCATCAAAAGGATTCTGAGATGTACATAGGTCACTCCAAAAGTAATATTCCTATTTACTTCCATGGAAACTACAACAGATACAAAGAGCATCATAACACTATTTGAGCAAATTCTCATCTACAAAACACTGTTTTTTCAACATAGACATCGTGAATAGTTACGCATTTCACCAGTGATGAACAAGTGCCTGCATACCATGCTTGTCAAAAACCACACCAGTGGAGGTGACCCACTGTCACCACAGCTGAAGTGTACCACCCACCACCTCACTGTGGTCAGTGTGTCTCCATAAACATTCAACAAATGTGAATGAATGCAAATGGGTGCGGGCTTTTTTCCCACATGGAAGAGTTCAAAACAAAACAAACATTTGCTCAATCCCCATTTCCACGTCAGACACCACTCAGTCAGACTGCCCCTCTGCTGCCATCTGTCACATGGTATCAAAATTTAAGAGAATATTGGTGGGAACCTGCTGCCATACTAACATTCGCCTCTGATGTCATGGGCCAAAATAATAAAATCAGAGATACTGCTTTTGGAGCAGCCTTCATAGATGCACTGAACTACACTTTTTGTTAATAATAAACCATAAACTAAAATAGCATATTTACTTTGCAATTTAAATTACTACTTTGTAAGCACAACAGTGAGATCTTCTTAGCAGGACCACTTGTGTATTCCCATAAGTAGGGCTTATCAAACTTCTAGCTTGGCATAAATTAATATGGAGAAGATTTACAGGCTTAAGAGATTTTTTCCAATTTTTAAATACTTGATAGTAATTGTACTTCATTTTTTAGTGCATGACATTTTTATTTATTTAACCTTCTTTTACAACACAATTAAAAAGACTGGAAATACACAATACTTCAGTGGGCTGAGATTAAAAACTCATAAGTATCCGAAAAGTTAAGTAACCCAAAAATTTAACTGTAACCCCTTATTTTCTAGAATTATACAAAGTTAACATCCTGTTCCAACACAGTTCACCGTCAAACAACTAACAATTCCCATTAAACGCTGTGTTGCTTGAGTGCCTCTCCTTGTAACTAATTACTGTGCACTTGTTAACAAAGGAATCACAAGAACACACTCACAGCTTTATCAAAAAGTAAGAACTCTCAGACCTACTTTAATTTGAACTACAGAAGGCTTTTAGCCAATCTATCTTTCTTAATAAACCAAGTACTTTCGCATTAGGTATAAGTATCAAACTGCCATTGCACAGAATTACATTTACAAAGACCAGACAGTTGAAGATGCTGGACTGGAGAAGCTTTTAAGTGCTCCAAGCAGAGCATGCCCTTGTGCTCTCATTCAATAATTGCAGCCAGAATGTAGAAAGGCACTCAGAAACTGTTAAGACAAACAACAAACTTGTATTTAAAGTTTCACCATGCTTGTCTGCATGAAGTCAATCATCAAGGAGCAGATAATTTTTTTCTGGAGTATGTTTTGCATTACAAAAAACTGCAAAGGTATGATTTGAACAAAACAAAAATTCATGAGATTATGTTAAACAAGGCATTTTAGCCAGATAAAATTCTCTGCCAGGTTTCTTCTGAAGTGAAGTAAAATTGAGTGGCATTTCATTATGGTTACCTTCAAAAAGGAGGGATGTGTTGTCAGAAATACACAACCTGTTCAAATAGATTGTTATTCACCGTCATTTGTAACCGGATTATAACAATCACAGTTCGTCTTATGAAAGTCAGCCCACATTTAAGGGCGGATTTGCTTTTGAGGTTTTTTTTTGTTGTCGTTCACTGGGAGCTCTTGACATGTGATGGGATAGATTTAATCCATGATTTATTTGCAGCTTGGGACACAGAAGCTAGAAGGTGGAGGAGAAGCACTTGACCATGCTGGAAGCCAGGCAGTTATATTTGGCAGCTTGCTTCCATATTTCTTGTTACAAACATCATTCCCAGCCAAGCAGAGACTGCTCTAACCCATCCGAGAGAGGGCACAAAAGCTGTGCCAAAATAGCTGCTTTTGAGTAAAAAGAAATGTTTCCCTGTCAGTCTCAACCCCAAAGCTCTCTGGATTCTAGATGCACTCATTTCAAGAGGGAAGGAAAAAAAAGAAATGAAATGAATGCCCCCCGTCTCCTTCACATGATAGCGTTTCCTGCTGTTCTCCCCTTGACAGCCACTGATCACTTCTGCAATCCCCATCAGCCACACAGTGAAACACTGCAAGACAGAGCAGCTCTGACTGCCCAAGGAAGACCGATGAGGGTAACATTTCCAAGCAGCAGCACTAATCAAATTAGGCATTACTCACACAGAAGAGATGTTGGTTTTAATCCATCTTAACCATTTGTATGCTTGAAATCAACTTTTTTTTTTTTCCTCAGAGAATGCAGCCACTCATTACTCGCATACATCAGAAAAACAGTGTCACGATAGCACAACAGGGCATAGCCTGCCTGCATGTTTGTCAGGAGCCATGATTTGCCACGTGCAGAAAACCGGTTATGTGAGAGTGCCAGCAAGCTTTCTTTAAATATCTGTCAGCCTCAGTTTCTTTTGCTTACCTAATGAATGTATTTACTCAGAAAAATACTTGAACTCCAGCAAACAGGAATACCTGGAATTGATTGAAACTTGATTTTTTCTCAGACATATAGCCACAAAATAACCAAGCACACCCCTTAGTTATGGCCAAAGTTGTTTCTTAACATGAGGAGGGATTTCAGGTTACGCAAACCAGAATTCCCCAGCTTTGTTTAAGGTCACAGCCCCATCCCCAAGGAAAGCCCACTGCCACAATATAGCAAGATGCATCCGTAAAAGTGAATAAGAAACTGTCGAGATACAGGAATGTCCCCTTGCTTGCCAGCTGCTAAGCACCTTCTTTCATCTCTTGCTCATTGTACCGTAATGCAGTAGGTAGAAGTGGCCACGGCAATCACCACGTAGTCTGATCTGGATGCCAAGGAAACAGATCACGTGTCTTTCAGAAGGATGAAAGTGCACTGAAACACCTGTACCTCACCCACACCTCTCCAACGACCTTGTCCCCAAGACTCTAAGTGCTTTCCTTTACAAGGCACAGTACACTTGATGTGTTCATATTCCCAAAAACATACTGCGCTTTTCTAATAAAAGAAGAAACACTCCTTGGTCAGAGAAGGTGCATATTCAGCATCTCTTACCAGACTAACATTTCAGGTAGCATGAAAAAATTCCAAATGCATTCATAACCATAGCACACACTATTTTTAAAAAGCTATAAAACTTAACCTTTGTAGGAAAAGAATAATGCTTCAGAATCATTTTTAATATGGCTGCTATTTCTAAGCCCTGCCATCTCTGCTGCACATCACTAATAGAGATGGATGTCAATTAAGACATCACTGGTATTTAAAGTTTGTGAAAAGCATTTTCTGCAACTTTCAGATGGCAGAGGAAGAAATGTCTTCCTGTCCCTTCATCACTTTGTAACAGCATCACCAAATCAGACCTTCCCTCGCCACAAAAGAGATTAAAGAGGAAGAAAAGAAAAAAAAAAGGAAGCAAGAAAGAGAAAGTGAACTGGGATCCCTTCTGATACAGCTGTTGGCTACATGTCCGAAAACTTTATATTGCCAAAGCACAGCCCAATTAGCTGACATGGAATATACAGATTAGAAACCCACAGAAATCTGTTAATCTCATGGCTACAAAAGCCATTCATTTCTAAGGTCAGACCATGTTTCCAAGAGGGAGGATACAAGCTCACCGGGCTCTACAACAGGCGGGAAAAAAGTCCAGATTAGATTCTTTAAAGTGTATCAAGCAAGAGATGGGGCTTTTATCTTCAGACAGGCACACTAAATAAATAAATAAAAGAAAACTGACAGGGCTCCTGAAAGACAGGAACTGTCTCCAAACAATAACTGCTTTCAAAACTCTTTGAGCAAAAGCAAAAAAATGTTACCCACTGACATTCATCAACTCTGGCTGAAAGTACATGGAGACCAAAAAGTGGATGTGACCACAGCGAGGCAGTGGGTGGCGCATTTTAGCACTGCTGACAGTGGGTCACCTCCACTGGTGCAGATTTTGTCAAGCACAGCATGCAGGCTCTTGCTCATCACTGGCAAAAAAAACATAGCTAATTGCAGTGAGTATGCTGAGAAACAGAGCAAATTCTCAGCTACAAAACACTAACAAACAGTGTTATTACACCCTTCTTTCTTTTATAGTTTCCACGGAAATAAAAGGGAGGCATTACTTTCAGAGCAACGTATGCACATGAAGTGATTGCTCAGATCCCCTGCTCTGCCCTAGGAAGCCCTGCAAGGACAAGGGGACCCAGAGCCATATCTCCAGTTTCTCTGAAAATCAAATCACAAATCCTGTTGTGAAAGGCAATTATTCTAATGGCTCAGCTGTTCTTTAACTGCTTTGTGAAGTCAATTATTTGTTTCGGTTTTGTTCACATTCTTGAAATGCTTAATTTCTAGCACATCATATTTTATTTTCATGAAAGAACAGGATTTCAAGTTAGACAGCAGATGCTCAAAGTCTTCATTCACACAGGTATATTCCTTTTGGCAGATCGATTTCTGAGGTAATTCTTTGAAGTAAGTTTTCTGCAGGTTTTGATCTCTTTATCTGTCCTTGCCTTCCACATCCCTCCCACACAAGGTGGGAGTGGGAAAAAGAAGGAAAGATGCGATTTTTTTTTTCCTGTAACAGTTTCATCCCACACAAGAGTAACTTCATTTAAAATCTCAGCATTTGAATATCTACTCAACAAATTCTCACAAACAGATTAAACATAAAAGATGTTGTCCAGATTCAGCCTTTCAGGTTTTAAGCACTATTTGAGCACAATTTTGGATGCTAGGTAGATTAATATTACTCTTATCATAGAGCTAAATCTAGGCTGCAACCTATTAAATGTGGCCCTGCTTGCAGCAGGTGCATTGGAGCTTGATGATCGTTGATGTCCCTTCCAATCCAAGCCATTCTATGACGATAAACGCTATTTCCATGTGTAGAGCCTTATTCTTCCATTTTCTCATGACTATTTACTTCAGCATAGGGGGAAAAAAGATGCCAAAGCTACATCTTTCTAGCCAGCCCCAGAAATTAAGAACTCATGCTGTATAGCTACACGCTATTTACATTCAGACACTGAGCTATGAAAGATGGAGCTTTGAGGATTTTTTTTCTTCTTAATAACATATTTTCCCTTTCTTTGTTAAACTGTTAGTGGGAAAAAAAAAAAAAGCAAGACCATTCACCACACTGTGCTTTTAAAAAAAAAAATTATTACTATTATTTTTACTTGGAGTGATCTCTTATCATTTCCTAAGGAAAAAAAAAAAAAAAATCAGTGCAGCATTTTTCAAAATACTTTCATGCTTCTGTAGTTTTCTTTATTGTTTAAGAGAAAAGCCACAGCAAAACAACAAAACACTAAACTGATTAAACAAGTCAAAACAAAACAGTTCAGTGCTTGGAGACAGCACATTCTTTGACTTTGAAAAGGAATAATATAATGCATAAGCTGCCACTGTCTGCTACAGAAGGAAACTGGCTTCTATAACCAAAGAGACTGATTTCAGCAGCATCAACCAACATTGGTCACCTTCTATTCTATCATCCAACCAACAGTTTCCTTCTGTTGGGATGATACAAACAGAAAAAAAGACAGATAGTTTGTTCCATTTTCCATACACCCGAAGTCATAATATTATCCCTCTGAACAGTATGCCTTACAACACCATTCCCATATTTTGTCATCAATTCCTAGTTTTATAAATTTAGAAGAAATTATTTCCTTCGCACTTTGTCATTAGAACAGCCAGAGGTAGCTAACACTCCACAGTAACAACATACAACAACAGATATTTCAGTTAGCTACATACAGACAAACCTGAAGCTAATATCAGCCCCATTGTGCAAAGACATTTTTGAGAGTTAAGTCCAGCTGCATATCTGGACAAAGAACAGACAAGATATTTTTTCATTTGAAACGTGAGGCCAGTAGCAAGAAACACATGCTACAAAAGAACCATTAGTCCTAATTTGGTAATCACAAGGGAATAGACAAGTGCTGCTTGGAATCAGCTCTTCATGTTGGTTTGTGGGTGCACAAAATGAGCAACCTCTCTTCCAGCTAAGAGAGAAATAGCAGGGTATAGCTTTACTGGCATTCAGAGAAATGACTGTCTATTTTCAGTAACACCAAACACAAAACTGGTGAATGTGAAATTGCTCCAAAAATAATGCCTCCTAATTATTTCCACTGAAACTACAGAGGATACAAAGAGCCCAATAACACTGTTTAAGAGAGCAAATTCATAGCTGTAAAACTCTATTTTTCAATATAGCCACCACTATTGGCTATGCATTTTCATTAGCAATGAAAGAGCCTGCATGCCATGCTTATCAAAATCTGCACCAACAGAGCTGACCCACTGTCATTATCACCACTGCTGAAGTGCACCACCCACCACTTCACTGTGCTCACACCCACTGTTTGGTCTCCATAAATGCTCAACAAGTGTCAATGTGTGCCTCTTTTTCTGCATAGGGGAATTCAATTCCACCCCTTTGCTTTATTTGCACTTCCATGTCAGATGTCATTTTGTCAGACTGCCCCTCTGCTGCCATCTGTCACACAGCATCGAAACGTAAGGAAATATCGGTGGGAAGGTTCCACCTCTACTGCTATACCACCAACATCCCAACATCCACCTCTGAAACTGTGGATCAACATAATAAAATAGGAACTTAAATTATATCCAGGGATGTAAAGTATTAATGACTTCATCTTTACAGTTTACTGTGCAATGATTTCATCTAAACAGCTCAGTTTTGTTTAGGTATTTTCAAGAAACCCCTGATTCAACTGGAAGCAGTAAAAAGAATGCTTACTTGCAGGAAGGGAGGATCTATCATGTGGCACAGAGAGAAGACATTGTCTGCTCTATAAGCATATGGGAGACAGAACTGTTTGAGCAAAAGTTCAAATATCAGCACAAAGCTTTAATGTACTATCATTGCATTTTGAGGATCCAAAGTTCTCTAGCCCTTGGAAAGACAATAACAGAAGACTTGATCAGTTTTAAAAAGGAGTCAATGTATTCATAAATTGAATTTATATGACCATCTGGGATAATATAGGTCTGGACTTAGTGATACAAGATGTCCCTGCCAGTCTTGATTGCACACTTCTTTCTTACTAACACTACCATAAATCTTTCCAAAGGAAATTCCAATGTGGGCATAAACCACTTGCTTAACCTTAACACACTGTGCCCTACGGCCTGAAATTAGCAGCAGGTGATAGAACAGGAAACACAGGACTCATTTGAGACTACTACTATTTTCTAGTCTGCTGAATTTTTAAACAAATTCTCCTAGAAGGATCTTCTTCCTGCCTAAGCCCCTGTACATTTAATACAGGTCTAGCAATAATTTATTGCTATATCTCACAGCTCTCCAACATCTCCCATGTTCTCTTGCTTAAAGTATCTATTGTTGCCTCTTTGTTAGTTGGGCCCACAATAGTATGCTTGAGATTCACACTTCAAGCAGAAGCTTTAAAGGCTATCAGGAGAACATTACGTCTTCCACCCTAGCCTTTGGTAATGCTCACACTCTGCCTTCTCTTCTGGACTCATTCTTCACTCTATCTTAAAATAAGTCTCTGAAAGATAAGTGATGTGAGGAAGTGGCATTTTAGAAGTGTCACGTTGTTGCTTTTTAGCATTTCATAAACCAGCTTAACAGCAAGTGCTTATTTGCCTGTATCTTCCACCTGCAATTTGGTGCTGCCAAGATGTAAAGTCTCTTCCAAGTTGCATTACACCAACTTCCAAGCTACATACTTTTGTATATTTTATCCTAGATGTTCTAAAAATATATACAATTATTTCCTTTGCTCTGTAGGAGTAAATCTAATTGATTTCTATTCTGTGGATTGGGGCTCATTAGCGTGCTGCCTCTGGTTAACTCATACATTTCATATACTGGATATCACTGTTTTTCAAGACGACTAATGAGCAAAAATGCTAAACCTATTATTCTACAAGCCAATGCAAAGAAAATAACAACACTTTTGAAACAAAGTACTAATTCCCATGTGTGGAAATTCTAGATCTGAGATTGGTAGAATATAAACAGAAAAACATAACACTTTTAAAATATAAAACTGGATTTCCAAGAAAGCAGCCTAGAACTTGGGCTTTTACAGATAGCCTGTCTCTGGAGACTGCAGTTAGGACTCATGTACCTGCATAACATTTTCTAATTGAGTATCCAATTCAAAGTTTCTACTTGTTCATTCAAATGCAAATTAAACCAGCCACAGCACAAATGCCCAGTCTCAGGCACAAATTCAATTATAACAAGGCAGTTGCTGAATCCTTAATATGGACACTTTTCTATACCTACATATTTACATTTTAATGTAGACAGAAGGAAAAAAACTGGCAAGAGGCAAATGCAAATTAGGTTTCATGGCCCTTGATGTATATGATAAATTAAAATAAATAACAAAAAGAGCAGAGAAACAGGAGCTCTGGGATTTTGTTTTATGCAAGTGTTTTAATAATTTCTTCAAGAGACAGACGTGACCATTTTTGTCACTTTCTCTGAACGGTTCTTCTCTGAGTGATAGAATTACAACCCCAGCTGTCAGCACAGAATGATGATCTTGGACTGGTATTCACAACATGCCGACAGGTAGTTGCAAGGAGAGAAGAGGTTCTTAATCTAAACTATGACAGCTTTTATTTTACTTTCCAATTACTTCATCCTCTTGGCTTTTGTAAATACCTTTCAAGTTTCAAATAATTAAGAACTGAAGGTCTTCAAGCGATTGCTTCCTCATACACTCAAGTCACAAAAGGCTTTCAAGGACTTGTTCTCTGCTCAGAAGTGGGCAGCCTTGACAGCAGTTGGACACAGCGAGCCACCCACAAGCAGCTCAATGCCATGCTCAAGAGATGCAAACATGCGGAAGAGCTCCCATACTTCCATTTCTGGCAGATGCTCACAGCACAACAGCAAGCTGGTTGTTCCCACAGTTAATGTGGATGGTCCACAGACAGACAGCTCTCTCCAGGGTATACTTCTTCCCTCCTCTTCAATCAGCTTTTCGCAGACAGTTGTATCAGCACTACTGATCCATTGGAAGTTCACTTCAGTAAGAGGCAGCAGCGCTTACATGATACCTTATTGTATGTTTTGACAGTGACAAGTCTAGTCAATGTAGTAATTTAGATAATCTGTGACATTAAGAATTGGACTATTCTTCAAGGTCGCATGCTCACAGAAAAAAAAAAAATTATCAGGTTCCTAAAGATGTTTAATTCTTCTTGAAAGTCAGCAGCCAGAAATACAATGATTTTGTTTTGGAGGCATAAAGATATTGCACTCATTTGTTTCAGAAAGGGCCTCAAAATTTAAAGCAAAAATATATGCATCTTTTCCCTTCACACATAACACACTCATCTTGCTTCTGCTTACAATGTTATATGAAGACCAGATTCAAGAACTTTTTATATGCCAAACACCATTACAAGCAAAACTTAACCCCGCAATGAACATGAGCCTTTTAGCAAATTATACTTTGATGGAAGAGTCCAGATGTCTCACTGAACAAATTAGATATACTCTTTGTCCTATAAATTTTCACTGACCCAAGTATCAGTTTCACAAATGTACTTCATTTTGAGGTATTTTCTGCTGCTCTCCATATTTTGTGGATTTGCATAAGAAAGACTAAGTCTTCACTTCATGTTTCTTACGATGAAAATTTGCATTTTTTCCATAGTTCTGTAATCTCTCTGCTCACACCTTCTTAGCATTAAACAAACAGCAGAAAGACTTGAGGTGTTGAGATACATGTAATGCAAAGCAAAAGAGAGAAAGCAATGAGTTGCAGTTTGGGCACTGGATCTTTTGTTTAAGTGCTACATGGTGAATAAAAAATGTACATTAAGCAAAGCATAACACATTCGAAAGTACACATTTATAGACACCTTTTGTGCTTGATTTTAATTTCATTTTTCTTCTAACAATATTTACTGGAAAGGGCAAATACCACTAAGGAACATGTGTTAACAGAGCACTTAAGAATATCTTACATACCTATGTAAGTGGTACTGTAGTATCTTGAGAACTAGCCTAGTAAAACTTCTGAAGGGCAAAATGAAAACAAGTGCTCATGAGAACATGAGCAGAGTAAAATACAGTGATTAGTCTTACAGAAAAATGCCAAGCTTTTATAGTCACCAAAGCGTCTTTTTCTTAAATATATTAGAGCAGGCTATTCAAGTCTAAGCAATAAAAGGAACTTAAAGAGAACTTCCACACCACTGCCAAAAGCAATTGAATTAATTTATAATTTAGTCATTTTTTGTGTGCCAGTAAAGAACTTCAGTACTTTAATGTTTTATTAAAATAGAAACTATGCATGCAACATGCATGCAGACAGTAGGCCAATGATGACAGTCACAAAATGATAACCTTAAAATATGGCAAAATCAGTTGTCCAGCATTAGAAACACTCAGACTTCCCTGGTTCTTTAGCATGTTTAAAAATAATGGTAATACTAATACAACAGACAGCAGTCAATATTTCTAAAGGTGAAATTTAACTTGCATGTTTGTATGAGTCACCCACCATGAAAGTCCAAACTACTGAAAAAATTAAGCAACTCCTCAGATCAGTTAAAGAAATTAAGTTGAAGAATTCTTACTGGGACTTAAAAGAAGAAAAAAAAAAGCTCAAAGAGGCATGCTGATTTGGTTTCAATCAGCAGAGACTACACATCACCTTACTTCCAGCTAAGGACAATAGTATTTAAAACAAACAATCCCTGTGCTATGATACCAGGTTAGTTTGGAAAGAACAGTATGTTACATGAGGAAACTAGTAGTTTTCTTCACCTAGTGAAGTTTCACAATGAATACCAAAAGGATATGTGAGGCTTTAGTCTTAGCCAAAAAACAACCAACCAACCAACCCCCCCCCGCCAAAAAAAAAAAAAAAAAAAAACCAACAACAACAAAAACATTCTGTCTTACTGATGTATATATTTTAATTGGAAGAGTTGCTAAAGTGACCTTCTAAGTGATGAGGTATAATTAGAATGTCCCACTTTCACAGCATATAAATGAACTAAAGTGAGAAGGTAGTGGACAGTTTTCTCGGTGTTCAAAAACACCTTTGGGTACGTTAAGCACCATCTGTGAAGGGACACATAGTCCATCTTAAGAGAATTTCCTTAAGAGGACAATTCAAGCACACACAATTAGCTGGAAACTGTGCATCATGAGAGCAGCCTGATGTGCCTCTTCATTACCTTGCCTGATGAGGCAAGGCTGTAAGAGCTATACAGGAACAGGGGAATAAAGGAGCTAGTTTGTCAGGACTGGGAGGGAAAGAAAGGGAGGAAGGAGAGGAAAAGTAAAAATTGTCCAGCACCAGTTTCCTCAAACCACAGGAAAGAAGTCTGAAATAATGAAATATACAGTTTAAAGACAAGCATCTGCTCTAACTTCAGCAAATGGTCTTTCCTCATGACGAATAAAGGCTCAGAATTTTGAGACAGACTATGTCGATGCAGAAACCACTGCTTTACCACTTGTATGTTCATTGTCCAGTTCCAACTCAGAACACCTTCCAATATTACATTTTCAATATAAGAAAAACACAGAGAGTAAACTACAAGTAGTATCAATCACACACCACAGTGATCAGGAGACCGTTCATACCACTACATTTCTTCTTCCCTTAGAATGTTTTTACTGTACAGTACAGACACAGAGCAGTTTCATTAATATGGGAGAACATACTCGCCTCATCAAAGGCTGTGGAAGTAGTCAATGAGGAGTGCAGTAGAAGAGGTCAGGATTTTTGTATGCATGTCTTGTTATTTGCATACAAAAAAGCAGTTCAAACATATTCTTATCACACATACAACTACCCATTAGACAACAGCAGTGAAATTAATGAACTTTTTTTTTTTTTTTTTAAACAGCCCTGCATCCCTCTACAGGCATTTATGCACATTATTCTCAGAAGGAAAAACAAAACCCAACTAAAACTAAATTTCTTCTCCTCCACTAATTTTCCTGCAATAGATTTTTATTATACATCTACAGGTGGCACTGTTTGTACACAGATAAATCAAAAAGAAAGTATCCACAGCTGGCTCTTAATTTCATCAAAAATAAGCTTTGATTCCATGATGCCTGAAACAAAGTTAAATTAGAATTGCAGCCTCTATACTATTTACTCTGAAATCAGAAGTTACTGAAGGACTTATTCCAGAGGGCCTAACAAAATGTGGCATTTAAAAGATCTTTGCAATGGCTGAGAAATAATTCAGGCTCATCATTTCTTAGTTCGTGCAATCCTTTACAAGTGTAAACACGGAAATAATCTTCAATCTGTCTTTGAACTGACAGTGAAGAAACACCAAGGCCTTGGTGTTTCATTTTGCCTTACTATTTTTAGCATATCAGCAACAAAGAAATCCAAAGAGCTGCACACGCTTGTTCCTGCAACAAGTCATCCATTACTTAAAGGGAAGCCTAAGCTAACAAGGCCACACATGTTCCCAGGAACGTTCTCCAGTCAAGGGGACAGACTGGTTGAGGGAGATGGGCAAAGATCCTTCATGGATGAAAGGGCAGAAATGACAGATGATACCATCATTCTACCATTATGCAATATTCAGCATCATAGAACTGGCAGTCTTGACCAAGAAAGACTACTAAATTACTGAGAAAGGCTCCCACCTTGCAATACCATCCTCCAGCTTTGCTTGCCTTAGCCTGAATCTCAACCATCCAAGGGTTTTTTGACCTCAGAGATCTTCTTAACTCCACAAACGGTCCTTCATAACTTGTTCAGGGGGTCAAAATGTCCAGGATATTGTACTTTTGGATTCACCTCTGACACAAGCTGATGGAAATAAGAATTGCTTACAGAGGAAGACTGGTTATACCTGAGGGAAAGCCGCAGAAAGAGTGAAGCGGCACAGATATTCCTCAACACTCTCTGATGTTGAAAGTCAACCATGGAAGAGCACATTGTGAGGCACATCACATTCAGTCCAGATTGGAGACTGCAAGCACAGCTGTAGCAAATCCTTTTCAGTGAAGGTAGTTTTATCACAGTTTGGAATGGTATTAGGTATAATGCCAGCAAAACCCATTCACCGCCGCATCCACACCAAACGCTTTTGCTGGTAGAGCTCATCATTTTAAGCATGTAGATTTTTCCATCCGTCAGTCTGACTTTGCTACGCTATAAAAACATTAAAGCACAAACTAGGCAAATGGATCAAAGTTCAACAACAACACAGAGATTAGAGGATAAAATTATACTGTGTAACTTATTACTATTTTATCATTCAGTTACAACTTGTCTTTTGCACTGACATCAAATCTATTCCAGCATGACTCAGTAAGTGACCTTACAGGGATTGCAAACCTACAGATTAAAATAATATCTGCACTTCAGTTATATGTAAACAAAACACATCGGGAGAAAGCAAGTTTCATTCTTCTGTCAAAATTATTTTTCTTCCAATTGCATCAACTATCTCTACATTCATTCCAAATTTATCAAAATGGAAATAATCTGAAAACTATTGAGTCAAACTATCATAATTAGATCATAACCACATATTTTCTTCCCAATTAGTTAGTTTCTTTCTTTGCTTCTAATAGTCTGAAAAAGATAGATGTACTTGCATCTATTCCATAAGCATGTGAAAAAATTAAAAATTAAAAGTATGACAAACAACAACAAAAGAGACCCTTTATTGCAACGCTTGTTAGAACATTAATATCAAAATAAATTGAATATTTGGAAGAAATGTACGTATTAGCAGTCAGAGCTGTTTCTTTTTTACTGAATCACTATCAAAGTATATAAACACCTTCCAATATAGTCAGGCATTCAGTTGTTTGTAAAACACCCATCCTAATACTCCCTGCACAAACTGGCCTATATCCCACAGAAAGGACAAGATGAGAAAGCACCTGCAGAAGTACACATGAATCTGCAGACACCAGTTTATGAAATCTTTAACTTGCTTTCCTTGCATTTCTACTTGCACAGCATTTGAGGAACAAAGCAAAACACTGAGTTCACCTGTAGCAACACTAGAGGAAGTTTGAAGCATCTTCCATCAGCATGTCTCCCACCCAACCCGTATTAAAGATTAGAAAGAAAATGCTGCATTTCCTCAGTGAGATTGAAAAAAAAAAAAAAAAATCAAGATGGCATAGTTTTTGGATCATCTATGTTGTATTAGTTTCTTCTACTTTGTATTCTGAAAAGAAATGAATTGCCAACAAAATGCTTTATGTCATTGATTTTTAAATTAAAAATACTTCCATAACTGATCATCAGAAGAAACTCCTAACATAAAATGGGCTTTAATAATATTCACTACATAGTGAATCATAAGTTTATTGGTAATAAAACATTTAATTACAAACTCAATTATTGATAGACATAAATGAAGTAGTTATATCATTTTTATAAGCTGTGCAAAACAAACTAGAAAGTAAAGAAACCATTCCTAATTTTTATTGCCTAATACTATGACAAGTTTTGAAATATATATATTTTAAAATATATATATTAATAACACGAGGCCTGCTCCAAAAGTAATGCCTCCTCTTCTATGATGTTGGCCCATGATATCAGAGGCAGATGTCAATGGTACGGCAGCACAAATTGAACCTTCCCACCAATATTCCCTTACATTTTGTTGCTGTGTGACACATGGTAGCAGAGGTACAGTCTGACAAATTGACGTCTGACATGGAAGTGCATATAAAGCAAAGGAGTGGAACTGAATTCCTCCATGCAGAAAAAATGGCAGCCACAGACATTCATTACACTTGTTGAACATTTATAGAGACCAAATAGTGGATGTGAGTGCAGTGAGGTGCTGGGTGGTGCATTTCAGCAGTAGCAACACTAACAGCAGGTCACCTCTGCTGGTGCAGGTTTTGACGAGCATGGCAGGTTCTCGTTCATCACTGGTAAAAATGCACAGCTAATGGTGGCTGTGTAGAAAAACAGTGTTTTATAGCTGAGGATTTGCTGTATCAAACAGTGTGTTACTGGGTTCTTTGTATCCACTGTAGTTTCCATGGAAATAAAGGGATGGCATTATTTTCAGGCAACCTATGCAACAAAATTTAAAAAAAAAAACTATCAACAACAGTCCTTATTCCCTCTACTTTGCCTTTCATCACCTTTCCCTTAGCTTTTCCATCTCCACCCTGTTTGTCCTTTCATTAGGTGAGAGTTCTTCATAGGTTTCTTCACTTGCTTCCACTCATCAAAAGTATCTTGAGTACCTCAAACTGTCTGCCAGCGCCACCATTCAATTAAGTGGGGACAGCTTCCACATGATCTTTTACCTGGATAGATGGCAGTAGCACTGCTGTTGAGGTGCTAAGCCTCAATAGAAACCAAAAGCCTCTTCTCATTCCTACATACAGGCAAACCTGACTTTGGTATACTTCTGTTCACACAGGACTTCGAGGAAGAGCCTGGAAAATCTTCAACCGCTTCTCTGCTGGTCAGGCATTTCTGAGCTACTGTTCAATAAGGCAGCATCAGAACTAGGAGGAAACCTGCCTCATTAGTGCTGCAGCCGTGCAGTACCTCATAAATCAGCCCCTAGCACAGCACCACATGAAGACGCCTAATGTTACCACAGCAAAGAGCTGTGCTCACACAAGAGTCCAAACTCAGCCACGGGCTGTGTTTAGCACCCCAAAAAGCCCCTGCCAGAAGAAATTCACCCTATCTTGTATCCCCCTGCTCAGCAGAGTTGTTGTTTGTTAAACAAATTGTGTGATCTGCATTCCCTGCTGCAATCTGTGCACAAAGTCAGGGAAACTTCAGAAGGCTGCCATGATCTTGGAGAACAGAGGAAAAAATAGCCTGGCTAAAAACAGAAAATGAAACTTGAACAAGTACCAAGCTAGGCAGGTTGCTATTTTTAGCATTGCTTCTACTTAAATAAAGATTTCTGGTTAAACAAAGATATCAAGCGTACCTAGGAAATGCCTTCATTTTCCCTGCTGCTGTAATCTGCAGCAGGCAGTCGAGTTTCCCAGTAAGGACCCGGGAAGCAACAGCAAAAAACAAAGTTCTGCAAGCTGAGAACCACCGATTTCCACCACCAGAGACTGAAATAAAAATTATCTGTCAGTTTAAAAATAGAGCAATCACAAAACTTTAATTTAGTCTGCTTAAGAAAAAGATCAGATAGAGACAGTGAAAGCAATTAACAAGAGCCTGACAAGTGCCGATGAAAGGCTCTTTGAAAAACAGGAGGCTGAAATGCACTGTGATCCAGGAAGTAACTGGACTACAAAAACTGGCCTTGAAACTAAGTAACAAATAGTTGTGTAAATAAACTATGAATTATCCTGTTGCAATGATTCCTGTGAGTACAGTGTGGTTATTGCTGGCTACAAGCTGGTCAGAAGGGACTGGTAAGGAAGAAGGTGGGGGGGCACAAGAGCTCTCCATCCCCAGGTGGAGGAATTCAGGAAAGGAAGGCAAGAGAACAGCATGGCTGAATGGAAACCTGCTGGTAAAACAGCAGGAAGTTGCTGGAGAGCAAGAAGAAAATGCACCTGCAGCAGAAACAGACAGGTACCTTGGGAGGAGTATAGGGATGCTGCTGGGCTGTGTAGGAATGGGGTCAGGAAAGACAAGGCCCACCTGGAACTAGAAAGGGGAAAAGAAGGATGAGAATGCCTTCTGTAGGTACATCAACTGGAAAAGGGAAGTGCAAGAGAGGGTACACCCCCTAGTGAGCAATACAGACAGGTTATAACAACAGACAAGGAGAAGGCCGTGTACTCAAAAACGTTTCTGACTCAGTCTTCTCTGGGAACTGCTCTACATAAAGCCCTAGAGTGGACGGTTTAGAAAGCGTGGACCAGGGGAGCAAAGATCAGGTTCATAACTGCCTGAGGAACGTGAATGTCCTTAAGTCTTCAAGGTCTTAATGAGATGCATTCCAGAGACTTGAGGGAATTGGCTAACGCAGCCGCCAAAGCACTCTCAATCTTTGAGAAGTCATGGTGGTCAGATGAAGTCCCTGGTGACTGGAAGAAAGGCAACATCACGCTTACACCTGTAAATCTTACACCTGTGGCAACCCCTTGTATCTGTATAGGCTGTGGGATGTAAAGATAGTGCAGATCCCTGCAGGAAAGGACCTGGGGGTACTGGTGGATGACATGATGGACATAAACCAGCAATTTGTAGCCCAGAAAGCCAACCATATACTGAGTTTCATCAAAAGAAGTGTGGCCAGCAGGCCAAGGGAGGTGACTCTGTCCCTCTGCTCTGTGCTAGTGAGACCTCACCTGCAGTTCTGCACCCAGGTGTGTTCTCAGTACATGAGAAACATGGACTTATTGGAGCACATTCAGAGGAGGGCCACAGAAATGATTCAAGGGATGGAACACCTCTTCTACAAGAACAGGCTGAGAGAGCTGGGTCTGTTCAGTCTGGAGAACAAAAGGCTTTGTGGAGACCTGACAGCAACCTTTCAATATCTAAAGAGGGGGTTCTAAGAAAGAAGGAGACACTCTTTACCAGGGCCTGCTGTGATTTCCAAGGGTTTCAAAATGGCTTCAAACTAAAGGAGGTAAGATTTAGATTAGCTATAAGGAAGACTTTTTTTTTCTTTTTTTTTTCCTTTTTTTTTTTTTTTTTTTTTAATAACAAGGGTGGTAAAGCACTGAAACAGGTTTCCCAGGGAGATGCTGAACATCTTGTCCCTGGAGACATTCAAGGTCAGGCTAGATGGGGCTCTAAGCAATAATCTGATCTAGCTGTAGACAAAGGTTCCCTTCCAATTCAAATGATTCTGTAATTCTAACATTACACAGTATATTTTTTCTTCATTAGTAGGAAACAAAACTCAAGAACTCAGATAAAGAAGGCAATTTCAGTACAGCTCAAAACACTTGTGGAAAAATAAATCAATGAAAGTTTTTAAAAAGTATAAGACTGCCAATTGTACCAGAAATTAATTTCACCCTAAGCAAAATAGCTGAGAAATAAAAGTAATTAAATTTGTCACTAGTAAATTACACCTGAACTTGTGGCTAACAGAACAAACTAATGCAAATGATTTCTGATAGCTACAGTTTCAGATATTAGGAAATTTAAAAAAACTGATGAGTATTCTGCATCTCTGAACTTTTTTTTTGAAAGTAACTCAATGAAAGAAGCCATGCAGAGGTATGTAACTGACAGAACATGCTGCAATATACCCAAAAAAGGACTTGAAATATGCCCTGCATAAGCCTACAGAAATACAATCAGAAATGACAGTCAATAAAACAAGCAACTATGGTAGTACATTCGAACAAAAATAAAGGAGTATTTGATAAGAAGATCTATCAAGAATAGGAACATGAGAGCCTGTGTATGGACACTGAATAGAGTCTTAAGTGGGCTAGTAGGACAGGAAGATTGATAGTTTTCTGATGCAATGCATTCAGAGCCTGTCACCCGCAAAAAGTAACTTCTGCAAAGAATTTCAGCTTCTTAGTGAAAAAAATCAGAGAAAACAGAAGTAATAGGAAAGAAAAGAGTTATTTTAATTACTCTCTCCCCTGTCGGGAGATTTTGACCACTCAGAGATAAACTAATCCAGTAGAAATTCAGCAAAACTTCTTAAGGTTTTCCTCTTTATTTAAAAAAATTTCTTAACATGAAAAGTAATCTATATTCACAACCAAAAATTAGCAAGTGTGCATCTAGTGGAGAAGTATACACCACCATCTTTGACCTTAGCCATCTGTCTAAAACACAGTGCGTACAAATACATGGAAATTACACATAGGTATTCACTGAAGATTATTATAGCTCCCAACTTTTGCTAATATGGCCCAGGGCTAGGTAACTGATTAGCAAATGTTAAAAAAAAGAAACTGTTTACCTTCTGATAAGCATGAGCTATACAGTTGATTCACATTATCAACATGCATCTGATTCAGCAGGAGTCACCATTTCTGGAGGTGTTCAAAAAACATTTAGATACTACAGTAAGAGACATAGTTTAGTGGGGAAATATTGGAGACAGTTGGGCAGTTGGACTAGATTACCTTGGAGGTCTTTTCCAACCTTGGTGATGCTATAATTGCACTAATAGAAAGCCTGTATGTGAAACATGGATATTTTCCTGTTTCACTGCCTGCTTTCCTTCTAATAATGAAGAATAAACTAAAATCATCACCAAAAATTCATATTGCTTTGACTACTGCAGTGCATTTCGTATATTATTGGGCATATTACCCAAAACATATTAGATACACGGTTATCAGACATTACTCATGGGGAGTATTAGGAGTGCCCTGGGAACAGCCCTACTTTTAGAGGGGTTGCTTGGATACTAAATTCCTGCTCAGATTGCTCTAACATCGATACACTTGGATATTTCTGAAGTCATGGAAAGATTCAAAGCGTTTCAAAGGAAATGGAAATCCATAATAGAACTTTAAAAAAGACACATTAAAAAACATTCTAAATTCAAAGGATCATTTAAGGTTTTCTTCATTTACATCTAGGATTCACGTTCAAAATGGTGCTAGGTTGAAACCTGAAGTAGAGAATTTTTATTTCAGAATTTGTTTTCAACAACTGAGAAAGAGCAAGCAAAATGGTCTCCAACCTGTTTAAGCCACCAGAGGAATAAAGTAGCTGTAGACACTCTATAGCCCAGAACTGGAATTTGGAAGTCAGAAAGCAGTATGGGCAGCCACACAACTGAAATTGTTTTGTAGCATGGCCCTAAGAGGATGTGAAAGTTGCTTCAGGAAGACTGTCATCTTATTTTAACTGCTGAAAGCAAAACTGCAAGTATGCTTCCCCCCAGTGCAAGAACAGAAACAAAAGGAACTCTTCTGAAAGGGAATCTGAGTCAAGAGTACCCACAAGTCTCAACCCATATTGCAGAAATGTGGCCACACATCTCTGAACCCTCTGCTTCTGCTAGCACTACCACAGAGGGAGTACCTGGAGCTCAGATATGACAAGAGGGAATAGTGACCCTGTTTCTACATGGCTCTAAAAGCACAGACAGATGCCCCTTCCCCACAGCCTTTCAATGCCCTTCTCCCAGGAGACACATCAAAAGATTCCTTTTATTCCCTTAAAAATGTTCTCCTTTGCTCCTCATTTCAACTTCTATTCTCATTTTCCTCCACTTGCATATGGATAAACAAAAGCTGCAATGCCTTGAAACATTTCTCCCCCTAAGAATTAGCAACAATGGACTTTACTCATACTATTTTCTCCATCAACACCTGAAAAAGGACCATAGACTGTGGCATAGTTGGGTAGACAATTCTGATTAGTTAGCTATATCAGAATAGTTTGTTCATGTTAACACAGCTCCTATCAGGATGTGCATTATTATTGCCAGCATATCAACCAATTATCCCTCACTTTTCTTTCCTGCTTTGCTTTCAATGGTGTTTGCTAGGGTAAGTGCATCCACAGTAGTGCTTGGGCTAGCTCATTATATGCTTGATCAATGCGACCCTTTATCTGATGGTGTCCTTCTCCATGTCTTTACAAAAAAAAAAAAAAAAAGAAAGCTTGTGTTTAATGACCCACAGGGAGAAAACAAGAGCATCCTTCTTTCCTTTCCACAGACGCCTGCTGGCCTAGAGCACAAGGCTCTCCACACGGTCATGCACACAAACAAATCAAAGCACAGGGACTTGGAATCCTCACCACGTTCCCTCCTGATAGACTCTGACTTCCTTTGCAATTTACAACTAATCACTTTTCTCCTTGTGTCATTTATTCATAGACTGGAAAATTCTGCAATTAAAGGACTTTGAGGCATCTGAGATGACAGATAAGCCCATGATTAAAAGATTTGTGATGTCGTGATATTAGAGGCATTCTCAGAGCAAGGCAAAAAAAAAAAAACAAAACAGCATTCACATCTTCCATTTTCTTTCAGCCTGAGCACAAGTTCAAGAAGAAAGCACTACACCAGAGTTAGGTGTGGTGCCTTATAGCTTCAAACCCCCAGCTATGTCAGTCTTCTACTGACAGACATGTCCACATGGCCAAAGAGAACATAGCATTTAATGGTGTATAATGAGCTTCCCTTTCTTCCAGCAAGCTTTCTTGTTTATAAACTTGTGATAGGAAACTATGCGCCAAGATTGTACAATTCTCCATTAAAATCACTGAAAAGCATTTCAGGTATCTCAAAGTCAGATATGGCGATCCTTCCATCACTTTGGCTTTGAAGTCTGCCAGTCTGCTGGAAAATACATTTTCAGAAGGAGCTGCAACATTTTAGATGATCGCTGGTCACAGTAACCTAACAAAATATTCCTCACTGAAAGTCAATATTGAAAAACACACGTTCAAATTAAAACTATTTGGGGATTTTAGTTTTAATAGCAATTACAATAGATAATTACAATATATCTTTGAAAAGTGGGGCAGAAACAACACACAAATAGGACCATAACTGAATTAAGATACATTGCAGAAAAAACAAGTTATCATCACAGGATTTGATAGCTGTGCATTTAAACATATCCTAATCTAAAAACTAATAAGAAAGCATAACTATAAAATGGATCTCTCAAGTTAAGTCTCATAAAAGTCTCAAAACTGCAAATCTGTTCTAAAGGATTTCCTCACATTTTAATTAACAGTCATAAAAAAATTGTGATGAGATAATCTCAGTTTATATAGAAGCATTTTCTCAATTTAAAATTATACTCAAGAAAGCTTAGTAAGCTGCATGTTCCCTGCTGACAGGCATAAAAAAATCCTCTCTCATATAATATATCTTACATATGGAAAAACCATGTGTGTGCAATTTAAACAAAGAAGCTTATAAAGTCAGCAAAAGAGGGGAACTACCAGTTGCATTTTGGAAGAGTGACCAGAGCAAGATGAGAGCCCCTTGCCTAAATTGCTTCCTCTGTGAGTCATGCTAGTCAGACGTCCCCTGCAAGGAACAGAAGAACACTACAGCTCACAGAGAACATCCAGCACCTGAACAGCCTCCAAGCCATCAGTTCTGCTTACAATGGCTTTGTGGGTCCCTTCTGCAAGGATCGTGTTACCACTAGTTTATTAAATTCAGTCTTTAAGAAAATACTGAGATGCCTGAATAATTTCAAATCTGGATGTTCAGGTATATGCCCAAGACTTTTGCATCAGCTGAACTTCTGGATTTTGTGACTTAGCACAGTTTTGGTTACAGGTCTACAACGTCAGCTAAACAACAGACAAGCAAGCAGTATGATGGTCTGCAATTCAACTACACTGAAAGGCTCAGACTAGAAACATGGTTGACCACTGCAATTTCATACAGCTGTGTTTATTATATTCCTCATATTAAACAACTAATACTACTTTGGAATTGGCAAGAATGTATGGTAAGATTAAAGGCTTATTTTCTGAGGATTCTCATCTCAGGAATGTCTTAAATAATTGCTGAATTCGATGCCTTATTCTAGAGAAAATACAAAAGCTCACTAAGGACAGAGTTAGACAAGTAGGCCAGATGCAAAGCATAAGCATTGTTTGACATCCTTTCCTGACATTTTACTTCATACACTAAGCTACTTGCGAAGACTGGAAGAAAACAAAGGCTTTCCCCACCTCCCAGAAAGACTCTTAACATAAGCAGCATTTAGATCACCTGTGGTGATCCAGGAACACAAGAAGAGAAGGCTCCTTGGGAAGGCCAATTGCTATCAGGACTAATGGACCTACACACGTGCCTCATTAAAAAGCTTCAGCCATAAGAAGTTACCATGGGGATACAGACAGCTTGTTGAGGCTGGAAACTGTACTATGCTGTACGGCAGACAGGAGAGGGGACATGGAACTGAGTATGGTGGTGTGACAGAGCAGTCTTATTGAAAGATAATGTCTGTTAAGTGCAAAAAGGAAGCAAAAGAACTGACAAACTGAAGATACAGATGATCCTCCCCTCCTTTCTGGTGTCTCTGCTACCTGGCTCTTCTCCTCTCTCTCAAAACTCTTATTTGGAAGACTCTCCTTAATCCCAAAATTTTCCAGAAAGCTCTCACGAAGAAATGGACAGCTCATCCTCCACAACTTGCTTCCCTTGCAAGCTGAAGGCCAAGTACTATTTCTGTGCAGAAAACTTACCTCCAAGATGTTGCCTCCAGCAACATAACATCAGCATGTCATCCACTCCCCTTGCTCTGATGGAGCAGCCCACTTTCCACCATCTTCTCATTGGGAGTGACTTTAATAGGCTAGAGCCAAAGCAGGATTTCCCTCAGATTCATCTGAGTGCTCTCCAGGAACTCAGATGTTCAAGTCTCTCTACAAAAGCACATGAGGTATTTCTTCTGGTGACAAAAACAGCTGTCCTTTTGGTCTTGCTACCTCCTATCCAGGCAGCATCCTCCCACAGGTTTCTTCAGAAGTTTCATCCCTCTTGGTCTGCATAGTAGACTCCACTCCATGTTTTTTTCTGCAGACCCAATGTGTACACCAGATTTGTGACACTGAACTGAACTGCTTTCTACCTGTGCATGCTGCTCCCTGTAAAGATGCTGATTGACATCTTTGGTCAGGCTGGTGGCTGCTGGTAGCAAGCTGTGCTTTCACCCAGCTCAAGTGTGCTTCAGGACAGCAAAACAGAAATCATAGGATAAGAATTCCATTATTCCACTTCGTCTCTTTCCTTTTTCTGTGCTTGGAAAGAAGTTCAGATCCCCCTACTATATCCCCCCCCTACTATAAAACAGTAGAAAAGCAAAGAGTTTTATGGCATGAATCCACCTGCCAGCTCCCCTCACAAGCTTCATGTGCATCAACGCACATGACACCAGAAGAGATTATACAGCAGACACCATCTAACAGCCACAGTCAGGGCCCAACCCTGCAGCCACTTTCTCAGCCACAGAATGCCATTAGGCTGCCCTAAGAGCTGCCAGCACTCAGCCCTTTCCTGCTGCAGAACTAAGAAATCCCATCCCAGATGACACAAGGTTCCTGCTCAGGTGCTTGTCACACCACAGCTCTCTTCCACCCAGCCTCCTGTACAAAGCTGGGTCTCTCTAGACACAAGAGAGCTCTTTAACATGCTATGCCTGCATAAGTGTGCAAAGGAGAGCTGCAAAAATGGTGAAGAGTCTGGAGGGCAAGGTGTATGAGGAAGGGCCGAGGTCCCGTGGTTCGCTCAGCGCAAAGCAGAGGAGCTGAGCGGAGGCCTGATGGCAGCTACAGCTCCTCACAGGGAGCAGAGGGGCAGTGCTGAGCTCTACTCTGTGTGACAGCGACAGGGCCCGAGGGAACGGCATGGAGCTGTGTCAGGGGAGGGCAGATGGGGATTAGGGACAGGGTCTGCACCAGAGTGCAGTATGCATGGAACGGGCTGCCCTGGGCAGTGGGCATGGCCCCAAGTGATGGAGTTCAAGGGGCATTTGGACACTGCTTTCAGACATAGAGTTTGAATTTTGAGTGGTCCTATATGGAGCCCAGAGTTAGACTTGGTGGTTGTTATGGATCCCTTATGGATATTCAGTGATTCTATGAGATATAATTCATGAAAGGTTAAGTACCGTGGATTCACAAAATGCATGCTGTTATCAAGGATGTACATGCACTGCAGGAATAGCCCATTAAAAAAAAAAAATCTAGCCTTTCATTTGCATCTTTACTGAGGAGCAAAAGGCCACAAATTGTTCATTATTACTGAAGCTGCCACAAGGAACATATAACTTAGATTTTCTTTTCTTTTTTTTTTTTTTTTCTCCAGCATTTGAATGCCAAGCTTGTTAGACGACTGAAGTCCTCCCAGATAAAATACATTCTGTGGTGCTTCCCACCCTAGCTTAACAGAATGGAAACACTGAGAAGGGAAAAAAAAAAAACAACACAAAAACAAAACCAACCAACTTGGATAATGAGCTCTCTCAAGCTACTATCAGGCCCAGCTCAAAGCTGCATCCTTCTGCTTACAAACATCATTGTTTGATAAGTCTGCCATGTGCAGATTTTTCTTTAAAAACTATAGAACTTCAACTTACTCAAGGGATTACCATCCTTCTTCCTTAAATGATATATATATATATTTATTTTTTTTTAAGTTAAAATAAATTAAAAAATAGCCAAACCTCAGTCCTCCCCAACCTAATGGAATCAAAGTGTTTTTTGTTTGTTTGTTTTAGGTTATCACTGCAGAAGGTACTAGGAAATTGCTAGTCAAGTGTTTTATTAACAGATGGAAAATGTAGGCAATTAATTTATGCATGGATAAAACACTTGTTTTTCTAGTACCTTTCCTTTCCTGCCTTCCTACAGCTAAGAGTGAAGGTCCATCTTTAAATAAAGAACAGAGAAAAAAAACCTCCCAGACTTAACTAAAAATGTTTGCAAAAAAAAAAAAAAAGAAAAAAGAAAAAGATTTTCAATGCAATACTCCCTTTTAAGGTTCTGTTAAAATCTTCACTTCAAGATTTACGTATACTTTACTATGTTTGGTTACAGAACACCCAGACTATAAGCCACCAATCTCTTTGTGTGGTTATGAAAAAAGGCTGTTGTAAAGAATGCAGAAAAAAGTAACAAATATTTATTCTTTTGCAGGAAGAAAGCCTCCTCACAAGGAGCCACGATCCCCAGCATGCTCATGTTCTGCTCTTTCACACTCGCATGAAAAGACTCATGGAACTGTCACAGCTGTTTACAGATGACAACATCTTGAAGGAAGACTAGAAAATGGTCTAAAAGCAAGAAAACGAGTGATTCAAGGCTTTCGTGAATTTGAATTCATACCTAAGGCAATGAACCTGCCATAATAATGAGGCTAGGGTTTTATATATGCTTATGCAAAGTAGTTTCCAATTCTGAAGTTAATGTCTGGCCCTCAGAACAAATCCATGACAATCATTTGTTTCAAGAAACAGTTGGAACGCTAATCCTACCCAGAAAATAATAATAATAATAATAAGCTTTTAGGGTAAAATATCAACTTCAGTCCTCAAAACTAAAGATCTAATGAAGTCACACAGCAAATTCCAGCTACAAGTGATTCACCTGCCCCTCCTACCACGTGTGCGGATGTCAACCCTTACAACACCCCACTTCTTTCTGGAGAAAGCTTCTGTCAGCTCACACTCACCCATTCAGTATTCATTGAAGAAATACACTGCTTTATTCATTCCTCTGTGCCCTCTGCATCTGATGTAATGGAAAGAGAGCCAGAGATCGTGAGCATACAGAGCATGCTGAAGCCCATTTTTCTTTATCACTGCTGTACTCACAGATGGAAATAGCGATAAAAAAAAGTGACCCATAGAGTGCTCTGCAAACCATTCAGTGCCGGAGAACAAAGTGACACCCCTAAAGCAAGCAGACAGCTCTTTGCAGCAGTTCAGAGGGTAAGTATGCCCCTAGTAAAAGCAGGAAATTTCTCAAGCTTGGGAGGGATGCAGATCCTTCACCTGCTACAACGGACACCAGAGGTGACCACTGTTAAAAGTCTCTGCTGTCTGGCTCTTCATCTGCATGCTGTCCAGGAGTACCTCCAAGCAGGAACGTGGATGCAGAGATACTCCAAAGGCAGAACGCCCCAAACGGAGCTCCATTCCCACTCCAACCCCCACAAGATGACCTCATTCCCTGCTGCTCTCCCATTGACTCTCATACTGAAATACCTCTCCCACAGCCCTTAGATATATCAGCATTTCAATACATATACAAGTAGATCCTGAGAATCTCAACTGAAAAAGGGTTCACCTACATTTTCTACTTCACATACAACATGCCAGTTATTGTCCCCACTATCTCACAAGTTTTAAACTTCTTTACCCCCAGAAACTGGACAGATGTCTCCTATGTAACCCTGCAGGGTTCTTAGGAAAGTGATAAGGAGCAACAAGTAATGACCTGCAGACACAAGTGAGTTTGGATGAAATACCAGACCCTGACCCTTATCAAACCTTCAGGTGAACTTTCAAGAGATACACTGACATCAGACATGCACGTAGACAGTAAGGAATTTGCTGCTGTGGAGCAACACACATTAACCAGGGTTAAACCTTGGGGGTAAAGGTTATACTTAAGGACTTAAATTTCAAAGCAAAGGCAGAATGTGTTGCACCATTCAACAGTAGTGCAGTGAGTAAGGTCATACTGAACAGTGGAAGAGTTGCTCCTCCAAAAATCAAAGCCCTGTTACAGAGGGCTAGAGCAAAATATTTGCATTTGGTTCTAAATATCTATCAAAAGAGCAGTAACAACAATACTTATTTGACAACCTTAAGATGTAAAACATAACTTCATGCAATGTAAAGTCTCTGTCATTATTTGCTTGTATTAATGGCAGCTATTTAAATCTACGCATCTGCCTGCACAACAAGCTCTGTATTAGGAAGAACGCATGCACATGCAATAGTAAAAGTAATTTACAAATACAAACTGGGATCTGGGGGGACATTCATAATACTGACTTCCACGTTATTTTTATGTAGACAGGGTTCAAGATTAGCAGTAAAAACTGCTTGAGAACTGTGAGGTATTGTTAAAAAAAGTTTCAGTAATGTATTCAAGTTGGAAAAATTATCCTCTCGCCCACTTATCAAGCTACCGAGCGCAAGAGACAAACAGCTTCTTCATTTACATCAGGTAAATCATGTCAGTGTCAGAAACTTAAATATTCCCCAGTTTGCAAAAGCAAATCTCATAACGCTGTGTCAATATTCATGAGTTAATTTTAATATGTAATACTTATCCTATCATCTTGTCTATATGCAAGCACTCGTTATACTACTTGATACACAGTATCAAGCATGAAGGAATCAATTTTGAACTCTTCTCTTTTGCAATTGCACACCTGTACCAAAGTTCCCCAGATACTGTCTAGGTACTCAGTTCTTCATTTTTCCTTTTTTTGTTCTGTGCAAGGTTTTGCATGTGAAGGTTATAATGTTTCTCTCTGCTCTCCAAAAACACTAGAATAAGTGTCATAAACATGACTTTATCTGAACAAGTATTAGAATTCACTTGGTTAAACATACGATGCTTTCTAGATTTCATGACACAAAACCGTATCCTAAAATGGAGTAATACCCCAGACTAATATTCTATATAATCAGCAGCTAAACATTTCAGAAACCTCTATTAAAGAACATCATATTCCACAAATAATATTAAAATCCCACTCCTGCATTCAACTATACATTGCTTTAATTCCAGTTTGAACTGGGTAATCTCATAGTCCTTTCTGTGGAAGTTTACCATGCTACCCAACAGATAACCCTCTCTGCTCCTTATAATCTATGAACCTTAGAAACAATTCTTGGCCAACACGGTAAACTCACTCAAATCAACAGTGAAAAAATAAGTCATTCCACTTCTTAAAAATAAACAAACGAAAAAATACACACACATACACAAATATATATCAATCAAAAAAAAAGTATATACATTAAATATATATATATATTCTTATATATGGTATATATATGGTATATAAAAAACATCACATTTAAATCTAGCTGTATACAGCTGACATCTACTTTCAAATTCAATATCTAGGGCTATTTTCTCTAGTTAAATTGAAAAAATTAGGAAAAAATAGATTACTTCTGCACTAAAAAAAAAAAAAAAAAAATACAGGATCTGCCAGAAATACAAGGTCTGAGATTTGCAGAACAGTTATCAGCTTTCTCCATTTACCTGTTTATATATTAGAGACGCAGAATAGGTTAAAAGCATGCAACACATTTGAGCTGGCGTTCTTTTGCTATAACCTTGAATCCACGTTTACAGAATGATATGCATGTTCCAGTTTCTTTTTATGATCCTAGATGAACTTATTTTTGTTAAATAAAGGTCCTGCTTTGTCAGTGTTACTATATGTGCTTGTTCTTCCTCTTGCCACAACAGTCTACTAAGTGCAATCTTACTGTTTGCACCGTTTCATCCAACACCATTCCTGGTGCAGCTCATCCCTTGAGAGTATCCTCTCTTTATTCTAAGTTCATTTTGAATTGTTCCACAAAGCGCCCTTCAGACAAGCAGACTTCAGATGAAAACCAGATTCCGCAATACACCCATTTTAAAAACCTGCAAAGCCTTGCTGCAAAGGGAACGCTCTGTAATTGAGTCCCCTCTTTGGATTTGCCCAATTGTGTGACTCAGATTTGTCCTTGCTTCTTCACGCAACAGGAAGGCTGTGAACAAAGTAAGATGCATTCAAAAAACAAACCCTTTGCCACAGCGTACTGTTAAGAAATTTTTTTTTTCCAGTACATCTTTCAAACTGAAGCCAGAGGTCTGAGAAAAAGCACAAAGATGTTCTTTCTAACAGTAAGGTAGCAGAGCTCCCTCTATTGAATTAGCTGCCAAAAATCTCTTCAATTTTCTTTTTTCCCAAAAAAAAAAAAAAAAAAAAAAAAGAAACCACAACAGTTCCCAGACAGGACTCACCTACCAGAAAGGCAAGTTGTGTCAAAGAGATAACTGAAGGCAGGGGCAAAGCCACCAGACACAGCTAGTTCCCAATGAGTGCTGAAGGGCCACTGGCTCACCAGGGCTCCAAACGTGGAGATTCCAGTAGTCCACAAGATCCAGGGAGACACTTGAAACTTTACTGATGCTTAAACACTTTCCCTTAGGGCTGAAATTGCTACAGTTAATATCCATGTTTAATAATACTAGGGAATTCTACTGACTGTACTACTACAGCACACGATGCAACACATGAAAGCTGTTTGAGTAGTTGCAGTTTTCCTTTCACAATAAGAGGTTAACTATACACAAAACGACCTAATTGAAAACAGGTGATACAGATACATAGGCTGCAGAAACACTCATTAAATCACGGGCTGCACTTTTTGCTTGTTATCAGGGGAACAGCTTAGTATTTCCATTGCTATTGAAAGCACTTCAAATGCTTTCTAACCAAACATTACAGAACTGTTCTAACCCCTGATAACCTACAAAAATCATACCCTAAAGCTGCTCCACTCTCCATCTCCACGGTTTTATCACGTCCTCCTTTTTTACCTCCCAAAAGAGGCATATTTCTTATCAAAATAAAAAAAAAAATACCAGCTTAGTAGAAATAGGAGTAGTTTTAATAAGTAAATACTTATTTGCCTTTCTAGAGACAAGCAAGCATGATAAGGAATGAAATTTTATCTTAAGCTAGGCAGATATTCCTCTGCAGAGCCACCACCTTAGAGGAGTGGATTAACATCCTCTGGGGCTGGGCTGACTCTGATTTAGTCTCAGCAACATGCATTGGGGAAGAAGAAAATCAAAACAAAGCCAGAAAAGAGAGAAGGAACAGAAAGTTGATCTGATCACTGCCAGCTGCTGATTGTACTAGCTGCACTATGATCTCCTCTTATATAAGAGATGAGATTCATTTTCAAGAAACGTACAGCCTCCTTCAATATTCATACTGTTCTTAATAAGGAGAAGATACCAAGATAAAGAACGTGTAGGTCAAAGCCTTGTCTTCAGGGAAGATAATTTCAAATCAAGGGGAGTGTTCAAATGAAATGAAATGATGTTCACTTTTCCTTGGAAAAAATCATGCTTTGCTCAAGTCAATTCTAATTATCACCCCACAGCATTTACAGTTCTTGGAAGATTCTCTCATTTGAGCATTGGTGCATAGAAGCGTAACTATTTTTCTTGAAAGCAGAAGAGCTCAGGAAAAATCAGCATGCTGCAACAGGTACTCAATTCTCTTACAGGTGTGACCTTACAGCTTATGTGTATTTCCAATTAAAAAAATTACATTATCAAAGTGGAAAAAAAAAAGGCTATCTGCTAACCAGAGGAACTTTGAGGAGCACTGAACTAAGAGATCGTGAAAAAGAAACCCAGATTATTAGTGATATGAAAAACCAATTTCTACAGTCAGCATGGTAACATAAAAGAGAAGCCCTCAAGTGTGAAACAGCATTGCAGAGCCACCCTATCGGAGACTATTGTGCTTGCATTCATATGGTGTGGGTCACAATCAGGAGGGACTGAATATGGATCATCTACTGTTGGGAGATTCAGCTATGGGCTCAGTCTCTCAAGTGTCAACAGGTCTGAAGCACAAATAGACAGGCCTGGCATCCTCCATAGCTGTCTCCTTTGTTTCCAATCTCCTTCTGTTTCACTACTGGCTCAATAATCAGACCAAAACCACTTTGACAAAAAAAAAAAAAATACAAAGAGTCCCTGTGGTAGTATTCTAATAAAAATCCCATGATAGTGTAATGTGGTATGACTGGCAAGTACATTAAAGCTATTGCCACTACAGTAATCCTTAGTTTTAGATTTGTACCATGCATTACTAGGTAGGACATTATGGAAATCTGTAGTGAGCACTCAATAGCACAAGACTATAAACCACATTACAGAAGTAGGATATTTGTAAGAAAATTGAGAGGATATGTTTAACCTTATCACAAAGGTGTAATTTGCATTATGTAAAGTAATGGCATTTTCATTATTTTCCCCTTCATGTATCAGCTTGCACAGATACTTAGAGATTCAGTTCCCCAACACCTACAGCTGAGAAAAGCCAGCCAATAGCTTTATGCCTAGTACTCCAAGAGCTGAAGCTATTTACCCTGGGATTACAGATTAGCACCCTAGGTTACATTCTGTAAAGAAAATGGATGGACCTATAACTAAGAGTGTTGACTCTTGCACAGGTTGGGAAGCGGAAATAAGATATCTCAGAATTAAATCTGACTTACCACAGAGATATATATTTCATGAACATAACAAAACGTATTTTTTCCAGTTAAAAAATTGATTGTTTGGTTCCCATAAGGAGCTGAAGGGCTTATTTTTCTCTAGTCTGAAATTTCAGAAATGTATAGACCTGGATGATTGCTGTTGTTGCCCTCTGTGTGCCAGAAAACCAACAGAGGAGGGGCAGCCCAGGAAAATGAATTTCTAACAAATTCTTACAAAAGAACTTGAAAGAGTTTATTACAAAGAAGTAGCACTTCCCAAAACAAAATCATTTAACAACTTCTAGCTCACTTGTAAGGAAGTCTCTGTGCATTGGATAACAGAAACACAGCAGATCGAAACAAAATATACATGGCACAGATCTCTTAAAAAGCCTTGTGAACTTCAGGTCTTAATACAGAAAATCAGTTTTCTTAGATCAATGTCCTGCTAAATATACCAGGAAAAAAAACAAAAAAAAACCAAAAAAACCAACCAACAACAACCGTAGCCACCAGTGAGAACAAATTAATCACCCTGTGATTAAGAAGGCTCCATGTTGCCCTTTCATTATCATGACACAGTTACCAATGTTTAGTAATACAATGCCAAATGAGACCCTGATCTTCAGAATAATCATAAACCAGAGACCAGGGGAGAAGGGGAAGCACCACAGTTAGCTCGTGACTGAAAATGGACTTTCTTTCCACATGCAGACATCTTCCTAGAAGAGCCCAAGCATTTAAATGATATTCTCATTTACTCAGTCATAGAGTTAGCCTCCTAGCCCCACACTTGGGCATAGACCACTTCATTTTTAAATAGAGCTCTTCTTAGGCAATATCTTCTGCAAAGAAAAGCTCAATATTTCTCATAGGAATCCTCAACCAGGCTGAATATTGCCAGAGAGATCTATACCTAATGCACATTAACTTTTAATATGCTTTTAATAGTTCAACCTGTGCTTGCCATATGCAAACCTGAAGTGAAACTCTCCAAAGCCAAGCGTTGTGATAGTGATGTATCCAGAGTTTGTGGTGAACGATGGTAAACTGGCATGACACAACAAAGATTGCAAGGAGTAAGGAATGTGGAATAGGCAGTAATGCCAAAAGCTTAACAAGTATTGTTTTTAAGTATCTTTTGTCCTCAGGGAATAGATTGAGAATGCAAGGCTTAAGTTATAAATAGGGCTTTCCAGACATTTTCTGTAGGCTGGGAAGGTTTCTGATCTGAGGTGGGGCTGTGTTCTCCCCCCATGCATTTGTTCTGCTCGATCTTCTCATCGAGAGGACAAGAAAGCAGAGCAGAGAGAACTCCTCTGTAAACGCCGGATGGTTTACCTCCAAACTCTTTAGGTAATAGCTCGTCCAATTCCATCTCTTTATAGACCTCCATCAGTGCAACCCTTAAGATAAATTATTTTTATTATTTCAGATTTCCTTTGGAGGGTAAATGTGGACAGTCACAGTGAGTGAAATCAATTCTTATTTACGTTAGCAGGAAGTGGGACAGAACTCTCTACGGGGGACACATCTTGCTTCATCGCTGAGGTGCTTATCTCTCTGGATACTCCACATGCCTTCAGCATTTGATAACATGAAAAATCTTTTCCAAAGAGCTACTCTACACCACAGAGATCGGCACTGACTGCAAACTCTGCTGCTGAAACATTTGTAAGCCTTACTGAGATTAGACGCTGTATTTGCCAGAGCAAAACCAGAGCAGAACAGACTAATACAGTGCTTACACTTCTATTCCTTTTGGATCTGTGTTGGAAGCCTGGTTGGTTGTGTTAGGTGGGTTTTTTTTTTAGGGTTTTTGCGTTTGTTTGTTTTTTTAGTTTTTTTCTTTTAGCTATTCTAATAGAAATTAAAACTTGAGCTATGCCAACAAGATAAGGCTGCCAGTTCTCTACTTAACTGAAGCACATACTAAGTAAGCGCGGTTATATGGCTGGTGAAAAGGGGCTCCTGAAGTGCTGTCCTTATCTCGCTGCCGCCTATAAGCGGTTAACCGAGGAGCGCGCAGCAGTGAGGCAGAGGCTGGCAATGAACGAACGCCAACTCCACGGCTCCTGAGAGCCCCGCGCTCTCGGCACACACGAGCAGAGCCTTTCCTCCAAAGCAATACAAACTACTGCCACAGGCTGACGCTCTTTCTACAGGAATAATGAGACGCTCTCCGTGCCGAATGCACAACTCCTCACTTCCCCAGCTTCTCCCTCAGACTTCACTTTCACGCTCAATATTTACAAAATAAAACCTACGAACGTCTGACGGCTGCAACGTTCCCAGCACCGGTGGGGGACGCGGCGCTCCCCGAAGCGCAGAGCAGCCACCGGTACCGCGGGACCCGCCCTCAGCAGCGCAGCGCTGCGCCCCGACCGCGCTCGGGACCGCGCGGCGTTGCGGGCAGAGCGGTCCCGGCTCCGTTCCCACCTCTCCCGCCCGCTTCCCGGTGGTTGTAAGGCGCTGCCACGGGACACGGCGGCTCGCTCTCCCGCATCCCGCTTCCCCGCATCGGCCGCCGGGGTGAGGCGGCAAGAGCCGAGCGTTCCAGCTGCGAGCGGGCGGACGGACGGACGGGAGCCCCGGGGGGCACGGCCACCTGCGGCCCCAGCCTCGCCCCCGACGAGTCCCTCGCGGAACGGGCTCTCACCTGGCGGCATGCAGAGGGCTGCGAGCAGCAGACAGAGCAGCGGGCGGCGGCGGCAGGAGGCGCGGGCGGCGGCGGCGGGGGGCTCCATCATCCCGCCTGCCCGCGGCGGGACCGGGAGGCGGCGGGGAGACGGCGGCGGCACGCGGGGCTCTTCCCTCCGGCTGCGGAGCGCGGAGGCAACTTCTCTCGTTTCGCGGCCGTCCGCGGGCGCGGCAAGTGGCGGGGCGGCTGCTCTCCCTCTCGGCGCGCGGCGAGGAGCGACTCCGCACCGGAGCAGGTAGCGACTTCCCTCTGGCAGCCGAGCGGCGCTCCAGGACTGAGAGCGGCGGCGGGGAGGCGGGGCCGGCTGCGGCGGCGGAGCTGGCCCGGCCCCTCCGGCCCGCCCGGCGCACGCAGCGGGCGGCGGGGCGGGGGAAGCCCCGGGTGCGGCCGCCCCAGTCGGCGGAGCCGCGGTCCCCAGAGCCCCAGGAGGCGCCGCCGAGGGGGAGCGGGACTGTGGGGTTGCGGAGCACGGCGAGCCCCGTGCCAGCCTCCCCGCCCCGCCCCTTCACGCGTTCTGTGTCCGCGGTCAAGGTGTGTGTCGGGTGGGAATATTGCAAATCGCGAGCTTAAAAAATGAAGTTGCCCGTTCTGCCGGTGCGCAGTCAAAAGGAAAGCTCACAGCGGTCGGTGGAGCAGAGGGCTTGGAGGGAGGGAGCTTAGGGCGCTTCTGGCTGCGTGAAGGAACGCACCGAAGGACGAGGGAGCGTGCGTTCGGCGCGTCTGTCCCGAAGATGAAAACGATGCCCGCAGCAGTCATGGAACGCGGACATCTCGTCCGCTGCACGGCGAGGGAGGGCTGGGAGATGGGCGCCCCGGAGTCACACGGCGAGTTCTGCCCGAAAAGTACGCCTGGTGTCCAAAAGCTGAAAGCGTGAATTATGCGCGTCATGTGGTCCCTCCAGAGGGACTTTACAGTAGCGAAATCCGAAGCGACAAGAGCTCTCACTTACTTCATGTGAGCTTTTAGACAGGAACTTCCCCAAAAGTCCTGGAAATCAAAGACATGCTTCAGTAGATTATTCTGCAGATATATTTGCTGTTCTCAAAACATGAGACGATGACTAAAAACTGAGAACACTTCGATATTTCTGTGGTGTAGAGTAGATTTAAAATAGCACCGTCTGTGCATGTCTTTCCCCACGTACTGCACTTGTTTCCAGTAAAATGAGGCAATGATGTTTCACTTTAAGAACTTTAAGTCTAAAGCTTTGTCTTCAACACACATCATCCTTCTATTCTTCCACATTATTATTATCTTTATAATTGCAATACATCACGCTATGCAATCGGTTTTAAAAATATTTTACTTTCTCTACTTACTGCTCATCTGAGCCTTTGTTTTCTGTAGAGATTTCTATTAATCGACGTATTACTAAGCAGATTACAAAAAAAAAAAAAAAAAAAAAAAAACTACTTTTAAGATCAGTAATCTTTTTTTTGTCTTCCTTTTGAAGCCACTTTATAGTACACATTCAGGGTTTTCTTCTGGTATGTTTAAAATCAGCACTGAGTACTCATTAGTTACAATATTTAGTTATTTTATTGCTGCAGAGCCTGGGGATTCCCCTAGAGAGTCTGGGACAGGGCAAGAGGAAATGATTTCAAACAAAAAGAGGGAAGATTTAGACTGGACATAAGGAGGAAGTGTTTTACAGTGAGGGTGATTGAGGCACTGGCACAGGTTACCCAAAGAGGTGGTGAATGCCATGTTCCTGGGGACATTCAAGATCAGGTTGTGCAGGGCTCTGAGCAACCTCATCCAGCTGTTGGTGTCCCTGTTCATTGCAGGGGAGTTGGACTAGATAGCCTTTAAGGATTCCTTCCAACTCAAATGGTTCTATTCTATGAAAATCTTGAGAGGTATTTTGTAGAGTTATATGGTGATGACCACTTAGTCTAGGTCAACATAGCATTTCTCTTGTTTTTGAATTCTGGTGTGTGTTGGTTTTTCTACAGCTCTGGCACTGTTACAAATGGAGGGGCTAATTCTGACTTCTCTATTGATATGGACTAGCCTGATAAAGCCATTGGGATTGTGGAAAAGTCAAACTCTAAAAACTGTCTGAAGGCAAACAAACATAAAAGATGAGAGGGTTTATAGGGCAGAATGAATCATGGTGCACTTAATGTATGTTTAGTTTTTAACATGGCAATAGCGAGTTCAATTTGACAGTATCCAACTAATAAATGGTTTGCTGGATGAGAGAAGTAAATAATGCCCAAGCACCTTGTTTTTAAAGCAGATGAATAGCTGTTCCCTTATTTGCATAAAAATAATGGATAGTATATGTTTTCTGTCAGTGGAAACAAGGAAATGCTTGTGAATGTTGCAAGTAATTTCCAGTGGCATGATATGGAGACTAAAATGTGAGCCAGAGAACAGTGCATTCCAAGCAGGCAAGCATTTTTAAATGTATGCTTATGATACCATTAAAAACATTATTTGATGACTTTTGCTCTCATGTCAATACTGGATGTGCTGTTGAAAGTCTGTAATAAACATGAGAAATGCAGAAGATAACATTGTGGACATAATACTGAAATCAGAACCATGATTTGTTGTGGGTTTCCCTCACTACTTTGTCATTTCTCTTCAAAGCTGTTTCTACCTTTCACTTGAAAGGAGCTCTTTGAATTCTGAGTAAATAGAAAACATCTCAAGCTCAGATTACTCAAATGTTTTGATAACTTTACAGGAATTTAAATGTGATTAGAAATTGTCAAGGTAATTATTAAAGATATCTTTGTGTGCTGTGTCATTTAAACTGTCCTCAGTACTGAGATTTGTAATTAATTCCTTTAATGTCTGTTGGGCTGACACAATATAGATCTGTTTTTTTTTTACAAATTATATTCTTGGGGCATGCTCCTGTTCCCCTTGAAGTTAATAGGAGTATGAGTGAGTCACTGCTCTGTTGGGAGAACAGCAACTGCCTGGCTTTAATGTCCAAAGTAAAATTTTTTTTTGAAGAAGAAGAAGTTAAAACAGTTACTAGTATATTTTTTCTTCTATAGAAAATAACTGTGTTTCAAAAGCACAACTAATAAAAAAAAAAAAAAAAAAAACTTTGAAATATGCTTAATCCTATCAAACCATACATTTTTTATTTATGTGACAAAGTGGATTAAAAGTGTAATCCATTAATAATGGATTGTGCATCATAACAATGAGGTTTTGTTAAACTAAAATATCATTTTCTGATCCCAACAGATGTTTAAAATAGTTCTTTTGGAAACAAATTCCTAGCAATAATAGTAGAGAATGCTGTTGAATAGAGCACTGCTCAACACACCTGGTAATTTAATCCATTGTTAATATCGAGTAGGTAGGCTTTAGTCTTGCATGGAAGTTAACATCATGTTAATGAAACTGTATTTGCTGTTTTGGCTCAGCGTTCAGAGGTACACTCAGCAAAAACAGGAGCCTTCCCTTGCTTGTAACTGCCCTTCAGCCACAAGCAACCATCACAGCCTTGTATTTTGCTATGTCTGGTTCTGCTAGCTTAGATGGACACTCTAGGTTAAAGGTGTTAAAGGTATTCTAACTGTAGATGTCCTTGTTCATTGCATGGAAGTTGGACTAGATGACCTTTAATGGTCCTTTACATCTCAAACTATTCTATAATACTAATCCATAAGATGCAAACATGAAAGGTCTCTATTTGTATTCATTGCAATGTTTTTTCACACCAAGGATTAAAGACCAGTATAACGTACCCTACCAGTTACAACACTGCTGAATGACTTGTCAGCGAATTCCCTGGGATTTGGGTCACATTTTTATGACAACTGGGAATTTCACAAGTCACTTCCCAACTTCTTAGGCATCTGAATACCTTTAAGCACCTGTAAGTATGAGTCAAAGCAGATGAGTGCATTCTTTCCGGTGACTTTGCTTGATTAAGGGACAAGCTTTGGTAGAAGAACAGTCATGTATGTCAAGAATTAAGTTTCTTTGCTCAGTATCGGCACATGAGGATAACTGATAGCAGTGTCTGTCCAAATCAGATGAGTTGTTTGTGGTAGAGAGTGTCTTTAGGTTGCAAGGTATTTCAAACATAGTGTACAACACTAGAAGTAGACCTGAGCTAAAAACCATCAGAGGCCGATGCTGGCTAAGAAGGAAGTTTGCTGATCTGAGTTTCAGCAATTATTTGCAGATTTAGTTGTCTCTAATCAAAGCAAGTAAGACCAATTTTTTTTTTGAATGAGTGAATAAATAAATAATCAAACAAACCTAACAAATTGCAGTGGAAGAATAACTTGGAATCTGTTTCCAGTATTTCTTCTCTGCAAAAATGATCCTACTCAAAACAATCAGCAAATGGCTGACGGTATTGTTATTATAGCCATCAGCATAGCAATTAGGCTTCTGAAACAAACTTATTTTCCTATTACTCATGTCCAATGCATCTGTTTTTACATAATTTAGCTAGGACCAGTACTGTACAAACATTCATTAAAATGACATTACACTTACATTATATTCAGAATATCCACGATGCCTTCAGCTGAGACAAAGTTTTTGTAAAACATGAGTGGGAGGTGGGAGGAAGTCGTTTGAAGAATAGAGGTGGTTATTGTATTTAAAAGTTTGTGATTTTCCTCAAGAAAAAGAAAAAAAAAAAATGAAGAAGAAAAGAAAAATACCAGATTAAAAGCAGCTCAAATGCACAAATAATGTAAGAGCCAAAGTGGCATGATGTATTAACCGAGAAGCGCATAAATAACAAAATTAATCCAGTTGTTCAAGTTGCAGCAAGTTGATATATAGTCAACTTCACTGGCCGCCTTCTTGTCTTTCACAAAATCTTGCAATTGTTTTTTCTTCAGTCTTTTTAAAACCAATTTGTGGCAGTGTTACAGTTCAGCCTGGTTCAGCCTGGTTCCACAAGGGGGCAAAGGGACCCACAGATCCATGCCCAGGAAGGGAAGGGAAAGGGGGAGAAAAGGAAAAGGTAGGGAGACTGGCCTAGACAAGGAAAACAGCAGCAACGAGCTATGGAAAAAACTTAGTTTACTAAATACAGCAATATGAGATAATACAATACAATAACTCCAATAATTAAGCAGTGAGGAGCGTATGTCTCAGAGGAGCTCAGGCAAGGCCTGGCTCTTGGGCACACGAACCCAGGACTGATCATGATGGAGTGCAGTGGGACTGGTCTTGTAATCAGCCTCACCTGGAAACATCTTCCTATCTTTTCCATCACTGTCCATCATGGCTAAGACTTGAACAAAGCCAGTTCTCACAAGATTAACTCTGCAATAACAACACTACCAAATCTGGTTCTCTGTTGTCTGATTCTGCCTGTGCTGCCAGTGCAAGTGCAGACAGCATTCTGCCAAAACAGCAGAGCAGACTAAAGGCCTTACTGGCCAGTATCCTCCTTTTATCTCTGCTGCCATGCTATCATTTTGGGATTATCTGACATCAGATGAGCTGGTGCAGGAGTGAGTTTTTGTACAGCCAAAACAGATTCTGGAGTGTGGGATAATGCAAAGCACGGCTCTGGAGCCATCAGTAGGTGGGCTCTTTCTTGTAGAGAGCCTTTGCTGTGACGCTGTCATGAAGCAATCCAGTAGAGTGACGATAGTCACAGGTACCTTCTCCCATGCCAGCACCAAAAGAGCTTTATTGTGTCACTGTATTCAAAATTAATTTCAGCTTCCTTTTTACTTTTATTTTGGCCTAAAATTTCAAATCCTTACTTGGATCACTGAATTCTGTATGAGTCATGTAATTTTAAAAATCTGTTTGATCAAATCTAATCAGAATACTGATGGTGAACAATTTTCCATCTGAGATTCTTACACCAATTAAGCCTCAAATCATAACAGCCTTGTAAGGTAGAGACTCACTTTTGTTCTGCTTTTCATTTGAGGAATTCAGATGCTTGGGAGAGCATTAGGTGCTTGGCAGCATGGGTCAGTAGAGAAGATGCTGGAGCTGAGAGAGATGAGAAGTTTACTTAGATCTACTTAAAAAAAAAAATGGTGAGTTAAGGACAAAATTCAGAATTCCTGAGTCACCATCCTCTATTCCATGGATGTCCAACCTTTTCACTTGCCTGGGCTGCATTTAGTGAATATAAATTGTCTTGGGCCACAAAAACATAGGTTGCTCCAAAAGCAATACCTCCTATTTATTTCTACGGAATGACAGCAGATACAAAGAGCAATGTAACACTATTTGATAGAGCAAATTCTCAGCTACAAAACCCTATTTTTTCAACATTATCACCACCATTAACTATGCATTTTCACCAGTGATGAACAAGAGCCTGCATACTCACATAACAATCCAACCCACTGTCATCGCTGCAGAAACACACCACCCTCTGCCTCACTGTGCTCACATTTACTGTTTGGTATCAGTAACAATTAAGAAAGTGTCATTGAATGGGTGCAATTTTTTTCTGCATGGAGGAATTCAGTGACAGACTTTTGCTTCATGCACACATCTGTCACACAGCAACAAAATGTAAGGGAATACTGGTGTGAAGGTTCCACCGTTCCACTTCTACTGCCATACCACCAGCATCTGGCTATGATGTTGTGGGCCAACATAATAAATCAGGAAGCATTACTTTCAGAGCAGTCCTTGCAAAATATGCAGTATCACTAATATATAAGTAACAGATCATTTTAATTTTAAATATTTATCTTAAAATATTAAAAAAGAGAAAGAGAGAGGGGAACAAAAACATAAAGCTAATGGGATGATTGACCTTGTTTTTGTGAAACTAACACATCAGGTTGGTGCAATGGCAGTGATTACAATCCTTAGTGAAGTCTCAAGGTGTTGGTCAGAGAGATTTCTGATGAAATTTTACTTTTCCTGTACTTCATCCTTTACAATAATTGTTCAAAATATATGTACTGCAAAAAGGTGATGACATGAATAAGATGTGATTGTGAAGTGAAAGATATTTTTCTTTGCTAAGATAGGGATTATAAAAGTTTAGTTATGTTCAGTACCTGGGAAGGGATAAATACAAGTATTACTACAGGTTGGATGCTGACCTATTGGAGAGGAGCTCTGCGGAGCTGGGGGTCCTAGTGCAGTGACAGGGACAGAAGTGTGCCCTGGTGGCCAAGAAGGCCAATGGGATCCTGGGGTGCATTAAAATGAGTGTGTCCAGCAGGTCAAGGGAGGTGATCCTCACTCTGTACTCTGCATTGGTAAGGCGTCACCTGGAGTACTGCATTCAGTTCTGGGCTCTCCGGTACAAAAAGGATGGGGATCTCCTGGGAAGAATCCAGCAGAGGGCCATGAAGACGGTAAAGGAGCACCTCTCTTCTGAGGAAATGCTGAGCGAACTGGATCTGTTCAGCCCTGAGAAAAGAAGACTCAGAGGAGATCTTATTAATGTTTAGAAACATCTTCAGTGTGGGAGTCAAAGGGATGTGGTCAACCTCTTTTCAGCAGTCTGGTGCAGAAGTTCCGCACCAATATGCGAAGGGTCTTCTTCACAGTGAGGGTGACAGAGCACTGGAATGGGCTGCCCAGGGAAGTTGCAAATTCTCCTTCTCTGGAGATATTCAAGACTCACCTGGACACCTAGCTGTGCAGCCTGCTGTAGGGGGCCAGTTTTGCAGGGGAGTTGGTCTCGATGATCTCTAGAGGTCCCTTCCAACCCCTACAATTCCGTGATTCTGTGATCCTATGAAAAAGAGATTATCAGATTTTGAGTTGAACATCTAATTGGAACTTTATACATTCCATTTGAAAAATTGAAGGTCATGTATTTATATCAACCTAAAATGGTCTTGCAAATGTAAATCAATTTTTTTTTTCTTTGCAATCTCGATACCCCAAGCTGTGGGATATGGTTTACATGCCCAAAGGACAGGGTGCCATCCAGAGAAACCTAGACAGGCTTGAGCATTGGGCTGAGGAGAACCTCATGAGGTTCACCAAAGCCAAATGCAAGGTCTTGCACTTGGATCTTGGCAACCCCCCACTACCAGTACAATCTCGGGGATATAAGGATAGAGCACAGTCCTGCTGGAAAGAACCTGGGAGTACTGGTGGATGACAAACGGGACATGAGCGAGCAATATGCCTAGAAGCCAACTGTATCCTAAGCCGCATGGCCTGCAGGTTGAGGGAGGTGATCCTCCCCTTCTATTCTGCACTGCTGAGACCTCACCTTGAGTACTGCATCCGGATGTGGAGTCCTCAGAGACATGGACCTGTTGGAGTGTGTCCAGAGGAGGGCCACAAAAATGACACATGGGATAGAATACCTCCCCTGTGAGGACATACTGAGGGAGCTGGGGCTGCTCAGCCTGGAGAAGAGAAGGCTGTGAGGTGACCTGATAGCAGCCTTTCAGTATCTAAAGGGGGGCTGTAAGAAAGAAGAGGGCAGAATTTTTAGCAGGGTCTGTGGTGGTAGGAAAAGGGGAAATGGTTTCAGGCTGGAGGAGGGGAGATTTAGATTGATATAAGGAAGAAGTTTTTTACAGTGAGGGTGGTGAGGCACTGGAACAGGTTGTCCAGAGAGGTGCTGGAAGCCCCGTCCTTTGAGACATTCGAGATGAGGCTGGATGGGGCTCTGAGCAACCTGATCTAGCTGTGGATGTCCCTGTTCATTTAAGAGGAGTTGGACTGGATGACCTTTAAAGGTCACTTACAACTCTATGGATTCTATGATTCTATTCTCAAATTCTTTTATCATAGCAGAAAGCTCAACTGCATATTCTTCGCTGCTCAGAAGGTGGCCAACTGCAAGAAATGCTGGGCCTGCTCTACCCTAAAACTAAAGACACTGTTTTTATACAATGTATAAGATGTTATTTGTAAATGTTACATTTACAAACGTTAAGATTGCGGAGTAACACTGGTACTCAAGCCAGAGAAATGGTGGCTGCCCTTGGAAGTTTGTATGCTTGTGTGTAGATCCCAAACTTTAGGAAGGGAAGAAAAGTGGAGGAAGTCATTCAGTGCAGTCATACATCAGAACGTGTTGTGGATGTTCTGCTTTGCATGATAAAAATGAAAATGATAGGAGAAATGGAAAGAAAATTGATATGCTTAACAGACAATTTGGAAGTCAAGAAGTGAAAGAAGAGAAATGAATCTGCTTTACAGTTCATTCTGACCAGTAGACCACTGCCATGCCCATAGGGAAATGCTCTAGTCCCATCTCATCTCCTCATAATTCTCAGCTATGTTTGATAAAGAAAAAAATACACAAGGACATGACGATAACAGAAGCAAGTTCCAAGTGTAGAAATCTGAAATGGAAAGTAAGAGGACAAAAGAGGAAAGGTTAACTTAGAAAAAGAAATGATATTTTTTAAGGGCTAATTATTGCCACTTTTTCTCAATGTGTTTCAGCATATTGCTTTATAAATAGTACAATCAATACAAGTGAGATTCTTGACAGTATATAATTTTATAGAGATGGAAAAATAGGTGATGTGGGGCAAATCCTTGGCTGGTCTGAGTCTGCACTTGATCCACCTAAGGAGAGACCAAGTGTTTTTCCAGGTCTACTTGTGACTTTGCAAAAAAAAAAAAAAAAAAAAAAAATTAAAAAAAAAAAAAAGAAAAGAAAAGAAAAGGAGAGGAAAGGAAAGAGTTGGGAAGGGAAGGGGAACATACAATGAAAATCAGAACTACCTGTAGGTCTCTGTGTGGAATAGGGACAGGACAGCTTGGAATCTTTCATGCCGACACAGGACTTACTTGTACCAAAGGAGATTAGTTACCCCTTCCTTAGAAGCAATTTTTTCCCCATTTTGTTTTGAGTGAGCTAAATAACCTGGATCAAGGTTTGAAGACAGATGAATTGGTGTTGAATAATGGAGGTGTATTGTCTGTACCATACTGCAGAGCTCAGCTCTTTCAAAATACTCCTTCACAGAGAGATGCAACAAAATAAGAACTGAAAAGGAGGAATTAAAATTGATATAATACTGGATTCCCACCGCTTTGCAATTCTAGCATGCTGAATCCTGAATATCCCAAACCTGTACAGTTTCCCTGTGCAATGGGTATTGCATTAAACCATCCTTATCAGTTTCTCCCTCTAGTCTTGTTATTAGAATCAGAACATCTCATGCTCCATGCCTTTTAACATGAGTAAGTTTCATTCATTAACTTGGAGGAGTGGGTCAGCAGGAAATCAATGATGCTTTTTTATCTAGCCATATGTGGAACCATTTACATGAATCCACTGACTACATTCCAGCATCGCAATTTCTTCTCTGCAACCTTTATTGCAGTGTGTCTGCCCCTGCTTATGCAGCATCAGCATTTGCAGATTAGAAAGAGCAATTCCAGAGTAAACAAAAGGGGTTGCTTCTTCAGAGTCTGCCAGCTGCCTAGGGAAGGGATAAGCCTGCCCCAGAGGGCTGGAGTGCCACGTGTCCATCATAACTGCCTTAGAAGCCTTGCTGTTGAACAGTTAGGTTTATGGCAAAACACCTTTGATTTCCTAGTCTTTAACTGAGTATCTGTGCCAAGGCTAACTTTGTCGTATTTTTTTTAATGCTTGAAGATTAAAAAGCTTTTAAGATACCAGACTGGATTGCAGGACATCTTAGGGGGAAAATACTGGAATATCTCTCGTATATGCAGTACTGGTTTCTTAGAAAGTAATCTTAGCCCTCAGGAGGAAGAATACAATGATTACAAATGGTGAAAATAGTTTTTTATTATCAAATCAATAGAAGTGTGCCAACAGATTTGAAAGAGAAGAGGTATAGGAAGTGGGGGTGGGAATCAACCATGTAGGAGTGATTATTATTATACAATATTTTGCACCAGAACGACAACAAAAATGTCTGAAGTGACTGGACTCCCTTTAAATAGATTTTGCTATTCCAAAGTAAGGGAAAGCTCCTGCTACAGGGAGTTTACAGATTAAATACACAGGATGAGAAAAGGATGGCTGAGGGGAAAAGAAATATGTTATTTTTGTTTTATAGATCGGGCAATGAGGCACTGTGAAACTGACATGATTCTCTGGAGAAATAACTATTTACACTTAAATGACCCTACAGTCTGCATTTTTGCATATGTCAAAAATCACAGAAGAGATGTTCTATAAAACTGTTCATCCTTTAAAAAGAAGAAAATTGTAGGATCCATCTAGATTAAAAACAAAACAAAACAAAAAACAAACCCATAAGCCATTGTCAATCTCCTGCAGCAAATATTTCAGATTAAATAAAAATGTCCCCAGATTAAAATATTGCCAAGAAAATATTGTTTTTTAAGGTTAAAGTAAAAGAAAAATATGGGAAAAATCAAAAACCAAAACTTGAAGAAACTTTTGATTTTCAGAAATTAAAGCAGAAATTAAATTAAAATAAAAGGAGATATATTTTGAGAAAAGTCACCTTTTCATTGTCTTCAGGAAATGACAACGAGTACATTGGCAGAAGATATAAGAGCAGGCTGTTAGGTTAGAGAATCTGTTGAGTTGCGTCATAGAAGATAATGCCAGTTACTGGTGCATCCCTATTAGATAGGCTAACTGGAACAGCAGCCCCTTGTGTTTACCATGGCTAAAATAATCAGTGTGATTGTAGAAGTGGCACTGCAGGGGCTTTTTTCATCCAGAATGATGAGAGTTTCTGGTAATTATGGATAACGAATAAACAGTTCTATTTAGTAGTGCTCTGCAGCTCAACAGCTGGAAAACAGTTGTTGTTGGCTGTCTCAGGATCAGGCTCCAAAAGAGGTGGCACATTGTGGATTCAAGGTTCCATTCACTTTTTCTCAGTATGTGCTAAAAGATTCTTCGTGAGGGACTGCAGTCAAAAGAATTCAAACCTTCCTGGAACTAATGTTCTGAAAAATTGCACTTGGAAACAAGGCACAGAGTCTACCTATTTTGCTAAGGGTAGATTTACTAAGAACTCTCTGCTTTTCTGACTTGCATTCAAACTAACTTTTTTAGTCCGTGACATTTTTCAGAGGGCAGTTTATTCCCCTGATTCTATTACCCAGATTTCAGACATTTTCAGACTTACAGCTCTCCTTATTCTCCCTTTGTCATACAGTCTCTGTTGTCTCATCTTCACAAGATGTTCCTCTTACATCTCATTATCTCCGCTGCTGTTCTCTGCCGTCTCAGTTCACATATGCACTTATCTTTTGGTTGTCCCTGCACTTTTAAATCATTTGACTTAGTACACAGGCAGGTAGAAACGATTTAAAAGTGCAGGAAGAACCAAGAGATATCTGTCTGTGTTTCTACCTGCCCACAGACAGACAACCTTCATCCTGCCACTTAGTTCTCTCCCCACTCCTTTTTGTGCAACTACCTCTGGCTCTCACAATAGATGTGAACCCCTTAACTCTGATTGCCACCATACTGACTAGGTGGCAAGCTCAGCAGCATAGTACTCTCCTGCTCCTTAGAAAACCAACTTTGGCCTTGCTGCTTCCAGAATAACTTGTAGGCCATTGTTTGATTTTCTTTTTTGCTTGTTTTTTTTTTTCAGTTCACTCTGTGCCAGAGATGCTACACAGTCATTACAATAAGCAGACTTATTATGGCTTTATATAATTCTATTGATAGATAATGACATACGCAATATAGTGGTCATGCCACCTATTCACCAACAAAATTGTATATCCAATACATAGACCAAGATATGAAGATGCATTTCTACAAGGATACAGTTGTTTACAATTATAAGATGCAAAGTGAAGATCAATTTGATCTTCAGACTAGACTTTCTTTTTCAGACAGTTGTAAAACCTATTTAAACAAAAAAGGCACATCAGCAAATGGGTGTGTTAATCACACTCCTTCTAGACCTTGCACACTTACCTGCTCTTCAGGAATAAATTTTTGAGCATTGATGTTTCCTCACACGAATAAAGGCAAAAAATATATTTAAAAAAAGAAAAAGAAAAAAAAGAAGAAGAAGAAGAAGAAAGAACTTAGAAGAGAATAAATGTGGTGACAGGTTTTTTTATGTGATAGATGAGATGGGAAATTAGAATTTACTTTACTGAAACAGAGCAGTGGTGTACAAAATTTTAGCTTTCCAAGAATTGAGGGAGGGTTTTAGTGAAGCATAAATAGTAGTAATTTCTGAAGTTAATACTGCTGCTAAGTGGAAGAGTTTCCACTTTGAATCACTGCAACTAGTCTTTGCATATATTGTGGGCTCTCTTTTGCAAATCACTTTGGAGAGGGATGAGCCACTTGAAAAGCAAAATCCATTAGTAAGGCAACCAGAAGGATTTGAGTCTTCAATCAAGGTCATGCTGAATTAATGTTGCATTTTTAGATGTTGCTTGATGACATTGAGGATGCCACATCCACGCCATTATTCTAATGTATGAACCAAATTCTGAGATCTTGAGAGGTTCTTAGAGAAGGCATCTATCTCACTCAACTCTGAGTACCTCTCAAAGTAAAAAAAAAGAAGAAAAAAAGAACAAAAAAAGGATGATGATACTTAGGCACATCTTCTGTGAAGTGCTCATCATACACAGTCTTAACAGCACTTTTAGAAAGGATGACACTATCATTGTCTACATTTTTCAGATTAGGAAGTTGAGGCAGCAGAGGCAGTCCTCTTGCCTAAATCACCCAGTAGGTATGTAAAAGACTGGGGGGCAGCCCCATGTATCTTAATACTGCCCTATAATATTTATTATCTAATTTCTTCCTTTCGATGTTGCTGTACTTGAAAGAAACTCTCTAAGTAGGCCACATCTCTGAGGAACTTTAAGAAGTCTGAATCATGGACAAAGTTCATAATTATGAAGTCCTATTTAATGAATTTCATTGTTTTCTATGAGAAGGCTACCCACCTAGCTGATCAAGTGAATCCCATTGCTGTATCTATTTGGATTTTCACAAAGCTTTCAATACTATTTCTCACAGTATCTTTCTGGACAAATGTCCAGCTAGACAAAAACATAGGTGACAGGCAGACAGGGCAGGCTCAAAGTGTTACAATAAATGGGATCACTTCTGGCTTGTACCCAGTCATTAGTGGGGTGCTGCAGAGTTCCAGTTTAAGGCCAGTTGTCTTTAAAGTTCTCATCAATGACTTGGATACTGTATGTTTGCAGATGACATTACATATGGAGTACCTATTGACTCCCTTGTGGGCAGAGAGGTCTTGCTTAGAGATCTTGACAAATTAGTGGGCTAGGTGATCACCCACCACATCAAACTGAAAAAGAACAAATGCTGGATTCTGCACCTGGGTTAAAGCAACACTGAATGGAGGATGAATGGCTGGAGAGAAGCCTGCAGAAAGGAACTGTAGAATCATAGAATGGCTTGGGATGTAAGGAACCTTAAAGACCATCTAGATCTAATCCCCCTGAAATGGGCAGGGTTGCCATCTACCCCATCAAGCTGCCCAGGGCTCCATCCAACCTGTCCTTGAATGCCTTCAGGGATGGGACACCTGCTCCAGTGCTTCACCAATCTAACAACTAACTAATCTCCTCTCTTTTCATTTAAAGACATTCCTCCATGTCCTATCACTATCACTGTGTAAAATGTTGGCTTTCCTCCTTCTTATAAACTTCCTTTAAGTACTGGAAGGCAACATTGAGGTCGCCTTAGAGCTTTCTCTTCTCCAAGCTCAACAAGCCCAGCTCTCTCAACTTTTCTCTGTAGCAGAGATGCTTTCAGCCCTTTGATCATTTTCATGACACTCCTCTGGACCTGCTCTGACTGCTCCATGTCTTCCATGTGCTGGAGACCCCAGACCGGAATGCAGTATTTCAGATGGAGCCTGAAGAGGGCAGAATAGAGGTGGAAAATAACCTTTGGGGATTCTGGTTGACAGCAAGTTGAACGAGAGTCAGTATTATGCCACGGCAGCTCAAAGGACCAACCATACCACGGGATGCCATCAGGCATAACTCTGCCTCTGGGTGGGGGAAGGAGTTGTCCTGCTCTGCTCTGTGCTGGAGCACTGGTGCAGGTTTGGACAACACAATATAAGGACATAAAATATGAGAGAATCCAAAGGAGGGCTACAAAGATGATGGTTTAGAGAGCAAGATACAGGAGAAGGGACTGATATCACTTGGTTTGTTCAGCTCAGAGCAGAGGGAGGCAGAGGAGAGAACTCATGGCTGCCTGCAGCTCCTCACAGGGGAGGTTGGTGAATCTTGGAGTGTTTTGGATAGTTGATGCTGTTCACAGAGGAAGGTTTGTAGAAATTGGCTCTAGTTTTTTTGAAGGAATACCACCTTCCCCATGCAGAGCAGCTGCTGTTACTGATGACTCCTACTGTTTGAACACATGGAATAAAGCAGGGAGAACACTTGAATGTATATATATATGCATATATGGGAAAACATAGCTTGGAACTCATGTTGAAAATTTTTTCCCCTACTGATTGGACTTAATAAATAGATTATGGTAGAGTTTAATATGAAGTTGTGACTTTTACTTGTTATTAATTTATCTATAACGAAACATTCCTGGGTCTTCAAAAGACAGAAATAATTTTGCATAAATTACTGCTAACCCGAATAATTATTTATGCACCTACTTAAGAACATCATGTTTGTCTTCAAAAAGGAGAGAACCATCTTAATAACTGACTCAAGGCAATAGATTTTTGGAAGAGTATGTATTATGTCTTCATTGTCTTTTAGCCTGGATACAGCTAACATAGGCTGTAAAAATTATTCATGAAATTTTATAACTTCATGATGAACCTGCTCTGAGCTTCTATAGTTACATTGCTTTTGGTACTCTAATTGAGTTAGAGTAGCCATTGCTGTGGTAGATGCGCATTATGTAACAGGATAGCTTTCCTTTTGCCATATTCCTAATTAGAAATAATTAGGCTTGATCCCATTTCCATCTTCTGTGCTTTTAATTTCTAATTGTCCAAATAGTGTCCCCTTACTTTAAGGAGGGAGTACTATCTGCAGGCTACAAACCATTTCTCATGGACTTTTTTTGTTCTATAGGTTACTTGGCATATCTCTGATACTTCAGAAGTTATGGTATTATTTTGCTGTTTTTTAACCAAGTAAAATTCTTTGTAGCAATGTCTTAATTAAGGCCCAAAAAATTTCATCTAGTATTCATACTGAAAGTACCACTTCTGGCTTCATTTTTTCCCTAATTTTCTTATGCTAGCACCATCTCTTTGGAAAAAAAATAATAATAAAATAGGTAAAACTGTAAGCAAAGCAAAGGACTTATATGAGTATTTGACCTAGTAACAGACTATAATCTCTATTTTCTGAGACTGAAACTTTATTTGAACTCTCCAATAATGCTAAATCCACGGTTATCAAACTGTTCTGCAATACCGTAGGAGTGAATAAGGCAACTATTTTTTTGAGATATTGCTTGTAATTACTGGAAGAGGTAGGGATATTAGTAACAACATTCAAAAGATTTATAGTTTGTTTGCTGATGCATTGAAAAGTAAGTGCAGATCACCGAGGTTCTCTGTTATGAGATCTATGAATTAATGTTGTTATCCATAATGTATTATTCTCCGTGTGCCTCAAGTCTACATTTAGTGGGTGCAGAGACACACAGAGTAAGGAGGAGTACACTTAAAAACATAAGACTTGCTTCCTATAGCAATCATCTTCACCCTATCTCAGAAATCAAAGAGAAGCCTGTTGTTATTTTAATACTTGATTGGTATCTTGTTCTAAAAAATTGGATATATATTCATTAAATGGAAAATTCCAGAAACTCACGTGTTCAGCTCTTGTACCTTCACCATGGAGCTCCTGTGGAAATTTTAGAAGATTGGTAAACGTGAAATTGAGTTATGTAATAGCTTCAAATACAGGTATCAGATGAGCATAATCAAATTATTTTATTTTTGCTAGTATTTTCATATATTTTTCACAAATAATGCTTCTTAAATCTAATGCACAGATCAGATCTGTTGCACTTGCACATATGTTTCTGAAGTTGAAGAAGAAAAAGATAACGGTAGCTTGATAGGTAGAATTTTTTTTTTTTTGTTAGGCCCAAATATCTCTTTCTCATTTATTAATCCTGTATTGATATAGAGATATATATTTAGAAATAAAAAAGTTGTAAAGTGCTTGTCAACATTTGGAGAAAGAAAATGTTTGTAGTATCTTTTAAGCTGGGTTCAGGTGAACTTGGTTATCGGAACACATCACAATCTCATTCTAGATTACAGACCTTATCCTAATAGTACATCAGCTTTTCTCTAGTACATTTTTAATTCCCTGAAATTTTAAAGTCATATTTTATTACTTATTATTTATTTTATTTTTATTTTATTATTTTTGTATTTATGTTATTTGTTTTATTACCTATTTAGTCATAATTGAAAGAAAATGTTTCCTGTGCATCTTCTTTCTTCATTTCCAAATTAGCTCCTCGTTTCCTTTGCTTCTATTGTATGGCTCAGGTTCTGCAGAAAATGAATAACATACAGACATGTTTGTTACCTTCTTTGTAGGCAACCATGATGTAATTAGGTAACAGAATTCTTAAGTTAGTCTGTCTAGGCGAGTTGAGTGTCAACATTTTTTAAATTGTCATTAATGTTCATAATGTGTTGATATTTTATGGTTTGCCAGTGATTTGTGTCACACTTATTTTCCAATTATTATTTCTCAAACTATTAAAACAAAAGTAGCAGAAAGTAACATGACTGAATATTCCAGATGCTTCTGACATATCTGAAAATTTAATAAAGCCTCACCAAAGCAGCATCCGCATAAAATGATAGGAAATCATTGGGCAGGTCAAAAAACAAGCCAAATTGATTATTTCCCTTTCAAAATATATTCACAATTATATATGCTTTTATAAAAACTCTTCTGATAATGTGGATCTTATGTAAATCCTGACGCACAAAGAAAAGTGGTGGCATTCAGTACTCGGCAGATCTTCTTGAGGGCAATGATAAGGTGTGTGCAGAACAATCAGGAGATTAGTTCCCGCTAACATGGGTTCATGAAAGGCAGGTACTGCTTGACCAACCTCATCTCATCCTCACCTCATTCTATGACCGGATGACCTGCCTGGTGAATGAGGTAAAGTCTGTAGACATAGCCTGCCTAGACTTCAGTAAAGCCTTTGACTGTCTTTCATAGTATTCTTCCAGAGAAAGTGGCAGCTCATGCCTTAAAGAAGTAAAGTCTTTGCTGGGAAAAGAACTGACTGGAGGACTGTGCCCAGAGAGTGGTGGTGAAGAGTTAAAACAAGGTGTTAGCCAGTCACGAGTGGAGTACTCCAGGAGTCGATACTGGGGCACGTCCTGTTAATATCTTTATTGACAATCTGGATGAGAGGATTGAGTGCACCTTCAGTAAATCTGCAGATGACACCAAGTTGGCAGGAAGTGATCTGCCTGGGAGTAGGAAGGCCCTGCAGAGGAATGTAGATAGACTGGATCAATGAGCTGAGGCCAATTGTATGCACTTCAAAAAGACCAAGTGCCAGATTCTTCCCTGTGTTCTCAACAGCCCCATGCAGCACTCCAGGCTTGGGGTAGAGTGGCTGGAAAGCTGCGCATAGGAAAAAGAGAAAGACATGGAGGCCCTGGAGTGTGTCCAGAGAAGGGCAACAAATCTGGTGAAGGGTCTGGAACACAAGTCTTATGAGGAGCTGCTGAGGGAACTGGGATTGTTTAGTCTGGAGAAGAGGAGGTTCAGAAGAGACCTTATAGCTCTTTACAGTGACCTGGAGGGGAGGTTGTGGTGAGGTGAGGGTCAGCCTCTTCTCCCAAGTAGCTACTGACAGGACAAGAGGCAATGGCCTTAAGTTGTGCCAGGGGAGGTTCAGGTTGGATTTGAGGAAAAAATCCTTCTCAGAATGAGTGGTGGAATATTGGTACATTGCCTAGGGAGGTAGTGTACTCACTGACACTGGAAGTGCTCAAGAACCATGTTGATGTGCCACTGAGGGACACAGTCAGTGGGCATGATGGTGATGGGCTGATGGTTGGACTAGATGATCTTAGAAATCTTTCCAACCTTAATAATTCTATGATTCTATCATTATTGAGGAAGTCATTCAGAAGAGATTGTAAGAGCCTTTGCTAATGTAATATCAGATGGAGTTCAGCTTCTCAACTACAGACATATAGATGATCAGAAGAACTGAAAGTCAGCCCACAGCTGAAGTTTCTCAGATTACAGTAGTGAGAAGAAGAAAATAAATGTTTTCATTATTAACATGTATTTTTGAGAATCACACTTTCTTTGTCCCTGTATTTGTTGCCCTCCCATTTTTTCTTGCAATATCTTTCTTTAAATAATAGTTTGAAAACAGTTATATTTGTGCTCATTTTAGGTTTAAAATTATTCCAAAGGTGATTGCTCACATGTTTGCAGTAGATTTTTTTGTTTTCCGGACCTTTAATGGCTCAGATTGCAATGACAGTATTGTTTTTTCTTACACTGTCGTGGACAAATGTGTGAAATAATCTACGTAGCTGGCTTCCACCAAAACTAATGGAAAGCATCTACCTCAAGTACCTTTAAAAATCTATGTCCTCAATCACTTTGGGTAGAAACTTTTTTTTCCTAATTAACTATGGAATAGCACGGCAGCTTACAGTTGTGTTTTAGGAATAGTAATGACACTATCTGCAACCAGTCTTATATCTAAAACCTTTTATGCTTTACATTATTACTACTTAACTTTCTCAATCTGGAGAAGAACTGGAGAGACCAAATAGCAGCTTTAAAATTGCAAATGTGATGAAGAAGGTGGAGCCAGTTTCCTACAGTGATGTATTGGGAAAGGACAAGTGGCAGAAGACAGAGACTGAACAAGAGAAGTCCATTGAGACAGGGTAGAAGGAAAAACCTTTTCCCCATGAGGAAAGTGAGGCAGTGGAGCAGGTACTCAACAAGTCTGTGTTGTTTCTGACCTTGAGGGTTTTCAAGATCTGACTGGACAAAACTCTGAGCAACCTGACCTGCCCTCATTAGAGATCCTGCTTTTGTCTTCCTGAGATCCTTTCCAGCTGAATTTTTATATGGTCCTATGACTCTATCATTTTAATCACCAGAGTTTTAAAATAAAAATACTAGATCAGATGAAAATGGCTATTCAATTCAGGTTGCAGATGAATTTTTCTAACCTAACAATCCTATATGAACTACAGAATCAAACACATTCTTCATATTGTGGGTTTCATTATACTTCCGAATCACTGTAGTGATGTCATATCTAATGGCTTCCAGGTGCTTAAATATATTTGCTGGAAAGACAGGTTGATTATGTTTTCACTGTCTGCCTGTTGTGAAAAAGAGCTTGGCAATGTCTTCGTAAACCATAAGAGAAAGAAGCCTAGGATTGCTTGGGTTTTACGTGTTAATAAGTTCTTCAGTTTATGACAACCAGCAAATCTTTTTTGAAAAGCAGAACTTACCTAATCTAGTTTTCCAAATGAGATTTCTAATACCACAGATGCATTATACTGCAACTTTTTTTTTCCATATCATTTTTTCTATAAATCACATATTGTGGAAAAAGCCAGATATGCCTTTATTCCATAATACATAACAATGGCTATTTATATTATACCTTGAAAAATAATCGACTTCAATCTTTCAGTCCAAAGTATTCCCACAAAATGTGCTTGTTTTTTGCTTTGGATTAAAATAAAGGGAGGGACAGAGAGAAACTACAGCTCCTAGATATTTTTTTAAAGACTCTGACTTCAACAGCTGCAGAAAGTAATTATTATAAAGGCTCCAGTCCCAATTGTTTTTGAGTTGATGTTGTAGCCATACTGTAGCATATACTCAGCAGATGCAGACTGAAGCACACAACTTAAAACATATGGCAAGATAAAATCTGAAAGCTATGCTAGCTAGCTACCATAAAGATTTTGTGAGGGAAAAGAACCTTAAATCAACATAGACTTTTAAGGAAGGACAGCAAAAACATTACAGGATAGAAATGATGATACCTTTCTTTCACTTCCAAATCTGTAGCTGAAGTCAATGGAAAATAGAGTTGCTGTGTTTCATTCTAATTGAGGGAAGTTAACAATATTTTTTTCAAGACTTCCAAATAATGTGCATTTAATCTCAAAGCTCAATTATTACAAATTCTATTATTTCAAAGTCTTTCATGCTGGTAGCATGCATCACTTTCGTAGTGATATTCCAAAGAAGGCAGAATAAAACTTCATATTGTAGTAACAAGAAAATACATTTCTCCTTAAATGGATCTTATTATCTGAGTCAAGCACTGAGAAAATGTTGGCCTTTTTTTAGGTGATTTCCACTTGAAACATGCTGTAAATAGCATAGCACCTGCGTTTTTCTTTGATGGACATGCCCAGTTCTACGAGTAATTTCTATAGTAAACACATTGCCAAAATGTAATCATCATTCATTTCATTTTAATCACTTCAGCAAAGAAAAAATTATGTGCATCTTAGAAGGCTTGTAAAAAGTTATATTTTATGCACAACATATATTTTAATGTTAATGGATATCATGACTTACAACTGATACCATTCATTCCTCACATATACATATATATATATATGTATATATATATATACATAAGTATATATCCCCAGTGACCACACACGCATATTAAATACACAGAGACAGTAACACTCTGCTGTCTATACTTGCCTGCCTAGTTGGCTTTCCATTGCCAGCTACTCAATACTCTGTTCTGCTAAATATCATCACTACCCTAGTCCCCCATCTTCCATCTTCCATCCTTCCAACACTCATCTTCTGTCAAAAAATTCCCCAAAGTGCAATTGATGTCATATTGATGTGTGTCTAACAGTAGCAGTGGACAGAACAGAAACACCATAAGGTGTATAGGACACTTTAAACTGTTCTAAAAGAAAAAACATTCTCTCGTATATATTTTTCTGACTGAATTTCTTCCTTCCATAAAATATTGATGTATGTATAGTAAGTGCTGAGAAAATGGGTGCTCCTGTCTATCGTATACAGTATTTTTTTTGTTTCAATCTTGTTTGTATATCACACTTGTGATTGTAGATCTGTGAGATTTGCTTGGTGCGCAGCTTGCAGTGACATCTTCCTTTTCATCTGAGCCTTTAGGATCATGCTGTCTGGTTAATGTTAGCAGCACATGAATAAGAAAGATCTGATAATGCACCGTCCTTGTCTGTATATACTGAGTCTCTAAACACATTTCCTCTTTACTACACCAATTCTTACGGAAAAAAATATTTAGCTCTCCATTGGCTTGCTAACTGTTATGCTTTTCAGAAATTCACCCTCCATAGCTAACACAGTATGGCTGTATATATCTCAAACACGAGTTCAGATCTTCAGAGATGAGAAACAGCATGCATCATGACCAGCAGATATTTCATATTGGCAAAGAATAATTTTATGTCAGATTGGAAGCTGCTAGGTGCTATGAATGGCAACAATATCTCCAGCTACCTCTTCCTTAGCAGAAAATATAAAATAAAATGAGAAATGCATACACAACGTGTCAGAAATACTTACAACGTTCAGGGAGTGCATGTAATTGAAGTGAAAGGCACAGCACACCTGCTGTTCAATTGAGAGATATACCACAAGATAACAATGCTACAGCAGAGTGTGATAGCACGGGAAAAGCTTTTGCTTCAAAATATTGTAGTCTTTATTGCTTACTCTGTAACCCCTTCATGCACCTTCATGACAGGGAGTGGAATTTGACTGAAGCATTACATGATCCTTGACATGCATGAAAAATCTGATTTTTTAGGAAAAAGTAGCCTAGAATTTGGACAAATAACTCAGAATCACCTGATTCTGTTAAGACTTTATTTTTTTTCCTGCCCTGAGCAGAAAATATGAAAACATGCACTTTAAAAAATTCCATGACAAAGCACAAAGAAATGGTCTTTGAAAGTATGAATAGAAAAACAAGTCAGGACTCTGCATTATTCTTAGCTGAGACGGGATTTTGGATTCAGCATGCATATGTGCATGCATTGTCATTATTAACATTATTATTGTAACTGTTTTTTTAAGGTTACTAATAGATTTATTACTTTAGATATATTTGTCAAGATTTCTTATTTCATAGAATCATGGAATCACTAGGGTTGAAAAAGACCTATAAGATCAAGACCAACTTTCCACCTATTGCTAGTACTGCCTACTAAACCCTGTCTCTCAGCATCACATTCACATGATTCTTGAACACCTCCATGGATGGTGACTTTGCCACCTCCCTGGGCAGTCTGTACCAGTGCCTCACCACTCTCTCTGAGAAGACATTTTTCCTCATATCAAAAATATTTGTTAAGTATTTAATCACTCTCAGTTCAGTGTAAGGAAAAAGCCTTGATAGAGATGAAAAAGCAGTTAGGGGAAGAGGAAATGAATATAAATATTTTTCTTCATAGTTTCACCCAGCTTTCTTCATCAGAGGAAACAGAGGCCACAGCTGTAACGTTCAGTTCAAACTGTCACAGAAGTCTGGATCAAGTATTTCATGAAACTGGAATATGTCCTACATACAGTGTTTGCTGTGGTTGAGAGTTTACTGCATGGGCAGAGAGCTGAATCCAAGCAGTTCCTATTTTTCATTGCCTGTAATTTGCATCTGTCTGTGAATCTCACAGGGAAGCCTGTAAGTTTCTGAATTGTGCATATCTATGCTCTTTTTGCAATTCTGCTTTAGTGTAGCTGCAGTATTAAAGAATGTACTTTGGAGGAAGAATTGAAACCCCATCCTCTACACATGTCATACGCATATCTGGAGCTGGTTTAGTCTGTTGAAGTGTAGATTCTCAGTGGCTACAGTGGATATTTGATTCAGGCTCAGGAAGTGACAGAGACCATCTTGCAGCACTGGATGGTTGCTCTGGAAGTAATGCCCCCTTTTCATTTCCATGGAGACTACAGCAGATACAAAGAGCACAATAACACTATCTGACAGAGCAAACTCCCAGCTACAAAACAGTTCTGCAACACAGTCACTACCATTAGCTGTGCATTTTCACCAGTGATGAACAAAAACCTGCATGCTGTGCTCATCAAAATCTGCACTAGAGGTGGTCCTCCTGTTGCTATGATACTGCTGAAATACATCACCCATCCACTGGGCTCACATTTACACTTTGATCTCCAGAAATGGTCAGCAAGTGTTGACGAATGTCAACAGATGCCATTTTTTTTCTGCACAGAGGAATTCAATGACACAGCTTTATTTCACCTACACTCCCATATCTGGCACCATTTTGTTAGATTGCCCCCTGCTGCCATCTGTCACACAGCAACCATATGTAATGGAATATTGGTGGGAAGGTTCAACCTCTACTGTCATACCATCAACATCAATTTCTGACCTTGTGGGCCAATATAATAAAATAGGAGGCATTACTTTCAGAGCAGCCTTCATATCTTCATCAATATGCTCCAATCGGTTAACAAATGCATACAGACAAGGTACAAGTATTTGAAGATTAGACAAATGGTCATTTTTCTTTTTTTCTGCAAATCTTGCTTTCCAGGTGTCTTAGAGAAAAATGTCAATCAATGAAAAATGAAATTAATGACGTCTGCTGGAGAGGTCATCTTAAATAGTACATGAAATTTTACATCATTTTCTTCAGGTGACCAAAATCTTTTCCATTAACATTAATAAGTAATTTCTGTGTTATTTGTGTCCTTGTTTTCCCTCATGATGAAGACAATACAGCCTTGAAGCTCAGACCTCATTTTCGGAAAGAAGTTCAGGCATAGCAACATTAAATCTAGTCATGTAATCAGTATGCTCTGCAGTATTACTACTATAGGGGTGGTGGAGTATATAAATCAGAGAAACTTAGTAGTAAAAAGCAGCAGGTTTTTAAAAGGGAAATGCTGTTTAGAAGAATAATGATTAAGTGAGATGGAAATGATGTTACTCTTAACAAAACAATTTACTGAAACATTTTGAAAATGGAAATGCCAGCAGGCAATTTGTTTTGTTTTGAAATAGGCTTCAACACTGCCTTCTGCCTGTCTGATGGTAGGATGGGGGAGGCATATGTACAAACACATTCATATATACAGATTTATAAAGGTACACACACTCACACATCTACACATACACTTACATGCACATATATTTGTGCAATAAGACGACAGTGCTTTACTTTGCATCACCTATGTTCAGCTCTTTAAACCTGATACCTGCTGAAGTAACAATTCTGTCTTAGAATCCCTCAGCAATTGCATAGTGAAAGCAAGGCTCTTAGAAAATAATAAAATGTTTCAAAATATGTTATTGACGAGTTTTGGAAGTTCCACATTTAGCTGGATGGAGCCTCTTTCAAGTTCTTTTTCTAAAAATGGGGATTCTTGTGGAAATGGTAACTTTTTTTTTTGCAAATTGTATTGTAGGGACTATTTCAGATTGTAGTCAAGAATCCTAATAAATTCATCATTGAGGTGGGAGGAGAAAATATGTGGAATGGAGTGCAGAGAACATAAAGAATGAAATTATGAAAGTTTCAGAGAAAAAGTATAGGTGTAAAGTTTGCTAGCATAGAGCTTAGCATCCTGTAAGTCCACCCCGCCCCTCCACCCCCTCTTACATAACCTTGGTAGTAAATACTAAAATCCTTTGGACAGTTTCTTCAGTGCTTATGCTAACAGACTTGGGACATATTGGATCTGACCCAGCCCGATGACTCAAAAAGTGTTCAGAATGTTTTGGAAAGAAAACAAAACATATCTGAAAGTGCATTTATATGCAAAACACACATAAAAAGAATCCCTTAATGTTCTGGGGACGGGGTTGTTGGGTATGACTTCTGTCTCTTTGTGGCTGTGTGGTAACCAACCTCTCAAGCCATATCAATACCATTATTCCTGCTCTTCCACTCAAAGCTCAGATTTAGGAGCTCAGATTTAGGAGCTCTGGAGTTTGTATCTATGTGACGGATCACAGGGTCTTGTTCATTCCTAACCATCTAAATTTGATGGTTACATCTCACTGTGGAGCTCATCCTTCTATTCAGAAATTTGAAAACAGGAATTTGGAAGCACTCAAGCTATATGGAAGGAGGCTGGCCAAAATGTACACTATAGGTTTTCACATCCTAGGAGAGTAGAAAAATTGTATGCTGTCCTGCTATCATGTATTCATCTCATTCAACAAAGAATATCACTCTGGGAAGGCTATATTTCCTCATATCTTCATGAGAAACATTGGAGTTTTAACTTGATTTTACTCAAGTCTCCTAAAATCTGTGTCTTTTTCCTTACTGCTTGGGACATAGTAGTGCATTTGTGAGTCATAAGGAAGAGACAGAGGTCCAAGCATAGGATTGTTTGCCTGAGAGTTACCAACGTGGAACAAGAAGGAAGATGCTGCCTGTTCTGTCCTATGATCTAGCAGACAAAGAGGTATCTGAAACAATCCCACTGAGTTTCCTTTCTGACATTCAGTAGGTCAAACCATTCTACATCTTTATTAAGGAAAAATATGTTAAAGGAAGGTAATAGGGCATCTTGCAGAATAACTGTGCAGGTCCTCCTGCCTTTATGGCATAAAAGCAACTTATAAAAACAGTTAATTTTAGTGTTAACCTTTACATCTTCAAAGAATTGGAGAAACATTAAATCTCATAAACCAAATGTGAGCACAGAGGATATTTATTATTCTTACAATCTCTCGCTTTTATGAGTGAAAATATTAAAGCAGATTGCAATCCTTGCTCAGTAGGTGTAACACGTCATTTCATATCTGCAGTTGGAACTGATAGGGCTGTTTGCAGAATAAGGAGCAATGCTGCACGAATTTGGGTTCTGTAACCTGGTACTTCTTACTGCCTTGCCAAAGACACAAAAAGATTATTTTATGAGCCAAAATCGCCATCTCAGATTCCAGGTGATAGTTTTGGAAGCATTAATGTGATATGTTTAGTTTGCCCTTCCAGAGGCTTCACATAAGCCAATTCAGACAGAAAAATTAAGGTAATATCGTTGGGTCTCATCCTGTGCACCATGCCTTCTCCTGGCTGAAACCCTTATGTCTGTACCTTGTTCCATTTCATGTTAAGCTTTCATATGTGTGGTTCAAACACTGTCTGCGGAGTCAACAGAGGATGTGATGCCTGTACTGTCTGCTCTGTTGCTCTGCTGTCACAATTCATCTTTTACTGATGCCAGCTTGAAGAGGCTGTCCCTCCTAATTTCAGCAGCTAGTGACATCAAAAATCAGAAGACTGGATATGAAAGCAGAACATCAGGAGTGGGTCCCCCCTTACACTAACTCTTCTGATGTTTTCCTAGAGGACAAAACAGTATGTTGTTTGATTAGATTCAGCTGCGCCTTCACCAACTTGAGCTCTTTTCTTGACTAAAAGATTCTAGAGTCACAGCATAGGAAAGCGTCTGCTTATCCCCTGAAATTAGGACATTAATTCTGGTTAGGAAGCCCAGACTGTTCACTGACAATGCTGTGCAAAGCACCTGTGCAATCTGAGGATTCTGCCTGCAGCTTTGCAGCGAAAAGAACAAAAGTATCTCACCAATAAATGACCCTTGGGATAACAAGGATCTGTCAGAACCTCCTGTCACAGCTGCTTCTGATGTGGACATCATATTTTCCCTCTGAAAGTGAAGTTCTTTATTAGTTCGCAGGCAGCCTGCTCTAGCTTTTTGCACTTACAGGAAAATTCAGAATGTTATATGAAGCTGTGTGCAATATTGATGCTGCACTCAAGGCAATAATTGGGCTTTGTACCAACTTGTTCTCCTATTGTATCGAAACAGTGAAACACCCTATGTGATAGACTTTGGAGATATTTCTTGATTTATTTTTTCTCGTATTATTTTATCAATACTTTAACATGGCTTTTTTTGGTCCAAGCATGGATTAGATTCTCATCTTTTTCTTCTGTAAGTATGTATGTATCCAATTTAAAATAGAAATAATGTGTGATGGGCTGACAGACAATTTTGGAAAATCCTATTAGTATTTAAAAAAAAAAAAAATTAGCTGTAGCCAGAGCAGAACAGATATTAGAAAGAGGTGGAAGAGTGTTTATAATACACCAGTGTAAGAAGTCCCTCTTATAATATTTATGTTTACTTTATAATTTAGCTTACATATCATGCTGAGAAAAGAGGCTAAATGTAAATTAAGGAAATGGCTTCACTGCACACTGTCACAATGCACAGAGAGGTCTGAGCTAGTTTCAACCTCTCTAGTCAGTGTGGACACCCGTGCTACATAGTTGGATTGCTTCTACACTAACTCAAATATCTCAAGGGTTATATTTTATTCTGTAATGCCCTTGAGTTACAGACTTCATGCATGGACACCCCACAATAAATGCATTTCCTATTTTTAATAGTTTTCCCATCTGATCTAAAAAGATTCCTTTGTAAATTTTGGTATTTTCCCCCAAATAATGATCCAAATTGTAGCTTGAGCCGGGAAATTAATACCAGACAAGTTTCATCAAAACATTTGGGAGTTTTTGCCATTAGCTTCAGCAGGCTTGGGATTCCATCCCCTAGATAAATAGCAAGGGCAAGCACAGGCTCGTCCAGTGGGAGTGCTGATCAAATCATACTGCTCAGAAGGAAGAGGATAAATCTCCTTAGGGCCCTTTCACAGTGCACACTTCACCTTTCTTCCAGAAGGCTGCTGGCAAGGTCTCTGGCCCCAGGCAAGTTACAAATGGACAAAACCCTGGGAAGCCCCTTAAGGTCTTACCTTGGGACAGCCATGCAGATCCTCATCATTATTAAAATCCTCCCTTGAAGTAATTTTGAGGATTAATATTACCAGCTCTTCACGTAAGTTTCTGTTGTTTTTTTTTTTTCCCATATAAAATTGTGTTATAAGAATGTCAGTGTGGAATGCTATGCTCAGAGTCCCAGCTACACAAGCTATGCGTTAAGTGTCACGTTCCACTCTACAATAAAACTTGCATTTCACATGTTTTTCACATTTTTCTTTGCAAACATCACCTGATGGCATTTTTAAATGGCAAGACCAAAGCATGAAACACTTCCTACGTGCCCTTGTAGGTCTTTCAAGGTTCCCAGAGCCCTTTTTGGTGGGGTTTCAGCAACTCTGTACATTTTCTGGTGCTTAATTCACTTTTGAGATCTGAACAGATAACACGGAGTAACATGAAAGGAGACAGAGAAACAGGCTGCAGGGAGTCTTCAAAGCACAGCTCTAAACAAAAGAGAGACAGGATCCTCATCCTGTCTGCTTCACATTCCTGTTGTAAAGATTTCAGTTCCTTCTGGTTTCCTTATCTTAGAAAAGAGATAGTATTGCTTGCTTACCACACACAAAGGCTGCGGGAATTAATTGATTTAGACATACAGGCTGCTTTTGAAAGCCTGGAACATTATTAATATGAACCACTACCCACCAAAGACATGACCAGCTAACTGCTGCATCCTCTGTGACAGTGCTCTACAGAATCATTGCAATTATTGCCAACCTGCAGAGGATTAAGGAGGCCAAGCAGAGCTCCCTATTCAGCAAATCCATTTCCCACTTTAGCCCCAAACTATATCCCTTGCCTTGCTTTTGCTCATCAGAATTCAGTTTCTGGGCATGGTATCTGCAGGGCTGGCCCAGGGTAAGGCTGTGAGGGGCTTCGCAGGCTTTTAGTATCCGTTTGTAACTTACTTGGGGTCAAAGACTTTTCCACCAGTCTTGCTGTCAGAGCAAGAATTCACACTGCTATTTTTAATGACTCTATTCCCCCAGGGCTCCTGAAGGCATTTTCCCATCTTAGACTTTCTTCCACAAACCACTATTCAAGCACCACCTTGGAAATGGCAGCTGGCCATGGCAGGCAGCAATGCAACTGTGTTTTTGTGGTGGCTGTTGCTTCAATCTTGTAAGGAGCACTTTAGAGGATTGCTTCTTTTTAACCCTGATTTCTTCCAGCTCACCCTTGTGCAGCAAGAAAATGTTTCTGTGCTTTGTTGATCTTCTGGTTTGTGCAGATATTGTGCCATGGGCTGTACTACCGTATATTCTCTGCCTGTGAACTCTTTTAGTATTTTTCCTTCTCTCTTTCCTTTTGCTCCAAAGCTCTGCAATTATGCTTTGCTGGACAAGTCACATCCTGAGAAGAGTTAAAGTAAGAAATATATTACAGGAAAAGATGTGAACTTTGGCAGCATGTTAATTCAGTGTGTACAGATCTGTTCATGATTAATTCTCATTTAGACAAAACACGAACAGCCTCACTTTAAATTTCCAAACACTGTCACTTGGTATACCAGATCTATAGAAGAGATCAATAAAAATCAATTATCTTGAATTTTGTCTGATTTTCAAAATAAAGATTTGATCTTTTTCACAGGAATATTGGGGATTTCTCTCAAAAAAAAAATATCTTGATTGATTTTTTAATGAGGAAGGATGGAAGGAAGGGTAATCTTTTTCTATCTCCACAGAACTGTAAGAACTCAGACATTTCAATGTCTTATGTATGTTCAAATGTAGCAGACACTATTGAGCTCTTTTAGTGAGACCTTTATTAAAGTGTTTGATGGTTATTAAAGTCTACCTAGGTGTTTAACTTCTATGTATTAATTCACTTGGAAATTGTAATGAAATCAGAGATGCTGCTTTCTTTTTTTTCTTTTTTAGGAATTTTTAATCAACGATTTTTTTCAAATTACTTTTTTTTTATATTGACACAACTTTTGTTCAGTGAATACTGAGGTAGCGATAAGGATAATATAATGTTATTTTATGAATTGCTTACTTTTTTGCAAGTAAATGCTCTGTAGGTTTTATTTAAGTTCTTACTGCTTAGCAAAAACTTCTAGTTAATGCTGATACATACATACAATTAATTTCTGTTGAAGTGTTCTTTGTATTAAAAAAAAAGTATGCAGCCTTTGGATCCTTTTGAAAATGAGGGCGCAATTTTTTTAGTCATCTTGAGTATGATTTTAACATCTGACAACTGTTTGTAACCATTGTGTTTTATAATAAATTTAGCATCTTTCACTTAGGAATTTCTAAACGCTTCATGAAGAATTCTTATTTTTTTCATGCTGTTTGAAAGAATTTATTTATTTTTAACATAGGGACTTCAAATGGCAGATCAAAATGTGAGAGCAGGTGCTGCTTCCACATACCCTTTTCTCAGATGTAGTTGCTCCTGAATATTTCTTGTTGCTCAAGATCAGACAAACTGGGTGCGCCATGTTTATGGCTTCTCCTCTTCTTTGGGAACTGGGAAGTAGCATCCATTAGAGCAAACTGCAGGCAGCTCCTTCTGCATGGTGCTTCCTGTTGTGGTTTTGTGGACTTACTGGTGGTCAGGTGCTCTTAAATTGATGGAGGAATGCTTAAGGGAGAAATTACTGACCATCCATATGATGAATAGCTGAAGAGACAGCAGGTAAAGCTGAGCTTTGGCTTGGCATCCACTGAAAACACAAATGCTTTTTTTTTTTTTTTTTTTTTTGCCAGACATCTGTGTTTGTTCCAAGGAAAGCCCTTGGAAAGAGACATTGGCATTTCTCCACCTGGAGCTTACAAAAAAGGCAGGAGAGATTAGTTTGCTTTTTGCTTATCTTGAACTGTGCTATGTCCCAAGATACTGGAAGTGCTAATGATCACCAGGTGCACTGCACACTTTTTAATCCATTATTCTTAAGTGTGCATTGGCCAGTATTTCTGTTAGTAGTTCTTACCTTCTGGCTGGTAATAGAGAGGGTCTCCTCGTGGCATTTCAAGTTAGAACTTTCACACAGACATGCAGGTAGAGTGTTCTTGTGAAGTATGTAACTCTCTTAGTATATGTAATTGAAGTTTCCCAGTGAATTTTAGAATTCCCTTAAAAACAGCCTTTTGATGTGATACATATCATGTTTCCATGTTCATTGGAATATTTGTGAATATTTTCTTCCTTTCCCTTGGCGCTTTATTATTCTCTTAAAGATGACCATTGCCTTCTTATATAAAGACTCGTTCGTTGTTTTTTTGGGGGGTTATGCTGGCTCTTTTTACAGTTAAAAAATCCAGATCTTCCCTATTCTGAACGACTTCTTGATTGAGAGTGAACACAGTAAAATTAACATCACAGATCGTAGGGTGTTCTCTTTAAAGTATATTTCAGTTTGGTTTTGCTAGCCTCTTACAAAGAAGTAGAGCAGTATTGTCTTTAATAAAGCATTCTTTTCTTCAGTTATCTCTTGTAGGAATTCACTGTTCACATTTCATTATCATCAAAACGATTCTTGTACTACAAAGGTTTCAAACACCTTTTTTGTCTTTGTTAAATTACATTATATTACCCATTTACATTAATGGAACCTGGAGATTTGGCTCCTGTTTTGACAGCATGAGATGCTATGATGCCTCTGGATAAATCAGGAAAATACTGCAAACATGATTTACTTAACCATTTGTAGGGTATCAATAAGAGCTTGCTTAATCTTGAACATAAAGAACCTCAAGGAAAGGTAACACTTCAGTAATAGCAATAGACTTCTGAAACTTGATCTTATACCTCCACCATACTTTGAAGATAACAAAACTGTAGGATTCAGTGTTTGATTGCTTTGGTGTAAATTAAAAGCCAGTGTTTTAGAATATTAAAAGTGCCATGCGAGTGAGTGACACTCGATAAAAAATAAAAGTTAAAAGTATAAATAAAAGATAAAAGTTTTAAAATATTGGAAATAGAAACAAGGGGACCTTATTCTCCATATTTAATGTATGAAACTTCCAGGTTATTTTCCCTCAGCAAAGAGTGGAATTTGAGACTTCAGATATAATTCTGTAGGTCCTGATTCTCTGTTCACTGAACACATGTGTATGGGTTGCTGAATGAGGAATATTTCTTTGATACTCAGAAAAGCATCTTTGCTGCAGTCATAGCACTGTTCACCATATAGACACATGAACTTATTTCCTGAAGATTCAAGATTAAAACTGGAGATCAAAACTGAGACTAAATGTGCCAGTGAATAAGGGAACTGCCAGAATTTCATAGTCTACGTACATCTTGCTGGAGCTTTCAGGTGCTATTTTGGGGGAAGTTGGATGTGTAAGTTCAAATGAGCTTGTAATATGGAAGAAAACTTGTGCTGTGCACAGCATGGAGTTACCCATTTGCCACCAGGCAACTCCTGCAGTGTGAATCTTTAGCATGAAAGCCATAATTCTGATGCAGACAACTGAAGACCAGCTTGAGTCCATAGCTGAGGCCATAACCTTGCTCACCCGTGTTTGTCAAATTCTGTCAGCTGTCTCTGTATTGCTGACATGAATGTTGCGATGTCAAGCTTTAAAGACAGCTCCGTACCAGTTTGGCTTACATCACTTATCTCTAACTGTGGTTGGACACTGATAGCTATAACAGAATAGTTTCTGGCATAGTCTTTTAAAAACATTTTACAGCTTTGGCTTGATATAATGTTAAGCCAGGTTGGAATCTAATGGTTAGCTAAGTTTATTAAAAATAAAAACAAAAAAAACCCAAAACCATCTCCTAAAAACTCCAGGTGTAAATGACACACTTCCAGGATGCCCAGGCCAAATTATTCAAATCTTTTGAGCCTGTATTCTAGACATTCACACTGACATCTACTCAGCATGTGCAAACATTGCATATCTAGCTACAGTTCTGGCACGAGTGCAATGGAATTCTAAGCCCCAATATAAAATTGTGCCCAAGATTTCCACTCACTTACCTCACTGTGAACATAGTATAGTTTTACCATCTTCAGTACCAAATCTAAAACTGTACAAAACAGAGTGATGCAGTTTCAGATCTGCATTTGATACAGAATGCTTCCATTTTAAATATAAAGGTATTCTATCTGAATGAAAGCTGATATTTCATGAAAAAATAAGATTTTATTTTAAACAAAATTATTATTAGAAAGATTTATGTCAGAAATATTACCTTGCCTGCATAGAGGTAAGTATATATATTTTAGTAATATGTTTAAATTATGTCAGAAAGCATATTTTTGTAATGATTATTAGAGGTTACATGACATTAGGTATTTCATTATTCATATTCAATATTAACAATTTATTAAACTGTAATAAAAGTAACTCAGCATCATTCATTGCAAACTAGAAGTGAGAGCTGTGAAATTTTATCCTTGAAACCTATTAAAGGTGCAGAGTTAGAAGAATGTAAAAAAGAGAACAAAGTTAGGATGGTATTTCTGAGAATCTAATGATGATAAAGGAAGACTATTCATTAGGCAGTATTTTTACTTTATATTCCTTTTCGTTCAATAAAAATGCCTACCTAGTCTTTGTATGATGCCAGAATTTGTGCTAACGTGAGAAGGATTATTAAGATATGATACTAGAATGAGACTTGGGTCTAGATTTGGTGTTGACTTTGTTGGTTACTACCTTGGCGACAAATCATATCTTTATACTTGTGCTGACCTCAGCCTTTGGCTGTCTTGTTTATTTTGATTGCAAGCTCTTTAGAGCAGATTTGCAACAAGGACAGCTGCATTATGAGCTTGGTGACAACAGCTCTTGTTTCTTGAAGTGCTCCTCCAATGCAAATAATATAGTCAAATTTAAAAGTATCAAAATTACATATTAAAGAAAAAGAAAAACAAGAAAAGAAAAACAAATTCCAGCAATGCTACTTCCCCTACAAGGGTTGTCTGCCCTCTCTTTAGTACAGTCCATAGCTGCCATCCCAACTCAACATTAACTGCCAACCTTCTGAACAGAAATCTGCAATCCCATTTTCTCTAGTTTACTGCTTCTTAACTAAAACCAGATTTTCATGTACTCTGAGTGTGTGGAGCACGACCAGAGGAAGGATGGCTGAGATCTCTGACAACTGAGTCTCAAATTCTGCATTGTGTCTTGTAGATTTGGTAGAAGCAAACTTTGTTGGACTAAGCAAAGCTATAATTCTGCTAGTTGAGCTTGGTTGTTAGGAGTGCTAGCTTAGCTCATTTTATTCATTTTAAATTCAAAGTTTATCAAAAGGAAGGGTAAAGTCTCTGCAGAGGCCAAATAAAATATGGCTGCATGTGTATGAGCTAGCAAGCAATTGGTCTTTTCACAGTTATTAGAACAAAAGCATCAGCTCCACTGTTGTAATGTGCATAGTAGTCCCTAACTTTTCTATTGCCCTTTTTTAAATTTTTATTTAATTTTTATTTTTATTTTTTTTGGTGAGGGAGTGGAATCTCAGCCTTTCACAAAGGAATTTGTTAGCTTTATCTTAATTTTGCAGCTGGTGAAACCATGGCATGCGGAAGGGAATTGACGCACCTAAGGGATTATGTTAGAATGGTGAAAACAGAGGATAAATCTCCAGGTTCTCAACCCAATGCACTGTCCTTTACATCAGAAAGGAGACTCAACTTTAGGATCAGCATTATGGCTAAGACACTGTGCTTACTTTGAAAAAAATTTTATTTGCCTTGATGAAATTTTCCAAATCTGGCTGTTTAGAACAAAGGCTAAATATCTGCCTTGTTACCTAGTCAACTTAATGGCAAGCAGCTTCTCAAATTTACAACTTACTCTTGCATTTTCTTCTTTTATAAGACTGTGAACAGTGAGGAGCTCACAAACTGAAACTAATTGATGTTTAATTGATAATTCATTGATAGTTCATTGATTATTCCTCAGAGAGAGAGAGTGTCAAATGCACCTCGCAGGGAGATAGACCACAGCAGGGAGAAGTCAGGAAGGCAAATGGTGCTCAGGATCAAACATTGGTTGTACTTATTTTTAGGACCTTGACATGACTGATAGAAAATCTCCAAATGGAAAAGGAAGCATAAACACTTCTATAGCTTCTGAAAGTAATGTGGCTAGGAAAATTAGTCATATTTCATTTCCCACTGTCTGTTAAGCTATATGTTGACAAACCAGACTATTAGCTGTCTTTGGAGAGTATTTCTAATTAACTCTGTAGCCTAATCATCAGAGTTACTTTGATGTCCTCGGGAAAAATCCATTTCTACACATTATTTAAAACAAAAACACAGCACTAAGAGAGATTTTATTGGCTTGGCCAATGGTTTGCAAGTGAATCATAATGCATTGCTGTTTGAAGTTGCACTTGTTGTCTTTTAATAAGATCCTACTGTTTATGGATCAGATGGAGCACTGTCTGTCTATTTACATTTTTTTTTTCCTGTGCAAAACATCACTTTTAATGCCAGTCTGCTGAGACTGGCAGAGACCAGCAGAGACAAAATGGCATCATTAGAGCAAAGGTGCCAAAAGAGATGTTTGGCTCTTTTTGATCTGCAGCTCTTCAGTCCTTTTTAGGCCAGCAGGCAGTATTTATTAAATACTCCAAAAACCAATTCATTTGGTTTAAATTATGCTGGCAGCGTAAAATTGTGTGCAATTAGCAGAGAAATCTGCTGGTCTGAGCACAATTTACAGGAATCCTTAAAGTCTGTGGTGCCACGCTGAATTCAGGTTTCAGTGCCTTGTTTTAGATATACCTACATGGATGGACACAGGTAGACTGGAGCTTGTAGTCCTCTGTATTGTCTGGATGAGAACTAGCTCTGCTTCCAAACTTGTGGAGGTATCCTGCCTGGGTGTATTAGTCTGCATATCTGACTAATGAACACTACCTGCCTAATTGCACAGTTGCTCCTGGATTGTTATAGGGATGTGTGGGTTGGCCTTTCTCCTGTCAGTCTTTACTCTGGTTGGTTGAGAGATCTTTACTATCATGGTCAGAGATTATGCTCTTCTCCATCCTGTGGTGATTTAGCTGAGAGGGTTTTGTATCTTCTGGAGTTGTAGCTCCCATTTAGTGCTCTGGTAATGATGGGCAGAATTGTGCTGGAAATATTTCTTGAGAAATTGCACTCTGTGTTGCCTCACGTCCTTTAAAACTATCACTTCTCTCTTTTAAGGATGAAAATGCTGCTTGTTGTGCCTCTTGAGGGCATCATTAATCAGGTCTTGCTAAATGCCCATCAATTTAGTAGATTTATGTGTATTTATTGTCATTGTAACATTTCATGTGCAGTTACATCTATTACATGGAGTCTGTGCAAAGCTAGGTAGATGCATATTCAAGACTCAACAGGTACATTGCTCATTTACTGCATCAGGGGCAGATTCTACCCAGCCAAACCAGAGAACCTCAGCTAGCCATATAAATATACTTAAGATTGGTAGCATTTGAAAGAGGTGAGGGCACAAACTAAAATGAGGATCCAGTTGTATCGTATGAGTTCATAGTGAGAAGAGGTTTCCAACCTAAACATATGTAGAGGCAAATGTGTGTGGGGGAAAAGTTACAGAATAGTGAAGTGTTGTATGCGGGATCTCACAGCAGAATGTTTACAAATCTTGGCATGAACCCCTTTCTGGGGTTGTTCCCTTGTTCCTCTTCAGCTCTGCTGTGTCAACACAGGGTTGACATTTGTACATGGATATGCAGATGTCATAGTGGACTGCAGTTCCAGATCTCTAGCTCATTAAAAATCAATGCTTATTCATGATAACAGTAAAGTTAGCTGACTTATAGCATATGAAGACTTCTAAGTTTGTGTTAGTGGCTTCTAGTATTTTTAAGATATAGGATTCTGAAGTCAGGATGCAAAATTTTCTGCCTCATTTAGGTATTGAACCCATACTTAGACTGAGAAGGATATAGTCAGGTTTTTGATGAGTGGTTCCACTGGGAACAGTCACTCTGAGGCTCTGAATCCTCTGAGGCTGCAGTCACTCATGTCACTGCCTATGTAGGAATGTGGGTGCTATACTTCAGACTACCTAGTTTGAAAAATTTATATGAAGTACTGCTATTAGCGACTAGATGTTTCAGTAATTCCAAACACTCCTATTGCCTTTGACTTTCCTTCATTTGTAAAACTAATGGTCTTGATGCATAGCTTTTGCATTACTTTGATCTAGTGTAAAGAGATAACCTTTGCAAAAATTGGTTTAGCTTTCCCATAGTTTCCCAATAGGAATGGATCAAGTTCTATAATTTGGACCTTTATCCCACTGGGTTGCTGCTAACTTCAGTGGTACAGAGCAAATCATCTACAAAAGTAAATTGGCCAAAATGCCTTTACTGAATTAAGCGTAATGTTCCCAGGTTGATTCTCATTCTCAGGCTGGATTACTTCTAAAATTAGCCTATTTCTGAGAATGATTCTTTTCAACTCTGCTGAAAACATCCTTTAATTTTGAACAGTGCTTTGAAATGACCTCATAAGGTGGCATAATGACTTTTCACAAGGAGATCTGGAGACTGTAGGAACATGTCGAGCAAGTATTTCACATACATCTGGATGTACTGTATGACATATTAACACCACAGGCATATCTCTTATTCTTGAGGGGCTAACCAAATTTCACAATCTTGAGCAGATGCAGTAGATAGGGCTGACAGAGCAGACAAAGACTTATCACTGGTTACTATAGCAGGCAAGAGATGAATGCAGGGGAATTCGTCAGGGCTTTATCTTCTTGCTGTGTGATATGCAATTAATATAAAGCATATGGCTATCTTAGAAATAAGTCATAGACTTAGATGAACTAAGTATATATTGTGAATATGAAGCAGAAAGTGTTAAGGATTTAATTTCTGTCATTCACCCAATAGCTTGAAGTTTGGTTTCCAGAGATTGTACCTCTATCATCTTGCTGAGCTTGATCTCATCTGCAGGATCAAAAGAGTCATTAGAAACATGGGTGGTAGCTAGCCAAGTCAGATTTACTCAGAAGCTGTAAATCACTAAATCCACAGAAGTGATAATATTCCATGTGGTATTTTTGTTTTTAAACTTCTGAGTGGTTGTTACAACTGACAGATCTGGCAAGAGTTTGAATCCTAGAAGTACATTTTGTTGCCTTTCATACTCATATAACAGATCAGTATCACAAAAGCCATAGAATCACAGAATGGATTTAGGCTGCAAGGGACCTTAAAGATCATCTGGTTGCAACCCACCTGCTGTGATCAGGGACACCTCCCACTAGAGCATTTTGCCCAGGGCCTGATCCAACCTGGTTTTAAACGCCTCCAGGGATGAGGCATTCACAGCTTTTTTTGTGCAAATTGTTCCAGTGCTTCACCACTCTCCGAGTAAAGGATTTCTGCCTAACTTCTAACCTTAATTTCCACTCTTATTCTGAAGCCTTCCCCCCCTTGTTGTATCACTATCGACCGACATCCACCTACATTATTATTTTAAAAACCTACTTCCTCTTTCTTTCTGAAATCTTCTTTAGAGTTTTCTACTTGGAGCGTAAAATCTCTGAGGCAGAGACTAGTTTTCCATCTTCTGCCCCTGCCATGGCTTCTAGGTACCCCAACAGTACCACTGCCAATAAAATGTCTGTTCTCCCTTGTTCTCCTCTTTGCTGGTCTTGTGTCAGACTCTTGCTTAACGCTGTAAGATTGCACTTCTATTTGACTATTTACTGTCATTATTTTGATCATTAACTTCCTGCTGTGTTCTGTCTTAATTTTTCTTTTGCTGCAAAACTGCGTAACATTGAACAAAAAGAGGAAGAACAGTTAACAATGGCAAAATACTGCATTATCTCTAAAAACAAATTGAGCTGTTCCTTCCAGTGGTTTTGGTGACCAGCAGTTCAACACCTCTTTACTGCTTCTCACTGACACCTGAATGCAGAACTGTCTGTAGAAATAGGCAGAAACAGCAAGTTGCCTGTAATACCAGGCTATTCTGGAGCAGTAGTGTGGTCATGACCTTCTGATTGCTCTTCCTATGCCAGAGCACTGCAAAATCCAGCTGAGAGCAGCTTTTAATGAGGCTGAAGAAAGGCAGTTGATAGGTCCAGCATTTGTGGGTCGCAGAAGCAGCAGGTTCCCTAGACAGCAAAAATGGCACCAAAATCAGATCTCTGGAGCTTTAGTACTGAGTCTCTCACTCAACTCTGTATTCAGGTCTTTCCCTTTCAACAGCAGAATTATGGCTTTCTTTTGTAATTTCCTTCCTCATATATAAGCTCAGTTAAACCACAGTAACACTGCCTTGTGGTTTAGACATTTTAATTTTAAAGTTTGCCTGCCACTGAAAATTTTTTCACTGAAACAGTCCCTGACATGACCACAGGTTGGACCCTAGTGTCTGCAACGTGGAGAAATTATTCAGGGAATAAGAGTGAATGTGCTCTGGGCTAACTCCACTCGCCTTGCAGAGAAGAGTCAGAGGAAGTGCTTTTGAAGATCCTGAATGCTTTTAACTAAGGCACTAATGAAGCAATGGCTTTGCAAATAAAACAGAAGTGTAAGCCTTTCCACAAATGGTTGACCTCAGCAGAGAAGAAAAGATCTCCTCAGGTCCTGGGTGGAAGTGTGAAGCGTGATACAATTCAAAAAGCTGTTAGCAACCATCACTTGCAACATCAAGAGCGGATCCCTAGGATGTGCGAGGACAAGTCCAGCTCTGCAGGCTGTACCAGCAGAGCTTTGCAGAAGGAAGTACTATGGGTACCGTCAGATCTCTTCTGACTTATTGTACCAGAAATAGTTTTCATGCTGGTATTAGCAGTATTTGTCTCGCTTCTGACATGACTTCTCAAAGGCTGCATTTTTGCTAATGCTCCAGAGCCTGTTTTCTGTCTTCTAGTTCAAATGACACAGCACATGAATAAATTCCCTGTCTTTGGACTCACAGCATGCAGTATTGGCCAGACTGCAGAAATGATACTTCTTCATGTGATATCTATACACTTAATTATAGATTAAATTTTATTTTAAACAGCTGCCAATCTGGCACATTGCAGAAGTTAAATTTAAATTAGAATACGAAGAAAAAAGCTCTGAGTACTCACCAATGAGGAGAATTTGCTCTGCATTTGCTGCATGTGTGTCAGTATGTCTGGTATTGTGTAATGGCATATTAGCAATGAGACAATAGTAAATTATGGCTAGCCTTTCAGCTGTGCAGACTATAACCACTTTGGTAGAAATAAAATGAAAGCAAGGGATTAGAAGTGGTTTTAGGATCAGTTGCTTAGAGACAAAGGGGTAATGTTTAATGTTCTAAGCTACATTGATTTTTCTTGCTGGAAAAAGTCAAAGAAGGAATAATTTTCACTTTCCAACTAAATTATATGAAGACCTTATAAATTCATTTCTTAGTAGTCAGGTAGAGTTTAATTACACTAGACAAAGATAAGGTGGCAACTTTCTCAATACTTCTCCCCTGAGGGTAACCTTCAGAAACAGATTCAGAACACCATTAAATCTTAGGCTCTGGAGACTGATTTGGTTTTGTGACCATTTATAATCCAATTAACAGTAAACAAATAGACAAACGCACAAACAAATTCCAAGCTCCGTCCAAATTGTCTACACAAAGTACATTAAGGTTTAACTTCCATGGTTTTCTTTAGTGCAGAAGATGCACTAAAAGAGGTGCAATAAAAATTGCTTCTTTTAGCAAATTGTGGATATAAGCATATTTAAAATTTTTTTTTTTTTCTAAAGAGTCTGATGGTCCCCAACATCAGCTTCTTGTTACAACTGTCTTTTGCAAAGCAAAAATAAGGAAAAAAAAGAAAAGCACTACAACATTTCATCATATGTAGCAGGATTTAAAGCTTCTTTGGAGAAATTGCACCTTGTTATCTGGAAATACAACTATACATTCTGAAAACAGTCAAAGATGACTTAATGCAGCAACTCGTCTATTTAGAAACACCGGCAAGTGAAAGCTTATTTCCCTAGTGCTCTGTTTTCCACCAGTTCCCCACTGAATACAGAATGAAGTTAAAGATTTCTGTCTCATGTTCAAAAGCCTACAGAGAATTTGTTTGTTTTTTTTTTTTTCTTAGCTGTAATTGGGACCTACTATATGAGGTAGTTTGCAACATCATATCTGGACAGTCCCTCCACTGGCTCCACTGCAATAAACAAACAAACAAACAAACAAACAAACAAATAAATAAATAAAAAGAAGGACAAGACTGAGTGATGAGTTTTGGGGCAAGTTCACAAAACAAGCTGGGAATGAAGCCAAACCTTGTGACATTCACACTAGTTTCATAGCAGCCAAATCATACTGGCTGCCAAAGCTACTCAAGTAAGCACATCTTTCTCCACAAGCATTATCCCTCATAAGAACTTCTAATGAAATAGTGAAATTTCTAATCACAGGACACAAAACAGGATCCTGTTTTATGTCAGTTGCAAAATTTATTTTAGCAAACAATTAGAGTATCAGCTCAACAAGATCTGTCAGACGTGCTTGTTCTTTTGATTTAACTTCACAACAACCAATGCTTTTCTCCAAGCAGGAGAAGAATGAAGATGGGAAGATGAAAAAGAAAGTCACTGTTTCCTTAAAAGGTATCTAGGTATCACAGAGTCGAAGACAATATGCATAGGTAGATTAATAGGAAGGAACACATGGAATAAAATTTTACTTAATAGTATTTATCATTCATAAAATGTATCACTTGATCGTCTTGAAACTTCTATATCTCCCATCTTTTCCCATTAGAAACTTTCACCCCAAATGTTTCCTATTTATCTCTTGGCTTTGTGCTGAAACGTTATGTGTATATCTGCACTTGCATGTATGCCTGTGTGGGCTGACTGCTACTTGAAGAATTACCTTTTCAGATACATTCCCAGTGAAACAGATACCTATGCCTCTTGTTTTGCAGCTGTACTTCCAGATGAAGGCTTAGGAGGTCAGATTCTTAATAAGATTCTGCCCTAAATTTGCTCAGCAAAGTTTCACTGGACAAACATCAGCCATCCTTCCTCTGTGCCCTGGACAGTACACCTAAATCACATAATGACAGAGGAGCTGAATCTGTCTCAGTGAATGTAGAAAATGCAAAAATGTAGAATGTAGAAAAGCATGAATACTTGTCTTTCATATTTTACATTAAAGAGGTAAAAACTTACTGTAATTACAATGAAGTGCAGTTGATGAATATCTAGACAGAGGTACATTTAAAGGCATGTACTTATATGTATCCTTGTCTGAAGATTCAATCTAACTTATTTATTATTAACTAGCTGTCCACACCTGCTGATGCTTAGGTGTGTTGGTGAGCTACTACTTCAAGAAGAAAAGAATTGTGATTATAATCTGTATTGTTATTAACAAAAAGCATATTTGTCTTGAGACAAAGCTTGAATCACATGAATATGTAACTATATTATAACATCTGCCAAGAGGTTTGCAGGATTGTAGACAGAAGATGAAGTAATTAATTAAGGAATTACATCCACAAGGTGAAAAGTCCCTAAAGATAACTATGCCAGATGCTATTTTAAGGAAAGGATCTAGGGTTTCTGTATCTGAATAATTTCATGCAAATCTTTGAAGACAATTCTTGTTTGCATGTGAATATATCTCCCCTCTTGCATAAGTGCTCTCAATCCTGGGGTCTCAAATTTTTTTTGTGGCAGATCCCAAAAATCTCACAGGCTGTTCCTATGTGATGAGGCTCTTTGAAACCTTGGTCACATTATCTAGCATTTAATGTGCCTAAAAGTTACAGAAGAGGATCTTTCTGATGCTGAAGATCAGATTGAATATTTATTCAGAGGAAGAGGGACTGCGCAGACAAGAGTGTGTAGGAAATGGTGTCCATGGCTAATGCTGAGGATGATCATCTCATTCCTGACTCCTTTTCCAAGCTCTGTCCTTGGCAACAATGAGCAGCACAGGATGTCTTTTCCTCTGCTCACCATGATGTCTTTCTTTCACCTGTATTTTCAGTGATGCAAATACGACACAAATGGACAGATTTTTGTTTATTTTAAGACCCTTTTAAATCACTAGAGCAAAGAGTCTAATCAAGCTCACAGAAAATCATAAAATCATAGAATGGCTTGGGTTGAAAGGGACATCAAGGATCATCAAGTTTCAACCCCTCTGCCACAGGCAGGGCCACCAACCTCCAGATCTGGTACTAGACTGGGTTGTCCAGGGCCCCATCCGATCTGGTCTTGAACACCCCCAGGGATGGAGCATCTACAAAAAAATAAGACATTTCAACTGTGGCTTTCCAGACTGGTGCAATAACAAGACACTGAATCTTAATGGCAGTTTAACACAAGTTTCTCAGTCCTGTCTGATGCTTTCTATTTTTTGGATGCGTCAGTGTGAGAAAAAGGAATTAAAGAATATATCTTTAGCACGAGTGTCTTCTCCTCCTACTAGTTATTTTGAAATATACTGTTGTTACTTTCCATGTGACTAAATGTTTTGCTTAAGACTTCTGAAATGTCTTGTAAAATGCATGTATGCATAAGGGCACAATCTCACATAATACACATACAGCTCTTGTTATTGTTTCTATCCATTTGTAATAGCTTCCATAATGCTAGGAAAAAAACTGTATATGCACTAGCAGTTGTGTGCTTAGTATATTTCTTTCATGAATGCTTTTGTTTTATTTGTTTATTCTCATTTTAGGGGAAAAATAGATCTCTTTTAATTTGATGACCTCCCTGGTATGTTAAACACGTCTTTCTGCTCTTTTTTTCATATTAGATTGTACTTTTTGCTCATCAAATTAGAATAATTCCATTTTCCAGTCTTTTTAAAGTAACATTAATAGTTATCTATGGTTTGTTTTAGATAATGAGCAGGTTGAAAGGAACCTTTTAAAATAATTTCATACCATTAAAAATGCAAGCAGGGAAACAAACACACAAATAAAACACATTGAAAGATAAATAAGAACAATTTCCTATTTTCCTTTCACTAATTTCCGACAAGATAGAGATTTCTTCTCATTTTTATGCTCTTGCTCTTCAGTAAAGGCTTCTGTTTGTCAAGGAAATATCTCATGGTCCTTAGATAGAGGAAGACAGGGACAGCGTATGTTGCTTATAAATAGTTGATGAAAGAGCAAATATCATCAACTAGTTCAACTTAAATAGTAGGCAGCAAAGAAAATATATGTTATTTTAAAATGCATTTATTTTGAAAATCAGAGCCTTTCAAAACCATGTCTGTCTTATACACCTTTCATACAAGATGTTTTGGGAACACAGGTACTGTTGATAGTTGTTTTATACCAGGAAATTTGCAGCACACACAGATGTGCAGGAATTGCACTTGTGTAGTGTGTCATAAGCCTCAATGGAAGTACGTTCTCTGCTTCTGTTTACTTATCCAGAAGCCATGGCCAAACCGAAGCAAAATGATGCCAGTAGCAGAAAATGACCATTATGGTCTGTATTTTCAAAAATTTCATAGATTCATAGAATGGCATGGATTGGAAGGGACCTTAAACTCATAAAGTTCCAATCCCCTGTCCCCCGGTAGATCAGGCTGCCCAGGGCCTCATCCAACCTAGCCTTGAAGATCTCCAGGAATGGAGCATCCACAGCAGGCAGCCAGCACCTCGTTGTCCTCTGAGTAAAAAATTTTTTCCTAATATGTAACCCGAATTCCCCCTCTTTTAGTTTAAAGTCATTCCCCCTTGTGCTGTCACTATCAATCTGTATAAAAAGTTGGTCTTCTCCTGCTTATAACTTCCTTTCAAGTACTGGCAGGTGGCAGTGTGGTCTCCACGTAGCCTTCACTTCTCCATGCTGAAAAATCCAACTTCTTCAGCCTTTCCTCATAGGGGAGGTGCTCCAGCCCTCTGATCATCTTTGTGGACTCCTCTGGATCTGCTCAAACAGCCATACATTTTTCTTGTGTTGTGAGCCCCAGGCCTGAACACAGTACTCCAGATGAAGCTTCATGAGGTCAGAGAAATGGAAACCTGGTCTTCATCTCACAGCCTGGGCTGGGCTGTGAATACCACATCTCCCAGCCTAGTTTCTTGTAGTCCTTCACCTTAGCTGTGCATAATTACTGCATTAAGTTCTGGCATTTTTCCCATTAATGAAAGTGAGAAAATCCATTGTAAAATCAATTGATTCAATTATGAGTCTCAGATAATAAAAGATGACTACTGAAATAAGTAAATAAATAAATAAGGTGGCTATTACAATCCAGTATAACAGTAATTATCTGAAAGTTTAAGAGGAGTGTTACAGCCAAACCTCACAGGTACGAACCAAAAAACCACCCAACCAACCAACAATCAACAAAAAATTTCCACTGACACCAAAACAAGCAGATTCAAGTAGTCAGCATTGTAGAATGGGAACATGAATATCTGCAGATGGTCATCCAGAAATATTTTGTTCACCAGTCTGTCAGATCTAAATCCGTATCAGCAGAGAACAGAACTGTGTTGCCTCTTAACACTAATTGTAAATGGAGCTATTACGGAGCCAGAGAAGTCGTTATGATAGCTCTTTTTCTAAGTCATCAGGCAGCCTGTAAAACATGCCGTGTTTATGATTGTAAGCATTGTATGGCTATAAGAGCTGTACATCATGCCTGTCGTTCTGGAGGGACACCTGCTGACTTTTCATATGCCAGTTTGTAAGAAGGTACGCAAACAGTTTAGCTACAAAATCTTCCTTTTGTGTCTCATAAAACCAGGTTGAGCTTTGGCTTATCACCCTCCAAATAACAGTTGAAAACATAGTCCTTTTAAGATTCAATGCAAGAAAACCAAGAATAAAATATATATGCCAAATGTATTGTTTGTCCAAGGACAGAAAATTTTAGTTTGCTGATGCTATTAAAAAATTGTGCTGTGTTTAGACGTAAAACACCTCTTGGTGCTTTTTGCTCTAGGGAAAGTTCTACAAAACAGAATTACTAATCCAAATGTGAATATAGTGAGAAAAGGCAGTGCAGTTAGCCAAAGATATGTATCCTCTGGCATAGCAGAGGGTGCAACAGCCCCTATTGGTTCCTAATCTCCTCCACAATGTGCTTGCTTTTGGCCCTATGGCAAATAAGTGGACGGGCTACTGCCTGACTGCTTTGTACCTCCCATTCTGTGCCTTTTGTCGTGTTGTGTGGAATTGAGGAAGGGTTGCCTTAACTTATATCTCTGCTCTGCAGCTGTGCTCCTGGTGCTTCCCCTGCTCTTTCCTACCTTGGTTGCTGGTGTTGTAGAGTTCAGTGAGCTAGCATTTTTTGCACAGCAAGCATTGCTGAGGACAAGTGGTATCTGTCCTTGATTTCTCTATTTCATGCAGCAGTGCTTGAGGAAACAAATATCTGCACGGAGTGTTTATGGGCTGCACAAAAAAACTGTCCCCGACTTTCATGCTCACTCATCCTTAACCCCTGTAGATTTAAGAGATATACATAATAAATGATTCATTATGAGAAATTATCTCTGGAGATTTTTTTAATCTTATCAAAGCATAGACTATGTCAATCATATGCAAAGTCTCAAATGGAATTACTTCTCATAATCAGCCACTCTTAAGTTTGCATCTCATTTTTACCTTTTTTTTTTTTTTTCTTTTAAGGGGATCTGATTCTTAGTTCCTCTTTTGCAAATTGAAGGAAAGAAAGAGTGTAATTTTAAATTCATCTTCAGGACTCACAGCCATCAGCTGAACAGCCTCTGAAGTCTTAGGATTTCCAATAAACTTTCAAAAAAAAAATCAATCACTTCAGGGAAATATATTTGTATCCCACTGGTTGCATACAAACAGAATAGACATAACACACATTAAATTAGACGTTTTATCACGTAACACAATATGAATGGTGCTAAATTACATATCTCATTGAAACAATGGCTTGTGACACAGCAAAGTGAGCTGTTAATGTTACTAATAACATTTCTGAATGTACAGTCGATAACTGGATAGACTTGGAGAAAAAGTAGGTAAAAAAAAAGTCAGCTTTTCAAAGGTAGAACTGGAAAAGGCATCCAACAATTATCCAGATTCGTGGAAACTGACTTGAGAGTCTTTATCATGAGTTTCTAATATGCACATAGGGATCTTACCATTAAACACTGGATAAAAAGTAGAGAAAAATAATTTTTAAACAGCTTTAGGGAGGAAGTACACAGCCTGAATTGTGCAGCTTCCATTAAAGGTAATGAGTCTGTCAGTGTGCATTTCTTGCATTGAAAATGTGCCCTTGATAGTCTCATTTAATCTCACCTAGAGACATTTCAAACTTCAGCCAGGAATGTGCTAAATATTATGCTGTATATGACCAATCAGGCACAGCCATAATTTTTTTAATCTCCTTAGTGCATAAAATAATGCAGGACTCAACCCCTCCAGTCATTGTCCATGCTGAAAACCACCCCCTTGCTGAGCCACATGCACATTTTCTTACAGAAAGAAGCCAGCCACTTCAGGTCAGCAAGTTTTTTCTTTAAGCTTTTTCTTTAAGCAAGAATAGTAGAAGGCAGGAACTTGAGAAGCTAAAGCAAAGATTCCCATTCTCTTCTGGTGCTCCAGCTGGAATTTCTCTTCTGCAGGGTGGGTATTGGTACAATGGATTCATTTAAGACTGGTGCTAAATTTGCTAAGAGTAGACCCAGGGATGGAGTGTGCTGAGGAGCTAAGTGTTTTGATGGGCACCTCCCTTGAATCCCTGCAGAAAAAAGAACATCTTTTCCTACAAAATTTGAATATTATTTATAGATTTATATGTATTTCTATTGAACCTATATTCACCTATAATGACTGAAAAGGCACCCACTTGTTTGGCAGGAATTTGAATGAGTGAATGAAGACTCAATTTCTCTGTAAAACTATATGTATCCCCTGTATGTACTAACAGCACTCTTTATAGCCATGTTTTACTTACATTAAGACACTCATTCATGAGAGTATGCAATGTAAATTCTTGCCAGTTTTTTAGCCAGAACACATTAAGAAATTGTGCAATTTTTGTTTCTCTAAGCAAAAATGTTCATCTTTATTTTTGTTTCCACTCTCTTGACTGTAATGCTTGAAAGAATCCTATTCATATGTTTAAAAATAAAAAATAAAAAAGCAAAATGGGTATGTGAAAGATCATCAGACATGGAAAACTTTAGTTTACGTTATGTTTCCTTGGAAAATTTTGAGTGGATCAAAAAAGACTTCAGAATGACAATACATGTGGGACATAAATTCTCAGTAGTTCCAGTTAGAGCAATATCTCATTTTTCAGAAGTTCATTTAAGCCTTGGCACTTTAAATAATTAAACCACAAAAATGTAGAAACTAAAGTGGATGTGATTTTGACTTATGTTAAAAAAATCCCACTTCTTCTTTACTGCATGATTTGGTTAGCAACCAATCAGATGAGCAAAGTGCAGTCCATTCCCAATATGCACAATTCACTCAGTGCACACAAAGCTGTGTATCTTATTAAAAGATATGGTGTAGAGCCAAGATCCTAAGTAATGCAGGTGCAACTGAAATATCCAGTGATGATTTGGCCACATATATATGGATTACCAGAACCTAATATTGGCAAGAGGAGAGGAAAGGAAAGGTCCCACCTGCATTCTATATATGTGGCAGGTGCAGCTTAGTCTGTTGACTCACAGTTGCAAATATAACATCATTATTAACTCTACCCTGTTCTTTGATAAGATTCTTCGTGCTGTGCTTACAGGGTAGGGTGCAATGTACAAGCTTTTCTCATTTTCTTTTTTACTAAATACCTTCAGTTCTATTCCAGCAAAGGCAGAATGCAAGGGAATAGGAGGTAAAAGATTATAGCAAGGTTTTTTCATAATCATAGAATGAATCATAGAATGGCCTAGGTTGAAAAGGACCTCAAAGGTCATGTAGTTTCAACCCCCCCTGGCAGGGTTGCCAACCACTAGACCAGGCTGCTAGGTTTTAGATGTGTTGTGTGTGGGAATGAGTGTTCTTAAATCCTGGAATAACCACTTGCATTTCTATACATATAGGACCATTTTGAGAGATGGCAGTCTGGCCCAGAAATGTTACCAATCAGTGTCTGAATGGGGCTTTTTAGGATTCCTCTGTAAGAACAACGCATAAAAAACTGCATTTGGTGTCAGATGAGTGAAGCACAAAGTATTAGTGAAATGGATGATATTAAAAACCCCAGTTTTGATAACCCTTTTTCAGTAAAGGGCAGACTGTAGGGGAAGCTTCTGACTTACCTACCATATAGAACTGTCTCTGCCTGCTGTCACAAGAAACGAGTAATACAGGGCCTACAAGCTTCTTGTTCTTTTACACTGCAGAGAAGAGGCAGCCCATGTACATGCTACCTTTCCACTTTTCCAGTATTACAGAGTACAGAGAAAGAAAAAGACCATTTCAAAGAAAGTCATGTGCTTCCCAGAGCCTGTGTACCTTCACATCATTCTCATACAGATGATTTCCTCAGACATGTACGTTACCTTGCTGTGTTCTGGTTATGCTTTTATTATTAATCTTGCAATTCTGATCTCATCTCTGGTTGATGGTCCCGATTACTAATCCTGTAGATTACCCATTCAGTTCTAGTTTCCTGTCTAATAAATTTGTTGAACAGTGGCCAGATTTCATGCCAGATGTACCTGAACTGTAGTGGTAGATTAAATAATTCTTGCAAACCACAGTTCTATACACATTTATAAAGCACATTGGGACATTTTAGGGATTAAAAGCAATTGTAAGCTTGTCTTGCCATTCTCTAGACATACTGGCTTGCTTTTCTTATTTACAGGTAATATTAATAAGGACCAAGAAGCAGAACAAGTCAGAAAGTACTATCCCACAAGATATTCCGGAGTTCCAAAGCATGTTTTACTCTCAATTCAGTGAAAATCTCAGTTACACTAGCAATTCTGATCCCTTTTATTTCAGTAATGTTGAAACAGAATATTATGTTAAACTTAAAGAATTAATAATACATAAAGAATATGAAACATAAGTTAAAGTTAATAACAAAGTGAAATTAAGTGCTTTCAGCTTAACAAAACATGAGATCTCAATGTGATTGAATCAAAGCAAAAGGTGAAGCATTATTCAGTCTGATTCTTTTCTCTCAATTCTGGGATGGAAATTGGCATGTATGTATGACAATTCAGTATTTCTCAGTGTGAAAACAGTTCTCTTGAAAATAATTTGACCATATATTATTTGTTAAGTAAACACATATAATAGAATGAGTCTTGGCTCCTTCAGTTTAGTAGCAGTGCATGTTTGACTCTGCCTGGCAGTGCCTGCAAAGCATTACTTTTGTTAAGTCTTCCTTACAGTAGAATAGCTGTGTCTCAATCATACTCTGAGCCCCTTGTGACAGAATCAGAAACAAAGCTCTTGGCTTAGATACAGGGCGAAATAACTAAGCAGTTATTTGAGTGTTGTAATAACCATCATCCTTGAGACTTTTATTCATAGAAAAGTAAGTACTGTGCAAAAATAAGAGTGTGAGATTACAATCCAGGAATGCCTACATGTCCATCTGTAGTAGACAAGAGGAAAGAAATGGCTGTTTGACCATGTCTGGACATGTGAATGAAACCCAAGGACCACAATGAGTTATATTAGTAAAATGAGAGTACAGAATAAAGAGTAAGAATGCAAGTGTATATTTTTATCAGTAAATCCAGGCTCAAACTTTGTAGTACCACCCTTTGTAGACATCTTTATGGGCAATAAGAGAGGTTGCTTACATAGAAATGTGCTTTCTAAGCTTTTTAGCTCTCCAAGCCATTTTGAAAGCTTAATGTCTTTGAAGATGGGTTGAGGCATTTCTTTAATGCTTGTGACATTAATAGAGAGCTACTGTGGAATGGCTTGTGTTCAAACATGTGCTGTCTTATAACTTGTGCAGTCTACTCTTTAGATCCAGTTCCCTCTGCTCAAGATCAACAAAAGGCCATTGGTGATATTATTTTGTGACTACGTGTACTCTAGTGCTTATCATGCCATCTCTCTGCTGATCTTGAGACAGACTAGCATCCAGCAGCTGCCACCAGCAGCTGTAGGCATTCAGCACCTTTGAAAATTAGCTGCAGGATATCTTAAGCCTGATATTCCAAAAGTGATGAATCATAAATTAGAAGCTGCAGTTGAAAACATAGCTGTAATTCTTGAATTTTTCATGAGAACTACTACAATTAAAGCCTTAGAGTAGATAAAAATAAGTGGGAAAAATCAAAAGACTTTCTATATCCACTTGAAAGGAAGAATTCATGTGAATGATACTCACTCTAATTGTTTCAAGTAACATCTTAAAATAATGTTGATAATTTTGAAATGGTAAATAAGATTAGTAAATTATCAGTTAAGTTACAGCAGAGTGAAAGGTCAACAGCTGGTGTGGCATCACACAAAACAGTAAAATCAGCAAACCTGTTGGTTGAAAGTTTGATAGATCCACTTGGCATTCAGTGAGGAAAGCTGAACATCAGTCGTAATTTAATTGGGATGGAAATATCTGGGAAAAAAAAAAAAAAAAAAAAAAGAATACAGAAAACTAAGAGCTGAAATGCCTCATTTACCCAATTTCACATTACAGTTTCGTACCCAATATCCCATGTGCTTATCACATATTTCACAGCCAAGATATCAGATTATACTCAATAGCACAGTTTAAACAGTGTTAAACAGCGCATTACAGCACCCGGTTCTAAATTGATACTGATACCTAACTTGATGTCACATATCACCAAGAATACTGCTAGAGTAGTACTGTGTATCAGAAACTCTTCTATGCAATTTGTATAACAACAGCTCCAGTTCCATGAAAAAAAGCCCTTTTACCTCAATGAAACTTTGTAAATGGGATGTACTTAAGCCACCAAAGTTAGTGGGATAACATACAAACTCAGGTCAGTGAGCTGGCTGAAAGCTCCTTGACTTTTCTTCTAAAAAAAAAAGAATGTATTTACCTTTGTGGTTTACTTTTGTCTGGCTTTGGAGTTAATCTCCTTATTGTCCATACTTAGCAAGTTTTCGGATCATGGACTAATCTTCAGTTGTCAGTGGATTCCTTTCAACTGAACATAAACAAGGAGACTTGCTACAGTTATGCCTCAAAGGCAGTGGAGTCCAGGCTGGAATTAGTTTGAAGTACAAGCTCTTTGTAGCTCAGCTAGTGCAGGTATCAGTTTCTAAGTACCAGCTTTTACCATCTACAGAGTTTCTCCTGTTGATCTGTATTACTTGAGAATGTTGGCATGGCTTGTCCATCCATCTGCGTTACTGTCTGGAAACTGCCTGCAACATCAAGACAGAAAGACTGGTCTGCTTCCAGGGAGGATGCAGAGAGTAAAAAAAGTTTTGCAAGAGCCTTCCCTTGAGCATACTTTGGATACAAATCAAGCGGGGGTTTGAAAGACAGTATACTTAAGACTGGAGACTTTTTGTTCTGACTCCACATGGACTCACACCAAGCTTTTAGGACCTATGTGTTCCCTGTTGTCCACTGGGGCTGAAGTGAAGGACTGAGTTAGATTTCTGCTCGACAGGTGCGTATCCCCAAAGTAGTGTAAAATGTAATGTAGATGTTCCGTATTTGTATCCACAGGATGTGCAAAACAGACTTCAAGGTGGAAGGACTTCACAGGAATGAATCCTAGAGTTATTCTTGCCGTTCCTTTCATTCCCAAGCTCAGTTTCTCTGTTTTCCATCTTTTTTCTGTTTTGCACTGATTCATAGTTTTATGCTGCCCCAGAAATACAGGGAGCATTGCTTGGTAATGTTTTGGTTTGGTTTTGTTGGTTGTTTTTTTTTTCTTTTAATAAAATTTGAAGCGAACCTCATTAGTTCTAAAAATCAATATGGTGTTTCTTTATCAGTACTAGTATGTGGCATACACAAAAAGCATCCATCCAGTGTATTAGAAATGCAGAAAGTCTTTAGTAAATAAACAAATAATACAATTTGCCCTATAGTCTCATAGAGGGAAGTGCTGGTGTTTTCTCCTCACTGGGCTTTCTCCACACTACTCATGCTTGTTACCAGAAAGAAGGATCTTCATATTTTCTTATTTAAATTTTTAAGAATGCTAAGTCTTATTGGTTTATTGGATTTTTCCTCTGTAAGATTTTTGTATGTACAGACTGCACAACTTCTTAGCAGCCCACAAATGTTAATATTTTAATGTTTATTTCCATATCTCATTTGGCTGTCAAAAACGTCGCATGTAGCAGCACACTTCAGTTACTGCAATGTATTAAAGTACTGCTATCTCTGAATAAATACATTATATGATTCTCATGCATGATAAGAAATTTAGAAAGGAGCCAGATGCTGAAAGGAAGAAAAAAAAAAGAAAAAGAAAAAGAAAGAAAGAAATAACTATGGACACCCAGAAAACAAATTGATACAAATTGGTGTATGCTTCATTGGAACAAAAGGAAAAGAAAATCAATTTACATAAATAATACTCCTTCTCCTTGCACGCTGATGTTGTTTAGATGAGAGTTTATAGGACTCAGTGGTGATGTCTTTCGTTCTGTTGGAGAGGGAAGGTTGTGCAGACACTGAAGAAGAAGGGAAGATAAAAAAGATCCATTCTTAATGAAATATCATGACCTCTGCTAGTACTACCCCAGACCAAGCAGAATGTAAGTAAATGTTTTAGAACAAATGCACAGTGCTTGCAAGCTTTCTCTTTCTGTTTCTCACTGAGTTAAAGAACAGGGTTGTGAAGGACTGTAAAAGGTCAGATCGAGAAGTTTACAGCTAAAAACATTTGTGGTTTGTTCAACAGAGAATTAGAAATGAGGAAATAGGTGAAAAACAAAATGGCTCATGAATGAATTTCTCAGAATTATGCATTTCTCACATTTGTGTTTCATGTGCTCTGCACTGATGCCCCAGGACTGGATGTGCTGGAGCTCTAACCACTGCAAACCAGTTCTTGTCCCTTTCTTTATGGCAAAGGATGGTAGTCCAGTGAAGAAATGGGTGCCAGTGTGTTTGCAGTATGGACACATACAGTTGATCATGTTTAACCAGATCATTTATTTTCAGAGTGCAGCAATTTCTGCCATCATAAACATGTATATATATATATATATATATTTACTTTCTAATTTTGCAGAACAAAATGACATGGTATTAATGCCATCCTTCCTCAATTAGCAGTATTTGTGAACAGACAAGGCAAGGCATCAATATTTTTCAAGCTAACAAAAAGTTTTGCATTTATCCATAACATTTTTCCTCGGAAGAACAGTGATGACAAAATTATCACATTATATCTATACATTGGCTATGTTTGTATTTTGTATTTTGGAATTCACAGTGAGTGGGATTCTCAAAAGCACTCTATTGGCCCCATTAAAATCCTGCTGGTTCTAAATGGCTGCGAGAACATGCTGTTTTGGAAAAAATCCACCTCAGTATCACTTAAGCTGTATTTCCACACGACAGTACATCTAATTTTAAGGTGCATTGTAGAGAATCAAAATGCCATGGCCACATGACATAAAGTGCTGGTGCAAGTTGTTCAAAACTGTTAAAGGGGAAACTTGTTTGCAGTTTGCAGGTTTTATAACAGAAGTCACTGTTGCATCACAGATGTAAAGCTTAAACGCAGTCTAGGCACAAGCCTCATGTTGGTTGTTCTGGGTAACTGTTAGAAACATGGATGCATAACTGCATTTAGTCCTATGAGAATACATATGGGTGGGTGAGCATGTCCTGTAGCAATCAGGAAGAGAGACTGTGCAGCCACACTTGTTTGCAACTGGTTCAAATATGCTATTTTCAACACAGTTTATCAAATTCACTTACTACTTTAACTGTCAATATGAGCAAGATTTCGTTTGTTTATGGCAGTGACAAGTGACTGAAAGAGTGTCCTGTTGTGATTTCATTTGGGGACAAAACAGAGCAGAATCACAATGTTACTCCAGCATCTTATAGCTGTAGACACTGAGTGTATCTTTGGAATTTAATCTACTTTTCTAAGTGGAAAAGGATCACCCAATCCAGTTGACCCATGCCAGTTGTCAAAAAATAATCTGAGTAGTCAGCAAGATACAGTGTGATCTGCTCCATTTGTCAAACTTGTGAAGTTAGGGCACTTTCTTAAGTTCCCACTGCCTGAATCCATTGTAATAAATTTGGATTGCATGTCAATTACTGCAATTTATGACTACCTATCTCTCCATTCTGAATATGTATGTGATTTTAATTTAAGGCTTCCTTACTGTACAATATTTATTATCAGTTCTCTATTTTAACCAGCACTGAGATAACTGCTATTTTACACTCCTCCAATGTCTTCTCTTTTCAAGGTCATCAGTTTTGCGACATCACTGAGAATGAAGTAGGACGTATGGTTCTGTTTAATCAAATTTCATGCTCTGCTGCCTCCTTCTTATGGCCTCTGTGCTAATTGATCAAGTTTTCAATTAAAGTCCTCCATCTTTGTTTTAATTCTTTGTTAAGGTTTTTATTCCATTACATGGTTTCATGAGATCTAAGTTGGTACAAAATGCAAACTGTCTCTGCCTTTCCAACTGTCTAGTTACCATGATTTAGCTATATTGCTCTTCTCATTCCCCCTTTCTTATTATTAAAACCCTCAGTGGACTAACATCATCTGTTGGATTTAGACTTGAATTCCAAAAATCTGATTCATCCATCAAGGAGGGATTAGTTTACCTCATGAGTTGTGATGGAGAAAAGTTTCTCTGTGTCTCAGCCCTTTCTAGCTGTCTTTCTCAGCAACAATTGAGCAAATTGCTATTCCTAAAGATATACTAAAATGACTCTTGTAACTATATGGGCCAATGTCAGGCACGTGCAGAAAACTTGCCTTATGGGGAGATTTTCCTAGCAAGCAGTGATTCTATTTTCATTTTCACATTGTGTTTCTGAGGATCGAGTAAATGTTAATGTGGCAAATATGTATTGATGCACAGGACTGATTACTCATTCTGTATTTTATAACTCTATGTTTCAGCCCCTAAGTAGTATTAAATCAAATGTGTTTTGAAATTTTGAAAAAATCAAATAATCTTTTGAATCAAATGTTTTTTAAAAGGGCAAAGAAAATGCTCTGACAGAATCCATATAGATATATTTTTTTCAGGGAGGCTTTGTTCGGCTAGGGGTAGTTCTTCATTTTAAAAGACAGGCTTTTTACTTAAGTTCTGATACTTTCAACTATGAAGAAGATACAGACCAGATAATTCTCTGAAAAATCTGCAACAACTGTCAGAAATCTTTAAGGTTTTCGGTTAGGAGACTGCTTTATGATAATCTTCAAATAAAGCATGAAAGCTTATAAAATATTCTCCATTTCCCTTTTTAAGAGAAGTAAAATCGAATTTGCTCTCCAACTTCAGTATCAGAATGTGAAAACAGAACCAAAGCACTGAGAAGAATGACTGTAGCAGAGCAATTCCACAGTTGCTGGGCTTGTGCATTTTTGAATGCTGTTTTAAAGTTCTTGTAGCAGTTAAACTCCTCCCTCACTTTGAGTTGAAGAGCATGCTACAAAGATCTGTGCTTTGAAAATCTCCTTGTCTGTTCGTGATGAATATTCAGGCAGTGACTAGGAAGAACCTCGAGGTGGTTGGGAGTACTTGAGCTTTGGAATTCAGGGAGCATGAGGTGAGATCCTACTTCCATTGCAGGCATTGCCAAAATTCCTGCTTATTTCAGTATGGTCAAAATTTACATTCAAGATGATATCATAGAATCATAGAATCATAGAATCATAGAATCATTGAATGGCCTGGGTTGAAAAGGATCATAATGATCACTTAGTTTCAACCCCCCTGTTATGTGCAGGGTCGCCAACCACCAGACCAGTCTGCCATAGCCACATCCAGCCTGGCCTTGGATGCTTCCAGGGATGGGGCATCCACAGCCTCCTTGGGCAACCTGTTCCAGTGTGAGACATCCATAGATAATGGCATTGTCTGTGTATCAAACTCTGTCAGGGATCCTTGGGCTTCCAGCACAAGTACTTACAGTAGCACAAATAGATTTAGTTGCAGGGTTTTCTCCTCAAACCTTGCAGACATTTTTTGGGAGAGATAATAAAATCCATCCATCCTTGTATATTGTTCAGCAATCCAGTTTAGCATTATCCTTGGATATTAATGTCCTTTCAGGGTTTAGCAACCTCAGTAAACTCGCCTTCATCAATTGATCTTGTTGATTTTTTGAACTAGTAAGTATTTGCAATATTTAGGATATTCTTTGGCAAGGAATTTCCCAATTCAACTGTGCTGCCTGAAGAAGTACCTTTGAGATTTTTTTATTTGCATTCCGCCTGCAGCCTGATAATTACTCCCACAAAAAAATTTCCAACTTCTTGCATTACAAAAAATCAAAGTAATCATTTCCTAATAATCTTCTCCATGTTATTGTCATTTCCGTTCGTTTGTGGATATCTATTCTCAGTTGTCTCTTTCCTATGCACAAAATCTCAATTTACTTATTCCTTGTTTAGAAAATATTGTTTACTAAGTAATATCACTATCTGCATTTTTTCTCATCCTTTTACAGCCCTTCTGATCAGAGAGCTAGGACTGCAAGTAGTGTTCAGCTGTGGACACACCATGGGTTTATACAAAGGCATAATTATGTTTTTAGATTGGTTCTGTTTCCATCCTAGTAATTACTAGCATCCCACTTGTTTTTTCTCCAGCCAATTGGTTTCACAGAGCAGCTACTCTAACGGGGAGTTCCTGTTCCAGAGGCGCAGCAGTTAGTTCAGAGCTCATCCTTGCACGCATCGTGTTGAGGTTGTATCTCCTCTGTGCACCACTGCACATTTAGCAACTCTGCTTTTTAGCTTTCATTTTGTCCTCCACTGTTGTGCCATCTTTCAATATATCTTTGTAGCCTCTTTTAATTTCCACTGCCTGAATAATTTAGCACTGTTAACAAATTGGTCTTCTCACTATTCCCTCCTGTTACTGGGACATTTTTGGATATGTTTATTAAATGCATTTTGAAAGGGAGCTTATTGAAAGCTTTTAGAAAGTCCTTTGACTGTGCTGTGAAAAGCCTTTGGAAAGGTTTGTACTTTCCATGTCCAGCACCTAAAAGTGAAACCACTTCGAATGAACAAATGCTTTTGCTTCAATCTCTGTTTTTCCCTTCTCCTCACAGCAACGTAGGTTAATAATGTCCCTTTTCTGCAAACTATTTTTGTATATTGGGGAGTAAAGATCATATAACTGCTACCTTACAGTATTTCTTAATTTAGCCATTTCAGTAACAGCTTATGTGGTGAATGTTTGAAGTAAGCCATACGAAGAATACAAACTGTTCTTTAATTGTGTCTGGCAGCCATAATAATTAATAATTGTAGAGCAAATGTTGCCTGCATTTGAAGTATACAACTATTACAGTGAAATAAATTTATAATGTGCCCTTGCTTTAAAAAACCCTCAAAGCCTTTATGTGCTTTCATAGGCATATTCTAGAGTGTATTTTCTCATGCAAGTTGGCAATTCCAGGAGTGCAGAGACGAATTCATATTTAAATCAAGATTGAAACAAATTCAAAGACAATTCAAATTTTTACTGAAGTTAGTGAATCAAATTTCCTTATCCTTCTCATAGCTATTCAATACTGCTGAGCTTGCAATACAACAATTAAAAAAAAAAAATCCACTTCCCCAACCCAGCAAATTAAGAGAGCAACAATAAACCTGTTTTATTGAATGTTTAATTATTTTAAGAAAATCTGCCTGATTATTATATTTTTTTTTAAAATATACGATGTATTCTTTCTTAACACAGTGGGGCACAACACGTAATAAATTTTAAAACAATTTTATCTGTGAATGCTTTTAAATAGCATTTATCTTCACTGGATGCTTTTTAGGGAACAGTAGCTCAGTAAGTAGGAAAATCTGTCAAACTTCATTTGCTATCAGGGGGATGCCAGATTGTGTAAGGAATGGACTTGCTCTTCTCATTCCATCCTGAATAAAAGCAAATGTTCAGCTGTTTCACAAGCAGATTTGGCACCAGCCAGATGTGCTCCCCAGCACCCATTTTCCACCAAACACAGAAATGCCAGCACAGGTTTCTCTCATTCCCAACGTGTTTGTTTCCCTGGATTCACATGATGCATGTACTCAGTTCTGCTGCTGTTCTGAGCCATCTGTCCTACAAATCATAAACAAAGCTCTCTCCTTGGTTCCTCTGTGCCAATCATTAACATCAATATGAGTTCCACTGTAGGCAGAGCCTCATCAAAATGATTCCTTCTTGGATTCACTCCAAATTCTGCTATTATTCTGCATTCTGTATCATCTAGATCTTCTAGGCACAGTGCTCTGACCATGTCAACCAAAGCCTTGAGATAGAACAAGGAATAAGAATGTTAATTGCACGATACCAGTAGTAATCCAACCAAACAGCTGGGAAATTCAGTTGGTAAGGTGAGGAAGGAGAGTAAAGTGTGAAATCTCTGACTACATATTTCCTTTTCAGACATTGTAAATGATGCCCATAAATTTTGATCAAGCCAAGAGACACATTAATTCATCCCTTCTTCATAGAATGGCTTCTCTTAGAGTGTTTTAACTAGTTTTTTCAGTCGCTCCCCTCATTACAATATCAGCTAAAATTTGTCTGGCGTGGAGCTGCTGAATGGAGACTAGAAGGTGGAAGGAAGTGCAGGAGTCTAAGCTGCTGCGTTCTGAATGGACATTCTACTAGTCTCTTCCTTGAGAGAGCACACCTGACTTTGTTTGGTCTGATACAGTGCACCAAGGACTTGTCCTCTGCTCCAGTGCTATTCATTGGGTACAGATGTATTATTCTTTTGTTCCAGAAAAGCAGAATTTCTTTATTCCTTTCCGTATTTATTTATTATTACTTACCACCTGAGTTTCCTATCTTTGCAAGATGAAAGATAGTTAACCTTTCAATCCTCTCATCGTCTCTAAGGACTTGGCTGACCATGGTAAGAGTGTCAAGCCCACAAGTCTTGCATGCAGAGTTCTCTAAGGCCTAGCTGAATTATAACACTAAGTGCTGCTCATGCTGGTGACTTTGTAATGTGTGCAAGAACTCATATTACTTTCAAGTTTAATGCTTTTGTATAATCTAAGAAAAGCATTTAGCACAGACTACTCCATATTATGCATTTAAGCTGACACTTTAGCCAATTTGTAACCAGTAAACTAGTAGGAGAAATCATTATTCTCATTAACAGCTAAATAATACCTTTTAATTTCTTATTTCAGAAGCTACTGTGAGAAACAGCCTCATAGCTTGCTGTTTCTTCTGCATTCCAGCTGGCTTGCTCTAAGCTGATGGTTGCTGTATAAAAGCCTAAAACAGCTATTCTTAAATTTAGATTTTATTGAGTTTAATCATTCTATTTTTAAAACTGTACTGCAGATAACGATCCAAACAGATCAATATTTATAACCTGAGTAGTACAAAGCAAATACATGAATAAGTAAAACAGATGTGATTGCACTTTCATACAAAACTTAGTGAATCTGATGTGAATGGTACAAATTTTAATTGGAATTATCATGTAAGGAAAAATGTTTCTGAAAAGAAAGGAAAAAAAATCTGATTATTTCTACAGAATAGGTACCAGATTCTGATCTACTTCTGTTTTAACACGAGTGAATTAAAAACAATTTCACCGATGTCAATGAAGGAATACCTTCACCTGAGAGAAGTGAAACTGCAAAACTATACTTGCAGAGCACATGTTCAGTGAGGGAAGTTGGGTCCTTCTGGTAATGGTTGGCAAAGTTACAGTAACTTTGCTCCCAAAGGTGAAATATCACACTGTACATGAGAAAGCAAGCCTCCCAAATCACTCAGAAAGTCCAATTATCTCTGGTAGTTGTGGGTATTTTTGTTCTGATGTTATCGTATCACATGGCTCTGCATACATTGTACTTCGTTTGCCTAACCTATGTAGAAACTGTTTCAGAGGAAAATTGCCCTTGATGTTTGTGCAATCACTCTCTCCATTAAGGTATGACACAGACAGGCCAAAACCTCAATCCATTCTGCAGTCTGAAATAAGTGGGTTCGCCTCATGCATTTCCCTCTTTATGTGTATGTAGAGAATGTGCCTACTTCTTTGTAGGAGGACAAGAGTGAATTTCTGTCACATTTATGTCTCGTCTTTATTTTGGCTCCTGGAACAGATCAGCCCAATCCTGGAACAGATCTGCCCAATCCTGGACAGTGATGTCCAGGTAGCTTTCTGTTTGTCCTAGACTGTCTGAGCTCTCCCTGAACCTTGAGAAGAGGGAAGAGAATTCAGGAGCTCACAGTGTCAGGTCATCAATGTTGTTTTTATACAATCAGGAAATGTCCTGTTGAGTGCAAAGTCTGCTGATGGAGAGAATCTGACCACAGTAGGATTGGAGTAAAACATCCCTATTCAGTAAAACCAGAATTACGTAAAACCACAGTCCATTCATTTTTGTACCATGAAACAAAAGAAAAAGCTAATCTCTTTTTTTGTCCCTTTGATTTTTCAGATCAATAGCCTTAACATAGCAGCTGCCATGTTGTACTTGCCCCTATATAAGTCAAGAAAATTCAAGATTGACTTTTTTTTTAAGTGGCTTATACAGGTGACTGTATAAAGAGGTTTCATTACTTCCTAACCACTTCAGATGTGCTTTAGTCCATGTTAAATTGATTCCACATCCCTCAGAAAAAAAAAGAAAAAGAAAAAAAAAAAAGGATTTCGTTGTCAACAGTAATTGCCAGGAACAGATTTTCTTCCTCCTCATCTGTCCCCTGAATTGATATTAAAAATGGTTGAAAAGCTAACAAAGATGAGGCAACCTCCTGAGGATACTTCTGAGAACACATTTGTCAAGCAGAATTTGAGTCAAGCCCTTTCATGAAGGACCTAACTAGTATGCAGATTCTTGCTGCTGTAACAGAAAAAAAGTATCAATTCCTATCTCTTGCCTGGAGATCTGTCAATATATTTTCCTGTGCAAATGGGAGTATGGTCCGCCACATCTTGTCTGCCTGTAACAAGAATGGAGTGGTAGATTCTTGTCTAATTATGTGTTAGATTTCCTAGGGAGGAAAAAGGCATGCTTTCTCAAATTCACTCTCATCCAACTCTGATTCACCTCTGAAAAAAGCCACATCTGAGATGCTGATGAATAACTAGACACTATAAGTCTTTTTGCAGCTGTGTTGTCAATTCAATTGTGAAAATTTAAAAACACCTGAGCGTCCCCAGGGGAAGCTGTTTTGTGCTTCAGTAAGTTTGGCAGGGATGGCAGTCCTGCACAGGGTGCCAAATTCCTTCCTTTTGCTTACTCATGGGGAAAGTAACTCCCATGAGTGAGGACTAGCACTTGATTTTCCCATTTACTGGCTAGATAAACAGCATTCACACACTTTTAGCTCCTGGAAATAACTCTTCCTCTCTCTTCTGAGTTCTGCTTATAAAAGCATCAGCCCAAAGTGTTCTACTCTGTGAATTTTCTAAGTTTCCCAGTCTGAACACCATTACCAAAAAGTCTCTTCTTGACATTTTGCCATTTTCAAGGTTTCCTTTCTGGTTCTCACATTGAGCTTCCCTGCCTCAGCTTTTATTTATTTATTTATTTATTCTTCCCTTTGCATTTAAATCCAGAAGGAAACCAATGGATTTCAGTATAGCTCTGAGATGACAAATGTGGCAAGGAGGGACATAGGCATCACCTCAGTGGTCGGTCCTTCATAACCATAACTGTTTCTTTCTCAAAATGAGGAACTAATACAAGAAATGAAGAGATGTGCAAGTGCCAAACTCTCCCTCTTTAGTGCGGGCTTCTTTGGGGAGTTCACAAAGACCTGCAACATATTGCTGTAAGCATGGCCATTTGTTTTCTGGAATTTTTCAGCTATCGACTGACATAGGAATCTAACCTTGCTGCAAAATTTAACTTTAGAATTTAAGCTTTTACGGTTTTACTTAGATTTCTAGCTCTCCAAGTTGCAAAGTACATGATCTTTGTGTAACCCAGTGCTGTATTATCTTCCCCAGCCTACACTCTGACAGCATTTAAAAGAAGTGTGATTTCTCTCTTTTCATCTAAGTGGGATGTGTAATGCCCCTCACTGAAGATTTGGCTCACTAAATAATTTGCTCTTTCTCATTTCATCTAATAGATCCACCTAATAAGATTATTTTATTGTATGTTCCCAACATATGTTGCATGATATGTGTTAGAGTCTGTGTATAATTGTTTGATGCACAAATAGACGCTGAAAAAGTGCGAGTGAAAGAATGAGTTAGGAATTTCATCCTATTTAGCAAAATGTTTTTGCCTTTGCCTGACAGAGAAAGTAGAAGGAGTAAAAATGTCACAACGGCTTCACAAGGATGAAGCAACCTACCCTGTTCTTGTTTGATCAGACTTATCCAACATTTCAGATTCTGGCTTCCAAAATTTATTTGCCTATTTTTCATATGTGCTTCTTCAGCACATTGGTGACAGAAAATAGATTGTGTTGAAGTCTTTATGTTTATTCCATTTCTTAGTAAAATAAAGACAGAGCAAGTAGCTAATTAGTGACTCTTCCTAAAAGTATATCTAGGTACTTTAAATGGTTCTGCTGCTTTTCACTGGGTCTTCTCCCAGAATTTAAGACAAAATTCAGAGATATTCTCTGCATTTCTCCCACAGTAAAAATCTGTAGGTTTGTATTGCCATTTTTGACATCAGTCTTGACTTTGATTCTCGCAGGTGTAGTTGTAAACAGTGCAATGATACAATAAAACAATGATTACTGCTCTCCCATGGGTGTTGTATGGGTGTAGCCTTTTTACTATAACCAAAAGAAATAATAACAAAATCTATGAATATTTGACATGGTTATGCTCACTATCAGTGCTAACAAAACAACGGGACCCCATAGTCTTTTTGCAAATAGAGGAAAGCGCAGTTTCCTGTTTCCACCGCTCTCTCTCTCTTCTCTCTCTTTTTTTTTTCCTAGAGATATCCAAATGAGTAATCAATCGGGTTTTAAGTGTGCTAGGTTCCAGCGTCACCACATCAGTTACAGCTGTTTCCTGAGATGCGAAAGTATGCACTATCTTTCTAAGTCCATGCATGTATGCAAGGAATTCTCGGATGTCCAATTCTGTGTAAGGAGTTAGAGTATACTACATCTACCAGGAATATGTCACTTTCAGGCAGTCTACATAGCCGAAATACAAAGTTTCCAGAGCTCACCTAATTCATCTCCAGTTGACTGATACCTTAAGTAAATAAACTGATTTTACTCCAGGAGATTTTAGGAGATTAATTTGATTTCATCACATTGTAAGGATTCCTTCTACATCACCTCTGATCATTCTCTTTCCTGGAGAGTGAGAATTTGTATTTTATTGTGTTACTCGTATCATGATTTGGGTGATTGTGGATGCAGAGCATGCCTTGCTTTTGTCTGTTCTTGGTAGGAAATTCTCTTTGTAATCAGACGCTTACTCTCATTGACAATAATAGCAGGAAAACAGCCACTGAGATACAAGAAAGGACAAATGAGAAAGATCAGGTGGGTGAACACCTCTTCAGAGCAGAGCTGGGTTTGAGCAAAGGGACAAAGAAAGCTGTAAAGTCAGGGCAAAGTGAACATCCTGGATGGGATTTGGCATCTGGAGGTTGATGCTGCACTTTTTCACCCTTGCAGGCAATGCATGCATGATTGTGCAAAGGGAAAAAGTCAATCCAAATGATCCAACTCAGTATAGGAACATTTTGAGTCAAAAGCTTGACACAGCTTTATTTCTTCTTAAAGGGAAGAACTCAAAGCAAGAACAATGTGGCTTCATCATCTGATTCTTATAGTTGTTTCCAGATCTTAAAAACTGATGAAATGTTTTCTACTCCAAACTGAGCATCCTCTGGGTAAGGAACTGATGGGCTCAGCCATACATCAACTTGCAATGAGTATATCTCTGCGATACAAGTCAGCAGACGTTTGTTTTTGTGCCATAAAAGGCCAAGCAAACATATCATTATTATTACTATTATTTTTATTTTATTGTATTTTAGGCTGGTATTTGGGGACTTTGAATATTTTTTCAAAGAAAGAACTGGCAAAGAAGATTAAGTGATCTAATAATTCGTAATAATGAGTGCTGCATTTGTGAGTACTACAGAAAGTTATATTCTGGCTTCTGGGACCATGCATGCATTTTTATAGGGGAATAAATAAATAATCATTTGTGACTTCAAAATGTAACAGTCTTCAGGAGGGAAGGGAAGAGAAATTAATGTTGATTCAGTAGGGAACTACTGATCCAATTTGCTATTTTTTCACAAGAACGGATGTGTTGAATGTGTACAGAACAATGTGTATTGTTCATGTTTATTGTAAAATTAATACGTCAAGTACTAGCTTGATTTTCTTCTCTTTACTCTTGGACTGTGAGACATCTACATGTGAGACATAATGAGTAATTACTGAAAATTTTCCAAATTCAGACCTTTTTTAAAGGTAATGAGAAGGAGCTTTAGTGTCCTGAAGTCCTAATATCTGGCTTCAGTTTTCAAAACCAGATGCAGTTCACTTCCAAACCATCATTGTAACCTCTGAGCTATTGCTGTAATTTATGGTCAACTGAATATTGATTTACCCAGGCCAAATGATAACATATGCTAAGAGCAGTCCCAAAGGATCAGTGGAAATACTTGGGCAGTAAAATGCAACTTAGATTTTCAAAGTCTGACCTTACAGCAATAAAATGGATTAACGTGAAAAGCTTTCAAGAGTTTGCGAATCATTGATATTCCCCATTTTGAGGAAAACCAGGTAGAATTATTCATAATGAAAATATAGTTGGAACTGTTGTCAGATATGAGAGCTTGCTATTTTCTTAGGGTGTGAAAAGGTGTGTTTTACCTCCCACAGTGAGAAGCAGTAATTCTCATGAAGAGTCAGTGATATAGCTCACAAAGGGGAGTTGAATACTCTTCTGGTGTTTAATAATTATAGGTCATATTGTGCCTCTGGCTGTAAAGTAGATCTCACATCAGGAGTACGCTGCTGACCACTGGTACTAAATTCAGCTTCCAGATGGTGTAATAAGCTTCATAAGGAGTGAATGCAATTATAATAATCTAAAGGATTCTTGAGGTCTCTTCTAGGCATGGGAAACCCAACCTGTCATGCAGGGAATTTCTGGACTGCCAGAATCAATCCAAGTCTAGATTCTTTGGCCTAAAATGTATTCCTAGGCCAGACAGAAAATTATTTCATAGTCTCAGAAGATTATATTGTCACCTTTCTAGCTTATACTGACAAGGCATGTCTTGTTTAGTGAAGTCAGTAACACAAGTTGAATACCAAATAACTGCAAGGCTGCAGTAAGTCTTCTCCACTGAGAAAGGATCAAATTATGCACAGATAATGTAAAAAATAAATGAAAAAATGCCCGGGCCACATACATTGATATGTGGAAGTCATTTATCACTATTGCAACCATACTTGTCTTACTAGTGCTGTGGGTGGAGGTGTTCTGGAGTGATGCTCCCTGGTTGCACATGGAACATGCTACAGAACAATGCCTGGACACTGTCCCTCAACCATGCTCTGCTTTCCAGAGTAAAACCATCTGGATATCTGAGCCGGGAGATAGGGGATATGCCCTGCACAGGATCCTCTCATGTGAAGAAAGGTGAGTACCTTCAGCAGCTGGATATAACCTCAGGCACTTTCATTGGCACTCGCACTACATTGCGAGTATATGGAAAGTATGTTAGAAAAGTTTATTATTAGCACCATGGAAAACTATTCCAGTTTAGAAAAAAAAGAATATTAACAAATTAATGGATACAAACTTGTGGCTTTACATGGTTTATATTTAATTGTTTAGATACTGGCTTTATATAGTTTATGTTTAGTTGTCTAGCTACTGCCTTGTTGTAATGTTTCTCTCTATTTTAAGAGGACACTGACAGTTTGTGGTTAAAGATCAGCTCACTGAATGATTGCAGCTGCACATATTCTTCCCTCTTCATAATTTCTTGTGGATGTTTTTCCCCCACTTCTGAAGTGTCATGTCACCTATAAGAGCAAATGATGGTGAATACAGCCTCAAGATGATGTATTCATCGTTTTAGGATACGAAGAATGAGGGGTGGGAAAACTGAGGTTGTGTGCCAAAAGTGGCAACTCTCACGCAGAACTGAGAGTCCCAGCTAATGCCAACATCAGTGACACTTTACAAATGGCCGAAGTTGGTTATCACATAACAGGAGACAAAAGGCCAAATTCAGCACTTCTATATACCCCCTTTAACTCAGAGTAATTCCAGCCGTGACAGGGGAAGTATTCTTGTCAGTATTATTAGTGGTAATATTTGACTCAAACTTTGGAAAGTAAGCTTAGTCTTTGACACAGTAAATATTCAGTTTTCTGTTTACCTTCTTCATGTTAATGCCTTAAAGTTTATGCTATACTAAATAATAAATAGTACAATTTTATTAGATCGAGTAGACACTTTTACACTCAGTTATTAGCTGTTTAGACATTGGTAAATGGTCTGTTCTCAGGGATGCTGATGCTTGGATATCCTTTTTCTCTTCAAATGCACATTCCAAATCACAAGCTATTTCCCTTTTTTTAAATCTTTTTTTTTTTTTTTTTTTTTCAGCAGGTTTTATTTGTGCCTGCAGTTTTTATAGTGCTTTTTTTTTTTTTTTCTTGGGAATGGTATGGATTGATATTTTATTAATGTCCAGAAGCAGAATTCTTTATGACTCCTTATCATTTTTTCTCCCAGTCCTCAGATCAGGATCTGTGAATTAGTACAAAATAATATATAAGGAACTTCCTTTAGTGGTTTATGTGATCAGCAGAGAGCAAGCACAGAGCCTTCCAGAAACTCTTGGCAGGACCCTGAAATGATTATCACAGATGAGTGGCTGATTGCAGAGCTGAATCAATCTGTGATTACATTACAATATAAGGGCCAGTTTCTGCAACCCCTTATTCATGCAAGCAGTCCTAATGGAGGCAAAGTTAAGAAGAAGAAAGCTGAAATCATCAAATTCCTTTCAAGCATAAAAACCATCCTCAGGAGTTAAGGGGTTAATGCTTTGACAACTACCTTCCCCCTACATTTTCCATCAGCTGTATACAGTGTGGAATGAAGAGGATTAATTTAATAGTTGCTAATGGCTTAAGTAAAAGCAACCCCAGCTCCCCCCAGACTGTAGTTATTGCTAACTCAGTCTGCAATTGAGAGAAGCTATTTCTTCCAGAAATCTGTTTAACTTTGAAAGAATAGTGAAAACTTCCTTAGCCAGGAAAGGCTTTTATGGGAGAATAATTTGCAGCGTACCCATCTGAAGCTTTTTCTTGAAAGCACAGTGCATTCTACTATTATATTTTGAATTTAATTAGAACTGTAATTGGAATTAATTCCCTGTTTCCATAGCTATCCCAAACCCACTGTAACAACAGGGAAACAGGGCACAATATGTTCAAAAGACTGAAAACAAAGCAGGGAGTGCTGGGTTGGGTAACATACTCCAAGGAGTGCTTATTCCATGATTCTGAAAAACATTTAAGAATCTGTGCTGAAATTTTAACTGTTTATTTAATGATTTCTGTCACTACACAAAGCATTTGAGCTTATGCTCAGCTTCAAAGCTGTGGTCAGGTTGTACTGATATTAATGGAGCAGGTGCATCCCAACAGATAAATATGAGGCAAATGCGGACTGATGCAAAGGTGCTGGTATCCAAGGAGGAGTACCAAACCCTTATTTAGAGGATTTGCTAAGATGGGATCACAATCACTCATTCCCCATTGCTTTAATGTACCCGTAATGTGAGTGCAGTCTCTGCCCCACCTGATATTAGATTTTGGACAGAGACAAGAGTGTTTTGACACACATTCCAGCAGGAAAAGTATCTATCATTTCCACCCCTTTTCTTGTTTTTCTCCAGGATCTCTGCAGCTCACGAGACTGCCTCGAGGCACACCTAACTGGTGCTGCCCACAAGCAGGGTCCTTTTGATTTCAGGAGCATCTGTGGAGCGCATGAAAGACTCTGAGTAATCAGAAGATGGAAAATTGATGTCAGAAGAGCAGGTTAGTTTAAAAGCTGTACTTTTTTTTTTGAGATACAAATCATATATACATGTATAGAAGAGTTCAGTTTCAGCTGTTAAACATGTTAATTCAGTTATCGCAGGCAAAAGAGAGTTGCCATGAGTACAAAAAAAACCGTAGCTCTCAGTCTTTCCAGGGCCCCTTTACTTTAGAAAAAGATAAGAGAAGATTCTCATTAGATAGTGATTCTGGGGTATGAGGGGAACTTGTGTATTTAGGGACTTGCAGAATAAATGCAGCTGAGGGTATGTGTTGCTCAGAAGTAGTCCTGTAAATCTTATATTGAAATGTGTATAGCTTCCAGTCTGCTTTTCAATGAGGCTTTAAAATAGTCCTTTGCGTGTATTGAGGGCTTGTTGTTACTGGGCATGGGGGAATGACAGAGATTTAGGAATGCAAAGCAGTGACGTAGATAAAATTTTTTGGACCAGACTACAAAGAGTTACACAGCAGTGGTGCATTTAAAGTGATTTCAGACTGGAATGTAGCAAATCCTGATTTTTTTTCTCAATCTCTTTTACACGGAGACAGATGTGAGATATCCAGACTGATACAAAGCCATGCAGCCTGGCTAGGTTTTGGCAACTTGAGGATTGGATGCACGCACAGTTTTGTATTTCTGTTCAAATACATTCTCCTAACGATGTAGGCATTCTTTTTAAAAACAGCAGTGAAAGAACAATATATTTTCCATGGAATCCATGACCCTATTGGAGAACCCACTATGCAGTCTGCCTAGCTAGTGAAGGAAATCTTTTCAAGAATGGGGAGAAAAGGCAGAAAGCTCTGATGGGAAAATGTCATAAATATAGGCTGTTCCTTAGGCTTGCATAATTTCCTGTTCATTGGCCAGTGACATGAGGACATTCAAGTAAAGATGTCTGGGTGCTATGTTTGATCAAATACAGTCATCTCAAAGCAGGAAATTCATTCAGATGTTAATAAAAACGGAAAGCTGTGAAATCGTAGCATTTGCTGCATAGGAGGGAGGTTTTGTCTTCCTTCCTGCAATTTACCCTACTTCATTGCTGAAGCCCAAATAACAGTGTGGATAAATGACTATTATCACAGGACCTGGATTTATATGCATTGTGCAATGGTAGGAGGAAAATTAATACAGAAGCAACAACCTGATGAAAGCCATTGTAACAATAGCCATTCCTTATGATGTGCTGCATCCTAAACTGATTTTCTCTAAATATTTAAATTGTGTATCTCTGTGTCTAAGTGAGAGACATATTCTTGTTTATGATATATTTTCTTCTGCTCCTGCAGCTTGGAACACCAGAAAGAGCCTTGTGCTCCAACACCCAAAAGCAAGCACATTCTGTGTGTACAGGGACAACCCCCTCTCTCCACACACACATCCCCCAAAAACCCCATGAAACCCCAAATCCAGACATGTTAGGCTTCTAGAGTTCCTGATATTTCCTCTTTGACTTCACCTCTGGAAAAAAAAAAGAAAAAAAAGGGATGTGCAGCTGAAAACTAACTGAAAAAGACACAGGGGCAGCTGAAAACTAGACTGAAAAAGACACAGGGACGGAGGAAAATAAGCTCCTACAATGTTTTTGAAGGATAGAAATTACCTGCTTTTTGTAAGCTATGTGGCATAAATTCAGCCTGGGCATTTGTTATCCAAATTACCTCTTCCTTTTATCTAACGTATAAAACACTGTCACACTCTTAACTAATGTCTCATTTTTGTGTGTAGATGCAATATCGGATGCTTAATTAGGCCAATAATTATTCATGCATTAGTGTGAACTTTTTGAAGTATAATGGTAACTTGTTAAATGTATAATTATTACCACTGATAATTAGCAACCTTTTTTTAATGTGCATCACTGGTCCTCTAGAAAAAAACAACATTTGCGATACTGAATATTGGAATTTAACACATATCCTCCTGTTTTATTTTTAATTATTAACTGCCACATCTCCTCACACAATTTATTTAAGATTGAAGACTTGACTTTGCTCAGGTAAAGAGCCAAATGTCCTGTGCTTTTGGGTACTTAGTTGTGCTCTACATTTCTAAGAAGCTGCTATTTTGAATTTCCTGCTAATGTAATGACTTTCTGTTGTCTTTGCAACAGAAAAATTTAATCCTTTGTGCCACTGTTAAGAAAACCTTTAACTCTCTTAGGTAGACACACCTAATTCTGCATGCAATTCTTGAATTTTTTGCTTGTTGCTTCGGAAATTCGAAGACCAAGTGTTTGATTCTATAGCTGAAATTCTCTGTGAGGAAATCTCTGCTTTAAGATCTGTTTCACTTTAGATATCTGAAGGACAAAATATTTTGGCAATCTTGAAGACAAAATGCTCATTTCTGCTAAACATTTCAGAAATACTTCTCTAGCCTGACCTATTCCTTTTATTACTATGTGTGAATAATGTGTTGCGTATAATTTTTTGTTTGTGTGTGCATATATATAGGTATTTATTTATGTATGCTGCCTATACATACGATTTATGTGCACACAAATTCTTGAAATATAAAATTAAATACAGAAACAAATGGAATACAACAAAATGGTTTCACTATTTATTACTTAATCTGAAGTTAAGTATTTCAGAAGCTAAGGTACATCATGTTACTCTGGTCTTATGTACTTTACGGTCTTTAATTAGGAGTTCACCCATTACTTCCCAAATAACACACCCATGTGTATCTTTATCTATAGGTTGAAGTTCTCTAAAAAGAGATGTTTCTCCATTTCCTCCCCCAGGAGCTTCTCCTGGATGTTGTTGGAAGTGAATGAGATATTTCTTATTGACTTATATATTATGATGCGGATTGTAAAGCTCCACTCCCTGAGCTAATCCATCCTCTTTGCAAGTGTAAATTAAATATGGTACTTCAAATCCTGATTTTTCAAACTTTCACTTCATTGTTTCAAATGTATAGTAGCATTTGAGTGATTTTTAAACTGAACCATTTATTTTTTTTTCTAATGAAAAATGGATTTTGAAAAACATTTACTGCAACTACCAATCAATTCCTTTCTGATGCTATAAAAGACTTCTGTATGTTTCCAACTTTTTTCACAGACTAAGAGGTCATACTAAAAAAAAAAATTGCTATCCAGTTTTTAAAAAAACAATAGTTTTTTGATTAATTATTTAACATAAACTTTTCTGGGGACAATTTTGTTTTTTATTTTAAAAAAGATAACAATAATAAATACAATAAACACAAATATTTTAATATTTTTGCTTCAACTTAGCCGTTCATAGAAAGATTAAATGAATCCTTTTACATATGCCATTTCTTCCTCTCAGTATATCTTCCAGTGCTGATTGTATTTGCAGATTGTCTTCTTCTGCATCACATAGAGCATCAGAAAAGAAACACCCAGCCACAACAGTTCCAATGTTTGAAGCTACTTAGATTGGAGAAACAGTTTGGACCCTTAGAAAAACATCCATTAAAGATTCTGGATCCAATTTCAAATTTGAATTATTGATTTGAATGAAATTTAATGGAGTTGAGAGATGGCATCTCGATATAGTTCTTCTCTAACCAAGTTACAAAACTGATGAAAGGCAATAAACCTAAAGAGCATGATCAAGAAGAACAATTAAAAGCTGAATAGCTCCCTGCTGTATTAGAGTGGCAATAAGCTTTTGTTGCCTTGATTTATTGCTTTGTAAATTGGGAATATCATGTCTTTTTCTGATGTTTACGTAGCACTTAACAGATAATTAGGATTGCCTACATGCTAAGTATTTCAGCCATACATGGGATTTTAATGGCAATATCCAGACCTGCATATCAATGCAGCGAAAGACCACAATTTTTGCATACTGCATCTACAAGAAGAAATGATGTTTTCTTCATTCTCCCGTAACCTTTCTTCTGCTTGGACTGTATGAACTTAGAAAAGCTGACACACAGAGCCATAGTGTAGGGGAGGTTTGGAGCATAAGGATATCCTAGCGTAACTACTTTCTTTCCGTAACAAATGATTTTGGATCCTGATTTTGGATCCTGGTTAATGCATTCAATTTGTTAGGATTATCAGTATTTGTACTAAATACTGCTCTGGACAAAAGAAAAAAAAAACAACTTGTTGAGTCTGTTTCTTCTTTAATCTCCTTTTGCATAGCTTGTCCAATAAGTCTAAATTCATCTTTCTAAATGTATCAGGAATACTAAAAGTTACGTGTAAGTGTTGGGCTGTATTTCCCTATTTTTTCTCTTTTTCCTGTTTTTTTTCTTTTTCTTTTTCTTTTTTATAGTGATGATGTATAGGAAAAGAGATTAACATAACCTTACTTTTAACTTCTTCAGCTTTGCATCTTTGTCAGACGGTCATCTGGAAGGTCTGGTGCCTTAAGAGATAGCTTTCATTCAAACTTGACTGGATGAACATACCTGTATTATCATGCTGCCCTCAAGTTAATATATGCTGCCTCTTGGGAACCCTTGCTAATTTGGGTTCAGTGCTGCACTAACTTTAATTAAATGGCTTCTAATTTTAATTCTAGTGGCTGGCTCATATCTGGATCATATCTTCTTTCATGGGAAGAATGAAGCATGTCTGCCTACAATGGTATGACAAATCCCCATTGTTATTCTTGAGCTTCTTTACTGAGTTAGTTTTACTTGGTACTGTGACTGTAATGGCCTGGTGTACTAGAAGCCATGTGAATGTCATATCGGTATTTGCCATCAGATATTCAAAGCAGTCCTGGAAATATATGTTGAAATGTTGCATTTTTTAATCAGGAACAGGAAGGAAAATCCCTTATCTGTTGTACTGCTTACCTCCAGAAAGTTGCTGCAACAGCAAAAAAACCCACAATATTCTGAGAAAAACAGGCAGCAACATCAGAAAGCAGATCAGTAATATATTTTGATTTGGATTGAAAATGATGTAACCTTCCTTTTAATTTCTTGCCGTTACATTTTCTTTTCTTTTTCAGAATATTGATGAGAGTAATTGATGTCTGCCAAAAGCAAATCTACTGTGTCAGCTTACAGTAAATTCCTCGTCAAATCTAGACAAGTGCAAAAATAATAAATGTAGCATTAATCGATCAATTTAACTTAGTACAAAAACTGAACTGTTCATATGACAAAAATTCTCATTTTTGCCATGTTTTAGAAAATCTTTTTGAAGTGCAAGTACTTTACTACTGATCAATGACCATGCAATGGAAACGAATTTCATATTCATTCTCCATTGTTGCAAATTATTTTAATTACTTCTTCAGGGGTTCACTGGCACAATCAGCAGAGGTTAGCAGGTCATCTGGGAACATTTATTCTGCCAATTTATCTGTTCTAGAGATGTCAATATTAAAGTATTTTATTTTTTGCTACAAATATTTTATATACAGGAGAACTTGTGACCTCAGGCTTCATGAATTAATACATTTGTTCTGGCTACGAAGGTAAACTGAATGTTAATGCAACATTTCAAATACTGTAATCTGAAGTCTTTTGTAAAAAGCATATGTTTGCATTGTAGCACTGGGCCATATTTATGTAATGAGGAGGCATAATGTGCTCAATAAATATTGAAGTTCTTGGCTGCCTGCTGAGCATTTGATATTGAAGCATATCTAGTTATAGATTTTGAAAATGATGCCTCTTTTCATTCTGGGCTGAATTTGCACCTTTGCTACAGTAATTTCATTTTGCATCTCTGCACATAATTATTGCGAAGCTGATGTGGTGATGAGGGGAACAATAGAGAGAGATTGAGAGAGAGTTTGCCCTGAACAGCAGGCAGTGTTGTATTATTTTAATGAAACATGAAAGTATGAGGAAACAAACCAGTAAACCTTCCAAAATTTCCAAAACAGGGCTTTGGGGTGGTGCTCTGTTATCCTCACAGTATCTGGAGATAAATGTCTGTCAAGTGAGTTAAATATTATTACTTTAAAGCAGAACAGACCTTTGTTGTCTCATCCACAGCAGAGTAAGGAATTATGTTTAAAACATCCATCACTTGTGTCCTCCAAGAACTTAGGTGCTGATACGGATGCTTGAGTAAGGAAATGCAGCAAGAGTGTGAAGTGGGCTTCCTAATCTTTCTTTCCTTACAACAAACTGAATTAGCTCCAAAGGCAAGTGGACTCAAGAAAGGGACTGTCTTTTCCCAGTTTGCACTGAGTCCTTGCAATTTTAACTCATAAGTATCTCTAACGATTAGCTCTGTGAATGTGAGGATATTTCTAATGTTCTAATGTTCATGTTAGAGTTGAAATGCCCTCAAAACAGGAATATTAGGGGAAGATGAGTACCTCAAGCAGGCATTCACAACCCAAGCAGATCTCTAGCCCCTTGGAAATGTTGCCATACAGGAACTTTAAGGATAAACTTGTGCAGCAGCTCTCCTAGGTTTGGGAAGATGGCTGTTGTCCCTCTGAGAACATTTTGCTTACTTGTACCGGACATGATCTGCATGGTCTGTGCCCGCAGGAGAGAGTCAGACCTCTGATTGAGTTCTACTGAGAGAACCTTTGACAAAAAAACAAGTTCTCTCTACTCATTTAAGAGGACTGCATTTCTCAATCATGAAATTTTAATTCCTTTAGAATCAATGGGTGTATGCTCTTGTCTCATAGTGTGGATGTTATTTGGAATTTGCAATAATCTAAGTGATCAAGTTCAAAAAGAAATATGAAAGCTGGCTGTTCCACAGAAGCTACTACGCACATGGGAGTAGTCCATTTTTTTTTGGAGGGAGGTTTTTCTAGACACCTAGGAAATTTACTCCCCTTTCAGCTGAAACTAGCTACTGAATTTCTCCTATGTGTAATAGCAGATATCTCCCTGCGTTCTTATTATGGTTCATTCAATATAACAACAATAAAAATATACACAGCGGCCCAGCTACTCAGCCACTACAGATCCACTGAAAAATCAAAACAAAAGCACGCACAGAGGGATCTTCAAAGATGATCTATAGTTAACTTAAATTTAAAAAAAAAAAAAAAGTGTTTGTTAGTTCAAATCCTCACACTCTATGATATGATGTTGCCAGACTTGCATCAGTCACTAGCCTGAGTATTTCATGTATTGGATCACTGTTGCCAGAGATGTATAATGAGATTTCAAACTGTGGGTTTTTTTTTCAATGTAGTGAAACCAGGGTCTTTTCAATTCTTGTCAGCTCACTTCTTAAGGACACATCACCTTCTAAAATTTAACTTTGGTTTTACTTCTTGGATCAATAAAGAGGCAGAATTATCAAAATGGTGATAAAAGATTTTCATATAAAATCAGTATCACTTATGGTTATCACTAAGTCACTCTCAGCACTTTAGGTATTCAGGTTTCCACCACATAATTCTCTGTGATGTGTCTTCTTTAGGTGTTAATACTCCCAATGTTCTTTTACAAAATGTGTTTTCAATTTCTCTTTCCTAGGCAGCAGAAATGTTACATTCAATTATCTACAGAAAATATGCTATGGGCTATGTTCATTTCAGAGATTATACCACAGCTATGTCTGTGACACGTATTGTTTGTGAGAAAATGGACTGTTCCACTCACCTGTTTGTTGGTCCTCAGACTCATACAGAACTTCTGCTATAGCTGTTTTCAGATTGTGGCCCTACTCTTCTGCTTCTAATCTCTGGTCACTTCTATGCACTTCCTCACTATTTGCTTCTCTTAGACAATTTCTTTTCTGCAGCAATACAGGAGTTCATATTCCTGACTCTCATATTTCTAGAGATTACACCACTGTCTTCACAAGCCTCCACTTTGCTGAATTCATTTACATCTCTGTATAGAGTGGGAGAAAAATAGCAGCTTGCTATGCTCCGTTTGATCCTCACAGCACATGTGTAAATGACAAGATACAAGAATGAGTTAGGTCTAGCTTGAGCTACTCAAGCACTGAGTTATGCTTGCAGTTTCAGGTTCAGGAAACACTGGGAACTGCCTATTTTCATGTTATGCAGTGGTACGATGGTACAGAATAGCATAAAATCTTATTTTGATCACTACATATTTGTGTACTGTATCCAATTTTGATTTGATTCAAGTTATAAACTTGAATTTAGATTCAAGTTTATAACTCTCAGATCAGACAGTACTGTCTTCCAGATATCAGATTTTGCTGCAAACAGTTCATGCTACTCTGTATATATTCTTTGGCTTATATATAACCCAGTATTGTGCAGTTTTCCAAGCATACGTTACAGCTGGCCATTATTACAGGGGTATTCCTTTGCTACACTGTTAGATGTCTGATATATAAATTAAAGCAGAAGCCTGTTTAGCATGCAGAGTTAGAGACTGAGGATTGCAACTGCTTCATCAGAATCTGAGGTTTGCATTGCAGTGGACGACTGGGACCTCAGAGAGATGAATGCTTGAGGTTGGAGACCACCATTGCTCTTTCCATCCTTGTCTATCGGATTCTCACATGTGGATGCATTTTGTGTTCATTAATTATTCTGCTCCTTCATCCAGGCTTCCACTCATAAATCCAGTGAATCTCAATGATTTTGATTAATGCTAGTTTGTCAGTAAGACTGTTGCATTGAATAACTTAAAAATTATCAGAACTTTGCTCTAACAATTGTCTTCATTCATGTACACTCAGAGCAAATCAGTGCAGCAACTTGAAAGATATGTAATATATTACCTTGGTTTTAAAATAAAATGGTCCGTGTTTGGTCTTTGTAGAGATAGATGTGGGCCCCATAAGGTTTCCAGAATGGCTTAGACTGGAAGGGAACCATAGAGGTCTGATCCAACCCCTTGCTCAAGCAGGACCACCTGCAGCAGGTTGCCCCAGATCATGTACAGAGGGCTTTTGAATAACTCCAGAGACAGCACCACTGCTCTGAGCAGTCTGTGCTGGAGCTCAGTCACTCTCACAGCAAAAAAAATTATTTCCTTATATTCAGAGGAAAGTTTCTGTAATTCACTTTGTGCTGATTGCATCTTGTCCTTGCACTGGGCACCACTGAAAAGGGCCTGGCTCTGTTCTCTTTGCACCCTCTCTTCAGGTATGCATCTATGAGATCTTCCTCAACTCTTCTCCAGGCTGAAGAGCCCCAACTCTCTGAGCCCTCTTTATGTAAGAGTTATTTCAGTCCCTTAATCATCTTGGTGGCCATGTGCTGAACTCTTTTCAGTATCTCCAAATTTGCTGTTACCCATGTATTTTTTAAGGGCAAAATTTAGCCCTGTGGGTTTCCTTTGTTTCTTCTAATTATACTGGCTATTTCAGGAACACTTAGAGTGGGAAACGTAATGAGAAAATAAGAATTTTTAATTTATTCTCAATTTCTGCTTGAAAAACTGTGGTTTTTATATAAGTCATCTAAGAAATGAACAAAGGAACAATTTATATTGGAGATTAATGAGTACGAGAGCCTTTGGTAATATGGCAGTAAGTACCATAGAAATGTTATAAATACCTAAAAATTCAGCACAGAGTGTATGGGCAAAACTCCAAATGGTTCTCACTGTTGCAAGATGGAAAATTAAACCCTTAATGGGCAAAACCTCTGCCTGTTATTGGTAAGAAGCACTAAAAGTAGCCATTCTTAGGAGCACTTGTGGTTGACTAGCACTTGTTATGCTGCAGAAGAGGAATAGTAGTCCTGAGGAAGAGGTTTTCTTTGTCATATCAGCATTTTTAAGTAGAGCACAGATGCTTTATGCTTCCAGGCTTTGTTACATTAGAGAAATGTATTGAGCATAGTGCAAAGGATTAAAAAAAAGGAAAAATGACATGCTGGGTGTTATTAGTATGATGAGTGAAATTTTGCTTCTCTAGCTCATAGAAACTACAGACTCTTTTCACTTTTCCATGAGTTTCTAATTGAGATTAGTGTACAGTCCGATATTTTCGCAGAAGTCACACAGGCCAGAACGTACAATAGCAATTAAGTATTGAGTGTACATATGACTAATTAATTAGTGCCATGAGGAAACATATGTTTTGTCTCCTTCCTGGAGCCAATTACCACATGCCTGTGTTATAAAGCAGGATGGGAAGTGGCCCCATGCTGAAATAAGAGTTCATTACAAAACAACATGACAAAGAAAGAAACAAGTATATGCTGACCAAGCCAACCACTGCAGAATCAGAAGCAAAAGGAAGAAAATTATCAGGGAAACTTCTGCACTGAAAAAGAGCTCAAACTGCCTTTAGGGGACAACTTCAGATCACTTGAACAACTTCTTTTGAAATGAATGTACAATGCTTAAACATACTGGAATGTTGAATGTGATCTACAGCTAGAAAAAGGCATATACCTTACTTCTAATGACTCTGTCAACGATAGAATAGAGACAGTTTTTAATATTTCCTTCTGTTGTTTAGTTTGGGTTCCTATTTGTGTTTTATGGTGTCAGTTTGATTCACTCCATGCTTCAGTCCTGAGCTATCACTCCCCTGGCTGTCTTTCTAGCCTCAAAACTGCTCATTCCTCTTGAGAAATCTGAGCAAAACTGAACAAATAGTTTGCTCCAGCATCTATATAATGATATACAATGCACATACTGACTCTAATGAGTCAGTAAGGATGCAAGTCCTGGCTCATGGGTTGACCCAGGGGTTGAGTCCTGCTTTCCTGTGCACTTCACAAAGACAGGAAAGACTTATCAATTCTTCCTGACTTTGGAGGCTGCAGAGACTGTCCATTCACTGTCTTTATCCTGCTGGGATTTTATTATCTTCAGAATATTGTTTCCCTGGATGATGCTTCCTTAAATGATAGAACCAAGCTCTAGGAGCACAGTTACAGAAGTCAGGTACTATTATATGGCTTCGTCATAACTGCCATGTAATATTTTTTCAATCAGCTTTAAAAATAGCATGTTCTCAGTTACTGAAAACATGGATTGGGTTCAGCAGCAGCATGATGACTGGATGCTGGCAGAAACTTTGTGTCATATTTATTGAATATTTGCACAAATGGGATTACAGCAGTGACAGCAGTACAGATTTGTATATTAAAAACAACGAATGCCTTCTAGCAAGATGATAGTGTCTGATAATGCCTTTTAATTCTCCAACTTGCTACAAACATAGCTTAGACATCGTTTTACCTAGCTCCTGAAATGGAGTGGTGGCAAGTATAGATATGTTTAAAATAAATCTCCTCAGCATTCTTCATACTTCCATTCCTATTTTACACTAATACACCTCACCATATACATTGCAAATCCATCAGAACTAACCAAACAGGATTTAAAAAATTTTAAGATGTCTTTATGATAAGAATATTCATGAATACCAATCCAGAGTTTGCTCACACTTAACGTAATTCACGCAAACATTTTTCTTGTGCACTCATTCTTGGGAATGGCAACACAGACGAAAACCTCACACAGGCTTTTGTTTTATACTTTTGCCCATCTGTGCTTCTTGCTGCAGAGAAAAAAAATCCTTTGCCTTTGCTCCTATCATTTTTATTGACATACTTGGCAGGTGGGTGTTGATGAGCTTTTTGTTATTTTCCCTGCTTTTCCTTACAACTCCCATCTTTAGTTCCACAGCAGTATTTTAAACATATGCCCCCTTCTTTCCTGCTGCTGTCTTTTTTGCAACTGAGCACCCTGTTCAGTTGCCTCGTTTCTCATCCTGACAGCTGTCATCCTCTCAGGCTTTTCTGCTTCCACCTTGTGGCATGTTGAAAATCCTGCTGGAACCTGGGTACTTCTAAGTTCTACCCCACTCCTCTGGAGTAGATTTGAGGGTCTGTGCATCCAGAAGTAGGCATGCTGAATGCACAGATCTCCAGGGATTCCCAAATTACGTTAGCAATTGTCTTCTCATTTTCTCATTGCCACTGTGCTGCATACAGCCTAAAGGTGATATTGCCTCCATTTTCCTTGACAAAGAAGATGGTAACAGGTGTGGATAAAACAACCAGGACAAAGAATGCCAGGCCAACAGTGTCTGGAATTGATGCTTTCCTGACTTCCTGGGCTTGCTTAGGTCTACTCATTCTTTTGTGAGCACATCCTGCCTGGAAAGTCTGAAGCAAGGCAAATGCGCAGTCATTTCTCAAGACACTTCTCCAAAAAACTGGAACACTGGATCCACACAAAGCACCTTCTTCCTCCTGCTCCTGCTCTTGCTCCAATGCTGTTACAGCCAGAGATGCTGTGAGCCAGTTCATGGGACTGACTCCATCGATGCTCTGCCAGAAGTGAGTCCAAGTATGCTTCTGGGCATGTTCAAGGCTGTCTGAGCTGCTGATGGTAGGGTTAGGGCTCACTGGATAGCCAGTCCAGAAGGTCAGGCTGTGTGTTCCTTGCACAAAGTACTGCTAGTCATGCTCTTCACTTCTCATTTCTATTTCTGAACTGCTTCTGCAGGGCACTGCCTTGTACAGCTTAAGATGACCCTCAAGGTAGTCATGATATATTAATAATAATGCCCGATGTAATAATAATAATAATGCTGGATATAAATAGGAAAACTTTTGGCATTCTTTCCAAAAAGGAAAGTTCTGTTCTTGATCTGGAAACACAAACGGCATTCACAGTCATCAACAAATTAATCAACAGCATTTTATTTAAAATCATCTTAAATAGTTCATGCTCTGAGTCAAATACCTGCCTGTTTTCTATAACCAGAAGGATATAACAGACAGTTCTTCTCAGCTTTAATATACGGGACATTAGAAAATATCAAGATCTTGTTAAAAGCTTATTCAACAAAAACTCATCTAATAGAATTAATTGCTGCAATTGTCAACCTCTGGATTTTGATTTATTGCTAAATGGTATTATTTAATGCCCTCAGAAATGTAGAATTGTTATTCCAGTGGCACAATATATCAGAGAAACATCAAAGCCATTTTGTAACCTATGCGGCTGAGTTGCACATGAGGTTTAAGAAAATATTCTGTTTAAACACACGTAGGGTTGTTTTTTTTATTGTTAAGCATTATCAGGGATAGCAATATTTCATTGGAGGCAGATCACTATCCAGAAATATAATTAATCATGATTATTTATGTCATACCTAATTATCAGGAAATAGCCCAAGGGATACACTTCAGTTATATTTCAGAACCTTCAGACTATAATTACTTTGCTTTGTATTAAATATTCTTTCCATACTCTTGAAGAAGTTTATAACATAGTTATAAGGAATAAGGTCGCAGGGATGGAAATAAGTAATGTACAAGCAAATAATGAAAATACGTGCATTTGGGGAAGTGTTGAGTTATTATGAGCAGTATATTAATTTCATTCTCTTCATAATTAGGTAAAATAAATGCTTTTCTGGTGTGGTTTTTAATATGTGAGCACACCAGCACAATAGCACAGGCCTTGAAACAAAGAGCTTTTAAAATTCTGTTAGTGTAAAGTGGATTAAAAGTTGGGGAAAAAAAAGACCTAAGGGCCTAAATTCTCAGTATTTTCATTTGTGAATTTTGGAAGCTATTTTTCAGTGAAGACTTTTCACTTTCTAAGGATTTTCATAGCTTCTGGTGTCGCTGTAAAAGTTATTTAGATACATTTCTGGTTTAATATTTATAACCCATTGTGTGTAATTAAAGCATTTAATAGGAGTTGTAAAATTAGGTAGGCAATGTACATGAGTACAAATGTGTGTAATTTACATTCCTGGTCGTTAACGATGTTGGATGCCTTTAAAATGAAGAAAGGATAAGGTTAAGTATAAGACCTCAAAACACGCACACACTTGTGGACCTAAGCTATAATTTTATTGAAGGGCATACCACACAACAAAGTCATTCCTGTATAAATGAAAACCTGGGCATTTATTTTTACAAATAAGTGTTTTCTTTTCCCTCTTGTTTTCGCTTATAAAAAAGACAACAACATATTTTCAGCACCGCTATGACCAGAGGCTGTTTTCAGGCACACTGTTCTTGCATAACAGCTTTGTAGAGCTATGCTGGAATGCATGTCATTACACTGTCTTTGGAAGGAGGTTCGGTGATGGGCCTTGGCTTCTGGGGATTTTCTGTTGGGGGGGGAGGTTGTGCTTAGGAGAGTTACATATGCATATAGCAGGGAGGTTGAAACTAGATGATCATTGTGGTCCCTTTCAGCCCATGCCATTCTATGATTCTATGATCAGGTCCAAAATTCAAAGCGTGTTTGGTTATTTGGTTAGCTGGCAGAATATGAGCTTAGAGGTATTCATTTAGCACAGTATTTTGATTAGCTCTATGTGAAGCTGCGCTCTGTGATCTCAATTCAATGCAATTTAGATGGTTAAACACTGTGTGCACCAGGGCCCAAAACCTCAGCACAGCTCTTGTTGAAGAGACTGAAGCTGCATTCAGTGACCTGGGACTGAATGCTTCCAACTCGTTGTCATGCAGTGGGCACTGGGAACCTTCCTAGTGTTGGCACAGTGCACTGGGACACTGTGTAGTTTCACAATTTAGGCTCAACCTCACGTAGGTCCCACTGAATCTCGAATCGTGCTTTGCTAAAATTCTGCTTATGATTTGTCTGCAACTTGGTTAGCTGCAAGCAAACTGCCCTGGTGGCCACACCATTGCTGTGGGTAGTGCCCACACACTGTTCTTCATGGCTGTGTTTTTCATGACACAGTTTTAAAGCCTCTGCAGGGTTTGACTTTACAGAGCCATCATTAAAGTGAAATTAGAGGATTATTCTCTTTGCTAAATTATTCAACCTGTTTAAATATTAAGAATAAAATAATAAAGATGGCGTTATTTTAAAATGCTGAAAAGGAATGCCTTGTGTTAGGGTTCAAAGTCAACAAACAATCTCCTCTTAAAGCCGGGGACAGATAAACACAAAAATTATTTGCTAGTATTTAATGGAGAGACAGCCCTCAGCCAGAATCCATTACGATTTAATGACCACACCAACTTTAAATCAGTGATTAAAAACACTGTGTACATTTGAACTGCCACCCTCTGTCTTCCGTGAATAATAATATGTGGCACTGAATGTTACTTGGGGAACTATTTCCTCAACAAATGCCTGATTTTTTCTGTCTTCTAACCTGAAAGGTGTTTTCTTCTCTGTTTGCTGCTTAACTGGACATTTTTTTTACCTATGTGAATCATTGTTAGAACAGAAGGCAAAGTGTTTGCATAATTGAGCATTCAATTAATTAAACCAACTAATATTGAAAGTCACTGTTATGAACTAACCACTTCCACATGGCATTTTCCCCTCTATGTTTATTCATTTTTCTGATTTTCTGAACACTGTGTCGAGGTGATGCGCTGCTTGTTGCAGTGGGCAGGAGCAGTCTTCCTTTAACAAAGCACACAGGTGGCCAAAATGACTCAGTGACTTTAGAGAATACTAAATGCAATTTTTTCTTCCAAATTAATAGCTTCCAAGGACAACCCCTAGGCAAGACACAGTGAATTTTATAAATCTGGAACAGCTGGGACAGGCTATCCAGAGAGGTTGTGGATGCTCCTCCCTAGAGGTGTTCAAAGCCAGGTTGGATGGGGCCCTGGGCAGTCTGGTCTAGTATTAAATGTGGAGGTTGGTGGCCCAACATGTGGCAGGGGGTTGGAGCTTGATGATCCTTGGAGTCCCCTCCAACCCAAGCTGTTCTATGATTCTATGATGATTCTAAGACGACTCTATGATTATACATCCGATGTTGATTCATCCTTTTTTTTAGTGAATATTGTTGACATTATAGGAATGTTCAATTTTCATGAAGGCAGTGGCATTCCAGCTCCTTTCTTCATGTGCACTAAGGTGCACTGGGACACATCCCTGAGCAAAACTTACTGCAGCAATGAGTGGTCCAAGTGAGGGCCTGTCCTTCTCCAGAAGACTTTGAGGAGTTCAGCTCCAAGTAACACGTCAGAAATGAGAAAATTAATTTCCATTACATTTTGTTTTAGAAATATTTTTTTCTGATTTGCATAGAAAGAATAAAAGTGCTTCATAAAGCACTTAACATAAAAACTGTAACAAAAATTTTGGTAAAATGAAACATTTTGTTATGCAAAAAAATTTTATTTTAAACTTGATTCAGTACATACCATCATCAAAATGGGCAAGAGCAACCAGCAAGTATTAATATTCTGCAAGTGTTATTGCTAAAAGCTGTTTTAAGACAAGAAAGTGTCTTTATTCCTAACATGTCTAGACTACCTTTTCACTTTCTCTCAGTTTTTAATACCTTTTATATACTCATTAATAGTTGGATATTTTGTTAAAGAACTCCAAATGGGTGTTTTGCTATTCTTAAATGCAAAACAGAAGCAATCAATAATTCTGTCTGCTGCTAAACAGACCTAGACTCTGGGTGGTGTTAGCGGAGAAAATGAACAACACAGGATTAACAAGTATTTTGATCACATTGCTGGTTTAATTCAGCTAAAAAACAATAGTATCTTGTGGGATTAAACAGGAATCTTTATCTAAGAAGATAAGTGTCAAAGAATTGGAACTCTGCTCTTTTTTTTTAATCTTTTCACCTTTGGTCTTTTCTATTTCAAACTCTCTTCAGGTGCCACACACTCTTTTCACGTACCTATTGCATTCATCAGCTCTCTGTGTTTGTTCAGTGTTAGATGAAGCGGGCACTTGGAGAGCCTCACCAGAACCAACTGAAAGTCACAAGAACATCCTTCACTGACCTCGGAAACATGTTGTTTAGGAGGAAGTTTCAGATATCAATTGAGCATTGCGATAAACTCTTTCAAGTGTAAACTTGGTAGCTGCATCACCCCTTCTCTTTTTGTCACTTCATTACATCTCGTTGCAAAGGTCAGGCGGTAGAGAGTGATACATTTCCTTTTATTAAAGAGCAGTGGCAAGGAGCTGTTGCTTAGGCTTTGTTTGCTCTGCCTGCTACTCTCAATGTCACTGAAACACAGCGTGAAAATTAAAACACTGAGAGGAAGTATAATAATTGTGAGCCGTCGTCCTTATCTACTGAATAATGGCATTTTTTTCTACAGCCTGTGTTCCCTGTGCCTGGTGACAAGCTCTGCCTGAATGCAGCTAAGCCACAGCTATGTCAATCTGGATCTTCATATCCAAGTAATTATGAAATCTCCAGAGCCAAGAACTCTTCAAATCAGACATATGCATCACAGCAAAATATTAGTTCAGCAAACACGACACAATATAGCACATCGGTTAGTAATTGGCTTCTTTACAGCTTTGCAGGTTCTTTTCCTGACCCATAAATGACACTCAGGAACACACAGGATTTTTTACTTCCTGAAATGAAGAAATTTTACATCCTTACAACCAAAGCCTGAACATTCATAACTCTTTTCTGATTTTCTCTGAAATGCCAAATTCTCCCAAAAAGGGATTTTTATACAGAATTGAGTGTTTTTCAACATGGTGTTCTTCTTTTTGTGAAAACTGAAACACTGTGCAGAAATTTCAAACTTTTTTATTTGGTTCTGCACTTTTATAACATATATAACATGCAATATATTCTGGAATACAAACTGGTTTTGTCCTCAATACATTGTTTCTGGAAAATCCTGCTTTTGCTGTTCCAAAAAATATGGGTTTTTTTTCTAAAATGAAAGCTCTTCTGCAGAACCTGTGGAGCTGAAGGGATCAGGAGATTCCCTCAGGATATTTTCAGTTGTTTGACTGCAAGGGTCTTGCTCAGCTGTTGCCCCTATCCTTTTGAGTTTTCAATACTTCCACAGTGCAAATACAGAACAAGAACAAATAATTATAAGTGAAAACAGAAAAAAGAAAGGCAGGAAGGCACTAGTCAGCTTTAGGGCAGGCAGCAGTGTGCCTCCATTCCTCCACTTTCCCCAAGATCAGTCTCCATTTAGCTCTTGACTGCTTGCACACACATATGTGTATGTGTATTTCTTGAGCTAACAAACATTTCTCCCCAAGGATGAATTTGAGGTGTGAATGGAGAGGAATACAGTATGTGTGAGAGGTGTGGCTTGAGGGGCTGCCGATCCCTTCAAAACCATCTTAAAAGCATCTCAGACAAATAGAGGTATGGGCTGGGGCTGTAAGTTGACACTAGTAGGTGAAAAGCCTTTGGGTGCCTCATCTCTAAGGGAACAGTCAGCTAAATTTCAGTATTGAACCACTGGGGGAAAGAATGCAAATGAGAAAGAACAAACAAAGCTTGGCTGATGTGCGAGCGTCCTGATTTTAGTACACTTTTTTTTTTTTCTTCCCCTCATCTTTCCAGCTCTTTAGCTGCAGATGAAAATTGCTATAGAGGAAGTAAGAGCAAAGCAGTATGACTTAGTGCAGCCACGCAGTGCTGCCTCTCATGATGATTCCAGGCTCTGTCACCGTGCCATCTTCTTGAATCTTTCTGAGCCGTAAATTGATTTAAAAACAATTGTAATGACCTGCTTGCATCAACTCAATCAAACTTCATTATGGAGGTAATAACAGTATGTTAGAAACTGTCATAGATTTTCTTAATCACTCCCTTGGACTTCCAGTTCCTTAGTATTCTGACAGATTTTCAGCTGCTGAGCACGTGCCACTATCTGGATAGTGTGAGTGAGAGGAGGTGTGTCATGAAAAGAAGCAAAAATATTTGACTGATTATTCAATAGGCTGCTTTCTAGACTGAAAAACAAAACAAAACAAAACAAAAAACAACAAAACAAAACAAAACAAAAAAAAACAACCCAAAACCACCAAAAAAAACCAAAACCCAAGCAGTTGAAAACTGACTACATATTGGATTATGCGATGTACAAATGAGTATTTAAATGACACAGAAAGCCCTGCTAAAAGAATATATATCCAAGCACCTTGGAAGCATGCTGATGGCAGGGAGTGCTGTCCCTGGAGCATGCCCCTTGCCCAGAGAGCATTTTCTGTCTGTGACCCAGTGATGCACTTGCATTCTGGACCTGGTACCATCTTCAACTCCACCCAAATCAGAGCTTCTCCCATTTCTTCCTTTGAATTCAACTTGAGTTACCCAAAAAAAACCCAGAAGACTTATATGTGTCTGAAGATTAGTGCAACATGGAGAGAGCTTGAGAAGATTTGCATGGCCTGAGATGAGTGGCTAAGGAAGGTAAGCCTGGCAAAACAATAGAGATAAGCTGATTTTCTGGCTCTGTTACAGGATCTTTCTATGGCCCTCAAAATACTTTTTAGTCTTCTCCTTACTTTACAGCTTTTGATGTGCCTATTTTGTGGAGTTATTGGGCCAAGAGGTATTGATCCAAGATTATGAGGCCTCAAAAGGGCTTTGATGATAAGACTCCATAGCAACAAAGATAATACCTGTCTATCTGCATGTTTCTGTGGCAGCTCCACTGAGAAGGAGCAGGAGACAGAGGTGTGTGTGCCGCTTGGACAACAGATCTGGATTTTAGCCCAGGCACCAGAGACTTAGATGGGCAGAAGTAAGTCTTCAATTCTGAGGATTTAACTGGGGTCTGGTCTTGCAGCAGCAGAGGACAGTTCATCCCTATTTCTATTTGGAGACAGAGGGAGAAAGGATACCTGTGTGAATATGAGCAGTCTGTATATTCACATGACTAAATTTAATGGAAAGCAAGTTTGCAATTGTGAGTAGTTTTTAGGATGAGGTAATAATATGTGTAGGAGAACTTCAGAGAAGAAAAGTCTGCCAAGAGAGGAGAGCATGCCTGATCAGAGCCTGGAATCAGCATTTTTGTGGCTTTGGAAGGGAAATATGTGAGAATTTTGGTGATAGAGGAGAAAGGGTAAGAGAGAAGATGGAGAGAAGAGTGAGAACACAAGGATCCAGAAAATGGGAGGTGTGAAAGAAAGGAGTGACTAAAAGGAAGGAGACGTGCTGAAAAGCCCAGGAAAGAAAGAAAAGAAGATGATAAGATAGGAAAAGAAAGAAGAACAAAGAGTTACCACTTCTGCACTGAATTGAAAATATTACCTTCAGGAAAAAAATAATTAAAAAGATATCTTGAAAGATAAAAGATGATGGAGAGGAAAAGAACAGAACATAGTGAAGCAGTAAAGAGAAAGAGGGAGACAAAGTACATGCAAACGAAGTTTTTAATTAGGGTAAAGGATAAAGATATCTACAGGAAAAGGAGAAAAAAAACCACGTGGATGAAATATCAGAGACATTAATTTATGTAGGCCCCTTCAGGCTCAGGTTTTTATGACTCTTTTTCACTATTAGCATTTCAAAGTTGAACACAGTTCTTCCCTCTTGGTCATTCTGGACATTTTTTTCCCTGTGATTATATACATTATTACTCCTATAACACAGAATGATGTAATACACATTTTTTGTGTTTATATTTTGGTCTGCTCATTTTTTAGCATTGTTTTCTCCCAACGCTGATTCCCTTGTTAAAACAATCTTTTTATCTTTACTGACTGCAGCTTTCTGGATGACAGCTTCTCTTTTATCTGGGGAATATTTTTTGTAGAACTTGGCACCCAGTCACTGCGCATTTGCTCTGCAGCTCTCAGCACCGCTCACCATGCATACCTTTCAGGCAGTGGCATACCTTTTGAAGGAAACAATGAGAGTGAAAACTTACTCAGATTATATTTGCCACGAGTTTGTTCATGGACAATATGTTTTATGAGTACTCTGGCAGTTTATTTTTCACGCAGATGACTCCTCTGAATTAGCTTTTGTCAGTCAAACGGAGTCATCAGCTCCCTTTGCAGTCCCTGACACCAGCGCAGGCTGTGGGTTTGGACTTTTCATTAAATAAATTGGACTGTAGGAAGCACCTGTCTCAGAAACAGATTTACTTAATGGTGGTAAAATATAATGGAAAGCCCTGTTTGCTATTTCAAAAGCCTTGACACACTGTTTGTATTGCAGCTTCTTCCACTTCCCCATTCTTGTTAGGGAAGCTAACACAACAAGGGAGGCAGGCAGGTGGATAATCATTCTGCCTTCAGCATCTGCATTGCAACACTCAGCAAAGTGCAGTTTTAAAGGAAACCACAGGCTCTGAATGATGCATGTGGTATGATTCCTCAAGTAAACTTTTATGGAAGGTGTACAATACTTTGATATTGAAGGGAACATTCATCTGATCTCATTACCCAAATATTAAACCTGGGATCATAACTGTGTGAGTTTTTAGTATTGCAGTTGAAGGGATTCCCAGAATAGACACATACACTTAAACAAACTGGAACAAACAACCATGAAGATGTGGTGGCCCAGACCTCAGCTCTAGATGGGTACCTGGAAACTATCCATAGTGAAGCTCACGTCACCTCATCTTCACTGTGTGTCCTGTAGGTGACTATTCATAGAGAGGAAGATGTAACTTGTCATAGATACAAGGCAGGTGTCTGAGTGACCTGGACATTTGCAGTGCATGTTTTCTCTCAGCGCAGAGGCAGTGAAATGGCACAAACACAAACTATGTACCATGCACAGTGGGGAAAAAAAACCAAACAAACAGCCATGACGTGGATTTTTCAAAGGTGTGTAAGAAACTGGGCACTCAACTTTCAGCACCTTGTAACAAAAATGAGCCACCTCAGAATCTAGCTGTGAAAAATTTTGAGCTTATTCTGATTCCATGGCCTTCACCCAGGGCGGAAGATGTTACTTATTGGGTAGGGTAGCCTAGGATCTTCCATGGGAAAAGTTTAACTGTGAGGGCCCTTGTCATTGCCAGCCATCAAACAAGGTTTTTTAGTTTACATTGCTACAGTTTTCCTCCAGATAAACTCAATACTAGGGCTAGAGGCCAACAAAGCAAGAGCCCCTGAGTACAGTGAAAAGTAGGATAGGCTTGCAAAGTGTGATTGGAGCCAGAAAACTTTCTGACTGGAAAAAAAAGGATCATGGGCATGGAGAGTAGATAGGAGAAAGGAGAGCAGGCCAGAGCCCCCACCAGACCCTAATTCATGTTTTGAAGCATTATCAGCCAAAAAACCCCACAGCCTGGATAAGATAGAAGTTTCAAATTTCCTTGTCATAGCACACTAAACATGTGGAGCATTTGGTGGGATACGATTTTTTTTCTCTGCAGCCTTGCTTGGTGTGGGTTAGGTGAAAAGGAAATTCAATAGGAGGAAAAATGAGTGTGTTAGGCCTGTAGCAGATGGATACTGTTTCTATTAGCGTTTAGCTAGTGACTTACTAAGTAGCATTAAAGCTGGGGAAAAAAAAAAAAAAAAGAAAAAAGAAAAAAGAAAAAAGAAAAAAGAAAAAAAAAGGAGGTCTTGATCCATTCACTCAGAGTTGCCCAAGGTGATTTGTTCTTATCATCACAGGATAAAATGACACATGAAAGAATAGAAGATACATAAATTCTGCAGAGGCCTGCAAACGCCTTGTAGTTATGCGCCTAAAATGGAGGGCGTCCTTATATGGCTGAGTAGACCCCATTAAATTAAAATGAAGGAATAACTGTCTTTCAGCATTGGTTATTTGAACTATGTAATTATATTTCTATATAAAGGAAAAATATAGGCGTGCTGCTTTTTTGTTTGTTTTATTTTTTATTTTTTTATTTTTTTTTTAAACATAGATACATGCAGAAGTATTTCTGTGTGTGTACATGTGTGCATGCAGGGAGTTCTACTTCGTTGAAGCCAGCCTGACCAAACTGTTTGTCAGCCTTTGGAAGATTTTGTATTAAGCTTTGTATTCTTACCAGCCTCACAATGATCTCAGATAAGCAAACTGCACTTTGTGAAAGGGATAGAAGAAAATCTATTGTTCTGATGTTTATCTATTTGCATATTTGGAAAGAAGTGTGATCTCATTCTCCATTCATTGCCCTCCTTTATTCTTCTGTTTATCTCTGAATACATTTTCTTTGACCATCTCTCTGATGCAGATGCTTGAAGTAATCTTAACGAGTGGAAACTCACTGTTTATTATTAAAGCTGTTTAAGCAATGTAAGGTTTCATTTTATCTTGTAGACTCCTCTTATTCTTAATTGTAATGATCTCATTCCCTAAAGTGTCTGTGCTTCCATTATTAACTCCTATTAATAACTTTTATTAATAGTACACCGTACAAGTCCCCGCCTGTGTGGAACTCTGCAAAACAAACTTCAAATAGTGTTCATGTTTTGCTTTAAAAATAAGGAGAAATACTCATTGTAGAAGCAAAGATGAAGACCATATTGCATCAGAATCTCTATTATGCTTACTCTTCTTACTCCACCACAAAGCACTCAGCATGCCCTGAATAAATGTTGGAGTTGTCTTAATTTCAAAAGAGTGCACAGTAGTGGAGCGGATTGGGAGGTAAGGTCAGATGCCCCTCTGCAGTGCAGTGCCAGAGCTGGAAGCCCAAATCTTTGGTAGGAAAGATTGCAAGTCTTCCTTGAATTTTGTGGAAACCACCGCAGAGCAGAATGAGCTCAGAGAGATGCAATAAGGAAACAGCAATTACACCACAAGGGTCTGAATCAAACTGTCACTGCTGTGTTGCTGTCAACAGAAGCAGTGATGCAGCCAGAGGCAATGCGGAGCTGGCACCCTTCTCACTGCAGCTGATACTGAAGTATCCATCACTGCGGGTATGAACCACTGCACAGTGCCACCTCTGTAGTGTCATGGAGGGGGTGAAAAAGAGGAGGGGAAAGGGAAAGAGGGAGGATGAAAACAGTGAAAAACTCACTGCGATCCAGCTCTGCCTCAAACCTCTATCCGTGTGAAGGTGGCTGGGCAGAACATCAAGGCAGGGGGAGGATTAAAAGGCTTCATCATACTGCTGCCAGGGCTTCCCAGCTCCTCAGGGCAGCCTGGCAGGGTGGAAACTAAGGCAGAGAAGAGGGGTGCAGGGCAAATATTTGGGGCAATGTACAGGAGGAAAACTGTGCTTACCTCCTCCTGGAGTGTTTGGGCTACATCTTTTGCTTCAGGAGGAAATAAATAATATTCTTATTGCCTTTGAAACAAATGAACGTGTCCTGCAGGATGCATCACCAGCATGGTGCCTCTGCCTCCTCTTCTGGCACAGCAGAATGAGTGAAGCTCTGGTGCAGAGATGAACCTCGTGGCTCTCTGCTAAATATTTCATCTGAGCTGAGCTCAGAGGCTCAGTAAGGCTGACTCCAGAGCCCCAAACACAGTCTGCATGACTGAGACAGCAGACTCAGCTCAGCTCTCTGCTCAGCTCCCACCAAACCATCGCTTGCTACCCCAGCCCTTTGGGAGTGAGGAATACGCATGCAACAGAGTGCTTGCTAGCTATAGTTGTGCCCCTGAATAAGGCATTTCTTCTGTTGTACATCAGTTGTTTCTCTCACGAGGTCTTTCCCCCCTCCCTACAGCTTTTCCAGCTTGCTTCCTCTTGTGGCTTTAATAAGAAATGAAATTGAGAGAGGCAGAAGTAAGAGTGATTGCACAGAAGGGACATCAGGTGTCTGAGTTGTCCCTGTGTAGATAAATACCTCTTAGTAGACAGATCAAAAATGTTTGGTGGAAGGAGCTTTCTAGTAGATAATATCAGCTTGCTATAACCCAGGCATTTTGTAGGACATGTTGATGATCATGATACTTCATTTTGTTCTAAATGAAAAAGTCATGAAGTAACCTTCTCATTTTCTGTAATTTAATGTTTTAAAAATGACTGTATCAGATCAGTCTGGAAGCCTTCCGTTCCATCTTGGGGAGGCTCTACTTCAAATTTTATTTTAGATGAAAAATTATAAATGGCAAATGTCAAAACAGAAAATAATATTTTAATTAAAATCATTTGTGGGGCAAATTTTGAAAATAAACCTTCTGTTCTGTCCTGATCTAATATGGAAAGATTCAAAATCCTGAGCCGTCTCTGAGTAAGAAATTCTGGCTGCTGCATAGCCCTGAAAATATCCAGAGCTCAAGTGGAGCATTGATCCTGGATCCTTCGACCAGTAAAACTGCTTTTATATGTGTGTGTATGTGTGTGTGTTCTGCAGATGACTTCCATCCCTCTTTATCATAGCAGTTCCCAATATCAGCCAAAAATATCTGCACAAAAGCCTCTGTTATGTCTCCAGGCTTGAATTCGGGCCAGCGTTACATATATGGAGAACAGTAACTCCATATCAGAGTGGATATCTCTTGCATTATACCCACATAGTCTGAGCTGGATAAAATACAGAGCGTAAACTGAAATTGAATGGTTCATAAAGACTTTAATTATTCACTTGGGAGGTATGTTCTGAGTGTCACTGAAACCCAAAAGAACATGGGAAAATAAATAAAAGCATTATCCCTTTCATTATTGGCTTGAACCTTTGATTACCGAATGCTGTGCTGGGCAGCCAGAAAGGTTCTGCGAGGAGCATAGGACTTGACATTTCCATTGCCATGTTGCCCTGTGGCAATGTTTGGTACAGGTGAAGTGTCTTCTATAAGCAGCCTCCAAAAAGAGCATGCAAAATTTGAAACAGTTGGAAAACTTCCCTTTTGACTCTGCCACAACAGCAGGGGTTCCAGATGTGATTTTTGGTTACAGACAAGCAACAAGGAAGATCTATTTTTTCTGAAAGATGCAGGCAGTTTCCATTCCAACATCCCTATGTAATTCTTTGGCTCTACATCTTCCTCATTTTAAGAGTAATATATCTGATAAGGGAACTGCTAGTTCAGATCCTCTGTAATGCAAGGCAAAAAGGGTGCTATTTTTCAAAATAAGCTGTCAACTTATTGATGTACTTCGACTACCCTAAAGTAAATATATTAGCATTTTTTAGAAAGAGTTCTCTGGTGGTCACCACTTACTTTCCACAGCAGGGCAATATATTGCTTGAGAAAACAAAGTTGAAACACTCTGCCCGTTATTCTTCCGATTTTCACTGCCTTTCCTTATGACACAAACAAGTTCTCCATGCTATATCTCTCATATGACAGTGTGGCCTGGTCAGCACGATGCTTCCACAAATGACAGGTATCCCTGTGTCACTGTGATGTGCTCTGCTTTGGGTGTCCCCAGACCTCCACTACCATCACTGCAGCTGGAGAGGCCATGCAGAAGAGATGGCTCCATGTGCTGAGCCCCATAGGCTGAAACAGGAAGGGCTGGGATGAGACAGGGCTGTCAGATGGAGAATTTCAAGCCCAGTGTAGTGACATGGATTTTTTCTCTGCCATGGGATCATGCAAGCAGCCCTGTTCCACCCACCTGTATCATTACAAAAACAAAGGATGCCATATCTTCTGTGCTATTGTCTGGATTGCAAATACATTTTAGGGGGGGAAATGAAAGGCGGGTGTGAAAGAGCTTAACTGCTATAATTGTCTCCTATTAGCTTAAACATTTCTTTTTCTTTTCTGCTGTTGATCCAGTCTTAAGGCAAGGGAGGGAGTAGGAAAATATTCTTTTGGGTTGGTGCACTTTTCATTTTCCTTTGTGCTTTGTTGTTTTATTTGTATTTATTTGTTTAACTGGTAATTAATACGTAGACTATCCAAGATTATGCAGTTTTAATGAAATAAAATTGTTCAATTATTATCCTCCTTTTAATTTCAACCAGTCCCTGGGAAGATCACCTCAATGAGTTAAACACTTAAATTTAAGAGACAATTTCCCAGATCACAAAAGCAGTAATCTTTATGTGATCCATGGCGCTGGGAAAAGTGATGTAATTCTTGTGAGGGAAAGGACCTTGTAGGTTAATTTTTGTGAGTCTCAAGGTACAATATGAAGCTTACTGTTATGGGTATGTTCCTCATCTTTTTTTTTATGCTTTCATTGTATTCCACTGAAGACTTTGACATGCATTCAGCAGCAGACTGAACTGTGGCAGGCAAAGCAGCTTTGTATTTGTAGCTTTGTGTCTTGTACCCCTCTTGGAAACTTCTGACCCCATGGCATGGACTGTGGATCCCCTCCTCAAGCACCGCAGTTTACAGCCAGGCTTATTAAAGTGAAACTTAAACCATTTTGGTTCATGCCAACATCCACTGTGCAAAATGTGATGGTCAAGAGGCAACTCAAAAGCTGTTCGGCCACTGCAGCTATAAGGGCAGCAGCTTCTGGGAGATGGCAGAGCAGACTGCAAGGGAGCAGAAATCACTTCTGCAGCAGGATTTTAATCTGACAGTGTGGGAATGTGTGGGAATGTATGTGGGAAGATCCTTATAGCCTCCCAAAGAACAGTGAAAATTTGTATATTTGCTCCTCTGTAAATGTAATGATTCCTTTCCCCTCGTGCCCACCCAGATTCTAGATCTGATGACAAGAATGGTGTTGAAAGCTTAAGCCATCTTCAGCTGTTTCTTGAATTTTCCAATAACTTTCTGGTATGAAATCCAAAGCAGGGATAGAAGCATTGTCTGTCATATTTAGCTGCTCTGAAATTGTGCTACACTAAAGCACTGGAAAACAAAATCTTGAAAGCTGATAATCCCTGCACTGCACTGGCCACAGAAAAGCCAGGTTAATCTCAAAATATTGATGCCGTTTCTGGTACTGACATACCATCTGCTCTTTTTCATGCTAGATGTGACCGCATGTGAACTTTAAAACCCTTCTTGTAGGTAACGCTTATTTGTGTCCTCAGACATTTTACCTGCGTGTAAGCTTGCTTTTCCTTTCACTCATTTGTTATAGTGATGTTATAACCAACATATTGGAATAGGCACCAGAACTTGGCCTGGGTTTTACCATTTCAGTTTGAAGGGAAAAAAATTACACCCTGAGATGAGTGCTGCACCTTGCTTTAGAAAGCATCTTCTTATTTCTGCAATTTTCAATAGCAATAAAACAATTTATTTAAACTCCTTCTAGCAACCCACAACCCAATTTTCCTATCTCATTACAAGTGCTTATGACAAACACATCATCCAGGAATTTTTTGTGTATGCAGACATGAATACGCCTTCCTTAAGTAATGGGATTGCTTGTTTTATGTGAGATACACGTTTAACACATAGATTTGTAATGCAATTATTGATGCAATGGATTAAGTATGAGAACCACAAAATGGTAAAAGAAATGAATTCCCAACCACTGATAATGCCAGAAGGATTCATGTACGCTGGGAGGAACTAGCACAACAAATAAGAAATGTAAACTGTGACCATCTTTCTTGCTTTATCAATGTTATGGGAATAAGACCGTGTGCAAACAATAGATTGGAGCTGTACCAAAACACACTCTTTTAAATACATACGTATACAAGTGCGTGCACAAATGATGTAAACAGAACAGTTTTATGATTGTGTAGTCACTTTACAAAAAGCCAGGAAATCTCAGAATTCAAATCATGGAGAAGACAAAACTATCCCCTCCATTCTCTCTATGTATTATGAGATAGTCATCAATGAGATAGTCACATATGGATTTTTTTCCTAAAGGACTGTACCTCATTTAGCACACCGGACAGATGCTGCTCACTTAATCAGCAGTTATTCAGTCTCTTGTTTACTCCACATTATAAAACGCAGGGCCCCAAGCCTTATTTACTGCACACTATTCAAATCCTTCTCTAAAGACAGAATTTTCAGTTGCCTCCTGGGCTTTTCTATTGAGCTCATCCCTGCGGTATCTGAGCACTTCGCAATGAATGCACTTATTTATACAAGACCCTTGTGAGAATAAAGGATATTATTAGCCCCATTTCACAGATTCACTGACAAAATTTTGGGTTTCCACTCTGAGACACCTACGGCCAGATTTCTGCGGTGTGCTTCAGCTTTATCAGTTTAAAGCAGAGTTCAGGTCCTATTGAGCTTGGTTGCAGCTGTGATACTGAGCGTTTCAGCAAATCAGGCCCTAGGGTATGAAGTCAGATACCCAGGAAATAAAATGTGCAGAATTACTTTCTGCTTAGAGGAAGTTTGTTTTTTTGTGGCTTCTGACTTTTTTTGTTCAGTCCATTCCTTCTAATTCACCCTGTCCCTACATCACACCTCATTTCCCCTGGGCTCCCTGGGGGTGATGGGGCAGGGACCATCCAACAGCACCTATGTCCTTACCCCATTCAGGAATGGGCAGGCTGAGTGGCATGTGGTGAAGCCCCAACACCCAGAAAAGCACACTTTTTTGGGACAGGGAGGGGACAAGGCTGGCTGGAACATCTGCTACGCTATCAAGGGCAGCCTGGTGAGAGGAGCCAGGGTCTGGTAGAGCACTGCAGAAAGGTCAGTGTATGGAGAGTGAAAAGCTGGAAGATGTTCAAAGGAGGAATTTAGAGATACTGCTTGGGCAGGTGGGCATAGTGTTAGAGGAAACAAAGTGCAGATGGAATTGATACTTCCAATGGATGTAAAGGAAAATGAGAGGAGCTTCTACTGCTATGTTAACAGTTAAAGGTTGGCCAAGCAATATGTGGGACCACTGCTGAATGGAGCAGGTACTTTAGTAACAAGACACAGAAAAGTCTGGCATGCTTAATGCTGTTTATGCTTCAGTATGCTCCAAGAAGTTCTGCCAGACCTCTTGCTTAAAGAAGGGGTTCAAGATGGATAATCATAGAATCACAGAATCTTGGAGCTAAAAGGGATATCTGAAGGCTATCTAGTCCAACCAGTGGCCTGCAGTAGATGAGGAGGGAGTCAGTGATGGCTTGCAAGGACTCAACACACACAGGCTGAAGAGGTCATCAAGAAAACAGAGCCAAGATTTTCTCAGTGGTGCATGGTAAAATAGTGAGCTATGGGGGTTGAAACTGAGGAGGTTTGGCCAGTTAAGTAAGGAAAGACATTTTCCTGGTAAGTATGGCCAGGCAGTGGAGCTGAGTGCCAAACAATGCTGAGAAAGCTCCATCCTTGGAGGTTGTAAAGATCTAACCATGTACAGTTCTGAGAAGTTTGGTCCGGCTTCTTGACTGACCCTGCTTTCAGCAGGAGGTTGGACTAGGGAACTCCCTAGGTCCCTTTCCTCTTTAATTATCCTCTGGTCCTGCAGTTTCAGCTTTCCTCTTTTTTTTTTTTTTTTTTTTTCGCAAGCACTTTTTCCTAACCAACAACTAATCTAAGATTTGGCTGTGGTCTTTCTGACATTTGAACTACACTCCTTCACAGAAATGTAATTGCAAGAAATGCACTCAGCCCAGGGCTGGTTCATGCCCAGGAGGGCGGGAATCTAAGAAATGAAGTGCTGAACCCTGGGCATTTACTTAGGTTTTCCCTGTACATGTGAACTGAGAGATTCACGTCTTCTCATCCAAAGGACTACAATGATGTGAAATGTGGTGCTCTGTTCATGAGGAGAGAAAAATGCACATTTTTGACATGAGCACTTCCACCCAAGTAGTGGAAGTCACACACAGCTGTAAGCAATGCAAGTATGGCCTGGTACAGAGAAGAGCCTTATAATAGCTAATGCTCTCCAAATCTCCTAAAACTATCTAGAAATGTTTCTATACGTCAACCTCTCTTGATAAAGACAGAGAAAGCAGGAAATGAACAAACAGGAAAGAAAGAAAGGACTACCCTGGGCTCAAATGTGGTTCTTTTCAGTGCACAGCCTGAAGTGTCTGCTTCTTCTCCATACATTTCTGCTTGTTTTCTGTATGTGTGTAATACCGTGAATCATATGAAAATTCGAAAATTTCTCATGCGATTTTCTGTCTATAAATGGATTTCAGAATTTTCAAAGGTGATTATGCCAATGAAAATCTAGTTTTAGGACTGCAAAATGCAATAACAGTCTGTATGTGGAGAATTGTACTCTCTCACATTGTTGTTAATTTTCTTTCAACCAATAGAATCATTTTCAGCTTCTGTGAAGGCAGAGGACACATTATTATTGTTTAAGAGCAATTTAATTCAGATACATACATACATATATATATATATACACACACAGACACACAAACAAGAGTTTCAAACTAAACTAAAAGAAACCATATGTAACTTGAGAAAAGGAATACACGGGAATAAGGGAATATGCACACAGATTTGCATCACTAAGTTTTAAAGCCTGAAAGGCTTCGTGTCCTTCACTGGATTCAGGGGAATAAAGACTCCCTTAGTTGCACTCTTGTTGGAGCTGAAATTCGTATTAGGCTGCACCTCACTTTGAAAGTTGAAGTTTGAGCAGAAGCAATGTTGATGCTGGAAGGCTGAGTTTCTGCCACAATGACATCCCTTTCCTGGCAGGAAACATCCTTCTCAATATGAATTCTTAGCATGAGCAAATGGTGTGTAATCCTCTCACAGTGTAACTATATGCCAGTCAAATGAGAGTGTTGGGAACTAGGTGGGGCTACTAAGCTTTACTGCAACAAGAGCAGTCATGTTGTAGGCAATGCAGTATTCACCAATAACATCAGGTTTTCACATAGTCGTATCTGGCCAACTTGAGCAGTGCTGGTTCCCCTCCCAGCCCCATGCTGCCCATGGGTCATGAGCTGGGAAACCACTTTACTCCCTGCTCAGCCTGGTCCCCACTCCCTGCTGAGCCATGCCCTGCAGCATAACTGAAGTTCAATCAGGAAGTGAATGACTGTGTAGGTGGCACAGCAGGCTTAATCCCTAGAACTTTAATTTCCTTCACCTTTACAGGCTGGCAAAAGGAAGAGGTAACTTTTTTTTTTTTTTCTTTTTTTTCTTTTTGAAAAAGGGAATGAATCCTGGGGCTGCAGAGGATGGGCTTCATTGAAGTAACTTTCTATTTACTATCAAAAAAAAAAGAAAGCTTTAGGTTTATTGGAGTCATTCTGTGAAATAGCACAGAAAAAGCATGTCTTCCTCCTATCTCTCATTTCCTCTGCCTCCTTCCTACCCCTTTACACAATTCGAGGGGGACTTTTTGACATCCGCTCTTCAATTTGTTGGGGCTGTTCTTGGCACTAATTTTTAGTTTCACTGGGAGCATTTGAACTCTTGAATGGAACTTCTCTTATCATCACCACACCAAGTAGTTATTGCCACAAAAGAGGTGAGAGATAGAGAAAGAAGCTTGATACTTCTCAGCTAGGGAAGCTGCTGCTAATAACCTGCTTTTTTGAGAAGAGTGACTCATGCATTAGGGTCGAAATGAGATTTATTTCTCTGAGTTAGATGAAATAAATAAAATTGGACAACAAACAAACAGTAGTCATTGATGGTCAGTTTGTACCTAATGAGTCCTTTGTTGTGTTAACAGAGGTGCAGATGTTTACTGGTAATTTTTTCCTAAGTGCAGATCCTCTTGGAGACTTCTGTGCCATTCCTAATTCTGCAATTATAACCATCTTTATCTCTTCACCCTCCTTGCTTCCTGCTGGGTAATTCTGTTTTTTTGGAGAAGTCAAAAGAAAATATATCTTTTTATTACAAGAAGGAAACAGTGTGCGTAGTGAGAATCCTTCAATGACATATGGCTGCTGAAGTTGTGACCTCAGAATCAGCTTATGATTTGAGCAGGACACATTCATGGATGCCAAACCCTGCTGGTGACTTGATCCTGATGTATTTCCTAACTTCCTGTTGCTAAGGTATGCTAAAAAGATGAAGGCATATACTCACTTCTTCTCTGGTACAACTTTGTTATTCCACTCAGCCCAAGCCTGTTACACGAGTACAGGGCTGGTATGGGACATCACTGAAGATGATAGTGCTGGAAAGGCATCTGGGTCTGTGCTCAGACAAAGCTTGTTGTAGGGAAGAAAAAGGAAAAAGCCCTGTTTGGGAAGTTGCTGTTTCTTTAAATGTGAGATAGAAGCTAAAGGCTTTAGGCAGAGGCTCTGCAGTAAAGGGAAGAAAGATTCACGGTAGTTTTCAGTGTTAATCTTGTTCTTCTTTTTCCAACAAACTTCTTTGTTCAGTTCAGAAGAAAAGATGAATAAGGGGCAGGACAGAAGTACAGAAAGCAATGAATGCAGGACAAAAGGTAAATCAGTTATGCCCACTTACTGTAGTACAAACATGTAAGATAATAGGATATTGGGAATGTGTCTGTCAAAGCAAAGGATCCAGGGAGAAAGGGCAAATACAAGTGAGAGTTACCTATTTTCTGAGTTCAATGTCCAAAGCAGGCATTCATGAACAAGTCTAGACTGTTATTTTTAAGGTCTGCAATACAGTTGTTAAATTTCACATTGATTCCAGGGCAGAGGTGACTGGGATTTGTAAAGGCACAAAAGTGCACCTGCTCAAGGTGACAAATCAGTTGTCTAGATCCATTCAGAGCTCATACATGCTACAAAAGCAAAGAGGATATGAGTGATGTCTTTGTAACCTGGTAATCCAAGACTAGCTCTGTCAGTGCACAGGGAAATCCTTGGGTCTTGGCTTTGTAAGAAGCACATGACTCAAGGGGGCTGCTGTGGAAGATGGAAAGGCACCCTGTGCACAACCCCATAGGTGCCCACAAAACCTTATTCTTGGGTAAGAAGAAAAATGTGCCTAGCTGTGCAACAGGGAAGGAGATAAACTGAGTCTAAAGACTGCTTGCTTGGTTCTTGGGCTCCATCTGATATGTCAATATAGCCCTGGTGGGGTGCAGCCCACAGCTTGCCCAAGGTTCTTTCCCAGCTTGGTGATAACAGGTGAAAAATTGCATAGGACTGGTTGGGAGTTACTGCTTCTGCAGACCCCCAGACAGAAGGGAAATGATGCTGCCCAGAAGGCCTAAGGGGAGTGGAAGTTTATGGAGATGACATTTCAGTTTATGGGACACATAAGGAAGGATATAATGCAATCTCTTCTGGACATTATCTTAAAGGCTCCTGATCTTCTGCTAAGTACAGAAAAACGTATGTTGTTAGCAATATGGCTGTGGCATTTAGGGCATTTCACTGGTGAAAAGGAGCAGGGAACCAAGAGGCAAAACATTGCTTTTTGAAACTTTGGCCCAAGCTTCTAGGATGTTCTTGAAACAGACTCTCACAGATATGAAAGAGAACAGAAATGACGCTAGTCAGGAGCTTTGATTGGAATAAATCACACCCTCTCATAATAAGACAATCTCTTCTTTTGCTTCAAAAACCTTCCGTTACTTGTGAGTCATCAGAGGGCAGTAGAAGGACTTTGGTGTAAAGTTATTTACTTGCAGGCTTCTGGTAGGCTGTAGTGAATTATAGTTACTGAACAAACTTTTATCTAAGATTCCTGCAACTGAGCAATTAACTTTTTGACTCTTACACTAAAGCAGTTCATGTAAACAGATTGTGGTTATGAAGCAAAATGCTTAACAAGTCATAAATCGTGAATCAGTTGTTGATCTGTCCTTTTTTGTTTCTTTTATTTTCGGCACGAGACATAAATTTTCTGCCTGTAGTGGGTTTTTTCCAATCTGTGCATCTTTAGGATATGGAAGAATCCCCTGGAAGAGTCAAGGCCTCCAGCAGCTTACCATGTAGGGTGAAAGGATTCCTTTAAGGAGCAGACATGTGGGGAATTGTTACAAGCAAGATGCCATACATCATCATGCAGTGTGCATTTACATATTTATAAGCAGGGAAAGATTTCCTTGCATTTACCATGAATAAAAAAATGTGGCAGTGAAGCTAATGTGAGGTAGTTCAGGATATATAAATTAATCTCCTTATTTATTCTTCCTACTTCCATGAGTAGCCAAGCCTACAGAATAATAATGCAGCTCCTTTGCACAGTGATGCTTTTATTCCTTTGTGATTGCTTTGCAGAGTTCAGCAACATTCCTGTATAAAGTATCATCAAATCAATAGGAGTTGCCCCCATTTAAATAGATGGACAGTTTCAGGTACCCTTCAAAATCAGACCTTGCTCTATGTAGACATCTCTGGATCATAGCTACAAAATGGAGATGATAACATTTGAAGAACAAGGATATTTCTATTTAATTCCATTAAGACTAGTCCTTGTACCTTCCCTGGAAGAGATTGCACTATGAAGCTTATGGAGCAGAACATGGTAAGAAAGGACCTCTCCGACTCCTTCAACTGTTTAATAATTAACTATATGACCTCTGTTTGGAAATAAAGATAGGCTAATTAATGCATAGTTCAATAGAGTATTTCACCTACGATATGACTGCAGTGTATAATGTAAAATTAGAAGAAGATGGAGTACATTCCATGTACATCATGGCAAGGATTATAGAAGCACTTCTTTGTAAATGTCTTCTCTCTTTCATTTTATGGCACTTTGCATCACTGTGTAATTATGTATAATTGCTTGGAAAAAAAAGTGGACTTCTGGCCCCTTGAGGTGCCAATTTGAGTGAGACAAAAAGGGTCAGTTTTTGACTATGGTGTGAAATTTTGTGCACTAGTACAGCATGTTCCCTGGAAGTGGAAATATTTCTGCAACACCTCCCACGGGAGGGCTCATTCAAATGGTCTACATCCTATGTAATTTTAACCCAGACATAACATTTTCTGCTTTTGCATCATTGTTGTCTCGCTATCTGAAAAAAAAAAAAAATGCTTCTGATCAATTAAAACTCAGAAGGGCCTTCTGTCAAGTTCCTGAAAGTGATTTACAAAGCATTTTCACAGTATCCACGTGAGTCAAATGGGTGTGATTATCTCATTTTCAAGGTGTGGTACAGAGGCAGAAGTGGAGTTAGGCTCCCATGTGTAGGGTTGGAACAGAACTGAAGATGGTCTGGTATTCCACCATCCTACTGTGGTGGATTAGACTTCTCTTGCAAGTTTTCCTGCTGCTTTAATATCAGGTTGAGCTTTTTACGTTTTAATGTCGCAAAGGCTTTAGGTGTATTTGCAAGCACAGAATTGCCTCTGTGACAGTCAGCTCTCAGCAATTAACTGAAACCTTTCTGCAAGAAGAAAGGATTGAGTCCTTTTTCTTCATGAATCTTTTCACAGGTGTGGACTATCTTGTGAGTTAACTTTGTTATTTCACAATTGTAAAAAGTGTCATGATGTTTGAATAGCTGTAATTACTGCTCACCTTGTTCTCTGTCCTTTGATTAAAATGCTTTTAGGTACTTTGCAAAATCCTGAGATAAAGGCTGATAGGCAAACAATATCCCTGAGATAAAATGCAATAAATGTTCTGTAAGACATGTTTTATTTGTGAGGAGCTCAGATAACACAGTGATTGGTGCCTGGTTAAACTGATAGATTTAGAATATTTTTCTCTGATCCTTTACACAGTTGGATCTTATATTTTGAAAATTCATTGGAGATCAGGCAGAACTGTACAGGCCCTAAAGGCTTGAGAGACGTTGTACAGTTCCAGTGCCACAAAGGGAGGAAAAATGAAGAAGAGCAGGAAGAAATAGGAAACTGTGTACAAAGCCCAGATCACACAGACTGAAGAAGAACTTTCAAATAATTTTTCCTTCTTCAGGTTATCTCTCATAGAAGCAAGAATTTATAGATGGAAATTTTCCTCTGGTCCCTCTGTCCATTCACTTTATTTATATTACCCTGACATCATGTATGGAAACCATCCTGGTGATTGCAAAAAGGGAAAGTGGAAATCAAGCTTTGCAACTTGTGAATCTGCAGTCTCAGTTCAGAGCAACTCCGTGCAAACATGGAAATTTTTCATGGCCAAATGTTCATTGCTGGTATCACTCATGAGTATGCCATTCAAGTCAGCTTTGCAGTGAGATATAACTGCATCTCAGATTCCTTCTCAGCTCTACCTGCAATGTTTAATTCAAGCAGAATGACATGTTTTGAAAGGTCATACCACTGAGTTTCAGGTAGCTGAGAGAGATGTCTAATTTAGTTGGCCTGTCTATAAAAGCCTTCTGAACAATCAATGAAGGCAGAGAGACTTTTACAGGATGAGGACATGAACTTTGGATCACCTAGTGAAGGTGCTGTCTTTTTGGGTTAGCTCTGATGAGGCTGATGGCCTCTTTTGGTGAACACTGTAGTACTCCAGCTTTGCTAGTTTTCCCAACACATGCTTCTGCTAAGTCTTTTATTCCAGTTATATGACTTTTTAAATATCAAACTTATCTAACTTTTTTGGTCAAATGGAAAAGCAAACTGTGATAGTTCAGAAACACTGACATTCAATATTCAATTTTTCTGCATTTTCATCTATTCTTCTGGCCAAAATTATTTGCTGTGTTTGATCCAAGTTTTTGAAGGGCTTTTGTTATCTTGGAACAGTGTTTTCCAGCAAAGTAGCCATTCTGCTGGAAAAATATTGAAGGTCAAAGCTGGATATATATTAAACCACTTCTTTTTCTTCTGTAGTCTTTGGATAAACACAGATTTCAGTCTTACAGGCTGTTAACCTGGCATCTCTTTTGTAATTCAGAGAGAATATAAATAACATTTCAAATAAGCAGAGGAGTATCTTCCCCTTCTAGAATGCTGGCTCCACCTTTCTCCATCTCCTTCTGCTGATCTCCTCTGGGGAAAGAGAATTGAGTATACTAATGACAAAAAGGCAAATGTGCTAACTCCCTCAAGGATGCTTTAGAAAACTACTGCACTGCAACAGTGTGACATGGACATGAATAGAAGATCATTCTCTTACTTCAAATTCCAAGCAGCCATTGACTTTATTGCATATTTTCACCTACGTGAGCTACAAACTAATGACAAATATGTTTGAAAGCTAGTCATTACCTCAATCAGTCAATTATTCAAGGGATGTATCAGTGTGATTAGTTGCTCTCAGTTAATTATAGGAACAATAATTAGCTAATATGGGAGTCCCATCATTCATATAATACTGATTTTAATTGTTTTACAGACAATAATTTTAAAAGTCCCTTCAATCTGCATATTGAGAAAGCACCCTAGATTACTTACAAATTTATCAAGTTGCAGAAAGTGCTTTACTGTCTTCTTACTTTTTTGGCCAACCTTATGCTTCTACCATCTTCTCATCACTAGCTTCTGTTGAAAATTAATGAAGGTATCTTCAAATGAAGCCTTATTAGTGAATTGCCTTCAGAAGGCTGAGTGTCATACAGATGATTAGGCAACTTGCTGCATTTAATTACCTCGCCCCTGGACAAATATAAACTGATGCAAACGCTGCCAAGGAAAGATGGATGTGCAAAAGACATTATGCCCTGTTCCTATAAAGACAGAATCTTCTCCAAAATTTCAGATGCAAAACCATAGGTTTTCACACTTTGCCTCCCTAAAATCAGCACTGGAAGGAACATACATGATGCAGGAATTTTGTTTAAAGAAGACTCTGACTGTTTCCTCCTTCTATTGGCACTTCCCTCTTTGGATCTTCAGCACTAGCTTTGACTAAACCACTAAAAAGTTGACCTTACAAAACCATGCAGGATGAGAGGGGTGTCCTCTAGGGACACAGGGAATTGGGTAGTGGGATCATTGCTTTCATTTGCTGCAAGCTGATGTTTCCACTTGCCCATTTCATTCATCTTTACTGTAAGCACAGGCTATTTCTCCTCTGATAATGTGGCTGAAAACTCTTCAACCCTCCTTGTAAGATAGGAATCTTAGTTTTTAATTCTCCTTCTATTGCTTACTACTATCTTGCAATCAAAAATGACCTTGGGAGGTTGTCTTTGTATTCGGACATGGAATTTTCCCAACCCCTCTACTGAGTGAATGTCTTAAGTGTTTTTATCATATGCTGGAGATGGGCTTTTAGAAGACTCCCCCTTCTCCCCAGCTGTGCTGACATTTTAAAAACCATATAATTTTTATCCCAGGCTCTTGGTTTTAATCATTTTCATTTTTTTTCTATCTTTACCCTGAAAGTCTCTCTTGATTCCTGCTCCAATTCTAACTGCCCAGGGCAACAATTGCATTAACATATCACTAATATACCTAATTTAATTATTTAAAATTGAAAACAAAAGATAGACAAAGCCCATTGAGACCAAAGAGGATGATAGTCATCTGTAACTTTGTGCAGTGTAGTGGTCAAAGCATTAAAATTGAAATCCGGAAAATCTGCATCTGACTAAAATTCTCTCAGACAATTGTGTCAGCTCTGTATCACAACTTCCCTATATGTACTATAGGATTTATACCTGATAGGGTGTTGTGTGACATCTATTTATAGGATGTAGTATGTTGTAGTCGTCTGTCTCCTTATTACAGCTCCCAAATGACTTGGACTCTCAGTAAGCTCCCTTGCATGCTTTCCAAACTCAAACACCCTTCATAATCTCTTTTACTTTGTTATACTGAATAAATAAAAAAACCCTGGAAGAATGCAGCAATCCTGTTGTATTGAACTTTTGGTACCTAGTTCCATTAATACTTTAATCATCAAAAGCATAGCTTACATGTAGGTTTTGGACTGATTTTAAAGAGCTCTTTTCCAAATAATGAGAGGAGTAAGAGCCCTTGAACATTCACGCTGCTGTTCTTCAACACATAGATCAAACCGTGACACTGCACCAGTTTCTTTACAAAAATGTGTAAAGGTCTGCAAGTTTCATTTGCATATGACACTGCAGAAAGGTGAATATTTCAGGACTGATTTATTTGAGCTCTTGGATGATTTTGTCGAGACATATGTGGCACTCCCTAGATAAATCACACCACCTCTGAATTCCCATTATTGCTGTTGTTTCTTTGCAAGACAGCTGCAGAGCCCTTTCTTCTACTCAGTATTGAAAAGGTCCCATTCTCCCTGATGCGACTTCACTTGATAAACTGATAGCTATTTTGTCTTTTCTCTGCCCCTGCTGCCTTCCATCTAGTTTAACCTGGACTGCTTCCAGCTCATCCCTCAGGCCTTTCCCTCTTCCTGTTATGAAAATTTTTCCTCTTCTTTCCTCTATTTCTTAATGTTCCACCTCAAGTGCAGGCATGGAAGAAGGCAGGAAGGAGGTATTACTCAAGGGCGTCATTACTGCTGCCAAAGGGAGAAGGTAAAATTGGTGTCAGAGCTGAAAAGACAGAGAGAGAGATGGCATGAGTGGGTGCCTCACCATTGCTGGGATTTGGCAGATGTAGGAGTGAAAAACAAGATAAAAAATGGTGGCAGCCGCAACAGGTATGAAAAAACCTACAGTAACATGAGGGAAATGTACTAAATTAATTCTTATAGATACTGGGATATAAACATATAGGGAAAGACACAGCCAAATGCACTCATGTTTCTATACCCTTTTAACAACACTCCAGGAATAAAGAGATTCTTGCTGTAGGCCCTTGCTGAACCTTCAGTGATGAAACACAATGGCTTCTCCGTGGCTTCAGCCTCTTTCAGGTTAAATTTACTGTCCCCTTACACTCATTTCTGAGTGCATTTCCTAACCACATGGCTAGACTGTGCTCATGCATGGCAATTAGTCCACTTACTTCACCTGCCCTTTGTGCTGCGCTGCAAGATGGACTTCAGGCACCTGGGCAGAACACCCTGAGACTCCTCCTCAGAGGTCAGTGTTATTTGCTGATAAGGTACATGGATTTTGAAGTGAAACTTGAAGAGCGAGTCTTGGGAATGCCTTGGGAATGCTTCCCTGCAGAAGGGAAGTGTGAACATAGCCCATTTTACCATTACAGAGTGCAGGTAGGGAGGTACTGAGGTTCAGCAGGATAACAGAAGCCTACAGATACTTTAAGTAACCGACTCAGTCGGCTTTGAACCCTCTCATTTGGACACCATTGTTTATAGCAGTTGTCAACTGTATACTCTTAAAAATGTCTGAGCTGTTGATCTCACAGTGTCTGAAAGTTGAGATCCATGCTCAAAGAACACATCCAGCTTTGTGATAAAGGGAATTTCAAGGGAAACACACTGTGATAGCAGATTGCCAGTACTGATAGAGTGTCAAAGTGTGAGGAGGGAAAGAAACAGCATTTGGGTGAAGAAATGCACAAATTCATAGCGCTTGTGAATCAGAGGGTTTAGAAGTTGCATTATACTTTGAGCTCCCTGAGATTGTTCTTTAATAGGCACTATGTCCTCGCACAGAATAGTCCTACTATCTAATCCTGCTGCTCCTTGTCAGTCATTTAAAATTTTACACCTGCACAACTGAATAAATGTATTGGTTCTATTTCTTGGAAGGGGCATGTGCCTTTTTATGCTGGAAAACAGAAGTAATGCACATGATATTGGATCAGTCTGATTCAATTACTTCATGTAATTTTGAATTTAACCTAATTTACAAGAATTTGGAGAGACATTCTGATTTTTTTTAATTTTTTTCTTGTGTTCAGTTTCATCATCACACACAATGAAAAGCATTAATTTTTCCCCTTCCTCCAACAGCTATAGCAAAATAAGTTATTTTAAATGCATTGCTTGAGTTTTATCAGGATTGCCTCTTCTCTTCTGTAGATGCATATACAATTATATACAGAACTCCACACAGTTAGTTAGTGTGGACTAGGCAGTTAGTGGCAATGTAATCTTCCTTTGTAAAAGACTCTCTGTAAATTTGATCCTTCCTGAACATTAGAACAAAAAGGAAATAAGGAAAGTGCAGGACATGAGCCCAGATATGGAATAAATAAATAAAACTGGTGTGCTAAAAGACGGGGGAGTGAGGAAAAAGCAAGTCAAAGTCCCCTCTCCTGAAATCTCCTCTAAGTGGCAAATCTCTTCTGTATCACCATGGCAGTAAAATACCAAAAGGAGACAGATGCTCCCTTAAACAGTCAGTACCCAAGTAGTTCCGTGTATTTCAGGCCAAAGTGAATAACCTAGAATTGCAGCAAATTATGCTAGAAGACTATCCAAACCTCAGAACATTTCATGGTAAGCACATGTAATCTACTTCCTCTTAGAAGCACAAGGGAATCAGAGGCAAATGGAGGGAAATTTTAGCACAGGGAAGATAATCAATGCACAGGGTAAGTCAGAAAGAAATTTTTCTTCTGACAGACACAAAGACATGCTGCAAGTGTTCCTGGTTGCTAGCTGTGACCTGTGGATAGCAGTAGTGCTCCTCCATGTCTTTACACTTGCACAGCCCAGAGATTTGGAAAACTGATGCTATTTCTTTCCCAGTTTCCAGCATTTCCTCAGATTTAATTCAGTTTTGCATGGCAAGGCAAATGCAAATTTTCCAGATATGGGACATTTCCTGTGCTGAAACTTGTCTAGATGAATTTTAGCAAGCTCAGAGAGTGCAGGACACCTTTGGAGTTCATTCAATGGCATTCACGTGTTTCTCCATGCTGTTTAATTGACTGCTGTTATCTGAATGTTTTAGTCATTCTAAAATTACTTCTGTGTGTTGATAATTTTTTGTGATTGTGATTATTAATGCCTGCTGGATAAATGCTGTCTATATAAAGTACTATAAAATGCTGTATGTCTTTGTGTAGGTAGCTGCATGTAGATGCAGACACAGGCATTCAATAACCATAAAAAGAGTATGAATGTTGAATTCAGAACCAATGTACCTATTGAGTAAAACACCAATAACAGCTATGTGTTGTAAAAAATCAGGGGTATGTTGCAAGATAATACACAAAGCACACCACTAAATGACTTGCTTAGATTATGTCATCACTGGTGAGAGTAGCTCACATAATTGTTCTGTCAAGTAATTTTTTTACATCACTGGTTAGAAAAATGTGGAGAAATCTGTTAACCCCACTTGTCCGACCTGTTCCTGTCAGAACTATCTTTAGTTTGAGCTTCGAAAGCAACAAACCACATAAAATCTACGCCCCCTTTCTAACATTATTATCCCTCCTGCTGTTTTAATTTATGTGTTTAATTTGGGTTTTCTGGGTGCAATATGGCTAATTGCTTGAGAACTGTGCAACCTTACAAGTGAAATTTTGCTTTTATAATTTGTAGCACATCAAGTGTAATAATGTACATTTAATTTCTCAAAAAGATAATTATGCTAATAGAATTATTTGAATAAAAATTCACACTCTATTCAGGATAATGTCCTCTACCTCTTAATTTATACTAATGTAGGTTTGTATGGAATTTTTAATAAGTTTCTTCAACCCAGGGCCATGAGTGGCTGGACTGAAGAAAAGGGCTGGTGGGACTTAAATAGGATAGAAAAGCTTCAAAAGGCTTTGAAGCAAAAAATGTCAGAAGTGATGCAGGTATTGGGTTTTTATAGATGCTAGAAGGTGCTGCATCCAGCCTGGTCATGTGAATGGTTGTGGTCCTGATATGTTTAGCTTACAGAGGGAAAATAAGGAAGAGACTCTGCAGGTGAGCAACTGCACTGCATACAGCAATACTTGCCAGATGCCAGCCTTCATGCAGACAGCCTGTCACTCCCCAGAATGTGTGGTACCTAATGAGTGACAGCACCTTGTGAGACTGACTCTCATTGGGTCTCTCAAGAGGCAGCTGGGTAGAAAGCAGAAGAGGAGCAGTACCAGGGAGATGCAGTTTATTTTTAAGTCCATTCATTAGGCACCAGTTAGGCATGAGGGCTTGGAATTGGCTCAAGAGAGATGAGGCTCCACACATGTACTGCTTTCTGATGCTCAAACAGCCTTCATGCCAGACAAACTTGTTTTGGCATCTGAGCAGCATCTCTGCAGAAGCATTTATGCAGGATAATAAAGCTTTTGGAGCCGGGAGGGGCTGTGCTGAGGCCAGGTTATCCAGGGGGGATGCAAAACTGCAGCCTAACACAGGCCGGTGTCTCATCCCACCACCATTCATAGGTGAGGCATGCTTGGGCCCAAGTGCTTGGCATGCAGTTGAAGTACCCTGAGAGGTGCAGCAGAGCCTTTTGGACAGAGTTAAGCTGCATGCTGTATGGGGAACATCTTCACTTGCAGGTGGGAAAGCAAGGCCTTCCACTAACCCCTCCTTGCTTTCAGTTCATGGGAGTCCTCTGAAATTGGAGTGTTAAAGTACTGCTGCACTGAGTTTTCTGTGTTTTCTTACCTGTGGCCAGCTTTAATGAGATGTATGATATCCCCCTCTTCCCAGATGAAACTTCCTCCCCTGTCTCCAGCACATATTTCTCAGGGAAAGAGTGGCGGCTACTCTCTGTATCAAAGCACAGTGAAATCTCAAGCAGTAGTACACTGCTATTGCTTTTAAAATCAGGCTGTCCGAGGCTTGAAATGTTAATTATTGTATTTGTAGTAGAATCCTAGCCTTGGAATGACGAAACTCTTGCAAATCCCTTCTGAACTGCTTACACAGGGAAGTATGATAAATGAAAGTTTCTAAAGGTGGTGACTTTCATACTAGATTAATATAGGGCACCATGATTAATGCCTAGACTGTCAGTTCATATTTTCTGCCTTAATTATTTCAGGACTTTTTTAATGCACCATAAGTATATTTATGTGTGATCTAAGAGCAGGATTGACAAACTATTTATCCATGAAAAGGGTGTGGTCTGGGCAGCAGATTTTGCAAAACTCCTGTTTCCTCCTCTTACCAATGTATGTGCCTTCCTTCTCTCTCTGCATTAAGTTAATCATCCACAGGACTGCTGATTTCAAGGTCACAAATAAGGAGACACTTTTTGCAGTGTTTCTGTAATGTTGAGATCTATTTGCTAGAAAAGAGGTCAAGCCTATTCATTTCACAAATGCTGGCCAGCATTAATATCTGAATACTTTCTTGGTATCCTCTTTTAGGTACGGGAAATAGCTTTAATATCTCAGATACCACATTGTGGTAGCTATTGCCTTTTAATGTTGATCCCTACAGGCCATCAATCCCTAACTAGTATTACTTCTTATTGAAGCTGAGATAGTTTCAAACCAAAATTTATAGGTAGAAGATTCACTGTCTTATGACTAAATACTTGAGTTGTATGGTTCCACTTCATGTTGGAAATTCCTTGGACCATCGAACACCACTGATTTTTAGGTAGAACCCTTCACTGATTTGATTGTGGAGTACTTAAAAAAGATTGGATGATATGGCCTCATACTTTTATGGAGTTGAGTTACTTAGTGCTATCAGATCTTTTTTTTTTTTTTTTTTTTTTGAGACTTGCACTTATTTGGTTTTGTTTTCCTTTGATAGCTTTAAATACAATGTGCCTTATAGTTGGGGAAGAGAGAACAAGTTTGTATGAAATAAAAATGGCAAGGATCTGTACTGAAAACACGCATTGAGGCTATTTTTACTTTCATTGCTGAGTTTTGCAGAATAAACAGATTACAATAAACAGAATACAGCAAGGTGATAACATTATTATTATTATTTATACAGCATCATAAATGTGCATTCTGCTTAACAGACAAATAAAAGACATCTCAGGAGATCACTTCAAGTTCAACTTCAGCGTAAAGTACAACTTTCTCCTGAACATCTCCTTTTTTTTCACAGTTGCAAAGAACAAATGTTTCAGACTTGAGTGCATTAAACAGAGGAACAGCAATCCTTATTCGGGCTCAAAAAGAAAAAGTGATTTGATCAGCCCTGCTTGATGTATAGGCTAAAACCCACTCTCTGATAAAAGTCCTCCACAACTCCAGTGAAGGCCAGAGCTGACCCAGTGTTCCCATCAAAGCCTTTGGAAGTCAGGAATGCCCTGAACTTCTGAAATTTAAGCAGACTTTTTATGTTCTTAAGGATGATGGCTCACTGACAGTCATAACACCTCAGAAAAAGTTGTTGCAACATATCAAACTCTGTGTTTACCACACTACTCACTTTCAACCAAAACTTTAATCTTTAGAAGAATGTTATTCTTTAATTTTTTAAGGAGCATAAATTCTGAAGATGTCCAGGCCTAGAGAAGATCTGTGATGAAGGAAGATCTTGGAGATAGAATGATACAGAAACACCAATTAGAGCACTGATCTGAGTGATGAAAGGCAATTGTGTAAGCTTGTCTCCCAGGGAGTTGAGAAGTATGTGAACTACTGTTACCCACAGACGTTTGCTGGAAACTACAAGAGTGAAGGGAATAACCCACTTCAGAGAAACAAAGTGGTCCAAATGAACACTCTCAAAGTAAATTCACTAAAAATATTAAGCAAGTAGCACAAGAAATTATTTTAAAATATTGCATTAAAAATACCAATTAAAATATGTGCCTATTTATTATAATGTCTATATAATTCAGAAGAAGGAAGGAATGTTTGTCAGAAATATTTATAAATTGCAAGGCAATAAGAAACTCTGGCAAGTGTTGAGTTTGTTAGGGATAAATCATGCTCAAACTTCAGGCGTTTAATCAGGAAAGCGCATAGATTTCATTTTATCTGCAACTGAGAACTTTATCAGAATGCAAAGCTTTTGTATCTTGGTGGTATGCCACAGGGACACCTGCTCAGAACAAAGTCTTCCTTTTATAGCGTAATTGCTAATGTAAAACCACATTAATACAAATATGGCAAGCAATTTTATCTTAATTTATAACTCTGTCTCTGGGCAAACTAGATAGTACTTCTTCTAGACAGCCTTTCTCAACACCTGTTCCTACACGAACTTCTATGATCTTGAATTCTGTGGCTAGTTCCAGCCATCAGCTGTAAGCAGTTCTTGCTTCTACACCTTCCTGCCAGCAGCCACTCCCTTCAGTGCTGCTTCCTTTGATGTCTTTAGCCTTTCCCTGCATGGGAATTAAACTGACAAAGCTGAGTTAATGATAAAGCTTTATCTATGAAGCATTTTAAGGCTTACAAAAGGAACATTAGTATTCTTGCCTGCTTCCTAGTACTTCTTAACAGCTATTTGCTGTTTCTGGCATGCAGCTTTTGTGTTTTCCTCTCTGGCAGAAACTTACGTGATCTAAAGAAACAACTACCCAGAGTTACTCACCTGCTGCCTTACCATAGTTGTAGGATGTCCAATGCAGTGTAAGGAGGGTCCAGCCCTTTGTGCCTGTCTCCCTTGTGTCCACTACTGGGGAACGGAATGCTCACTGCAGCAAAAAGCAAGTTCCCCAGTAAGAATATCACACAAATCATCCAGCTTTTCATACGTACACAAAGGTAAGCCCAAGACAAAACTTTTTCCCTCAATAAACGTATTCAGAGCAGATCCCCAGAGCTACACTTCAGCTGTAGCCCATGCTTACTCAAACAAATGTCACCTGAGCACCAATGCATAATGCCTGGATTTTTGCAGCTTCCTGGAATATGAGGTAGTATTGCTCTTTCTGATCTTCACTATAAATTAGCTACGGAACCATGAACAGGAGTACTGTTTTTTTTCTGTGCAAGAGTTTGTTTTGAGCACACATACTGTCCACATACTGGACTCTCCATAAGTTCACGAAAGGGTGCTCCATTACAGGACCACAAAAATGTTCCAAAAAACTGTGCTCGCCTTCAAGCCATGAACAAAAATTGATTTGTAAATCTGTATTGAATGCTTTATTTTCAGCAGGAACATGAAAAGGCCTTTTTTTTTTTTTTTGAGAAACAGAGGAAAAAATGGCAATAATCCTCACTTCCAACCGAATAAGACCTGACACTCTTCCAAATTAACACGAATAGTAACAGTGTTCTAGCACTGCATTATATTCTGAAATTACAGCGATTAGGAGACTGGAAACGTATAGTGTTCCAGACTCATACCCATGTGCTTGTTCTGTCATAGCCACAATGACTGCAGTTACAGATAATAGGGCCTTTGCTTATCATGCATTTACTCATGATGATTCTGACCACTTCAGAACTTTGTAAGTCTTCCTTTCCTGTTGGTTTGATCCAGAGATAACCACACTGGAAATGGTCATACTGGAAAAAATCCCGACTCCTATGAATTCTGAAGGACATTTGTTATCAACCAGAGCTGAAGTGGGATTTCCCTGTCTGTCGAAAATAACTAGAAGCAAATAGTAGCAGCCTGATAGAAAGTTTTATAAAACTAAGGAGAAAAATTCTCTTCCAGGGATTAGAAAACACCGAAGCCAATTCTATTGAATTGGAGCCCACCTTCTGACATACTTTATAGTCCTTCCCAGTATGTTAATTGATTTCAAATACCATCTGAAAACACTGTAGGATGGCATCCAGAAAGAGAGGGATCTGGTATACCTGGCTGACATTTATTATTACTACCCAGTATCTGAGCAAATGCTTTTGGACACAACTGTTTTTTTTTTTCTGGCTCGCAAAACAAGAGCTGGAAAATTATAAAGTAATTCCAATGAGGGTAATAAAAATTGACCCAGATGTTTTGTTTTAAAACTCTCAATCAACAAATAGCCTCTAACTCAACAAACAGCCTCTATTTGAAAGGCTAGTACAAAATTTCTGTTTATGGGCTAAAGGAAAAATCCCTATTCTGTATGAAAAAGGATTCAGCTAGTGTCTCAGATTCCGTTCCAGGTAGTTTTATCCTTCTTGAGACTGTCCAAGAAGAGGTCTGGGTGCTCTGAGAATTCAGAAATAAAAAGAAGCCTCCAAAATGATCTTATTGCTAACTTCATCTGCTTCTGGCCTGCATCCAGCAAAGCACTTACATTTGTTCTTTGCTTTGAAATTGGCTTGGTGATGTCAACAGGGCTTTTCATGTATCTGCAGTTAAATACATGCACAAGTGATTATCTATCTCTAACCTCTCTCCATCAAGGCTTGAACTACCCACAGTGGTCACCAGGAGGGAGGGCCTTGTTTTATATTTCTGAGGATCAGTTTACCAAGTTACTTTTCTCTTCAGACAAACATTCTGCCATTTGGCTTGCTGCGTTATGCTCCAGTCCAAATTCAAGAGCTCCTCCAGCCCAAACTCTTCCCTTTCAATCCTGGGTCCGAACAGACCCATTCAATCCAATCAAAGATTTTCTCTGTACCCAAAGAGATTTACTGCAAACAGATCAAGTGCTAAAGTCCTTTGCTGGGGATGGCTGACTCTCTGAAAAGCCAGCAAGGCTTATTAATACTTATTAAAGAACAACTCTCCTTCTCCACTTTTGCTCTTCTATTATTTCCTCTTTTCTCCTTGATAGAGAAATGTCTACATGATGAAACAAAGTACAGTCTTCTGGTGACATTATCTGAGTAGAAACTTAATAGCTGCCTTGCAAGCTAAGGAACCACCTTTTCACTTTTTCCTTAGAACTTTGTAAAAGCTAATTGAAAAGCAATCACAGCCCAGCACTTAATAGGCTTTCACATTTCAACAGCAAACATTTTTTTTTTTTTTTCTGTGTTCAAGAGGCACATCCTGGGCAAATTGCTCCCTTTCATAGAAGGTAGGTAGTTTGATCTTGGTTCGAGAGAAGGCTACAGTATATCACTTTTATTACCTACTTTGTATGAGAATAAGTGTTTTATAAAAGTTCTGAAGGTAATTTCTTATGTCACGGAGGGCAAAACTTAGTTCTTGTACTCAAGATGCTTTAATTAGTTTTCCCTGAGTCTGTTTTCTCAGTTGTCTTGCTACAACTGCATCAGTTTTATTACCCTGAAGAAATAATTTGCTCTTATTAAGACCGAGTACTCTGTTCTATAATTTAATATGTTACATTCATCTTTAACATTAAAAGGCCTGAGCCAAAGTTCACTGAAATCTGTGGAAAGTCTGCTACTGACACCAAAGAGCTTTAGATCCTTTTAAGGGAGTTTTAGTCTTAAGAAGCATCTATACTGCAGTTATTATGTGCAGCCTATCTAAGTTGGATGTTATTTGAAGTGCAACTATGCTAGGACAGGGCTCTGTGGGGTCTGATGGCAAGTATTTATGCAACTCCTTGAGCAGGTGGGGCTTTTTTTAGTCTGAGATGGGTTTTGTGCTGACATGGTTACGTTACTAGAAATACCTGCCCTAGTTAGCTTAAATTTAGCTTATGTATGGTTACACAATTTGAAGTTACTCCAGTATAGACATACTCACATTTTAGATAGAAGTTTCCTGTGTTATAGTGATATGATTTCATTTCTTAAATCAGATATATTTCTCTGTGGTTCTACTTCGTCACTGGATCATGCTTCTGCTCATCAGCAGTCACCCATAACACACAGTTTTCTCTCATAGTATTGTCATTTTCACTTACAATCTATTTTCTTTTTCCATTATTTGAAAAGGCTTTGATAGCCCTTCTTTTCTTATAGGTACATTTTTTTTCACAGCCACCTGTGTTTCCCTGGTGGATCTGTTAATAGCAATAAATTAATCCCTAGATGCATTATAGCATGGTTGAGCACCATTATATTGACAACCAAGCCAGAAAAACCTTTCTAGCTCAGTTCCTTAGAGACTGATTAAAAAAGCCATCCCAGAAGTTCAATGATATTAGGCAGTATAACAACTGCGTTACTTGCTGGAAGCATTATTTTCCCCAAGTCTATATTGACAAATGTATTTCAGAAGCATCCTGTATCCTTGTTTATCAGTCTGAAAGTTCTGAGGGTATTTTCTCATTTCAGAAGAACTACTAAAATCCTACAATGAACACCTTAAACATTAATTTAACAAGAGAGAAAGTTTCTAGTTAGGTTCATTGATATTCAACAAGGGAAAATATGATGTATGTAAGCAATCTGAAATACTTAAGTATAGTCCCCTCTTTGTTATGTTCTTGTATGTCCAGTTAAAAATCCTCTGCCATATCCCAGTAGGTCATTATGGACCAGATCCAAAACTGGTTCAGTCTAATAAAGGGCTACCTGATATTTTCAGTCTCCTTTGCTTTGTATCAGATGGAGTTAAAAACTTGCCCTCTCTAACCTCTCTGTAATGCTCAATTTTTCAAAACGTAACAAAGATCTCTAAAGACAAGCAATTTTGTGTTCTCGTTTTCAGTTCCTTTATTTTTTTTTCTTTTGTCTCTCTTTTTTTTTTTTTTTTAACTTGTGAGAATTTAGGGTAGACTTAGATCATTCTTCTAAGTTTCTTCTCAATATTGATAGCCACAAGATTTTTAAGGGAAGCTTCAGATCAAGTGAGGCATAGAGTGCTCTGGCTGCAACGACAGGTATTATGAACTCTGAAACTAATTTTCACATCACGGTGCTGGAACTTTTCCACCTTCTGCAGCCTCAATGCGTAGATTTCATGAGAAGTATTACTAGGACTTCTAAATGGAAGAAAAAATGAGGGAACAAATTGAGTAGTTATTAAGAACGAAGCTATTTTCCTGATGAAACATGACTCATGCTGACAATGGAGATTCAAAGTACTCTACAGATTTAATAGTCACAAGTAATATTTCAATAGTGATAAGTGATGCTTGAAAAAGACAAATCTCGAAGTGAAAGAAATGCTGCCTGAGTTCGTTCAGACACTTCTGTATTTCTTCTTGGGTCCCTTTACCTCAGCATTTATAGGGAATCAATTTGTAGGCTTTGGGGACTGCTGAAGTTAATTTCTAAGAAGTGTAATACATGCATGTTCATATGCATAGCAGTTTTATTACATACCCCTTTGCTTTTATTTTTTTTACTTCAGTACAGACACTATTTCTGTTGCTGTGCAAAAACTGATTAAGGAAATCACCCAGGCACAAATAAATAATAATAAATATTCTCACTCAATCCTGAGGGGTTATGAAAACAACGGCTGGCAGGCAGATTTACAATTCTCAAAATACCTATTTAAAGACCTGAGTTCAGAAGCCAATGGAGGCACAGAGAGACTTCCTGCTTTGTTGTCTTTTCTTCTTTGGGAGGTTCAGAAATAATTCAAAAAAACAAAGCAAACAAGCAAACAAAAAAAAAACCAACAACAAAACACAATCAACCTTTTGTCATGAATGTGCATATGTAGAGAAAGGACTTACCGTATTTTAGTTATGCTTTACCACCAGCCCATTTGAGTGCTACTGCTGGACCAAAGGAAAATACTTCCTTACTGTGATCTCAAGTGTTGTGTCAAGGTATACATTCCTTCAATGTATGCAAAAATGTTCGCATTACAGCATAACTGTATTGCAGAAGATTTTTGCAAAACTTCTCACATTTTTCGGTAAGTTTTAAAAGTTAATATCAGTCTTGATGTAATATGAAAGTAAGATTTTGTTCTTACGCTTTCTAAAATGTGAAGTGCATGTTTGATTTTCCTCATACAAGTCTGTTTTTTAATGAGGTTAAAGGCTGCACAAGATGTCTGTGTCTTGGCTCGCAGAAAGGCAAAGGAAGAAATTAGCACTGGGAAAGAACATTATTTGCTTCTCTCAGCATGATCTTTTTGTCTTCAAATCAAAACCCCTTTATTATTTTCATCCTTGCTCTATTGAAATCTTGGGGCAGGGGAACACAGGCAGCTGGATGTACCTCCAAGCACACTCAGGTATTCCAAAAGCCTCAGGTGTGAGCTCCTGTGGTGATTCTTTAAGTCCTTAAGCTAATCTGTTCTCCATCTCCTTTATAATGAATACTCTGCTCTTCATTTTCCCTGTTTTCAAGTTGGACAATTCTATTTTCTGCTTCACCAAAATGAGTCAAAAGCCTTTGATTTATACTCTCAGTTCTCTCATTTACAGATAGTACCATTGCAGAGATTTTTGACTATCCATTTTGCTTTCAGATAAGGTTAAAAGTGTGCTGGATTTTGACAGCTCTGCAGCAACAGTGGACCCAGGAGAGCAGCAAGAATGAGCCATGTGTCCTCTAGCGGCAAGTGGAGAGGAATTCGTATTCTTGAGCTGCATGAGTGGTTGCTCCTCTTTTGTTTCAAAAACAAGAGTTATACCTAGGTGCTCTAGCCAACTAAATTGATCAGCAAAGCCACCAACTTGAGGTTGAGAAGAAAGGAAATATATTTTGAAGCAACATCTTAATGCATCACATTTTTTCTGGGATGAATGTGACCATGGTTCTTTCAGTGTTCTTCATAGGTTTGTTCTCTTCCTTTCACCTACAGTGCTTGCTCAAAGAAGTCACTATGATCTGGGGTGACCAGAAGAAAGCAGGCACATCCTTTCACTTGCATGCCCCCTGGCCAGCCAACTGCTTTCTGCCTGTGGTCCCCAGAATTGTAGAGTACAAACTGACCTTTGAGAACAGTTATTTAGGTCATAAGCATAACTGTACAAGCTTCTGACTGCAATGCTGAGACCCTTTGATTGACCAGATTTGACTAGTTATGGGCAGCAGAGCATTTGCAATAAGAGAGGAATATCAGACCACGCACACGGAGAATTTTCAGAGATGTCCACATTCTATTGAATGTTGGTAGGAGTTAGGCACTTAAGACAACCTCTCTCTCTCTGCATGCTTTGTCCTGAGACAGAAATATATTGCTAATGTGGGATTCAGTACTTCTAGGGGTGGTTTGATTTTTTTTTTCTGTTAAGAAAGAAAAAATAATTTTAAAAAAACATTACTTTCCACTGAATTTATAAATGTAATTGCCAGAAGGCGTCAGGCTCCCAGTCTATATTTTTTTTCCTAGTGAGACTCTTACAAATGTAATTAGCTTTACTCAGAATATAAACTACAACAGGGAAGATCAAGGGATATTATTTCTATTTTGTGGCAACCCCTGATTTAAATTCATTGCACTAATACATTTTAAAAAAAATAAATTCCCTGTATTTAAAAGGGTTAAAATAAGTAATAAAAGTGGCTATGCTTTACTGATAAAGCTAGCATTTAACAACCCTGCCTGAGCATTGGTATTAACTCTACGCTGAGATATGAGGTGGGAAGGAAATTTTTTACTGCTTTTGTGTTTCTGAAATTTCTTTGCAACCAACACTCAGCCAAGCTGGAGATAAGATGGCAATACTGCATTCCTTTACATCCTGCCAGCTCATGGCACCTCAGGTTAATGCAGCCTACCTCCAAGAAACTGCGTGTATCAGTCTGAGACCCAGCTGCCAGCACTAATGTTAGGAAGCCAAGTGGAAGACTGGGCACAGGACTTCTTTTCAGCTGGCAGTCAGAGAAAAAGCTCTTTCCAGAGATTTTCTTGGAGGAAAAATTATTTTGTAGCATCATTGGAGGGCGACAGGAAGGGTCAGAAATGAAATGAGATAGCAATTTGTTGGTAATATGGAGAAAATGCTGCCCGTGGATTTTGAAGTGGGAAACTTTTCTTAAAAGCACACCAGATGGAAGTTGACCATTTTGATGCTTGCAGAACACAAAATAGACAGATTGTCAATTACCTAAAGGACTGCGCAATTTGTCAAATATGAGTTGGACAAGCAAAAGAGAAGTTAATAGTATCGGGGAGTTCAGTGAACAAGTCAGCCTAGATGTGTGAAAATCTCTAGCAAAGATTCTGTTTTTAAGCATATTTTTAATCCCAACTAAAATATTTCACTTCGCAGTGGTGGATTTTTTCCTGGACTTGTTTTTAAAGTGCATTTCCTAAGAAAATGTGGTCTAGGCATTAGGATCTATTTTTTGATGTCTCAATAACTCTTCAATTAACTAGTCATTTGGACAAAAGGATAGGGATCTGAAATACCTTCACTTCCTGCACAATTAGTGCATATGAATGATTTGACAGAGAAGGCAGACCCCTACTAGTGTAATCTTGTTACATGTTTGAGCACAAACTACATCAGGCCTCAGTGAATCTGTACCAATGCAGTTTTGTTCCAAAAAAAAGAGTCAGAGTTCTTCATCCTGCTAATAAAGTGACATTATTTTCCCAGAACCTATTAAATTCAATAAACAAATTCAGCAGCATTATATGCAAAAAGACTGTCACATTTACAGCAGCCTATGCATTAACAATCTAATTCAAATTTGCTATTATTATTTCATATTTAAAAGATTTGAAAAAGTGCTATGGTGCAGACTCGGGTAGGGATCCAACCAGCCAAGGAAGAAATGGCCTTATCCATTTTCTACTGAATTCAGCCACTGCATTTTCTTTGCCTCAAATGTTGTACAATATTGGGCTACTGTCAGTGATATTATATGGCAAGAATATGTCAGGTAAATTTGTGATATTGGAGATAAGCCGTCAAAAACAACAACAACGACGACAAAAACACAAAGAGATCAGGCCAGGTGTCTCAGGACTGTCTAACAGATATACAGCAAGGAGATTCTTACATGCACACATGGTGGATAATAGGAAGAGATGCATGCTGAGATAATAAAAAGAACTCATTTTGTTATGTCTTACAGTCACACAATTATGGATGCAGCAGCAAGAGAGCTGAGATATTAGTAAGAGTGATATTGAACAGGACACTCATCTGATCTAGCAGCAGTAGAAACCGAAAACGTTTTAAATAGCAGTAATGCTCAGCAAATGGAGCTCAGATAGGTGTGTGTGCTTGTACAAGTGGATGTTAGACTGCAGGCCAGTTGCCTATAGATTAGAAAATACTTAGAATAAACATCAGTAAGAACACTTTAAGATTAACCATACAAACACAATCCTCGGGGCATCACATGTATCTATTAATAAAGCAAGACCAGCTGGCAGAATGAAAGGATTATTTTCTGTTATATTTGAGCAACCTAGCCATCAAGAGAGCCTCACTAGAAATACAAGGCATGACTGTGTACAACAGGAGACAGAGGTCAAGTAAATTCTGCATATTCTGAATTCCACAGGAAACATGCCTCCAGAGGACCCCACTCAGTTTCAGGGACAACACTGATCAAAATGCACAAAGAAAATGCAAAGACAGAAGAAGTAGCAAAGAATGTCAAATGCGTTCTGAGCTGGCTGCTAGTAATCAAGTCAGTGCATTGCCCCCCACCAGCTGGAAATCCAGTTTTCCCTCAGCAGAGCTGCCTACATGCACTTTCCTAGACAACTGCAGTGGAAAGTTCATTCAACTCCAGAAAGCAAGTTGCGATCTCAGACAAACAATATATTCATGAACTACCCCAGATCATTCTAAAAGCACTGCTCTAATATGTTTGAGACACAGCCTTATTGAAATCCTTGTCTCAAAGATATCTTTAGACTTTCAATGAGGTCTAAGAGGTTATTTAAAAATATAGATATCAGAGGCCACATGAATATGGTGGGTATTCCACAATGTCTGTCCTAAGGTTACAAGCCACCAAGCTGTTCCATCTAGCAAAATATTATAAAGGAGTCATTAAACTCAGGCCTCATAGAAATTAAAAGTAAGAGATAAAGAAAGAAAGCTCTCCAAATGTTGAAGTGCTCAATGAAGCTGAAATTACTGCATTTTGTATACTGTACATTTATATACCAAAACATCAATTTAAAAAGGAAGGGAACACATGGAAAAAGTCACCGAGGGAGAAAAGACCCAAGGGGCAAAAAATGAATGGCTTAGTCTGAGAATCTCAAAAGGCACAATGACAAGACCCAGATACACAATGCTGAAGGAGTTCTTCAAAGGCAGTGTGAGAAAGCCACTTTCTAACCATTTGAGATAATATCCCCCACAAATCGACAATGCATTTTTCAACAAGCACAAAGTAGAGCCTGGTAAAATGAATAAGAGGTAGGGGATGTGGGGAGGAGACATGGATGGCATTTGACAGCCAGAGCACACCAGTCAAGCAGCAGTGGTTCACTCAACTGCCACTTGCAATACCCTCCACCCAGGAGGTACTTCACATGAAAGCAAATGAGGTGTTAGCTGACTAAAACAGTGCAGAGGTCACTGCTGATGAAAGACTAGTGAGCAGATATTCAAAGGAGCCGCTTGACAGGAATGCAATGGCCGTGACAGGAGTGAACAGAGTTGAGAACATTACACGCATCTATTTCTGAAAAACAATACAGAGAGAGGTGAAGAGGCTTAGTTGTTTTGCATATAACCTAAGGAAAGAGGATGCAACAAAGGAAGACTGAAGAAATGAAAAGTAGGTTGTCCAGGAGAGATGACAGTTGCGATGTGCTTTTTGTTGAGCTTCGTGTCACCATTTGCTTGGGTCATGGGGTCTCAGGCAGGTAGTCCTGCTGCTGTGGTCCATATGACATCTTGTGTGCTGGCACAGAGGACTCATCATATTTTCAACCAAAATTCATGAAAAGAGAAATCACGCTATCCTAGTAAATTAAGTTGTTGCAACAAACACATGCACTTTCCTGAAAACAGAGGAAGCTGATAAGTACTGTGGGGATCCTGCTTTATCTGGGGAGTTGGGCTTGGTGATCCTCAGGTCCCTTCCAACCCCTGCGATTCTGTGATTATGTGAAGGTAAAGAGTATGAGGAAACTCCAAGATATACTTTAGAACCTCAGATCTGCTTTCATTTCATGACAGAAAAGGATTTCAGCTAGTTTATATGTTCAAGAAAAGGACTCATATATTAAAATGTATCATATATTTACAAAGGCATTTGGAAGAAGATAAAATTTTCCTTGTGACCAAAAAGGCTGCAAACATTTCTTGATTTTTCTTAGTGTTGTCTCACTTGTAGAGAGCTGCCAACATTTTCCCTATCACCTCCATGACTTAGTACAGAAATGGTCCACAAGCCAATGAAATCTACTTTAAACAAAGCTTTGTAGTCAGCACTGCCAAAACATGTATTTATCATTAAAATAATAAATAATATTGAGAAAATATGCAAAAATAGTAAAGATCTCCCTGTTATGGTCCAGCTTTGGGAAAATTCATGTTAAAATACCTGAGTGACATTTTGAATATATATGAGAATAAAAAAAACATGAATCATGAAATCCTTAGTTAGTGTCATTGGGTAGAGATAAAGACCAAACCACTTGTTTTAAGATCTGGAAAAGAATGCAGGCAATAAATACCAGCTTCCATTATTTCTCCTTAAACAAGCAATGCAATATTTGGATCTACAAATCTCAAGTCACTTTTGATTCTTTCTAACAGATGAATGTAATCTAAAAACTGGGGACATGGATGAAAGCAGGATACAATTTCTGCCTTTTCCTCAAGTCTAAACCAAGAATAGCCATCACTTGGTCCAGAAAAGCAACTTACGACTCCAAGATTCAAATACCTTCCCTGTTGCTCACTTATATTCCTTGCTTCCAGGAACTCAGATTCCCGCTGCCAATTAAGTTCATCATCATCACTCATCCACAGTAACTTACTAACTTGGGATATTTCTGTGTGGCTACCCTAATCTGATATTTGACCTCCTCTCTGCTGGGTCATAGGCATGTGATATAAGAGCACATGTGCCTTGAGGCACATGGAGGGGCAGGAGACCGAGGAGTGAGAGTGGGTCAGCAGGAGATGCTTCTTCCATACTCCATTGTGCTTTAAGATGTGCTTGTCAATGTGACATTTCTACACTTTTTTCCCCCCCTAGAATAACACCTTTAGTTTCCCAATGATTGTCTAAAAATATCAGGATTCGGTATAAAAAAGTTCACTATATTGTTTTCTCGCTTAAACACAAAGTAACAGCTGCTGCCATACAACGTAGGTCACCCAGAAAGTAATGCCTCCTATTTATTTCCATTGAAATGCACAATAACACTATTTGATAGAGCAAATTCTTAGCTACAAAATGCTATTTTTCAACACAGTCACCCCCACTAGCTATGCTTTTTTTGCCAGTGATGAACAAAAGCCTGCAAGTCATGCTTATCAAAATTTGTACCAGTGGAGGTGACCCACTGTCACCGCTTCTGAACTACACCACCCATTGCCTCACTGTGCTCACATCCACTGATTGGTCTCCGTAAACATTCAAGAAGTGTCAATGAAAGCCCTCACAGATAGCCATTACAGTGCCCAGTTCACACCTCTTTTCCAGCACGTCTGCTTATGTGTCACGAGTTCTAGAAAGATGCTGCATTATGTATGGCTGAATGTAGGCTTATGGGTCTTTGAATTTCTTTTCTTTGAAGTCAGCTACTGGCATTTCTTCTGTTGTCAGACTTGCTTTTCTAAATCAACATGTCCAACATGTTACAATATTTCCTTCTTTGCTGAAAAATGGGAGTGAGGAGGAAGGAAAACTTTGTCCTACCTACTTTTGAACAACAGAGATAATGCTTCCACACATTTGCTCACTGGACATCCCAAATAGCTATATCCCCAGGAGGAACAGACCCCATATGAAGGCAAATAAGATGAAAATACTCTCCAGTACCTGAAGTAATTTTTTTTTTTTCATTGTGCTCAGCACATCTCAGAAGTTTGGGGTTTTTTGTTTGTTTGGTTGGTTTGGTTTTGTTTATAGTTTGCTTGTGTTTGCCCTTGCACATTGTTTTGCTAACTCATTCACAGGCTTGGCTATGCTGGCTTTGGGTGTATTGCTTCAACATATGCAAAATTACTCAAATACAGAAGTGTATTTCAGAGAGAGTCTGTTGCCACCAGATAGCCGTGACAATTTATAGGGAGAGACTTCTCACATGGGAGAGAATTCTTGAAAGGAACAGAAAAAAGCAAGAAAGGAACACTGCTGTAACTCAAAAGAGCAGGGCTGGACCTTGAAAGGGAGAAAAGAACTAAACCAAAAGCTTGTTAATAACTGTGTTTGGCAGATTCATTTTTGTATCTCTTCAGCTTAATTGCATGCCAGAATTCCCTATGTAGAGTAAGAATCCATTTAATTCGTTGAAAAGTACAATTTTGTTCTTCTCATTTTGCAAAGATCCAGCCACTGCTCAGTCCCCACAGAGTGATACAAAAAGGAATCCTACTCTGAGGCTTCTCAAGCACAATGGATCCTTTTAGCTACCAGGATGCCATGTGCAGAGCCCATTCCCCTAATTTATGTTTCTGCTTTTGGTCACTGTAGCAAAATGGCAAGATTTGTCAGGGAGATGATGCTGAACTCACACTGCATCTTGTGATGAGGTATCTATGGGCCAGCCTCAGAAACCCAAGGAAAAACAGTCTCTTTGAAAGTCTGGGCTTGGATATTTTTCTGCAGACTACCCAGCTGTTCCCATTTGACTTTCCATTTTCTGCATTGTTTCTGTGTACTTTTCATTCCTGGGTTTACATTTACTTCTGTTCTGTTTGACTGACAGTCTGTTCTCTGTCATTTGAATGAGAGAAAGTATTCTTTAGGATTACTCCCATTTCTGAGTGGAAGGGAGCCTACTCAAGACAAGCAATTTCTTTTGCCTTAGCCTTGTCAGTGTGTTTTGCTCAGGATGTCCCATTTCTGGAAGCTTGTTTTAGACTTCATTGAGTTTATTGCCAACACCATATCAAACTGCGGTTCATTATTGTCATCATTTTACTAAAACAGTCCCTGAGTGCACCAGATTCTGAACATTTGGCTGCAATACTCCCGGGAGATCTATGATGTTTTGCCCTGGTCAAAGCCAACAGTAGAGCTGCCATTAGCAGCCAGGCTAACATCTTTGAGAAGTGCTTCCATGCTTTCCCACTGCCTAGCATTTAGTCATTAGCTCTTGAATGCTGTATCTTGACACTGGGTATATGGTGCTTTTCTGTAGTGGAATAAAATTAATTTCGGTTGCAGAGGAAGTAGAGTTACGCTGAAATCCAGATCTATATTTAAAGCTTCATGCATTCTTTATAAGTTTTGTGTTATCTTTTCTGATCTGAAAAGGACAGCAATGCTTTTTGCCTTTATATCATACATTAAACTGTGGAATGTTAAATAGAAAGGTAAAATGTATGAGTGGAGAAGTGATCTTTACTATGTTAAGTATTTTGCTTACATTCTTCAAATCTACAGTAATGATTTATGTGTAGCACAACAATTCATAAGTTTGTGTATTTTAATGTCAGGCACTTAGAGATGTTTCAGTGAAATGCAAATTCATGAGAACTTTACAGCAAAGTAGAAGAAATTCAAAATGAAACTGGAAGCAGTATGTGTGATTAGTGAGACATGACAACCTGCAGGTCTTTGATTGGAGGCCACTGTTGTGAAGTGGAAACTAAATGCAAAAGTTTTGCCATTTGTGTTTTGTTGATATTTGGTTGTTTCATACAGCCTTAGCAATCACACTATGGAGCATTTAAAAATTTGTCATGCCTTTATGCTGAGTTTTTCTAGGGAAAGTGGGAAAACATATATACTACAGTGTTTATCTTGTGTGTGAATGACTGTTCTTGAAGCATAAACATACTGAGAATCTTGTTTTGGTGCAAGTGAAGCTCTGTAGATAATGAAGTCTGGTTATTTTTAATAGCTCTTGGTAATATCTTATCCCCTTCCACTCGAAGTATCTTTGAAAACCCTCCAAGTAGTCCAGGAAAATGTTTTGGAGCAGAGCTATTTGAATAGAACCTTCAGATATTATCCAAAAGAACTTAAGATAATAAAAAAGTTCAAATACAGACTTCCCAGTCTCATGCTATTAAGACCCAGTGTTTTAATCACAAAACTTTTATGGAGGACTACACATATGCAACCTCCTTGCAAACCTCACTATGAAAGAATTCATTTTGTTAACTTTTTGGGACAAAGAACTACAGCTTAATCATTGAGTGTGGCTAGCAAGCTGAGTGTGAAGAAGCAAACCATAACTTTAATCATATTGGCACCATGCAAGTCTCAAATCTAGTATTTGAGGCCCTTCCTCGAGCAAACAGGATCAAACCATTACTGTAAACAAAAATGTTAAATTTGTTTAACAGGTCAGTCTTCAGGTTAATCAAAGACAGAACCTTATAAGCATAATTTTGCTTCCATATCTTGTAAAAAAAATTACAGTCATAATAATAGATTCCTTTCCCAGGGACAGGTTTTACAGCAACTCCAAGTTATTACACACAACTGGCGATAACTTTAAAAACCGCAGATATAAAAGGAGCTGTGCTAAAAACTACAGATTCCCTGCGCTACAATAGATCAGGTTTTGGAGGCACATCCATTGTGACACCCTTTAAAGGATAAACACTGCTGCGAATGTGGAGAGACTCAGCTGCGTACTTATTTATATTTATATATTGTTATTATTAGCATCTGTGTTACAGAGATCTTCATTTCCACAATGATAGAAAAGCAGCGTGAAAGATTTTGCTGTACGTCTCTAATTAAGTTCAACCCAATTACAGCAGTGTTGTGTGGTGGAAATTTCACGTCATAGTGTCCTTGACTAGACTGATAGTTAATTATTACAAATGAATTTCTATAGTAGTTCTCAAAAGCTCATCCACAACACACGTAATATATGTTTATGTTTTCATAGAGAGCAGTCATATGTGTTGTGGAAACAATGTCATGTGTTTCAAAAATCATACATACGCTCTTGGCTAGCTCATCAAACTCCAACCAATAATCCATCTTCACTGTATTGAATCAAAAATTCCAGACATCTTGGTAGTGTTATACAACTGTCATTTTTCAAGAAATCCAGTGGAGAAGGGTTTCCTTTCTTTCCCAAAACGAAGATTCCCTCCTCTCTGCAGAATTTTAGGATTGATGCTCAGTAAAGACAGTATTTGATATTGAGTTAGTGGCAGAATTATCATTTGATGCTTCTCAAACCTGCACACAGAAAAATAGGAGCCGAGGGAACTGTGTGTTTCCAGTGTATCAAGAAGATTTGGCAGTGCTTATGTTTATTTCCAGTTATTTATCTTGCCATTATGCTCTTATCTGAATGCCTCACAATCTTTTGAGTCCTTAGAGCCACACTGTGAGACAAAGGACTATTGTCTCCTGTCATGGGTTGGGCAATTGGAGCCAAAATTTGCAAAGGCAAATTATTGTGTTGTATGCTGGGTCAGCAACAGACAAGGTGAGACACAGAGAAGAAGGAGGAAAGGTTACAGATTTTAAGTGCTTTAGCATTTCAGTTGCACTCCTAAGCCTGACCTCATTAAATTACAAACTCATAAGGAATCCTGATAGTGGATGTTGCCTAATCAATACACCTAATCGCCTAATCTATATATAATAAGAGATTTAGTAGAGGCTCTCAGGGATGTCTTCGCTACGTTGCCCTGGTACCCAGGGCTATGTGGGCTTGAACAATTCCCATCCTATGCTAGAAAGGTGGGTTTCAGAAGATACAGCACCCTTGGCATACTTCTGGAGCATCTCCTTCTTGGTTTGCTGTGGTATGCTGTGTGTGCATTGTGCCACCTTGCTGTTGAAATTACATGTATAGTTTTAAGAGGTAGCAAATCATGGCTTCTCAGCTACTTTCCTTGTCCAGGAGATCTGGAATCACATTGGTGAACCAGAGGCTTCCAGATAAGCATTTCTGGCCGTGCTTTAGATTCTTGTACAAAGTAGCCATTCTCTGCCAGTACCCATGAAATTAGACTTCTCTTCCTGTCATGATGTTATGATGTATGATGTGGAATACCGAAAACCAAAAATCACAAAACCATGACACCTTCCACATCCAGCATGTACTGGCAGAAGATAGGAGAGGAGAGCAGCACTGCCACAGGGCTTAACATCAGCCCTTCCACTGGGATCTAGCTTCATGAAGAACTGCAGTGAACTGAGATCTCCAGCAGTTAGATCTTCACCACCACAGTAACCCAGTGACCAAGGGGATCATCAACGGCTGCTGGGAAGCATGGCAGTCCTGCCTGATGAGGTAGCTGTAAGATTTTGAGTGAAAATAGCTCTTGCATCTCAGAAGGATAATCACACAAATACCATATCATAGTACAATGTCTGGGAGCCCAAGCTAGACAGTCCCCCAGCTGCTGGATGGATTTATATTTTTCTCTCTCAAATAAAGAGATGAACAATTGTACATCTGTGATTTTGTGCATTTCCAGAAGTTAACAGAAATCATCTGGAAGGGGAGCAGAAAGGGAAGCTGTATATCTTTGTACCCAATGCTTGATACGTCAAGTTGTGTAGGTAGAGGTGGAGGAAGATCAACCAGGCCAAATGTCTTACACAAACTTATAATATGTGCAGAACAAAAAATGACCTTATGTGTGTGTGTGTGTGTGTGTGTGTGTGTTGAGGAATATGGAAAGATCTGTGTAAAAATTCAGTCTATTAGTTGCACCTGGCAAGTAATAATTCCATTCCCAAATGAGGATAAAATCCTCCTGCCATACAGTCAACTTCTGCCTTACTGGTGTTGTGCAATGGGGCAACAAAGCAGAAAATATTTAAAAACACATTCTAAAAACCTTGTTAGACTTTTTCTTCTAAAGTACCTCCCTGAAAAGTCAAGCACCTTACTACCATCAGTCCAATCGTGGTATCCAGATGGATAGGGAAATTATACGTAATAATTTTAGAAATAGCCCCAGGACGCATTATGTGCATCTCTGAGCCAAGAAAACCCCAAAGGGCATGAGTCTGGCTCATTCCCAGACAGAAAGCTGCAGTCTTACTGAAAGCCTGACAGACACACTGCAATGCATACATCTTAAAAGCAGCACCAGTGGCACTTAGCCATTCAGATCTGATAATAAAAAATCAGATTCAGGGAGCAGGAGAGGAAAAATGGCAGACGTTTTGGAAATGAATCCAAAGTGTCATATTGAGGTTCTGGTTCTGTATCATACTGGGGAGATGTATTTGTTGTTATCGTTTAATGCAATGATCTACACCCTGTTCTTTCAGTGACCTACAAAGCCATGCAGATTCGTAGAATGAGTAGTCCTGGGTGAAACATCGGATCTGTACAAGACCACAAGTGCACATAAAAATGTTGTAGGATGTGACCCCATGAACAGTCCTCACATGTAGTGACTGGAATGACTTTCATTATGAAGGAGGATGTTGTCTAGTGGATGTTTCCTGGGGTGCAAACAGACAGAAAAAAATTACCTGTTTATGCTCACGCATTCAACTCTCTTCAACAAATCGATACCAGAGGATTTTTCTTCCTGCTTTTTTGTTTCTTAACTTTCCTTACTCCAGTTTGAAGTAGCATGGAGGAGAGAGAAGGAGTGACTTAGTATATAAGTTTTGGTGACGGCTCCTGTAAATCTAAACAGCCAGGCTGCAGCTGGCATCATCTAATAAGAATGAGCCTTTCCTGCAAACCCCCAAGTTGCTTCTTCAGGGTTCTGTGATTGCTAGCATACTGCTATGGAAAGTCTGTCAGGGAAAAATATACATTAGAAAACAGTAGCAGGAAGGGAAATAGTACTGACTGCAAACCTGTCAACCAAAGTCAAATGTTAGCTTCTCCTGCTTGCTTCCAATTTAGCAGAAATATGCTAAGAATTTGCAAATGTAACTTTTTATCAAATATGACCCTATTTTTTCACTCCCTAAGTTAAAAAATGCCATTATACTAGCACACTTTCTTCTGAATTTGTAGAGTGAATGGAAAGTGTACTGTTTTTAATAGGCTGCAAACGTAAAAGCATGGTAGTCATTTGCACCTGGGGTTTCCTTTTCCTCTCACTTCACTCCTCATTCAAACACACAAAGTTCTTTTTCACATCAAACACATGAGAGATTTTTGTCTGGTGGAATTATTTTTTTTGCAGGCGCTAATAATTCTGCCTGCTGATAAACTTTCAATATACAAAAAAGCAGGAGATACTCTTTATCTGCCTGTTTGTTGTTTTTGTTGTTGCTGTTGCTGGGTGGTTTGTTGTTTTTTTTTTTCAGATGAAAGAACAAAACTGAGAGCTCAACAGGGGGCAAGGAGAGAAGAACCTGTCTGTATAGATATATGCCTCTTGCATCTGCCGTGAAATCCTCTGTCTCAGAGCTGCCTTCAGCAGTGCAGATCCGAAGGCACACAGCACAACTTATCAGACTTCCTGTGATGTTTGGAATTCTCCTTACGCTCCAGCTGTGGGCAGCAGGCAACCTGTGTGGGAAATTCAGATTTCTTTCCCTTTTCCTTAGAGTAAATTGCAAGTACTTTGGGTCTGTGTGAACTGCCTATATGTACAGCACAGGGGTATCCCTCAGCTGGAGACAGAGGGCAGGTTACAAGTGATTTTAGAACCTTTATGAACTTTAACCTGACTTTTTGGTGAACCTGATGTCTGGATGTGGGTGAGCCAGCAAGACCTCACAAACAATTTGGTATTGCTTGCATTTGGCAGTCCTGAGCAAGTAGGCAGACATCTGCAATTTAGAAGATGTGATTCACAAGAGACAGCCACCACTACATACACACCACATAGAGAGGGAAGCTGGCTTGAGGCCCTGTGTTCCCCATATAAATTGCAAAAGGGAATGAAATTCCAAGTAAATGCTCAGACTTTTTGATTAAATCAATCTATTGCCACTACCCAATGAATCTTGTGTTCTCTTTTATTGCAGGACATTACCCAGCAGTAGTTGATACCATAAATGATCTGTACAACTTTCTGGGTAAAATAAGGACAAACTTATCTCACCGCCTTCAGATTCCACTTTTTTTTTTTTTTTTTTTACTTCAATCAGGCCTTTAACATCACTTCAAAGGCATTTGTTAAAATAGATATTTATTAGATGAGAAGATAAAGGAATGCATTCTGGATAGGCTTAAATAATTGTGAATGAGGTAGGTGTAGACTCAAGATGAAGTGGATTCATTGTTAAAATAAAATTGCTGTAGAAGGGACCTACCTGTAATGGAAAAAATAGCAGAGTGTAGATAGCTGGATTCATATGTACTTTTCTGTGGCCTTTTCTCTTCTCATCAGTTTGTCTGGTGGAGAACTGTTTAATTTAGTGATGCAGTCTACTAGTCCTGTTGTAAGGGCTTGTAACCAACATCATAAATTAAAACATACATTCAGGGAATTGGTGCAATAGGCCATAGGATAGCTTCAGGCTCCTTTCAAAGGAACACACAAATGTTCTAACACTATTCTGGTAACTTTGTCACACTGTTTTAATGCAGTAAAATGAGAGTAGTCAATCCTGTGTATATGGTACATGACACAGTAAAATTCAGGCACTCAGAGCTGCCAGAGTCTTCACTTCTCTGGATATCTCTAGAGTTGTGCAGAGAGTCAGTCCACTTCCCTCATCCCCAAAATGTCAGTGAAAAATGTTTCATAAAGTTATAAGCTCATTTAGACTGGAGGCAGACAGTCTTCCTGGCCTACTGCCCATCACAAAAGTAAACAAGAGATGCTGCAGAAAATTGCTGGCCATAAAATACATGCTCACACTCACACACGTGTGCGCTCTTGGAATAGGCAGCAAGACCTTTCAGCCTCTCTTTATCAGTTCAGTAGTTCTGAAGAAAACCAGGCAAGACTCAGCATCAACAGCTAAACACCAGCCTCTGAGAGCCTGTATAGCAGTTGCACTATGTATTTTACCCCAGTGGTTATACTGGAAAACCAAAACAAAGACAGAACTGAGAAGGGCTTATGGTTAAATACCCCTCTGCAAAGAATGTTGGTTCTGTCTTTACATTTCAAAGATTTATCGCTCACAGATATCCCACTTTTGAGCACAGGCTGACGTTTCTAGAATGACAAACTGTTTCTAGCATTGCAGAAAAGGACCTGGCGGTGGACACTAAGTTGGACATGAGACAGTAATGAGCCATAGCAACAGAGGAGGCTGACAGTGTCCTGGGCTGCGCTAGGGCTGCTGCCAGCAGGTGGAAAGAGGTGATCCTTCCTCTCTTCTCAGCGCTAGTAAGGCCTCAACTGCAGCACTGGGTCCTGTTCTGGGCTCCCAAGATGAGGTTGCTAGAAAAAGTCCAGCAAAGGGCAATAAAGACAATGAAGGTCTTAAAGCATCTTTCCTGTGAGGATATTGTGAGAAAACTGGTTCTGTTCAGACTGAAGAAGTAGAAGACCAGAGGTAATTTCATCTCATTGATGTATGTGAGGGGTGGTGCAATGAGGACAGGGACAGACTCTTTTCAGTGGTGCCCAGTGCCAGGACAAGAGGCAGTAGGCACAAACAGGAACATGGGCAGCTCCCTTTGAACATCAGGAAGCACTTCTGTACTATGTGGGTGACTGAGCACTAACACAGACAGCCCAAAGAGGTTGTGGAGTCTCCTCCTGAGAGGACTTCAAAAGACTGTGGACATTGACCTGGGCACTATTCTCTGGGTGGCCTGGTGTGAGCTGACACTGAAGTCCTTTCCTGCCTTAACCATTCTGTGATTCTGTGATTTATTATTTTTTTTTTTCTGCTGCAGTTTGCCCTTTTCTCCAGCTAGCTTGATTTCACTTCCATTTGGAATAAAACAACACGCAAAAGCATGACAGAAGATGTTAAAGGGATTTTCCCATCTAAACTTGTTCCCACTCTTCTCCTACTGTGCCTTTTTCTTACAAATCAAGAAAAAAAGATGCTGAACATTTCCACTAATGCTTTGCACCTCTCATGCAATCCAAACATACATGACAGAGTGACAGAGTAACATCATTATTCCATTCCTCCTACACACACACACACATACACGCACGCACACACTCTAGGCATATCATCAAGAGAAATAATGTTGATGTCTAGTGCACATCAATTTTACATCAACCCCAAAAAAGTCTCTTTCCCCACCACCCTCTCACTGATTGTCACTGGAAGGCACTGCAAAGTACCATTGGGAAGTACCAATGAAAGCTAGCTGGCCACTAGGTTCTGGGCCTTGTTAGCAAGATCTGGATGATGAAAAATTTTGACCAAGTCTGATCATTTTATAAATGACAGCCTAAAAGCAGAACAATCAATCAGTCAGCATTTTGCTACCCACTGACTTTCTGTTTCCCACAGCTAGATGCTGCTGCTATTAACACCTTTACTAGAAGTAGACTCTTGCATCCATATGTACCCTGAAATGCTTGTTTTACCTGCTCAGAGTTAAAAGAAAGAGCTGTATAGGCTAGAGGGGTTCTATATACAACAAAGATTTGGTTTTCCCCCACTGTGGAAGGCAAGAAAGCCTTTGCGCTACTACTACTTTGCAGATGGCATTAGGAAATGTTTCTTTTAGGAGCTTTTTCTTGGCTTCTGTACTGGGGCTAATTCTTAATTTGCAATAAGCTGTCTATCTGCTCTGTTCTCCCTTGCAAAGTGGGCTGAGTTATATCTTCAAAAGAGTAACTGCAGTGGGACAACTCGAGCTAGCATCACCTAAAGTGACCGTGACAGCCAAATAGAATTGTGGCAGCAGCACAGGCCAAATGCTAAATAACATTTACAAAAACTAAATAAAGCTGCTGGGCCCAAAGGCAATATGGAAGATAGCATTTGGTGATTGCTCTTTTTAAGGAGGTATATTTTTAATGGTATTTTTATATTATGCAGATATTGCAAATATGAATTGCTCACCAGTGAACACTCGTCTTGCAAAGATTCCAGCACTAACTAGAGCTTTCTCTCTCACATAAAAGGAATATATCACGGAAAAAAATAGGAATATCTCCCACATGGTCATGTTTCAGCAGAAATTAAAATCTTAAATATTTCCCATTTATTGTTCTGTTCTTAACCAGTGAAGTTAGTGAGCCTGGAAAGGAGCCAGTCAGCAGCTAACATACAGGAGTCACTGCCTTTTCCTGTTGTTTTTAAACAGACTTCTTTATCTAGGTATCTGCTCATGCAAGATTTTTTTGAACAAGGCAAAAGTCCATTACATTATATCTTTGTCATATTATCACTTAAAATTCAGGAATGTCTTGGGATTCAGCCAGACTGGACCTCTTTTGTATAAGGCCCACTGCAGACAGAGGGTTTATGGGCAGTCACAGGGCAGTTTTAGTCTGAACTTTTTTTTTTTTTTTTTTTTTTTTTTGAAAGCAATAGCGGCTGCATAAAGATTATTGCCTGAAAATCTCACTTTATTTTTAAAGGAGTATGTTTCTAACCCACAGTGCCTGGAAATGAAAGTCCTAAATGCTCCAGAACCAGAAGATATATAAAAAGACTGTAAAATTAAATTGTCTGCTTTCATGGTGTTAAGTCAATCCTGTGATCGATTGAAGAAAGGAGAGAGTGTAAGGAAGGAAAAGTGTCATTCAGTATTTCTGAATTCCAAACTCGGACGGAACTGCAGGTCCTTGCTGCTCCTCCCAGTTCCAACATTTAGTGATTTCAAACCAGCACCATCTTAATCAGACCATCTGCACCCAGAGTAGAGGCCAATAAAACCAGTTCTCTGAGACTAGCTTCTGTAAGATACTGTATCATGACTATACAATATTGTTACTCAAGGATGCCCAGATAAAATTTGTGTGCTGAAAAAAGCATTTCATTTACCATTATAATGATATGTTCCTGTTGCAGATCTTTGTGAGAGCTATTTCTTTAGCGCTCATTCTGTTTTCCTTTGGTTTGTACTACGGCTTTGAGTTGCCAGGCACTCACAATTCACAACAGATTGAGGCAAAAGCCCTGCAGTTCACTATGTGAAAACTCTTCCATGTTTCTAAACAAGTAAAGCACAAATTAGCTCACAGTCACAACAAACACGAGAGTTTCCACAGAAAGGCTTTTTGATTGGACAAACCAGCCTGATACCAGTACGATTTTCCAGGGCAGAAAATTTCTAATGTTCAGTCTCTGTTATTGCTACCTTGGCAGTTCTCAGACATAACAAGAGTCAACTTTACCTTCCTCTTTGATCTGAAGATGCTCTGTACTGGTGTTTTCTGGACCTTGAGTACTGGTGTCCAGATGAGGAGTCCTCAGTACAGGAGAGACATGGACCTGCTGGAGTGCATCCAGAGGAGGGCCACAAAAATGATCCAAGGGATGGAACACCTCTCTCACAAGGACAGGAAGAAAAGCTGGGGCTGTTCAGCCTGGGGAAGAGAAGGCTCTGGGGAGACCTGATAGCAGTCTTTCAGTATCTGCTGAAAGGAGGGGGATGTAAGAAAGAAGAGGACAGACACTTTAGCAGAGTCTGTTGTGACTGGATAAGGGGAAATGGCTTCAAGCTTAAACGGGGTAGATTTAGGTTGGATATAAGGAAAAAGTATTTTACAATGAGTGTGTTGAGGCACTGGAACAGTGGATGACCCTAGTCATAGTGACATGACTATAGTCCTTAGTGACATTCAAGGTGAGGCTCGATGGGTCTCTGAGAAACCAGATCTAGCTGTAGGTATCCCTAATCATTTTCAGGGTATTTGGTCTAGGTGATCTTTAAGGGTTCCTTCTAACTCAAACAATTCTATGATTCAATGATGATTCTATAACTCTTGTTTTAGGACTCACCAGTGAACAGGCAAAAGTCTTCCATATGTTCTACTTGCTGTCAGCCTCCTTTGGCCAGTGCTCAGAAACACATGAGATATATCCAGGCACCAAGCCAGCATGTCCTGCAGGTCAGCTGATATAGAACCTCCATGGCTAAGTCCAAGCTGGGGGAGGCTCAGGAGGTAGAAGACTTATTTTTCACTGAAATCTTTTTCTGAAGCTTATCTTTGAGTTAAACCTTGCTAGCTGAATGACAAGGTTAATCCAGTGAATTGGGTTTGAAAAGCCAAGTTTTAGGTAAATGAAAGCACAAAGAAAGCTATGACTAGTGAGTGAAGCAAAAAGGAGGGAAAACTTGTGTCATTCTTTTGGAATTTATAGGCCATTTTTCTGATATGAAAGAGTTTTTAAAAAAATCTTTGAGATGGATTGGTTTCCCTTATCAATAAAATAGAATTATAGTTTACATTTTCAACAAGATCGCATCTAGAAGCTTATTCTCTTTTTTTATGGACCTCCGTAGATCTCAGAACCTGTCTATTCTTTTTGTTTTTCTCTTTGGTTTTCTCCTCATATTCTTCTGCCGTATTTCTCTGATTTTTTTTTTCATTCAATTTTTTAAAATTCTTTCTACATTTCCTCCTGGTCTGGAAAGCAAGTAATGCCCATCAACATCATCAACCAGTTTCTGGAATGTTGACTTAACATCTCTTTCTTTAAAGGCTCTATAGTACTAGCTTAAACACTGTTTATTAGAATGGTTTTGTGACACTGCTTTCCTCTGAGGAACCACCTGTAGTCAGTGCACTGAGAGCCATGATCTTCTGTCCTGAAGCAGCTCAGCCACTGTGGGATCAGGGCACTGTATGGAAAACCACGGAGCTGAAGGTGGTAAATTTTCTGACTATATATCAGAATGAAACCAGGAACACCCAACACCAGCCAAGAGAAAGATGGACCTGACAATATTCTATTCACGTCCCTTGGTTCTCAATTTCTGTTTGTTCTCCACCCCCTCATTAGCTGTGTTTTTTCTTACTGCTATTTTCACTCAGAAAACCAAGTTAAATATTGATCATGGGTCCTGATTTTTCACTCTCTTTCTTCCTATACTGGTAACACTAGAGTTGCAGTGGCCAAAAGTACTATTCTGGTAGAGCAAATCACTTGGGTCACGTAGTTTTGATTAGTGATTATAGGAATGGCATACTGGCTCCTGCCCTACATCATGTTGTTGATGATAGGTCCACCTAATCAAACACCACAAGAAGCTGAGCAAGACAGAGTGTTCCTTACTTTGGCATTAGCTTACCCTTCCTGTCATTTAGCATTCTGGGGACTTCCCATGTTGGAGACTGTGCTCAGTTTAATTGTTGCTGTGAAAGAAAACCAAATCAGCACTGTGGTCTAAGCAAAAGCCCCCTACATGCTCACCTAGCTCACACAGGCAGGGGTGAAAACCGATCTGCTTGTTTGTAAGATGACCTGGGGATCTCAAAAGGTCTTCTGTCTCAAATCTATCACATGATGTCAAAATGGGATTACATCCCCTTGCCTACAGTACACTCACACCAACTGGTGAGTCATTTCTGTTTGCTCTCAAACAACCACTGGCTACTTGAACAGCCTTTTCGCCTTTCATGAAGCAAGGAGTGGCTGTTTGGTTTCTTAGCAGCTTGTTCGGGTGAAAAGGGGAGCTGCGTGCAGAGAAAGGCTCTTACTGTAACTTGTGTTTGCACTGAAAATTTTAAAAGCACAAGGCAAACAGGGACATCAAATATAAGCTATATCTCAAATACGGTCTTTTGTCTGAAAAGTGTGTGACAGTGATGACCTCTACCTTGTTGGATGTTAGTGTTGCTAACAGGACTAACATAAAGTCTTCAGTTGTGTAGGGATATCAAGATGCATGTCAAATTTTCAGGTTGAAAGTACTTTTTAATTAAACTTAAACTGTTGAATTATTTAATCTCTAAATTTACTGGATACTTACCCACAGTGTATTCAACTATATATTATGAATGTCATGCCTTTTTCTTTCCCTGAGGAAACAATAAAAAATATATGAAATGAAAGCAAGTAATCCAAAGTTTAGAAGGTAAATTCCTTCACTTTGAAGAAATGCCTGGTAAATATTAGAAATATGCTGTTTAACAGTATGCCTTGCGACTTGCATGGAAGCAGTGCAACAAAAAGCCTAAATCACATAGAGGTTATAGTGAGATAGGACAGACAGCTCAGGAATGGCAGTAGGAAAATTCATCTCTGTAAAACTGCAGGTGTAAACTCAAGAATCAAAGCAAGGAAATATGATAAGACAGAGCAAGCTGTTAAAGCGATAAAAGAAATGAATAATAAAACAATCTCAAAAGACCAGTGTTGTAAGTTTTACATGCTTCAGTGACTGTAACTGGGGTCCCAGGGTACTTCAGAGATGTAGCAGGGATCAGTAGTCTCTTATGAAGCAAATATAAGAAGACTGCTCCAAAAGTAATGCCTCTCATTTTATTATCTTGGCTCACAACATCAGAGGCAGATGTTGATGGAATGGCAGAAGAGACTGACCCTTCCCACCATTATTCCCTTATATATTGTTGCCATGCAAGAGACGGCAGCAGAGGGGCAGTCTGAAAGAATGACATCTGATATCTTAGCTGACGAAGCTAAAATGCAGAACTGAATTCTTCCATGTGAGAAAAATGTCACCCACTGACATTCATTGACACTTGCTGAACACTGCTAGAGACCAAACAGTAGATATGAGCAATGGTGATACATTTCATCAGTGGTGACAGCAGTGTGGAAGACAAGCCACATTCCAGACAGCCACACAGATTTTGAGTGTGGCATGCAGGCTCTTGTTCACTGCTGGTGAAAATGTACAGCTAATGGCGGTGAATATGTTGAAAAATCACGTTTTTGTAGCTGAGAATTTGTTCTATCAAAGAGTGTTTTTGTGCTCTTTGTATCTATTGTAGTCTCCATGGAAATAAATAGGAGACATTACTTTTTGAGCAACCTATGTATATAAAGATCCGCTGTTGTGGTTCTCCTGAGGAAGTAACATTCTTCGGATAGGTCTGAATCTGTCCCTCCTAAGTCACTCCAGTCCCTGAGAAGAGCCTCTCATTGTACCATGCTCCTGAAAGCACACCTGTTGTTTTCTTAGCAGTGTCTGGTCTGAGCACTTAATGGCCTTGCTTTTCCCAGGGAAACATCTAGTGATAGTGAAGAAGGGTCATCTGAAATGAGTATCTACTGGGAACGAGTCCCAAACCTGTTCCTGCACATTGTCTCACAAGACCATTTCCTTATGTCAGCAAAGGAATTAAGTTTAAAAGAAAGTGAGTTAACTACCAAGCTAAACTAAGAATCTGTTCAACTGAAGATAAATAAATCCAAGATAAGAGTCCTCTTTGAACCAGCAAGACTTCTGAAATGAATATGAATACTTACTTCTGAAATTTCTGTGAAAAATTTTATGAAAGAAGTGATCCTACTTTCAACTAAACCTGAAATGCCACAAACCTCCCTTTCTGTTTTCAATGCCAATCTCTGTTTTCATACTTCTGTCTTTAGTTAACAGAAGTAAAGAAGCACAAAGAGCAATGAGTGGCCTTTAAATGTTTCTCCATTTTACCATAAGCAGATACAGCTATCTCAGCATTTTTAGAATTCATTTGTACTTTTCTGTGTGTACTACAGGAAATGCTTCAAATATTACAAATATTAAAGTTATCTAACTGCAAAGCCCAGTTATCTTTGGCAACTGGCAAATTTTAAGAATCTCTGTTGTACAATTTTTTCAAACCTTATCCAGCGCTCTATTCAGATTCAAATACAGCAGCGGTCAATGAGCAAAGCCAGTTCTTTCCAGTAGACAAATGCACACATCTCATCCTACTGCCCCCTAACCTCAGCCTGGGAGGATCATTTTTCATCTGTTTCTGAATTACAGGAAATGTCTTGGTAATTTGGATGTCTCTGTCACAAACTACTATGAAATTCTGACATGTGCAGGCTGCCAATAAAAGGTAAAAAAAAGCCACATCATTGCTGATATCACATAGAAAGTGCTGAAATTTATATATGAAGATCACTGTTCCTCTTTGGGGATATATTTAAGCACTACCACCTGTGTCTAAGTATAGAGAGTTGTGCATGAAAACCATGGGGCCACTCAGGATCTTCAAACAAACGCACTTCTCCAGACACATGCAGAACCACAGCAAAGGCACCAGAGGTGCCTATCCTTGTTTATTGTTACTGCCAGGTGCTGTGGAGCCTAAGAAGGACTAGGCAAACTGTGGAGATATTTAAATCTGTTTTATTTCATGTTTTGCTTGGGTAGACTCACAGATTTTGTCCCTCTTTTGCAGAGAGGCTCTGATTTATAACGATATGGAAAGGCAATCATGTAGGCCTGCCCCAGTTGGATTACACACTATGGAAAGTGTGTTTAATTATGAAAAAGTAAAGACAAGAGGAATATGTTTAGACTAAGAATGTAGACAGTTTCTTGGCTAGAAACAAAGCTGAACAAAAAGGATAAGAATTCTAGAACAATTGTGAAGGATTTATTTACATTTTTGAAAGATCTACATGTGTTTTCACTTAAAACTCTTGGGAGGGTCATTTCAAAGCCTAAGAATCCTGGCTGTTCACATTCATCTCTACCTCTATTCCCTCTGCTTGCAGTTTCAGCATTAATATACAGACCACAGCAAAAAGAAATGCAAGTCAGGTGTAACATATCAAGTGACACAAAGGTTCAATCACAAGAAAAAAAAATTAAAATGATTGAGAACTGAGAGGACTTTTAGTAACAGTTATTTTGCACAGTTCAGGTCACAGGAGCTTTCATGAGAGTTTCTAGACTTGCTGCCAATAAGAAGTAAAAGTTATAATCTTAATGTGCATTCTTTTAAAGCCCTCCCCCATCACAAAATGAGAAAAAAAACCTAAACATAAACATTTTTTTTTCCCAATAAATTAACTTTTTTGTTGTTGCCTTTTCTTCTTTCTCTATTATACCTTCAATGTGGGCTACACTTAATCTCCTCTTTAACTCTCTAAAGCTTTAATAATCCATATCCTACCTTTCTAGAACACCAAAAGCCAGCAGTATAGTTGATCTGCAGATTTGAAAATGGGCCATTAGAGCTATTCATCACAAGCAATGCAGTGCAGTTTAAACAAGAGGAAAGAGCAAATATATGCCATCCTGCGTCAGATTAAATGTCCAGCTGCCCTAGTGTTCTGTCTCTGTAAGACAGCCTCTGCATGATTGATTTTCACGACGACACAGAAAAAAAATGAGCAGAGAACAAATCTATAGCAAGAGGGGAGCATGCTCTGGATTTCTTTGTCCAGATATTCCTCCTTTAAGTAACATGCAGGGGTGATGTTGATATAACAGAGCTCTCAGGCTGCAGCTCACCCATCAAGTGTGGACAGGGATTAGCCTACCTGTAGTTTACCTTCTTTAAAGATCTACTATTAGGGCATAACCACCTCAGGCTCTGAATCCAAAGGTTAAAGGTCTTATCCATAGCTGGGTGTTTGGGTTGCACAGTGAAGTAACTGGACACTCTGATTATTGCCTGAGAGCTCTCACAGACAGAAGTAGATGAGCCAAGGGAAAAGGGCAATGGGAAGAGCCCTTGCACATAGGTGACTATCTCTTTAGACCTCAGAAAAAGAGGGCTAGCATCTTCAGACTCCTTTCTATGTGATTTGAAGTCTCTGCACTAGTAGTGCATATACAAGCTTTCCTGAGCACCTCACTGCTTGGCACATTATGTGTGCAGACTCAACATGAACAAGAAGAAGTTTCACTTGAAGTTGAGACTCAAGGAGAGAATTCACAAAGCTGAAGAAAAATACATAGCTTGAAGACATTGTGAGATTTCAGTAGATTTATGGCACCTTTAATATAGCAGATCTTCAATTCCATACACTTACACCTATACATGCCTGGAAAAATGAAAAAGTTTTTCACAGTGACGGTGGTGAGGCACTGGAACAGGTTGCCCAGAGAGGTGGTGTAAGCCTCGTCCCTGGAGGCATTCAAGGTCAGGCTGGAGGGGGCTCTGAACAACTGATGTAGCTGTAGGTGTCCCTGTACACTGCAGAGGAATTAGGCTAGATGGACTTGCCACGGCTAAATGTCCTTCTGAAAAAACATGGTGATACTGGAGAATGGGAGGCTGGACATAAGCTAGCAATGTGAGCAGAAAGACAATCGTATCCTGGACTGCATCAAAAGAAGCATGGCCAGCAGGTCAAGGGAGGTGATCCTTCTCCTCTACTTTGCATTGGTGAGGCCTTACCTGGAGTACTGCATCCAGATGTGAAGTCCTCAGTACAGGAGAGACATGGACCTGTTGGAGTGCATCCAGAGAAGGGCCACAAAAATGATCCAAGGGATGGAACACCTTCTCCACAAGGACAAGCTGAAAGAGCTGGGGCTGTTCAGTCTGGAGAACAGAAGGCTCTGAGGTGACCTGATAGCAGCCTTTCAGTATCTAACGGGGGTCTGTAAGAAAAAAGGGGACAGTCTCTTTAGCAGGGTCTGTTGTGACAGAACAAGGATAAACGGTTTCAAGCTTAGAGAGGGTAGATTTAGGTTGGATATAAGGAAAAAGTCTTTTACATTGTTGGTGGTGAGGCATTGGAACAGGTTCCCCAGAGAAGCAATGGAGTGTGAGGCTGGATCAGGCTCTGGGCAGTGTGATAGAGCTGTGGATGTCCCTGTTCGTTGCAGGGGAGTTGGACTGGATTACCTTTAAGGGTTCCTTCCAAGTCTAAGGATTCTATGATTGTATGATTCTGTGACTTTAAGGGTCCCTTCCAACTCAAATGATTCTGTGACTTTATGTGAATGGTTTTATTAATAATAGCACCAGGTATAGTACTTTTGATTTCTTTCACTTCTACACTTCAGGCCCCACAGAGTTAGGCATTTAATCTGCCCTCAGCTCAATGGTGACTTTTACCATCTTTACATTTAGTGCTACAATTACATCCTGTAGTGCCAGTGGCATCATTTTTCTTTAGGAGTTCAGATACACCTTTAATTGCTAGGAAGAAATAATGGAAATATGAGGAACCACTACTATGTTGATTTTGTCAGCCACACCTAAATAATCCCAGCCTGTGAACTTTCTGTCCCATCTCCAGGAATGTATGGCTCTGAGACAAAAAGCAAGCAGTGAATGCCAAAACAGGCAGGTAATCACTTGGCAGCAGGCTCCTTTGGCTTAAGCTTGAGCCAGAAAATGGACGTTTTCACGATAGTGGCACACAGACAGAGACTTTCTTGAGGGAAATAAAACTTGTTCTCAATCTCTCTGCAGGTGACAACCCCATCTGCTTTGTGTTTTATATCCCATGTGCTTGTGGCAGTTGCATCTTCAGAAAGTAACATTTAATGTAAAATGGTTTCCCAGGTATGAGAAGAAGAAATAGGTCCTCCATTAAATAATGAACTGACTGATTATAAACTGCACATTTCAAACGTTAAATGCTCATGATTTAATGCCAAATGGAAAATGGAAGTGTAAAGAACATATTAATTTCAGGGACTAGGGAGAGGAGACATGAACAAATCCATTGAAGAAATGTAATATTATTGTTCTCTACCTTGCTTGCTTTGTGCTAGACAAGAATTCATTAACATCAACTCAAGTCTATTTCTAATCCCCTTGCTAAGCTCCAACCCTTGACTCAGGAGAATTTGTATTGAAGCAGAAACATGTCAATCATTTTGGCCAATTAAGCATAATAACAAACATGAAGCAAGGAAAAAAATGTGGGCGGTATTGCCACAGTAAAGAGAGCAGTGTCTACACATTTTGAACACATCTATATTAAGAGGTCAGCTCAATGAAAAACCATCTACAACTCATCTCCTAGGTCCAAGGAATATCCAGATCCACAGCTTATTCATTTCCTGTACTGACGATGCTATTCACTATGCAGAAAATGGTAACAGGATTACATTTTACACATATTTCCTTCCATTTTTGTTCCCTTAGTACTCCCCTTGTTAGTTCTACGGTATACTTCAGACTAACAGTAATTCAAATGATTACTGGGTTTATCTCAAAGTCTGTGAAATAAATCATGTGTTATTTGCATGCAGCAAGCTTACTAGCTATGCTGGTAACAATAGCCTTGGTGATGCTTTCAGCTGACAAGGAGGTAGTTAAGACATTTCTGTTTGATTTTCAGCTGCTTTCTAAGCTTATCTTGTAATCAGTCACATGTTCTCATTTGACATCCAAAAGAACAATATTGCTGATTTGCAGAGAGCATCAAAAGTTCTTCTGTGTTATTATTATTTTTATTGATGGCCTACTTCTCCTCCCTCTACTTGCTCAGTGACCCTTCAACAGTAATTGAGCAGACCTGCAGCAGGAATTTATACCTAGTGTACAGGTAAGGCAAATGACAGGAAACAGAAGCTGTGCAAATTGCCTCTGAAGGCAATGTACGCACACCTCCTGGTACATATGGGCTTATGTTGCCATGCAATTAGGAAAGGGAAGGAAAGGTTTGAATAAATACAGTAGCCATAAAAAGTGAAACCACTGTGAGATTAGCTCAAGTTCCAGTTTCTCTCCCTAAAAGTAGTCCAGTTCCTGAGGCAATCAAAATTCAGGGACGACAGGCCCATGTGGCAGCATGTATATATCCATGGCATCTCCTGAAGGACAGAAAGCAAGTGGAGGAAGATGAGGAAAACCTGGCTTGCTTCCAGCTCGCATTTTTATTTTGAACAAATGTTTATAGAGTTTAGACAGAGCCCCAAAAGACCTTGATAACAGTATTTATCTGCTCTGCTTCAAATAAAGCCACAAAAGGACTGTGATAAAATCTGGTGCAATCATTCCTTTCAAAACCAAGAAAATATATGTGTATATACATATCTATATATACATATATCTATAAATGTATATAAACACACATGAGGGCTGCTCCAAAAGTAATGCTTCTTACGTTACTGCGTCCACCCAGAGGCAGATGTTGGTAGGATGGCAGTAGAGGTGGAATCTTCCCACCAATATTCTCTTTCATTTTGGTGCCATGTGACAGATGGCAGAAGAGGGGCAATCTGACAAAATGGTATCTGATGTGGGAGTGCATAAGAAGCAATGGTATGGAACTGAATGCTTTCATGCAGAAAAAAAGGTACCTGTTGTTATTCATCGACACTTGCTGAGTGCTTATGGAGACCAAACAGTGGATGTGAGTACTGAGAGACGGTGGGTAGTGTGTTTCAGAAGTTGTGACAGCAGTGTGAAAGACAAGAATTTTCTCTATCAAATAGTGTTTTTGTGCTCTTTATATCTGTTGTGGTTTCCGTGGAAGTAAATAGGAGCATTACTTTTGGAGCAAAATGTGTGTGTGTGCGTGCGCGTGCACCTTTCTGCTGGAAGAAACTGAGGGCTAGGTGAATACCAACCTGAACAAACCTTATTTTGAAGCATATAAGTCATGTATCATTTCTATTTAGGGGATCCCTGGTCTGTCCTTTACTTTCTATCACTAGTGTAAGGTACAGGAGCCATTTTGCTTGAGGAGTTGGTCTTCCCTCCCTCAGACACAGCCCTTGATGAATGTTTGTGCTGGCTGGTTGTACACTAGCTCTGATTCTTGAATTATGTTTTTATTTTCCTTTTATCATTCCCTTTGGTTGAAGCAGTGTCTATAAATACCATATAACCCAAATGCTGAGATGGTGGAAAAACAAGGAGCATTGTACGCAGGCAAATCCCTCCTGCTTTCTCTCTGTCTCCCCAGATAAACAGCCCATATCTGGTTATCCATCCCAAAGTCACCAGTGCTTAAGCAAGTGGCTGGCAGGTACTAAATAATCAGAGGAGCAGAAAAAGCTTTTGGGGATACCTGATCCCTTCTGCAGCTCAGACATTACTGTTGTGCTTTGCAATGGTTGTGAGCATGCTCGAGGTTTTCAGATCTCTGCAAAAAGTAAGCTTCATGGCTCATGCAAGACCAACACGAAATAGGCTATACTCAGTGAGTATTCATTTTTAACCTTTCTAGCTCTACCACCAGTTGACTGGCATTATATCATTAACTTTCTCTTCACATTTTAATGTTAACTATTTATGCATCCTTCACATAGCTGTTCAATCTAATCTACATTTGTTTCCACCCTTTTTTTTTTCCCCTCTAACTTGATCTAGGTAGTAAATCAACGAGGCTGCTCTTTAGATTCAGAGCCTTTGGAGATTAGTATGACCGAAGAAAAGATTGCATAAAAAGGAAGGGGTGGGGGGGTGGAACCATTACGCTTTTACAGTGAAATAGTGCCAAGGAACAAGCTCAAAGAATAAAGGTTGGCATATGTTTGAAAACCTTGGGATATACCTACACTGCATCTGGCAGTAATACTGACTTTTGTAGATTTAGCCTGATCTGACTGAGAATAATGAAGATTTTGCACGATGAGTTTAACATGGGCTGCAAAAGCCAAGCCAGGGTGATAAGATATTCACAGCAGCTGATGTGTCCATCAGCAAGGCTACTATTACTGGTGCCAAAAAGAGCCAGGTTGAAAGCTACTTGGCATTTGCTGCTGCAGTGAGCACCGGTATGCAGAGATATAGCTAAAACTAACCTTCCTAAGAAAAAGAACACACAAAAAATCCACCAGCTTTTTTTGGGTAGGTAGGAGATATAGTAGTTTAACCTGCGAGGGTTTGTGTCTTCTGCAGCCAGACTCTCCAGACCAGAGCTCAAGTCAGAGGTGTTGTTTGGGAAAGCTAATGTTTCTTTTTCATACAAAGAAAAACAAAATCTTCACCATAACTTTTTAACTTTTGCTGTGCAAGTGTTTACTCACTTAGTGTTCGCATAAAATTTACTTGCTACTTTAATCAAAGGCCACTGTAATCAATGTACAGACCAGGAGGAAAGTAAGCAGATCTTTGTCTTCTAGAGATTTTTCAGCAAAATTTGGGTTTCTAATTATTTAACATTGACCTGAACTGTTTTTAACCTTTGGAATAGGTTGACTCAACTTTTCTAGCCTGCTGAGAAAGAAAGAATTTGTCATCAAAACCAGTTGCTTTTGACTCACCCTCTAAAGCAATCAGGCATCCACCTAGAGATCTGTCACCTGTGGGAGGATGTCTTTCGATGAGGCTAGAGACAGCTTAAAATTGTCCTATCTCTGCAGACATAAACCTTAACTATATATCTACCTTCCTGTGCCACAAGAAAAGTCCTGCTGTGTACTCAGAATCTTCATGGAAAGGTTTCCTTATGTACAGATGCCTAGCGTAATGGATGCTGATACTGACTGAGGCATCATAATTGATTCCAAATGTCAGTGATCTTTTCCCACTTAATCCCCGTGGATGCATTTTCTGTGATAGATTGGCAGAGGAGCAGTGAATGAGAACTGAATTTTTTAAGTGCAGCCCCTGTATCTACAGGAGAGTATACAGGACAAGTTAGCTTGACAGCAATATGGCAGTCTGGCTTCTTTGGACAACCTGACAGTGAGGTATCTGCATCACAGCTCTCTGACCATCCAACAACAAAGCTCCCCTCCAGAGTTAACCAGAACATTAGAGTTGCACGTTACGCACTCAGCTGACACAAACACTGGCAGGATATAGCCAGGATGCAGAGTGTAGGTAAGAGCAGAGGAGATCTTTCATGTCCCTCAGCTCTGACACATCCATTGAGTCAGGCCTGGACCATCAAGTCCCAAAATGCGAGGAAGTTTAACTTTGCTTCAGGTGATTTCAATATGAGTAAAGAACCTTCTGTTTTGTACGCTATACAGTCATTCACTTAAGCTTCACATTTGAGTAGAGTTTAACAGTGCAAACAATTTCAATGGCAAAGGCAAGAAAGTAGTTATCTCATACTGCAGGAAAAATCCATCAACTGTGATGCTCAGAAGTAAGGATGTTTTCTTGTTTTGAACCAGAAAGAATCACGCTTATAGCACTGCCCAGATAATTCTGCCTTCAAAAGATATGCACTGAACGTGTCTGTACTACAAAAGGAAGGAAACAGACATCCCCTGGGATTCATTTCTGAAGGGCAAAGGGGTCCCAGAAGGCTGGACACTTTTCAAGAAGGAAGTATTAAAGGCAGAGTAGCAGGCTGTTCCCTGTGCCATAAGATGAGCTGGCAGGGAAGAAGTCCAGCATGGGTGAAGAGGGAATTTTTTCTGAGGCTCCAGGTGAAAAAGAGAGTCTATCTCCTGTGAAAGAAGGGACAGACAACATGGGGAGAGTTCAAAGAAGCTGTTAGGATATGCAGGGAGGAAATTAGAAAGGGAAAAGCCCAGCTTGAACTACACTTGTCCACGGTGGTAAAAGTGAACAAAAAACATTTTCACAAATATATTTACAGTAAGAGAAAGAAGGGCTAAGGAGAATCTCCATTCCTTACTGGATGTGGCAGGGAATGTCACCACTGAGGATAAGGAAAAGGCTGAGTTTCTCGCAGTACCTTCTTTATATCATCATTAAAAGTCAGACCAGTTTTCCTCTGGGTACTCTACCTCTTGATTCTGGGATAGGGAGCAGAATAAACCCCCACAATTCAGGTGGAAACAGTTACTACTCCACCTGGACTGCCACAAGTCCATGGGGCCAGGTGGGATCTGCCCACGGGTGTTAGGAGTGCTGGTGGAAGTGATTGCCAAACCACTCTCCACTGTCTATCAGTGATCCTGGTAACCAGAGAGGTCCCAGAGGATTGAAGAGTTGCCAATTTAACTCTCATTTATGAGAAACGCTGTTAGGAGGATCTGGGGAACTGCAGGCCCGTCAGCCTGACCTCAGTGCCAGGAAAGGCTATGGAACAGCATCTTGAGTGAGATCATGCACAATGTGCGGGACAACCAGGGGATCAGACCCAGCCATCATGAGTTTATGAAAGGCAGATCCTGCTTGAACAACCTGCTCTCCTTCTATGATCGGGTAACCCAACTTGTGGACAATGGAAAAGCTGCTGCTGCTGATGTAGTCTACTTAGACTTCAGCAAAGCCTGTCTCCCACAGTATTCTCCGAGAGAAGCTGGCAGCTCGTGGCTTGGACAAGTACACTCTTTACTGGGTAAAGAACTGGCTAAAGGGCCAGGCCCAGAGTGTGATGTCGAATGGAGTCAAATCCAGCTGGTGACTGCTCATGAATGGTATTTCCCATGTCAGTACTGGGGCCTGTCCTCTTTAATGTCTTTATTGGTGACCTTGATGAGTGGATTGAGTGTGCTTTATAAGTAGTTGTGTTGTCAGCAGGAGCAGGGAGGTGACTGTCCCCATGTACTCATCTCTGGTGAGGCAACACCTTGAGTACTGTGCTCAGTTTTGAGTTCCTCACTACAAGAAAGACAGTGAGGCTCTGGATCGTGCCGAGAAGGGCAATGAAGCTGGTGAGGGATCTGGAGCATGAGTCCTGTGGGGAGCAGCAGCTAAGAGTACTGGGATTGTTTACTCTGGAGGAGGCTCAGAGGAGACCTTACAGCTCTCTACAAGAAGGTTGCGGTGAAGTGGAGGTTGTCCTCTTCTCCAGCACAACTAGCAAGAGGATGAAAGAGAACTGTGTTGAATTGAGCCAAGTTCAAGTTGGATATTAGGAAAGATTTTCTTCTATGAATGAGTGGTGATACGTTGAAACAGAGTGCCCAGGGACGTGGTGGAGTCACAGTCCCGGGAGGTGTTCAGGAAGTGTTTAGATGTTGTACTAATGGGCATGGTTTAGAGGGGGAATACTGGTAAAAGGTGGATAGTTGGACTAGATGGCCTTGGAGATCTTTTCCAACCTTGCTGATTCCATGATTCTTTGAGAAAGTGAAAAGTATAATTAACTGAGGACACATGGAATGTGATGATCCTTGAGGTCCCTTCTAACCCAACCTATTCTATGATTCAGTGATTCTATGATCATCCAGTAACTACATCTTCTTCAGGGGCTGGATTTGTGAAAACATGGTAGAATTATTCTTACCTGAGAGCAGGAGAGCTGATCTGTCCCTACTGATATACAGTCCATCACCACAAAGCTCATTTCCCACTGCAAAGCATCCTGATCCCACCCTTTTCTCCTTGTCCAATCTTCTCACTTCAGTCCCCTCCAGTAAAAATTGAGATGTCCCAGTACAGGGTACTTTCTGAGAAGAAATAACTCCCCTGATCTATTACGTAAGTCATTCAAATGCTTTTTGTTATAGGCCAACAAAGAATTTATTTTTATTTTTTTTTAATAAATCTTGATTTGTGCCTCATCTGCCTCTGGAAATGATTTACAGACATATTTATATTTGGAGAGGAGCTTGAGATGTCTACTGAATATTTCATTGCACTCACAAGACGTCTGCTTCTAAAAGTCATTTGCATTGGTAGGCACCAATTGTACGGGTTTTTCCTTGTGTGTGTGTGAGACAGATGAGTAAATGGTTCTCAACAAAGCTGAGAGAAATTCTAAATCCAAACTGAGACAGAAAATAGGTAGCTTTACAAGGATCAATCTGTGCCCATATGAAGGGATATATTATCTCTGCAGAATATGCCTTACTATCTTTTTCAAGTAAGAATCCCCAGACATTCCTGAAGCTATTTTAGATTTCTTCTAAGGGTGTCATACTTCAGAGAAAGAGGGAAATGGAATGGCTGAGGGTGTGTCTTTTGAAACAGTACTTTCAGAAAAAAGTATCTGACAACGTGTGAAATGCATGGCTGGACAGGAACCAAAGGACATCTCATTCCTATTTCTCTATATGAAATGCAAGCAAAACACACCTTGTTCAGATAAATGACATAAGGCTCTTGCAGGAAGTATTTACGTAAACTAACTGAGCAAGAAACTCACTGAGCTGTTTCTAGCTGATACCCACTTTTCACCTAATCACTGTTCTGTGTAGTATCTATATTAAGTCTGGGTGATTTTTACCTTTATAACAATGAAAAATAAATATTTTTAAATAGGTATTTATTCGTCCTTGCAGCCATGAAGATAGGAGCCTTCAAAATTCTGAATGATTCCACACAGGTCATGAGCTCCTTTTTTTGCTCTATCAACTTGTAATAGAAGAACAAGGAGATACCCGAGGAAATAAAAAAAGTAATAAATGTCAGACTGATAAAAGGCAAAATTTGTATATTTGCTGACCTCAACAAGACTGAGGCAAAGAAGAATACAGAAAGGAATTAGTCATATCTCAGAATAATAAAAATACCCACTGTCGTCTTACTCAGGGGATGACTTTCTAAAGAATAATAGTGTTCCTGATTTAGGCCCTGAAGCAACTTCCTGCTTGCCTGGGTTAGAAATAAATGTCTCTCAAAGGCATTAGTTTGTGTAATTATCTATTTTTGTACGTGCTGTAATTTTCAGTGGAGACATTGATGCTAGCTGCTGCTGGAGACCAAAGAAGAATGCCAATTTCTTTGTAGCAAGTACCAAAATATTTGGAATAGGATCTTTCCAGTTCTATATTTTATCTGAAATTTGTCATCATCCTTGACAAAAATCTTCACTAGAAAAACAGTATATGCTTATTGAACACGCCTGGCATGACCAGGTTCTCATTATGGTTCTGGCAGATGGGCCATTGCTGGGTGTTCATAGTAGGTGTTTATATGCCAATATGCAAGAACAGTTTTCTCCAGCTTTTTCAACCTGGAAACAAAATTGACACTACTGTCACAAATAGTAGGAGAGGACCGTGATCGGCCAATGAGATTCTCAGCTCCATGTCTATTTAGTTTTTTACAGCTAGTGAAGACAGCCTGAAAAATCAGTAGGAGGCTTTTGTCATTGACTGTGTTGTGTCTGTTCAGAAAAAGTGAAAACTTCAGTTTGCAGCATCTTCCACTAGAACTAACTTAACAGCTGAGTTAATACAATGCAGAAACACTCTACTAGGATTCTTAGTCATATTCTGATCTATGACTGTCTACTTGCAGTTTCTAGCTACAAGAACACTTACATTTTTCATGTATTGCTCAGACTTTATACCCTATGAATATGAGCAAGAAATTGGCAAAAATTCACATTGCTTATGATAAAATTCAAATGTTCACTTAAAGAATAAGTAATGAATTCTAACTTTTAAGCTTAAGTTTTACTTTGTGTGTTTCCAATTGATTGTTTATTTTAGTGTCATATGGGTAGCAAGAGAAGCTGAAAGGATTCCCCACCTAGGAAATAATGATAAAGTTTCAGAAGTACTGAAGCACACTGAAATTCACATCATTTCAGGGAGACTGACAATCTAGTCTAAGCCTTCAATCCCACAGCCTCATACAAGTCACGAAGTTATATGGTATTAATGAATATTTCGTATTCAGAGATATACTGAAGCAGCACCCACGTTGTTAGTCACCTCCAGATCTTATGGGCTGCATGATACCCAAGCTAGGGAACCTGCACACACAGGAAGAATTTCGCGCCTCAGAATAGGGCTTGAGATGTGCATAAGGTTGAGGAGGAAATCTTTTATGAAACACAATAGGGAAAGCAAAGGTGCATCTTAAACCTTACTGCTTTCTAAGATTTAGGTTTAGTTTCATTCATGATTTACAGCTCCTGAACTCTCAGTTGCAAGGACTACATTTTTTCTCCCTCAAATTCAAGGAGAACAAAGACTGTAGCCTCCTGGGAAGAACTTACATTCAGAGTGTTTAAAGAGCAGTGTTTGCTTTACAGCCTGGGAAGAGTGACAGACAGAGGAAGAGTCCACATGTAAAACCACCTCAGTGTGGGCTCAGTTGCAAAGGAGGTGCAGCACCCTGCAACACCATTAAAACAGAGGTACTTTTATTGGTGGCTAGTGGCAAACCTATATTGTGTGTTGTTAATGTCAGCAATCTCGAGAGTCTACGGTTTGGTTGAAGGTGACCAAGAAGGTCCCCAGTTTTTTTATCCCATCCTTCATTTCATACAACTGTTCTGGGAGAGGAACCCATGACATCAAAGAAGGCTTAAAGCTGCTGACTGAGATAAATACCATATTGGCACTATCTTACTGAAAATTAAAGGCTCTGGGTGTCCCTAGTGATTTATTCATAGAAAAATAGGTAACAGAGAGCTAGAAGGTAAAAGGGGCAGGGGGAAGGGAGCTACAGAGCTGAGAACTCCAGTATACTGATCCCCCATGTGCAGACAGACCCAGGAGCAAAATCACAGTTGCACGCTCTTGAGTTCTGTACTTCTCAGGTAAGCTAAGCAAACAGGACAAATAAAGCTGTAGGCAGCAAATGCCTTATGTCTTTGTCAAAATCTTCCACATAAAATCATAAAAACTTCTTGCCTTTACATACATGATCAGGGGCTTGGGGAGAGCGATGCTTTCTCTTAAGGCTTTTGGATTAACAGAAGATGTACCTGGAGTAGGCAGTGAATGATAAAAATTGAGAAGAGAAACATTCACTTGTTGGCTGGGAAGTTAGCAAACTTGTAGAGCCTAGGGGCTGTCTTCAGATACACGAGCAGCTCCTGTTGAAGACAAGGAAAAATGGTGTGTCTATTCCTGTGAAAAGAATTTGATCCTGGCTCTAGGTATTTCAGAAGGAGGTATTTTCTTGCTTCGCTCTAAAAAGAAACTCACTTGATTCCTCTTTCGAAACCAAAAAGAAACACCATAAAACACATTATTAAAGACAGCCTTGATGCTGCCTCTCCACCCTCTGGCTTTCCTCTCCCTATCTCTTTGTTATTTAAATAGAAAGTCAGATGTAATACACAACTTTAAAATAACCTTATATGGTAGTTATGCTGCAACAGTAAAAAATGATCAGTTTCTCTGTCAAGCAGCCAAACAACACTTTGCAGTACTTTTTCCAATCTTATGAACATTTGGTCGACAAATATGTTTCTGTTACAGTCCTCAGCTACGATGTCTGAAGTTTACAATGCTCTTTTTGAGTGAAAACCGGGCAAGAGCCATCTGATAAAAACAGCATCAAGGAGAAAACCCCAGTGAAGGAATTGGAACCAATCTTTGCAGCATGTCAAGGCTAATATACGCCCTGCCAATTCAGAAGCAGGTGATGCATGTTTTATGCACATAGTGCAGAAGCAAGGTGAATGAGAATAACTGGCCAGCCGCAGCACGAGAGCAGAGGCCTGGCTAATGATGTCCTGCACTCAGCCCTGTGTAATGCTATGAGAGAATGTGGCTTTCTTCCACCTCCTTGGTTGTATCTATGTGGTGGGAGGAGAGCAATGATGCGGTCGCATGGTGGGGAATCAGCCTGGTGCAAATCAAGATGCTGCAGCAAGATATGAATCTGTTAAGGGGTGCCTACATACAGGAGAGAGTGAATTTTTCAAAGTCAGATAATTCTCCAGTCAGATACGTGGGTCAGTCTTGTTCAGCAACCTGAATGAAGAAACAGAGTCCACCCTCTGCAAGTTTGGTGATACAAAGCTGAGAGGAGTGGCTGATACATCAGAAGGCTGTGCTGCCATTCAACAAGACCTGGACAGGCTGTAGAGTTGGGCAGGGAGGTTTAACAAGAGGAAGTGTAGATTCTTCCACCTGCGGAGAAATAATCACACGCATCAGTGCAGATTAGGGAGTGATCTGCTGGTGAGTGGCTCTGCAGGGAGCGACCTGGGTGGCCTGGTGGAAAACATGCTGGCCATCAGCCAGCAGTGTGCCCTTGTGGCCAAGAAGGCCGATGGTATCCTGGGGTGCATTAAAAAGAATGTGGCCAGCAGGTTGAGGGAGGTGACGCTCCCCCTCTACTCTGCCCTGGTAAGGCCACATTTAGAATACTCTGTCCAGTTGTGGCTCCCCATTTCAAAAAAAACAGGGATCTCCTAGAAGGATTCCAGTGAAGTGTCACAAAGATGATAAAGGGCCTGGAGCATCTCCCACATGAGGAAAAGCTGAGTAAGCTGGGTATGTTCAGCCTGGGGAAAAGAAAACTGAGAGAGGATCTGATTAATGTTTATTTAAAAGGAGGTGGGAGGCAAGTGGATGAGGCCAGGCTCTTCTTGCTGATGTTCAGCAATAGGACAAGGAGCAATGGCTAAAACTTGAACACAGGAAGTTCCATATATTTTACTCTGAGGGTGGTGGCACACTGGAACAGGTGCCCAAGGAGGTTGTGGATGCCCTATCCCTGGAGGCATTCAAGGCAAGGCTGGATGTGGCCCTGGACAACATGGTCTAGTGGTCAGTGACCCTGCCCAGAGCAGGGCGGGTTGAGTCTGGATTATCTTTGAGGTCCTTTTCAACACATGCCATTCACTGATTCTATGATTCTGTGATAAACATGAGAAAGAACTTCTTTACAGTAAGCGTAATGGAACAGGTTGTGCAGAGAGGTTGTGAAGTCTCTTTCACAGACTTTCATTCAAGACCTGTCTGGACACCTACCTGTGCAACTTATTTGAGGGAACCTGCTTTAAAAGAGAGTTGGACTTGATGATCTCTTGAGGTCCCTTCCAACCCCTGCAATTCTGTGATTCTGTGATTCTCATCTTCCTGAAGAAAACACAACTATGACTGCCTTGCAACATAGGCATCTCCTCTTTTACATGCTTCAGAGAAATTAGAGATAGTAGAGCTATGTCACAAGCCTTGGTGTATGGCCCAGGACGGCCAGCTTTTGTTCATAGATTTCTTTTTTAACTAAAGAAAGGTCACACATCAATTACCATATACAGCACACTTCATTGAGATTACTGAACACTGTCAATGAGGCTGTAATAGAGCTCCATACTGCATCACGAAAATTCAGCGGTTTGACTTAGCTGATGAATGTGTCAGCCATTCCCAATATCCTGACTGTTATTAAAAATGAAAATATCTCTTACTTTAACTGCTTCAGACATCGCATCCATTCTGGGTGAATGTATCATTAAATGTCAGTCTATACAAACATCATTTTCAGGGGATAGAGGATAACAGAGGGAATTAATAGGCTAAAATGTTCATATCTGAGTGAGACATACAAATTTGAACATAGGCACATAAATAAATGGCTCATAAAGACCAAGAACTTGTATAAGTAGGAGTAGCACTTCATAGGTCTCAGATCAATCACTCAGGGATGCAACACAACACTTGGTATGGGATTGCTGGTATCAGGACTGAAAATGTCCCTGATTTTCTGTAGTAAGTGTTGGCAAATGTAGGTTGCTTTACCATGCCTTGCAATACACCCTCCTGCACTCTTAGATCTCTCATCCCCTGTAAACTGCAGATGGTTCAGCAAATTTGACAGCATGGTGCTCTCAGGACACAAAGAAGAAACGAGCTAATGGCACAAAGACTTCTTGTCTGACCGGCTGGTCTGCAGCTGAGGTGGGAAGAACACTATTTTTCTCCTTAGACATGTGTTGCAAATGTGAGGAGGGTATATCAGGACTCCTGGGGCATTTTTTAATGACACCAGAGGAGATTATTTAACTTCCAAAGGTTAACATTTAATAATTAGGTTAGAACCTGCTGTTATCAGTCTTGTCAGTCTCCTACAACTAAAAAATTTCAAACATCTGTGGAGGCCACAAACCAGGGAGAAAAACTGTCTTGCCTCAAACACCAGGCCGAAAATATGTAGGGAAAACATTTTCAAAAGTATCCTGGGATCACTTGCAACTGAAGAGTTTAAAAATGAAGGATGGCACCTGAAACTGAATGCCTAGTGGGATCAAATGTATGTGCTGGAATTACTGAAGATGATACAAGGCACAGGATTTAAATACTTAAACCAGTTTGACACTGTTAATCTAAAAGTCACACATCTTGAAGGCTTTTTGTCCTTAAGTAGCTCATTCTCTTTTCTCATCTAAATTTTTTTGGGTCCCTGTGGATCCAAGGAAGATTTTAACTTCTTTGTAAGTAAGGTGCTTTTGAAAATCTGCAGAAATTGCTTTGGTTTTCAAAGTCAAGGCTGTAAATTCATTATATACTGACATTAAACTAGCAGAGAGGAAAGAGCCACATGCATGTTTTCTGATAGTCAGGAAAACAGTGTGTTAAGAATATTGCCATCAGGGCTCAGCGTGCGTACAGCATAGTCTCTGGTAGATAAAAATCAGAGAGATAGAAGGGGAAGCACCTGAAAAATAGACACAAAAATAAAGCTTACACCACAACTCAGATCAAATTAAACAAGGCCTGCACAACATCTGGTCTGGAGATGGTGCACTGGCAGCTGAGTGACAGCTTGTCTGATGGGCTGACAGGTAGGAAGAGCTCATCCTGGCTGGGGCTACCTGCTCTGCTTCCAGCCTGCAGCTGGGGCACAGCCATGCTCACAGATGAGGCCACGAGAGAAGCCGGGAAGAGTCGGGGAAGAGAGGACTGCTGCAGGCAAGGATGTGAAAGCATAGGGTGAGAGGGATGGGGATTACTGGGGAGCTGCAGGAGAGGAAGAGTGGAGGAGGTCATATGTAATTATCGATGGAGAAGATGTGGATGTGTAAATGAGCAGAAAGGTGAAGCCAAGAGATGGTGCACTGCTATCTCACTTGCCTGAGCTGGGAAGCCCAGCAGTAAACCAGTGAATTATGTCCAGACACCTGCAGGTCAACCAGGATGCTTTTGCAGGATACTCAGCCTGAGCTGCAGTGCCTCCCAGCAGGGTACTGCTCAGGGACATCTGGCCAGGTAAAGTGATCAACAGCAAGATCAACAGGCATGAGCACAGCCAGGAATGAACTGCATGGCCTGTCCACCAGGAAATATCAGAACCCAGGTTACAGCAGGACCCGAGGCTTCAGTGCTGCTTGAAGCAGCAGCTTCACGACTAAGTCACTAAAGGTGAGAGCCCAGAGCCCAGCTCCTTCTCTCAGCTGGTACAGAAGAAGGAGAAGCTGCCCTTCCTCAGAACTTCCCCAGACCAAATCTTCACATTTTTTCAGCTACCAAGATTGCTGAAAGCATTTTGATTTTGAAATGTCACAATTGCACAAGAAAGAAAAATGCTTTTAATTTACCTATTCTTTTTCACAGATCTGACTGTCCTGAAGGTCACCTTTCAAAATACCCAGAGGCTTCAGAGAAAGGGAAGCTGATGTTTTCTGAGTGCTTCACAAAGTCAAAAGAGGAGAAGCTCACTTTAGGCCATTAAAAGAGAAGCAGCCATGTAACTAGGCACCCCAGAAACTAATTTGCCAAGTTGCTCTGTGTAATCTCCCAGTTTTATGCTGGACTTTTTCCACACTGCCTTGCATTATCTCTGTTCTTTTTGCCTTGTAAAGTTTCAGTCCAGCACAGATATTCACGTACATCTTTGAAACTTTCAGCAGGTGCTTTGGTCTGTCAGGATGATTTAAGTTCTAGTTCTCATGTTGGGGCTTGGCTGTTGCTAACACTCATTTGCTTAACTACCTCACATAGCAGAGTTCAGCACATGTACAAGAGTTTGCAAGAATGCTTATAAAAAGGTATTATATGAGGGCTATAAATATTTAGAAATTGGCCAAGAACAAGTTTTGAAACTGTAAAAGTAACATTGAGGGTGAAATGACAGGTTATAATGAATATAAATTTGAGAAATGTTTTAAATAGTTAAATCCCATTTTTCAACATCCTAAGCACCATACATTGTACCAACAGGACAGTTCCAAAAATAATTAGAGATAGCATAGGGCAGCACTGTCACAGAGATATGCCACCCACTTCCTTTCATCTTTCCTTTTGCCAGCCCAAGATTTTGCACAACCAGAGAGCAGAAATCTGAAAGTTGGCCATTTTGGCAAGAGATGATTGGAGTGGAGAAGAAGAGAAATGCAGAGGTGAAGCAAGTAGATCCACTTGGGATTGCCTTGCTGGCTGCTATGCTTGCTTGAAATACTGGAACTGGAGTGTGAAATCACAGAGCACCACTGACTTTCTTTATGAATCTTAAATATTATGAGTAGAAACAAACAGAGTTACTTTTTCGATCAAAAGCAGCACTTAGGAAGATGTCTAAACTGAAATGAAATGGACAACTGAAGCGCTGAATAAGAAAAGAAGCTTTCACCCACAAATTGCTTGTTTAAACCGAGTTGACCTAACCAAGAGCATCACACAGTGCTGTAAATGCTACTTTTAGCCTACATCAGCTGACTTTGCTTTTCATTGTAGTTCCATCATTTTGCAAACTACATTTCATGTATTTAAGCATAGAAACATAGAATATTCTGAGTTGGAAGAGACACGCAAGGATCACTGAATCCAACTCCCAGCTCACATAGCACCATCCAAAATTCAAATCCTGTGTCTGAGAGCAGTGTCCAAATGTTCCTTGAACTCCAGCACTTGGGGCCATGTCCACAGCCCTGGGCAGCCTGTTCGATGCCCACCTCCCTCTGGTGCAGACCCTGTCCCTCACCCCCAGCATCCTCTCCCCTGACACAGCTCCATGCCGTTCCCTCAGGCCCTGTCGCTGTCACACAGAGCAGAGCTCAGTGCTGCCCCTCTGATCCCTGCAGCTCCTCTCCGCTCAGCTCCTCTGCTCATGGCTGAACACACTCAGGGACCTCAGTTCCTCCTCATATACCTTGCTCTCCAGACCCTTCCCCATCTTTGCAGCCCACCTTTGGACACTCTATTAGAGATTAGTTATTAGTCTTTTAGAGATTAGTTCTATTTCCTTCTTACATTGTGGCACCCAAAGCTGCACCCAGTGCAGGAAGTGAGGCCACACAGCACAGAGCAGAAACAACTCCTCTCCTTGCCCGGTGGCAGTGCTGGGCCTGGTGCACCCTAGGGTACGGTTGATTTGCTTTGGGCTGCCAGGGCATGCTGCTGGATCACAATCAACTTCCTGTCAGCCAGAACCCCAGATCCCTTTCTGCAGGGCTGCCCCATCTCAGGTGCAGAAGCCAGCACTTGCTCTCATTCAGCTTCATGCTGTTGATGATTGCCCATTTTGTCAAAACCTCTCTGCAAGTCTTCTCCAACCTCGAGGGAGTGAACAGCTCCTCAAGTGTTTTGTCATCAAACTCAGCCCTGCATCCAGAAACATCTCTACATCAAATCCTTCCCTTAAAGATAAAATGAAAGCACTGAGAGAAAGTGAACAACCTGCAGAAGCTTCTGTTTCTGATTTAGAGAAGCTTGGCTGCATTCTCAGGCTGCCCCTCTGATCTTCCAGGACAGGATCAAGGAACATCTGGTGATGCTGATGTAGTTTTGATGAAGAAAGAAAAGGACTCACAAACTTTGACTGATGAAAAGGAAACTAAGTATTTATTTCATACTTATGAGGAAAGCACTGGCAAAGCCAGCATCTTCTCCACCCTCAGTTTTCCACAGAATCATAGAATGGTTTGGGTTGGAAGGGACCAACTCTTGGTTGTAACTGACCAATTTGAAAGCATTTGGAGGGATCGCAGTGGAAAGTGCGTAGTACTCGATGAAGAAATGTTTCAGATGGAAGTACTGAGGAGAGGGCCTTCGAGAATTTGCGAGACAGAAAGTATGAAAAGTTTTGCTCAACAACTTAATCTGTATGGATTCACCAAAATGCTACGTGACTTCAGAAGACCTCCCTCACTTCCCAAATTTCTGTCAGAGGAAGATGCATTTACTGCCCATAGGAAGGTACATCAGTTGCTCCACACATGAACCAACTCAAAATATTCTGGTGGGAGAGATGGACAGTCAGACAAAATAACACATGTGTAATGTGAGAATGACAGTACATGTTCTGATCCTAATTTTTTCTGAATTTCTTCCTCTGGCTGTTTGCAGGTCTTTTAGAGGCAGTATTGATGAGTACTAGAAATGTGAATTAAATATATTTGAGTTGTATCCAGTGAGTCTGAATCCTTGGAATGGAAAGATAAATAAATGAGGATACGATGAGTCTATTTATTTCAATCTATTTGCAACACATCTTGTTGTACACAGCCTAAGCTGTAGGTGTAAACTGACTGATAGACATTTTAATACCCATACATGTCTTCAGCAATTAAAAGTCTTAGCTCCCCTATCTGTCTCTCAGTCTTGAACTGGTATCAACTAACCTTTTTCTTTTACATTTTTCAGTTACTCATCTTCTTCACACATTTTTCAGGAGAGATCATCCAGAACTGTTTAAACTTTGCAAGAAGAGAGTTGCCTGGAAGAGAAGAGATGTGGCTGTTCCTTCCCTGCAGAAAGACCCAAATGAGAGCCACCTGGGGTGCAGCCCCAGTGCCCAGTCCATGTAGGGAGCAGCTGCCAGTGGATCCAGAAGCTGGCACACAGACAGTGGCACCCACTGGGCCCCAACCACTCAGGCACCCCAAGAAAGACACCACTTGAGCCAACAGCAGCACTTCTCCAACCCTTCCAGACCCTGCTGCAGAAGTAGGAGGGGAACGGTACCATCCTCTGGCCATGTCCCTGCCACCAAGTAGCAACCAGACCTTGGATGTCACTTCTGCTCCTCCAACTTATAGCTCTCTGCCCTTCATGGCACCCAGATTTAAACCTGGATCCCCATGACAGAAGCTTCCCTGAAACCCAGAAGCACCAGAGCTGCAGGCTCCTTGGGCTGCCCTGTCCCACCGTAGCCCATCCTTTGCAATGGCCGTGATGGCAGCAGCCATGCTGACAGCACACAACTGGCAGCCCTGGATAGCCCTGCACTGCCCAGTGTGCAGCTGCAGATCTCACAGGGAAGGTGCAGCTGATGGGCTGGCACCTCAGTGCAGGACCCTCTGCAGACAGCAGGGACAGCAGCTCCCGATTACAGGTTCATATGTTTGAACAGTAAACATCTTAGGTTGTCGTGTTCTCTCATTTATTTGTTTATCTATCTATTTATTTAATGGTTCTGGAAATAAAATGTCTGAACAATAAACCTTTTCAGTTGTTATGTTCTTTTAGTCATTAATTCATTAATTCACTCATTTAATGGTGAAATCTCAGATTGAATTTGTATTTTGACTCTAAAGGAAGTAGAAAAAACAGTTCTAACACCACTCTAATGGTTTTCTGTGTCAGTCAAGCTCTTGATTCTTAGCTGTGGAAAATGAAAGACTGAGTGATGTCTGCATGCCACATGCACTGAGAATGTTCTTCCTAATGATGGCTTCTAAGGGAAAATTAGGACAAACTAATTAAATAACAGCATTTAAATTATTGAAGATTCAGAAAGATAATGCCACCTGCTTACTAGGATGAATGCTGACAAGGTTAACCCTCTATATTGCCAGGCAGTAACTCTTGGTTTAGTTACGAGGTAACATTACCAACGGTCTGAGAATTCAAGAGCTTCGGGGAGGCCATCCCTGAAAAACCAGAGAACAGAGTTCAGAAGCTATAAAAAGAAGCAGTGATTCATGATAATGTACTGGATTTTTTTTTTCTCGCTACAAATTTATGAAACAAAAATATCAGAGGAAGTTTCTTTTAACGTAACTTCTGCATTTTCCTGGGAACATGCACTGCCATCTTTGTTCCAGGCATCATAAAAACCATGCTATATTAGAGTACTTGAAAATCTTAGCAACCGCAGAATCACAGAATTGCAGATATTGGAAGGGACCTCAGAGATCATCAAGTCCAACTCCCCTGCTAAAGCAGTTTCCTACAACAAGTCACACAGGTAAGCATCCAGCTGGATCTTGAATATCTCCATAGAAGGGGTCTCCAGAGCCTCCCTGGGTGCAGCCTGTTCCAGTGCTCCGTCAACTTTACAGTAAAGAAGTTCTTCTACACATTAGTATGGAACTTCCTGTGCTCAATTGTTAGCCCGTTTCTCCTCGTCTTATCACTACACACCACTGAGAAGGGCCTGGCTTCATCGATTTGCCTCCCATCTCCTTTATCATCATTTATCATATCCTCTCTCAGTCATTTTTTCCCCAGGCTGAACAGACCCAGGTTACTCAGCCTTTAACCTGGGTTATGCTTGAGCATAATCTGGAAGTTTTGTGCTTGTGACTTAAAAGATTGCTCTTATTATATGCTTCTGTTTCAGTCAACATATTTTAAAAATTCTGGAAAATCATAATGATCCTGGAAAATTAGCTTTGTGGTGCCTTCTCCATTAAGGTTACTTACAAAAAAACCATAAAATATTTCATTCAGAAAAGAACATGCTTCATGTCGTACAATGTCTCTGCTTGTCTAGATGCAACAGATTGCAGTCTGACAAAAAGCACATAAAAGGAACTTATAAAAGAGATTTTAGGAAGGAATTATTCACAGAAAACAACATACGCGAATAACAGGACAAGGGCAAACAAAGTATCTATCATTATAAAAAGGGGAGGAACGTAAATTACTGGAAGAAAGAACCTAACAACCTAACTGTATGTTGAAGAAAACAATAAGATAGGCCAACAGCCAGTGAGGACTTGCTAGAGAAAAAAACCTGTGAACCAACTCATTCATTTTCAGAAGATGATGACAAATTTTGTGGTTAAAGAAAGGTATACATATAGTATATCTTAATTTTAACAAAGTTTTCCATGTTGTGTGACAGGACAACTCTATACTCCAGCTAGGGATGTACAGAACTGAGAAAACAATAAGAAGGAATTCACAAAGCTGTTTGGAAAGCTGTATTTGGAAAGAAGATATAAACAGTTTGTAGACAAAGTTTCATGGTGATTCTAGCACATTGCAAGTGTTTGTCCTGGTAATATGAAATATTTTCATTCGTGAATTTGATGATATGCTTTTTAAATTTGGATATGATAACTGAGCTACATGGAGATAATAAGAGACTGTAATTCAGCATGGACAATTAGAAGGTGCATAGACAGGAATCATCAACTTGAATGAATTCAGTCTAGAAAATGACTGTCTAGGAAACCTTTCTACAGAAATCTGAGGATCATAATGATTTAGTCTCTATAAAAGTCAATAATGCCAAGCTGTTGTGGAAAAGGTAAATGCTATATAAGAAGATAAAAGTGGGACCATATCAAATAAACCGTATCCTCAGTTCAGAACTCCATAATGTTTCAGTTGAACATCTGTCCTGTTCTGGATAGAACATCTCAAGAAAAGTGGAGATTAATAGAAAAGACTCTAAAAAAATCATGAAAAAATGTAAAAAAAATATCTCTGGCAGTGGGTTGAGTGAGTTTTGATTGTAGCAGAAAGCAAAGGAAAAGCTGTCTGTCTAGCACCCTCCGAAAGACAAATTGTGCTTGGCTTACATGGTGGACCAGAAAGACTAATGTTAGGTGTTAGTAAAGATCCTAAAACTCTGAGTACTGAAGTGAAAGAATAGATTTCCTGGGAAGGATTTTGTCGGAAGCCTTTAAGGACAATATCTGTACTGGAGGACATAAATTGCACTGATCTTCCTTCCAGGACAAGGAATGGATTTTTTTAGGAGATATAAGGGCAATGCTATTAATTATCTGTGTAAATGGGTTTGGAATTATTACTGATGACTTTATCATGGAAGAGTGGTCAAAATGTCCATTCAGGAACATTTTATCTGGAAGCATGAAAAATTCCCTTGTGTACCAAAAACTCCAGATGAAGCCATAGGATGTGGGTGAGCTTGCAAGATCAGGTCAGAACTGGATTCGCTAGCACTTACCATGAACTGCTATCTTTGTAAGGGCTTTTGCTGGAATTGAATTTTGCTGGAATTGTTACTTTGCTCAGTCCAAAATTATGACTTTGGCAGATATAATGCTTGGAAAAAAATATTCCAAGAAAAATTGCATATAGCAGTGGCTTTAAAGCAGAGAAGGGGCCAATATCAGGATTACTTTCTTATTCTGGAACTTCTGTCAAAATAAAAGCTTTCAATCATACAGATGAAATATTGAAAACCAAGAAAGACTGAGACGAAATCAGCACAACTGTATAAAGAACTTACTATGGAATAAATTCAGGACCAGACTTGATATATTATGATTTAGTGACATGTCTTTCTATACCTAACTATTACCAGAAGTGCCAGTCAAGAAGGATTCCGTGCACCCAAACTGAGCATACACAGCACTGCATTTATGTGGGCCTAAAGCCTGAGCTAATTTTGTCAGCTTGCAGAGGAAAAGTGGAGGGAGGAAAGAGAGATTTGTCTCTTGTACTCCTCCCATAACTTGATATAACAGTATCAAGAACACTAACAATGGGTTCATTTATGTACTGTCTTTGTTACTATATATAATGACCCCCAAGGCTGGATTTTTAACATAAGAGATCATAAAAAGCAAAAGACAAGAGAGACAGTTGCAGAAGCAGAAAGGATGGCGCTGGCATACAGAATGACTGAAATCAGAGAAAAGAAATGTTGCCTGTTTGTCCCTGATTGTGTAAGACTTTTCCCTTATGATTATACCACCCCAGTGTTGCAGAAATTGTTTTAAATAATTCAGTCACTTCTCCTGGGTTGCAACCCTGCTAACTGATCATTTGGATTTCTTTTTTTTTTCCACCCAGTTTTACATCCCACTATATTAGCCCTTGGATGACCCATGTACAAATTCCTTTCCATAAATGGAACTTGCACCTTTCAAAAAACTTATAAATTTCTGTCACATCAGCCTTACATTTCTTTCCTATTTGGTCAAAGCTACAGTGTAATGTTCATATTTATTTCTAGCAATTTCCTTTCATAAATCTGTCTCTTCAGTGCCTTGTACACGTTACTTTCCTCTCAGTGTCTTCTTACCATCAGTAATTTTTGGAATTGAAGGACCTAGGATTATTTGCAGTGTTTTTGGTGAATAATTATGTCATAAACATTTTGCCTAATTAAATCCTATAAATAATTGCAAAAAAAAAAAAATTGAAAAATTAAAAACAAAAATATCATTCCAATAACCCTGAGCTACAAGATCTTGGTAATCTCTTCTAAATGGAAGTAAATAACAATATTCTATCCCTCATACGGGACATGGCTGGAAAAAAAAAAAATGCTCCAAGCAGACTGTCTCTGTTTCATGGTACTTTGCAGCTGTTTTGATTTGCGAAGATTATAGATTTTACTGACGTTTTCATGAAATCTAGTCCAGTCTACCTTAACATAAAAATGAGGCAGTTAATAGATATACAGTAGTGAAATTCACCTTTATGCAGATAATCTAAATTTCCACACAAAATCTGTTTTGGGGTCTGAGGTGTTCCCAGAATGTTTTCTAGGCTTTACAGTGACTGTATATTTACTTTTAAAAGTTACAAAAATGGCTTGCTTCTGTATAAGTGCAATTTCTGACAAAGTCGAATTATTAATTCAGATGTGTTTCTCTCTTTCTCCCCTCTTTTGTAGCAGATTTCCTGAAGGACTGAACAACTGTGGGGTATAATTTGCATCAGAAACCAGGAAGGAAGAAGATGGGTTTTAATGCGAAAGCTGTTCTGAACGTCTCCTTGACTGTTTTCATTTTGGACTCATTCTGACCTATACTCAGCAAAGCGCTCTTATTTATAGACTTCATTAGCCAGTCTCTCCCAGGATTTATGCTGCTTCTTGTTTCATCAGCTGGTGATTCTGCCCAGGTTTCCTCCTGAGCAGAAGTAGATACAGAGCATCAGCAAACAACAGTTCTACCTTTAGATACGGGAGCCATGCCAAGACTTCAGCTAGCACCATTCCCATTTTTCTCAATCCAACCAAGGATGAAAGTATCCTATTTTGCACTCAGTTCTGAAAGCAAGCAGCTGATACTTCAGGAACACTACCAGCACAAATATCTTCTTGTGGGTTTGTGCTTTCAAAGAAACTATGATCAAGATACATTGATATGATTATTTTGCATGTTCCTGTTCCTTATCAAATTTTGACATTCTAGAAAGAGAGAAACTTTCCACATCATCCCATAAATACCCACCATCAAATGGTATTTTGTTACTTTGCCTGTCCACACTCTCTTGCTCTGGTACTCGTTCTTTCCATAATGCTTGGGATTTTTTCCTTTTCTTCTAGGAATGAGAAATGCAGTAAGCCTCAATGCTGTTAACACTTATGCAGGTAAAAGCAACCCAATGAAACCAATGACACTACCTTGGAGGAGCTGGAGAACTCTTGTATGGAACTGTAAAAGCAGGCATTCTGCTGCCTGCAACTCTCTAAAGCACATTTGGTTGATTTAAAAAGATGGCCAAACAGTGACAACCTGCTGTGTTCACTTTCCTCCCATCAATGTTGATATAACTCAGCTTGGAATGCAAATCTCTAATAAAACATTAGAGTGTTTTATTTTGCATTTTATTTTGTCGTATTTTTTGTTAATGCACATCAAAGTTATTCATAATTCCCAGAATTTTTTACACAGAAATGTTTGCTTAAGCAAAGACTCTAGTGAGGGTGTGAATTATTTATTTATACAGTCTACTTTTAAGTTGGGGCCAACATTAATTTGGCTGGGTCACTGGCATTGTGGATTTAATTGCCATGTAAATAGCTATGGAGCCGACATCTTTAGTGTGCTAAATTCTACACAATTTATGAATAAAATATAGTCATTCTGACATTTTGAAGCAGTTATTTTATTAATGAAGAATTTATCAGCATTATGCCAATTCCCTTGCCTTTTGTTAATTATACGCTCCTATTGGATTTTCTGGTATGTTAATTTTGTTTGGTATAAATATTTGTCCTCATTAAGATGAATGCATTGTCAATGTTGACTCATTCCTTCTACTCAATAGATAACTTAAATGTGAGTTCATTTTTTGATCCTGTGGTTCTTACTGATGTATGAGAATAATTCAGCTCTCTCTTCCATTAAGCCCTCTTCTGCAAGGGATAAAATGTCACCCTAGGAGTGGCCTAACTTGCTCTGTGTGGCATGCATGCAATTTTGAAAGGGGTTTGGGATATGAGGGTGCAGCTAGCTGTGTTTCTTACAAAAGGAATAAAAAGCCAAGTTTTGCTAATATACTACTGTCCCTTCTGTGAACTTCTGCTGCTAGATCAATCATTCACACATGATGCATGCTGAGAGGCTTAAAATATGCAGATATGCAAGGAGGGGCATGATCAGAAGGAGGCTATGGTACAAGAATGCTTTTAGGGCAATGGGAAAATGGTGATCTTGTATAGGAATGGCTATTTCTTTCTGAAAAGCAAGGAAATTTTTAACCTTACATTCCTGACAAGAGTAATTCTGACTCCCTTTTCCTTACAAAGAATGGGAGAGAAACAACCAAATAAAACTGACATACAACCACGGGTCTCTTTGACAAACACCTTGCTTATTTTGCTTGCACATGAGCTGATAACATGCCAAGTCCAGGGGGGATAACATGCCAAGCTGAGGGATGTACTGATCTGGGAAGGATAGAGCAGGGGAGGTAAGCGTGGAATATTTGGAGATGGAAACAGCAAGTCTACCTCCATGAAATGTGAGGGATGGGAATGGCAGCTCTAAATAATTGCATTGAAAACCAGTTTCAATTCAAAAACATGGACTCCCTTGGTTTTACGAGACACCTACACAGTGTTTTGAAATGAGACCTGATAAAGGAGGCCAAGACTTTAGGAGCTCAGCCTGAATGCAAGGCATAAAGCCTCCTGATGAGAAGGAGCCAAAATACTAACCCTTGGATAATAAGAGCTTAAGGAAACTGACAGAGAAGCAAAATACTGTTTGAAAGTAACTTTACAAGAAATAAAAACTATTTAATGATTGAATCAATTAAATTAAAATTATTAAGTAAAAATAATGTAGCACAAAGACGAAGAGCTATGTATCTTATGCAGTTTTTAAAAACAAGAGAAAAGACTCTTCACACTAAAAGTGCTAACCTATAAGATGTTAGGAAAAATTAACCTGTTAGCTGAACAGTTAGAAGTAAATATTGCTTGAGTTTTAGATAATAACTTGCAAAGATATCAGGTTCTCATTGCTCCTGAGTATAGGAAAGATGGTGTGGACCTGAGTTCAATGCTGAAAGAACAGCATCTTAGAGCAGAATCTTTTCTTATGAGGCAGTCACATAAAAAACATACACGCTGCTCTAAATGGATGCTATCAAATATTCAGCCAAATTAAGCTGAGGTTACATGATCACATCATACCTTTTGGCCTCCTATTGCTGTTAGAGAAGAAGGGTTCAGTACTTCTGCCACTCCTTGTCAGAACACACAAGCTTTCTGTTTCTTTAATTATGCTTTATCTGTTACATATTCTAACCTGTGTTAGGATAAAAAAGATTTCAGAATGCAAATCAAAGGAAGCAGTCATAGCTGAGAGCTCAAACACAACAGGAGCCACAGAGCTGAAGTCTGTGAATGCAAAATTTGACATGGTGCCAAGGACATAGAATCATAGAATGGCTAAGGTTGGAAGGGACCTTAAATATCATCCAGCTCCAATACCCTCCCACAGGCAAGGTTGCTAACCACCAGCTCAGGCTGCCCAGGGCCCCATCCAGGCTGGCCTTGATCACCTCCAGGGATGGGGCATCCACAGCTTCTCAGGGCGGCCTGTCCTATTGCTATCAGGTGTTTGAGGCACTTGGCTTTTCTGAGAGGTATTTGATTCTGGGGCGGATGCATTCTGTGCCAAAGTAAGAAATCCCCTCAGCGGGCGAGATGAGTTCCTGTTAGGGATCAGCTGCCGGCCGCCATTAGCCCTCCTCATGATGGCAGCACCCTGACCCAGTGGGGGCAGGGCCAAGAGCATCAGGGTCACCCCAGGTATGCACAGCCAGCCTCTCAGGAGCATGGCAAATAGAAAGGGCAAACAGGGCGTGGCACATCATAAGGGCACAGTGTGGGCAGTTAGCACTGGCAGTTTGTGCAGAGCGTTCAAGCAGGGGGCAAGCAGGGCATCCTGCTCTTCTCATCTGAGTCTGTGAAGTCACCAGGCATAGGTGTTCAGCAGTCTGAGAGACTGATGCTTGGTATTGTGTGGAGGCACAGGCAGACAGACAGCCCTGCCTTGGACCCAGCCAGGGGAGGAAGATAAGCAGACTTCTCACCTGATGTGCAGGGTGAGGGAGGCTGAACCCTCATCTCTGCTTGGGGCAAAAAGAGAAGCCCCCACCTTGCTCCTGAAGTCCCATTTGCCAAGACATTTCAAGCCATGATGTGGAAGAGAGAAGAAGGTATGGATAGAAGCTTGGTACTGAAAAGGGGTGATCACATCAAAAAGGTCCAACTGATGACCTGAGTCATGACCCATGCCACTAAAAAAAATGTGAAGAGTTTTAATAATTGAAGACGTTGCTGAGAGGCATTGAGGTGCCCACCTGCCACCTGGATAATTTCTGTAGAGAGGTTTTCTGCCTGCTGGGGGCGTGCATTTGGGACATCAAGAAGAAGATATTGCATATGATAAAGCTGGAGGACTACTATCCCTTCCTGTCCTACCTTGTGACCAGAAAATTAAAAAATATCAAAAAAAGACTTTATGTCCCTGGGGAAGATGTTGAAGGAATTGGGAGTGGAGGTTGCGTTCTCCTCAGCCTTCCCAGTTGGAGGCTGGGATAGATATGGGCAGGAGAAGAACAGATCAGTTGAATGACTGGATGCATGGGTGATGTCACACTGAAGGCTATAAGTTCTGTGATCTAGGACACACCTTCAACAAACCAGGAATGTTGATGAGTGATAGGAAAACAAGTGACCAGGAGGGACAAGAATATACTAGGCAGCAAGTTGGCGGGGCTCATGACTGGGGCTTTAAACTGCTTGGGGAAGGGGGTGTACTGCTGAATGCCAAAGAGCCAGGAAAAGCTGTCTCTAGGAAGCTGCAGGGGGAAGCCTCAGATTTGTCTCAGGTTTGTGGGAGGGCTCTTCTAGGAAGATAATGTGGCCAAAAGCCCAGCTGAAATACCTCTATACCAATGCATTCAGCATAGGAAATAAGCAGGAGTTGGAAACCATGGTGCACTTGGAAAAATATGATCTTACATCTCTCACAGAAGCATGGTGGGATGATTTGCATAACTGGAATACCACCATTGAGGGCTATAAGCTTTTTAGAAAAGATAGGTAAGGTAGGAGGGGTGAGGGAGTCACTTTCTATGTAAAAAAAGTGGATAAACTGCAAGGAATTCCCTCTCAGTAACAGCAAGAAATGGATTGAAAGCCTGTGAGTTAAGATTAGAGATGGACAGCTGGTGGCTGGGATCTATTACAGGCTGCCTGATTTAGCCTGTTGATGAGGCCTTCTTGCTTCAGTTCCAGGAAGTGTCATGCTTGCAGACTCTCATCCTGATGAGGGAAAACAACACAGCGAGGCTGCAAGTGATCCAGGAGATTCCTTGAGTCCACCAATGATAACTTTCTGGTTTCCCCCATCAGGCAACATTGAGGTCTCCCCAGTGCCTTCCGTTCTCCAGACTAAACAAGCCCAGCTCCCTCAACTTCTCTTCATCGAAAAGGTACTCCAGCCCTCTGATTATCTTCACGATCCTCCTCTGGGCACTCTAACAGCTCCACATGCTTCTTGTGCTGAGGTCGTCAGACCTGGATGCAGAACTCCAAGGGCAGTACAGAGGGAGACAATCCCATCTCTCATATTGCTGGCCTCTCCTCTTTTGATGCAGCCCAGGATACAGTTGGCCTTCTGGGCTGCAAGAGCACACTGCTGGCTTATCTCCAGCTTTTTGTCCACCAAGTCCTCTGTAGGGCTGCTCTCAAGTTCTTCTCCCAGTCTGTGCACATACCTGAGATTTCCTCAACCCAAGTACAATACCTTGTTAAACTTTATTAGGTTCACGTGGGCCCCCTTTTCTAGCCTGTCTAGATCCCTCAAGAGACAAGTCACTGGAGAGTAAATCTACTGAGATTTACTAGGCAAAGCATGTCAGGATAAGGAAATCCCCTGAGATGAAAAATGCTGGCAGGTGAGACAACAGTCAGGGAGTGCCGTGTTTACTTGCAGAGGTCTTGCTCTTCTCTCTGCAGGTACATATGGCTGTTGTCGTAGATGGTACAAGTCTAGATGGATATTGCTCTGGGTTATCACTCACAATGATTGTATTTTCCTTTGCTTTGTTTTCTCTTGACTTCCGTTTCTGCCCTTAGACTAAGATGGCTAAATAGAGAAAGAATAACTTGTGAAGTACAACTTGTAGGCACTTAATGACTTGCTGGAAGGACATGGCATTACTATGTCCACTCTGTCACTCTGCATCTAAACTTTATTTGGATTAGAAACTGACATTTTTATTCAGTATTGGCACAACATCCACTATTCCAGAGCACTGCTCTGTGACCAGAACAGCTGTGGACTGCTATGAGAGCTGCATGTGGCTACTGGGAAGTACGGAAAGGAGGAGTGGCTGGCCTGTCTGCCTCTGGGGGAAGCCCGGGGGTGTGGAGAGTGTCTAACAATAGCCATCAAGCTTGGGTAACTCCACTGGCTTTCTTGGTGTCATTTACAGCACTTTGCAGCCACTTTGCCATGTTAGTGGGTTAAGATTACACATCCAGAAAATTGAAGCACCTCTCTGAAAGAGGGTGAGGCTCAATCTGAGGAAATGAGTCTGGAAAAATGGAAATAAATGGAAGAGACACATCACCACCTGGAACAGATTGCCCATAGAGGTTGTGGATTCTCACACCTTGGAGGTGTTCAAGGTCAAGCTGGTTGGGGCTTTAAGCAAACTGGTATAGTGGGAAGTGTCCCTGCCAGTAGGGGTTGGAACTAGATGATCCTTCCAATCTAAACCATTCTATGATTCTATGAAAGGTACACATGAAGATATGTCTGCCTGTGAAGAATGAGGAAACTCAGTATACATCAGACAGGAAAGGCTTTAGACTTGAGCTGACATGCACCTCCTCACACAGACCGGTCCTCTCACGTGCAGTCTCTGCCTGCCCACATGCAGCAGTTTAGTAGGTGGAATGTGTAGGCAGAAAGGCATTGTGTAGGCAGAAAGAAGCTTTTAATCAACAGCAACCTCACACTGAAAGTCTGGAATCCATGTACATGTGGATATGTGTGGCTGGTTATTGGCACAGTACTTCATTTACACTGATTGTTTTCATGCAATGAACTGCATATGTGTTGCACCTTGCACACACCTCTTTAAATCTGTACTTTTTCATCATAACAGACTCTGTACTATTGTGTAGTCTATTTGGATGTATTTTTTCAGTTGTATGTCTCACAGATGTTCAATCAATTAAAAAAAAATTCAGTTTCATGTGTCTAATGTCAGATTGTAAATCAAAGGATAGATGGAGGATCTGGGCCTGAATATGGCTGGAGATCCCGCTTGCCATACGTCAAATGGGAAAAAGATGAACCTTTTCAGATTCCTTTAGCACATGGATTACATTCTACCACAGACAAATTTCAGGTCATTGGGCTTATTTCAGCAGCAGTTAAAACATGGATTTGAACACAGATTTAAAAGTAATCCGAGAGTAATCCATTGGGCTACTTGTTGAGCTGTCTCCACCTGTTTCTACTATTTCAATGTTGCATTTTTGGACTGTGACTACATACACATTTTCCTTTATACTTGTATTGTTTATTTATGCACTGTGCTGCTATTTTAGCATTTTTTTGAGGTGCAAATGCTTGCAGGCTTCCTCTGAAATTATTTGATCATATACATTTGCGGAATGCTTTACCGTCATCTGGTACTTACTTTTTTAACATGCACTTTAGACAACACTGTGATTTGTTTGAACATTAAGTTCACTCATGGATGGAAGCCAGCATACTGCTTTCACATCATAGATCTGCACTCAATTGTGTAACATTTGGATCAGAAACATTTAGGATTAAATACATTTTCTAAATGTTTTGAGAAAGCTTTTCTCAACAGAAGCTGTGCTGCAATATTCACACTTTCAGGTAACTGATCTCTATGTTCACTGCCTCTGAACAGCAGGACTGTGAAGACTTCAGACAGTAGGTGACTTGATTAGTTAATCTTGTTTCTTTCTTTGTTTTCTTTCACCTCCTATATTTTATTACATTTGAAAATTAAAACAAACTCTGCCATTAGCAAATTTGCTTCTGTTTCCTTTTGTTTGCACTAAGATTTATATATTTGCATAACATTGCCATTCCTTCTTACACTGAAATCAAGCCTGCTTTAGTGTCACTGCAGACTAAGGAAGGAATAACCTACTGCAATTTCAAACAATAAAGGCTGATTGAAATGTCAGTGATTTCAGCTGTGTTTTGTATTACAGAGTTGAACATACTTGTTTTCCATTTAAGCAGAACAATCCCAAGGAATGGAGATGACAGAATAAAGGGCAGTAGTCAAAGATGTAAGGTCTTTAGTGAAGCTTACTGCAATAAAAAGAATCTCATGGTTGTACTTAACTTTATTTTTTAAAACTTTAAATTGAAATAAATGATATTCTGATACAAATAAACTTATTTACAACATTGCATTCTGTTCCCCAGTTGTTCCTACATGCGAGAAACACATGCAGATGTACAAAGAAAGATGCCCTGGAACATTAAAAGAACCCAGATTACAATAAGTCCATCACATTTCAGTTTTAGAATATATAAATAACACACCCATTTATCTTATCTGAACTAGTGACATTGCAACTTTCTCCGAGAGCAGCCTGTTTTCCTTGAGAAAATATGATGCTTCTACATACAAACAAAACCAAAAAACCTACAAAAATGTAATTTGAAATACACAGGAGAAATTCTGAGAATATGTCATAAAAGTCAATGAAATTTCTTGACAAATGCATATTAAAAACAAAAATTTTTCATGGCACGGTTAATGTTTATGTAAGCCAGTATGAAGTGATAACTCCACAATTATTTGAGGACCAACATCATTTATCAGTTTAGCTCATGAGTTCTGCAATGCAAGAAGTTTCCTTTAAAGAGAAAAATGTCTTTACCTGAAAGCACAGTGTTTTCAGAAATAGCTCATTTTCATTGAGCTGACGTGTGGTTTGAAAGCTAGTTGTCTAACGGCTATGTCAAAACACGATGGCTCAGCCAAAGCTTTCGAGACCTGTCATTTTTTGTTTTTGGATGGAACTCTGGACGCTTAGAAAGCCTCAATTATACCTCAGATTTCAATATCACCTAACCTCCTCCTTAGGTTACGCTGGGGCCTTTCCAGACCATTCTTCAATCTTTCAGAATGCCAAGATAACACAAGTAAAGAACAGCTAAACATTTCATTTTATAATTGATAATTCTAAACTGAGATATTTGGGGTTTCCTCCTCAATTAGAAACTGCACATATTTTAATTTGTATTCCAAACAAAAAATGACCCTTTCAAATATTTCAGAATTTCCTAAAAAAATAGGAATTCAGAATTCTGAGACATTCTAATCACCATTCTGTAGTTTCTTTCTTTTTTTCTTCCTTTTATTTTTATTTTTTCCAAGAAATGCTTTTAAAACATTTGAAATGTTCTTATTTGTGCCAATTAGTCTGGAAATTCAGACCAAGCACATTGTTTTATATGTTTTTAGATGTCCGTTATTAGGCTTCATTTTTATTTTTATTTTTAATTATCCAATAAGGAAGCAGAAACAGCAGGATGTGATTTAGTTGTCTGTACCATCTCAAAATTATTAGCAAGTGATAACTAATCAAAATCAGCAATGCATGGACTGATAATTCTTTCCATAAATTATTTTGATTTATATATTTATATATACTAGCAAAGTGTGAGACATAAGTTACCAGAAATTGGATATCAACTTCCTGCTTGGGAAACTAATGGAAACTGATCAACTATGAATACGGATCTTTGTGCAGAGCACTACAAATTTGGAACAATTGAAGACAGGGCTTCCAGCAGGTACTCTACAAGTCCTAAGCACACAACGCTGAACAGTAGGACAGAGACATTATGGGTTTGCTTCTCCTTCTCAAAAGTCTGAACAACAGGTAGGCATAGTGTATGAGACTAAATGGACAATATTTCTCGCTGTTGCTGCTATCAAGAGGTTGAAAATAAACTAGACAAAACCCCATTAGCTGTAGTGTGTCACAGAGGTTTCACTAACGTGAGAGATCCAGTGGTGTTCCTGAATGCCCTTGCTGACAGCTAGGGCTGGTGGAGTATTCCCATAACACCAGTCTTGTGCAGTCAACACAAAGAATGAACTACAAAGGTCTTATGGTTGGTCTTTGAATTTCTCTTGTCAAAAACTAAATGTATATGGTAAAATGAACAATTGTGTTGGATAATCTCTCCCATCAGTCAGGAAGATTTCCCCATTCTACCCGTTAACCAGGTTATATTACTGCTTTTCCTTGCTCTTTGTCACTTTTCATTGATTTCTTCTCTAGAGTAGTGCACTTAAAAACTGTGACTAAAACATGAAGTCCTGATTCCTACTAATGTTAAGACTCTGGGAAAAAAAAAAAAAAAGAGAGAGGTGCATGAAAGCAAGGAGATTCTTTTTGATCCTTTGAGATACACTTATAACAATTCCTTTATTCATGTGGTTTAATCAATTTAAAAACTGTTGCTAGACCCAGTAAAACTTTAAGAAGGCAATATCTAGGAAGTCTTTGAATGTAAGTGTTGTTGCAGAATGTCCTGTCTGAAGTTGTCTCTCATCTATTTCAATTAAATGCCCTAGCCACAAGGGGCAAAGCATCTTGGAATGATGCAGGTTGTGCAGAGAGAGACTCTTTAAAATCCCTACTGCTGGAGCCCATTTTGGAAAGCATTAAGAAGTTATGAGCACTCTGAAAATCAATTTACTAAAAACTATTGTTAGACAGGCAGTCAAAACCTATGACCTCCAAAATCACTTATCTGAAATGTGCACTAATTGTTGTCTTCAGATTGTACTCATTAAAAGTCATTGTGTTGCAAAGACTGAACAAATAAAGTCAGTTTATACTGAGTTATAGCTTAATTTCTCATTGGTGCATTGAGATTTAGAATGTGAAGAAGTTATCTATGCATTTAGCAATCTGTGACCATGAAAAGTTATCACTCCTTTCTAAAAATATATCTAAATCCCAGAATTACTTAGCTTATTTTGCATAACAGGGAAAGTTTGATAATCAGAGTTCAAAATTTCACAGGTTTTCTAACAGACTTCATCTATGTACTTTATTTAAAGAATTCTGTAGTTTTACTGAATTTGGTGGGACTGCTGATATGTATAAAATTAAATATATCCTGTAAATGAGCTGGGACTGGATTTCTTTACCTTAACATATTTTGCCCAAAATAAATTCCAAGAGAGATCTGCAAATGTGCACAAACAGGGTTCAGTGATAACTTTTATAATCTGTCTCTTCTCATTGAATTGTGTGAGGAAAACGCAAGTAATGTACTTGAGATGAACATCTGAGTGACACTGAGAATTGTCATGACTATACTTGACCTTTGTTTCCTTTGGAGTAGAAATGGAGAAATACAGGACCTCCAGCTGGGGCAAGCAGTCCCTACCAGTTCGGGCAATGGGGTGTTTCATTCTGTTACCTTTAACAGAACCACATGAAACAGAGCCCGTCTCTGATCACAGACAAAAGCTTTCTAATCTGCTACATTCGCTGCTGCACCTAATATTACAGAGATCTGTTTCTAACTTGTATGTCTAAGTCCTTAATGAAATAACAACTGACTGTCTAAAATGCCCTAGAAGTGTAAAAAGATGTAAGTCTTTAGCACATATTATCAGAACTGTTACTTCTCCTTTACAGAAAGTTTTCAGTCCAAAGCAACAACAGAGAAAGATGAACCCAGATCAAATTAATAAATCCAGTTGACTTCACCTGGATCCCAGACTGGAGCACTTACAGAAAAAAAGGCAACTAGATAGCTTCAAACATCAACAGCTATGACCTTTTTTGTGACCTCTGAGGGAAACTGATATGTAGAAAAGCTTTAAAAGGCAATTATAGGAGGTCTATTAAGAACCACATACAATACGAGCAACTTTTTCCCGGTAAATGAGTAGGGCAGAGCCTCTTTAAGGACCATACCTTTCAATTTCAGCATTGCTGCTAACAAAGAAGATGATGGAGAACAAATTCTAAGCAAGACCTGCAGCCTCTCCTTTTTCAATACAGAAATTTTCTACAAAAGCTTTCTCTACACAATACATCCAAAGGCAGCCCTGAAAATCCTCCACTACAGGAGAATACAGATAAGAACCAAGCATGCCAGTTAAAATCCATCATCACAATGGGAAAACAGTACAAATACCTATGCTTTTATGCAATAATTGCAATACATTATTTCTAGTAATAGGGTTATGTATGTGAAGCAAATACTGATTGAGGGTGCCAGCAGATCACGTTCATAACAAGGTACAGAATGCAAATGCTTTGTGAAAAAACTATAATTGATTCAATACCCAGTTGGTTGTATGCATATTGATATCTAGGTTGCCTGAGTAACCTTAACACTAAGTACAATACAGAAAGTAATTTATTATCACAAGTCTCCCAAATATATTACCCCATTCATATATATTAATATATTGAGACTCAAACCTAAACAGTACTGTCCAAAATGTCTATTGTAACTTGAAACAAGCAACAGATATTTCTGGAGGTTCTAGGAGAGTCTTAGCAGAGTAGGCAGACGTAGTATATGTTTCCCTTCACTGCTCTTCCTTTGTTTCAGTTCCCTTGGGAGCTTGTGGCACCAGAGATTTCTGGCATCACCTGAGCAGATGTGAGGACCTGAAGGGAAGAAATTTGCATGCGGTTGTATTTACTGACTACAGCATTTGGGTTGAAAGTGTTGACTGCTCTTCCATTGGACTCCTTTTCATGAACAATCCAGGGATTCACTGAGAGTGATTTGGCCAGTTGATGCAGTGATACCTCTAGTAATCAGGTGATTACTTTCTGGTAATCAGGTCGAGACCTGAACCTGCTGCTTATTTGGCAGTAGTTTTGGCTGGGTTCTGCCCTCATCATATCAAACTTCCTTTAGAGCCAAACTGAAATGCTGATGTGGTCTTGCAAGAAAAGTTCAGCTTGAAGGTGTGACCTTGGTAGAGCAAGATCACCGCTAATACCTGAAGCCCTAGTCCTAAGAAGAAAATGCAGTTCCCAAGACCCTCACTGTGAAAAGCAAAATTATACTCACTTAGGGCTTAGGCTACCAATAGATATGGAGTCCGTTAAAATCAAATGTTTGACCTGAAGCAGCTAAACCTTCTTTACACCCTGTTCTCACCAAACACCTTCTACTGCAGCAATGCTGTTCAGTGCAATCAGTATTCTGGGGCACAGGCTCTTTCCTTTCTTAATGCAAAGCCTTACTTGCACTTCTTTCAGTAGGCTGCATGCTAATGAGGACAGTTTGCAACCTTTCCTGTCAGTGAGAAGTCCCGGGGTAGCACTCCCTGATTCCTGGTTGGTGGGAAGCACTGCACACGACACCCTCTAACTGGGGAAAAAAAGCCAAATGATATCTTGTCGACATGCAGTTAAAACAAGTTACCTTAACAAAACGGATGTTTCGTATTTCATGTGAAGATGATGTTCCTCAGGGATTCTTTCTGCTGGCCTTTTACAAATACTCAATGCAGTCATCAGCTTTGCTGTACTTCCAAATCTGGAGGTTAAGAAGCTGAAGTAGAACACATATGTACAGAGAACACGCAGTTACAGACATTAGAGGTGAGATGTGCAATAGTAGCATACAGCAGAGCACGGTCTTTTAAGAGATGGGCCTACTGTTATTCAGATGACTGCATCACTGAGATGTAGCAGGGGAAATGAAGTTCCCCTGAACACCAACACGTCTAAGAATTTAACTTTTTCTGAGATCGAAATCTATATAAACAACCAGCCTGAGCAGAGGCAGAGAGGCACAGAGATGTCCAGTGCCCTCTTCAAGGTGACATACAATGTCAGGAAAGAGCTGGGGACACAAATCAATTCCTTTAAGAAGCCTTTCTGATACAGCCAAAGGAGTACACTGTAGGTGTTCACGGTGCTGTAAACATTTATAGTTAGCTGAGTGCACATTCTTTGTATTTTCAAAGAAAAATATTGACAGAAGCTTATGCCCACCCAAGATTTAACCTCTTTTTTTTCCTGGTTTTAGTGAATAATAAAATTAAACATGAATTTTGTAGTTCTGAAAATAAATCATTTTCTAAGCTAGCTGAAGTTTTCATAAGATGATGCTTCTTTTTTATGTTGTTGTTGGAAAAAGGAAAATTTCAGACACCATTTTGAACAGAAATAAATCATGAAGCATGCGTTTTGTCTGAAAGGGTATAGTCAGTTCTCCTCATCACGAATGGCAGCAAAGATCTATGTATGAGTGCTCATTGATACTGGCTACTCCTCTCCTGATTTTGTCTTTCATTCTGAAAGTAGAGCATGGTCTTCTTGCAGCTGTCAAGACCTGATTCAACTTGCTGTAATCTCAAATATTCATTCTTTCTTCATACATTTTTCTCCCTAGAAATGCTGAAGCTTCAGGCTATATTGATGTGAAACATAACTTAATATGGACCGGGGAGAAGTATCCAGCATTCAGCTGCTTTCCCAAGTATGTCCAGTTGTGGCCTCCAGTTTAGAGCTTGTTACTTGGTTTGAAAGCCTGTTACATCTCATGAATCTTAGATATTTAGCTTCTGGCTTCTTTCATAGTTTAAATGCTGTCCTTTCACCTTATGCACATAGAAATACTTTTCCTATCTATGCCGAAGTGATCCATCCACCTCTCCTACATGTTCTTATAACAGCTTCTGGGGTACAGTAGCCCAGGATTTCTTCTGTGAGAGCAATTTGCTCTGCCATTATATTGTCTGCAATGTATGCAGCTGTACTGTTTTACCATGTTGGTCTTGGAGCTGGAAAGCAATTGGTTTCCAGCCTAAGCTTTACTCCTTCCTAGCCCACTGTGCTCTCCAAAGGAATCTCTGTGGGATTCTGTTAAAGAGAAAAAGGAAGATGAAGTTGTGTTCAGAGCTAGGGCAGGCACAATATTACACCAAATCAATGGTTACATCCTACTCTGCTTTTTACTCATTTCTTCTGTTAGCTCACATAGATGATGAACACACCTCATCCTATGTCCACATCAGCTGCCCTCAACTCCCGCTGCCTGGCCTCACATTTCCCTCACTGCAGGGAACTAGTGCATTTACCATGGCCACAAAGATACTTCAAAGGAAAACACAGGCAATTCTTGAAACATGGATGATGAACACATGCTGAACTGAAAAAACACTTCCTGCAGAGGGGTGCAGCATCTCATAAGTGGTGCTAACTCAAGGCTCTGGCATCCCAGACACATTCTCTTAGATGCACCACCAGCAGCCATGCCCTCTTCAGGCTGAGCTCGAGGCTCCCTGGTAACAGTCGTAAATGGGAAGAGTCACAGGAGGCAAAGGCCACATAGCCTTGTTCCAAGAAATGAGTGCAGAGCTGCTCTGTAAATGGAGTTGGCACATATGTGAGATGCTCATCGCTTGTAAATACTGGTGGGAGTGAAATGTGCAGAGTTCATGGGGAATTTCTATGGAGCCCCACGCAGTTACAGAGGCATTCCTCCTTAAATTTAAGGCAGCTAATTAGAATAATATATGTGCCACTTCAGCATGATGCCTGATGATCCTGCTGTGTAGAGAGGAAAAAAAACCTTGCTTGAGAGAAAAAATGCCGTTATTTTCCCAAGGAAAATACAACTCTGAAACTTAGCATATACTTTTTCAGAGATGTTGCAGTCATCTGTCGTGGATCTCATCTACACGACGGTGTGCGCATTTTGTTGTTCAGCACGTCACCCTGTTGCTAAGTGTGAAGCCAGAAAATAAGCAGGCAGGCCACTTCCTGCCTCATGGACAATGTGGGAGAGGAAGGTCTGAAACATAATGTTGTAGAGACCAGAAGCTAAAAAATAAGAAAGATCTAGCCATGATTCCCTTCCTTTACATTATTTCATTCTTGCTCTTTCAGTAACTCATTTTCAGTTGTTCCTAACTGCTGGTGATTTCTGCCTCTGCTAACCTTTAAGAATCCTAAAGCAGAGAAGCAATTTTCTCATTTATTCATGCTACTCCATCCATCTCCTCTAGAAAAGAAGGAATTATCTCAATGACCACTTTTTGCATCACTGTAAAAACATACCCTATGTATGTGAGTGAGGGCAGGAGGACACGTCTGGAGCCCTTCCAGCACTCAAACAATCCTATTTTGCTTTATCATACCACAAAGAGAGTACGAGCCTTGAAACCACCACCTCCCTTGGGAGTAATGTCCCAAGAGACATTCATCAAGGACTGTCAGAAAAGCACCATCCTTCGGCCCCATTGGAGTGTGACTAAATGTGGTTGTGGTAGAGTGTGTTTTTTCTTTTGTTTTCTTTGCCTCTCTCTAAGGCATTAATTTTTAAAAGCTGCTCTAATGAAAGCTTTAAACAAAAGGCCTAACGTGAAGGAAAAGTAGTCAAAATGTTCATGAAAAATAAAAAATGAAAGACATCTTTGTTTTTTTTTCAGAATTTTCACTGAATTCTTCATTCCTACAGGTTCACCTGCATCTATATTTGTTTTGTAGGGTTAGGGAGCAGAAGTCTATATTTTTACTGTTTTTTATTAGAAAAAAAAAAAAGAAGAAATAAGATTCTGGTCATTCCTTACACACACATGAGGATTTCTAAGTGAAAAGAAATGTATTAGAAAACAAAGGCTGAAAACAGCACTGCACCCTGTTCGTATTGGAAACACTACATATGCAGCTATAGCATAGGGCAGCAAATTATACAGTGAAAAATTAGTCAGCGAGTATATGATTGCTTGCCTGGGGATGCATAAAGAAACCGCAAAATATAAAGGTCTTGCACAAATCCACTTGCAAAAGCCAGACTCAAAGACAGAAGGCCTGGTTTAGAAGAAAGAGGTAGCCTAAAATACGGTAATAGAAAACAGAGGAGGTCTCTCAAACAGAGCCCTTTCACGCTTATGGACAACCTCCTCACTCTGAAGTCTGACTCTGGTCTGAAAGACCTGGGTTTATTATAGTTTTTGAGAAAGTTTCTTCCCACTCTTCAGTTTCCAGATGAACCTTCTGCAATGACATACAGTAACTTCTCAGTAATAATGAAGTTTGAAATGTTAACAGACAGAAAGCTTTCATTGCACGAAAAACAACTCTCATTTTTTGAGGGACATCAAGACAGTTTCATGCCAAATGCTCACTCAGGCTAGGAAACAAAGGGCACAGCTTGCTCTGACTTGGGCCTCCTATGCACTGAGAAGGGTACTGGGCCAGGCTGCCCCAGCTGTGAATATGGTGGGCCAGGTGCTCTTGGCTGCAGCCTCACACCACAACCCCACTGCAGGCTCCCATCCATCAGGTGCCAGGCTGTGGATCTCCAATTGCTTTATGGCACTCCCTAGAAAAGGAAGGAGATGGGGGGACCTACTGAGGGCCTGCAAGGCCAAGGGAAGGTTCTGTGTCAGAGTATGAAGTGACAACCATCCTTAATCACCTCCTCTCTGCTCCACATTTTGCTCTGATAGACGAAGGAATTAAATGCCAATATAGGCAACCCTGAAATCTCTGCAGGCTTGGTTATCAGAGGATAGGGCACAAGTCTGCAAACTTCTCCATAATGACATGGAGGGGATCTCAGAAACCACCCTGAAGCTGAAGGAGTAGCTGTATCTTCCCTGGATGTGCCTTGGGGCTGCAGCTTCACAGCAAGGACAGCTGGTTGGTGTTGATTACTGCTTTGTGTGCATGAGGCAGGGGCACCACACCACCACCCTACCGACTAAAATTTGCACGGTCCTGCTTAGCTCCAGGATCCCTCCCCCACCTCCTCTCAGCCTGACCACCTCCTTGCTCTGGAGTAATGTTGGCAGCAGGATTCGTTGCTCACTTGTCTGTGAGACCTTAACATCTTCTGCACAACTTCACCTCACCATGAAGCTTACAGCATACAGTGGGTTAAAAATAGAACACTAGGAGGTAAACACAGCAATTCCTCCATCTTCCTCTGCTACAGCCTGTTTTTGGTTCCTCGTTTTCCTCTCCCGTACTGTTATAACAGCCTGTCACATGCCTTCTGCTTTGTTTTGTTTTGGTAGGGAGAGAAGTTTCACTGCAGTTTAGGTTAAGAAAATTGACGTTATTCTCAATACCGTATCCTTTCCTTATTCACACAGAGCAGGATGATTCTGTAGCAACTTCAAATCAAACTTTGATTAAACAGTGATAAAAAGATACTTGATTTTTTTATTATTATTATTATTATTTATAAAAGACAGAAGTGTTTCTAACCAAGGAAAAAAGAACCAAAATGTCCTAAGAAACTACGCTCCCTTCTTATGAACAAACTGTGGTCACATCCAGTAGCATAGCTAACTTCAGACAAGTGCTGTGCTTCAGCAGATGGCCCTTTGAGAGGCTGGTGCAGGACCCAGCACGATGAGTTACTGCTCTCCAATTAGGGACTTCAGAGGCCTCCTGAATAATGTAGCTATTAACAAAAGCAGTGATACTAAAGTTGGTAATATTCGGTCACCACTCAGCTTGCCCCACGAGGTATCATGTAGTCTTATGACCTTTATCCCAAGTAATTAGAGCTCATGTTTATGTCAGTGGGGCCTGTCCAAGGGGTCTGAAGGTCTATTTCCTCCCAGCGATGGAAATCTCTAGGTAAATCAGTGCTGTCTGGGGGAATAAAAAACTGTTAACTCACCTGTTTGCTGCATATGAGACATTGTTAAGCTCTGTAAATTAACAGGGGTAAATTCTCCTTACCTGAATTAATTCTCAGCTCTACTAATAGGTTAAATAATTTAACAAGGTCCTAAGTCTGCATGACAGCCTTAATTTAGTGCTTAGCTCTCTTTGTGTGCTGAAGTAGTTTCGAGGTCAGTTGAATTAAATCAACGCTAGCCTAAAGACAGAGTTAAGCTGTGCAAATAGTTCCCTGAATCAGGAAGCACATAACCAGCAGATAAAGTTAGGTTTCAACTTTTGTAGGTGTAATTTCTTTTGTCTTCTGGGGTTTGGACAAGCTTTGGAAAGAAAATTCCACATTCTAGCAGTGTTAATGACTTATGTGCAGCCTCAATTAGAAAAAGAACTATTTGCTGAGTTGGGCTCTGGGATTGAGCTTGCCTAAATCAAGGCTTGGGCATTTTGTTAGCCTGCTATTACACATGCTAGTACACTGCTCTTTCAATTTCTCCCCCTTTCTTCAGAATACATTATTTTTAAGGGACAGTTAAAGTTTCTCAGCTTTGCTTTTTCTCTTTTACATTCAGCTTTATATTGTCATACGTTGTCAGCTAATCTCACTTTCCTTGTGAGCAGCCTACCCTACCATTTAAGTTAAAATGGTTTTCAGAGTAAGTCAGTCCTGTAAGATGTTATGACATCTTGTGAAACAACATAATGCAGTGTGACTGATGCAGATGGATATACCCCATAAAGCTGAGAGATTTAGACATGTAGTTTTACCCCCAAAATCACTCCATAAAGCAGTTTTGTTTAAAATATCACTTTGAAACCCTATTTAAACTCCTTGGAATAGATAACAAATTTATTTAAACTTTTATATAAAAAGCTTTTTACCTGAATGCTTAGAGTTTTTCTATGTGCAAAGCTTTTTCAGCTCAGAGCAGAGGAAAAAATATAAAATATATTAAAAAGCATCTAGCTAATGTTTATTTCTTTACTCTCACTCCTGAAGTAAGAAAAAATGCTTTAGTGGGATCAATAGCTATAAATCATTAGAAATGATTTGAGGTTTTATTTCATCTACTTTTATTATAATGTCCATGCCATCTGCTGTACATATTGAGCTTATTACACTAATTCACTTTGCAAGCTGCAACCTCTGAGTGAGAGATGTCAGAGGGCAATTGATTAGGGTATATTTGTTCTGTTACACCTTTTCCTTTAATATCTCTCCATAAGGATTTCAGGTTGAGCAAGTGAGCTGACATGACAATGGGGCCTCAGGTCTGGAGATAAATGAGATGTGTGACTTTGTGCATTCATAAACATCAGAACATCTTTTAACCTGGCAGTGATGGGAGGGACAGTCAGTGTCAGCTGTGTGTTAATACAAAGCTGAAGGCACAAAGTTGTTTCATTGCTTAAAAGTTGAAAGAGAATGCACGTCCAACATACAAATGATAGCTTAATCTAGGAATCTACTTCCCATACACCTTTTATTATCTGCATTCAAAACAGTGTTGTGTGATACCAGTAGGACAGAGGGAAAAAAAAAAAAGTAGAACCAGGAGAAAGTCAAAAAGTCCTCTGTAAGTGATATCACTTATATAGCAAGTGTTGGCACTGCATCCAGTATGTGAAGCAACCATAAATGAAAAACTGTTTCGCTTCTACAGTTTTCAGCCCTACAGCCTGAAATTCCTGTTTCCCACATTTGCACTAAGCTCACATTAAGGGTTATAGGTGCTTGAAAAAATATCCATCACCTTGTCTCCATCAGTTTGTGACAGTGTCAAGAAGAAGTGAACAAGACATGTCATAAATATTAGAGACTGGCATGGTAACCTTAGAGCAATCAGTCCAAGTATGACAGTAGCCTGAATATTTAATAACTAAGACAAACTTTACAACAGCAACCTGAGTTTCATCCCACTTTGACCTGTTTATAATTAACTTCTACATCATGTCTGAGGTCCTGTCAATATATATACAGTTGAGTAACATTTACACACCTGAGAAGTTCCAATGAGCTCAGACAAAAACCATGAAAAATCATATCTAGTAGATACTGCTGCTGGATCCTAAATGTAGACAGCCATGCATGAATACATAAGTGCTCACTGTCTACATCTAAGAAACTCTCAAAAGGTCAGGACAGTATTTTAGCAAAGGTTTCTCATTGGAGCTCCAGGACCACCCAGCCAGAACTCTTTCCTGGTACAGTGCCCACTGTTCCTCAACTGGGCTAAAAAAAATAAAAAATAAAAAAGACCTCACTAAGCACTGTCACAGGCTTTCCAGAGAAGCTGTGGAGCCTCCTGCTTGGAGGTCATCTAATAAGCTGCCTGGATATGGTCCCAGGCAACCTGCTCCTGGTGGCTCTGCTTCAGCAGGGGTTAGACCAAATGGCCTCCAGACATCCATTTCATCAACTCTTTGAAAGGATAGATAACAGCAGGACGAGGGGAAATGGTTTTAAGTTGAGGGAGGGGAGATTTAGGTTGGATGTCAGGGGGAAATTCTTTACGGAGAGAGTGGTGAGGTGCTGGAACAGGCTGCCCAGAGAGGTTGTGGATGCCTCATCCCTGGAGGTGTTCAAGGCCAGATTGGATGGGGCCCTGGGCAGCCCTGGTCTAGCATTGAATGGGAGGGTTGGTGGCCCTGCGTGTGGCAGGGGGGTTGGAGATTCATGATCCTTGAGGTCCCTTCCAACCCTGGCCATTCTGTGATTCTGTGATTCAGTCATGTTTGAAAGTTTGGAATTATACAACATGCTATGAGTTGCATTCATGTACAACTCGAGGCTGGCTTGTGACCCCACTTAAATTCCAGCTATTAGACTAGACTTCAAAAGCAAGTCTAGTCACTGGTAAATTACATGCTCTCTTACATCGTTTCCATTGTGCCAGCAGTGTGCCCAGGATTGCCATTTTTAGCTCGAAGGCAGACTGAACAACTTCCATTTATTTGGGTAAACAGGCTCTCAGACGATCTTCATTTTGCATAAGATTTTATATTATTTCGATGATTACTTTAAACACTAATTCAGATGATTCTCAAGCACATAATTTATATTGAAGGTAAATGGCACACCACAGAAGTCTGTCTCAAACTTATTATCAGTGATAACCTCTGAGAGAGACAGACTGTTGTCTGAGAACTTTACTCCTATAATACCTCAAAATACCTTGAAATTGCAATGAGTATATTCTTCTCCAGTTCATGAATTTTTAAATGGTAAAATGTCAGATCTTACATGACCTGACCCCCAAGTATCTAGTTGTGTCATATTGTCCATCTAGTTTCCTCAGTGGGCAGGCTCCTCTCTGCCCTATTATTAGGTACTTTACAGCTTCACTACTAATTGCACAAACTGAATCATTTATGACAGAAATCAGGGCAACAATGGAGACAAAAAGATTGCAGTAAAGCATTGCAACTGGTGTACTGATGGATGCTGAATAGAAGTGCCAGCTGTGTCTTATTAAAAGAGGCAACTGAAAAAGAAAATCCCAACAAGGACTTTGTGCATTCAGTGGTGCTTTGGTGTCTGTAGGAAGAAAACAGCAGAAAGAATTACTGAGAGCCTCTCTATGCAGTAGGTCTCACCACCACCCTGTGATGAGGTGTGGATTGCCATTTCACCATTACAGCTACAGTGTTTTTTTTACAATACAGGGTTTGCTATTGCATTAAGAACAGAAAATGACTTTCTCTCTCTTTGACAGAGCTTCAGCTAGTTGTGCTGTACCCATGTCTCTCCAGCACGTTTTCTCTGCAACTTACTGAACTTCCAGCACTGAACAGGCAGTGTTAAGAGCCAGGAGCTTGACTGCTTGGTAACACTTTCCGTAGAGTAAATAAGCTCCTTTGTATCAGGCAATCTCAGGAGAACTCTTCTCCAATTGGCACAGACTGTGAAACACACCCCTTCCTTGCAACACTGGGAGAAAAAGTAATACCCTTCTCCTCTAATCTCTCCTGCAGCAATCTAATATATTCTCACTGGAATAGCCAAAGCCAGTGGCTAACAGCAGCTGGTGGTACAGCTGGAGCCACAAGGAAAGCTCAGGCAGTATGTGCAGGACCTGTGCAGAGATGATGATGAATGCAGGGCACGTAGGAAGCAATCCATTTACATTTTGGCAGTCTCCACAAAGTAGGTCCCAAAAAGTCATCTTCTTCTGTTGGGAAATATTGACTTGTGCAGCGTTACCACTGCAGTGTTTCCTGCTACCTGTCCAGCATGCCCATGCAGAGCAGTCACCTTTTGTTGAGCCCACTAGACTGATGTATGGTACTGCAGTTATGTTCACCTTGGCTAACACAGCTAAATCCTTCTTGGGATCTAAAACCCTGATCTAAAGCTTCATTCCACAGGTAAACTCCCAGAGCTAAAGGGGACTGCGTAGGGCAGAAGCAAATATTAAAAGGCCCCACCCCAGAGGTTTCAGTAATTTAATAAGGATAAATAAAGCATAGAGAAAATGATTATCAGGAGCATCTCAGCAGATTAGCACCTCACATATTGAAAACATTACAGGGTCTAAATATTGCAGCATGAACATCTTGCTTGTCTGTGAGCACAAGCAATACTGCAAACCACGTAGGAGTTGCATTTTAGATGGCTGAGATGCACAGTTAGCTTAAAGAGCCACAGTCATTATTTTTAGACACGGATGATTAATTTGCTTTACCAAGACTCAAATGTAACATAATGTATATAATACAGTTAGAAGGCTATATCTCTATTAATACTGTAGGCAAAATGCAGAGATAGGTTTATGAGAAACAGTGGGAGTCTGATAGTTATTTATATCTTCATCCTGTCTTTGAGCATGTGGACTTCAACCTGGAAAGTTGAGCACTTGGGAGCCATGTGCACTAATCAGTGTGTTACTGATTTGCCTTCAAATTCCACACGTGAACATGTTTTGCCATATTTACATTACTAGTCTAAGAGTCTGACAGGACATGACCATATGCTGAGGAGGTCAAAAAAGAGAACAAAAATGCAGAAGTTTGGTACCACATCTAAAAAGATAAGGAAAAGGAGACTTTCTTCTATATGAATTTACTTTCTCTCAGATGTATGGCATGCCAGGAACCCAAGAAGTGCGATGCAAAGGAAGTTGCCCTGCTTCATTTTCATCCAGGGAAAAATAAGAGTGCCATACGTTGGAGAGGTCATCCTAACACCTTCAGCATTCCTGTTAAGACCACAAGGCTAAATTCTCAACTTGCCTACACTGTTACCATCACACAGAACAAATATACATTTCTTTCTCTGCAGACTAATAGCTAAATGTTGTCAGATCCGTATCACCAGTACAAATTTTGGCCCATCTCTGCACATGTGCATTGGGTAGAAATAGTCATATTTAAAAAAAAAAAAAAAAAAAAAAAAAGAAGAAGAAGAAGAAGAAAAGAAAAAAATTTTAAAAAAGAAAAAAAAAAAAAACCACCACCAATAAAAATCCAGTACCGAAGAAACTAAAAACCTGCTGGAAAATAGCCAAGGAATCAGTGTAGCTCTGCACACTTAATAGAGAGCCTGTTCACAATTCTCATTAATAAACTGCATTATTCTTGATTTATTCCTTAAAGAGTTCAGTGTTCTTAGTTTGTTTCTCATTCACCAAAGGGCGAGCAGGAAGCAATCATACTATAAGGGGTCAAAGCATGTCAGCTTGCCTATGGATATGTTAAATAGGAACTAAAAGTACAAGGATAGAAGATGCCAGATCTGGAAAACATCCTATGAACAGATGAAGCCAATCAGCTAGAAAGACTTAAGCATTGTCTAATTGAAGTAACCATTTAATGTATTGAATACAGCTGAGGTTTTCTATGCTAGCCATGCAAATGACAAGTAATGCATCTCTACTTAAAGCCCAAGCTTCATTTTATTTTAGTTTTTCCTGAAACAATGCTGGTGAACTGATAAGTTAGTGAATGCTTATAAAGAAATACATAAAATAATCTGATTATAGTAATACATGTGCTGTAGCAGAGGGGTGATTTATGTCAAGACTAATTCTTAATGTTGTGTGTTTCACTGTAACTGATCATGTAACAAATAAACGGGAAACAGTACAAACAAGCAAATGTGGTGGAAATATTCACTTAGTTAGCAATAAACTCAGGAGTATGTGAATATCCTTATTTTGGAGGGATTTCCCAAAGTAGAGATAGGGTACCTCAATCTCCATGATCCATTGAATCCTCAAGACCTTTCTGTACCCATATGTAGAAATATCTGGTATCATGATAAAGTTTTGAATACTTGGCACAGATGTATTTACATCCTGCACCATTTCAGTTAAAGTAGAGCTCTGGGGAGCCAAGGTTTTGCTTGTTGCGTATTCATTTATCATTCATTTAAAAATGTGGCCATTTGCCAATAGGAACTGAAATGAAATCACCACCTTCTCACAGGCAATCCAACAATCCTCCAGTTGCAATGACATTCACTTACTAATGGGTTAGTTCAGTTTTAATCCGCTGTCTAGAGATGAATAGCATTAATTATTGTAATTGGTAGTGACAGTAATGGGTGCAACATTTCCAGGGCTAATTTACTCTACTTTTGTGAGGTATCATGCTAATGTGGCTATTCTGCTTCAGTACTCAAGATAACTAAAGCTAGCTCAAATGTCTTTCTACTGTACAACAATTTGCAGAGCCTCTAAATCTTAAGATTTGCAGTGTGTGCAATGGTATGGTGTTGCTGCACTTAGGCTATTGACTGGACCTGAATGTACTGAAGTATCCTGAAAGAAATTATGTGAACTCATCCAACACTGGCATAACATATACAAAATGTTTTGTTCAGTGTGGCAGCTGAGTTGGGAAAAAATATTGGCTTAATTAAATAATAATAAAGAACCCACTTACAACAGGTGAAGATAGGAACCAGATTAAAGTAGGTCATTTTGAAAAATTATTTTGTACTTTATGGATTCAGAGCAGCTATTTGACCCGAGTTTTTTACCTCTCAAGTGAGTCTCTCAACTACTAAGTTATTAGTGCATGCTGAAGTAGGCCTCCCTCAGGCTCATCTGCTCAAACTGTTCCACTTTGAACAGCACACTTAAATATTTGGTGAGCAAATAAAAATGATTCTGTAGTTGGTGGTCAGGATGCTCTCCTAGAATATAAGAGACTTAATTATTTATCCAAAATGGAATAACAACAACAAGAGGTACTTACAACAGTGATCCATCCTCAGCCTTTTGAATAGACAGTAAAACTGAATGTTGGGACACATTACCAGGAAAAGGATTAAAATGCCCTCAGACAGAGATACACTGAATATATATCCACATCCTGCCAGGTAAATATCCCAAACACAGGTCTACTGAATAAAACTGTGACTTGATAAGTTCAAAGAAATGCTGAAATCTGAAGTGGTAGAAGTTTTTTTGGAAGTATCACTGGTAGTTGAAAAATTAGTAAAGCACAGATGAGACCAAATTGGTCTCTAGTTGAAAGAGTTTAATAAAAGCACATTAAGAAATTGTATCTCTCTATATGTTTGTCTATATAGATACACACACATATACATACATACACATACAATATATACATATAGGCAATTAGAAATTTGTAGGCACCAAGAGCAAAGAATGTCAAAGAAGCAAAAGGCAGATAAAAGAATCCCAGCTATTTTTTCCTAGTAGTATTTGTTATCTCAAATATTAGAATAAAGAAAGGTTGAGGGAACAGGGCTTGTTTAGCTTGGAAAAGGGAAGGCTCCAGGGAGACCTCATTGTGGCCTTCCAATATTTGAAAGGAGCATATAAACAGGATGGAGAACGACTGCTTACGAGGGTGGATAGGACAAAGGGGGAATGATTTTAAACTGAGACGGGGGAGGTGTAGGTTAGATATTAGAAGGAAGTTTTTCACACAGAGGGTGGTGACACACTGGAACAGGTTGCCCAAGGAGGTTGTGGATGCCCCATCCCTGGAGGCATTCAAGGCCACGCTGGATGTGGCTCTGGGCAGCCTGGTCCAGTCATTGACAACCCTGCACATAGCAGGGGGTTGAAATAGATGATCACTGTGGTCCTTTTCAACCCAGGCCATCCTATGATTCTATGATTTTATGTTTAGAATGAGATCCAATTTACTAAAATCGAATTTAAGTCTGTTATTACAAGTTACATTAAATAGGGTTATGTTTTTATATACAGACTGGAAAGAAAAAATACAAGATCATGAAACAAATGATCAAAAATAATAAAAAGAAAAAATTACAGTCAATCTGAGTGGTTCCAAAAAGGCTTTTATGAAAATTAATCAGTATCCAAATTACATTAAATTCTTCTTTATCTGTTTTTCAAACCTCTGGCTTTTTTACTGCTTTTTTTTTTTTTTTTTTTTTTTTTTTCCCTAAACCTCAGTTTAATAAAATTTGATACCGTTTAAAATGGAATCCTATTTAAAGTTATATATATTCATACAGAGAGTTAAATTTCAGACTTGTGCAGAATATATGAAAGGCGGCACAGATTTTAGCAGAGTCATATATGCCTAAAACCCGAAGAATAATGCAATTCATAATGAAGAAAAACATACACTACCTAAAGAAGTGCACAGGATAAGATTCTGAGTAGACAGAGTGGTTAAATCTAAGAGCAGCTCCACTGACTGTGATTAAACCTAGGAGTAGTTCCATTGACCTACTAGTTGACTCAGAAAAGAGAGAATGGAAAGTAACAGTTTGGGCTACCAAGTCCAGCTCCCAGCTAGCAAAGGCACTGATACCACATTAATATGCTTGCTGGAAGGAATTAAGCTCACACTAGTCCCTTCCGCCTGTTCCAGAGCCTCCTCCCTATGATGCTCAGAAATCTTCCTCTCACATGCAGCCAAAATTTATTCATGGCCTGCTTAGACTCATTTGTTCCTGTGCCAACATTGTCCTTTGGCTTAAATTGCTCTCCTCCCTCCCTGGTGTTTATCCTCCCGATGTATTTATAGATAGCAATCAGATCCCCTCTCAGCTTTCATTTTGCTAGGCAAAACAAGCCAAACTTTTCCCAGTCTCCCTCCATAAGACAGCCACTCTATTCCCCTGTTATCCTTACAGTCCTCCTCCACACCTGCTCCTGCTTATGTTGCCAGTTGTTAGTTTATGCCAGAAAACTGAGACATCCACTTGAAGGCATCTATAAGTCTATGGATCCCAATGAGATGCATCCCAGAGTCCTGAGGGAACTGGCTGATGCAGTTGCCAAGCCATTCTTGATGATATCTGAAAAGTCGTGGTGGTCAGGTGAAGCTGGCTGGAAAAAAAGGCAACATCACACTTATTTTTAAGAAGGATATAAAGAATGATCCAGGGAACTACCGACCTGACAGCCTCATCCCTGTGCAGGACAATATCATGGAGCAGACCCTCCTGCCAACTATGCTAAGGCACATGTAAGAGAGGAAGGTGATATGAGATAACCAGTACGGCTTCACCAAGGGCAGGTCAGACAGCTGACCAACCTTGTGGCTTTTTATGATGGCAGTAGACAAAGGAAGAGCCACTAAAGTTATCTATCTGGACTTCAGTAAGGCCTTTGACATGGTCTCCCGTAACACCTGTCTCTCTAATTCAGAAAGATATGTATGGATTTTGTGGGCAAACTGCTCAGTGAGCGAGGAACTGGTTACAAGATTGTACCCAGGGAGTGGCGATCAGTGGCTCAGAGTTCAGGTGGAAATCAGTGACAAGTGGTGTCCCTCAGAGGTCAGTAGTGGGACTGGTCCTCTTTAACATCTTTATCAGTAATACCAACATTGGGATCAAGAGCATCCTCAGCAAGTTTACAGATGACACCAATCTGTGTGGTGTGGTCAACACACTCAAGGGACAGGATGTCATCCAGAGAGACATAGATAGGCTCAAACAGTGGGCCCAGGTAAACCTCATGAGATTCAACACATTCAAGTGAAAGGTCTTTCACCTAGGTAGTGGCAATCCTCACTATCAATACAAGCTGAGGTTATGTAAGGATGGAGCATAGCCTTGCTGGAAAGGACCTAGGGGTACTGGTGGATGGCAAGCTGGACATGAGCCAGCAGTGTGCCCTCACAGCTCATAAAGCCAACCATATCCCAGGCTGCATCAAAAATGCGTGGCCAGCAGGTAGAGGGAGGAGATCCTGCCCCTCTGCTCTTGTGCTGGTGAGACTTCATCTGGAGTTACTGCATCCAGATGTGGAGTCCTCAGTTTGGGAGGGATATGGATCTGTTGGAGCATGTCCAGAGGAGGGCCACAAAAATGATACAAGGGATGGAACATCTCTCCTATGAGGACAGGCTGAGAAAGATGGGAATGTTCAGCTTGGAGAAGAGAAGGCTTTGAGGTGACCTGATAGCGGCATTTCAGTATCTAAAGGAGAGCTGTAAGAAAGAAGGAGACAGACTCTTTAGCAGAATCTGTTGTGATAGTACAAGGGGAAATTGTTTCAAATTAAAAGAGGGTAGATTTAGATTAGACAGAAGGAAAAAAATTTTTACAGTGAGGGTAGTGAGGCACTGAAACAGGTTGCCCAGAGAGGTGGTAGAAACCCTGTCCTCTGAGATATTCAAGGCTGGGATGAACAGAACTCTGGACAACCTGATCTAGCTGTGGATGTCCTCGATCACTGCAGGGAAGAAGGACTAGATGACTTTTAATGGTCCCTTCTTTATTAAATGGTTCTCAAATGATTCAGTGATACCTGGAAGAAGCTGGGTCCCTGTTGATTGGGAAACAGTGGGACTGAGCAGAGGCCACATATCAGTGCTTAACACTATTCCCTGAACTTCATAGCAAAGCTGGGTTTTAGATTTGGAGCCCAATGATGAGCCCAAAGACTGATCACATACACCAAGTAATGTTTATAATGCCATTAAACATTAAGGAACACTAAACACTAAGCACTGTCTTATAGGGGGAATGTAGATTTCATTTCACTAGTCATACAGATGAATATTTATCACACCGAGATGTAAATAGAGCTACAAGCATTTGTAAGCATGCAAGATCTCAGATGCCCCCATATATGTACATCCATCACCTTCCTGAAGAGGATGTTTCAGGCTCAGGTGGCAGAAGCTGGCTCAGCACAGCACTCCATAGTCCCACCTGGAAGGGAAGATTTACAGAAAAACCTATTTTAGAGAGCATTTGACACCGACTATCC